>NC_140510.1:38066150-39478650 GCF_964339955.1 Pipistrellus hanaki
TAGTAAGCCAATGTATATTTGGAGACATGGCACTGTAGCAGATGTTTCAAACAGAAAGAAAATAAAGAAGATCTCTAGCACTCATTCACCATTTTCTCCTGATCAAAGTTTCAGCAGGTATCTATTATATGCTGAGTTTTTCCTCTTGTTCATATGTATGAGGCAAAGTAAAGTAAGTAGGGATTAGAGATCTTGAATGAATATCTTTAAATCCAAAGATACATTTCTAGGTTGGAAGGACAGATTTGGTGGTCTGATTTGCTGCAGTTCTATCATTTGAACACTGAGTGGCACTAAAGCCTAGGTCACAGATAAATTAATGCTGAATCAATTTTTAAAATTTAGGGGTCTATGGATGGGTATGGCTTTGGAAAAGGGTCAGTAAAAAGTATTTTGAGCTATCAAAGAAAAGGAAAGTTAGTTTAATAATCAGTTACTTTTGGGAACTTGAAATTTAATACAACTATTGCTATTATTTGCAAATTATTTGAAAACAAGAAATAAACTGCTATTAAAATGTCCAAAGATGTAGGGAGATCTGGGGGAGATAATAGATCAACCAAAGGACTTGTATACATGCATATAAGTACAACCAATGGACACAAAACTCTGGGGAGGGAGGGTTTGTATGGGAGGGGCAGCAATGGTAAGATATGTACACAGATAATAATTTAATAAAAAATAAAAAAATGTCCAAAGATGATTATTCTCACTGCAAGCTATTCTTGAATATTTCCCCCTTTTTCTTTGCAGGGAAGTGGAGTGGCTACATTTAGAAGAAGGTTGCAGACAGAGTGTACCCATATGTATGCTGGTAAGCTCCTTGGCACTCATAGTTGGGGGCAATACCCAGAGTAAACATTACTTCTGAACTCAAGCATCTTTAGATGCTTGTACCTATTTAATTATACCTGTAAGTGTATTCATACATTTGACTAAATTCGGGAAATATCAGTGCCATTACAGAATTTGATTGTTTTGGAAAAGGAAGAAAATTATGCTTCCATTTTATTTTGCTTCTCTAAACATTAAATTCTTCATTTTTCCCCCTGTGGATATTCTATTGGTACACACATTCCTCCCTGAGAAAAGGCATATTACAGATTTTTTTTTTAGCACCTACTAGATTTTTAAATACACTTCTTTTCATTGTTTTAAACTTATTTCATTTCTTAAATTATTTTCTCTAGGGTTGCAAAACACATCCTTAACTTTACACTCTATTTAGAATCCATGTTATATGACTTCCCCTAAAACATAAGAATTTTGCAACTGCAGCAGTCCATTTACCTGCTTCCTACTATTATTGCTATAGTAGCTATCTTTTTTGGAAATTAAAAGTAAAGAGTAATATTTACATGTATTCATATATTCATATTTCTAATTCTTCTCCTTTTAGAACTTGCATGTGTTGTTCTACTGTCTTCTGAGTTGCATAATTTCTGATGAGACTGGAGTGTCCAAGTGAGTCCTTATTCCCCAGTAAGTACTTTGCCATTTTTTTTTTCTGGCTGCTTTTACACCCAACCCTTTGTATTTGGTTTTCAGAATTTTGACCATGATTTGTTTAGATTTATATTGCTTGGAATTTGTTGAATCAATGAAATTATGTATTAATATTTTTAAAAGATATGAGAGATTTTTGGCCATTATTTCTACCAATTTTTTTCCTGTGCCATTTTTTTCTCTTCTCTGATTCCTGGATTTTGATTACACATGCTAGTGTTTTTGACATATTTGCATGTTTCCCAGGCTCTGTTCATTGTTTTAATATTTAAAATTCTCTCCACTCATTAGATTGGATAACTTCCATTCTTTTTTATAAAAATATATTTTATTGATTTTTTACAGAGAGGAAGGGAGAGGGATAGAGAGTTAGGAACATCGATCAGCTGCTCTGGCACACCTCCTACTGGGGATGTGCCCACAGCCAAGGTACATTCTCTTGACCGGAATTGAACCTGGGATCTTTCAGTTTGCAGGCCAACGCTCTATCCAATGAGCCAAACCAGTTAGGGCCAACTTTCATTCTTTATTTAAAATTTCACTGTCTCTTTCCTGTATTATCATCTTCTGCACTTAAGAACATATAGTTGTTTTTTATTTCAGGGATTACAGAATTACAATTTCTATTTAAATGAGATTTCCTATCTTTTCATTCATTGTAAGCATATTTCCTCTTACTTCTTTGAATATAATTATAATTATGATTATGCCAAAATACTTTCCTCTTCTTTGAGTATAATTATGATTGCACATAAAATATGTATGTGTTAAGTCTAACATCACTGTCATCTTGGAGTTGGAACATAAATTTCTCTTCAGAGAATGGGTTACTTTTTCTGGTTCTTTATTTGTTGAATAATTTTGGATTAATTCCTGAACATAGTGAAGGTTGTGATATGAATCATTTCTACTACAATAAAGAATGCTGTTATTTTGACTTAGCCAGGCAATTTTTTTTGGTTGAATCTTCAAAGTATAATGTCTCCTCAGTGGCAGCTCAAATCTCAAATTATTTATTTTACTTCATTTCAGTATTTGTTTTAATATTTAAAAAAATTTCACCTGGCCAGTGTTGCTCAGTGTTTGAGTGTTGACCCATGAACCAGAGGTCATGGTGCAATTTCCAGTGAGTGCACAAGCCTGGGCTGTGGGCTCCATCCCAGTGTGGGTGTGCAGAAGGCATCCAATTAATGATTCTCTCCATTAATGATTGATGTTTCTATCTCTCCCTCTCCCTTCCCAGTGTGGGTGTGCAGAAGGCATCCAATTAATGATTCTCTCAATTAATGATTGATGTTTCTATCTCTCCCTCTCCCTTCCTCTCTGAAATCAATTAAAGAATTATAAAAAATTTCAAATAAGTTAACATTCAATATTATATAGTTTCATGTGTACAGAATGGTGATTAGACATTTATAGAACTTATGAAGTGATTTCCCAATAAGTGTAATATCCACCTGACACCATATATAATTATTACAATTTATTGACTATATTCCCTATGCTGTATTTTATATCCCAATGATTATTTTGTGACTGCCAATTTGTTCAGTTTTGTGTTTTTCAATCTTTAGTGGACTGCTTTGTGTCTGCTCTGTAGATGCAAGGTTCAGAGAGCACCCAGAGATTTGGGCAGATTTTACAGACAGAATCTGGGCCTCTAATTTGGAGATTTTCACTGTACTGTATATATTGGGAGTGGTGGCCTTGAACCCTGTCCTCTAGTTCTTTTTTTTTAAATTTTAACTTTTGTTCTTTTAAAAAAATTTGTATTTTAATTTATTTTTAAAAATATTGTTGAGAGTCTTACAGATATCCCTTCCTTTCCTTCACAATATCCCCCTAAATCCTATTCCCTCCTTGCTCAAGGCCCTCACTACCCTATTGTCTGTATCCATCGGTAATGCATATATACATATAAGTTCCAAAGAACTTATATGCATATATGCCCTCTTTCCTCTAAGATTTGCCTATCTATTCCATGTTTCCATGCCTCTGGTGCAAATTCCCCTCCTGCCCTCTTTCCTCTAAGATTTGCCTATCTATTCCATGTTTCCATGCCTCTGGTGCAAATTATTCATCAGCTTATTTTGTTCATTAGATTCCATGTGTATTTTGATTTTTAGATTCAATTGTTGATAGATATGTTTTTATTGCCATTTTATTGTTCATATCTTTTCTTCTTGTTCTTCTTCTTCTTGTTCTTCTTCCTTTTCCTCCTCTTTCCCCTCCTCCTCCTTCTTGTCCATCTTCTTCAAGAAGACCCTTCAACATTTTATGTAACGTTAGTTTGATGGTAGTGAACTCCTTTAGCTTTTTTTTGTCTGTGAAGCTCTTTATCTGACCTTCAATTATAAATGACTAGAGGCCTGGTGCATGAAATTTGTGCACAGGGGAAGGGTGTGTGTGTCCCTCAGCCCAGCCTGCACCCTCTCCAATCTGTGATCTTTCTCACAATCTCGGATTGCTGGCTCCTAACTGCTTGTCTACCTGCCTGCCTGATTGCTCCGAACTGTTTCTGTCTGCCAACCTGATCACCCCCTAATCACTCCCTTGCTAGCCTGATCAACATTTAACTGCTCCCCTGCCAGCCTGATTGCCCCTATCTGCCCTCCCCTGCAGGCCTGGTCACACCTAACTGCCCTCCCCTGTAGGCCTGATCATCCTCAACTTCCCTCCCCTGCTGGCCATCTTGTGTCCATATGGGGGCAGCCATCTTGTGTGTTGGAGTGATGATCAATTTGCATATTACCTCTTTATTATATAGGATAGCTTTTCTAGGTAGAGTAATGGTAGTAGGTCCTTGCTTTCATCATTTTAAATATTTCTTGCCACTTCCGTTTGGCCTGCAAAGTTTCTATTGATAAATCAGCTGGAAGTCATATGGGTGCTACCTTGTGGGAAACTAGCTGCTTTTCTCTTGCTGATTTTAAGATTCTCTTTTTGTTTTTAACCTTTGGCATTTTAATTATGATGTGTCATGGTGTGGGCCTTTTGGGTTCATCTTGTTTGGGGTTCTCTGTGCTTCCTGAATTTGTAAGTCTGTTTCTTTCACCAGGTAGGGGAAGTTTTCTGTTAATATTTCTCCAAATAGACTTTCAATATCTTGCTCTCTCTTTTCTCCTTCTGGTACTTCCATGAGTTGAATGTTGGTATGATATGCTTGAAGTTGTTCCAGGGGCTTCTTACACTGTCTTCATATTTTTGGACTTTTGTTTTCTTTTTGCTCTTCTGATTGGGTATTTTTGCTTTCTTATATTCCAAATCTCTGATTTGATTCTTGGCATTCTCTACTTTACTATTGATTCCCTGTAAATTCTTCTTAATTTCATTAGTGTATTCTTTATTTCTGACTCGTCTTTTTTCATATCTTTCATGTTTCCACTAAGATCTTTGAAAGTCTCACTAAGTTTCTTGAAGCTCTCATTAAGATACTTGAGCATCCTTATAATCATTGTTTTAAACTCTGTATCTAGTAGTTTGCTTGTTTCCATTTAGTTCTTTTTCTGGAGATTGTTGTTCTTTCATTTGTGACAAGTTTCTTTGTCTCTGCATTTTGGCTGCTTCCCTGTGTTTATTTCTATGTATTAGGTCAAGCTGCAATGTGTCCTGAAATTGGTAGAATGACCTTGTGTAGTAGGTTTTCTGTAGGACCCAGTGCCACCCAGTCACCTGAGCTGGGCACTCTAGGTGGGCCTCTGTGTGGGTTGTCTTGTTGCAGTTGAGCCTTGATTGCTATTGGTATCACTGGGAGGATTTGACCCCTCAGGCCAATTGCCTGTGAGGACCAGCTGTGACTACAGTGGAAGAGCTGCTGTGCAAGAGATACCCCTTGCTTCAGTGGGGCTTTGGTGCTCACCGAGTCTGCCCCTTGACTGTATTACTTGTGGATGTGTAGATTTGTAATGTGGTGTGGCTGGTGTGGTTTGAAGCTGTCCATTGGGTACATTGCCTCTGGGGTTTCCTGAGAGGTGCAAAGTCAGCCACTGCCTGTGCCCCACCTGGCACAAGCTACAGAGTGATCTGCATGTGACTGCTGCTTGTGTTGGCTTGGAGGTGCCCAGGAGAGGCCAAGCTGTGAAGCAAAGCAGGCTGCTGCCAGTGATGGGCCTGGAGCCTTTTATTGAGAGGCATAGGGTATGCTGACACCAGCTGCTCTTTGTTTGAGAGATTTTAGAAAAGTCTGAAGCCTGATCCAGGACAGGACATTCATATGGAAAAGCCACTGTAAACATCTTGGGTGGGGCTGCAAATTGGTTGGGGTGAGGTTTTAGGCAATCACCAGGCCAGAGATAAAAGTGTGAGCCAGGTTGATGGAGACTTAGATATGGCACCTATCAGTCATCTCTGAGTCAAGGGAGGTCTCAGCATAGGAATAGTGACCCCTGTGAGCATCGCTGTTTGGGAGAAAGTAGCCCCTGAGTTCTTGCCCCAATGCTAGACCATACAGTTCCTCCCTGTATGTTCTTGGATCCCCACAAGCTGCTGACCCAGCACTAGAGTTCAGAGGAAGTGAGTCTGAGTAAGGCAAGGACCTACACCCAAGATTACTGAGACTCTGGCCCTTTAAGAGAAATTGTCTGGGTCTCCAGCAGCCTCTGTGTCATTCAGCCACATCCCTGCTGGTTTTTATACCCCAAAGTGATGGGAGCTTCTCTTCCCGGCACTAGAGCTCTGGGCTAAGGAGTCTGGTGTGAGACTCAGACCTCTTCCTCCTCATAGGAAGCATCCATAGCCAAGATATCCCTCCCAATTTAAAACAAGCCCCACATAGTGTTGGAACAGCCCATCCACACCTCTGCCCCTCCTGCCAGTCTCAATGTGCTTTCTTCTATTTAGTTGTAGGGCTTCTATTCAACCAGATTCAGGTGGTTCTGAGTGATGGCTGTTCCATATCTTAGTTGTATATTGTTGTAATTGTTGGAGAATGTGAGTACTACATTTACCTATGTTGCCACCTTCTCAAGAAGCTCTGACCTCTGGATCATTAGGCCAGAAAGATTTTAGGTTAAAAGCCATAGAAATGGAAAACTTTATTCTGTGCCATTCCCATTCTCCAAGTTTTGATTCTCCTCCATAATGCATCTTATTTTGTTCACTCTCCAATGCCTTAAGATCTTTTTATTTTGGCATTTTGTGCAGAATTTATTGTTGTTCTCTGTGTTGGGATCATCCTGGTATGAGACAATTCTGCCCTGATGGGAGCAGAAGTCTCATATAATTCTTAGCCCAGAAATCTCCAGTTCTTTCTTAACTCCAGAAAAAATATTTCTATCTCCTTATCCTGGCATTTTGGATTATCTATCTTTTCAGGCACACAAATTCTGCTTTCTCTCCTTAGTCACACTTTATTCACCCATTCTGTGATTTGCCTACTATAAAAAACTTCTTTGTTGTCACCCTAACACATTTTTAGTTTTCTGTGTCTTTTTCTTATAGCTTCCAGTGCTTGGGACATAATTTCTCTTAGGCTGTTATTCAGTCTTCAAGGACCAATACACATATCATTTATTCTATAGTAGAAGTAATTGCTACCTCTTCTATGTTTCCATTAAAATTTGTTTATAGTAACATTTATAGAGTTAGTTTATTGTGTATGTCCTGCCTACTTGGATTTTGTGTTAACTTAAACAGGAACTGTCTAAATCACAGTTTTAACAAGCATTATATCAAGCATAATAAGTATTTTGAATTAAAAAAAACTAGTGAAATTTCTTTATATGTCTATTTGATTGTGTACTGATTTATAGTTCTAATATTTATACTGAAGCATAACAGTATCTTGGTAAAGAAGAGAATAAAAGTTTATATAAAATAAAATCTAATTATATAGATAACATTCATTTTTTTTTCTATTTTCTTATAACATAACATTGAGGGTTTTTGTAGGTGTTTATTTTATTTTTTAAAGTGCAAAGATGCACATAACATTTCCTATCTTAACCGTTTTAAGCATATATTTCAGTGGTGTTAAATACATTCACATTGTTGTGCAGCACCACCATCATCCATCCCCTAACTTTTCATCTTATAAAACTGAAACTGTAAACCTATTAAATAGTAACTCCCCATTCTAACCTCCTCCAGCCCATGGACTTTCTACCTTTATGATTTTTGACTAAGTGCCTCATTTAACTAGAATCATTTAGTATTTGTTTTTCTGTGACTGGCTTATTTCACTTACCATAATGTTCTCAAGGTTCACCCATGTTATAGCAAAGTGCATAATTTCCGTCCTTATTAATTCTGAATAATATTCCATTACATGATATACTACATTATTCTTATTTATCTGTTGATGGACACGGATTGTTTCCACATTTTAACTACTGTGAATAAGCTGCTAGGAACATGTGTGTACATATGTTTCTTTAAGACCCTGCTTTCAAATCTTTTTGGCATATACCCAGCAGTGGAATTGCTGGGTCATGTGGTAATTCTATTTGTAATTTTTTGAGGAACATCCATACTGTTTTCCACAGGAGCTGTCCATTTTATATTCCCACCAATTGTGCACAAAATTCCCCATTTCTTCACTCTCACCATCACTTGTTTTTTTTTTTTTTTTATTGTTTGTTTGATAGGCCATCTTAAATGGACGTAAGGAGATATCTCACTATAGTTTTGATTTGAATTTTCTAAGTGATTAGTGATGTTGAACATATTTTCATGTGCTTATTGGCCATTTGTATATCTTATTTGGAGAAATGTTTATTCAAGTGTTTTGCCATTGTTGAGTTGGGGTGTGTGTTTTTGTTGTTGAGTTTTATGAGAACTGTATGTTTCTTGATATTGATGCCTTATCAAACATACATGATTTGCAAATATTTGTTCCCATATGTGGGCCTTTTGATGTACAAAAATTCAAATTTTCATGAAATCCAATTTGTCCATTGTTCTGAGGTCAATCTATTGTAAACAGCATATATACGGGTCTTGTTTTCTAATCCACAGTGCTACCTTATGCTTTGTGACTATTTTCTAACTACAAATTTATATTTACAAGAGATTCATTTTAAGTCTAAGGACAAACATAAGCTTAAATTTAAGGTATGAAAAAAGATATTTCAGGCAAATGTTAACCAAAAGAAAGCAGAGATAGCTATATACTTATGCAAAATAAACTTCAAGTGAAAAACTCTTTACATATATAAGTGGTCATTACCTATCTATCTATCTATCTATCTATCTATCATCTATCTATCTATCTATCTATCTATCTAAAAGCCTAAGCGACTGTCTCAACCAAGCAACCAGATGACCAAACATGCAGCATGGGGCGGGTTGGGGGGAGGGGCAGTAAGGGATGATCAGGCCAGCCAAGGGGGTGCAGTTTGGGGTGATCAGGCTGGCAGGCAGGTGAGCAGTTAAGAGCCAGTGGTCCTGGATTGTGAGAGGAATGTCCGACTGCTCATTTAGGCCCGATCCCCAGATTAGGCCTAAACCGGCAGTCGGACATCCCCTGAGGAGTCCTGGATTGCTTAGGGTGTAGGCTGGGCTGAGGCCCTTCCTCCCCGCTCTCCTCCCCCCCCCCCCCCCCCCCGTGCATGAATTTTGTGCACCGGGCCTCTAATATAATGATTAAAGGGTCAGTTCAATAGGAGGATAAAATAATTATAACTATATACACATCTAACATAAGAGCAACTAAACATATTAAGCAAATATACTAATAGACCTGAAGCAAGAAGTAAACAACAATATAGTAATAGTGGGAAATTCAATAACTCACTTTAGGCAATTCATAAATCATCCAAACAAAGCCAATAAGGCAACATTGGTCTTGAACCGTACTTTAGATCAAATTGAACTAACATATATGTATAGAACATCCCATCCAACAGCAGCAGAATACACATTCTTCTCAAGAATGAAATGGAACATTCTCCAGAATGAATAATATAACTCACAAAACAACTCTTACCAAGTTTAAGCATATTGAAATCATACCAAATATCTTTCCCCACCCCAATGGCCTGAAAATAAAAAATCAGTAACTGAAGGAAAATTAACAACTATGTGGAAATTAAACAATACACTCTTATGCAACCAGTAGGTGAAAGAATAAATCAAAAGGGAAATTAAAAAAAAAATTTAAAACAAAAATGGAACATAACATACCAAAACTATGTGTTACAGAGAAAGCAGTTCTAAGAGGTATGTGTATAGTGATGAACTCCAATACAATGAATGGAGAAGGATCTCAGATAAACTAATTTTATACCTTAGGGAACTAGAAAAAGAAGAACAATAAAAGTCCAAAGTTAGCAGAAAAAGAAATAACAAATATCAGAGAATAATTAAATGTAATAGAGACCAAAACACAATAGAAAAGATTAACAAAAACTCAGAGCTGGTTTTTTGAAAAGGTACACAATATTGAAAAACCTTAAGCTAGACTAAATAAGAAAATAAGGCAGAGGACTCAAAATCAGAAATAAAAGAGGAGATAGTGCAACTAACACCACAGAAGTAAGAGACTACTATGAATAATTATGTGCCAACAAATTGGATAATATACAAGAAATGGAGAGACTCCTAGGAATATGCACTCTACCAAGACTGAGTCATGAAGAAATGGAAAATCTGAGCAGACCAATAATGAGTAGGAGATTAAATCAGTAATCACTAGCCCCCAACAAACAAAAGTTCAGAACCAGATGGCTTCACTAGAGAACTCTATCAAACATTTAAAGAATCAATACCAGTTCTCTCATTCTCTTTCACAAAACAGAAGAGGGAAAAAAGTTCCAAACTCATTTTAGGAGGCCACAATTACCCTGATACCAATGCCAGACAAAACAATTGCACAGTGGCTGCTGGCCAGTGTAGGTTAAAAAAAATAACAATTTGTCAAAATTTGTTATGCATACTTGGCAGTTCTAGATATTAAAATGTTAGTCATGGCTGTAGTGAAACATTTCTAAAGTCAAAAAGACAAACTTAATTTGAAGTATGATGTTCCTCCTTTGTGTTCACTGTAGTTAATGATGTTATGTGAAGAGAATTAATTACACACGCACAGGTGGAAAAATGAAAGAAAACTTTAGAAATATTTGCAACAAATTCTTAACCTAAAAAAATGGTATCCACAGGATATAATGAACATTTTAAAGATGAAAAACCAAATTACACAAACAAAACAAAACAAAAAAAAAATGGGCAAAAGACACAATCAGGAATTTCTCCAAAGATGGAGCACATTGCCCTATAAATAGAAAAAAGCTGCTTAGCCTCATTAGCAATCAAGTAAATACAAATTAAAATCACAAGCCCTGGCCAGTGTGGCTTATTTGATTGGAGCATCTTCCTGTGTACCAAAAGGTTGTGGGTTCGATGCCTGGTCAGGGCACTACCTAGGTTTCGGGTTTAATCTGTCTGGGCCACCGTTGGGGCATATAGGGGAGGCACAGATTTTTTTTCTCTCTCTTCCTCTCTCTAAAACATATCCTCTGGGTCAGTATTAAAGAAAAGTTTCTTTACTCTCTTCACAACTTTCAAGTATATGATGCAGTGTTGTTAACTATAGTAACCACGCTGCACATTAGATCCCCAGAACTTATTGTAACTGGAAGTTTGGACTCTTTGACCAACACCTCCCCATTTCCTTCACCCCCATCTCCTGGCAACCTCCATTCTACTCTATTTCTATGAGATTGACTTCTTTAGGTTCCACATATAAATGAGATCATACTGTATTTGTCTTTCTCTTACTGATTTCATTTAGCATAATGAACTCAGTATCCATTCACGTTGCAAAAAATGGTAGCATTTTTGTCTTACAGTTGAATAAAATTCCATTGTATGTATACCCAAATTTGCTTTATCCATTCATTCATTGACAGGTTGTTTCCATGTTCTGACCAATGTGAATAATACTTCAGTTGAACATGGGGCTGCAGAACTCTATTTCAGAGTGTGATTTTATTCCCTGCAGATATATACCCAGAAGTGGAATGCTGAATTATATGGTAATTCTATTTTTAATTATTGAGGAATCTCATACTAGGGAAGTGTTCCCTTCTTTACTATTTTCTGGAAGAATTTGTGATGTGATAACATTAATTCTTTAAAAATTTGGTGGAATTTACAGTGAAACTACCAGGGTCTGGGTTTTCTTTGTAGGAAGATTTTTTAAAAATTTTTTTATTGATTAAGGTATTACATATGTGTCCTTATTCCTCCATTACCCCCCACCTCCCATTCATGCCCCCACCTCCCTGTTGTCTATGTCCATTGATTAGGCTTATATGCAAGCATACAAGTCCTTTAATTGATCTCTCCCCCTTACCCCCACCATCCCCTATTTTTTTAAATGACCTATTTAATCATATTCAGAATACTCCCTTATAATTCCTAAATTTTCTATAAGGAGATTAGTGAGGTCTATGTCTTTAACTGAAATGATTACTAATTCCTCTACCTTCTTGAAGTATGGGATATAGTTGAAATAATTATTTTGTTTTTGTCTACTAATTCTGTTTTATCTGTTTTATTTCTGGGTCTGTTTTTCTTGATTGATTTAACAATTCTCATTACGGGCTATATTTTCCTGCCTTTTAAAAAATACATCTTTAGTGTCCTAAAGATGTATTTTTTAATGATGTCCTCTGACTGATTTCATTTAGCATAATGAACTCAGTATCCATTAATCAGTCCAGATGTCCTCTTTCCCCTCTCCCCCCATTAATCCCTTTCACCCAACTCCTGACCTCTCCCTAGGCCTTTACTGCACTATTGCCTGATAAAATTTTTATTAGTTAGCAATTATTGTGAATTTTCTGTAAATATAGGGTGGGGCAAAGATAGGGTTACAATTATGAATACACAAAACACAGAGTTTGTTCTTATATGATTATTTACTTAGATTGTATTATTTTTCACATGAACAACTGTAAAACTACTTTTGTTCCACCCTGTATTGTTGAGCTTTTCTTTTAGGACACAACGTAAGTTCCTTGGAACCAATTTGATTCTTCCAAACCTTGCTTTTCAAGGACAGAGTAATCTTTAAACTAGGGCTGGTTATGCCCCATACTTAAGGCAACACATTCTCCATTCCTCTAGCATTGCCCTGTGAAGTATGAGGTTTTGCACACTGGCTGATGGGAAAGTGTAGTGTTCCTGGCCCTGCTGGACTTCTGAGGATTATTTTTCTACTCTTTTGTGGTGGTTCCCCTTCTCTTCTCAGGTAGTTTCTTCACACACCTTTGCTGATCACTACCCAGCCATTCTCTGAGCAGTAAGCTGGGCATTCAGAGGGCTCATTTATTTTACTTTCTCAGGGATTACTCCCTTGCATTGCCTGTTGTCAAATGTCTGAAAACTATGGTCTCACATATTTTGTTCTTGTTTTATGTAGGAGAGTAAATGTGATCAGTGCTATTCTAACAATAGTTAGAAGTGGAACTTATGTTTTAGCAGGGGAAACAGATAGTTAATCCTATATAATAAAAGGCTAATATGCAAATTGACTAAATGGTGGAACTACTGGTTGCTCTGATGCACATTGACCACCCGGGGGCAGATGCTCAATGCAGGAGCTGGCCCCTGGTGGTCAATGCGCTCCCACAGAGGGAGCACAGCTCAACCAGAAGCCAGGCTCATGGCTGGTGAGTGAAGTGGCAGTGGTGGGACATCCCCTAAGGGCTCCTGGACAGCAAAAAGGTGCAGTCTGGACTGAGAGACACCCCCCCCCCCCCCCGCCAAATGCACAAATTTCATGCACTGGGCCTCTAGTAAATTAATAAAAAGATGATTAATGTAAATTCAGACATGGGCTCTTTAACTTCTCTGAGGATCAACTTTTACCTTGAAACCTCAATAATGAGAAGGAACAAGCCATTCAAAGATATGGGGGAAGACCTAACTGGTGTGACTTATGGTTGGATTGTTGGCCTGTGCACTGAAGGGTCTTAGATTTGATTCCTGATCAAAGACATGCAACCATTTGGTGTGTCTCCCTCACATGGATGTTTCTATTCCTTTCTCTACCTTTATCCCTTCCACTCTCTCTAAATATCAATGGAAAAATATCCTGGGACGAGGATTAACAAAACAAAACAAAAAGATGTCTGGCATAGGTAAAAGTCTTGGTAGTGCTAATGCCTGAACCTGGAATAAATGATTTGACTTAACCCTGTTTTTTTAAAAATACTAAATTTATTGGGAGGACATTGGCTAATAACATTATATAAGTTCCAGGTGTACAGTTGTGTAAAAAACCATCTGTTTATTGTAGTGTGTCCTCACCACCCAGTCTAGTCTCTCTTTGTCACCATATATTTGACCCTCTTTATCCTCTTCCTCCTCCCCCGACCCCTACTCCCTTCTGGTAGCCATTCTTCTTCAGTCCTATCTTTTAAACTTTAGCATTTGTAATTGTCCTACTATTATGCCATTCTGAGATCTTTTTAATAGCTTATTTATACTGTTGCTTTTTCTTGTCTATTCAGAACATTCCCTCAGCTTAAAAGGAGGACATCTTATTTCATTGCTGAGACCAGTTGCCATCTTCATGGAGTCATGGAGTCTTCTTGCTAACCTCAGTCAGAGTGAGATTCCCCCCCCCCCCAATTGCTATTGCACATATTTTGTGTGTGTGTGTGTGTGTGTGTGTGTGTGTGTGTGTGTGTGTGAGAGAGAGAGAGAGAGAGAGACACCAGGGTTTTAAACCATAAGAAGTGTCAATTTTGGTACTTAGAGTTCGATTTCTTTGTATTTGTTTTCTTCCACATCCTCAGTACCTAGAATAGCTCTTGCATAGCACAGAGAATTAAAAAATGTTTGTTAGATAAATGGTTATAATATACTTAATTGTGTATGTCTTTCTCTGAAACAGGACATTTTGATATAGCCAGTTTGAAGTACAGATGTAAATTGTAAAAATATATATTTTAAAATTTAAATTATTGTTTCAAGTATTACATATGTCTCTTTTTTCCCCCATTGACCTCTCCCTGGCTGCTCCCATCCCCCACTGCATGTTCTCAACCCCCTAGTACCTGTGTCCATTGGTTATGCTTATATGCATGCATATAAGTCCTTTGGTTGATCTCTATCTCCCTCCCCTGCCTTACCTCTGAATTTTGACTGTTTGTTCGATGCTTTTCTGGATCTATTTTTGTTCATCAGTTTATGTTGTTCATTATATTCCACAAATGAATGAGATCATGCAATATTTATCTTTCTCTGACTGGCTTATTTTGCTTAGAATAATGCTCTTCAGGTCCATCCATGCTGTTGCAAATGGTAAGAATTCTTTCTTGTTACAGCAGCATAGTATTCCTTTGCGAAGTACCATAGCTTTTTAATCCACTCATCTACTGATGGGCACTTAGGCTGTTTCCAATCTTAGCTATATTGAATTGTGCTGCTAGGAACATAAGGGTGCATATATCCTTTCTGATTGGTGATAAAAATACTTTTAAGAGTTTAAGTTATGTTTGCAACAAGACCGATTTCTTTGCACCCACTGTTAATGAACTAAAGGGGTTCATTGAAGCCCAATCAAGTTTGAACAGGAGTTTGCAGCCAGTAAAGATTTATTAATTAAAGAAATGACTCCACACCTGGCTCCCTGATTGCTTCTAGGGGAAGGATTATGTAGGGGGCTAGAGAATTAGGGTCGTGGTCTCTACAGTTTAGTTCATGCTATGCTAGAGTGTAGTTTGATCATTGCATCTGGTCCTGCTGTCAGTCATGGCTCAGCCTGTCTGGTTTTGCAAGGGTGTGGGAGGTGGGTCTTTCCACTTTTCTGAACCTGGAGTTAAAACAATTGAGACTTAAATGTTGACGAAAACTTTTTCTCTTTGGTCAACAGACCTGAGGTGTTGTTCCTAACATTATTTGATGCTGCCCAGAACCTCATTGTCCTGAGGCTTAACGATAAAGGGAGTGGAAATGCAAGGGAGAGGGAGGTCGGTGAGTCAGAGTGCTGGATGAGGCCAGTTTGAATTGAAAGGAAAGGAAGGAGAAAAAGTCTGTTAAAGAATTGAACTTCCTGTGCCATTACAGCATGAACCTTATCTTGGGCTTGCTACCATTCAATTCCAGACCTCCAACCAGTTCTGTACCTTGCTACTGAACACTACTTCAGAATTAAGTTTTGCTAGGCTCAGCAATGGGATAAAAATGTCTGTTGAACGTATTTCTTGGTTGCTATAAAACTTTATTTTACACCCAAGTGTCATTTAATAAAATTTATTTCATTCTACTATAAGAGCTTTACCAGGATGGTTAATAAGCTTTATTTGTTTTATCTCCCAGAGTATCTAGCACGTTGTTATGCAAAATGTGGTTTCCAGACCATTTGCATCATCTGGGAGCTTGTGGTAAAGTGCAGAACCTTGGGCTCCACTTCAGAATTAGTGAAGCAGAATTTGCACTTTAACAAGATTCCCAGGTGGTTCATGTGTACAAAGCACTGGTTAGTGTTGTTCTTTTGCTTTTTTTCACACAGTTGTTAAAATGAGTATTTGTTGAATGGCTAAAAGGTTTTTAGGTTAAGTATGATGTGTATCACAAGCCCTTTATTAAAAAGTTAGGTTGAATAGAAACTTAATAAATTGTGTCAGATTATATAATTTTCTAGGGAAGGTAGTTCTGCAAACTCCTAGCTCATCAGTTGTCAAGTCTTTTATTTATTTATTTATTTTATTTTTAGTATGGTCATTTATTTAAAAATTTAAAAAAATTTTTTATTCTTTATTGTTGAAAGTATTACATGTCTCCGTTTATGCCCATTGACCTCTCCCAGCTTGCACCCCCACCCCCAAGTACAGGCCTTCACTCCCTATTGTCTGTGCCCATTGGTTATGCTTACATGCATGCATGCAAGTAGTTGTCAGGTCTTTTGAATATGTTTTATATATATTCCAGTAAATGTCAGGATGCTCATAACACAGGAATTACAGCATAGGGTGGTAGTTAGTAAAGGGATACTGGTTTTAGAATGTAAGAATTAGAAATCCAGTTTAAATTGGCTTTGGTAAAAAGACTTATTAGCTTTGGTAATAAGATCACTCAAAATATTGGACTATATCTAGATCTCAGAGATACTTATTATTTGCCACTTGCTACATCTTCGTGTGTGTGTGTGTATGTGTGTGTGTGTGTGACATTTCCTCCTTTAGAGAGGCATGGAAAACTAGGTCTATCTCTTATCAAATCTAAGAATCCAGCCCAGCTGGCATGGCTCAGTGGTTGAGCATTGATCTATGAACCAGGTCACTGTTCAATTCCTGGTCAGGACACATACCTGGGTTGTAGCTTGATCCCTGGTGTGGGGCGGACAGGAGCCAGATAATCAATGATTCTCTCTCATCATTGATCTCTCTCTCTCTCTCTCTCTCTCTCTCTCTCTCTCTCTCTCTCTCTCTCTCTCTTCTCTCTCTCTCTCTCTCTCTTTCTCTCTCTCTCTCCCTCTTTGAAATCAATAAAATATATTAAAAAATAAGAATCCAGGGGGAAGATATTGATGCTGATTGGCTCATATTGGCCCAGATGCTCATCTTTGGATCTATACACTTTAGCCAAAAGATTAAATATGACATTTTCCAGAAGAAGAAAAGGAGTACTTTGTCATGATAGGCAAAACAATAATTTCCAATATAATATTCAAAACATGACTATAAACTTACATCCTACAGATAGGGTACTTACATTTTTTTTCTATCCTTTACCCAATTGATGTCTGGGATTACCAATGGGATTTTATATATTTCGCTAATCTGTCTTGGTGGTTCTTTCTGCCCTCTTCCAGTTTTCACATTCTGAGATACTGTTATTCTAGAGATGTACTGATGAATAAAGATAGTCTTGTAGTTATGCAAGCTATTTCTCCCATATCAATTTGCTCCCCTGTGGCATCATGTGGCCAAACAAGTCCAATCCCCAACAAAGAGGAATTTGTACTAATCCTGTGCTCAGGCTCCTAATTCCTCCACCTTTAGTTCAGGAAGTTCCTCTTCATAGCCATTCTGCCCAGGCCTGCTCAGGATGATTAAAAGAAGGAATCTTATGTTTATTTTAGGGGAATTCCCAGTGGTACCCACAGGTGTAATCTAGTCTCCATTACTCAGACAAGAAAATTAAAATATGGAACAGTATATTTTTAAAAGTTCGTGTTATTTAGTCATAAATGACATGGGATACATTAATATATATATGAAATCTCTTATTCTAGAAGGGCATAGTCAGGCTAAAGATTAATTCAATATATATTTTTTAAGAGCACACCTCTGTGTCTTTAACCCCAGCATTTGTACTTATGGTGATTTCACAGATTTCTTCATGATTATTCTTTCAAAATAAAGGTAGTCTTACTTTTAAGGACAGTAACTGCTAAAACCCCTAGTACTTCTAAAACAAAGAAAACGAAATTGTTTTTCTGTTCCATGTACCACAGTGAGATCATTAATAATATTAATATTTGGTTTGAATAATCAATATAGATAACATATGGAGTCTTTAAAATGTTCTATTTACTAGTATATGGTACAGGTAGAGTTGTGTGGTGGTTATTGAAGAAGCATTTTATTAGCTGAGTTTCTATCTGTGATTTATTGCCATTATAGTTTCATAGGGCTAAGGTGCTGTTCATTCATTTAACTGATTTTTACATGTTTTCATTAATTCACCTTTTTTACTAAAAACCTTTATTGAATTCATGCATTTAGTACCGTAATAAAGCTGGGAAAACAACAAGAAGACAGACTTAGTCCATACTGTTTTGGAACATAGACTAATGGAATTTTTTGAATGGAGCCTCAAATAAATATCTTTTTCTTCACTCTTTGTGGGAAAAAACCCAAAAAATAAAATAAAAACTTCCATGTCCTTATGAAGAGAGCTACATTGTTGTTATTCCTGATGTCCTGACCTGACTCTGGAAATTGTATTAGTTTATCTTAATGATTCATTCATTCATTCAGCTGAATGCCATTCTTTGCTTCCTGTCTCCAGCAGATCTATGCCTACCAGACAACAGGAATTAAAACTTCATGGTGAGAGGACTGACACCATGATACAGTTTAAAAATATTTGCATACTTCTTATGTAATCAGGGATTTTAATAAAGGAAACGACTCTTATTTATTGCTGATCAAACCACCAAGCTCTTTTCTCAGTAAATGCTCCACCTCCCTTTCTGATATAAAAGATTTATTTTACACAAGTTCTTGCAGTTAATTTATTTAAGGCATTATTGTTGCACTGCTATATTTTTTACTTGAATGAGCCCAGTTATTTCATTATTGTATTAACTGCTGCTCAGAAGGAATAGGCAAAAACAAAACAAAGCAAAAACTAACTCATAAATGGGATATAGTGAAATAATTTGAAAAGATTAAGATACAGTATTTATTTTCACTATACTGGTCTAGTTTGCAAGATAAACAATAACTGATTTCTCTTTTTGAGCCCCTTCTCCTTCCAGCTCTGCCCCAATTCTTTGCTCCTCTTTTTCAATCTTCGGAAGTACAGTTGTCTATGCTCCAAACTCTCTCTTCCAACTGCTTCTTAAATTGCCTCCTACCACTACATTAACTGCTCTTGAGAAAGTCCCCAATAACTTCCTTATTGTTAAATACAAATGAGATTCTCAGTCCTCATCTACAGAGGTAATGGAAATGCTAGCCTTTAACTTTCTCAGGCCATGAACATTGGCATCATCTTCCTCTTGTATATCTTCTGAAAGTTTCCTCTATTACTGCTGCCATCATAATTCAGGCTCTTATTATCTCTTATCAGCTAACTAACTGGGGTCTCTGCCTCTAGCTTCACCCCAACATCTTCCATGTTATAGATTTTCTAACTGCCTGTATTGTCATGTCACTTTTCTACTTAGGATCCTTAAACATCTTCCTAACATTCATAGGATAAAGTTCAATCTCTTGGGTATGGAAAATAGGTCTTTAATAACCTTATCAGTGTCTTCACTTTTATCTTTTTCTTTCTGCCATTTCCTTTTATATATTCTATATTTAAGGCATATAACACTTCTTGGAGTTATGAAATGCATGCTGTTCCTCCTGTCTGAAATATCCTTAATCTGTTTTCCCCCAAGAACCTATTTAATACTTTATTATAGTAGTTGTCATATGGAATGTTAAATGAATGTTTGCTTTTTCCCATTTCCAAGTACATTGTTAGCTCTCTGAGAGGTTATGTCTTATTTATCTTTATATTCTTTATATCTTACTTATCTTCATGTAGTGATATTTAGCACACAATATAATTTATAACTTATTATAGCACATAATATGCTTACTGATTAATAAGCCCTGAATTAATGAATGGATGAATGGATGCATACATAAACACCACATCAGTAGTTTTGTATTTGGTTTTACCAGTGAGGGAAGACTGCAGAGTAGAAGAAAGTAAGAGAGACGACTATCTGTGTTAAATGACTGGTTAACACAGAGGTATGGAATGGGGAGAATTTACTTTTTGATATTGTTTGGAGATTTATGACTGTATGGCACATTTAGAAATTCCAGAACATTTAAAAAATGATAACATGCAGAATGGCTTGGATATTGAGGCTTGGGATGTTAACTGATTTGCTTAAACTTTTTCAACCAATTAGTGCTTGCATTTGAGTCAGTCTTTAATTTCACCAAAGTTAGTATTCTGCAGATGCAAAATACATCACGTTTAGTACAACCCTGTTATTTAACCAATAAAGTAAAGAAAGTACCAGGGTGAGAAATCTGTCCAAGATACCAGAAATGGAGATTTCCATTTCCATGCTTTCCCTACTACAGTATAAGGAGCATTACAGTGCAATGGTCAAGAAGTTCACTCAATCCAGTCTGCCTGGAAGTGTATCTCAGCCCTGCCATTTACTAGCTTTGTGATTTGAGAAAATTCAGTACTCTCATTTGTAAAATCTGGGTAAGTATCCACATCATAGGACTAATGAGAAGATTAAATGACTTAATATAACAAAGCCCTTAGAAAAAGGCTGCCACATAGTAAGTCTTAAGGTATTAGCTGTCATTTTTTGATAAAAGTACAATAATAATGTATTTTCTCTCCCATTGTGTTCCCACTGAGTTTATATTATAGGATAGGCCATGCTGTGTTGCAATTGCTCTCATGTCTCTATGTCCCTATACACTGTGAGCTTTTTTGTTGATGTTAATCCTCACCCGGGATATTTTTTTTGTTGCTTTTTAGAGAGAGTGGAAGGAAGGGGGAGAGCAAGAGAGGGAGAGGGAGGGAAGAAGAAGGGAGGGAGGTAGGGAGGGAGGGAGAGAGAGAGAGAGAGAGAGAGAGAGAGAGAGAGAGAGAGAGAGAGAGAGAGAGATGAGAGACACATCAATTGGTTGTCTCCTGAACCACTGAGCAACAGCAGCCAGGGCTACACTGTGAGCTTTTTGATAACCATCTTGCTCAAGGACCTAGCACAGTGTCTTGCCCACAAGGGGCATTTGTTACATACATTTTAAAAGAATGAACAAACTCTTTATTCTTTGAAATTAACAATTGAATACAGATTTTACTCTTTGATACTAAACCAGAATTCTTAGGCAATTTGTGAATTCTCATTTCTGTAAAAGAGATAGTAGAAGCATTGAGAAAGCATGTTGTAAGTTATTTGGACAAAGAAAGACTTACCACCACAGGATTTCTTACCCTGACACAGTAGTTACCACCCTAATTATTTTCTGTCAAGACATAGCATCACATGCTTTCTATTCCATCTTTTCTGAATGAACTTCAATATGAAGCCTAAATATGAGGCCACATTTCCATGCTTTGTTGGTAATAGAAATACTTTATGTTTGCTTTGACTAGGTTCATTGTTTTAAAAGTTTCTGACCATAGTACCAACTTTGAGTTTGGATTTGGTGTTCATATTTTTCTTTGTGGAAATTTGAATTGAGGCAAACATTTCATTTGGTAAGCTACACAAATTAGAGATCAGTTTTAGCAAGATGCAAAAAGTAAATGCTTTGGAAACAGCCTGAGTTGGAGTTCTGACTGCTGCTTAATTGCTGTGGGATTTCAGCAAGTTATTTAATTTCATTCACCTTCAGTATGCATCTCAGGGTTGATATGAATACATGAAATAATTATATCAGATCCTTACCACAGTACATGATATAGTAAATAAGTGGTAGGCTTTTGCTTTTAAACAGTGGATGTCATGACAAATCATTTAAGATATCCTAATAGTCCTGAGCAGTAGTTAGAGTGTTGGCCTAAGAACTGAAGAGTCATAGGTTTGATTGCAGGGTAAGGGCAAGTTACTGTGTTACAGGTTCAATCTCCAGTCCCCATTGGGGTACAGGTGGGAGGCAACCAATTGATGTGTCTCTCTCACATTGATGTTTCTCTCTTCCTCTCCCTCCTTACCCTTCACTCTCTCTAAAATCAATGAAAAAAAAATCCTCAGGTTAGAATTAACAACAACAACAAATATATATTCTAATACAGTACTATGTAGTGTCTGCTAAAATATTATATATATATTTAAGCTAATTCTTTTTCTTTTAAGAGATAAGAGCTCTAGTTAGAGCAACATAAAGTATGGAAATCAAACTTATGATAGGTGATGCACAGACCACCTATATCAGATCTCCTGTTAAAAATACAGAATCCTTGTCCTCAACTCAATTATTTTGGTTAAAATCTTTGGGAAGTCTCTGGTGTCCCCTATCTCTGCCCATATGGATTAAGTTCACTTTCTGTTCTTTCTTATCTGTCTTACTAGCCGTGAAAACGTATGATTGTTTGTCTCCCTTCCAGACTGAGCTCCTTGAGACAGGGCTTTTAAATTTCCAGTATCTAGCACAGTTTTGGATCTGTAGGAGGCATTTCAGATATCAGTTAGATGAATAAATCAATTTTTATGTATCTCTCTTGATTTATAAGATGATAATATTTTTGAAAAGTGGCATTAAATTCAAACACCTACATCGTAATTAATTTTCTTGCTGTAAATCAAAAAGAAGATTTCAGTTATTCAGTTTTGCCCTATTTTATTAATATTGAGGTAAAATAATATTTTTTAGCTTAATCAAGTCCCCTCCTCCCCCCTACATTTCCTTAACTGCCTAGCATTTCTTCATTTACTCATTGGTATTTAATGTCTTGGGAAAGAATGATACGGTAGAAAAGCTCGCTTTTAGTGTCAGAAACTTAAACCTAGGTGGACAGTTTTCTAACAATAGCCTTATAAGAAAAGATGAAGAGCTAGGCTGCCCATAGCAAAGGATTCTTTGGAATGGAGGAGGGGAAGAACTGGAAATGAGCAAGGGTTTCAGTTGCCAGTGTTCTTTCTCTATTGAGGGTGAAGGTAAGGGTAAAGGGAGAAAGAAAAGAGAATTCAAATAAGGTTTGTAGAATTTGAAAGTAGAGGGAAATTGTGTCCCATTCCTTAGTAGAGCTTTAAGTTTCCTTCAGTCCTGTTGCAGCATGGGAGATCATGACTTCCAATTCATATTTATAACAAACTAGAGGCCCAGTGCATGAAATTCATGCACGGGTAGGGTCCCTAGAGGCTGTTGGCTGCTGACTGGGGCCTCCCTTCACCTGGCCACCAGCCACCAGGGCAGCCAGGGTGAGGGGCTGCAGGCGGTTGGCCATCCAGCCCCGCCCCCCTGGTCGAACTCTAGGTCGAGGGGACAATTTGCATATTAGTCTTTTATTATATAGGACTAGAGGCCCAGTGCATGAAATTTGTGCATGGGGGGTGGTGGTGTCCCTTCAGCCCAGCCTGCACCCTCTCCAATCCAGGACCCCTTGGGGGATATCCGAATGCAGACATTCCTCTCACAATCCGGGACCACTATCTCCTAACTACTCACCTGTCTGCTTGCCTGATCACCCCTAACTGCGCCCCCTGCCAGCCTGGTCACCCTTAACTACCCCCCCAACCCCCGCCGGCCTGCTCGTCCCCAACTGCTGCCCCCCACCAGCCTTATTGCCTCCCATCCCCTGTGCTGGCCTGGTCACCCCCAACTGCCCCCCCCCCCACCGTTGGCCTAGTCACCCCTAACTGCCCCTGCCAGCCTGGTTACCCCACACAGCCTGTTTAGTCATCTGCTCAGTTGTTTTGGTAACGATGGTTGCTTAGGCTTTTATATACAGTATAAAGATAATTCTATTGCTTTAAATATGATTAAAATAGAAATAGTGATTGATGCCCCATAATCCCAATTTTTAAAGGAGTTATACATAAAACATACTGAAATGTTAACAGTGATTATTTCTGGGTGGTGGGTCTATGAATGACTGTCATTTTGATTTTTATGATGCTCTGAATTTGGAAATATTTTCAGTATGGAATAGCTTTTTCACCTTGGTTTGTCTAGTTAAACATTACTCACCCTTTAATTCAGGTCTCATCTTTCTCTTTTTTCTTCTTTTTAATATGTTTTTATTGATTTTAGAGAGAGAAGAAGGGAGAGGGGGAGAGAGAAACATCAATGATGAGAGAGAATCATTGATTGGCTGCTTCTTGTATGGCTCCTACTGGGGATCAAACCTGAAACCCCTAGGCTGTGTTCTGACTGGGAATTGAACTGTGACCTCCTGATTCTTTGACCCCACTGAGCCACAGGAGGCTGGATCCTTACTTCTTAGTTGTGCCTTGTATTCCCACTTTATGCTCTTCTCTTTTCTGGACATCTCATTCTCTTATCACCATAGACATGAAATAATAATCTGTTTCATGTTATTAAGCATCTATTTTGTGCTATATATTGATATTATATATGATTTATTTTTGTGTCAACATATAGCACAAAATAGATGCTTAATAAATTTTTTTAACTGATAAGAAATTCAGTAAAATTATTTTATGATTTGCCTAAATTATGGTCTCCAATCAGGTTTTCTCCATTAGAAAAAGAAGCTACTTATAAGTAACTTGTAAAGACATATGAATTATGGAACTCTGAAAATTATAGTAAAACTAGAACACAAAATCAAGTTTTAAATTATTTAAGACATGTGTAAAATGTATCTGACATCATGTATTATATGTATCTGAACACTGTTCACTAATAGTTTGATTGCTTGTGATGAAGCTGAGAAATTGCTCTGAGAAAGAGTTTAGATTCCCCACCCCCCTTTTTTCCTGTGTGACATTTGTCATCTTTCTTTGACAGTGTAAACTCAATAATAAACACAGAGATATTTTTCGTGTTTGTCATCACTTGAAAATGTATAGTAAAAATTAACCATGGACACTGAATAATGATTATTTTAGTGTAAATCTTTATAAATTGGTATAGAAAAAGGGTAAGTTAAGGATTATTTAGCTATGAGATTAACTCTGTAATAAGTGTGATATTGATTATTTTCAAGTTAGGAATACAAATGATACATTCAGGACCATTTAACAAAGACAAGTGATAATTAGGCTTACAGGCTGATAATTGGAGAAGTAATATGTTGAGGCATGCATATACTTCTTGTTTACATAACAAGTAAAGGAAAATTAGATTTTTGCAAACAAAAGAAATACCCCAAGGATTTTAAATCTCTACTGTAAGGGTGAGAAAAATGCTATTAAAAGTTAATCATTTTGTCTTCTGGTCTACCTCTGTTTGCACATATTTTTACCTAAGCACTTGTCAAATCATATTATGTTTCTTCTCTTCTGAACTATGACTTCTTTGAGTTCAGGGTTTATGTCTTGTTTGTTCATGTATAGTTGTTAGCACATGATAGGTGCTCAGATGTTTATTAAATTGAGTTAATTTGGTTAAGATGCTACCCTAAAGGCAAAGAATTTAAATCAAGTCTTTGTCCTAATCTTCAGGATTGGAAAATCCAGTCCTAAGCTAAGAGAAGTGCAACTTAAGGGTCTTCTAAATCTGGACATTCACCTAACATTGGAATGGGCTTCCTAATTACTTCCTTCCTATCTTTCCTTTTCTGATAGTTGATGCCTAGAATCATGCTTATCAGGTTGGTGGTCAAGAACATTTATAAAAAGAAATGATTCGTTACCTTTATTTTTATTTTGTTTTATTTTAAAACATATATTTTGTTGATTTTTTTACAGAGAGGAAGGGAGAGAAAGGGATAGAGAGTTAGAAACATCAATGAGAGAGAAACATCGATCAGCTGCCTCTTGCACACCCCCTACTGGGGGATGTGCCCACAACCAAGGTACATGCCCTTGACTGGAATCAAACCTGGGACCTCTCAGTCCGCAGGCAGACGCTCTACCACTGAGCCAAACTGGTTTTGGCAAGATTCATTACCTTTAAATTCTAGTATTATACAATGAAGTTTCTTATTTTATATCAGATTTTGGAGTGGGCATTCTAACCTTTTTTTATGATCAAATGTCATCATTTAAAAAAATATAATATTTTTTATTGATTTCAGAGAGGAAGGGAAAAGAAGAGTGACATAGAGAGATAAGAGAAAATCACCAATTGGCTGCCTCCTGCACATCCCCTACTCAGGATCAAGCCTGAAAACTGGGCATGTGTCCTAATTGGGAATTGAACCCTGGCCTCTGGTTCATAGGTGACATTCAGCCACTGAACCACACTGGCTGGGCAAATGTCATCATTTTTTAAGCTGTCAAGAAAGATCATTTTGTTATTTCTTGAGTTTATCAAATTCACTTAAATACTTTTGGATTGATAAGTCTGCCAAATCTACATTATGTGCTTTAAGTTGTTCAGAACATTTGTATAGGTCACAAAGGATAGAAGTACAAAGGGATAACACAGAAATAAATGATATAAACAATGCTGGGATACATTTACATGTCATTTTTTGAAATATTAATCTTGAGCTAGTAATTTCATCAATGCAGTATAATTTTCAGAGTACATTTTTGATCTTGTTGCCTACTTAAAGTTTAGCTCTTTTGTACTAAAAAAGGATAAAAACAAAGGGCTTTGAGATCTAAGCCAGAAACCTAATACTACCAGGATCGAAAAGTGTTTTTTTGAATTGTGTTGACAATCACCTTTTGAGTCCAGTGTCTTCCTCAAATACAATTAATGCTAGATAGCCTCTTTTCTAAGATAAACATTGTATTAATGTGCATATCTTAACCCCCAGGACTTGAAATAGCAAAAGAAGGTAGGAACTAAAAGGACATTGGATCCATGCTAACTTGCATCCTTGGGGGATTAGTAAAAATCGAGGTCAGCAAGAGTCCTAGGATGCAGGACAAATCAAGGAAGAAAGCACACCATGGTGGCTGTGTTTCTTTCCTACTGGCCACCACATGGGCAGCTGGAGAGGAAGGTGGCTCTTCCGTTCAGTGCTTTCTGTAATTCCTCTGTCTGTATGGTTGGCTTCTGGCCGGTCGCTTTTATTCATTCTTCAGAGAGGAAAATTCCACTTTAATTTTGCTGGGTACGACAGGAAGCAGCATCAGTAGCACAGCGCCTCCCACATAGTAGGACTGACGGAATGAAATCAGACTATTGTCTCATTCCAGTGGTGTGTCTGGAACATTCAGTTCCTTGGACAGATTCAATCTTGCAATACTTAAGTCAATGTTTGTCAATGGCTGTCAAATTGGACTAATGAAATCTCATTGGATTTCTGAATAACAGGCTAACCACGAGCCCATTTTTAAACACCTGGAATCCAATAAAACTTGACTGTAGTGGAAAGAGGTTTGGATTTAGAGACATATAAAAGTTACCTGGAAGCATTTTTCAAAAAGTACATTCTTAGCTACTACCTCTACTAGCAAAGGTACATTAGAATCTCCAGGACAAGACACATGTTGTTGAAAAAAAAAACACAAAAAACCTCATGCAGTTCGGATTTCCTCTTCCCTAGCTTCTGTTCTCATTACCTCTGGAGTTTGAAAATCAATGAGAAGTTGCTCTCCAAGGGTCTATCTGTAAAATTCTATCGTTTTATTGGCAAACATTCTACTACCTGGTGATGCTTTTGTTGCCAGCAGTTATCAATTCTATACCTATCTTCTTTATTGGAACTTGTTTATTATGCGGATATATTCTCTCTGGTATGGGCCTTAATTCTAAAGCTTTTAGAGCTATGAGATAAAGGTAGTGGATTAAGTGAGGATCACTTTCTCCTTTCCACTTTTTTTCTAGGCACATTCAACATCTTGGGTCAGAGAACTTTGGAGATACTGACTTTCTTAATCTTTAGAGGTTAAACAACTGCTGTTGAAACTCTGGCTAAGTTCTATTGCACTGGTAGAAATAGTGGCTCTAGCATATAGTAATGACTCAAGAAACAGTGGTTCCAGCAAAGTACCTACTACATATGGTTTAATAATACACATTGTAGGAAAATATTGGTTAAAAGTAATTGAAAATCACCTCATTTTTGTTTTGACTCTTGAAAACTTTTTTTTCTAGTTATATTTATGTGTTTTTTTGACAAGTATAAAGGGAGTGACTTAGGGTTTTCTAATGAGATAAAAAATAATCTTTCTAAAGAGAAGTTACTTTTTTTCTAATAAGTTGTTTGTGATGATCTAGTAATGGTCATTTGAGTGGAAATGGAGCTTTTTTTCATCGGTCCATGGTAGAATGTCAAGCTGAACCCCATCCCATGTTAGTCAATTCCTTATTAGACATTCTATTATTTAAGTCCTTGGAATCATCTCAATGTGCTGAGCACAAAACTACCACTCAAATATATGAATTATTATGATTAAACATTTTTTATTATAAAAACACTTGAAGTTTATTATAAAGAATTGTATTGATTGACTCAGGGCGGTAACACACAATACAGTGTACAGATGATGTGTTGTTGAATTGTGACCTGAAACCTGTGTAATCTTGTTAACCAATGCTACCCCAATGAGTTAATAAAAAGTAAAAAAAAAAAATTGTATTTAGAGGGAAAACATAAAAGTTATCTATAATTCCATCTATGCTGAGTATTGTGGGAAATTTTGGTGTGTTCTGAAAATAATATTCACTTCTGCTGATAAAAGTTTTTTAAAGTCTGTTGAAAATTTTTGTATTTGAGATAAATTGTCTTAATAATTTTCAGTCAACCTCTCTTAACCCCCTTTCATTATTAACCTCCATGTTCTCAGTCTGGGGTCCAGTGATATGCGGGCTTCGTGACTTAAGTCCCCTAGGACCCAGAATCAATTTGAGAAACATGTGTAGTTACTGAGCAATGATTATCAATTACTTCTCCCTACAAAAGAGCTTATCTAACTGATTCCTTTTCTCCCATGGATTAGAGCATCTCTTACCTCTCTGTTGTTCAGACTTTTAAGGCAAAAAGGTGATATGCTTGGGTTACTCTTGTCAGATTCATGATCTTTTCAAAGTGCTTTATACTCTTCATCATTGCTATTGTGATTTTATGTCCTTATTATTTTTTTCAGAAATTATAGAAAATATATTTTATTTGTAATCAGATATAACTTACCTAAGTTTATCACAATAAATGTTGAAAGTATCTGTCTACCCAATTTTTATTGAGTCAAAATGGATTTAAATGTCTGATTTCCGTGTTACTGCACTGTTCTAGCTCACTAAGTGATATCAATTTTGATGCCATCTTATCTGTTTTTAAAGACCCTATGTACTCAGAGTGGAACAACTAGTAAACCTTATTAATGCCATCTTGTTTGAATTATGCCTCTTAGGGGCATGAAGAGAATTGCCTCAAAGTGTCAAAATCTGGCTGAGCTGTTGGAGTGCACCTTAGACTAGTTTATATAAGAAGTTAGCATCTTAGGTGAGATTCATTAGACTTGCAGCTCTGCAGGCTGTATATTATACCAGTAGCCAGGTGTGGGCAGTGATACAGGCTTTGAGAGATCTCTCTTGCTGGCCCTGGGATCCAAGGCAGTCAGTGCAAAACCTGGCCAGCAGCCCGAGTGAGTAGGAGCCATGTGACTCTGGTGAGTTGGAGTGTGCAATTGCCTCCTGCCTCAGAGCTACCTGATCCGAATACTAAGCAGAGCGAGTGCCGGGCTGAGTGTAAGACACTGAAGCCACTGCAGAGAAAGGTGCTTATTCCAGCGGCGTTGCAAAACATGGAGATTAAAGACCAGGGAGCCCAAATGGAGCCGCTGCTGCCTACGGTAAGAGACAACCTGCTGTGATGGAGCTTTAACCAGCGGCGTTTGCTGCAAAACCTGTCAGGCAAGCGGTCTGCTAGCTAGGTGCAGCGAGTGTACTTTTGGGGTGGTGGATAGCTCCCACGACATAAGGACAGGGGTCTCCTCCCATTTTGGGTGACTGAAATGCATAACGCAAAACACATGATTCTCTCTCCCCCCCCTCTCAATATGGATGCACTATGGTGATGAAATGTCTTGTGTTTTCTGCTGTTTGAAGGGATGGCTAGGTTTTAGCAGCTGTGTGGCTTTCCCTGCCTGTTACTGCCTATCTCGGTGTCTCAGGCTGTGCAGGGATGTTTCAAGCCCCTGAAAAGAAGCCCCCTTTTATCATATTTCTCCGTGGTAAATTTCCTCCTCATGCCTCATGCCCCTCGCAGGGAGGTAAGTGAATCGGCTGCTGTTGCAGCTTAGAGATTTAGTCTCTGCAGAAACCAGGGGAAAGGCGAGCAGAAGGATCACGTTCCGTGTGTGTGTGTGTGTGTGTGTGTGTGTGTGTGTGTGTGTGTGTTCTCTCAGTCTCTTTCAAAGGGAAATATGTCATGTTTACATACAAAGATGGTATGCATTTTGGGGAACAGGTATACAATCCAGATTTGAATATCTGAAGGGTTCCTGAATGCTCATTTGGAAATAGCTTGTTTATTGCTGGGTCTTTGAGCCTCCTCCCTCGACCTAATTCTTGGGTAAGTAGTTGATTTATCTGTCTTCTGCACAAATCTCTCTGGCTGCCTCAGACTTTGTAGATCCTCAGACAGCATCTTCTTTCTCATCCTGGAGCAGCTGATGTTACTGTATTCAAGATGAGGAAAAAAAGGAAAAAGCCCCAACGGTATTTTCTTGATGCAACAGAGATGCCAAATGAAAGCTTCCAGCCATCCATCAGAGCTGTCACAGCTCAGAATAGCAGACATCTCCTCCCTGCGCCAAACCAGGTTGTGCTCAGCTCTCAGCTACTCAGGTCGGTGACCCACCTAGCAGAGTGGGGACTGGCAGGAAGCTGTCCATTTTCCGGTCTATTCTCAGGCATTGAACACATCTTTAAATCAAAGAATACCCCCATGGGGAGTGGGCAAATTCAGGGCCGCTGTATTCTTAGGGCCTTACCTCTCCTACTGGCTCAAATCTGCAAAAGATTCCAGTTTGCATCCCGGAATCAACTTTGGTCATTGAGCATGCCCAGTTCTCCTCAGGATGCCAGATTTGGGCAGGGAGGAAGCAGGGAGATGGGAAGAATCAGGAGTCACCATAAGAATGAAGCCTAATTAAAGGGCAGGAACAGTGTGTGTGTGTGTGTGTGTGTGTGTGTGTGTGTGTGTATGTGTGTAGGTGTGGGGGGTGGAGAAGAGAGGTGAGGGTTATGGGAGGGTGGAGAGGAAAGCATGCCAGTTAGCCTGGCTGCTTAAAAGTAGAGACATTTCTTTGCAGATCAGAGAGGAGTTATTTTACAGAATGAGAGTGAAAGGTTTGTCTGCCTTTTCAAACTTGTGTAGACACATAAATTAGGATTCTGTGGGTACTGAGAGTAAAGGGTGTTAAGACTATCAGAGAATTATTGTTCCCTAGATGACAGGAGCTCATCATAGGAATTGGGGGGTGGGGAATTAGGAAAGATTAAGACACAGGGGAAAACCCTGTTTTAGGGAAAGGGGGTTGGGAATTGTCCTAGAAAAGCAATCTGAAATCATTTTAATGTGGTGTGTGAGTTGTCATTTGTGGGAACAGATGAAGAATTTTGGAGCAAATGAGAAATTTAGAAGAGAATGATATTATGGGCTAGATGGACAATATGTGGCTTAAAAGATAGAAAATACAAGTTTGTCTAGAAAAGAAGGTCTATAATAAGTTGATGGAATTTTTGAAGAGTCAAAAGTTTGCAAGAATAGAATAATTGCATAGTTTAATGACAAGGAAGGATCATTTAGCAGTTCATTATAAGAAAGAGAAAAAAAAAAAGCCCAAGAAGATAGAAAGGATGCTGAATTATTGGCCTACTTGTATTTGTATAGTATTTTCAACTTCCTCAAATGCTTTTATGGATTTTTTTTTTTTTTTAGTTCCGAAAACAATCATGTTAAAGCAGATTTTATTATCTTAATTTTAAAGATGAAAAATTAAAGCACAGAGAGTTTGAATAACATGTCTAAATTCACATAGGGATGAAGCCAGGACTAGAATATAGGTCTTCTGAAACTGGTTCAGAACAAAAGTAGTGTGTTTTTTTTTGTTTGTTTGTTTTTTTTTCCCCAACATGACATTATCAACCAGGCTTATTATAATCAGATTCTGGACTGGCCTTTTATGCTTGGAAGAAAAAGAGAGAAACAACTTTGCGTTCTGTTTTAGAAAATTTGTAAATAATTATGTGAGAGGCAGTATGGCATAGTATTTAGAAACACAGTCTCTAGGTCCCCGCATTGCTGTTTATATGCTGTGTGATAGAGGTAAAGGGATAAGCCTTAGTTTCTTCAACTGAAAAATGGGAAGGGGATGATACTTATCTCTTGGGGTTTGTGGATGAGTAAATGAAGTAACATATGTCCAGTACCTGACATTTACTAGTAGTACGGTAAATATTCTGTAAAAGCTGCTATTAATATTGATGGAAATATAGACATTGAGATGAGTCCCAGGTTTCAGGTCTTATGGAAGGTGGCTTGTCAGTGCTATGTCCTAAGAAGGAAAAGTGGGAAAATGGAACACCAGAAAATTCTATGCAGTGGAGGTGGAGGTGGGATTTTTAGTTCTAGCTGTGGAGTCTGTAGGATGGCAGGAAAGCTAATCAGAAGGCCATAAGAAAACATAGATTAGATCTGGGACAGAGTAGTCAGACATAGGTAGATGGAGAAGTCAGAGAGAAAGAAAAATCATAAGAATAGACAAGTATGCCAAATGAGTGAATGTGTGAATTTTGATTTCAGTGAAAGGGAAGAAAAGATTCTTTTGAAGCCCCCAAGGTGTACCTTTGTTTAGTATATATAAAGTACTCCTTAAGAGGGTGTGTGGAGGAGACCCTGATGTGTTTTCCTTTTCTCTCAGCTCTTCTTTAAACTGATAATTTTCTTTTGCTGGTCAAGGCCTCACTGCATTGTGTAGGCCCCAGTCACTCTTAGGGTTAGGGAATTCAACTCAGGTAGGCCCAGAGTATAGGCTAGCTTCAATAGTACCTGACTGTTATGTTTGAAGCTATTACAACAAGCCATGTTCCAAAAAATTACTCACTTATTAAATGCCTACTATTGGTCAAATATGTTCTTGATGCCGGGGATACAGAAAAGAACAAGACGGACGAAACTCTGTCCACATGCATCTCACAGCCTAGCTAGTCCAGAGGTAGGGCTCAAAGTAATTTCTTGAGAGACTGTTGTTTTCTTCTCAAATATTTCATCATTCTTATAAGCTCTTTGAGATGGGTACATATGGGAAATATATGTGACAATCATGATGCTGAATCACTTCAGTAATAATAGTTTTAATCATTTAAAAACAAGCCAGGAATTTAGGATATTGCTCATGACTTCAAATTTTCTGTTGACATTCAGTGTTGAATTTGCTTCTAAGAGTAATCTGGCAATTTAAATTACAAGGCCATGGAAGAGGCTTTTAGGAGGTTATTTTTATAAAAAAATATTTATATCTCCTGCCATTTAATCTTAGGTGCTATGTAGTGGGTCCATGTAGAATTCATTATAAAATTCTGATGTTCTAAAAGGAACTCATTTTAAGTGGAACTTACTCATAAAACTGTCCTGAGGTATGGAAATAAAGTAAAGTCAACTTTTTAAAGGTAATTTGATACTATAGTGTAGCTGGTGTAATTGAGCACCTTTAAAATGCTAATTCCAGAATTTCAAGTGGTCTGAGTTATTGTTATTTTATTTGTGCAAAACAGTTATGAAAATCTTTGATATTAGTAAATCAGTGAAAGGAAAATGGGACTAAAGTGTCAGAGTAACAAAAAGAGCACATAGGTTGGCTAAGTAATATTGGTATTTATATTTTACTTGAATTATAATTCAGATATAGTATGTATTTAAATAAAACATACTTATTACACATGGAAGCAAAATGTACACATGGAAGCCAAAGAAATAAATTGTCATTTCCACTTTCATGACTTGAATTGTTACTTTACAATGGTGAATGACTGTAGAAATAAAATATGTGTATAGGATGCTGAGTGGTAGAACATAAAGACTATAGTATTAAATTCATGATGAAAATATTGAGGTCAGGTGAGGAAGTGGAATAGTATATGAGAGAGGGGTAAAAAAAATATCTAGGCCAAGTTCTAAAACTCAAATAGAGTCAGAGAGCATGGTAAGAAAAATAATGACACTTCCAATGTATCATTTTTTCCCTAACCTTAGGATGGCTGCTTCAGAAGTTAAACTGGACATAGATAGACTATAGAGCATTGCACGATGCTACAGGTGAATGGAGAAATGTGGGTGCTACTCTCAGTCCTTCTGTGTGGAGAAATTACCACTCCCTTTGCCACATGGGACACATGACTTGATTATTTGGCTTTCTGCAAAGATGCACTTTCAATCTATATAGTAAATATTAGTGAAGTGGTATTTACTTTTAAGTAATATAGCTGTAATTTAAAGTTCTAATATATTCTCCCACTTAAAAGATTTGTCTCAGATACTCCTTGAGTGTGTTCTTATCTCGAAAGAGGGAATAACTAGTGTATAATGCATCCATCTTGGGGAATCATGTATGTTTTGGTCAGAGAACTGTAGAGATCATTTGGAGGCCAGATTTGAGATGAAATCCTTAATTTACAAACTATGAAACTGAGAGATAAGGACTGTATTTAAGGCATACCATTTATGCTAGTTAATGGCAGAGCTTGGCCTAGAGTTCAAATCTCTTGATTCCGAGTTCATTCTTCCCACTGTTGTATAATCCCTATTCTATCATAAACAGCTGAATGTCAAATTAAAATTATTATGGTAATTATCTTTCTGAATTATTAGTAGCTCTTACTTAGGATCATGCAAAACACAAACATCTCTAGTCTTCATGATAATCCTGAAAGGTTGCTAATGTTATCCAGTCTTAATGATAAGAAATAAGGCTTAGAGGTTTGAATAAGTTACTCAGATTCACATAGCTAATGAGTACTGAGCCAGGGTTTGAAAATATTGTATCCAATTAACTTTTCTCTTTTTAATGAAAGTCAATTAAAAAAAATTCCATTATCAAATTGGCTTTCACATTTAACTCTTAAAAACTCTAAGTACTATGATACAACGTGCTATAAAATGTACTACTAAGGCATTGCAGGCCACATATTGCATGATTCCATTTATATGAAAAGCCCAGAACAGGCAAAGCGTTAGAGACTAAAGTAGATTAGTGGTTGCCAGGGCCTGGGGTGTAGGGAAGGCTGCTAATAGCTATGGGGTTTCTTTTTGTAGTGATGAAAATGTTCTGGAATTAGATAATGGTGATGGTTGTAGAAGATTGTGAGTACACTAAAACCCACACTGAATTGTATGCTGCAAAAGGGTGAATTAGATCTAAAAAAATTTGCAAATAAAAGCAAGTTATTGTTTAACCATTATCATTAACAAGGAGAAAGTTTTAAGTAGTCTTTTATATCAGTCAGATTTATATAAATCAAAAAAGGGAAAGAATATATTCATGAAAATTAAAAATCCCTCTCTCTCTCTCCCTCCCCCCCCTCTCTCTCTCTCTCTCTCTCTCTCTCTCTCTCTCTCTCTCTCCCCGCCCCCCTTGGCTTTACCACAAAATTTATCTTCTGAGATTGGTTAGGGTTTTGAAAACTATTTGTAGACCTGAGGTCTTTTGGAATATATCTTCAAAAGCTGACTTAAAATGTTATATGGGATATAATATCTACAGGAAATGAAGAGAACTCTTTAGGATCAAATTTTTATTTCTTCTCAAAATTATCTCTTTAAAAAATTCTTTATTGTTGAAAGTATTACTTATGTTTCCTTTTACCCCATTGATCTCTCCCTGGCTGCTCCCGCCCCCCCTTTCCCCCCCACCCCCGCCACCAACTCAAGCCCTCCCTCCTACTGTCTGTGTCCATTGGGTTTGCTCATATGCATGCATACAGGTCCTTTGGTTGATCTCTTACACACCTCTCCCCACTCTCCCCTGCCTTCCCTCTGCAGTTTGATGGTCTGTCCAATGCTTCTGTGTCTCTGGATCTATTTTGTTCATCAGTTTATGTTATTCATTATATTCCACAATGAGTGAGATCATGTGATACTTACCTTTATCTGACTGGCTTATTTCTCTTAGCATAATGCTCTCCAGGTCAACTGTTGCAAATGGAATTAATATTGTAAAAAAGAGGTTTTTGTTTTTTGTTTTTTTTTAATAGCAGTATAGTATTCCATTGTGTAGATGTACCACAGCTTTTTAATCCACTCATCTGTTGATGGCACTTAGGCTCTTTCCAAATCTTAGCTATGGTAAGTTGTGCTGCTATGAACATACGGGTACATATATTCTTTCTGATTGGTGTTTCTGATTTCTTGGGATATAGTCCTAGAGTTGATATTACTGGGTCAAATGGGAGTTCCATTTTTAATTTTTTGAGGAAACTCCACACTGTTTTCTATAGGGACTATACCAGTCTGCATTCCCACCAGCAGGGCACGAGGGTTCCCTTTTCTCCATGTCCTCACCAGCAATTGTTTGTTGTTTGGTTGATGATAGCCATTCTGACAGGTGTGAGATGGTACCTCATTGTCATTTTGATTTGTCCAAATCATCTTTCTGAATTTTCTCTTGATACACTTTAATATAAAGAATATCAGAGCAACAAAATTTCTAAGAAAAATAATTAAACCTTACTTTGTGTTACCAACATTGTTTTAAGGTCTTTGTTGGCCTGGCCTTATAAAGTGTTATGTTACTTTATGGCAAATCAAACTCCAAAGAAAACCATAAATTAAGTATTTTATACTGATTTTTACAATGTGTTTCTGCCAGGATCTTATGATGTCCAAGATTTTTTTTTACATATAATATATTCATACATAATGGCTTACCTATCATAAAATTCTCCTGTTCAGGAAATTTATAGAGCAGCTCAACTATCATTACAATCTGTTTTAGAACATTTCATTGCCCCCAAGGTTTTCTCCAGCCCATTTATAGTTAACTCTCAATTCCTACCCTAATGACTGATGTATTTTCTACTAATTCGCTTTTTGTCTCTATAACTTTGCCTTTTCTAAACATTTCGTATAAATGAAATTGCAAATGGGAAGTATTTTGTACATGGCTTCTTTCACTTAAGTGAAATGTTTTGAGGTCCATCCATGTTGTGGTGTGTGTCAGAAGTTTGTTCATTTTTATTACTGGAACATATTACATAGTATATAGTTTCTAACTTTTACCTATTACAAACAATGCTGCTATAAATTCTCATGTATATATCTTCATGCATATGTTTATTTATCTTTCTCTTGGTAGAGTACTATAAGTGGAATTGCTGTATCATATAGTAAGTTTATATTTAATGTTTAAAGAAGTTTCCAGGCTCTTTATCAGCTGCACCAGTAATATAAATGTTTTGGTTTCTCCACATTTTTGCCAACACTCAGTATGGTCCATCTTTTTGGATAGTCATTCCACTTCCAGTGTGAAGTGGCATGCTGTTGTGATTTTCCATGCTGACTAATTATCTTTGTCCATGTGGATAGTTATAACAAAATATCCCAGACTGGGTAATCTATTAACAACACACATGGATTTTGTACAATCCTGGAAGTTAGGAAGTCCACAATCAATGAGTGGCAGATTTGGTGTCTGGTGTGAGCCCCTCCTTGGTTCATAGATGGCAATCTTTCTGCTGTGTTCTCACAGGCCAAAGTGAGAAGGAAGCTCTCTGGGGCCTCTTTATAAGGGCACTATCACCTTATAAAGGGCCCAATCATCTCCCAAATGCTCCCCCTTCTAATATCATCACATTGAGGATTTGTTTTCTACTTTTTAAAAAAATTTGAATTTTTTATTGTAGAAATTATTACATCTCCATTTCCCTCATTGACCTCTCCCTGCCCCATTGACCTCTCCCCCAGTGCATGCCCGAGGATTAGGTTTTAACATAAAAATTTTGGGAACACATTCAGTCTTATAGTATTAATGTTGAACATATTTTCATATGCTTATTAACCATTTGTATATATTTTTTGATGAAATGCCTATTAAAATCTTTCACCCATTTCCCCCCCAAATTGTACGAGTTTTTAAAATATATCCTGGCTACAAATTTCTTGTTAGAAATGTGATTTTTTTATCTAGCTGGTTTGGCTCAGTGGATAGAGCAACGGCCTTCACACTGAAGGGTCCAAGGCTTGATTCCAGTCAAGGGCACATGCCTGGGTTGTGGGCTCGATCCCCATTAGAGGACATGCAGGGGGCAGCTGATCAATGATTCTCTCTCATCCTTAATGTTTCTATCGCTCTCTCCCTCCCCCTTCCTCTCTGAACTCAATAAAAATATATTTTAAAAAAAGAAATATGATTTTGCAAATATTTTCTCATTGTCTGATCATTAACACAAAAGTTTTAAATTTTGATAAAATATAACATCAATTTTTTATTATTGCTTTTGGTGTTGAATCTAAGAACTCTGCCTATACCAAGGTTATAAAGATTTTCTTTCTAGAAGTTTTGTAGTGGTTCTCATGTGTAGATCAATGATAAATATTTTGACTTAATTTTTGTATATGGTATGAGGTAAGAGCCTAAGTTTAAATATATTTTTTTTGTGAATAGATATACAATTACTCCAGCACCATTTGTTGAAAAGACCACCTTTCTCTGTTGAATTTTCTTTGCAGCTTTGTTGAAATCAATTGATTATAAATATAAGGTATCTTATCTGGGCTCTGAAGTTAATCTACATGTGTATCCTTAACACACTGTTTTGATTATTGAGCCTTTATAGTAAAATGTGATACCAGTAAGTCCTTCAACATTGTTATTCTTTTTCAAAATTGTTTTGGCTATTCTAGGTCCTTTGTATTTCCATATAAATGGCAGAATCCACACTTTTGATTTCTACTTTTGATAGAAATTGCTTTGACCTTATAGATAAATTTAGAGATAATTGCCATTTTACAATATTAATTCTTCCAAAACATGAGTGTGGACTGTATCTCCATGTTTTTAGATCTTTAGTTTCTTATGATAATATTTTGTAGTTCATTTTTTTAGTAAGGTCTTTATGCACTGAATCAAGGATGACATGGGAATCCCTGAAGTGCTATTTATATACAAGTTCCTATATTATGGTTAGGCCCAATTCCAAATAGTTTAGGACTCCAGAGTTTTCCTCAAAGATGAAAATGGAGATTAATCTACTGACTTGGTGGGACAGAGTAAGAATATATCATAGACAAAGAGTATGTATAGTTTTGATTTAGTCATAAATTCTTTTATATAAGCATTATCAAGACTTACTCACTCATCATGAAAATTATGCTCTGAGAATCTAATAAGCATGATTTTTAAGAAAAATTTTCCCATTGTGTATTGAAGGTGTTAGGGTGCTGGAGTGCCTCCAAAATTTATTTGTACCCCTGCTTCTTCTTGCTTATTCTGAGAAGCTAAATTATTAAGAGAATACCTATTTTTTTCTTTTTGACTATCGAGGCTTTGATATCAAAGATGTTAACCCTAGTCAAATTCCAGAAAGCAGGTGCCATAAAATGTAGTTAGGTACATAACAACCACTGAATGGAATATAAACATAGCTCTGCTCATGAAACCATTTCATTACTGTTAGATTCATACTGCTTCTTTCATTAAAGCAGTGGGGATTTTCTGTGGATATTTAAACTGCTCTGGAAATAAGCCTACCCACACTCTTTGATTTGCTCAGAAATTTGGATGTGGTTAAAAAAATGGAAAAACATGTATATAACAAGTAATAGATCTAATATATAATGTCATTTGAGTACACGCCATGCAATTTGTGTTTCATTACCAAATTATGATATAAATGCCTGTAAAAAAAAGTCAGACATTAGGGGAGAAACCAATATGACAGCATAGGTAAACACCTGAATTTGCTGCCTCGCACAACCACTTCAAAACTACAACTACAGGACAAAACAGTCATCATCCAGAACCACAGGAAGGCTGGCTGAATGGAAATTCTACAACTAGAAGGGAAGATAAAAGCACACTGAGACTCAGAGGAGGTACAGAAGTAAAGTGCCAGGATACAGAGGCCCGAGAATGTGGAAAGGGCTGGCAACTAAGGACACAGTTGTCTTTTTCAATCGGGAAAGAGATACAAGCTCCCAACTGCTCTGAACTCCAGTTCCGGGCAAGACTTTGGGAACCCAGACTCATATGGGGAAAACTGGATTGTCTGGCATTTTGGTGGAACAGGAAGGTGGCCTTTCCTTAGAGATGCTTGCAGCGATTACTGCAGGACATTGAGACCTGGGGGCCTCTTAGGGCAGAGCTGAGGATCAGCCATAGCTGTTTGCTCTGCCCTGTTGATGGCCTGAGACCCTGCCCCTGGGCCCTATAGGACACCTAGCACACAATGCCACTCTATCAACACAGGGAAGCAGCCAAAATGCAGAAACAAAGAAACAGGTCACAAAGAAACAGGTCCCTGCTCATAATTCTCTGGTTTAATAATTTTTAAATCTTTTTTGTGATTTGAAAAAATAGTTTTTAGAACTGAGATTAGGATTAATCTATGTTAAAGCAAATAGTTTAGTAACAATAATGATTTTACATTTATCTTTACATTGTAAGATAGTACTTTCTTTTTATGTCTTTACCATAAATATCCATTACAAATGGTTATCATAAAAGATAAACAGCAACAAGTTCTGAACAATAAGCCTCTTAGCCTGATATTAGGAGCTGTGTAGCTACTAGTGCCAGTGTAATAAAAGGAGCTGGAATCTCCAGTCAAGACTGTTTCTGTAAAGTAAGGTGATATATTATTTTGCCAAATTATTATAAGAACAAACATGCAGAAATGGTGAACTTAATATTGACTTTGTCCATTTAAAAGTCCATGAAGCTTTCTTACAATTCAGGAAAGTCTAACCATAGTGTATTCACTTAAAACATACTGACTCAGTCTTGAACTCAGCTTTAAAAAGATCGACCTTTCACAAAATTACTTTAGTTGCTTATAATTTCACTTGTTCCCTTTAATGACTTAAAAACACTTCTTTCCATATACTTACTTTCACCATCTCTCTTAGCTATATAATTCAGTATTCCTAGTCTTTCTCATCTCAACTGGTTTCTCCTATCTTTGGACATGGTTGCATAATCTGACAAAGGACAAAAAGAGGACTTGCATCTTTGATTCCCTAGGATAGTCTATATCTCAGTGCAAAATACATATTTAGCTTAATAGCTCTCTTGATTTCAAATAGACTAAATATTTTAGAATGAATTCTATCACCTAACTTTCAGGTTATATTGAAACTTTGGACATTAGAATCAGTTTTTCTTGGAAAAAAATATACTTTCTTAATGTTTTACTTGGTTAAGAAAAATGCCCTGAAGAGGGAGTAGAAAGACTTCAAAGTTTATTTAATCTCAAATTGTTCCATAACACAATAATTTGATGATTATGTTTCAAGAATTTATAAATACATATTTAAGTTTATTTTAAAAAGTACATGCATATTTACTAGCAAGAGTATTTGTCAAAATACAATTGAATACAAACAATATTTGAATGGTTCATTTGATTTAATGAACCTGAAGTGTTAATAATTTGTTTACATTAATCATATCCCTACTGGGTAAGAACAGAAAGGTAAAAATGTAGCTTGACCGTCTTTTAAGGAATGCATCAAGGATTCTACCGACGTGGGAGGCATAATAAAATGTTTCAATTACGGGCTTCCGAAACCTCTTGCACTGCTTTGATCATGATGTTTTATGTAGATGATCCATGATAAAGAGAGAAGAAGATCAGTGCAAATAAAAAAAATTCAAAGATAATTCAAATTATCTTTTTAATTCAGTAGTTTCAGTGTTGTTCTGTGTTCTTTAGTGAGATGGTGAGCTATCGATACATGCAGCAACAAGAAGAGATATAGGAGATGATGAAGAAAACAATATTGTCCAGCCCTGTCAACCATTCCTCAAAAAACAAAACAAAAAACAAACATACAAATTTAGCAAATGAAATTTATTTCCTAAATATTTTGGGACTTTATGGACTACAATTTGAAATGACAGTAGGTTAAAATAAGATAAAAATGGATGGATGTTAATTCATTTAATGCTTAATGATAAGTGATTAGGCATGAGAGAGTTAGAGACTATTTGGTTTTCAGGATTAATAATTTAGTAATCAGAAGTAATTAAGAAGGACATTACCCTATGTGAAATAAACCAGGCACAGAAGGACAAACCCTGCCTGATCTCATTTACATGTGAAATCTAGAATAGCCAAACACATAGAAGCAAAGAGTAGGAGAATAGTTGCTAGGGGTTGGAGAGAGGAGGATATGGGAGTGTTGGTCAAAGGGCACAAAGTTTCAATTATGCAAAATAAATAAGCTCTGGAGGTCTATTGTAAAAAAAAGTGAGCTGAAAAAATATAAAAGCAATAATGTAGGAATACTTTTATATAAAACCAGAGGCCTGATGGACAAAGATTCATGCAAGAATGAGCCTTCTTTCCCTTGGCTACCGGTACCGCCTTCACTCGGCCAGAGCTGCTTTTTAGCTCCAGCCCGGAGCTTCCTTTCCACCTTCCCACACTACATAGAGGCCCAGAGTGGCTGGGTCAGTGCGGAACACAAGCCTCCCTCCCCACCACCAGCCGCTTGGCACCTGAGTATGCAAATTAACCTGCCATATTTGTTGGGTTAATTTGCATACTCACTCCCGATTGGCTGGTGGGCATCGTGAAGGTACAGTCAATTTGCATTCTACTCTCTTATTAGCATAGACATGTCAATATTAATAAAAATATATGGTTGAAATTGTTATGTCAATTGATCAAGTATCGATAGCTATGTCAAGGGAATTATGTGTGTATGTCTGTGTGTTTGTGTGTGTGTATGTGATAATATGATTGTAAGAGACACTGCAAAGTAATCTGGTAAGTACAAATTAGTAAATAAATGATGCTGGGATACATCACTATTTTGGAAATTAAGTTAGATTCTTATTTCTACCTACTTCAAACTAAATCTTAGATTTAACAGGCTAGAAATAGATGTGGTGATCTATCTTCTCTTTGGGTTGTAAAACTGTATTTAAGCATTAAAGAAACAAGAAATAAACAAGAAATATCTATGTATCTGTCTGTCTGCCTATCAATCAAAGCAATTGAAAATTGGAAGGGACTCCTTAAGTAGAATTTTGTTCTGTCTTCTTTTATAAGATGGTCAGTTGATTGTAACCACAGGAGGAGACATAGAAGAGGTTCAGGAAAACCATCCTTATTGTACTTCTAGGTCCCTAGGGAGGGAGTCACTGCATGCCATGCATGGCCAAGGGGAAATGCCAGGTTTTGGTCAGGTGGCAGATGACAGGAGTAAAGAAAGCATTTAGGCTAGAGCCTTTATTGGGGTTTCCATAGGAAAGGCAAGGCAGGGTAAACAGCACAGAACTGTCCAGTTTGAATAATTGGGGTTTGGGATAGAGGAGTGTTCCTTAGGTGGTTGGCCCTGGGATAATTAACAGAAATATTGGCTTGATTGTGTGAGTTAGAGAAGAAGGAAGTTGGGAATATAGATTTGTGATTGGTTGATTTGCATGTTTTGTGGGAAAGTTTTTAATCATTTTTTTTTTAGAATTTAGCTAGCCTTGGTAGGCTCAGTCTCTCCCTAGGTCTGTAAGGCCTCAAATGATAGAGCATCAGCAATACAGAAAAAAAAGTAGTATTATAACCGGCCCGATGATAAAATGAAGGCTAAATAGGAAAATAGAACCTAAGAAAATACAGAGCAAATGGGCATACTATATAAATCTGCATATTCTCTTTAAAAAGGAAATAGAAAGAGATTACTTATCAGGCCATGTGTGACCATCTCACTTTATCTGTGTCCAGGTGTAAGAAGAATTTTCAAAATTCCCAGAAACTTTCTCTCTCTAGGTCTTATATGCTCCCATGACTATGGGCTTTAATATAAATTTTATTTAAAATGAGTATATACCACTAATATTTTCATACTACACAACCTATTGTAGTAATATTTGCCCAAAACTAATATATATTGCTTATTAATATAAATACATAGGGAAGACAACATATAATTATCATTTTGTTCCCCAGCCTTTCAAAAGTGGATTAGTGACAATTTCATCTTGGTCTCACTTTCTAATTACATATTCCTCCTGATAAGTCATGACAGTGGTTTTATATTATGTGAATAAAGAGACAAGAGTTCACCTTTGATTATTTTGGATAAAGTCTGCACAAGAAAACACACTGTACTAGTATTGTTTGGATTTTGTTTTATTTTCAAGAAGCTAAGATTTTAAAAAACGTAATATTCCCAAAGAATTTAATGTTGGCTGAACATTCAGATAGAAAACCAAGTAAAGGAATTTTATATAAACCTGAGAGCCAGTCAAAATAAAGAGCAGTGAACTTTTATCAAATGCTGAGGATGTGTATGGAGACTTCTTAAATCTTGTTCATTTTTTGTTCACCTGAATTATATACTAAAGTCTATTTAATATTAGTAAACATTTACAGTAAATATGGATGATAGAAAGAAAATAGTCTAAGGAAAAGGTAATAATTCAATACATACTACCTCTATTAATGCTCATGACTATTCTATGAATTAAATCAAGTTCTTAAAAAAAAGTTTAACAGCAGCTTTTTAAATTTCATGGAATATAAAACCTTTTTTCAAAAAAGTCCATGTAATTCTGTTATAAATTTGTAAAACAACTAAAGAGATAAATTGAGTTTTCATAAGAATCATGTCCAGAATCAGAGTATGATGCATAAAAATAAAGTACAGTTATGGCTCATAATGAAAATTTAGAGCAGCGTTTTTCAACCGCTGTTCCGCGGCACACTAGTGTGCCGCGAGATGTTGCCTGGTGTGCCGTAGGTGCAGACAAGACAAGAATTTTATAATTTTTCACTATTTTGTTTACTTAATATTTCATAATAAAGTAATTATAAAATACTTTCTTTGTGTTTATTTGATTCCTATTCAAGAGAATTACTTTATATATAGTCAATATAGGCACAGAGTTAAATTTTTTAACATTTTCTAATGGTGGTGTGCCTCGTGATTTTTTTCATGAAACAAGTGTGCCTTTGCCCAAAAAAGGTTGAAAAACACTGATTTAGAGTATTCTGTTTAGATCTCTTGGCTTAATCCTATTAAAGGCTAGCTACATTTCTTTGTGATGCTTTCAACTTGAGCAGTTTAATAATTCCTTTAGACCAATTGACTCTTAGGATGCTAAACAGAGAACAATGAAAAAATTTCTCTTTGACTTGTTTTTACCAGTTTGAATTGTGTGTTACACATATATAAGAAATATTTGATACTATGAAGTAGAAAGCATCAGGCTAAATTAATAATTTTCACCCTTTTAATTCAAGAATGTAGAAATCTTTATAGCTATATCTTAAAGTTCAAATTCTTTCTTGTACAGACCATTAACTGATTTCAAAGTTTTATGCAAGAATCAGATTTGAGGACATAATTTAAAATGTTTAAATAAGTAAATGTAATATTTTATAATCTTCACTACTGACAATACTCTAAAATTTAAACTAGAAAGTGATTTCTCTCCTTGTAAATTAACTAGCTGCTTCAAAATTAGACATAACCAATGCCACAGATAATTTTATCTTTGATATAGTGACAAAAGTCAAGCTACTATGATATGAAACATTTCTAATTTTTGAAATCCATCCTTTAGCCTACTTTTCAAATGTGTATTGTTTCTGAAAGTTTCATTGTCTTAGGTAACAAGAATTTTATGACAACATAATTTCTAACTTTTTCCTCATTTATTCACAATTCTAGAGTAGGTATTATTCTTTTAGTGATTGCATATCTTTTGCACACAGATTTTAAAAAATATATTTATTATTTAAAGTATTACAAATAGTAGTACATATGTTTCTCCCCCCCCCCCCCACCGCCCCCCATTGACCTTCCCCTGGCCTCCCCCACTCCCTGGCACCTGCCCTCAACTCCCCACCCCCCAGTGTCTTGCATTCATTGGTTATGCTTATAAGCATTCATACAGGTCATTTTATTGATCTCTTTCTCCCCTCTCTAACACTCCCCAGCCTTCCTGCTGTAATTTGACAGTCTGTTTGGTGCTTTACTGCCTCTGTATCTATCTTTTTGTTCATCAGGTTATAATGTTCTTTATTTTTCATAAATGAGTGAGATCATGTGGTATTTTTCTTTCATTGCCTGGCTTATTTCACTTAACATAATGCTCTCCAGTTCCATTCATTCTGTTGCAAATGGTAACAATTTCTTCTTTTTTATACCAGCATAGTATTCCATTGTGTAGATGAACCACAGTTTTTTAATCCACTCATCTGCTGATGGGTACTTAAGGCTGTTTCCAAATCTTAGCTATGGTAAATTGTGCTGCTATGAACATAGGGGTGCATATGTCCTTTTTGATTGGTGTCTCTTGGGATATATTCCTACAAGTGGAATTACTGGGTCAAATGGGAGTTCCATTTTTAGTTTTTTTGAGGAAACTCCATACTGTTCTTCACACAAAAAAAGGAGAAAAGTGAGGAAGAGAGTGTTGTCATAAAGGTAAAGTTGAGATAGAGTGAAATGATGCTAAAGGATAAACGAAAGTAGAATGTAAAACATTAATCCCAAAATAAAATAAAAAGAGAAAATAAAATGAAACTTAAAAAGGCAATAGTAGTAACAATAAATGATTTAAAATAAAAATATTATAATTAAAAAGGTAAAATCAAGTGAGAAAAAAGAAAAATATAGTTTCTTAAATAACTGATAAAAAATACAAATGTGCAGTAGTGAAGGTCATTTACTTCCTCTACTGTTTTGCTTGGCAGGCCTGTTTCCTGTCAGGTAGTCAGGACAGTATTGGAGTTCCCTGCGTTTCTCTATGTCGTAAACCACAATCCTGTTTTCAAGCAGCCAGTATTTTGTTGTTTCTCACCCTGCCTTTAGTTCTATTTACATCAGAGTCAGTTTGTGATTCAACCAACCCCTGGGTGGCAGTGTTTTTGTATTGACATCCGGGGCTATAAGTCCTCTCTACCCAGTATTTAGATTTTTTTTTTTCTCCTGCAGCACTTCATACTGGTTTGGGGAAGTGGGCTGCCCCAGAGCTGGTTTTCTGATAATTTCCCCCCACTCTGATCCCTAGGTTCCATAAAAACAACTTTCCCCTGCAGTGTCTGAGAGTGTTTTTAATTGGGCCGTCCTATGTACTGGGCTTAGTAATCAAAAGCAAGGATTTAAAGAGGGGAAAAAAGCCAAAGTAATCGCCGAACGTGAGACTTTTTCATTCTGGCATTATGTGGGAGTCTGCGTACATCTCTGCACACGTCTTTCACCCCTGGCACAGCGCAGCCGGTTTAGTGGTAAAGCTCCAGGTGCCTTTTTGTGCCCAGCCCAGCTATGGGTTGATTTCTAGAGTTCCCTTCTGCCTGCAGCCCTGCGGACCCCCTTCCACATTCGAGGACCACTCTGGCCCCAATAGCCATAGAGTTTGTGGGGCGCAGACTTCCTCTGTACCTCTGGATCCCGCTGAGCACATTTCTCTCTCCATCCTGGATCGCAGACCTCACCTTTTTCTGGGAGAAATCTAACCTTTCTGCGAGAAGGTTTGGAGCCCTTGTAATTTCTAGTCCAGGCTCAAGTTTGGTGTCATCCCCAGGTGTGGTCCCCTGCCCTCTTGCCAGGTGCTCAGCCCTGCCAGACACTGCCCGTGTCTGGGGACTCCAGGCTTCTCGGCCCGTTCCTGCGGGGAAAGGCCTGTAAATCCACATTTCTTCCACATTCACGGACTGCGCTGGCCCCGAGGGCCGCTCATGCCCCACTGCACTCAGAGATTTTAGAACAGGCTTTTTAAAAATAAACTTTCTTTTTTTCTAGAGTTATTATAGAGTCCTCCTAATTTAAGACTGTTAGCAAAATTCACTGTGGTTGTTTTTTTATTGGGAGGAATGAAATTGCCCTGATTTAACTTTGAAACTCGGTGATTCCTTAAATATCCTTGTAACCAGCCTTTACATGCCTATCATGTTTAATAGCGTTGTAATTCTTCAAACAATTGAACAAACTAATTTCAGGTATTTTAATTGTCAGGCGATTGTGAAGAAGCATATTCATTTTCATGTTCAAATTAGAGGTGATTAAACTATGAAGAATTTGAAATATTAATTGATAATCAGGAGGACATGCACACATCACTGCACAAGTCTCATTTTTATGTACATGACTGCAATAAAAGTAACTTTTTGATGTGTTTGATCAATATTTTAGAATATTTACTACAAAATAATTTGTATTTATAAACTAGTATCGACAGCTACAAAAGCTTGAAATTTACTTCAACGTCAACTTAGAATAAATGCATAAATTAATTTGTTGAAGAAAAGAACTATTGGAAAAAGAATGTAAGGAAAAGAGAGTTTATGGGGCCAGTGAAAATAAAGAGCAATGTACCTTTATCAAATGCTGAGAATGTGATTAGGTATCCAAAGTGTTCCCGTTATATAAAAAAGGGAAGCCTAGATTGAGCTAAAAATGAAAAATATTAGTATGATATTATTGAAATTTATAGCAATTTTCTTTCAAACTGTTTTCAAGATTTAGTTTCTTAAAAATTTGAATACAGATAATTTCGATTTCTATATTTTATACATCATAAAAATTAATTCCATCATTCTGGTATCATATAGATCAGGCAGTTTAGGATAAATTGATGGATCTAATGTCATAGTCCAGTTCTTCACTAATAGTACTTGGGAAAGAGCAATGATACCAACCCAATTAAACATGGCTTTTCAGAAATTTTCAAAAGTTCTTTTACTAGTATAGCATCCATGCATTGTTCAAAGTATTGTTGTATGTCTGTCCTCATTTCTGCCTCTTGCTCCCCTATCTCTATGAAAGTAAGTAGTTAGGCAACATTATTTTCTAGAAAAGGTGATCAATAAATTCATCTCAGTTGGATATTTGAACATCATGCACCAAGCTAGTGGTAAAATTAAGACTAACACTCAGATGTCTTAAATCTTAATTTGATCAACATTTTTCTATTACTCTGTGAAATGGCAGAGTTCCCTTATAATTTCCTCAGCTGAAGGTGCAACTGTACTATCCCAAACAGGTATTTTATGTGTTACTTGCTCACTCATACACTTATTTATTCAGCTATTTACTGAAGACATACTGAGTGCTAAGGATTTGGCTCAGCTGATTTTATTTCCCATATAAACTTGATCCTTCCTTGTTTAGGACTTTGAAATATTTATCAGAGTATTGCTCAGATCCTAATAATTGGTAAGTAGGACTAAAATGTTCTTAAAAACAAGAAATTACTAAAGCTTTTAAAAATTGTTAATTTATTTGTAAAAAATACAAAAGCTCAGGTTTCAATTGATCCCGAGTTCCTCCCCCCTCTATTCTTTGCAGAATTAACCCATTTTCAGTTTGGTGAGTATGCTTCCAGAGCTGGCAGACACTCATAGATAATACATGACATTGTAGGTGTTTTAAAAAATGGCAGCATTCAGTTGCTTCATAAACTGCTTTTTAAAACAATATGTTTTAGAGATCTATTTCTATTGGATGATTGATCTACCTCATTTTATGTTTGCATTTAGGTTGATTTCAAAAAATTTTCCTGTTATAAAAAATTATATATGTTCTCTATAGGAGATAGATGCTTACAGGTAATTGCATTAAAACTCTAAATAGGTGCCGAGAAAATTACTCTCCAGATTGATTGACCCAATTTTTATGCAACCGATGACACCTTTTTCCATACTCTTTTATAAATATATTACATAAATTTGTTTTGCCAATCTAATAGATTAAAAAATATTCAAAATATTAATAAAATTTGCATTTCCTTATATTATATTTTAAGATTTATTGTCCATTTCCTCTTCTGTGTATTGCCTTTTCATACTGTTTTCCATTTAAAAAATTCTTTCTTTTTTTCTGTAGATTTTTATCGAGTACAAATTCTTGTAGATGGTAATATTTGTCTATAAAATACATTACAAATTTTATTTAAGTTTTTTCTCATTTATTTGTAGTGTTATAGCTATAGAAATATTTCATTGTGATATAGTCAAATTTATTAATCTTTTAATTTGTCAATTTTTTACCTTTTGTGTTTTACTCAAGTATATATATAATATTAATTTTTTAAAAATCTTTAACCTAACTAGACTTTTCTTGTATAGTGCTGTGAGATAGATATTTGACTTTACTATTTCAAACCAAAGGGACTTAAAAAACCTAACCTTTTTATTTTGGTATAAATTGAGATTTACAGAAAAGATGCAAAGGTACAGAATCCTAGTATATCCTTCACTCAGATGCTTTTAATAGTAATCATAAATTGTATATTTGTCAAAACTAGTAAATTAATATTGATATATTAATTGCAACTATATTACAAAGGTTTGTTTTTACTTGTTAATAACATGGCTATTTTCTATTTATGGGGGTCTCATGCCATAATTCCTTATTTTTTTTCTTTACCTGCAAGCAATAGGTGGTTTCAGATGTTAACTGACTTGTTAATTTAGGAGATAGTCACTCTCCTCAGCATACTTCTATGTTTCTCCAGGTTATCAAACTTGTTGGCATGTTATTGTTGGGATAGTTCCTTATGATCCTAAGTATTTCTGCAGTAGTAGTTGTAATGTCTCTGTTTTCATTTCTGACTTTGTCTTCTCTCCTTTTTTCTTAAGCTAGCTAAAGGTTTGTCAATTTTGTTTACGTTTTTGAAAAATCAACTCTTAGTATTGTCTAGCTTGTTTTTCTGGTCTCAACGTATCTTAGAGATTCTTTTACCAGGAATATAAGCTTCTCAGTTGTTCGATCTGTTTTCTTATTTAAAGTCTGCTTGGGACTTTTGAAATGTGACTTGATGATTTTCATTAGTTTTGGGAAATTCTTAGTAATTATATTTTCAAATATTGCCTCTTTCAATTTTTTCTCTCTTATCCTCCGGAATTTCAATTCCATTTAAATTGAACCATCTCACAATATCTTTGGTATCTCTTACTCTTCTGCAGTATTTTCTGTAAATTTACTCTTTACCCTTTTTTTTCCTAGATAATTTTGAGCTATTTCTCATCCATTGATGTCTTAGGTTTAGTCCTGATAGGTTTTAGTTCCATATTTAGTTCTATCTAGTCCTCAAACTTTTTAAAGTGGGGGCCAGATCACGGTCCCTCAGAGAGCTGGAGGGCCGGACTATATGAACTACTAATCCCTACTGTAACACCTTGGCTGCGCTCACTGCCCAAAAAACCTGGCGGGCAGGATCAGACTCCCCTGGGGGCTGCATGTGGCCTGAGGGCCGTAGTTTGAAGACCCCTGACTGGATTCTTTCATAAATAGACAATGTTACTTTTAATAGTGTTAGTTCCTTGAAAATTTAGATTCGACTTTTATTGCCCTAACTGTAGTAAATGTACTTTATAAAAAACAAAACATTGTCTCTGATAACTCTTTTCCATGGGGAACGGTTGGGTCTGTTTCTGTTGTCTATTATTTATGGGTATTCTTATTCATGTTATTGTAGCTTCTCTTTTCTCTGGTATGTTTGATCAGGTGTTGTAGATTGTTGTAAAATTATTAATAGAAATAATTTAAAGTTTAGCATCTGAAATGATTTTTCTCTCTCTGCTACCACCAGGCATCCAGAGAGCCAGTGATTCTGGGTCATCTTAATCTGATTTCAAAGTGTGAGATTTTCTGTGACATTCAGATAATTCAGTGCATGACAGAAGTCAATGCGAAGGTGGTTTTACTGCCAGTTTATCCTTACATCTAGGTTACAGTTTCTGACATCTCAATCTCAACCACTGGTCTTCCAAATTTTGCTTTCTAAGTCCAAGAGGCTGTCAAAAGTAGGTTTAGTCTCTTAAACAGATCAAACCAGCTTAGAGCAGCACTTCTAATCTTTATTCATCTGTCTGATTTTCGGTCTATTTTTCTTCTGTAATTCTTTACTGTTTCATTAGCTCATCTATGTTTTTAGAAAGATGTTAGTTATAGTTCATCTTGATTTAATTTTTAAAAAAAATAAAAGTCCTTGGAGTTATTAGTGGGAGGTTGGCCGGAAATGTCTAGTCCACCATTACCAGCAGTACAAGTCCCTCACCTATACCTATTTGCTTTGAAATTAAAGTCTATTTCTAGGTAGTTCTTTGTAGGAAAACATGGACACAGAATTAAAATTGTATTCTATGTTGACAATTAAAAGCAAATCCCATGGCTTTTTTTGCTGCTTGTTTATTAGTCCAAATTGAGATCTACTCTTACTCAGAATTTCTCAGAGGGGATGACTATACGTAAATTTAAAGCTTTACAGAAATTTTTACTTCTGTAAGTAATGAACTTTTAAGGCAAAGCATGAGTGAGCATGTATCAATGGCCATGCTGATAGAAATGAAATTTGTAACACCTGTTTAAACATTTGAAGTAGATTTAAAGCAAAATAAAATAATGTTGTGTCAGAAAATATCACTAGAATAATTTGATTATATTTAATAAAAATATTTAAAAGGTTAGTTCTTACCTAAGGTGAAAAATTTGATTTTACATCTTCCTTTGACAGCAACCATCCACATGCATTGTTACTAAAATATCAAAGTCATGATAAACTACCATAAAAGGTGGATTTAAGGTTTAAAAATTTCAAAGAAATAATTTTGTAATTTATTTTACTTTTTAAAAAAGGTATCAGAGCAATAAGTAAGAATATAGTCAATATTTCCTTAGTTGGTCTTTGAGAGAATCCTGTTCATTAGCTCTTAGAGGGAGAATATCTCTAAATGTAACTTTGTTTATTGCCGAGAATGTGCTCCCCTGTTCCCTCTCCTGGGTCACATGGTTACCATATATTTAGATTTTAACAGGATTTTATGTGATTACAACACTCTTCTTCACTAGTAGAAGTGATTCTACTGATGATTTGAGGGCAGAGGCAATCAGTGAAAAGCTTTTTGTGCAGGAAGTGTTTCTGGTATTGTTAAAATCATCTTGGTAATAATACCTCTGCACATTATGCACTTACAGTGGGACCAATGAGTTGTGAACCAGGGAGGGCATACAAAGAAAAGACTAGCAAGTGATAGTAATTTGATAAAAGCTTAGTTAGTAGATAGCTTGGCTTCATAAATAGAAATAATTTAAAGTTTATTTACCATCTCAAACATTTTAAAATCAATTTATTTTTAATTAACAAAATATTTGCTTTTTTGGTTTATTTTTCTTCAGAAAAAAATATTGAAATATTTTGAAAAACCATTTAAATCCTGTATTACAGATAATATGATTCCTGGAGACCTGAGGAGGGCTTTCAGGACCAGGCACCATTATAATGGAACAGTCTGAATCTTTATAGGGATAAAGGAGAGGATAATGGTGTTAGAGGTCTGAAGAAGTTAGAGGGAAAATGTGTAGCTGATAGGAAGGAGAAATGTTTGAAAACAGCTATAGATAGTCCAAAATTAGCAAAACATACGAAGAACCAAGAAGATTGGAGAAATTGGGGCAGTCATTAGAGAATTTGGGTGTCATTTTTGCAGAAAGCTAGAAAGGCATAAAGAGTAACAAAGGCAAAGATCTTTCAGGTGACATTGTATTTGTAAATTGCATCTGTTTGTTTGTTTGTTTGTTTGTTTTTCATGATAACAAAAAAGAAAGCCCAGCCCAGACTATGAATAGATAATTTGTGACTGATGGAAGTAACCAAATCCTTGATTGTAGTAAGTAGGACTTTATCACTGTTAGAGGACAGCTGTGGTCAGAGATACAGAAATTTTTTTTTCTTTCTATTTTTGTTCCTCCTCTCCAAATTCTGTCCTTGGCTCTTCTCTGAAGAGCGCACGCACATGCGTGCGCGTGCGTGCGTGTGTGTGTGTGTGTGTGTGTGTGTGTGTGTGTTATGTGTGTTGGGGGAGGGAGGAGGTGGGGTGGGAGGAGGTAGAAAGTAATGTAGAAAAGGTAGGAAACCAGTCATCAAACCAGGGTCTAATCCTCATTCACTAATTGAGTGGTAAGTCAACCTCTGAATGGTAGTTTCTAAGCTATAAAGTAGAAATAATTATAGTTATACTATTACCTTACAGGGCTATTTTAGTATAAGCTAAAATATTGAAAATGCTTTGAAAAATATGTAAAATGTAAAGTTTTATTTCATTCAATACTTATAAAAAGCAGTATTTATAGAGTCACAGAGATCTAAGTATAAATCCTGATATTCCCCTCTCCATTATAGTCTAGTTATTTAATGTCTCTGATTAGAAATATTCTTACTTATGTAATAAAGACATAACTGTACCTTACAGGATTGTGAAAATTAAATATGACACTAATCTAGTGGAGTACTTGGCACACAGTAGGTGACAAATATGAGCACTTGCCCTTACAGAGAGACATCAGAAATCTGCTTCATGGTGGATTTGTATGGTTCCATTTTACTCATTATTTATACCTAATTTATTTGCTCTATAATGTAATTGATTTTTCATGTTTCTTGTAGCTTATATGCCATTTACTATAATTATATGTATACGTGGGGGTCTGCCAGTAAATGCTAAGCTGCTGAAGGCTGGGAACTCATCTTGTTCACTTTATATTCTCCATCATGCATAGATTGTAGGCAGGTTTGCAATAAATTATATTAGAAGGGTTACCAATTAGGTTCAGAATGAAGTTTCTATTCTTGGTAGGGTCTTCAGTTTGACTCTAAAGAATGATTAACATCTGTGCTACATAATGAATAGTTATTTATAAATTCAAACATTTATTTATCTATTTTTGGGTTTTTTCCTCATGCAAGTACACGTAAACAGTGTCTTCAGTGTACACTTGAATAGATGCTGGGATTTCTTTTGATTAACATACTATTAATTAGGGATCTTTTTAAAAATACATTTTTATTGTTTTCAGAGATGAAAGAAGAAGGAGGAGAGATAGAAGCATCCACGATGAGAGAGAACCATGGATTGGCTGCCTCCCGTGCGCCCCTCCACTGGGGGTGGATTCCACAACCTGGGCATGTGCCCTTGGCTGGAATCAAACCCAGGACCCTTCAGGCTACAGGCCAATGCTCTATCCACCGAGCCAAACCAGCTATGGCTAAGTAGGGATCTTAATTGCAAGTAAAAAAAAATCCTTCACTTTTGCCACATAACAACATAACACAAGAACACAACAACATAACATAACATAACATAACATAACATAACATAACATAACATAACATAACAACATAACATAACTACACCAGTTACATTCCTTCACTTTTGACATATTCTTTTGGTTAGAAACACTTACAGGTCCTGCCCAAAGACAAGGGGAGAGAATGTCACAAAGATGTGAGTATCAGGGTGGGAAATCATGGAGGGAGCATGTTAGAATTATGCTTATCAACATTAGTATAATTTTGTGTCTCCATTTGTAAATAATGTTAACAAACAAGAACTATGGCTTGAGAAGTTCTACTTTGTGAGTACATTAAAATTTTGCATTAGAATTGTTTGCACTGAATTTATTATCTTTTAAATTGATTCATCATAGATCCTTGACCCAGAAGAAAAAAAAATAAGGAAAACTTCAGATGAATAAAACTATTTAGAATAAAATAAATATTAGTGTCTGTTTTGCTGCTTAATAGGTTCATACTTTTGTGTTTTAGTTGATAGAAATCAGGAGATAAGAGTTCTTGGAAAATTCTTGGTTTTGCATCTCTTAAAACTTAACTCTGATAATTATTTTAATGGATAGTAATTTCAACTAAAGTCAATCTGTAAAATAGAAGATGAACTGGAATTCCATATTATATGGTGAACATTACTTATGTATTATCGATGATTGTAACCACTGAGAAAAGGTATTGGAATAATTATAAAATATTTTATATATCTTTAAAAAAGAAATATTCAAATTGGAACATGGAGGGAAACATATACCCAAAGAAAAACTTGTACAAGAATGATTTTAGTAACATTATTCATATCAGACAAAAAGCAAGAAAACCTAAATGCCCATCAGCTGATGAATGGTTAAATAAAATTTAGTATATCAATATAGCAATGTTATGTGACAGTAAAGAGGAATGAAATACTGATATGTGTTACAGCATGAATAAACCTTAAACACATTATGCTAATTGGAAGAATCAGTCACAAAACACTACATATTGTATGATTCCATTTATATGAAACTAGAGGTCTGGTGCATGAATTTGTGCCCCAGTGGGGTCCCTTGGCCTAGCCTATGGCATCGAGCTGAAACCAGCTCTCTGGATTGTGCGAGGGTGCAGGCCAGGCTGAGAGACCCCCCTGGTGCACGATCAGGGCTGGGGAGGGATGTGGGAGCTTGGCCAGCCAGAGAAGGCTGGAGGGCTCGAGGGCGTGTCTGGCCTGTCTCGCTCAGTCCCAGATCGGCCAGACCCCAGCAGCAAGCTAACTTACCGGTTGGAGTGTCTGCCCCCTGATGGTCAGTGCACATCATAGTGACTGGTTGATGGGTTGACTGTATGCCCTCTAGAGGTCAGTGCATGTCATAACAAGCACTTGAGTGGCCTTAGCATATAATTAGCATATTGTGCTTTGATTGGTTTAACAGATGACAGGATGACTGAACACTTAGCATATTAGGCTTTTATTATATAGGATATCCAGATTAGGCAAATCCATAGTGACAGAAAAATAGATTAAAGGTTGACTAGGCTGATGACAGGAGAGTTGTCCAGGAAAGGTAAGTAACTGCTAATAGGCACAGGGTTTCCTTTTGGGGTGCTAAAACTGTTTTGAAATTAATTGTGGTGATGGCTATATAACTTTGTGAACATACCAAAGATTATTGGATTGTATACTTTAAATGGGTTGGTTGTATGGTATATAAATTATGTCATAATAATAAAGCTCTATAAAACATGAAATTGCATGGCATTCTAGCATTTTCATGCAGTCAACTTATTTACTGCTGTTCTTACCTCTCCTGACTTTGTTCTGAGCATCTTATTGTGTGGCATGTTCCATCTGGTAAGTCAAAATTGAAAAGCATAATTCTGTATTGACAAATTTTCAGTAAGAACCAGTAGAAGTATGTGAGATCTTTATTGCTGGTAGGACTTTGACCATATTTGATCAAAAGTCATATATAATTCTCTTGGATGAAAGTAAAGGACACAAGCACATTGTGTATTTATTAAATACTTATTAAATACTTTAGTATCCATTTTATTGATTTATATTCAGATTAAAGCTCTGATTATATGAATAAATTTCAGACACACCCAAGATCACATGTTGTCTCATTAAAACTGCAGCTTTAACAATTCTAATTTATACTGCATGATTTTCTTTTCTTTTTGATGCTTATTAGGATATTTTAATTTAATTTGTTTCTCTTCTAGTGTATCATAAAAAAGTCAAATAAAAATAATATTTAATGATGATGTGGATGAAACAGATTGGGTGGAAGGCTTATAACTAGGGGATATAAATCAAGGTAGTCTGATACTTGGCTTGTTTTTGATGCTTTATGAAATTTCCTTAGAGATTTTCTTAGACTGCATCTGAAAATGTACGGCTTTACTTTACAACAATATTTGTTTATGGATATCTGAAGAATTCATTAATATTTTTAGGCTTTCTATTTGCTGGTTTCGTTCCCATTTTGCAGATTGAATTACTCAAACTGCATACTTAATATGATTTGTCCAAAAACTGAGTGGGCTGTAGAAGTGTTGAAACATAATATTTCAGCAACAAATGTATTCAGTTGTTACTTCAGGCTACATAATTTTATTTCAACTTGCAATATTCAAAAGCTAAACACGGGACCTTATATCTCTTACTTTAAAAAGTAAAGATAGTGGTTTTATGAAATATGATTTATGGGAATAGTCTACTCATGAATAATTATTATTAAAGTGAATAATATCCTGACTCTATGGAATCTTGAATTTCTTCCCAACTCTATGACATAACGTGAGTGTGATAAATGGGGTATATATTCTTGGTATCATGGACAATTGCTAAGGAGACTGTAGGGGATCAACTAGGTTTTTTCCTTATCTTGGGTAAATTATCTAAATTGTTGTAGAGATTTTTTTCTATGGTAAAAAAATATTGCTTTAGTGTTCATTTTTTTAAAACTATGTCTAAAGTAAGCAAGCTTCTTTACCCATTGTTTGGGGAGGCAAATACAGAGTGGCTCTGTAGCATCCTTAAAATTGTAACTTATTATAATTAGTTTGTATTTAAAAGAACTTTCTCTCTAAGGAGAGGCAGATTTAAAAACAACAACAACATTACCTGCCAATAATTCCTGTGACTAGAAATTTCTTCTACCCTGTCAAAATAGGTAGGCTGTGTACAAACATAGAACAATATAATTTTGTCAAATTAGTGCTATATTATATTATACATTTTTAACAACTGCTGGTTTTGTGTAAGAGACCTTGATATTTATGGAAAAATGTGTACATTATATACATTTTTTTGTAAGTAGGTATTTATAGCATTGTATTTCAACCTCCAACAAAGTTTTTGAGGCAAAGAAACATGATCTTGAGGAGCATTTCTTAGATTTGCTTTATTGCATTAGTGAAATATTAGGTTTTGGTTAGGAAGTATTTGTAAAAGTATCTATGGCCTATTGGGCATAGAAAAACTAAAAATAAGAAGCTGTGATTGTGATGATTCTAACTCTGAATCCTTTTTTTTGATCTTTCATGTAATGCTGTTTTCTTAATAAAATACATGAGGGTTTTGGCTTTCTCTATCACAGTTTCAGTACATTTATTTTTAAAAAAATATATTTTACTGATTTTTTACAGAGAGGAAGGGAGAGAGATAGAGAGCTAGAAACATCGATGAGAGAGAAACATCGACCCTACCGGTGATGTTCCCCCAACCAACGTATATGCCCCTGACCGGAATCGAACCTGGGACCTTTCAGTCCACAGTCCGACCCTCTACCACTGAGCCAAACCGGTCTCGGCAGTTTCAGTACATTTAGACTGCTATATAACAAAAATACAATAAAATGGGTGGCTTAAAAACAGTGCAAATTTATTACTCACAATTCTGGAGTCTAGGAAGTCCAAGATCAAGACAGATTCAGTGCCTGGTGAGTACCCAAACTATAGTTCGTAGAGAGCCATCTTTATGCTGTGTCTTTATATGGTTGAGGGGGCAAGGAGCTCTCCGGAGTGTCTTTTATAAGGGCTTTAACTCCCATTCATGAGGGTTCTTCTTCTATGACCTAATGACCTCCCAAAGGCTCTCCCTCCAGTTACCCTCATGTTGAAGACTAGGTTTGAACATACACATTGTGGGGGGATACAAACATTCAGTCTACTGCAATGACCATGTCACAAAAGTTAATATGCAGCCATAAACAGAATAGTTGAAACTTTTGTGCAGTGTTATTGATATAATACCTAAACATACCTGTGCTAGAAAACTATCTGAACAACATTTGTGCTTAAACCTTGGTAAATTGTGCAATGTTGACACAAAATCATTGGATATTTGATATCTAATGAATGAAGCAAAGGACAGCATTTTTAAAATTTGTAACCAGGGATAGTGACCCATAAGGAGCTGGTATATAGCCCATTACAGTATCTTTGTATAAATAAACTTCCAATAGCATATTTAGAGGCTAAGATATCCATTGCTAGAGCAAATTAGATCATTTAACTATGCAGGTCATATTTGAAAACAGCCTTTTACTATAATATTGCTCTTTTAAAAATGTCATGTACAATATTAAAAACTTACAGAGAATGAAAATAATATAAATGAGAAACATTGAATTTTTGCTGTCTAAATTTAATGTTTTTTTTTTCTTTAGGTCTTCTTAATTTTTTAGAGGAATGAATTGATATAACATCAGAAAATTATATAGTACCATAGTTGCTTTTATGGGTATAATTAGGTCTTTTAGCTGACCTGCCATTCATATTCACATGATTTTCTTTGTGGACACATTTTTTGGGTGAGTATTTGGAGTTTTGAGAAACAGTTTAAGAAGACGCGGCAACACCAAAATTTTCATTTTGACATTTATTTCACTTTAATGAATATAATACAATTAAAATGTGACATATATTTTTAGAAAAGTCTTGTATGACATTTAATATGTGTATTATTTCAGAAATATTTATATCTGTAAGTATGTATATCTGTAAGCAGAACTGAAGGAACACAACTGAAATAATTCTATGAAAGACAGATTTAATCCAAAAATAGCAGCTTTTGATAAATGCTACTGTGGTTAAGTCCTTAGAATGAGTTCATTTCCCCCTGGAATTAATGATAAATGAGATAATCGTGCACTTAAACTTTTCAAAAGAAGTTATTTTACTTTTCAGGACCATATATTTGAGAGACTGTATAGTATAATGCTGCCAAAGACAGAAAATTAATATTCAAGCTTGGCCTGTGCCTATTTAGAGTCATATTTTGAATGGAGCCAGCTGTGGTGTTCTGTCACTAAATATGACATATGTTCTAATCTTGGTTGAATCATTTTGCTTATGTGGTTAAATTCTGTGTGTGAGATGGCCAGGATTTTCACAGAAAGAAGAAATAAGAAATAAGATAGATGGTTCTATGAAAAAGAAAGCATGTTTTTAATATTGGTTTCACCATTGATGTTGAATCTTGGGATTTCAATTGGAGGCTAACTATATTTTCATAGATACTTGGGATCAGTAAATTCTCAAAAAGGGACCAAATCCTAAGGTATTTGATGATGAGAGGAAACATTTTTATTGTTATCATTAAACTCCATTTTAGTATAAAAATTAAGGATTCTACCCAAGTTAACTTTTATATATAACATCGAGCCATAGAAAATCAGCCTGTGTGATGTGAATGGGTGGCTCTGAGGCAGCTAGATAAAGGGAGAAAGAGCCCAGAGGCCATCTTTCAGGGTAGTTTGTGCGTCGTCGGCGAGTCATGAGCATCCAAAGTGTTGCACGTTCTTAGTTCAAATTCAGGTCTTCCTTTGGAAAACTCTTTTTTTAAATATATATATATTTTATTGATTTTTTACAGAGAGGAAGAGAGAGGGATTGAGAGTTAGAAACATTGATGCGAGAGAATCATTAATCAGCTGCCTCTTGCACATACCCTGCTGGGGATGTGCCCGCAACCAAGGTACATGCCCTTGACTGGAATCGAACCTGGAACCTTTCAGGCCCACTCTCTATCTACTGAGCCAAACCAGTTTTGGAAGAAAACTCTTACCGTAGTCTTTAAAAAGTTACCATTTAATGGGAAATTATTTTATTTAAATGACACTATTTGTGATTTTTTTTTTTTTGCCTTACCTGGAAATAAAAATGCATGCTCTCAGCTATTTAAAATTTCAATGTAAAAACACAATGAAAGGACAAGAATCATATACTTGTGATCTAGACAGATCTAAATAGAAATAAAAAGCTGTATTAGTCCAACAGTAATTACTAACAATGAAGAGTTTTTGAGGATATAAAAACTAACATGTAGTTTTCTCATGACAAGCATTGTACCAAAGAAAACTTCAGAAGCTTTGAAATGATATTCTCTTTGTTAGAGTGCCAGTTTCTTTGGTATGTATTTCCTTTTGTCACCTGGGGCAATTTTTCCAACACGTAACACATGTGATGTTTTTTCTGCATTTGGAATAATCAGCTTTTCCCTGTGCTCATTAAGGGGGGAAAAAAAACTGCAGCCAAGGTATTAACACAAAGCAAGGTATTAACAGTGCCCAATCTCTACCAAATACCAAGTTTCTTTGTCTATTACCTAATTAACATACTTTAATGAGTTCACCAAGTTTAATGAATACTTCATTTAAAACTAAGCACTTTCTACCTCCTAGATTAATTTGACACCTAATGTAACAGATCTGGTTAGCTATATGAATAATTCATGAGCTGGTATTTTTCAAATAACAAATAATGAAGAATATAAAACATTTAATATAAAAGGAATTCTTAAAGATTTGCTATATACTTACTTGCTCATAGTATAATTCTCTCCAGCATCTGTTGAAGTGCATGTTCTAGTTAACAATTGTCTGAAACAATGTGACATATGTATATATTTCTGTTCATGCTAATGATTTAAAAAAATGCAATGAACCTTTTAGTAGTAAAACTCACTGCTTATAATTCATATTCTAAAAATAGACTCAGTTACTTTGACACTATTGGGTTGGTCTGCAAAGTCATTTTAATTTTATGATGTGAATGGTAAATATTTCTTTCATAAAAATTGACTTTTGAACTGTTAAGGTTGGAAAGAGTAATCAAAATAATGTTAATTTTTTTGGATAATTTTTTAAAAGTAGAGATTTAAAAAATATATATTTTTGTTGATTTCAGAGAGGGTAGGTAGGGAGAGAGAGATAGAAACATCAACGATGAGAGAGAATCATTGATAGGCTGCCTCCTGCACACCCCCCACTGGGCATTGAGCCCACAACCTGGGCATGTGCCCTGACTGGGGATCGAACCATGATCTCCTGGTTCATTGAGCCACACCATCTGAGCATAATGTTGATAATTTTTATTGATTTGTATTGATATGTAGTTTGTGTATTTACATCAATGAGCTGCATTTAATTCACCATTATATTTGGGGGTATAATAGGTCTGAGAATTTTAAGCAACATGTCTGTAGGTAATATCTTGATATTAGAATCTCTTTTCTCCCATTTTCTTCAGCCTATTAAAAAAAGAGGAGCAGAAAAATGTATAATTTTATAATGATATTTTTATAAATATCAAAAATGTTGGCAAATATTATTGTGTTCTAGGAACTGACTGAAACAGATGAAAAGCAACATCTCTGCCCTCAAGGAGCTTAGACTCTAATGGGGAAGACAAGTTAATAAATAATTACAATACAGTATTACAAGTCCTAACCATTTATGATTCATCAATAAGAGCAAAGGTCTAGTTTGACATTGCAAAAAATACAACAGGAAGGTATTGTGAGAATTCCTACTTACCGTTTCAGCTCTATGTTCAATATAAGCTATAACCATAAGCTAAAGTGGATTTAAAAAAACATATTAAAATATTCCTACCACAATAAATTGATATCACTTACTTTGAGAAAAAAAATATATTCAAGTAATGCTGCCAGCATTCAAACTGTTTTTTGCTCTTCTTTTGGACTTCTATTCAGGGTCCATGGCAAAATGGATTTTAAAAAAAATGTTTTAAGTGTAGTAGCAGATTTTCATGCTTTGAGGGTATATTTAGTTTTTCAAAAGAACCAAAAATTATCTAGAAGGAAATATGTCAAATATGGTAGCTGAATAACAGTACAAAATTATTTTTATTGTTTAAAAATAACAATGAAACAACCGATGCAACAATCAAAGAGTGTGACTGAGCCAATCAGTCTAATTTTCTACTTGCAAACTGACTCTAAGAGCACTTTCCAAAGGTATCAAAACACTTCCCAACGCTGGTATTGTCGCTTCGATGACAGAAACTTTGTAGATGCAGTATGTGTATGCCACTAATAAAAGGCTATTATTATATGGACTAATACATGGCTCTGATTAGAAAACTTTTAAATATGTCACTAGAGTAAGGAATGTCAGATTTTCAGGTTTTACTTGGAGTTTTGCATTTAAGAGCAGGGCAGCTGGAGTTGAGGAGGAGAGGAAGAAACTTGAATTCTAAGGAATAGTGAAGGAATCAAGAAAATTGATTCTAGAGAAGAGAGTACTCAGAGAGAATCTGATAGCTGTTTCAAAGTATCTGAGGAATTAGGCTTATTCTGTGTGTCACAAGAGAATAAAACAGGAGCCAGGGAGGGGAACAGTTCATCTGCAAAGGGAGCAGGAAGCCTCAGAGGCAGTGAGTTCCTCGTCACTGGAAGTATTCAAGTAGAGAACACGTGATCTCTTGGTTGTAGTGAGGGGGGAATGGAAATGTTAGATGGTAGTGCTTTATCAACCCTGTGATTTTATCCTTGACAGCTGAAGATTTTCCTTTCCAAAATAGATTTTACTGGTGAAGGGAACCCATAACTTTCTTTACATATGTTTCAATTCTCATTTCTTGGACTATATTCAGGTTATAATATAGTCTTTTGGAACACATTACTTGATTTTTTTTTATACACAGAGAATATGGATATGTATATTTTTTTCCTTTTTAGAGGAGCCCTTTTAGAAGATTTCCACATGGACTGATTTATCCTTACTCCTGGTTCTCTGCATCTGTTTTGTGCATTTTCACCTCTCAATTTCTTCCACTTTGTTCTACAAAATGCCAACTTTCATTATTAAACAAAAGCGTTGTCATGCTATCAAGTTCCAGCTTTTCATGGTTTATGCTAAAAATTTTGTGTAGAGGATCTTTCCCCCTCTTTGGAATGAATTAGCTTGTATCTGCTTCAGGTTGAAGCTTGCCTTTTTGTCATTGTTTATGATAAATTAGCTTTTGAATATGTACCATGTGAAATGCTAGAGACAAGCTATGTGACTAGAAAACAATCTCCATTATATCATATGAAATAGTTTGTTTTTAGCCCACCAGGGTGACTGTCTTATTTTTGTGAAGAAACAGGCCATATTCAATGCCTTTCTTACCAAATTGAGATTATGGGATTGGACAGAATTCGTAACCTTTATAGACAAATATTTTTTATTCAGGACCACTGAAGGTTGTATTTGAATGAAAAGGCACTTGGTCTGTCTCATTTATTTGAGGTTATATATTAAAAAAAAGTACAGATTAGTGTTTTCTTGGACTTCCCCTTTTCAAGCCTAAGAAGATTAATTTGGTAATTAAATGTGCCATGGTTACGTTTGGTGCAATTATTGTTTGGTGTACAGGTACTCTTCTGTGCAGCGCTAATGTGAGTGACACACTGAGATTGGGAAATCATTTATAAGGATGGGTACTTTTTATAGTACAGCACATTCTTGAATAATGTCATTTTGTTTAACATAATTTTGTTATAACATTGATAAGATGCTATAGGAATTTAACTTGTTTATATCAGTTGGCCTTTAGAAAAGTTGGTTATACATTGTTTTGCTTAAAGTTGCAGATTTTATGGACAACATCAAGTGAAGACTTACTAAATTGGTAATGGGAATATTATGTGATATGAAATCATAGGGCACAGTTGGTATTTTAAAATACTAGTATGATTAACCCTCACCCTTTATCTGCCTATTCTAGATGAAGGGTGAGGGTTAGTCATACTAGTTACTCTTATTTTTATTTTGAAGACTAGAGGCCAGGAGCATGAAATTCGTGCATAGGGGTGTGTATCCTTTAGCCCAGCCTGCACCCTCTCCAATCTGAGACCCCTCAGGGGATGTCCAACTGCCCATTTAGGCCTGATCCAGGACTGCTGGATTCCAACTGCTCTCCTGCCTGACTTCCTTATTGCCCCTAACCGCTTCTGCCTGCCAGCCTGATCACCCCCTAACCACTCCCCTGCCAGCCTTATTAATGTCTAACTATTCTCCTACCAGCCTGATTGCCCTTAACTGCCCTCCACTGCAGGCCTGGTCACCCCTAACTTCCCTCTCCTGCAGGCCTGGTCTCCTCCAACTGCTCTCCCCTGCAGCCCTGGGTCCCCCCACAACTGACCTTCCCTGTAGGCCCTGTATCTCCCAACTTCCCTCCTCTGCTGGCCTGGTCACCCCCTAACTGCCCTCTCCTGCAGGCTTGATCACCCCCAAATGCCCTCCCTTGCAGGCCTGGTCCCTCCCAACTTCCTCCTTTGCTGGCCTGATCACCCACAACTGCCCTCCCTTGCAGACCTGGTTCCTCCCAACTTCCCTCCCTCCTGGCCATCTTGTGGTGGCTAGCTTGTGTCCACATGGGGTCAAGTCATCTTGTGAGTTGGAGTGATGTCAATTTGCATATTACTCTTTTATTAGATAGGATTAGATAGGATAGAGGCCTGATGCTTGGGTGGGGACCAGCAGGTTTTCCCTAAAGGGTGTCCCAGATCACGTTAGGGGTTCCCTTGGGGCATGGGGTGGCCTGGGGAAGGAGCCTGTGGTGGTTTGCAGGCTGGCCATGCCCCCTGGCAATCTAAGCAGAGGCCTGGTATCTGGGATTTATTTATCTTCTATAATTGAAACTTTGTAGCCTTGAGCAGAGTCCTGGGCTTCCTCCATTGCTAGGGGCAACCCAAGCCTCCTGTTCTCTTCGTGGCTGCAGCCATCTTGGTTGGGTTAATTTGCATACTTGCTCCTGATTGGCTGGTTGGCATTGCTTGTGTGTGTGTAGCAGAGACACTATCAATTTGCATATTATTCTTTTATTATATATGATAGGATGAGGCAACATGCTCATTGTTGTTGTCACTCTGCAAAATTGTAATGTGGTCAGTTATAATTTGATTACCAATTCAGGCCTGCAACTAGGTAACTCATGAGAACTGACTAGACTCATTCTAAAGCCATGGTTTGATATATTTCCCCAAAGCTGATGAAAAACCTGACCTTTTTAAGGTTATAAGTATAGGCTCTTGAGTCAAATGGTCTGAGTTAAAAATCTTGGTTTTACTGCTTACTGTCTGTGTGTATGTTTTGCTGTCTCTCTTCATCCTCAGTTTTTGTATCCACACATTTGTTAAAATAATTGTGCTTACTTCTTGGGTTATGGTGAGTATTAAATGAATTAATATCTATAAAGTGTTTATAACAGTGCCTGGCATACAATAATAAATATTATCATTAATATTTCAGACTTAGGTTTTTTCAAAGTATCTAGTTTCCCAAGAAACAGCTTTTTAAATTTCTACTATTGAGAGCTCTTCCTCTTTCTCTCCCCTCTCTTTCTTCTTCCATTATTTCCTTCCACAAGCATTTATTGAGCATTTACTATACTTTGGCCATTGCATATGAGGGGGAAGAAATTTTCATTTCCCCTGTTGGATTGAACAATCTGCTGGTCTAGAGGTCACTTGCTTTAAGTTGTTTAGCCATCCAGAATGAATGAGGTGATGGCATTAGAACCTTTAATCCCTCAATTCTTTTCTTTTGAGTTTTGAGTCCTTTCTACTCTTGGGTAGGTTTTGTTTTATGTCCAAATAATTTACTTTCCTATGAACATGGCTTTTAGATTGTTTCTAAAGTCACAAGATTAACTCTATCTGAAAAGGGTGCTATAAATGCTTCTTTCTACTTGAGTATAACATTTCCTATAGTCAGGAAATTAAGTTATCCAAGGTGCAGATCAGACCTCACTCTCTGTAAAGCCTTCTTAGACTACTCTAACTGCAAGGTGTCTCTGAGAGCTTGTGGTACTCATTGGAGCCTCTTACATGTCCTTTGCTGAGTATCCTTTGAATGCAGAAATTATTTTAGTATTTTTTGGTATTCTTTCTGATAGCATTTGGTACTGAACAGGTACAATAATAATATATTTATATGCATGATCTTAATAATAATAATAATAATAATAATATATCTGTTGATTTGATTTGTTGACACAAGGCATAATTTTTTTATATTATGTATTTCAGGGTAAAATATAAAATAAATTTAAAAATTGTCTGAAAATAAGTTTATAGCTTTTCAAATATTTTAACACAGGCAGTTAGGGTTGACCAGGCAGGCAGGTGAGCAATTAGGAGCCAGTGGTACAGGATTGTGAGAGGGATGTCTGACTGCCGGTTTAGGCCAGATTGCTGGGATCTGGCCTAACCTGGCAGTCAGACATGCCCCAACGGGTCCTGGATTGGAGAGGGTGCAGGCTGGGCTGAAGGGATCCCCACCCCCTGTGCACAAATTTTGTGTGCTGGGCCGCTAGTTGGTTAATAAGGTTAGATACGTTTCAGGTGTACATTTCTATGATGTGTATATAGCATTGTGTGCCGGCTTTTAAAAATTGTAATCTTAATGCTAGGTCCTAGGAAGGACATGTAGAAAAATAAAAATGATCTTTGATATTAAGGTAGTTGCAATTCATAAAGGGGTGGAGAAGCATAAATCAAGGCAGAAGGAAATGGGTTCTTATTTTTGGTTATATGTTTGGATGGTGTGTGGGAAGGACTATTTAATTTTGACTGGGTGAAGTAGAGAATGCTAACATCAGCATTTGATGTTAAAGTGGCATGTGAGCTGACCTTTGACTCCTGGAAGGCATTTGGGAGATGCATAGGATGGTGTAGACAAACTGTCATGCTATGAAGATAGGGTAATTGGTAAAAATTATAGACCTGATGGTATTTGAGAAGTGAAGTAACATAGGCCAAACTGTTTTAGCACGTTAGCCCTACTAACCTCTTTAGAGGTAAATGAGATTTGGATGATTTGAAAAGGAAACAAATTTTATAATGTTTTCTGCTTTATGCATTTTTGTGACTTGTGATATATTTGAAGAGAGCCTTTCAAAATGGAATGTTATAAAACCCCCACATTTCTAATAAGCAATGAAGTAACAAATATCTACCTCTTTTTTCTTTTTCTTTTTCTAATTGGAGACAACATCCTTTCTGATTAAATGAGTTCTTTCTTTGCCTTATTGATTTTTCCCCCCATCATCTTTTATTTTGAGGAGTGTAAGAAATATGGAAACCTGTTATGCTGTATTACTTACCTATTTGCATATAGAATGTCTGTGCTTTCAAGGTGATATATAAATAAGCAGTACACTATTCAGCAAAATGAATTGTGGCATTAACAACTGAGGTTTACAGGCATTAATCTCAGGATCCAAATTTTTTATCTAATTCTTAGTCAGTATTAAATCCCAATGCTAAATTATACCAAAGTGAATATCTAATTTTATACTTCTTTAAGTATCATAAATGCTATAAATGGTTTTTTGACTTTTGTTTCCCTTGTTTGAAGTGCTTTTGGTTATTGTAAAAATATGTGTTACCGAGTTACAATGTAAAAGAAAAACATCTTGAGATGGTGCAGTTTGGAAAATGAGGACAGTTATTTTAGGTCATCAAATAAAGGTCAAACCATCCTGGAATTTTCTGAGCATCAGGCCATTGCTTGTATTATCTGGATAATGTTAATGTATCTTATTGCACCAGGAAACTGCTCTGGGCAGGGACCTGCGGAGTGCACTGTATATTAACTGATGCACTAACCCCATGGCTGGCAAACTGTGGCTCGGGAACCACATGAGGCTCTTTGGCCCCTTGAGTGTGGCTCTTCCACAAAATACCACAGCCTGGGCCAGCCAATTTTGAAGAAGTGGCATTAGAAGAAGTTTAAGTTTAAAAAATTTGGCTCTCAAAAGAAATTCCAATCGTTGTACTGTTGACATTTGGCTCTGTTGACTAATGAGTTTGCCGATCACTGCTAACCTGTCAGTTAAGGATGAAATTAGCAACATGGGATTAGCTACACTTCCTGGATAACGTTGAAAGTGTCTGAGGTTGTATCTGCACTCTTCCTAATTCACTGTATGACCCTGAGGCATTAGTTTCCTATCTTTAAAATAAAGTACAAAATGCCTAGCCAGGTTTTACCAAACATTCAAAGAACTAACACCTATCCTCCTCAAACTATTCCAAAAAGTCCCAGAGGAAGGAACCCTTTCAAGCTCTTTTTAGGAGGCCAGATTATCCTAATTCCAAAACCAGATAAAGACACTACAGAGAAAGAGAATTACAGGCCAATATTCCTGCTGAACATAGATGCTGAAATCCTCAACAAAATATTAGCAAATCACATCCAGCAATATATTAAAAAATCATACACCATGGCCAAGTGGGATTTATTCCAGGGATACAAGGCTGGTACAATATTCACAAATCAATAAACGGGATACATCACATAAATTGAAAATAATGTATTTTTTACAAATGAGGATTCAAAGTTCATTATTTTTCAGACATGTTTGAAAAAATAGAATCTATTTTTAAAAATAGTTAAGTTTTTGATGTATGTATATCATCTTTGGAAAAGTTTCTATTCAGGTCTTCTGCTCATGTTTTAATTGGGTTGTTTGTTTTTCTGCTGTTAAGTTATTTAAGTTCTCTATACATTTTGGATATTAACCCCTTATCAGGTGTATCATTGGTGAGTCATTGGTGAATATCTTCTGCCATTCAGTAGATTGTCTTTTCATTTTGTTGATGTGCAAACCTTTTTAGTTTGATATAGTTCAATTTATTTACTTTTTCTTTTCGTTTCCCTGGTTTGAAGAGATGTGTCTTATTGTTGCCTTTTAATTTCACATTTAATTTTCAATCATTTCAATATGAATGGCTGCGAATTCAGGTTTATCCAAACTGTCTTTTTTTTTGCAGTTAATTAAAAATTTTTTTATTAGTTTTAGTTGTTAATAACAGTTTACATTCAGTATTATTCTGTATTACTTGCAGGTGTACAACATACTGGTTAGACAATCATATACTTTTCAAAGTGGTCCCTCTGATATTTCAAGTACCAACTTGAGTCCATACATAGGATTGGGAGAATGGAAGTTACCTTTTTCCATTAGCACACTGGAATAATTTTTTAGAAGTAACTTTCTTTTGAAAAACAATAGGTCAGTTTCAAGAAGATGATCACATTCGTCTGAAAGGGCTTAAAAACATGCAAGAGTCATTAATTAGATACATATTTATTTCATGGCTCCTAAGAAGGTAGTTCTATTACCCCTGTTTGTGAAATGTTAAGGAAAGTATCTTAATATTGCTGAACCTTAGTGTCCTAATTTATAAAATGGGATAAAGATTCCTACTTCACAGAATTGTGAAGATTATGGATAAAGCATTTACAGTGCCTGTTACCTGGTAGGTACTAAGTAAATGTATTATAGCAGATATTTAACAGGTGATAACTATTATAATTATTTCTGCTGCTGCTGCTAAGCACCATGCTAGTAGTTGAGAATAAATGTATTTTTTGTACTGAGGGAAGGACTTTCCTTTTTTAATACATCGTTATAATGAAAGGGGAAACATCTATTTGATCACCTAAAATTATATCACACATGTGTTGATTTCTGTAATATGATTGGGAATAGATGACATTGTGGTTAAGGGAAGAAATATACACATGGCCTGTTTCTATATACTCTAATTTGTAAAGAAATGATCTTCCTTACTTCCTCCCTCACTCCCTCTCTTCTCAAAAGATATAAATACTTTTGATGAGCAGCTACTTGACACAGCTACTGTTATGTCCTAGGGATACAATGGTGAACAAGACAGAAATGACTCCTGCTACTAAAGAGCCTAGTGAGACAGACAGACATAAAAATCTAAGGGAACTAATTTTGTTAATTCAAACATTTAAAAAAGAAAGAAACCAAACACCTTTAAGCATGACATCTCTTGAAATGCGCATAACCCAGCAGCCCTATTCCATTTCAAAGATCTTAAGAAAATAAAATGCATTTTGAGATTAGACTTGTGAAATTTCCATTGGACCAGCTTACTGAAGTTGTAACTTTGTGTGACAGTGGCCTCGGAGGCCTGGGACTTCATTGTGTGATGACCGAGAGACTCCTGCTTTGGCCAATGATTTATTTGTGCCCTTGAGGTCATCTTGAAACCTCATGAGTTTTCTCTCATTCTGTAAAAAAAATTATATATATATATATATATATATATATATATATATATACACACACACATATATTTGATTTCAGAATGGAAGGGAGAAAGAATCATTGATTGACTGTCTCTGCACATCCCCTACTGGGAATCAAGCCCACAACTGGGCATGTGCCCTGACTGGGAATCAAACTATGACCTCCTGGGTTATAGGTCAATGCTCAATCACTGAGTCACCCTGGCTGGGCCCATTCTATTTTTGTATTTTATTGCCCTTTCCCTATGCCAAGGTGACCTTCACCATGGTGAACATCTTTCTTATGGGGCATGGCCCTGATGCCTGGTCACACAGCACCTGCGCAGCTCAGAGGGCTCTGAGTATCGGGTGGCACAGACATGCACCCAAGTGCTCCCAGGATTTGTCTTGTTCTGGTAGCTCTGAAGTAAGGTTATAGTGTGTTTTTACTTAGGAGGAGAGAATATTTTTAATACTAAGATATAAAAGTAAAGAACCATAATATATGCAATACTTGTTAGCTACATGACTGTAGCAAGGCTCTTTACCTTCTTAGCTTTTCCTTTTCCTCACCTGTCAAACAGGAGCACTTGCCCAGATCTCCTCTATGCTCCTTCTTAACTCCCAAAGAATTCTAGAGGCACCTTTTTCTTACATTACCTTTTACATGTCTACATTTTATTTATTTAACTTTAAAGTAGCTATTTTTTTCTGCCACAATTCACTTTTACAAAAACAATAGTGAAAAATAGACAAAGCATCTGATATTTATTTAAAAAAAATTTTGAAAACAAAATTTTGACGTTTTGGCTTTGCTCTTCTATTCCTATCTTTTTATTCTTCTGTCACTAGTATTTGATTCACTCCAATTAAATAATGTATTTGTTTCTTTCACATTTTTATTCAAAATTAGAATTGTCTTTTAAATTAAATAGTCTGGGAAAACACTCTTTATATTAATGATTAGAACTTGAGGACCAGAGACTATGGCTATGTGTCAAGGGCTCCAGGCATTATTTGAAATTGTAGGTGCAACATTCAGTGGATATTCTTTGTATACTTTTTTATTTTTTATTTTATTTTTTATTTATTTATTTTTTTTATTTGCAGTTTCTTTTTTTTTTTTTAATAAGTTTTTATTGTTCATATTATTATATTACAAATGTTCCTTCCCCCCATCCCCACCATTGCTCTCCTCCACCAGGTTCCCACCCCACCCTCTGTCCTTTCCCCACCCCCCATTGTCCTCATACATAGGTGCACAGTTTATGTTCAGTCTCTTCCCACGCCCCCCTCTCCCCTTTTCCCCAAGAATCATCAGTTCACTCCCCTTCCATACCTCTGATTCTATTATATTCAACAGTTACTATTGTTCATCAGATTTTTTTTTTAATTTCCTTGGTTTTTAGATTCACTTGTTGATAGTTACGTATTTGTTGTTCATAATTTTTATCTTTGTTTACTTTTTTTTCTGAAAGAACCCCCTTCAGCAATTCATATAATTCTGGTTTGGTGGTGATGAACTCCTTTAGCTTTTTTTTATTGGTGAAGCTCTTTATCTGACCTTCGATTCTGAGTGATAGCTTTGCTGGATAGATTATCTTTGGCTGTAGGTTCTTACTATTCATCACCTTGAATATTTCTTGCCATTCCCTTCTGGCCTGCATGGTTTCTGTTGAGAAGTCAGCTGACAATCGTATAGGTGCTCCTTTATATGTAACTACCTTCTTTGCTCTTGCTTCTTTTAATATTCTCTCTTTGTCTTTTGCTCTTGGAATTTTAATTATGAGGTGTCTTGGTGTGGTCCTCTTTGGATTCCTTTTGTTTGGAATTCTGTGCACTTCCTGGACTTGTAAGTCTAATTCTTTCGCCAGGTGGGGGAAGTTTTCTGTCACTATTTCTTTCAGTATGTTTTCGATATCTTGCTCTCTCTCATCTTCTGGAACCCCCATAATTCTGATGTTGGTTCGCTTGAAGTTGTCCCAGAGGTTTCTTACATTATTTTCAATTTTCTGGATTCTCTTGCCTTCTAGCTTCTGTGAAGGAGTGTCTTCTGGCTCTTTATGTTCCAAATCTTTGACTTGATTCTTGCGATCTTTCCTTTTGTTTTTAGGACTCTGTAAAATATGTTTTATTTCAGACAATGTATTCTTTATTTCTTGTTGTTCCTTATCATTTCTTGATGGTCTCTTTTCATATCCTCATAGGTCTTATCCATCTTTTCTAGGAAATTCTTGAAAAACCTTATAAGCGTAGATTTGAACTCTATATCCAGACGCTTTTTGTCCTCCATTTCTTTTGTTTGTGATTTATATTGTTGTCGCATTTCGCAGTTACAGATGGGACGTGGTTTCAGGGTGGAGCCTGCAGCTTTGGCTTCCGTCAGCCCCGCCCTATGCGGGTCCTTCAGTACTCGCTGCCAGCACCTCTGAGAGAAAGGTGCCCTCGATTTTCGCCTGCTGCCAAACAGTCTATGCTCTCCCCCAATGAGCCCGGTATTGGGGTTCAGTTCAGTTGGAAGTGGAGTTGGAGGTGGCGTTCAGAGCAGTCTGGAGCCCCAGTCTCCTTCCCATCAGGGCAATCCCGCGGCACAGCCGACCGTCCCTTCTCTGCGCGCTCTGTGCGCGCCTCCGGGACCTCCTTTCGCCGCTGCTTCCCCAGGGTCCCGCCTTACAGCCCGGCTCCCTATGGCTGAGCCTGGGTCCCCGGGGTCTGGGGAACTGGGGTTCAGAGCAGTCGGGGGCCTAGCACAGTCGGAGTTTTATCTCCTTTCCGCTAGGGAACGCCCGCCAGGCACTCCGTCTCCCCCTCCTCTCTGGCTCCGTCCTCTCCGCGCGCCGTGCGCCGCGTCTCCGTACCTGGGGCTTTTCCAGCTCCTCCACGCCTCCTTCTGGTTTTGTCCTTGCTTCTCGCTGTAGAATTTCCAGTCAGTCAACCTTCCTGTAGTTCTGGGCAATGTCCGTTTTATATTTTAGTTGTATTTTATTGAAATTGTTGTGTGCGGCTGCGGCTAGGTGTTCACCTGCGCGCAGCCATCTTGGATCCCCCTGGCCTTCTCTTTGTATACTTATGTGAACAGAGACCACATAAACCCACAAAATTGAAAAACTACTTACTACATTAGGTAGATCAACAAAAAGTATTATTTGAAAGAATCTTTATGATGTAACCAGGGGATTAGGGTGGGTAGAAATGATTGGCTCATGTACCCTCTGAGAAGATTATGGGCTCTATTATGAACCATGGATGCAAATACTAAAATGGCATTTAAAATGAAAAGAAAGGTCATTTCTTTCCTTTTTTGTTGGTCTTTTGTTCTGAAACTTGACATACAAATATCATTTCTTTTCCTTATTCTCTACCTTATGTCTATGTCAACTTTACACATATGGTGATGTTGGGTTATCTGCTAGCTAAGAACACCAGGAGATTATTCCAAAGGGTTTAACCAGCTAGCTTGGTACATTCTTGAGGTATGTACAGAATATTACATACTTTGAAATATTCAGTTCAGTTTAAATGATATGGACAGACACTCAGACATTTTAGCCAGAACTGCTATGACATTTTGGTCAAGCAGCATTTATGATGTATAATTCATATCCAAATTGTTTGATAGGTGCTATTAATATATTTATTTTATGTCTGAAAAAAACCAATACATAAAGAAATAGGTAACTTGACAAGATTAGACACAGTTGGTCAATGATAGAATCAGAAATAAACTTGGTCTGTTTCACTGTTGCACAGAGAGAGTAATCTTTTTGTTTTGCCCCCAAATCTTTGATTCTTATCATGGCAACAGAATGCTACTTTTAGAAGAGGACACGGTTGCAGGGTGAATCAAGGGTATGTCCTGAAATTACATCGTCCTTCCTATCGTCATTTGCTCTATTCTCTGTGTCTCTCAATTTTTTAAAGATTTAGATGGGAGCTATTTTTACTTATTATCTTCACCCATCCCCCCTTTTATTTTTTATTTTTCATTGTACATTTTAAAATATTAACTTTAGACATTCATTTTTCCTTATAACCTGATTTCCTTTAGGCCCAAGTGAATTTTTTTGCGGACCAAAATCTGTCTTAACCTGGTGATTGGCTTAGATAATGAATCTGGGGGAGTGACAGAGTACAAAATGGAAATAGAACATTGCATTCAAGCTCTTGTTACTTCTGGGTGTGTCATAAGATATGAAGAAGGGATTTTATTTACTTAAAAGCTTGCTCATTTTTACAATATATAGAAGGGAGAATTCAGTACACATGAAGCCAGATGATCATCAGTTTCTCTGAGACATGATTTAAAATTAATGTAGAAAACCCTTTTATTAATGCTAAAATGAAGGATTATAGAGGTATTTAAAAATTAATTACACATACAGTAAAGTGTATGAATCTTAGTTGTATAATGAATGAATGTTCATATATTAATATGCCTGTGTAACCATCATTATGAAGAAGATGCAAAGCTATCTAATACCTGTGAAGCTTCCCTCATGTACCTTCTCATTGTTCTTTCTTACTCAGAGGTAACCATTATTCCAATGTCTATCACCATAGACTAGTTTTACTTGTTCTTTAGCTTCATAAATGTTGAAATCTTACTGTATGAACACTTCAGTATCTGACTTCTTTTGTTTTTATTATGTATGTGAGATTCACCCAATGTCCTTGTATATAATTTAAGAATGAAATTATTAGATCATAGGATATGCATACATTTTGCTTTAGTACCAATTGCCCACAAGTTTTTCAAAATGGTTTCATCAATTTACATTCCCACTAGTAATATATGAGAGTTACAGTTGCTCCATATGCTTGCTAACTCTTGTTACTCAGTCTTAAATTTTAGTCATCCTTGTGAGTTAGATAGTCATCCTTGTGAGTTAGATAGTCATCCTTGTTGAGTGAGATAGTCTCACTCAACAGGTAGGAATTTAAAATTTGTCTATTTTTAGTTTGTTTTCAGTTCAACAAATATTTATTTTGAGTTTATTGTATTCAAGGTTCTTAGTTCAAGCTCATAGTCTAAAGTAAGTCATGTCTTGCATGATGGGGTATAAAATCATCTATTCAGTACATATTTATTAACTAGAGGCCTGGTGCATGAAATTTGTGCAATTGGGGGATAGGGGGTGGTTTCCTCGGCTCAGATTGCATGAGGGCACAGGCCAGGCCGAGGGACCCCATTGGTGCATGAGCAGGGCTGGGGAGGGATGCAGGAGGATGGCCAGCTAGGGAGGAACCATAAGAGGGTTCCAGGGCACATCTGGCCCATCTTGCTCAGTCCTGGTCACCTGGACCTCAGCAGCAAGCTAACCTACCAGACAGAGTCTCTTCCCCTTGGTGGTCAGTGCATGTCATAGAGAGCAGTTGAGTGGCCTTGGCATATCATTAGTATATAATTCTTTGATTGGTTATATGGATGCTGGATGACCGAACCCTTAGCATATTAGGCTTTTATTATATAGGATACTTGCTAAGTTCTTAACTATGTGTTTAGTCCTGGAAAGGATACAGAAAGTATCCTTACCCTCAATGATTGTACAGTCTGTGTAGGTCAGTAAAAACAACACACATAAAATGAGAAATTCAAATTATATGATAGCATGCGAATGCTAAATTTGTATGTGATAGAATTTAATTAATGTAGAAAGAGGGAACTGATAATGGTATTCATTTGATTACCTTTAGAAGCTCTCTTCTTGTTTAGTTTCCCATATTGAACCAATGACTAAGTGCAATCAATTTTACTTTCTATTTAAAATAATATATATTTTTATTGATTTTAGAGAGGAAAAAAGAGGGAGAAAGAGACAAAAGAAGAGGGAGATAGAAACATTAATGATGAGAGAGAATCGTTGATTAGTCACCTTCTGCATGCCCACACTGGGGATTAAGCCTGCAACCCAGGCATAGATCCTGACTGAGAATCTAACCATGACCTCCTGGTTCATAGGTGTATGCTCAATTACTGAACCATGCGTTCAGGCCAATTTCACATTCTAAATATCTGGAATAGCTTTGCATATTCTGCAATTTCAGGTTAACATTTTTTGGTTTGATTGTTCTTGTGTAGTATATTAAAATTGCCTTGTAAATGGTCTCTCTACCTTCATTTTTCCTTTCTTTTTTCCTTTCTCCTATTAGAATGGTCTTCCTTTAAAAGCTAGTTCTCATCACTTGAAGTCACTCTTAAAATTCTTCAATTTCCTCCAATTGGTTTTAGGGTAAAATAAACTCTTTAGCGTATACCTTAAGCTTGATTATAGTCTAGCCCACCCAGCCAATATTTCTATCTTTATATTTTGTCATTTCTCTCAGATATACATATAATTTTTTATATATCTGGATTGCTTCCTTCTTCCTGAACCTACGAAGATAGTCCATGCCTTTGCATATGGTATTTCCTTTTGTGTTTCTCTTCCTTAAAGACTTGGCTAAAGGTTCACTTCTTTTAGGAATCCATTTCTGATATACCATCTGTGTCTGGTTTAAATGCCACTTCTCTGTGTGCCATGTATTCAGAACTTCATGCATTCTGCTTACAGAGTATTGTCATTTTAGACTCATTTATTCATTTTTCTCTACTAGACTATGACCTTGTTGAGGTCAAGGATGATGTCATTCATACTTAATAGATGATCAGTAAATACATAGATTATCTGGAATTCTAGCCACTTATTGTATAGGATTTTTATAGATGAACAGGATGGGATGAAATATTTTGAAGAGGTGGAACTTACAGCAACAGCATGGAGGTGGGAATTAACATTATGTGTATGGGAATAGGAGAAATAAGTGAATTGTGTGTAGGGGGGCTGTGTTGAAATTTTTCGACTAGAGGGATTGTTTACATTGAAAAAATACAGGAATAGAGATAGAAAAGATGAGATGAGATCAGATTATGGAGGGCCTGGAGAGTTTGATAAAGGGTTAGGCTTGATAAGGATAGCAAGAAGTGGTCATTATAGGTTTTTAAAGAGGAAAATAATGTGATGAAAGCAATTACTAGGTGTACTGGTTAATAATGCAGAGTTTTTTCAATAGATGGAGTTATACATATGTTGATATGTATGCGATTTGGTATGTATGCTATTTTGTTGTATTGCTCCTTCAGATCACCACTTGTTCTGATTAATGGCCACACACGCTTTCTGAGCAGCACTTCAAAATGTATGAAGTAGTGGAAAATTGGGTCTCTGAATGTTTTGCCTCAAAATAAGAAAAGTTCTATTGGGATGGTCTCCACAAATTACCTGAAAGATGGGAGAAATATGTAGCTAGCAACGAACATTACTTTGAATAAAGCACTTTTGATGTTTCTCTTGAAATTATCGTATTTTCTTTTATTACAAAATCTGCATGATTATGGTTAATAATGCGAAATAATGCAGATTAATTATTAACCGGTTAATAATGCAGGTTAACTATTAACTGATTAAAATGCAGTTATTAAGCAGTTAATAATGTGGTTTGAGCATTAACCAGTTAATAATGCAGATTAGTTATTAACCCAGAAGACTTCATTTTGCTTCCTGATCTAATTTTTAGCCTGTGCTGTGTATAATCTATAGATGTTTTTTTTGGTTTTTACTGTTAACTTAGAGGACTTTTTTTTTTAGAGAGGAAGGGAGAGAAACTTGATCAGCTGCCTCCTGCATACCCTGTATGGTGAATTGGGAAAGGGACCATGTCCATTGTCACCCATCCTCACTTCCCCATCCCATCCTGGGGTCTGGAGGGGGGGCGGGCACCATCCCCCAGGGAAGGAAGAGAGGCCAGGAGCGACCCAAACCATTGAGGGCTGACTTTCACCAGTTAATAATGTGGATGGAACCTTAACGGGTTAAAAATGAGGATTGATCATTAACCATTTAATAATGCAGATTTACTATTAGTTGGTTTAAAATGGAGATTAATTATTAACTGGTTATATAGTGCAGATTAACTATTAACCAATTAAAAATGCAGATTTTGTAACCCAAAGAAAACACAATAATTTCAAGAGAAACATCACAAGTGTTTTATTTAGTTATGTCCATTGTAACTACACATTTCCCCCATCTTTCAGGTAATTTGTGGATACCATCCTAATAGAACTTTTCTCGTTTTGAGGCAGACCATTTAGAAAGCCAATTTCCACTTCTTCGTATGTTTTGAAGTGCTGCTCAGAAAGTGTGTGTGCCATTGATCAGAACAAGTGTGAATATGAAGGAGCAAGTTCTGGTGAATACAGTGGGTGGGTTAATACTTCCCAGGCAAGATCTTTTAATGTGTCTTTAATTGGTTTTGAAGTGTGTGATGGTGCGTTGTCATAAAGCAATATTACTTTGCCATGACTTCTGGCACATTCTGGTCACTTCACCATCAAAGTGTGTTCAAATTGAGTATTTGTTGTCAGTAGCAATCAGTATTAATGGTTTCACCTGGTTTTAGAAACTCATAATACACCACACCTTCCTGATTCCACCAAACGCAGAGCATTGTCTTCTTTCCAAAGTGATTTGGGCTTGAAGTCTATGTTGAGGTTGACCTGGATCAACCCATGATTTTGTGCATTTGGGATTCTCAAAATATATCCACTTTTAATCACCAGTCACAATTTGATTCCCAAAAGACTTTATTTTGTGCCGTTGAAGCAACATTTTACTGATGACTTTTAGGTTTTCCAGTTGTCTTTCATTCAGTGGCACCCCTTTTCCTTCCTTTAAAACCTTTCCCATTGCTTGTACATAATTGGAAATTGTTTGCCGAGCAACGTTTAATCTTTCTGCAAGTTGTTTTTTAGTTTAACATGCATCTTTATCCAATAATGCTTGTAATTGTTGGTCTTCAAACTTTTTTGATTGACTTGGATGTTCTTTGTCTTTCACATTGAAATAATCACTTTTAAAGCATTTAAACCAGCGTTCACAAGTATCTTGAGATGGAGCATGTTCACTATAAGCTTCCCAAAGTATATGGTAACTTTCAGTAGCACTTTTCTTCAAAACAAAGTAATCAATTAAAACTTCCCGCAAATGCTCTTTTTTTTTTTTTTTTGGCACGAAATTTGACATTTTTGGTAGAGGATTCAAGATGGCTGCACAGGTAAACACCTAACCACAGCCGCAAACAACAATTTCAATAAAATACAACTAAAATATAAAATGGACATTACCCAAAACTACAGCAAAGTCGACTGACTGGAAATTCTACAATGAGAAGCAAGGAGAAAACCAGAAGGAAGAGTGGAGGAGCTGTAAAAGCCTAAGGTACAGAGACACGCGACATGCGCAGAGAGGACGGAGCCGGAGAAAAGAGGGAGGCTGAGTGCCTGGCTGGCATTCCCTAGCGCACATGTGTCAAACACAAGGCCCGCGGGCCAAATCCAGCCCGCCAGGCCTTGCAATGTGGCCTGCACCGCTCTGTCATCACTGCACTCCGCTGTCAGTTTATGACATTGTCAGTTTATGACTGTTCAGTAAACCATTCGGCCAGCGATTTAGGCTGGATTTTAGATTTTGGCCCCTTCTCTGATTGAGTTCGACACCCCTACCCTAGCGGGAAGGAGATAAAAGCTCCGGACTGTGCTGAGCCCCAGTTCCGACTGCTCTGAACCCCAGTTCTAGGCCGTACCCCGGGGACCCAGGCTCAAACAGAGGGAGCTGGCTGTAAGGTGGAACCCCGGGGGAGCGGCAAAAGACAGAGCCCCAGAGGTGCGCGCACTGAGCGCAGAGAAGGGACGGTTGGCTGTGCCGCGGGATTGCCCTGGCAGGAAGGAGATGGGGGCTCCAGACTGCTCTGAACGCCACCTCCAATCCCACTTCCAACTGAACTGAACTCCAGTTCCAGGCCCATTGGGGGAGAGACTAGACTGTTTGGTAGCAGGCGAAACTCGAGGGCACCTCACTCTCATAGTTGCTTGCAGTGAGTACTGAAGGACCCTGAGGAATACTGAGACTCAGGAGCCGCATAGGGCGTGGCTGACGGAAGCCAAGGCTGTAGGCTCCACCCTGAAACTCCGCCCCATCAGGGAAGCTGCGAAAATGCCTAGACAACGAAATAGATCACAAACGAAAGAAATGGAGGACAAAAAGCGACTGGATATAGAGTTCAAAACCACACTTATAAGGTTGTTCAAGAATCTCCTATAAAAGGCCAATAAAATAAACGAGACCTATGAGGATATGAAAAGGGATCAACTAGAAATAATAAGGGATCAACAAGAAATAAAGAATACATTGTCTGAAATAAAAAATATTATACAGAGTCCTAAAAACAGAATGGAAGATTGCAAGAATCAAGTCAAAGATTTGGAACATAAAGAGCCAGAAGACACTCCTCCGCAGAAGCAAGAAGGCAAGAGAATCCAGAAAGTTGAAGATAATGTAAGAAAACTCTGGGACAACTTCAAGTGAACCAACATCAGAATTATGGGGGTCCCAGAAGATGAGAGAGAGCAAGATATCGAAAACATACTGAAAGAAATAGTGACAGAAAACTTCCCCCACCTGGTGAAAGAATTAGACTTACAAGTCCAGGAAGTGCACAGAATTCCAAACAAAAGGAATCCAAAGAGGACCACACCAAGACAAATCATAATTAAAATTCCAAGAGCAAAAGACAAAGAGAGAATATTAAAAGCAGCAAGAGCAAAGCAGGTAGTTACCTATAAAGGAGCACCTATACAATTGTCAGCTGATTTCTCAACAGAAACCATGCAGGCCAGATGGGAATGGCAAGAAATATTCAAGGTGATGAATAGTAAGAACCTACAGCCAAAGATAATCTACCCAGCAAAGCTATCACTCAGAATCGAAGGCCAGATAAAGAGCTTCACTAATAAAAAAAAAGCTAAAGGAGTTCATCACCACCAAACCAGAATTATATGAATTGCTGAAGGGGGTTCTTTCAGAAGAGAAAGTAAATAAAGATAAAAACTATGAACAACAAATATGTAACTATCAACAAGTGAATCTAAAAACCAAAAAAATTAAAAAAAAAATCTGATGAACCATATTAACTGTTGAATATAATAGAATCAGAGGTATGGAAGGGGAGTGAACTGACAATTCTCGGGGAAAAGGGGAGATGGGGATGTGGGAAGAGACGGAACATAAACTGTGCACCTATGGATGAGGACAATGATGGGTGGGGAAAGGGCAGAGGGTGGGGTGGGAACCTGGTGGAGGAGAGCAACGAAGGGGAGGGGGAAGAGGAACATCTGTAATAATATGAACAATAAAGATTAAAAAAAAAAGAAATTCGACATTTTTAAGCATAAAAATATCTATGATGTTAACACCTTCAGAAAATTTGACATATGAAGTTTTGAAGCTTAATACAACAAAATAGAATACATATCAAATCACATATATATATCAACATATGTGTAACTCCATCTATTGAAAAAAATCCTCATTATTAACAGGTACACCTAGTATTTCAATAGCAATCTGCAGAGTGGATTTTAGAGGAGAGATTAGACCCAGTGATGCCAAACAGAAGGCTTTCAAGGTAACTTATGTGAGATAATGAGAACTTAGACAACAGTAATGTCTGTGCAGATACAGAGGAAGAGATAGATACAAGTAATATTTTAAAGAACACATTGATATGATTTAGCAATAGATTAGGACATTATTAAAATAATTTTTCCTCAGTTCAGTAAGAAGCTAAGGTATAGGTTTACCCACTTTTACTTTAAGAATATGAAGTTGCAGCCTTCTCTGTCCTTCATCTTGTGAAGTCTATGCCACTTACTTAAACATTCTCATTATTACTTACTATCCATCAAAATCTATTTGTCACTATCCATAGAGAACATAATGGACTCACAATCTTTCTTTCTCTGCAGTTGGCTGATAACATGCAGGCTCATGAGTCATATAATTCTTCACTGTCAGCACTTCACATCAGCCATGTACTGGTTAAGACTTAATCATTATGTGGCATGAATCCACCTAGAATCAGAGGCCTACAGAATTCTAAAAACAGGAAAGACCATACAGTTCATATTCATATTGGAGAAGAGAATCTGAGGTCAGAAATATTGAGATCTATTGTAGCACAGCTAGTTAAGTCTAAATCTTTTGAATTTTAGTCCAGTATGTGTTACATTAAATTATATAATAATGCATTTTCTAATCCTATAGGCTTAACCCTTTCTTCGACAAAAAAGTTAGAAACTTTGCTCCTTGTATTCCTATGCTCACTGAACAAACTCCTTTTTTAATTTTTTATTTTTTAACCAGGACTCATATTCAGGAGGTACTTTACTCCATTACGTACCTTCTCACTACAAATGACTGCTAGTTTGGTCTGTAGGACATTTATAGCTATTATAAAAGTCTCTTTACGAACAAACTAAGCTTTCTCATCTTTTGATGTGAGCACTGTGATTCTTTCTTCCTCTTCAATTTTTCTGTTTCTGTTCCCAGAGTACAGACCTAATTAAGGAAAAATAGGAATCATGGAATTATGCTGACATGAAACACTACAATTTCATGCCATTGGTTCTTAGCATTATCATACCTATCCACATTTTTACGTTGACCTGATGTTTCTATTTTTCTACTTTTTATTAAAGTATGTTATACATATAGAAAAACAATGCTTTTGCTTTTGTCTTTATTGTAAAGTTAAGATCTTCAAGAACAACTGGACTGTTTCTTTTTTATTGATCTTAACATATCAGTTTATTCTTACTTTGTTCATTTTCCCAAAAAGTGTATTTTATAAAAAACAAAAACAAAAACTAGTCCTACCAGATAGTGGAAAATATAATTCTTTGTCAAAGATATTTTGGAAATATTCATTTTATATCCCTTTCTTGAATTTAACAAGCTCAGTAGCAAAGTCTCTAAAAAAAAAACAATCTAATAATCTCTCTCTTAAAAATAAAAACAATCTAATAGTAAAGACAGTTTTATAGTTTCATTTAATCCAATGTTTTATAAATTTACTTATCTGTGAACCATTTTTGTTCTAACATTCATTAATATTCTTTAGTACTAATGTAACATAAAGTGAGTGAGTAAAGCTGATGTTTTCAGAGCTCTATACTTGTAAGAATGATAGGACTACAAAGAAAAGAAAGTAGATTAGATGGAACTTGAATGGGAAGACAAATGAATTAAGTTTTTAGTTTTTAAGATAATGATATGTGGAAATTTTCAGAATATAGAATCAGTGAAATTCTGTTTTGTTTATACAATTCTACATAACAAACCATCCCAGAATTGATGACTTACAAAAACAATCATTTGTTCATGATACTGCACTCTGGCTCATTTGTATGGTTCAATAAGAACATTGAGGCAAGAACTGTATTTAGTTTACTATGACATACCTAACCATAAGCACAGTATGAGGTACTTATGAGGAATTCAGTCAACTTTTGTATATAAGAAGAAGAGTGATTTACAGAGTGGAAGCTGTCAGAGAACCAGCCAAGGGAGAGTTTCAAAGGAAAGTATTGTGAATGACAGCATTCATTGTAGCAGAAAAGTCAAAGAGCATTAAGATAGGGAAAAACCTGTAGGCTATTATTTGCATTCCTTAAAGCTGCAGATATCATTCTTTGTTCTGTATTACTATTGGCAGGTTGAAATGTTTTTAGAGATTTCTTAAGTTTTAAAATAAAATATCTAATTTAACCAAATTTTATATTTTAGACACTTCAAAGAGTAATAGCCCTAGTGAATCTGGATTATGGTAATTAGCCTGAAGGAGGAGTAATGCTTCACAAGTAGCTGAAACATTTTTCTAAAGTGTTATAATTTTATAAATGTTTAAGTAATATGTATGAAAAATAAGACTAGTAAGATTAGAAAGACAATCAACTCTAGAATTACAATCAGAGGTAGAAATCACATTAATTTTTTTTCTTTGAGGTAAAATATACATAAGATAGAATTACCATTTTGGCTGTATTGAGTGTTCAATTGAGTGGCATTAAGTGTCATTCACATTGTTTTTGCAACTATTACAACTGTACATCTTTAGAACTTTTCTATTATCTTATTCTGAAATTCTGTACCCATTAAACATTAGCTTCCCCTCTCCCCTCTCCCAATTGATAGTTATCACAATTACACTTTCTGTTCTGACTACTATAGGTTTGCTATATAAGAGAAATCTTATAATATTTTTTTTTTTTAGTGTTTGGCATATTTGACTTAGCATAATGCTTTCAAGGTTCACCCATGTTGAAGCATGTATCAGAATTCCAGTTCTTCTGAATAATATTTCATTGTATGTATATATCATGGTTTGCTTATTCCTTCATACACACACACACACACACACACACACACACACACACACATTCAAATTGTTTCCACCTTTTGGTAATTGTAACAATTATTTTTCTGCATGAGAAAAAAAAGATTTTGCATTTTTTCCCTTCTGAAGTCTGTTTGAGTTATCTGTATTCACTTTTCTAGTTCTGCTCATTCAGGAAATTTTCTGGAAAAGTGCCCTGAAGAGAATAGTGAAAGACACATTCTTACTTGTAGGTAGAAAGCAAAGCCATATTTTTCTGATGGTTGGAGAAGGGCTTGAACAAGACTTGAAAGAAGAGGATGATGTTTGCCTGTAGGTACAGTCCTTATAAAAGAAAAGGAAAGAATTGTGCCACCGTGTGGCCTTAAACACTGTATTTGATCTACCTGAGCCTTGGTCTCCTCAACTGTAAAATATAGAAATAATATTTTTCTCACAATTTGTTGCAGGGATTAAATGAAAGTACTTGGCTCATAAGAGATTAAAAATATACTGAAGTTTCTGTATGTGTTTCTGTTCTTGCGTCAAGAGTGGTGGATTTTCACAAATACAGGCCAAGTTCTTATGATGACTTAACTTCAGCTATGGGTTTGTTGCATAATCACTCAGTGACTGAAGAGAGTGTAATCAGAAATGGACAGTCATCTTCCAGAATTGCTGATTCTGAGGTTCAAAAAGAGGCCAGTGATGGGATCACATGCTCTGCATGTTAAGATGCTACAGGAAGAGAAGATAAGCAACAGGTTCACATATAGACCCCGTAGAGAAGCATAAGGGCAGACAGCCTACCTAATTGCAGGCGTTGACTTGCAGTTGAGCTGCTTATCACCTTAGCAACTCAATTTTGCTAGATCCAGGGTGATTACCTGCAGGGATTTATTTATTCAATTATGGTTAATGATTCTTCTAAACAACATTGGGTAGGCCAGTTAAAAACTAATTGTAGCTACCATTTGTTGAGTATTACAGTGTTCTAGACCCTGTGCGAAGTGCATGACCTATCGTTTCATATAATCATCATAATCATTCTGTGAGGTATGTACCATTACCAATCTCATTTTATAGATGAAGAAATTGAGATTTAGAAAGGTTAAATAATTTGTCCAAAATTATAAGACTATGAAGTGGTTAAATTAGTATTTAAGCTCAAGCCCTTTTACATGGCTGTGCATTTAACTATTACACAAAAATTAATTTCTTCTATTCTTTTTTTATCCTGATTATCATTCAAGGTTATTTGACTTAAATTCAACTACATTTACACAGAATTTATCAATAAGTTTATCAGTTACTAAGTTTTAAAGATATGATTAGGAAGGTTAAAATGAGAAAATAATATTTTATTTAATGTTAATTTTACCTTTGATTAGGAAAACTAATTTAAAGAACTTGGTACATTTTTACAAAGAGAGGCACTATACATCAAAATGCTTCAAGGTCAAAGATGCTGCAGTTAAGCCTGGAGAGGATGTTATGAAATCACTAAATATTGTACTTTTTTTTTTTTTTTTAAAGTAACAGCGTTATTGTTAACAGTGTTTTCCCTCTCAGAAATTGTACCAGAGGAGAGGCCTATTCTTTTATTTTATTCATTTAGTGAATATTTGTTAAACATCTACTGGAGATTACATACTATAAAGATTTGCAGTGAAGAAAAGCATAGTTCCTGTCTTCAAAGAGGTCATAGTGTGATGGTGAGAATGGACAAACACTATAATATCAAATACAAGGTCTTGGGGGCAGAGGAGTTAGCCCTCAACAGGAAGGTGGAGAAAGGAAAGGTAGAGGAGAGAAAATTAAATTGAATATGGGATGCCCAACATTAAAGGGAAATGATTGCAAATAAAGTAAATAACATTATAAACCAAATGATGGACTTGGAAAAAGATTTATAGCATAGGTGATAATTCAAGATTAATATTTTTAGTATATAAACCACTTTTATAAACAATCTTAAACTCAAATCTCTTTGACTGGAATTTGAGAGAGGAAGCTTACAGAGTGCATAGTCAATATCCTTGTGGAAGAATATAGTGAACAAGTAAGTCTCAAAAGAATTAAAAATGGCCTCAAAAATAATAGAAATGAGAAATTCATATAAAATTGAGATATATCTTTTCAATTGTTAATTTGTTAATGTTTAAATGGTAGACAGTCATAACCAGTATTGATGAAGGAAGGGTATGGAAAAGGGGCACTACTGTTCACTTACAGGTACAGATTAGATAGTTTGATTCCTTTTAGAGGACACTTTAGCAACATGTATTTGAAGCATTAATTTATTATGTTAGAGAAATTTTACTTCCAGTTACCTCATCTGTAAAAAGCAAGAACTAAGTATGTGGCAATAACTGTAAAACGCTTGCTGCTAAAAAGTGTTATACAGCTACACAATGGAATACTATGCTGCTGTAAAAAATGAAGAATTCTTACCATTTGCAACAGCATGGATAGACCTGGAGAGTATTATGCTAAGCAAAATAAACCAGTCAGAGAAAGATAAATATCACATGATCTCACTCATTTGTGGAATATAATGAACAATATAAACTGATGAACAAAAATAGATCCAGAGACAAATAAGCATGGAACAGACTGCCAAACCTCAGAGGGAAGGCAGGGGAGGAGGGGGAAGGTAAGAGATGGCATGCATATAAGCATAACAAATGGACACAGACAGTAGGGGGGTGAGGCATGTTTTGAGGGCTGGGAGTGAGCTGGGAGAGGTCAATGGGGGGGGGGAGCGGGAAAGGAGGCGTATGAAATACTTTCAACAATAAAGAATTTAAATTAAATGAAACAAACAAACAAACAAACAAACAAATACTATTGCTCTTCTCAAGATGCTGATCCTATATCATTTTGGATGTTCTGATAACTTAGCCAATCATTAAAAGGATAATGTTACTTTTGACTTATGATTTTCACACTTTTGGTCCTTTTTCCTTTAGACCAAAAGATTTTTTTGCTATGTGTTGGCTGCTCTTTGTCCCTTTTATCAAACCTTTGTTAAGGAAAATGTGTGCTTTGCTATTATGAGAACACCTTAATAACACTGCTCTGAATAGCATAGTGTGGGAATGAAAATAAATATCTATTAGTTTTCATTGGTTAGCCCATGCTAAATTACTGTTGTGTGAGTCAAATAATGGATTATATTGTAATTTTCTGTTTAAATTGATTTCATTAACTGGATGGTAGAGGAAGTAAGAGCTTCTTTATACAATAGATTTTATGCTTTTATTTCAAAGATCATTTAAATATGTAGGCAAGAAAACACAGAAGAAATTTAGATTACATGCACTAATTAATAATGTCCGGAGTCTGATGGAAACAAAGTTTATGTTCATGTTATGAAAAAATGTATGAAAGAGAAGTTTAAATTATTTTTTTATTTCCCATTTATTTATTCATTTATAATTTGTCTGAAGTTATGCACATTATGAGAGGACACAGAAGGAATATAAGATGTCTTCTCACAATTTTTTGACCATTTTATAAAACCTAAACATACACACATGAAAAGGATAAATAAGAAGGATAAAAGTATATTGTCAAAATTAAATCTGTAATAATATAGGAGGTTAGTATTAGTCTTAGTTAATATTTTCTCCCCCTAATTTCTCACATTCAATTCCCAAATCCTATCCTTTTAAACTAAAAAGTATATCTGGAATCTATCCATTTCTTGTCATTCCTACTGTCACTATCCCCTGCTCAAAATTTTACAACTTGTCACTCTGCCTCCAGTTTTGTTTTCCCAATTGACTCTCCACTGTGGCCAGGATAGTCTAAAACTGCAAAACTGATTATGTTGACGACCTCTCATTGCCCTTAGGATAAACGTCAAACCCTTTAAATGCTTCTGAGGCTTTATGTAATTTCACTTTGGCCTCCCTTCCCAGGCCCATCTCTGCCCTCTGTCCTACTTACACGTTGTGGTGTAACCATGCTGTATTTACCATTCTTGAATGTGACTTGCTCAGGATCTTCTCTGTTTTAATGATACTTTCTTAGGGGGACCCTTTCTGATCTCTAGATTAGGGTTAGATGCTCTTTTATCGCTCTCATATCACCCCTTGATTCTTCTGTCATAAAAAACATATTTGTTTAATTATCTGCTTTTGTAATGGCCTATGTCGTGTTGTCATGGAGTCCCCAGCACCTATACAGTGTCTGACACATAGAAGGTTTTTAATATTTTATATAATACATGAATATAGAAAGGGAGATGGTGTAATTTGGGAGAGCCTTATTAAGAAGACAGATTTTCAAGAATGAGTACCTCTTTTTATTACAAACTAGAGACCTGGTGCACAAAATTCATGCATGGGGGGTGGAGTGGGGGAGGGTATCCCTCAGTTTAGCCTGCACCATCTCCAATCTGGGACTTCTTGAGGGATGTCTGACCACCTGTTTAAGGTTTAAGTGGGATCATGACTAAACAGGCGGTCGGACATCCTTCTCACAATCTAGGACTGCTGGCTCCCAACCGCTCCCTGCCTCTGCTTAATTGCCCCTAACTGCTTCTGCCTGCAGGCCTGATCACCCCTAACTACTTTCCTGCCAGCCTGATCTATGTCTAACTGCTCCATGGCTGGCCCAATTGCCCCTAACTGCTCTCCTCTGCTGGCCTGGTCACCCCTAACTGCCCTCCCCTGCCAGTCTGGTTGCCCCTAACTGTCCTTCCCTGCAGGACTGCCCCCGTCCCCCCCAACTGCTCTCCCTTGCTGGCCTGGTCTCCCCCAACTGCCCTACTCTGCAGGCCTGGTCACCCCTAACTACTCACAACTGCCCTCCCCTGTAGGCCATCTTGTGGAGGCTATCTTTGACCACATGGGGACAGCCATCTTGTGACTTGGAGTGATAGTTAATTTGCAGGTTACTCTTTTATTAGATAGGATAAGAGAATAAATACTGTATAGATAAGACATACTTTTTTGCATATGTTTTTTTTTTATTTAAGTGTATCATTGTATACATTTAGGTAAAATGCTAAACCCTTTGTCTGAGCCTGTGCAGGTAGAAGCAATAATTTCTCTAAGGCAGTGGTTGCCAAACTCATTAGTCAACAGAGCGGCAAAATGCAGCTTGCGAGTTGCAGTTGCTGACCACTGCTCTAAGGGGATAGTGTGCATCAGGCGATTAATGAAGCCAAATTTTAAAATTTTGTACAAATGAAAATTGTATATTTTTAGGGTATAATAACTTTACCTCCAGATTTATTGAGATACAACTGACATAATATTATGTAAACTTAAGATTTACAACACATTGATTTGATATACATATTTTTGATACTTATCTATTGCTAAATTATTAGCACCATAGTTCAGTTTTCTCTTATTAGAACTCTTTATCAGTCTTAAAATTTCCTGAATTTACTTTGTTGTAGTAAATGAAAGCATTAGAAGAACACTAATGAACACAAATGAGACACAATGAGAAATCACAATAATAATGTCAATAACTTACATAGGTTTCATTCCTAGATTTACTATGCACTTTTGGAATTCAATACTAATACATGTCTTTTCTAGAATATATTAAATATACATATAAAAGGCATTTTGCTTTGAAGCATAAAGTCTGGAGAATATGAAATAAAAATGAAGTTTCTGAGAAAAGTGAAATACTTTTACTTATATATCTGTTGACTGTTATACACCATTATCAAAGGTTGCCAGAATAAAAGTTTTTCAGTTTTAGGGACTTCTAATTTTAATGGGTTGGATGAGTAATGTTTGGAAGAGAGAGTACAGTTTTTCTCGTTTTGTCTTTATACTAAAGCTTAGTCATGCATGGAGAAAACTGCCTAATAATTAAGAATTGCCATTTGAACATGGTATTTGCAACACACATTGACACTTAATTAGATAGAATATTGCTTATTTTCAAAGAACTGACAAAAAATAAAACTCTTCTTGGCAAGTGACATCTTCATAGTAGCAGAAGTGGGAAACTGGAGGATGTGGATCATTCTGTGTTTGATGATGCAGAATTGCTCTGAGCTGCAAGCTTACTATTTTCAGAGAGCATTAACAGCTTCAGCAAATAGCAAACACCACTGTGTCATCCTCCCTTAATACAGAGTGTTTGTAACTGAAAGGGGAGACGACAAACAATATATGAGATCTGATATCTTCATGATAGCTTAAAAAGATGGGCAGACCTGCTGTTTGATTCTTTCTTCACTTGCCCTGAAGATGCTGAGACAGAGAGATGGCTGTGATTATCTTTTGTAAGACAGAAAATGCAATCTTTAGGGGTTTCTGGGAATAGAAAGGTCATGCAGTCTGGAACCTGTGAGTCTTTTCAATCTCTAAGTCATCAGGTATGACCTCATGAATTATGATAAGACTATTAGATTACAGAGTTATTGCTTTTCTAGCTCTTAGTCATTTGGAATATATTAATCTATATAATTGTTTCTTATTAGATTTTCCTTATGATATTTGAAGGAGCAATATTTGGAGTAATCGACACTAGCTAAACAATCAGAATTTTAGAAATGTGTGTGTGTGTGTGTGTGTGTGTGTGTGTGAGCGAGCTTGTGTTTATTTTAGCTTTTTTGGGGGAAGTGGGGATTAAGGGAAATGTATCCTGCATGAGATTAAAAAGGTTTGGGGCTTTACAGATTTTTACAGATTAAGCCTGAATACTGCATCTTTTATTGGGAATGATAAAAATAGCACACAATGTTCAAACTGATAAGGATATTTCATAGCCAGCTGCTTATATATAGGGGAATATTAAAATGTTTTTATCTGGAATTTATTAAGCATAGGAATAGATGTTGCTACCATTGTAGTGTGCAACCACACAGCAATATATGTGTGATGAGAAGAGACAGGTTTACTAGCATGTGAGCTAGAAGCTAATTTCCTGAAATTTATGTTTCAGTATCTGACCTGTCTTGAAAGGCATTTGTTTTAATAATTTCTCAGCCCTATTGAAATAATTATGCTCTTGGTCCTTTCATCTGCTAAGGCATTACTTATGGATGAAAGCAGATTATAAATGTATTTTTTTTAAAGAAAACTTGTGGCATTTAAGCTTATTTAATGTCTTTGACCCAGAGATGTTCTGCATTTGCTTACTTTCATTTTCAAAATGAAGACTTGACCACAATGACATATTAACTACAAAGAGTAGAGAATCATCACAGCAAAAAAATTGGATTTATATCTATTTTATCCTGAAACTCTCTTATTTTAAACTATCTTTACCTACCAGGTTATAATACATTTAACTTTAGTTTGATGTAGCATATTCTTAGAATTACATGCTTGGTAATTAATACCGTGCCTGTGTTTGACATTCAGATTATGAAGGAAATATGATACATATTTTTATGTGATACATATTTCTGCTTGAATTTTAGAGGATACTTGATCATATATTCCATATTAAATAAGAAAAAGATAAAATATTGCAACACTTCTCAACAGATAGTTTTGTGTTTGTGATTTGGTAGCATGATTAGGCTTTAGTGCTTCATTATAGTGAAGTGATATAATATTAAAAATGAATATATTATCAAAGGACTGAAGTGGAAGTCTGAAGCAGTGATTTAATTCAGTTCTGGGTTTTTAATTAAAACCACAGTGAAAAATTATACCTACTGATATTGGCTATAATTTATATGTTATTCAGGCTACTTAGCCAGCTTATATTCTTATTAGCAGGGAAGACTGCCATGTTTTTAAGCTTGATTAGTTTTGGAATGATGTGAATATACCTTTTAGTTGCTACAAAACCTGTTTAATCTGTTAGAATTTATTTTCAGTATTTGCATGTATTAGTCACTATGAGTACATTCTGTTTCTTGGCATTGCTCTGGGATTATTCTAAGTATTGGTTTCACAGCATTCTTCTGGTTTTCACTATATTTATGACTTTTCAAAGGAACCAAACCATAAAGACTTTTTTTGGGGGGGGTTACTTTCCTTTAGTGACACTCAAATGAGGCTATTCAAAAGTTTTATAAGGTGAAAAAAATACTGTATTAGAATTTTTATTTCTTTTACAAATAGGAGAAATTCTCTCCATTGCTATGTCAAAATACGTTACATTAAAAGAGTAAAAATTGGTTAGAATGTCACAAACATTTAAATTTGCTTTCAACCATTTTTCCTGTCCAACAAGATGATCTTGACACTCTGAATAGTGGAATGAATTGTAAATCTGCCCACTAGCAATTGCCACCTTCTTTTTTACAATGGTTGTCTCTGCCCATACCATTGCATACATGCCTTTCATTAAACACCATAAAGGTTTTTAAAAGTGAGCAGCCTATAATCAACTATTTGAGTAATGTTTAGTTCAGTAAACATTTTTTTGCAAACTGATCATTTGCACAAAACTGTATTTGGTGTTGTGAGGAACACAGAAAAAAAAAAGTTGTTTCCTGCTTTGAAAATCATGAGAAAATGTACATGAGCTATGCTCACATTTTGAATTGATTTTTGAAAAGTAGTATACTACAGTCAGTTTTATATACTGACTAATCCTAGAATGAGTTATTCATAAATATTTTTTCTCATGTAAATTTCTCGGTATTAGAGAAATAAAAAATTGGGTCAAACTATATAATCAAGCATTCTATAAGTTTGAAAATTGTATTGAATTCTTTTAAAACACATAATTTATTTCACCAGGGCATTATATTAATAAACTGAATCAACAAAATAACCTGGTATGTTTTATAATCCATAGTTGCTATTTTGAGAGTGAAGGTGGATTTACTAGTAGCTCATTTGCATGAGGCAGAAGCAAGAACTCCAAGAATCAGCTCAAAACAGGAATGTGACCATTTCAATCTAATTCCAGGCCAGGCGTAGGTAATTATGTGTTATGGAAGGGGGTTTTGACTTCATAGGGTTTGAGCTTTAGCAATAGAGAGTAGCAAGTATGGGAGTGTTTGATTTAACTAGGTCATTTGGGAGTCCTTTGTATACAATGGTGTGGAGAAGCTAGGATTCATCTCAAGCTCTGAGAAAGGGAACTGGGAGGAGCTATAATGGAAGTGGGCCTTAGCCTGCTGGCTGTTGGACATCCAGGCACTACTCCCTTCTCTTTCATACAGGTACACAGAATATATGCAAAACCCTTGTTTCTTCAGAACCCCAAACTGGGCCATGTTGCTTCTTTTCTTATCCAACAAGATGATCTTGACACTCTGAATAGTGGAATGAATTGCATTTTCTTTGGTTTGTATAATATAATGTATAAGCATCTGGACTGCCACATTCATTGTGTTCAAATCTTAGCTAACCCACTTAGCAGCTGTATGATCTTGGGCAGCTTACTTAACCCTTCTAGGTATCAGTTTCTTCATTTGTAATATAGGGATAGCAATGGCACCTACCTCAAAGATTTTCTGTGAAGATCAAGTGAATAAATGTTTATAAAGCACTTTTAGGAATAGCAAGCACAGCCTTAGCCAATTTGGCTCAGTGGATAGAATGTTGGCCTGCAGACTGAAGGGTCCTGGACTTGATTCCGGTCAAGGGTACGTACCTTGGTTGCTGGTTCCCTGGCCCTGGTCATGGTGTGTGCAGGAGGCAACCAATCGATATATCTTTCTCATATCGATGTTTCTCTCTATCTCTTACACTCTCTCTTAAAAAAAAAATCAATGGAAAAATATCGTTGGGTGAGAAAAGACAAACAAACATCATTGGCAACATTAATTATTGACAAACATTATATACATTCAAAGACATTGAATGAGTTATTGGCAAGTGTTGGTCATGGTAGTCATGCAGTATAGTTTTAGTTTTGTTCCCTCTTTCATTCTTCTTATCAAATAAGAAATTGAGTAAAAAACATATGGTATACTGAATAAAGATGATTATAAAAAAAAGCAAGCCAAGAAAAATATGCTACTGCTAATAAAATTCTAACATTTACTGACTATAATAATTGTGGTTTGATGAGAAATTTTGTGTTTAAAGTTTTTTGCATCAGCTTAACTTGGCTGAATGAAGCTTCTATAGTATTCTATGTGTAGATCTTTTGCTTTCCTATGTTGAACCAACTACATTCATGACAGGAAGATTATTGGGCTTTTGGGTAAATTTAATATCAATGTTGAGTTTTTTTTACTTATAGTTGAAGATTAAAATTAAGAAGTAAAATTAAGGTTTATGAAAACTTGAGGCCTTGTGTACAAAATTTGTGCACCAGGGGTTGGGGGTCCTCAGCCCAGCTTACACCCTCTCCAATCCAGGACTCCTTGAGTGATGTCTGACTGCCGATTTAGGCCCAATCCTGCCTGCAGGGATCAGGCCTAAACCAGTAGTTGGACATCCCTCTTGCAATCTGGGACTGCTAGCTCCTAACTGCTCACCTGCTTGCCTGCCTAATCACCCCTAACCACTCTGCTTGCCTGCCTGATTGCCCCTAACAGCTCTCCCCTATTGGCCTGATCATCTCTTACTGCTCTCCCCTTCTGGCCTGATTTCCCCTAACTGCTCTCCCCTGCCAGCCTGATCACCCTTGACTGCTTTGCCTCATCCCTGCCACCGTGGCTTTGTCTGGAAGAACGTCCAGAAGATGTCCAGTTTATCTGGTTTAATTAGCATATTACCCTTTTATTAGTATGGATAATAGAGACAAGTTATATAGTTTGGATTTCATGACCTGATTTGTTTTTAAATAAAAAAAAGACAGGCCAAAATACTTCACTGAAAGTTTAATGCACTTGTCTTGTAATTTTATTATTTTTTATTTTAAAAAAAATATATATTTTTTATTTCAGAGAGGAAGATAGAGAGGGAGAAAGAGATAGAAACATCAATGATGAGAGAGAATCATTGATCAGCTGCCTCCTGCATGCCCCCTACTGGAGATTGAGCCCACAACCCTGGACATGTGCCCTTGACTGGAATGGAACCTGGGACCCTTTGGTCCACAGGCTGATGCTTTATCTACTAAGCCAAACCAGCAAGGACCTGTAATTTTATTTTTTAATTAATATTTTTATCCTAGACAAAAGACCAAAATGATATATGCTATAAAGATAATATTGTGTATGAATTGAACATTTCAAGTTTCTATTTGTAAAAGTATAATATTTTGGTTAATATAAAAACATCTATTTGCTCAAAAATTGTCATGCTTCTAAGCACAAGTGAATAATTTGGTATTTAAATGAAATCTAAATGCTTATGTGTTCTGTTTTGTGACAGCTTTGCATTTTAGTTGTCTTTTATTGAACTATTTTCTCAATGTACAACTCTTTGTACCACTTTGCACAGGTTTCAGGCAAACCTCAGCATAATGCAATTTGTTAAAAACAATCATACAAAACCCTACAGTGTTCTGGTGATAGTATTAGGCAAGAATATAAAGACTGATGGTTTGCTTTCATCAGAAGGTCACAGCCGGTGAGTCATACACTCTAAATACAAGTAACTGTAACACATTGTGGGAAGTGGTAAGTGCCACAGAGATTCAAAAGAGAGATGAAAGAAGCACAAATATTTTGTGTGTGTGAGTACAATGGGTAGACTTTCCCCAGCTGAGTGGGGAGAGGAAAGGAGAGGCAAGCTAGATGGGGTGTTAGGTAATTGTGGAAAAGTAGCATCTGAGGTAGACTTTGAAAACTGGCCAAGATAGGAGAAAGGTAATTTTGGGCAGAGAAAACAGCAATGACAAACGTAGGGAGGCAGAAAGCAATAACATACTTGAGCAGAATGAAATAGTTCACTTTGGCCTAGCCTGGTATGGTACTTTGACTATCACGGGGGAAGTTTGTTGGGACCAGACAGTGTAGTCTTGAGTGTTAGATTATGATTTCTAAAGTAAGAACATTTCTGTGCCAATCTACTTATTTTGGGAGGAAATAAAATTAAAAACAAAAGAGCAATACCTATATTTTACAGTGATTTTTCAGAGCTCTAACCCTCCTGAGACTTTGGAAATGAAAATTAAATTCCTGAGTAGATTATTAGTAGTTAGTAGACAAGGTAGGGGGTAGAAGCAAAAGGAAGGTTTTTAATAAAATTCTCTCTCAAAATTGCACATGAGGGCATTTCTCAGTCTATTCGCAACCACTCACAAGTCCTAGATTTCAGTCCTAAGAGACCTCCTGCGTGTCCCTGATGTAAACTCTGTTTTATTGGTAGGTAATCTGATTTAGCTTTGGCTTTATTTTTGACATTTCCTAGACCAAGGACAATCTAGAAGGATCATTTTAACACAATGAATATGAATGTCACTATGGTGAATATTTGAATAATAAGGACTTTATCTTAGGGAAAATTGAATTTAGTAATTGCTATTTATAATCATGGAAGCCACAGAGATATTTTAGCTTTGCTCTTTGTTCATTTAGAAGTGATAAAGTAAACCATCATTGCTAATACTTTTCATGTGACCTTTAAGTGTATTCCATATACCAGAAGCATTTCAGTATTCCCTGAGGCTATTAAAAAGCTGCTAACATCCAAGAGCAGATTTCCTTTAGCTGTGACATCTGGGATGGGGCCCAGGAAGTTGATATTTGTATGTAGGAATTGTACAAAAATTGGAATTGAAGACTCTCATTTAAAGTATGTCAGAAGTAAAGCTTGTGTGAATAAAAATGAAATCAGGTACACTTGCTCTTCTGGCTCTATATTTAGAGCAATAGCAGACCCATAGAATTGAGAATACTCTGTATCTTCCCATAGAAGTTTATATTATTAGGAAACTCCATTTTCTAGAAGTTCTTGTGAGGTTGCTTTTATTTTATTTATATTTATTTTTTAAAATTCTCACCCAAGAATATGTTTTATTGATTTTAGAGAGAGAGGAAAGGAGAGAGAGAGATTGAGAGACATCAATCTGTTGCCTCCCGTACATGCCCTGATGAGGGATCAAACCAGAAGCCTAGGTATGTGCCCTGATTGGGAATTGAACCTGCAACCTTTCTGGAGTATATGACACGGGAGGATGGTCCAACCAACTGAGCCACCTGTCCAGGTGAGGTTGCTTTTATTAATCCTTGTGACTTCACATTTCCTGGGAATGAGCCATACATATGGTAGGGAGCCAATAATTTTTCAGTTTTTGTTTAAAATCATAGACCCATTTCTGGAAAAAAAAAACTTGGAAATTATAGGGCTTTGGGTTGCTTTCAAACTTTTAAACATTTAAACATTTTCCCTTATTAAAAAGCAGATAAAAAACTTTAGTGAAGTGATCATTTCCCCATTTAAACATTTTTAAAATAATAATATGGAAATATAGATCAGAATAAGTTAAAAAGATAGTTGAGTATTTCTTTATCAAGCTTATTTTTTTCTAAAAGGCAACAGAGCCCAGTTTCAATGAAACCCATCGCAAAATGTGCTGCAAATAAATGTATACAATTTATTCGTATGAGTTTTTTCAAATCTTATTAAATTTAATAAGAATTTGAGTCTATTGCATAGTCTGGAGGGAGGCAATATAGCACAGTAGTTATGAGCTAGAGTTTTAGAGCTGGACTTATTTGGATTCCATATCTTCCACTTTACTGGCAAATTTTATTTTAGAAATGTTACCTAATCTCTCATTCCTCAGTATTGTCATCTGTAAAATGGAGATACGAATAAACTAATTTTTGGAATTATGTAAAAGCTACAAAAGATAGAAAACAAATCTATTCCTTCAAGTAATTTACATTATTTTATAAGTAAAGATTATACACACACACACACACACACACACATATATATATATATATATTTTAGTACTTTCATATATTTGTATATGTGTACACATTATACTTTAATTATGTATTTAATATGCTAAAAAAGAAACTAAGTAGCTTGCATAAGATAAAAATTGGCAACAAAGAAAAGGATGATATGGAATTCAATCTTAGAAGTCTAGCTATTAGTCATTGTGTTATACTACTTAGTGTTATATACACTTAAATTAGATAGCAATGTGTAATTTAGTATATTCAAAATACCAATTAATATGAGAAACATCAACATAAATTGAAACTACCATGGAAGATATTATTGAAGAGATGTGACTCCTTTCTGCTTTCTCTTCCACTATAATACAAATAATAAATGTAAAGTCATTAGCACAGTTCCTGCCATAGGTGCTTAATAAATTATGAATTGTTATTCTTATCATAATTGTTCTGATAATTTCTTCTCAACATTCCCTAACTGGTGCAACATAATGTTTGAAAACCATGAACCCAATCTATAGTCATGAGTCAAATTACCCGCCAGTGATCCTTAGTTGTAATTATGCATCAGAGTCACACATCTAGCATGTTAAAAACATTGATGTTCAAAGCTTATCTTCGGAGTACTAAATAAAGTCTATGAAAATAAAACCTAGGCTTCTATATTTATAAAAAGCTTTCCAAGTGAATCTGATGGGCAGCCAAATGGAGAACTACTTTACATGGTGATGAATTCTGAATTTATTTCTCCATTCTACATTTTAACCTCTGTTTAGTGCTTCAGACATTGCATCACGATGGACATCTCTACTCATTTATATTATAAATATCTCAAACTTGGCATATCCCAAATTAAACTCATTATTTTCTCTTCAAAAGTTCTTTATCTTTTCTGGCATGATGACCTCATAATCATTTTTCAACCACTTTATCCCAACCTTAAATCCAATTGCTGATCAAATTTGTCCATTGTTTCTCCTAAGGAATCTAAAATTTACACCTCCTTTCCCCATTGTCTTGACCTCAGTGTGAGTTCACATTCATTTTTCTCCTGGACTAATTCCTTAATTAGTATTTTTTCTTCTTCTTATCACCGATTCCCAAAGCAACCTACTCCCCACTCAGCTGCCAGAGTATGGTTTCTGAAATTGAAACCAGAAACAGACATTTCACTACTTAAATTCCTCATTACCTTCACAATAATTCTCAGAGTTAAGAACATACAATACTTGTTTCTTTTTTTTGACTTATTTTAGTTAGCATAATGCCTTCTATGAATGACTCACATCCCGCCTGGTTCAGGGTTCGGGATCTGGAGAAGGTGCAGCACGCAAATGAAAGATATAAGAAATAATAATTTGGAAATATTGGGGGCGAGGCTGAAAGCCTAGTGCAAGGGAAAGGACTTCCACTGGTGCTCAGGCCTTCCAACTTTTTATTCAATTGTGGATAGGCAGGTAATTGTGGTAATAGACTATCCTAAAGGTCAGTAAATATTAGAAAGATTTACTCTGATACTATTAATTCAGGAAATTGCTTGAGCCCCCATTGTCTGGACTAAACCATCGGTGCATAGAGCTGGCCCTTGCCAGGGTGCTCAAGGGTCACCAGCATTCCGGTATCCTTGTTTACATTTCTCTGATAGTGAAGACAACGAGTGGCTTCCCACAGCCTTTAATGTCAGTCTATATTTTGCAGAAGGCAGTATTTCTTTCTTACACATGGCTAAATAATATTCCATTGTGTTAAATCTTATCTATTTATCTACTGATAGACTTTGGTTGTTTCTATATCTTGGATATTGTGACTAATGTGGCAATGGACGTGGCATGCAGATATCTTTTTGAGATAGTGACTTTATTTCTTTTGGATATATACCCAGATGCAGGATTTTTGGATTATATGGTAGTTATATTTTTCTTTTTTTGAGGGATGAGGAAGTGACATTTAAACAGCTATCTTTAGTTAAAGATTAGTCTAAATTCTACTATTGATAGTTAGAAAGAGACAGTTTCATTCAAGCCTTTAAAAATGCTCTCCTCTCTGCTTATAATGCTTTTGGCCCCTCATTTCTCCTTGTTTTTGCTTGCCTAGTTCTTTCTTATGCCTCAAGGTTCATTTAGATTAAATAAGTTAAACATCACCTCATTTTGAAACATTCTTTCTTACCCAAAGAGTGAATTAGGTGTATTTTTCCTTTTGTTCTTCTGGGTTTCACTATTTACCTTGCACAATGAATACTGTATTGTAGTAATTAATTTTCCTATTTGAACTATGAATGGTTTAATGGCGAATGCAGTATTTTTTATTTCTTTATAGCCAACATTAATACAATGCCTGGCACATAATAATTACTTAATAAGTACATTTTTTTGTTGAATAATAAAATGAGGAACAAGTATGAAATATTCATAGAAAAATATGGCCTACGTCACTTAGGTAACAGGACTTCATCTTAGCTGAGGTGTATAAATAGACTTGATCCAGACTCTGAAGTGTTTTAAAGTTAAATTAAGGAATTTTAGATTTTATGTTTAACTAATATAATACCTTTGTAGTGTAACATATTGGCTAAGAGTATTGACCTTTATTCAAACTCAGACTCTGCTTCCTAGTAGCTGAAGATTCCTGGGAAAGTATCTTATCCTCTTTAAGTCTCAGAATACTTGTCTGTTTTGAATATTTTTAATGAGTAAATGTATGTAAAGTTCTAGTACTTTGCCTGTCACATTGTAATCTTTACCATGAATATTACTTGTTATTTTTTACTGCAATTATAGCATTATTAAATGAGATGGAAAAACACACAATGAAATGGAAAGATATTACATGTTCATGGACTGGAATAATCAAAATAGTTAAAATGGATATATTCACCCTAGCCAGTTTGGCTCAGTGGATAGAGCGTTGGCCTGTGGACTGAAGGGTCCCTGGTTTGATTCTGGTCAAGAACATGTACCTTGGCTGCAGGTACATCCTCAGTAGGGAGTGTGCAGGAGGCAACTGATCGATATTTCTCTCTCATCAATATTTCTAGCTCTCTATCCCTCTCACTTCCTCTCTGTGAGAAATCAATAATACACACACACACACACACACACACACACACACACACACACATATATAAATAATAAAATGGCTATATTACCCAAAACAATATATAGATTTAATACGCCAAAGTCCCAATGTCATTTTTAAGGAAGTATAACAAAAAATTATGGAACTACAAAAGACCCCAAGAGCCAAAGCAATCCAGAGATAAAAGAAGAAAGCAAGGTATCACACTACTTAATGTTATTGCTTCCCATTTCAAATCTAATTTCATTTTTTCCATGTTTAGGGTATTTTTATTTTCTTTCTCTGTGTTCATTGACATTTTAGATAAATAGGAAATTTAAGAGCACAAGGTTTTTTGCTTTCATTCTTTATTAGCTCTAAAATGGCAAATAAATAAAGCAACCTTTCCCCATTTCCTCTCTCACATTTTTGCTATTTGTATAATTAGGAAAATCACTTTGTTTAAAGTGGCTGGTAAATGTAATAAAAGTCAAATTTTTAGTAAACAGCATGCCTAAGATTTCTACCATTTTATTAATGATATGATAAGACATCACTTATCCACAATTTCTGAAGTTAAAGGAAAAATATCACTGAACTTTACTTTTAAAATTACTTCTTTTCACTGCTTTTCTTATCATTGAAGTTCATCTTATAATGTTTTATTTGTCTTATTCCTCAATACCATTTTAGTTATCTAAAAATATTTGGAAATTTCCTTATTTATTCAAACCATAATACCTTATAAATATTATTTAATTAATCCCTCTCTGACTTGGTTTGTTGGCTTTCTTACATTAGGAATCTTCTTTCTATTTCCAATTTACAAATTATTGAATATTCAAGTCCAAATCACCTATAAATCATTGAAATGCATACAATAGGGTATTATTTGTTTAAATAATTTGTTTAATTGATTACTTGTATGTAGGCCAACTCAAGACTGTCCCAATTTATGATGAGAAGGCTAAATACTTTTGTACTACTCTAATTTTTAAGATTCTGACAAGTTGTAAAGAACGTCTTTATTCATGATGCAAAAAATAAATATTGCTAATTTTATTTAAAAATGTATATGTATATCTTTATTTCCTTTCTATAATGGATACTAATGACTTTTACAAGTTTACAATATGTCAGTAAAAACATTAGGGTTTTGGGTGGCAAGAAAGGAGAAGGGTATTGATATATGAGAGGATTACAAATGTTATTATCCTAGGCTAAAGCACAGATAGGTATTTAGATAAAAAAGTGATTGTTACACTGATATGAAAATAGCTTAATATAAAAAATTCAAGTATTGTTCAACTAGAAAAGATCTTAGAGATCATGGAGTTGATTTTTAAACTTATTATAATTATATTTGTTTATATCTTTTAGTTTCTTGGCTCAAGATTTCTTCTTGTGTCTCAGGCATCCTTTAAGGAATAATTTTATTTCTTCTTGAAATATATATTTAGAAATTCTGTTAGAAAGGATTTGTGGTAATAAATTGACTCAGTTTCTGTTTCTCTTATGTGTCTTTAGAGAATATTAGCTTAGCTGGGTATTCACTTCTAGATTAATAATAATTTTTTAGTATACCAAAGTTAATATTTACTCTATTCTAGTTTATATTTTGATTAATTTATCATTACTTTGTAGGTGATCTTTTTTTCTCTTACTGTTTTGAAAATTTGTCATTCTGCAGATTCACATGATAGGTGTAGGTGTGAATTGTCTTTTAATTCCTGTTTGTGATTCATTGTGATTACTAAATCCAAGGAATCATGTTGTCTATCATTTTCACTTATTATTTTCAACCAGCACACCTTCTCATTTTCTTTACTCTTAACTTTAGAACTTCCAATTAGGTATATGTTAAACTTTATCATATTATCCTCCATTTAAAAAATTATCATATTTTTTATATTTTCATTGTTTCATATTCTGTGTAACTTTTTCAGATCTTTTCCCCAGTTTTATAATTCTTATATAATTTTTCCAGTCTATTGTTTTACCTATCCATGAAGTATTTAATTTTAAGAATTATGTATATCATTGTGTGTTATACTTAACATGAGGTCTATAAGCTCTTTTGGGAGGGGGGGGGGAAATCACACCTTACTGAATTTTGCAGCTCCAATAGTAGAAATAATAATATAAATATTATTTATGGATAACTTAATACAATCTTTGGCAGACTCAAGAACTTTATATCTTTTAATAAGTTATTCAAGATACAGAGAAATTACAGAATATGCCAAAATGAAGTGAAAAAAAATTCAGTCTAGGTAGTATGCAGCTCCATAAACCTCACAGCATTTACCCAAGACCGACTTTTGTTGACCTCCTAAAAGGGAACATCAGCAGCAGAGGGGTGGGTCATATTTATAAAACTTGTACTTGAACATCAAACAAGCTCATGGGGATGTAGCAGATGCTTAAGGAAGAAAGGACATAGCAGGATAAATGGAGAAGGGCTATCATAAGACAGATGGAGACTCATAGGGCACTTAGGAGCAAGCAACATGAAGAGGCTAAAGACAGCATGAGGCAGAAGTAAGGAAATGTAGCAGCAGTTAACATCATTTTCTGGGTCTAAAATTGGGTAAATAGGCAGAACTGAGGCTCTAAAAGGATTTTTAAGAGCAAGATAAGAATCAGGTCCAGAATTCAAAACATATCTAGAGGATCAGGTGGGCAAGAAGGCAGGAACTCAATTGTGAGGTATCACAACCCTTTGAAATACTTTTGGCTAATTAAAACTGTTCCTAATTTCTCAAAAACACTTTTTATCCTTAACCATCAGATGTTAAGTTCTCTAGGAGAGCACATATCCTTTAGGTCACAGTGGCAGTAATAAGTACAATACTGTATGTTGTGATGACGTTAATTCTGAACCAGAATTAGCTTAGCATTGGAAGGCTTTCATCCTGGAACCTTTCAACGCTGAACTTGACTCTGGAGTATTTCATCCAATGAACTTCCCTGACCTAACTGTGTAGTCCCTGGCTGCTCTTTTTTATTTTTAATTTAAATTCTTCATTGTTTAAAGTATTACACAAGTCCCTTTTTCCCCCCATTGACCTCTCCCCAACTGCCCCGATACCCCAGCACATGCTCTCACCCCCTGTCCCTCCTTTATGTCCATTGGCTATGCTCATATGCATGCATACAAGTCCTTTGGTTGATCTCTTTACCCTGGCTGGTCTTTAAAGCTTGTCTGGGTGGAGTTTTCCAAGTAAATGAGATTTAAAAGAATCTTGAAGTTTTTACATGAAGATTTATAATGCCTTCTTAGTTCTATTCCTATGATAGAGGGTTTTACTCTCCAATTCTTATTCTCAGTTCTATTTTTTCTTTATGTGTAAAAATGAAATAACACATTTACTTTGCATAAGTAAATGAAACTTAATTGCCACCTCCCCAATTAGGTACTTTAGAAAGGAATTCAACTGCTTTTATTAAAAATATGTAGGAAAGGAGACAGAGTGGTTTATTGGGCTACTTTAGAATAGATATATTTTATGTGATTGAATTACTATAGTATATATGATAGTTTTAAGTTATATTACTAGAGGTGGTATAATCTATATTTAGGGTAGATGCCAGATTTTAAATACCTAATTTCAAAGTAATATGCTAGTAAAAATAGATGGGTTCATTTATCTTTTGAAAATATAACATACTTAGTGAAATCCAAAGTTATGCTTGACTTATGCTTAGGTTTTAGGTCAACTAGTATTTTCTTAAGCTCCTATGATAAGCTAATCTCTGAACTGATACTTTCATATCTAATGTCCTATGTAATACAGTCTAATATAATTATAGAGGTTAAAGCATGACCTTTTATATTGGTATAATACTTTAGTTTACATGAGAAAAAAAGGAATGCCTCTAGAATAAATATGGATGCACATGTAGTATATTAACATTGAATCTAAATGTTAATGCTTAATTTCCTTAATTTCATAATTAAAAATAAAAGGTAATGAGGATATGGCCAAGAAGACTACGAAGTAAAAATCCTGCATTTATTTGGTAATGACAAAAAGGTAACTTCTAGAGATTACATAATGGATTTATATGTTGAATATTAACATCATATCTATGAGTTAATATCAGTTTCTTAATTTCATAATTGAAAACAAAAGGTAATGGGATGAATGAGAAAAACAAGAAGTTAAACTTCTGTCTCTCAGTTAATGAAATAGGTAGTAACAACACATTGTATTAAAGCAGAGAATGTAAATAATGTGGTGAAATGTTATGTGTAAAAAATACATGTTTTAACATTAGTGGAATGAATACCTTAGTTTTCTGTGAAATATTTTAATATTAATGAGAAATGACAAGTTTGGAGGCTTTGTAAATAATAAACACTTTTAAAACTAGCTCTCAGGCCATGCTTATAAAATACATTTGTCTATATATTTCTACTATTCTAGTCCTATGTCATTATCTCTCATTGGCTGAACTCAGTTGGAAGGTAGAAGCAACGGGGCCTGATGACGCAATCCATAAAGACAGAGTGTGGATAAGAGTGGAAAGTGAATCTGTTGTGGCTAGTGGAGAATATATAGCACATCATATTCTCCAATACCCATTATCTAACAAAAAGGCAGAAAAGTGGTTGCTTTAAAAATTGTTATGACAAATACTTTTAGGGAAGAAAATTCTGAATTGAAAACAAACTGCTCTCTTCTCTATTAACCCATTGTCAAATGAGATGAGACTTACCAAAAGGACTTGGAAAAGTTAATCTTCCTGCTCATGGGATTGCTGTTAGATTTTGTCTTATAAAACTAGAAAAGTTTATTTTGTTGAAGACTGTGCTCAAGAGTTCTAATAAGTCAGAAAAATGCATTTTATATATATTCACAGAGATACTTACAAACATCCTAGAATAAATTACGTTTTTCTGAATATTTTAACACTTAAATGTGTAGGCTTATATTAATTGCTTTTTTAAGAGAGAGTATACTGGTTCAAGGTTACTTCAAATGTGAGAGTTGAGAAGAAAGCCTGTGCTTTCCCCCTACTGTTTATAATAATTGTTCAGTTAAAACAAAACTCTTTCCTTTAAAAACTTTATTAAAGGATACATATTTCTAATTTATATTTACAAACATCCAAGTTCAATATGACAATGTCCTAATGTTTAAAAGTAATCGAATTTTAAAAAATTATAGAATACATTTGGGTTATGCCAATTACATAGAGTGTGTCTTTAAAATAGCTGAATACAAATTCAATTTAGTCAGAAGCAGGGTTTAACCAGAAAGGATAATATATAATGTTATATTTTTCTAGAGAAGGAATGGGAGATATAGAAAGCTAAGCCAAAATAGATCAGGAAAAGATGTGTGGTATATGCCATTACAATAAAATGTCCTTAAACTTAACATGGCAAAAACTTCAGAAATTGAAAAATATTGATTTGAAGAGTAAAGTATTATTTTTTTGTGAGAGGCTTACATAAATGGATTAAGATGTGATTACTGTTTCTCAGTCTCAGAGCCATAGTCTCCACCAGTGATTTTCAAATCGCAGGCTACAATTCATTTTTAAGTCCTGAAATAGATTTAATTAATGACTGGTATTTTAGAATATCTTGCAACAGAAAATGTTAGGACACATTGTTTATAGTAAACATAAGTGTTTATTTGTGAAACTTTTGTTTTGGTTACATATATGTAAATATGTGATTATGTTGAATTATAGATCACAATGGGTAATATCCAAAAATTTTTAAAGATTGTCCTATATTATTTACTGAAATTAATAAATGTTAACCCAATAGTGTAGCAAAGCTAATTGTATTGAGAAGCAACATAACACATTTATGTATCTCTCCCTGTACAGGGCTAATATTTGTTCCTAAATGGATAAAAATACATAGAAATTAGGCTGTAGTAATATATTTGATTTTCAACAAATCTAAAGAGATTAACAGTACCAAATGAAATAAAAGTGTTTTGTACTGGTGTATTGGGGTTACAACATAGACTGGCACCGCGTATTGTATGACCCTTTTCATTCCTGTCATCATACCCCATGTTTACCTGGTAATGTGGTGGAAGGGAAATACCCTATTAAAAAGTTTTGAATAATATTGAAATGACCTTGGGAACTATAAACAAAGTGGATGAATCTCAGTGTATATATATCAGTATTAATTTGTGTAGAGAATGTTCAGCCTAAAAGATCATTCACTTGATGCATCTATGAAACATTCAGAGAGTATTTAAAGGGAATAAGGTATAGGAAACCAAAAATGAGTCACTTACATTGAGTTACATTCATATTCTAGCTTCTAGTTCTTGTTATTTCAAACAAATATTTAAACAGATCACTTCTGCTTACAATGTTATAGTAATTTAAGAATTACTGTTACCTATTTAGATTCCCCTCTGCTCTTCAAAATTTCATTTTATCTCAGTATTTTTACATTAACTAATCATTAGAATATCTTTTGTATGTGAACAGTATACATATTTTATATGAATACAGACAAAATTATTTGTATCAGTTAAAAAAAGATTCAGGTCTTGAAGTCAAAATTGTACAGGAGAAAACATCTTATTATATTCTATATAAAGCTTTCCATTTTGCAATTGTTTTAAGAGAACACCATTGTAAAATCTAGTGGAATAGTCTTCCTTCTGACTTTGAACATGGATGCATAATTAGCTTTTTGCATTTATCTTAACAACATTCCAGAGGTCAGAGATGCATTCCAATGTGACATATATTTGAATATATCTCACGCAGGGGATAAGTTTGATTTGTAAATATATCAAGAATAGATTCTAAATAGGCTGAAGCTTGCATTTGTTTGGCTCAGGAATATTATATCAATACCATCTTTAGTTTTTTTCTATTGATATTATTGCTCAAGCCAACAGATATTTAAAATTTTGCCAAACAGAAGAGCAATGGGCTCTGAATTGTATCTTCATTTTCAGTTTTATCTCATTTATGGCATAGGTTTCATTAACTCTGATTTCAAACACTTTGCCCTGACTTGTCTTAGTTCACATTTTCAGAAAGATAAAAGACTACAGGGTTTCAAACATGCCCTTGTACTATATACAATGATAGGGTTAGAAATAGATAGGTGTTACCAATCATATAAATATTGGAAGTCATCTGAATTTTGTGTATTTATGCATGGTCAAAATAAACGATATACACCCGTCTCTCCATTTTATTGAGAACCAAATCAGTGGGCATATTGTTTTGAGTATGTACAATATGCATATGCTCGAACCTTTTCCCAGCCATTCTAAATAGGTTTTAAAAAAAAAGAAATTGAATGGAAGTTTAATGCATATGACTGTACTTTACAGTTTTGTTTTAATAAATGCATTACACTGAAACAAAATAATTAGAGTTGTAGTTTACTTAATAATTGCTACTAATTGCTTTCAAAGGATTAGACCCCTTCACCCCATTTTTAATGGCAATATAATTTTGCCACTCTACCATAGCATGAGTGGTGTTAATGCTAATGATTTTTATATTTTTCATCTGTAGGTCAAAATATCATCTTGTTAACAATAATTCTTTATCAGAGATAGAAATGCATGTTACTAAATCAACAAGATAATTGTTTATTTTCCATTTTTTATATGCTTAACAAATGATGCCAACTGGAATGTTTGTCTTCAATTCATGGAAAATCAAATACTATTTGATTCCTAAATATGTGGCCAAATTAATTTTAATCCTTTTCCTTAAATTAACACTTGGTAACCAAATAGAATAGTCATATACAAATAGTTTTAACTGACTAAATTAAAACTCTAATATATTAGATCATATTACAAATTTTCTGTTGTCTGTCTATGAGTGCTTGCTTATTTTTTTATTTGTTCATTTGTTGCTTTCAGTTTTAAATCCCACATATGAGTAAAATCATATGGTTGTTTTTTTTTACTTCTTCTGACTTATTTTGCTTAACATGATATTCTCAAGATCCATCCTTGCTGTCACAGTGACAGTATTCCGTAGACACAGACAATAGTATAGTAGTTACCAGAGGAAAAGGGGAGTAGAGAGGCTAGTAAAGGCTAATGGGAGGATGGGGGAGGCAAATATATGGTGACAGAAGGAAATTTGACTTTGGGTGGCAAACACTCAAAGCAAAATATAGAGAATGCATCATAGAATTGTACATTTGAAATCTATATAATTTTATTAATCAATGTCACTGCAATAAATTTAATTAAAAATGTTAGAAGCAAAAAATACTTGGAGTTCCTAACTTTAAAAATACATTTATTAATTGTAATCATTGTTATTTCTTTAACAGATATATCTTGTAAATAAATAGTAATCTTATCTCTGAAGAACTTTTATTTTCTGAAAGTAAGAAAAATATATGTATTTCTACTTAGTCTTCCTTTTTCCCATTCTACAGAGAAATGATGAAGAGGCAGTTGTGGATAGGGGTGGAACTCGCTCTATTCTCAAAACACACTTTGAGAAAGAAGATTTAGAAGGTAAGACATTTTTCCCACTTGGGATAGCTATTGTTATCTCTGTTTCAAAGAGAAATGTGAAATATGCTACAGTGTAGAGAATTGCAACAGTCTATATCAGAATAAAGGTGGCAATGGATGTGATTGTTTTGGTGCAGCTGCAATGCCAACAGGCAGACCTGGAAAAGTAAGAGCATTCTTTGGCAGACACTTACTGAACCTCTGCTATATTCCAGGCACTGTGTTGTGCTCCAATATTTTAATATTCCTTATTTCAAAGAGATACAATCAACTGAGGAATGAAAAGAAAAAAGTGATGTCAGACCAATAAATGTGGTGGTGTGTGAGAGGGGAGAATAGGACAGGAGAGACATCCAACCCAACCTAGTTGCCAGAATAGGCCGTCAGTGGGAGAGTTAGCGACAATATTTCCTCTGATATCTGGGAGAGAGAGTGGTTGGAGGCACCAGTTGTTTGTAGTCTCTTCAATAAGGAAGAAGGTCAAATACTTCAACAGGGAAGTGGTATATTCTTGGTAGTAACTCTGAAACCAAATTATAATGATTTCAAATGTTAGTTCTGCCTTATTTACTACAGAATCTTCAGCCAGTTTACTTCTTTGCACTGTTAAAATAAGGATAACAATGGAATGTATTTTCTAAAGTTTTCTTTTTTTTAAGAATAAAGAGAAAAATACTTAGAATAGTACCCGACATATGAGTTACAATAAGTATTGACAGTTGTCATTACATTGCAATTTAATGTATCCACTATACTACTAGTTCATTTTTATTTTTTAACCCAAAATTATTACTAGTGAGATACAAGATATTTGGTATTTTATATCTATTTCAGAATTGCTATTGAAGACAAACACATTTTATAAAATTTTCCTTCAATTAAAATTTTATGTATTTGTTTTAATTTTATTTTACTGAAATATAATCCTATATAAAAGCCTAATATGCTATGTGTCCAACCATTCATTTGACCATTCGACCAGTCACTATGATGCACACTGAAAACCAGGGGGCAGATGCTCTGACTGGTAGGTTAGCTTGCTGCTGGTGTCCAGCCAATGAGGACCTGACCGTGCACCAGTGGGGTCCCTTGGCCTGGCTACACCCTCTCGCAATCTGGGACTCCTCAGGCATGTCCGAGAGCTGATTTTGGCTTGATCCCCACAGGCCAGGCTTCTACTTGATATATAACTGTGTAAATTTAAGTTGTTTTATATGATGATTTGATATACATAGTTATTGAGAAATGATTAACATAATAAGGCTAGTTAACACATTCATCGCTTTACATAATTACCTTTTTTTGTATGTGGCAAAGATTTAAGATTTACTCTTTTAGCAACATTCAAGTATGTAATAAAGTGTTATTAACTGTAGTCACCATGCTGTATAGTAGATCCCCAGAATATACTTATTTTATAATTAGAAGTTTAAAAAGTACCTTTTGGCTAATCTCTTACCATTTCTCCCCCCCCCCCCCCCACCCTGTGGCAACCAACCTTTCAATTAAAATTTTAAATTTGAAAATTACTGTTTCTCAGAACTGTGTATATACTCAGCTAATATAATTACTGGTATAATTTAACATCCTTAGTATACAGCTTGTAGAAATTCCAGATGGTTAAAAATATCTATAAAGTCTCAGGTGAAATATGTTTAATGGAAAATGAATACCTGACCAATATCAACAATTTGGTGTATATTAGAGTATTCATACATATTATACATTCTGATGAATGATTTGTCAAATGTATTATTTTCTCCTTCTAAACCTATTTATTCTTTTTAAAAATATATATTTTATTTATTTTTCACAGAGAGGAAGGGATGGGGGTAGAGAGCTAGAAACGTCGATGAGAGAGAAACATCGACCAGCTGCCTTCTGCATACCCCCCACTGGGGATGTGCCCGCAACCAATGTACATGCCCTTGACTGGAATGGAACCTGGGACCCTTCAGTCCACAGACCGATGCTCTATCCATTGAGCCAAACCAGTTTTGGCAAAACCTATTTATTCTTTTGTTTTATATATATCATATCATTTCTCTCTTCTCTTATTACATAAAATCAAGAGCATGCAATTTTATTAGATTTTGCTTACTTCCTATTTTTCTACATCATGTAGTCAGAAAATTCTTTGAATCTATCTCAGGGTGTTTCCTCTTATCCCTTTTTGTTCTTACTGCCTTTGCTCCAATTCTTTCCTTTTCTATATACTGATTGCTATGTCTTTCTCACCATCCTCCCTTGTTAGTATTGCTAGTATTCTTCCTAAGCATACTTCCGTTTCTGATAGTAAAATGTAGCTAGAAGCATTGAGTCTCTATAGTTAGACCACTTCAGGATCTTGAATAGAGTCAAAATTATTAAGGTTAACCAATTTTCATTTTGGTCTCCCACATTCTTGTTGAACTAGTACTTTTTAAAGAATAAGATTACAAAAGGAATAAGGCATTAATACCCTTAAAATTCTTTCTTGTACTTACCCTTTAGTACAAGTGCAGTATATACAGTGACCAGATAAAATACATAATGCTCAGTTAAATTGGAATTTATTTATTTTAAAAATATATTTTATTGATTTTTTTTTAATAGAGAGGAAGGGAGAGGGAGAGAGAGTTAGAAACATGGATGAGAGAGAAATATCAATCAGCTGCCTCCTGCACACCCCCTACAGGGGATGTGCCTGCAACCAAGGTATATGTCCTTGACTGGAATCGAACCCGGGATCCTTGAGTCGGCAGGCCGACACTCCATCTACTGAGCCAAACCAGTCAGGGCTAAATTTAAATTTTAAATAAACAATAAATAACCCTTTAGTATAGATAGGCCAGGTAATAATTTTATTTATATTTTAAAAATTTCTAAGTCTGTGAACCCAGTCGTGGGTGTTATGATGAATCACCAATGTCCCCTCTTAACACGGAGGCACTTGTTTCCACATTTGCCATGGGTGTTGCCTGCAGTTGGTTCGAACCTAAATCATTCTCCAGATAGTACATTTAGCGTAGGGGAGCTGCTCCTTGCCTATTGAATTCAATTCATGGTCAATGAAAGAGCTTAAAGCTTCCTCCCTCTACTCTCATCCCCGCCTCAGTTTGGTATAACTCTGAAGGGTCGTCTCCGCTTCAGAGCCTCCTGTGGAAACTGAGGCCTTCATTGCAGCTGCACAGGAATTTTTTCGCTTCCCAATGCTGCTGCCCACATTTCCTCACAGAAGTTATTGCAGGCCATTGGCTTCAACAAACCCTTTGAACACTCCTCAGAGTCTGTTTCCTGAGGAAGCTGACCCACTTATTGATCGTTTCCCAGGTCCCTGAACAGTACTAACAGACATATTCGGTAATTGGCAGGACCTTCACATTCGATTCTTAGCCTGAGGGCTGAGAACTATTTCAGAGAGCGAAAAGGCTCTGAAACTCCTTGCCTTGGCCATGAGAGGAAATGAAAATCAGAATTGCATGTGACCAGGAAATGGCAGAGATTAGTGTCATTTTTATTTATCTTATTTTTTAAATTTAATTTTTATTGTTGATACTGTTACAGATGTCCTCCATTCCTCATCCCCCTGCTTTGCCCACCATTTAAAAAATATATATTTTTATTGATTTCAGCACTTTTTATTAAACTAGATAGATGCTAAACAAAATCCTTGCTAACACTTCTTACTTTCTGTTTGTTTGATAGCAACCATCCTAATGAGTGTGAGGTGGTCTTTCATTGTGTGTTATATTGATTTGTTCAATAATATGTCACTAAGAAATTAAATTTATATAATGTAATTAGGTACATAATTAACACTCATCAAATATTTAATCACCCTTCAAACATCTAACATGTAAATACAGTAGTTTCTAATTATGTTTTGCTGTATGAAGATAAACCTAGTTATTTTTTATTCTGTTATTCAAGAATTCATAAATATAAAACTTTAATGGAAAATTTAAACTAATCTTTAAATCTGGCTTACAAATTAAATAAAAACATTTTCTTTATCATATATTGCTTTTAGCAAATATTAAATTACTTTAAAGTCAAGGATTTAATAGAGAAAATGATACCTCTATATTTATATTCTTTTCCTCATTCCATTTGACGGAAAAAATAGTTATGCTACTAGTTTATTTCCTTTGGGAACCTTAATGCATGATGGACCCAACATCCAGAGAAAATGCAATAAAAGCACTTAGCACAAAGCTATCATACAACATGATTCTTATTTATCATTGGTAGCACCTATAATTATAACACAGTATTTTACAACTGAGGTAAAAAATACGGTGGTGGGGGGAAAAAAAGAAAAGGAAAAGTTAAAAATTAGGCCTACACTTTTTTTTTTTTTCTAATCTTTTATTTCCAAAAAATTGCCACTAGAAGGAAATTGTGGAATCTGCTGAGAGAAACCAAAGGTGTCTTCAGGGAGGCAGAGGCAGGCTTTGAAAAATGAATAGCAGTTCTGAAGGCAAAGAAGGAAGGATCAGTTGTGTGCAGGTGATGGCAAACATGGTGTGGCTAAAGCATTAGGATAGTGCACCTGGAGATAAAGAATGACTGGAGATGAAATTTAAATATTTTCAAGAGATCAGATAGTGAAGAATGAATTAATCCTTGAATTTACTTGATGAGGTATTAGTATGATGTCCATTTTACAAATAAAGAAACTAAACACAGAAGATTAACTTCCCCAGTCTACATGACTAGCAAGCCTTAGAGCTAGGATTCAAATGCACCTTGTCTATAGGTGACTGAATGCCGCAAGATTACCATTCACTGGAAGACTGGAGTGCATGTACTCACTTAATCATGACTATTTTTAAAAGTTGAGACGGTCATATTATGAAGCAATAAGGAATTTGATAATTAGTACTCATATCACAATAGTTCTCCAAACGATTTTGCAAACATTTGAAAGTTTTATAATTAATAAATTCCAATTCTCACAAATAGGAAAGAAGCCTCACTCCCACTGAAGACTGTTTTCATTATAACTTCCTGTTTCCTTATTTTAAACTAGAGGCATGGTGCACGAAAACTCCTGCGCTGGGGGAGGATGGTCCCTCAGCCTGGCCTGTGCCATCTGGCAGTCTGGGAGCCCTCTGGATATGTCCACCTGCCAATGTAGGCCCACTCCCCAGGGGATCGGGCCTAAACTGGCAGCCCAGAAGCCCTCGGGGGATGTCCACCTGCTGGCTTCAGCTCACTCCCTGGGGGATTGGGCCTTAGCTGGCAGTCAGACATCTCTCTGGCAGCCCAGGAGCCCTTCAGCCTGGTTTGTGGCTGAGTGAAGCTAACCCTGTGGGAGTGCACTGACCACCAAGGGGCAGCTTCTGCGTTGAGCGTCTGCCTCATGGTGGTCAGTGCTCATCATAGCAACCAGCTGTTCCCAGTCATTCTGCAGTTAGGGTCAATTTGCATATTACCATTTTATTATATAGGATTCCTGTCTTTGCTGTACCACAAAATAATCATATTGTTTCTTTATTCCAACCATTTTCCCCTGCTATTATTGGTCAACTTTTGTGCAACTTAATGTTGTTGATAAGAGGATTTTCAACATCAGTTGATGGGGCAATTCCAAGTTGTATTTGATGCACTGGTAATAATTAGTAGAGTTAATTAATTACACAGAATCCATTTGAAATTGTACATTTTGCATGCCAAAAACTTTGGATATTTGAGCATGGAAATTAGAAAGACAGACTAATACTAAAGATTTCAGAAAAAAAAAAGCCAATATTAAATTTCATTTCCTTCTTGAGCTATCTTTGCCACCTGTGCACATTGCATAATGAACTTTTCTATTTTTTCATGGGTATCCTAAATATAAGAATCAAATAAGAGAATATTCTCTCCAAAACCGGTTTGGCTCAGTAGTAGAGCGTCGGTCTGCGAACTAAAAGGTCCCAGGTTCGATTCTGGTCAAGGGCATGTACCTGGGTTGCGGGCATATCCCCAGTAGAGGGTGTGCAAGAGGCAGCTGGTCGATGTTTCTCTCTCATCGACGTTTCTAGCTCTCTATCTCTCTCCCTTCCTCTCTGTAAAAAAATCAATAAAATATATTTTAAAAAGAGAGAGAGAGAGAGAATATTCTCTTAAAATTTTTATTTGTAGAATTTGCTTTAATTCCTAAAATGAACTCTCAGTTGAGTTATATATTATTTCCATGTTTCTTCGCTTTAATTGTTTCACATAATTTTTTTAAAAAAATGTATTTTATTGATTTTTGTACAGAGAGGAAGGAAGAGAGATAGAGAGTTAGAAACATCAATGAGAGAGAGTCATTGATCAGCTGCCTCTTGCACACCCCCTACTGGGGATATGCCCGCAACCAAGGTACATGCCCTTGACTGGAATCGAACCCAGGGCCCTTAAGTCCCCAAGCCGACACTCTATCCATTGAGCCAAACCGGTCCCGGTTGTTTCACATAATTTTTGTTTGTGACCCACATCATTTTTTTGGTACATAATTTATTCATGATATTCTTTATATTTGAAGTGAGTGGTAACTTGTTAGTTATTTATAATCTACTTTTACAGTATATTGTAATTCTAAGGAAATTTGAAATATCTAAAGTATTTTTTAAAATTTGCACATGGTTTTTACACCATGTACAAGTAGTTGTAGATGTGTTTGCATAGGGATAGTAACATATTCTAATGTATATATGTGGCTAAACAATTCTGCAAATTTATGGTTTTATAATTTAGGGATCCTGCTTGTACATTTTATATCCCTAGCTTAGAATGTCATTTTTTAGGCAGTCAATTTTAGAATAAGAGCCTCTATTGTAAATATGTCTCCATCATTCCTTAAAGTCAGGCTTTGTTTAATACTACTCTCTATGTACCAAAGACATGGTACAGTATTTGGGGTATTTGGTATTTATGTGACTTAAAAACATATCTTCTGTGAATGAGGATAACTGTGTTTGTGTATGTATGATTATGTAATATTTTCAATCAATTATTATTTCAGAGATATAATTGGTAAAAAGAATTTTACTAATTTTACCAATTTTACCAATCTAGAGGCTCCGGTGGGATCCTACCAGCTTGCTCTGATGGGGGCTCATCCGCCGGCCACCCCAACCCCCAATTAAGGTGTTGGGGGCCAATCAGGAGCTGGGCTGGCCAGGGAGCGGGGGTCGATTAGGGCCCTGATCAGGATGGTTGGCTGCTGCAGTGTGTGCCATAGCCACTGGTCATTCTGGTCATTCTGGTTGTTCTGCCGTTCTGGTCGCTGGGCTTTTATATGTATAGATAATCCTCCAAGTGGGAATTTTATGGCAGATATATTATTTCTTTATTGACAAACCACAAATAACCAAAGCTTCTTAATACAGGGTGGGACAGAAGTAGGTTTACAGTTGTTTGCAAGAAAAATAGTACAAAAAGTAATAAATAATAATACACAAATAAACAACTATAGTTCGACTTTTGCCACATCCTGTACTATCATATAGGGTTATGTTAACACTATACTTTTTAAAAAATATATATTTTATTGATTTTTAACAGAGAGAAAGGGAGAGAGATAGAGAGCTAGAAATGTCGATGAGAGGGAAACATCGACCAGCTGCCTCTTGCACACCCCCTACCAGGGATGTGCCCGCAACCAAGGTACATGCCCTTGATCGGAATCGAACCTGGGACCTTTCAGTCTGCAGACTGACGCTCTACCACTGAGCCAAACCGGCTTCGGCAACACTATACTTTTATTTTGAGTTTTTCAGGCATTTGAGACTTCTGTGTGTTCTTTATTTAGTTATATAGTTTAATACTGTGGGAGTGGTCCTATGAAGGTGATCAACTTAGTTTATTTCATGATAAATTTATTAAATCTCTATTTCACTTGCTAATCTTTCCCAGTTGGGATATTCTACTTTAAAGCTCCTTGGTTGCATGTAATCATAGCCTCAAGGTTATCTCCTTTCCAGAGGACCTTCTCACAGTATAAGCAGGAGTAGACTAACATCCATTGGGACTTTTCCTATGAAGTTATCATCTTTCACCAATGAGAGTTAAGTGCTAATGGGACACAAGCACTGAGCCGAGTTTCTGTTTATGTTCTTTATTATCAAAGGAGGTTTAGATAACCAGTAATGTTGATAGAGCATGTGACTCCCCATTGAGAAAAAAAAAATTGCAGTGGCCACTTTGCACATAAATGTTTACATTTAAAAATTGTCAATGGATATTCATGCTGATAATAAATGCACATTAAATAATCGAAAAAAGTAATATTCTTGATTTTTAAAAAAATTTTTACTCGAGTATATTTTTCCCATTAATTTTTAGAGGAAGTGGGAGAGGGAAAGACAGAGAGAAAGTCTATGTAGGAGAAACACATTGATTGGTTACCTCCTGCATGTGCCTCGACCAAGAGCCTGTCCTTGTCCGGAATCGAACTCGGGCCTTCTGTCCACAGGCTTATGCTCTATCCACTGAGCCAAACCAGCTAAGCCAATGTTCTTGATTTTTAAATGACATATATCTATAATTTTAGCAGTATAGGTATCACTAGAACCTCAGTAGAACGGATTCCACTATGGGCCAATAGTCTGAGACTACTCTTTTCAGTGCTCTCTTTTATATTTTCTCTCAGTAAATTTGTTCACTCCCTCTCTATCTTCCCTCTTTCCTGGATACCTTATCATTTCTACTGCCTTTCGCATGTCAGAACTGCTAATGGCACAATGAACGAAAAAACCTGATTTTCTTTCTTTCCTTTCTCTATCATTTTACCCTCAATGAGCTTCACCTGGGAAAATAAAACAGGAACCTAAAATGACTGAAATAATAATTAGGAGAAAGCAAAATTTTAATTTTCTGCTGGTATATTAAACTTTTGTTTTGTCCATGTGTCAAGAGGGTTATGAATATTGTTTGTGGCTACTTTATAAACTGCTTTTAGATTACCTTAGGAGCTTTTGTAATGAAAGAATTACAGTCTTATTAGCAAAAGATTTCTAATTTCTAGTTAAAGTATTTAGAATTATACATATTTTTTTCTTTGAATAACTGTTTTTTCTTATAATGATAAATTGCCATGATTTATTTGGATAATAGTATAGCAAGAAATCGTTTTATGGCATCTCAGTGATTAAAACTATAGTGTCAGCAATTCCAATGCAGCAACAATGTTGATGTTGATCATGAAAATGAAAGTCATGCTTAGTAAGTTAAGCTATTGACTATTTATAGAAATGGCTTATTTATCTCCTGCTATCTCACTTTACCTTTCTCTTAATATTGATTAATCTGCATTCTCTTTAACTATTAAAAAAGCACTTGCCCAGGCTAGTATGGCTCAGTTGGTTGGACATTGTTCCATGCACCAGAGGTTTACTGTTTTGATTTCTGTTCAGGACACATGCCTGGGATGAGTGTTTTCTCTTACATCAATGTTTCTCTCTCTCACCTTCTCCATTCCTCTTTCTGTAAAGTCAAGAAAAGCTCATAAGTTTTACATTTGAAAAGGACTGCTCACTCTGTATAAATGAAGGGCTTGAAAAATATCCTGAAAATTGTTCATGCTTCTTGAAAACCACAGAAACTTACTTTATACCTTTTGGAAGAAGAAAGAAATTTGAAGTAGGGTAGATGTATTAAAAAAATACCATCTATCATAATAAAAGTGTAATTTGCTAATTAGTCTTGATGTCCTTCCAGATGAAGCCGGGGCTGCAAGGCAAGCCCAGGACCTGGGCGCCAGAGGGAGGCTGGTGCTGGCAGCCTAGGGAAGGAAGGCCTACTCTTGCATAAATTTCATGCATCAGGCCTCTAGTCAAATATAATTTTTTTAAAAATAAAAAGTTATGTCTGGCTTTATCATCTTGAGATATAAAATTAAGTCACATTTGCCGGGACCGGTTTGGCTCAGTGGATAGAGCATCGGCTTGGGGACTGAAGGGTCCCGGGTTCGATTCCGGTCAAGGGCATGAACCTTGTTTGCGGGCATATCTCCAGTAGGGGGTGTGCAAGAGGCAGCTGATCGATGACTCTCTCTCATTGATGTTTCTAACTCTCTATCTCTCCCTTCCTCTCTGTACAAAATCAATAAAATACATTAAAAATAAATAAATAAATAAATAAATAAATAAATAAATAAATAAATAAAATTAAGTCATATTTGGTTATAGCATTCAAAATATAATAACTCAGAGGTACTACCTGCCTGGTAGAGTTCTGGAAATATATTATATTTCTCCTGGAATTCTCCTCTTATGCTTTCCTAGGGTTACTTCAACTATGGTTGAATCAGACTTTAATGCCTCTAACCTGTTGCTAATCTCAGATTCACTCATTCAGTCATTCCTCCAACTCTCTTTTGACTGCCTATTATTAAGTGTAGACATTTGTCCAGGTATTAATTCTATAACAGTGAAAAATGAAGATAAAATTATGGACCTTATATGCTAGATTTGCCCCTCAAGATTTATGTCAACTAATGTTTAACACTGGACAGCCTAGCCCAGGTGTCAGCAAACTGCGGCTCGTGAGCCATGTTTTGGCACTCTGTCAACTAATGAGTTTGCCGACCACTGGCAGGGGCTTAATCACAAGGAACAACAACAGCCTGTAATGATTGGAATCGAGAGTCTAGGACAGTGGTCGGCAAACTCATTAGCCAACAGAGGGGCAATCTGCAGCTCTCGATCCACAGTTTGCCGTCCACTGGCCTAGCCCATTACTATAGTTTCAGTTTCTTCTGTCACCAGGTAGAAATCTGGTGGCATTCAAGGAGTTGGGGTAATGCAAGTTACACTAGAGTTATGTGCCCCCCCACAAGCCCCATCATGTGGTGGAAGGTCCTGTCCACTACAGCTATTGATCCTTCATAATTTATCTGTAGAGTCTTGTTCATTTAGCCACATAACCTCCTCATCCTCATACACATGTACCAAAACCTGCCTTGAGCCTTAAGTATTAAACTTCTTAGTGACCTAAGTCTTTAATTTCCCTTATTGTAAGGGCACATGTGTCCCCTTTCTCCACTCGTACCTAAGTGACTTTGTTGTAAAGACCTTTAGCATCAGTCCTGTGATGGGCTTAGATCCAGCGGTGCGCGCACACATCCTTTGCAGTCTAGTGGCTGCTGTTGAGTTTGGGAAATGGGTCAGACTCTCTTCCCAGAGGTGACCTTTCCTCCAGCTGGGGATGGAAGGGAGGGAATGTATCTATTTCTGCTTGTTGTCATTTAGGGCACATAAATGGTTTAGTGATTTTAAATCTCAAAGCAAAGGGATTTGGGTTTAGCTTTTCTTCTTCCTAACAGTCTCTTTGTAAATCCTATGTAAATCTGAGGATGAAAATGAATGTAGGGGCAAGGATGCCTCCTAATTTCACTTTCCAGCATCTGAGCTTTATGCTTTCCCCTCCTCATCCCAAATAATAATTTTATATTCTTCACTCAGAGGTAGATACTTACTCAATAACCACGTAATTATAGAACTGTGCAAGTGGATCTTTCTAGAAAATGAAGGCAGCCTTATTAAGGTAAATTGAGCAGATCACATCTCACTACAGAAAACTGTTCAGCAGCCAAAAAACAAAAGAAAAAGAAAAGAAAAGAAAATTTAGGAAATTTCATCGTTATCTTTCTATTTTTCTATCAGGCACCAGGTAATGATGTTCTGATAACCCTCCCACTAAACATCCCCTCCCCCACTCACCCACAGCTTTGATTTATGGCTTTTGTCAAAATTCATGGTTATCTACTTTTTCTGTGGTTGAAAACACATCACCAAAGTGTTTTCACTGAGCACACAGTGAGGAAGAGGTGTGCACAGCTGCTTCAGGAGAACTGGTGAGCCAGCTTCAGGCACTTGTGCAAACCATTGTTTTCATCTAAAATTTCCTGCAAAAAAATTGAAAAAATGAGAAACATGGTTTTTATATGTCAGTGTAAATCCATGTTTATTGCAATAAATGTTAAAGTAATAACAACTGTTTACTTCCTGGTAAAAAGAGGTTAAGTAGACTAATATATATTTCTGGACCATTTTTGTTCCCCACCCCACTTCACAAGGCATACCATCTACATTTCACTTGCCAATACATATCCTATTCCTTGAAGTCTGATCTCCTCTTTTGTGAGCCATCAGTTGAATTTTTTCAGCCTACTGCAGCATAAAATGCTGTAAAAAGGAGTTAAGATTTGTTTTCATTTATTTATTCAAGAAACACTTGCTGAGCTCTTAATATGCCAGGTACTGCAAATAGAAACATGATTAAACAGACCATATTGCTAACTATAGATCCTACCAGGGGCATTATGTACCTGATGATATTGTTAGTTATTTGATTGAAATTTGAAAAGTTTTATTGGGAAGTAGAAGGTGCCAAGGGAGTGTATACTGGTGGATATAGCTGATAGACCTGATTGCATGGTGACATAAGAGTCCCCAGAAGCAGGAGAGGAAAAACCAATGCCCATGTATTTGTTGAGCCTTTGTTTCTGTCACATTTGCTAATGTCTCATAGGTCAAAACACGTCACATACCCAAATTCAGATTCAAGGGTTGGAAGAATAGATTCTATCTCCAATGAGAGAAGCTGCTAAAATATTGTGGCCCTAAAAAAAACAAACAAAAAAAAAAACAAATGAAAAAAAACCCCACACTACAAGACTATCTACTTATTTGCAAACATCTATATAGGAATGTCAAGTATTTTTCACCTTTGCTTTCAGATATTTTGTTTTATTCCTTCAGTTTCACAGTTGAATTCCACAACTGTCTTCATGGAACTCTGATTTCCTCCTCAATGACTCTTGAGTTTTTCTAAGCAAGCCTTTGTGTTTCTAATTACCACAAGTCCTCAAATAAGCCGCTTTCTACATGTGCATATGTCTTTTGAATAATCTACATTAATAAAAGAGAAATATGCAAATTGACCATACCTTCATGACACCCACCAACCAATCAGGAGTGGGTATGCAAATTAACACAACTAAGATGGCTGGCTAATTTGCATACACAGGCATGGAGCTTAGACTTAAGACTCTGGCCTGAGCGAAGCCTGAAGCCTGAAGACAGAAGACGACTGAAGCCTGAAGACTGAAGGCTGAAGATGACTAAAGACTAAAGACTGAAGACTGAAGAGGCTTTCTCCACTGTGGCTGGAGTGAAGGCCTGGTTCCTGGGTGCTGGAGGAAAACCAGTGCCAGCAGCCAGGGGAAGGAAAGCTTATTGCATGAATCTTTGTGCAATGGGCCTCTAGTACAATATAAAACTAAATCTGGAAAATTTTACAGTTTCACATTTTTGGTCATTTCCAAAAGTGGCAGGGCTGTTCAGAAATTATAAATTAGTTAAAATGAAGTTGGGAAGGTAGAGAGTAACACCTTCTCTTTTGTTTTCATTTTTTAAGTATCAATATATGTTGATCTCTTTTCTCCCCATTCCTTGCAAAATAAAACAACAAAACATAAATGCTTTAAAATAATAGTGAAATTGCAAGCTTCAGTCATTATTAAAATAGAAGCCCTGTCTGGCTATTGTGGCTCAGTGTTTGAGCATCGATCTATGAAACAGGAGGCCACAGTTTGATTCCTGGTCAGGACACATGCCCAGATTGTGGGCTTAATCCAAAGTAGGAGGCAGCCAATCAACGATTCTCTTTCATCATTGATGTTTCTCTCTCTCTCTCTCTCTCTCTCTCTCTCTCTCTCTCTCTCTCTCTCTCTCTCTCTCTCATCTATCTCTATCTCTATCTCTATCTCCCCCCTTCCTATCCCTGAAATAAATATAAAAAATGAAAAAATAGATGCTCTATCTCATCTTATTTCCCCCCATGCTCTACATACTATGACCCAACTCAAGTTTTACCTTTTCCATGAAACTTCCCTTGCTTGCCCAGAGTATCCTTGATTTCACTCTGTTATGAACTTCTACAGATTAGTATTATTTATTGCTTTTATTTATATTCAAATTTGTATTATTCACTGCTGTTTTCTTTGGATTTGAGTCTGTAACAATTGGATGGTTATCTTTTTTATGTGCAGCTATCATATCCTATAAGCATTCCTTATTATCCTGTTTCTTGACTAACTTAAACTGTAAGCCACTCTTTGAGTGCTATAAATATCCAGCCTTCAGCTATCTGATAGCCTGTCAAAATTGAAATTCTCCTTTTCTTTTTTCTTAGAAAATACCTAATTTTATTTATTCAGGAAATGTTGAGGCTTACTATATTTTAAGATTTAAAAAAATAACACTGCCATCTCAACTTGTTGTTTTGCTTAAGACAGTGGTACAAATGTATAGGAAAGTTCTTCTTAGTATTGTTGTTTCATTCCCCCTAATATTTTCAAAATATATTAATATCTAAATGAGATGCATTTTTATTACTTTTTGGATTTTTAGCATGATATGAAGTTAATTTGTTGAATGTTTTGACTAATTAAAAAAATAAAAATTATTCTTATATCATCTTTAAAAATAGTTTAGGTTAAGTTAATAAATACCAAATAATTTCAGAATAATGACATTTGTCACTAAGTTTCTTGAATTTTTCTTCTTCTTTTTTTAAAATTCTTTATTGTTTAAAGTATTACATGAGTCTTCTTCCCCCCGCCCCCATTGACCTCTACCCCACCACTCCCTACCTCAATGGCAAGCCCTCACCTCCCCCCACTCTACTGTCTGTGTCCATTGGTTTTGCTTATATGCATGCATACAAGTCCTTTGGTTGATCTCTTAACACCTCACCTCTTGTCTTCCCTTATAGGTTGTACAGTCTGTTCGATGCTTCTATTTCTCTGGTTCTATTTTTGTTCATCAGTTTATGTTGTTCATCATATTTCACAAATGAGTGAGATCATGTAATATTTATCTTACTTTAACTGGCTTAGCATAATGCTTTAATTTTGCTTAGCATAATGCTTTCCAGTTCCATCCATGCTGTTGGAAATGGTAAGAATTCCTTCTTTTTTTAGAGTAGTGTAGAGTTCCATTTTGTAGATGTACCACAGTTTTCTAATCCACTCATCTGCTGACGGGCACTTAGGTTGTTTCCAAATCTTGGATATTGTAAATTGTGCTGCTATGAACACAGGACGCGAAGAGCCTTTCTGATTGGTGTTTCTGTTTTCTTGGGATACATTCCTACAAGTGGGATTGCTGGATCAAAAAAAAGTTCCATTTTTAATTTTTTGAGGAAATTCCATACCATTCTCCACAGTGGCTGCACCAGTCTGCATTCCCACCAGCAGTGCATGAGGGTTCCTTTTTCTCTGCATCCTTGCCAGCACTTGTCATTTCTTGATTTGTTAAATATAGCCATCCAGACAGGTGTGAGATGGGACTTCATTGTTGTTTTGATTTGCATCTCTCAGATGATTGGTGACTTTGAGTATGTTTTCATATGTCTCTTGGCCTTTTGTAAATCCTCTTTCAAAAAGTGTCTACTTAGGTCTGTTGCCCATTTTTTGATTGGGTTGTTTATCTTCCTTTTGTTAAGTTGTATGAGTTCCCTGTAAAATGTTGGAGATTAAACCCTTATAGAAGATAACATTAGCAAATATGTTCTCACATGCAACTTTGTTGTTTTGTTGATTTCTTTTGCTGTGCAGAAGCTTTTTATTTTGATATAGTCCCGTTTGTTTATTTTCTTCTTAGTTTCCATTGCCGTTAGAGCTACGACATAGTAGTATGTCTAATATTTTGTTGCCTATGGAGTCTTCTAAGATTTTTAAGGTTTCCCGTCTTACATTTAAGTCCTTTTTCCATATTGAGTTTATTTTTGTGTATGGTGTAAGATGGTGGTCTAGTTTCATTTTTTTTTTTTTTTTTTGCATGTATCTATCCAATTTTCCCAACACCATTTATTGAAGAGACTGTCGGGACTCCATTATATGCTCTTGCCTCCTTTGTCAAATATTCATTGAGCATATTTTTGTTCTTCTTAAGTGATATCTATGAGAATAGAAAATTCTATTTGGGATATGACATATTGTAAGAAAAATTTATGGTAATAGGGATCCCAACCTTGAATGAGTAAATGGAAGAAGAACCAACAAAGGAAACTCATATGAATAAACAAAGGTGGAGGGAGGGCCAAGAGAAAGCTCAGTCATAGAGAAGAAAATGGCCAGTGCTGTCAAGTGCCACATACAGAAACAGTGGAGCTGAAAAAACTCCACAGAACTCGGTATTACTAGGGACCTTGGTGAAATCTGGTTTATTAAAGACTGAGTTTTCACTCAACTGTGAAGGGAAGAGAACTGATGAGATAACTGACTAGTTGAAGGTTGGTGGAAAGAATGATTTTTTAAAAATGATAACAATGTAATTATAAACTATGGGAAATAGACACAGAAAGATCATTATGACAGTTAATAAGCTATTGATGATTATAAAATATATAACCAAGTAGTTAGTATTGTGACTGATCCGTGGTATACCAAAATACAGTGCCAAACTTTAAGATTTACACACATCATCAACACAAAGACTATGTGCTGGATTGAACTGAATTGAGTTTTCATTGACATGTAAATAATCATCTTCTGTGATCTGGAATAATGTAGAGTTTAATTTGTGCTTTTACTTCTGATAAGGTCATCGGACACTATTTATTGGAGTCCATGTGCCCCTGGGAGGAAGAAAAAGCCACCGACGTCACAGGCATCGTGGTCATAAACACAGAAAGAGAGACAGAGAGAGAGATTCGGGATTAGAGGATGGAAGGGAGTCACCTTCCTTTGGTAAGAATTGCCTTCTTTTATTAAATTTGTGACCATAGCAATATCGCATTTGTTTGTACAAACCTAATTAACAGCCATCTACTTGTTTAGTTTATACTTTTCTAAATTATGTTGTGTTGGACAGATTGGGAAGAAGTGGGAGAGAGAAAACTTGATCCTTATTTTTCTCTTGTGCATCTGCTTTATGAAGGTGAGAACTGTGTTAGATTTGTGAGTGAGGAAAAACACTTAAGTAGTAAAATTTAGTTGTATAAACTCTTGTTAATTTATCCCAATAATAGTCATTGCTCTATGTAGTTTGAAAATCCAGGGGAAAATGTTTTATGAAGTTCCCATTTATATTGCTAATCTGCCCAAATTTTGTTCTTAGGATGTGAAATTTTTGCTATTTTTCCTTTGAAAGTAGATACAGAATATCACATGTAGTGATATGGTAGTTTTTAACAATTCCTGAGAGCCTTGAGAGCCTGTGTACGTGACATAACCAAGAACCAGCCTTTCAGTTCCTTGACCATCCTGTCTCCCATGACCTCATTCACTGCAGTCAGCTCACCTACACATCCATGACAACTCCGTCTCAGAATGCACTCACCTTGCTCTCTGACCACAGCTTCTCTTCTTATTTGCTTGTGCAGCTACTTGATTTCTCTACTTTTCCTCCATCCATGTAATAATCTTTATTTCTTTATCCTACTTTGATTTCATAGCTTGTAATTTTAGTAATACTTTCTAATATTCCATATGTTGTAGGTCCCTTGTTATAGATTTATTCATGCCTTCACTCTTACTTTAAAATCCATACTTTTATGTTGGGTTTTCTCCATGATTTTGCTTTCTCCCTTCCTCCTCAAGTAGGGATGCTCTTCTGGACATAGTCTTTCCACCGGGTGAATTGTAGCCATTTAAACACATGACTTGCATGGATTTTCAATACTTCTTCCCAATTCTGTTGCATTTCTTTGATTAAAAAAATGATTTTCAACCTTTTTCACCATTCCTTTTCACCATTACTTAGCAGATGCTTGTACTTCAGAAGAGAAACACGTCACCAGAAAGAATTCATTCAACTTCATTTCTATTAGATATATAGACTTACATGCTTATATCTGCAACTGCCCCCCCCTTAATATAATGAGGGAATTTTCTTTTCAATTATGTTTATTTTTTGTTTTCTCCCACCTGGAAACTTACACAATTATTCTCATCACCTGTCAGACATGATAAAGTCTCTCTCATTTTAAATAGTTCCCCAACTTCCCTCAAGCCCCCATTCAGATGTATTCAGATATAAAATAAGTTAATGTTCAACAAAGGCTTATATTCAGAACCTATAAAGAGCTCTCAAAACTCAACAGTAAAGAAATAATCAACCTAATTTAAAATTGACAAATTTCAATAGACATTTCACCAAAAAAAGACATATGGATGACCAATAAACACGCAAAAAAAATGTAAACAATAGACATCAGAGAAATGTAAAACGTACCGCAATGAGATATCACTGCACAAAACAGCTAAGAAACAGTTGACACCAAGTGCTGGTCAGGATGTGGAACAAGTACTGTACAACTCTCTCATACATAGCTGCTCAGAATGCGAACGAGTACAGACCCTTTGGAAAGCAGTTTTATAAAGTTAAAAATACGCTAAGCATATAACATAACAATCCTACCCCTAGGCACTCACCCTAGAGCTATAAAGACTTATGCCCCACTGGAAAACCCATATAAGTACAAGTATCGCAATTCTATTCATAATTGCCCCACACTGGAAACAACCTAAATATCCTTCAGCAAGTGGCTGCACAAATAAACTGTACATTTCTACAATGGACTACTTTTCAGCAGTAAAAAGAATGAACTATTGATACACTTAGTTACACAGATAAATTTCAAAATCTCAAAGGCATTATACTAAGTGAACAACGACAGTCTCAAAAGGCTGCATGCCATATTTTTCCATTTATATGACATCTCGGAAAAGGAAAAAACTATAAGCAGTGGAAACCAGATTAGTTGTTACTAGGGGTTGAGGGAGTTTTTTAGTGAGTTATATTCAGCATAGTTTTAGTATAAGTTAATTTATCATAGTCTACTCTTCTGAATATTACCATAAAATATAGCATATATGATGAGAGATGTATGTATGTGTTGTGTGAGGTAAATGAAAGTAGTTTTCATGATTGTTATAAGTAACACAAAATAATCATCATAATAATCATATTTTAATATATATGTACATTATCTGCTTATGGGATTACATATTTATTTCCCCAAATTATGCTAGACTTAATGTAATGCTAAATTTAGGTTTAATTCCCCAAGATTACTTCAGGTAAGTGTTGTAGTGGAGGCAGGAGAGGTGTGAGTTTGGAGTGGTGATGAAGGAGGTGACTGGGACATTTTAAGCTTAAAGTCATGGTAATGCATGCTCATGCCTCTGATTTTCCACAGACACCCCATCACAGCGGGTACAGTTTATTCTTGGAACTGAGGATGATGACGAGGAACACATTCCTCATGACCTTTTCACAGAACTGGATGAGATTTGCTGGCGTGAAGGTGAAGATGCTGAGTGGCGAGAAACAGCCAGGTGAGGATTTTTGTTGAAGGGCGAATGCATACTAAAGAATTTTCATGCTATTAGAAAAACAGATATCTATTGCCATGATTTTGCAAACATCCACGAATGATGCTAATTTCTGAAATTGCTCATCTGGTCTGGGCAGATCCTATAATGGGGTCTGGGTCAGAGTGAACTCTGAAGGCAGTAATTATAGTAAATAGTGACTCAGAGCCAGCAGCAGCTGCAGTCCTAAAGATAAACAGTAGCATAATTTGTATGTCATCAGGAAAACAATAGAAATCTAAAAGTAATTTATTTATTTTATTTTGATTGCTGGCCTGTGATATATGATAATTTGAGTGGGGGTGTTAAAAAGGAAGGGAGACATTATAAGAGGTTTTTAAAAAATATTTTATTATTTTTTACAGTTAGGAAGGGAGAGGAATAAAGAGTTAGAAACATCGATGAAAGAGAAACATTGATCAGCTGCCTCCTGCACACCCCCTACTGGGGATGTGCCCACAACCAAGGTACATGCCCTTGATCCGAATCGAACCTTGGACCCTTCAGTCCGCAGGCTTACACTACATCCACTGAGCCAAACCGGTCAGGGCATATAAGAGGCTTTAAGTATTGTCTTGGATTTATGTCCTATTTGGCGAGGATAAAAATGTTTTTGATGTGTTTTAGGATATGTATACATTCAAACATAGTGTTTTTCAAAATAACTTTCTCAAGATTATTTTTTCTGTCATTTGTAATTAATATTTCTATATTGTCATATAGTCATTGAATTGCTATAAAAGAATAATAAACTAAATTTTGCATTTACTTTTTATTTATTCTTGCTCATTGTCTCATTTATATAACGAACACTTATAAATTACCTATTAGGTGCCAGGTGCAATGGCTATAGAACAATAACAAAAAACTTAAAATTTTCCTTCAACAGTCTCATAGTCTAATTTGGGGATTTAGGCAAGTAAACAAAATTGTAAATGAATGATGTAATACAGGTGTGCACAAGGAATTGTGGGCACACCTAGGATTGTCACTTACCCTCCTTTCCCAAGTTTTGTTGTGAACACCAGCCACATGGGGTCTTGTTGAAATGTAGATTTAACAGGCCTCAGGCATAGTGTCAGATTCTAACACTCTTCCAGGTGGTGTCACACCAGTGTTTTTGGGTAGCAATGATTTAAACCACAGGGCAAAAGAGAGGGAATCAAAATAGCTTACCAGTATATATAAAATATATTTAAAATATAATATAAAAGTATATATAAAACATAAAAATATATTTGGACCACTTTCCATGTTATCAGTACAGATGTACATCTTATAATGACTGCATTCCATTTAATTATATGAATATTTATTTATTTATTTATTTATTTATTTATTTGGGTTGTTTAATTTTTTGCTGTAGTCATTGATGCAGTAATTATTTACTCATATGTTTGGCATTATTTTGTAGTTTATTTATGTAGGGTGAATTTCCAAAAAGTGGAACCTATGTACAAAAAAGCAGATTTTTTTCTTTGGAATATATTTAAAAACTATCTTCATAAATTGTTTTGGTAATTTATACTTTAACATTCTATGAGAGTGCTTATTTTGCCCAAATCCTTGCCATACTAAATCACCAAACTTTATTTTTACAGATGAAAAATAAATAGCATTGTTTTGACTTGAAATTCTTTAATTATTAGTGAGATGGAACATCTTTTCATATGTTTTAAATTAATTAATTTATTTGAGAGAGAGGAAAGGAAAGAGGGAGAGAGAAGAGAGAGACATTTATTGTTGCTCCACATATTTATGCATTCATTGGTTGATTATTTTATATGTCCTGACCAAGGATCAAACTTGCAATCTTTGGGATGACACTAACTAACTGAGCTACCTGGCCAGGTCCTCATATGTTTTTATTTTATTCTTGTGAACTAATTGCTTCTTTTCTTTACCTATTTTATGTAAAATCATAATTTTCTTTATTTGCCATTTTTAATACCTAAAATTGATGGAATTTTATCCTGTGTAAATTACGTTTTAAGTAAAAATTTACAAAATTAACAAATTTTTCTTATAATGCCTTCTATTAAAATATTTTAAAGGTAAAACCAAATTTGAAATTGTTTTTATATAACCAAGTTGATTTCAGGATTAAGAACTTTTTACTTTATATTTTTCTTCCGATTGCATCGAAAAACGAAATACTTTGGAGTTTTTAAATATACATAATATATGTAGTCATCTTCTTTACTTGATGATAAACAATCTTCAAATAAACCACAACAATCTTCACAAATTAGTGATATAACTGTTTATATGACTTGCTGATAAGGAATTTAAAGCCCTAACCTCCCTGTATAAGTTTAGAAACATCAGTCTTCAAATAGTTATAAAATATATAGGTGTTCCTGTTTGTTCATTAAATTCCACATAGTGAGACAAGAACATGTATTTCTTATAACTGCCAAGCAAAATATGATACAGATTAATAGACAGAGAGCAGGCAGACAGCTCTGGAGGGGTTGGGGTAGGAGGACTGAGCAAAAAGTAAAAAAAAAATAAGTGACAGAACTCCTGAATACAGTGGTGATTTAGGGGGGTAGGAGAGGGTGGAGGTGGAAGAAGGTATAGAGGGGATAAATTGTGATGGGAAAAAGGAATAGGTGTTCCCAGATGACTTGAAGTATTTCTTTCTTTACTCTCATTCCATATAATATAGCTAAGAAGTAAGCTTGGAATATGTGTTTTGGCAGGAGTAGCTCTCTTATTCTTAAAATGCTTGTTGATGTTTCACCTTCCAGATCAAATAGTTATCTGTTCCTTTACCAATAGCTTCTTGTAATTTTCCCAGTCTCATAAAGCTAGTAGGTGACAGTGCAATTTAGAATCTAGTCTTTCACTCTGTCACAGTTGAGCCGATAAGATTTTTATCATGTTCTAAAGGTTGAGTTGAACAAAGTGTTTGTCCTAAACCACCAAAATGTATTGCTATTTATTTATCCTATTTAATAAGAGGGAATATGCAAATTTACTGTTACACCATCACAAAGATGGCAGTGTCCATAGCCACAAGATGGCAGCACCCAGTCCCCTCAGATCCTCTGGAATCCCCCAGTCCTTTCAGCCCAGCCAGGAGGGCAGCAGGTGCATGGTGCTGCCAGACCCTCCCTCTGCCCGTCAGCCACCCAGCCACCCAGGGCAGGCTTGAGATGCAGGCAAGCCTTGGATGGCAGCTGCCCAGCCACGCAGGGCCACCTGAGGCTCATATAACCAGGGCTGGCTGAGGCTTGCGCTGCCAGCAGTGGCAGCAGCAGAGGTGTGATGGGGGCATCACTTTCCCTTGATTGTCGGGTTGCCTCACACCCCTGAGGGCAGGCCTGACTGAGAGACACCCTCCGCCTCCAGTACATGAATTTTCATGCACCGGGCCTCTAGCCTCTAGTAAAGCATAAAAGAGATGATCTAGCTAATTATTAGTATTCTTGAATATTATTAGCTAGCACCTGTGTTTTCAGACATCTCTTCCAGAACCTCATGCATGGTGCAGCTGTTTAAGGTTCAGGGAGACATCTGATTAGCAATCAAATAGTAACAGACATTGAAGAGGAGGGTACTTGAATTTTGGCTGAGACAATACATCAGAGAAGAACAGTACATATTTATTGAAGACTAAGAAATGTAGTGGGTTTTAAAGTGGCAGAAGTAACTTTGTTCTGGTGTCCCTAATTCATTTAAAAAGGCTAATTAGTTAATTCATTACTCCATCTAATTTGTCAAATGAAACTTAATTCTAATAGATCATTAGCATTCCATTTGAAGCACTTCATTCTTTTGATTAGTATTCCAGGGGGATTAATATGTTTCTATCCTAGTAGAAATAAAAAGAATATAGTTTATCAGCACATTGCACCTGTCATATTTCACATCTTGAATAATTCATGCCCACTGTTGTTGCCAAGTAAAACTTGAGCAAAGTTTTAGATTTTGAAGTGAAATTTTTGAATCAAAATTATTTAATAAATGTTTGTGAAAAACAGCTGTTCACTTTTAAAAACCCTAAAGAAGCCATATGACAAGGACTAATGAAATCAACAAGATTAGAGTGTTCTGCTTATAAATAACATATAATGTTATTAATAGGAAAGTGCTCAAAGACACCACAGCTGTGCACTTGTGGAGACAACATGCTTGACTCACTGTGGTTGTCCTTTAAAAAGTGCTTCCCACAAAGGAGCTCAGAGGAGGCCAAGCAGTGGGTAGCAATGAGGCCTCTGATGCATACATGGTAGTATAGAAAAGATGACTACCTCAGAATGATTTTATTGATATTGTGAAGCATTTGATATTCAAAAGTAGCAGAGATTAAAGTCATCACGATTTTTCAGTGCAATGTGAGGTGTGAAGATAATATGGATTAAGAACACCTAATATCGATAAACTCTAGGTTTGATTATATTTCATTCCCCCCCCCCTTTTTTGTTACAATAGGCCCTTTTTAATTACATACGTTATTCTCAGGCCCCCACCCTAACCATTTACCCACTCCAGCTCTCCATATCCCCAGCCCTATCCCAAGGAGGATGTTTTCTCTTGAGAATCCATGACTTCCCCTAGGCTATAATTTTGGATGGTATATTAACTAACCTCTTTACTTTCTATATGAGTATAAGCAGAGAATAAAAATTCTTTGCAAAGGTCATCTGAATTAGTGAAAATGGAATAAGCAGAGTTAATGTATATGGAAAACATCTATTTCTAATTTACAGAAGAAATTTATTTTGAAGACTTTTAATATGAGTATTATAGAGATTATTGCCAACTTAATCCTCAAAGAATTAATGAAACACTTCTATTAGGTTGTTGTAGTTTAGTACAAAGAGATTCCAATGTGCTAATCATGGATGAAAACAGATGCAAATACTGAAGGAAATCAAAATATTCTTTGAGTTTAAACCTGTCCCTCCCCCATAGAAAATGGCATGCATTTAGCCTATAACCTTGATTTTTTTTTCATTGTCCACCACTTCTCATTCATGCCTGTGAGATTCTTGTTTGCTTTGGTTTGCTATTCAAACAAATGTCAGCTGAGTTTATTTGAAAACTGGAATAAATTGCAGCACTTTAGGTCATTAACTGCAATCAGGCATTTTGCAACTGACAGCATACTCAGTGACTACGAAATTTTGAATCAGGATTTGGTGTGTTCCCAGACCTGTTAATTTCTATCTTTGAAGTTTAAAATGGAATGAACCCCTGTTCCCTCCCCCCACCTCCCAGAAAGTAACTATACTTATGTATTATATATATATATATATATATATATATATATATATATATATATATATATGTGTGTGTGTGTGTGTGTGTGTGTGTGTGTGTGTGTGTGTGTGTGTGTGTGTATGTATGTATATATATAAATTTTAATGTAGTCTTTAAAATATTTAAATATCTAAAAGCTTTTAGCATTATCTTAAAGCCTTTCACATTATCTGAAGTGGTCACAAAACCTGTGGCTAAATCAAACCATTCATGCAAATAACTTACATGTGGCCCTTTTAACTACCCAGTTGTTTGGAATTCCCAGAGACTTCATTCTCCTTTTCCAAAAGGCCAAGGACCCAATTTAAAGGAAATTATTCTAAAGAAAAGAATATACCTTTTGGATTTGTTTTTAAAATGTCTTTTCAGACAGACACATGGATCAATGCAGCAGAATAGGGAACTGGGAAACTCCAACACAAATACTGCTGAGTTTTGACAAAGGGAACTTTTAAATAAAGGAAAGACTTGTCTTTTGAACAAATGGTACTGAAACAATTACCTACAGGTAAAAAAAAATTAGCCTCAGTCTAAACCTCGCAGTGTATACAAAAATTAATTGATAGTAAATTGTAAATTTAAAACATAAAGCTATGAAGATTTTAGAGAAAGGATAGGTAAAAATCTTAAGGACCTGGGGCTGGATGTTGAGTTTTCTTTTCTTTTTTTTTTTTTAAATATATTTTATTGATTTTGTACAGAGAGGAAGGGAGAGAGATAGAGAGTTAGAAACATCGATGAGAGAGAGTCATCGATCAGCTGCCTCTTGCACACCCCCCACCAGGGATATGCCTGCAACCAAGGTACATGCCCTTGACCGGAATCGAACCCGGGACCTTTCAGTCCCCAAGCCGACGCTCTATCCATTGAGCCAAACCGGTTTCATACATGATATCAAAAGTACATCCATAAAAGAAAAGAATTGTAAATTAGATTTCACTCAAACTAAAAACTTTTGTACTGTGAGAGACCCTGTTAACAGGATGAAAAGACAAGCTACCGACAGGGAAAATTCTTTGTGGTGTGGAACAGTGTTGTATCTTGATTGTGTTAGTCATTACTGAATCTGTCTATACGTGGGATAAAAATGCATGAGACTACACATCCACCCCCACCCCCAGGAATTCTTAAAATTTAAGTTTTCACTTTCAAGGTGCCAAGATAAATTGATGTAGATGTTTTATTATTTATTTAATTATCTTCACTGTTATTTGGAAGTATAAAATTTAACTATAATTTTCCTTATAAGAAGGGGTTTGCGAATGTATGTAGATCTAGAAGCCCACTAGTATTTAAAAAAATGAATTTATTACCTGTGTCATCAGAGCTCACAAACAACATTATTATGTGGTTTAGTTTATGGATTTACATTTAACTAATTATGAAATGATAATATTTTAATAATGTAGAAATATTTTTCAGGATTTCTTATTTGAGTAAAAAATTTAAAAACAACATTTTCAGAGTGGTTTTATAGTAGAGATGACAGAGCCCTCCCATGGTCCCTCCTCGGCTGGCCAACCTCCCGAGTCCCTCCCTGGCCCCAATCATGCACCAGTGGGGTCCCTTGGCCTGGTCTGCATTCTCTAGCCATCCAGGCTGAGGATCCTCCCCGCATCCCCAGTGCACGGATTTCATGCACCAGGCCTCTAATATTCTATAAAATTGACAGCAATTTTAGAAATACTGACAGTGATTTAGGACTTAAATATAATTTTCTTCTTCTTTTTTTTAACCTTCAAGTGTTTTATATAATAGGTACCAGAGGCCTGATGTACAAAATTCATGTAAGGGGCTTGGCCCTTGCAGCCCCAGCCAGCCCTCCCTCACAGCCCCAGCTGGCCCTTGAAGCACTTTGCAGCCTTGGCTAGTCTTCCCTCACAGCCTTGGTCAGCCCTTGCAACCCCAGTTTCATCGGGACAGTTGTCCGGAAGGATGTACAAACGGTTGTTCTGCTGTTCTGTCTAATTAGCATATTAGCTCATTATTATATAAGATAGTTATATAGATATAGTTATACCTATATTTTTGTAGGTATAGTTATTTTCCCCTATCTGAAACTTTTGGCCAGCATAACTATTCTCCTCTATTGGGTTTCTTTTCACTTCCTGAAAACTTTTGCTGCCTAAACACTGAGGACAGATCCACAGCTTCCTTTATCTTCCTTTGGAACTCTGCACATTAATCATTCTGACTAGCCCTTTTGGTTAGTTATTTTTTACTGATCCACTGTTCCCTAACTAGTTAGTGCAACATATTTGTTCTCTGTTGGCATTGGATTATTTGATTATGCAAAACAGTAACATAATATCATATAGGGAATTGGAGTGGTATAGCATTGAGAGGAAGCTAGGGCAAAATGACACTAGAGAAAGAATGAGGAAAATGGTGGGCATAAGCTTTGCCATTATGGCATTTCAGTTGTATTCTGAATGCCTGGTGAGGCAGCCAATTAGTGATTGTCTCTCATTCTTGATGTTTCTCACTTCCTTTTGGAATCAATAAAAAAATATTTAAAAAAATATTTAGTTTTAAGACCTCCCACTAAAGAAAAATGAGTATTCTTTTATTTTCTTTTGCATCTCTTTCAATTATCATTATTTTTTCATGAAGTATATATACTCTTTCTTACTTCCATAATGGATTCATTGTAATCACTGATGAAACATTTATATCAAAATTCTTCTTCAGAGCTAGACAAATTAATATAAAAATATATGAGTTTTTTGTTTTAATATGTTATTCAACTACAAAAAAGAATGCCTGTTAAATGAAAGAAACTGAGTGACTTGGGATAGCTTTTACTTACTTTCAGAACCCATGAAACCAAGAAGCAATTGAATATCTTTATATTTATATTTTTAATATATGTATTTATTGATTTTAGAGAGAGAGGAAGGGAGAGTGATAGAAAGATACAAACATCGATAAGAGGCATGTGCTCTGACTGGGAATAAAAATGGTGACCTTTTGGTTCCTGGGTCAGAGTTCAACCTCTGAGCCACACCAGCTGGACTATTTCTACTTTTATTATTAAGATAAAGCATCATGGATCTACAATATAATATTCAATGTTTTGATAATATTTATTTGTGTAGGTGGTTGAAGTTTGAAGAAGATGTGGAAGATGGAGGAGAGAGGTGGAGCAAGCCTTATGTGGCAACTCTTTCATTACACAGCTTGTTTGAGTTGAGAAGTTGTATTCTGAATGGAACTGTGTTGCTGGACATGCATGCCAATACTTTAGAAGAAATTGCAGGTATTTCTCCCCCCCCCCCCTTAGTCTATTTCACTCATGCCTACAGCTGATCAATGTTGCTCTCTTTTCCTTATAATTCTATACATGTGTGATCTTTGAAAAATAAATTCTCATGATCAGTGTATGACATCTTAAAAATAATTTTTCTGACCTTCTTATTTAACATAAAATAAGTTGAATATTAGAAAAATATGGTTTAACTGGTCCAGTGGCAAGTCTAGAACTTAGTTTTTATTGTTTTCACCATTATATTTAATTAGATTGTCACCATTAGAAAATGTAAGGAAAAAAAATCATAAAGCTAGAGATTGATATTTTTCAATATTAAAGTACATGAAATAACCAAGAGAGAAAATTTTATTTAGTAAATGGGAAAAATGTTAGTTCACAAAAGAATAGGAAGGTATGATCATTTATTTTAAACTCTTGACTCCTAGAGGCTGCCAAGTGATGCAGTTGAGATTAGTTTGTAGTTGAATACTATGACCAGCCCTTGGGGTGAATGATTTGCATCAGAAGTCTGTTTGGCAACATCACACAAGCAGTGATATTTAGGAAGCATCTTACTGATATTCTAGAAATAGAGGCAAAGAACTTATGTATCTTATGGTTTGAAAAACAAACACATTTTAGTAAAAACAAAATAATACAAAACACAGAAATTAGTTTTGAAAGAGGTGAACACACCTTTTGAGGGGAGGAATGGGAAGGGATGGAGCTTAGGGTACTCGGCACACACTGATTGGTGGTTTCATATAAGGCACCTGATTAGGCACTTAGGTACTTAGGAATCAAGAGTTTAGGGTATTTGGCAGGTGCTGATTGGTGGTTCAATGTATAGTCCATATAAGGTGCCTGGTTAGGTCTTCGGGAATGTCCAGGACACAGGTGCAGGTTATGTCATGCTCCGTCCATAACGGAGGATCTATCAACTACATTACTGTCTGAAGAAAGAGTAAAATTCCAGGGGATATAGCCCAGATTTTAATGGCATTTTGATTAATTTAAAGATTATATATTTGGTTGTTGGTGCTGATAGGCATGCATACATTGCATTACATGTGAAAAGTAAGTATGGGAAGATAATAGTAAGCCTAAACAAAACAAAAAAACAACTAGAAAGATAGCCTTTCTTCCCTAAATTTCATATAACACCTATGAAGAGCTTATTACTCTTTAAAATACATAATTGGAGCCTAAAAGACTGTGTAAAGTTAAATACAGTATTTGTTTTTTTTAAGAAAAACACAGGAAGGATTCAGTAATAGGTCACACTACACCAAGACTTAAAATATCAATTTAGAAATTAGCAAACTTTCTGTGGAACAGTAGCTGTCCAGCTCAATTTTTTAGCTTTATATTATGGGGTCTTGCTAATGCCCAATACACTTTTTTTCCCCATTGACACATAATTGACATACAATATCCTGTTACCTTCAGATCTATACCATAGACATTTTAATAATATTAATTGAAGTCCTCCACCCATTTTTTAAAATCGTTTTTAAAATTTTGTACATTCTTTATACTTTTTTTGGATATCAACCCTTTATCAAATGTATGATTTGCAAATATTTTCTCCCATTCAGTAGGCTGAATGGTTTTGTTGATGGTTTCCTTTGTTGTGCAAAAGCATTTTAGTTTGATGTGGTCCTACTTATTGTGCTAATGCTGCCTTTGCCTGAAGAGACTGAGCCAAAAAATATTGCTAAGATAAATGTCAAAGAGCTTATTGTCTATGTTTTCTCAGAGGAGTTTTATGGTTTCAGGGCTTACATTTAAGTCTTTAATCTAGTTTTAACATATTTTTGTACATGGTGTGAGATAGTGATCCAGTTTCATTCTTTCGCATGTAGCTGTTTAGTTTTCCCATGAGCATTTATTGAGACTTTTCCCCATTATATATTCTTGCCCTCTTTTCATAGATTAATTGATAATATATGTGTCAGTTTATTTCTGGATGCCTATTCTATTCTGTTGATCTATGTATCAGTGTTTATATCAGAATCATATCATTTTGATTACTATAGTTTTTTAATATAGTTTCAAATCAGGGAGCATGATACCTCACCCTTGGTTCATTTTTCTTAAGATCATTTTGAATCTTCTGGGTCATTTGTGGTTCTATACAAATTTTAGGATTCTTTGTTCTAGTTCTGTGAAAAATGCCATCGATACTTTGATGGTAATTGCTTTGATTCTGTAGATTGGGCAGTATGGACATTTTAACAATATTCATTCTTCCAATCTATGGGCACGGAGTAACTTCATTTATTTGTGTTTGTCTTCAGTTTCTTTCATCAATGTCTTATCATTTTCAAAGTACAGGTCTTTTACCTCCTTGGTTAAATTTAGTTCTGGTTATTTTATTTTTTGATACAATTGATAGAGGAGAGTCACATAATAGGAATAGATCACAGTTGATTAATAGCTACTCATTATAGAGAAGAGATTTTCATACAGACCCTGGGAGACTGAAGGACATGTTACAAGGCCCTGATGATAAGGCAGCCTAGAGTCCATATCAAGGACAGAGCCTGTCTGAAGGAAGGCAGCGTTCTGGGGCTAATCTCTTGAAGGACAATGAAATAAGGCAGGCCCTAACAACTCAGTAACTTCAAATTCTCCCTACCCCCTAAATCTATATAAGAGTTTATTTGAACTGAAATTGGAGAGAGCAGAATTTTCTCCTGAGGATGACCTGCTGCTCTCCTCATACTACTGGCATTATTGGAATAAATGGTCATATTATGATTCAACCCTGTCTCTGCTTAATTTGGTTTAAATAGCGACAGGTGACCTCAGGCCCATTTAGTGCTTGGCATCACAATTGTGCATGGGACTGTTTTCTTCATTTCTCCTTCTGATAACTCATTATTAGTGTATAGAGACACAACCTGTTTCTGTATACTAAGTTTATATGCGGTGACTTTACTAAATTCATTTATTAGTTCTAATAGTTTTTTGTATATGGAGTATTTAGGGTTTTCTATATATAGCATCATGTCATTTGTAAATAGTGACAATTTTACTTCTTCCTTTCCAATTTGGGTGCATTTTACGTTATTTCGTTGCCTAATTGTTGTTGCTAGGCCTTCCAATACTGCACTAAATAAAAGTGACTTGAGTGGCTATCCTTGTCTTGTTCCTGACCTCAGATGAAATGCTTTCAGGTTTTCACCACTGAGTATAATGTCAGCAGTAGGCTGGTCATGTATGGCCTTTATTATATTGAGGTACTTTTCTTCTGTACCCACTTTGTTGAGCATTTTTTAAAATCATAAATGGGTGTTGAATTTTGTCAAATGGTTTTTCTACATCTTTTGAACTGATGATCTAATTTTTATCCTTTGTTAATTTGGTATACCGTGTTGATTGATTTGCAGATGTTGAATCATTCTTGTGTCCATGGGATAAATCCCACCTGGTTATGGTATACTAGTGGCCCGGTGCACGAAATTCATGCATGGGGGTGTGAGAGTGTTCCTCAGCCCAGCCTGCACCCTTTCTAATCTGGGACACCTCAAGGGATAACCAGCGTTGGACATCACTCTCACAATCCAGAACTGCTAGCTCCTAATCACTCCCCTGCCTGCCTGATTGCCCCTTACTGCTTCTTCCTGCCAGCCTGATTGTCCTTAACTGCTCCCCTGCTGGCTTGATTGCCCTACATCTGGGACTCAGGATTCCCTCCTCCAGCCGACCACAGGCAGCGGGATCTGGGCTTCCCTCCCTCTGGTCAACCATAGGCAGCCGCAGGGGATGGTGGGTAGGTGGCTTTGCCTGGGCTGCAGCCGCAAGTGCTGGTGGTTGGGGACCACGGGGGGGGTGGCTTCTTCTTCTCCCAGGCCACAGCCAGTCACAGGTACTGGTGCCCAGGACTGTGGGGTGGACGGCTTCTCCATTTACCAGTCTGTAGCCTGCTGCAGTTTGCTGGTGCCTGGATTGCAAGTGGGCAGCTTCTTTGTCCTCCCTGGGATGCAGAGTGGGAGACTTCTCAGGCTGGCTGATCGCCCACAACTGCCCTCCCCTGTTGGCCATCTTGTGTCCACATGGGGGCGGCCATCTTGTGATTTGGAGTGACAGTCAATTCACATATTACTCTTTTATTAGATAGGATAATTTGTGACCATAATGATTAACAATAAGGTCTGAACTTTTCTCTTTACCTTTATTTATCACAATTTTCTATATGTTAGGCAATTACTAACATATTAGTCACTTGTTTCTGTTTTCCAAAATCTAGATGTAATAGTTTATTTTAAGGGCTCTAAACCTGAGTACTTTGCAAAATGCCTGGGCTCTGCAGCATTAATGTTTTTGTTTTTTTTTTAGGAATTTTCTAGCAAAAGATTATGACTCAGATATTGTTTTAGAATGATGAAGGATTTTTATATCAGTATTTTGATGTTTTTAATAGACTCTTAGATCATTTTTTAAAGAGGTTTTATAGACTTAGTAGGAGAAAATCCCATTTATATCTGGCAGGTCTGTTAAGAATTTCTGGTATAATTAAAGTAGGATTTTCTTTTGGATAAAGTTAATTTAAAAATGTCTATTTCCCAATGTTTCAGGGAACTCAGAATAAATGTAAACTTCTTCCTTCAAAATATTACTTAACCCTTTCAAAAACCCTTTCAAAATATATTTTCTTACCACAACTTATTCTGATATGAAGATTAATTGTATTAAAATTATTCTTAATTACATTTTACAAATCATAGGCAATTTATGGTTGTGTTAATCTCTTTAAAATATAACACTGTAAAGATGAATAATGTAAATATTCTTTCTGCAAGGTGTATACTTTAGCCTAATTCTGTCAATGAGAGTAAGAATTTAAAAGAAAACTAAAGTTAGTACCATGGAAAAATTAATCATTGCTCTCAACTCATTAAATTAAGTTTTATTGTCTAAATTCTTTCAGTGAAGTAAAAATCCATAGTTTGCTCTACTGAATGTAATATGCAAATTTAGGAGTATGGGAATGTCATACATTTTAAAACATGCTTACACAATTACAGTCTTTGGTCTGGAAAGTATGTATTTTTTAGTAGTTTATATTTTTAGTAAATACATTTCTTAGTGCTGTCAAACAAATTTAGGATTTAAACCCATCCTATTTCCCACTCCTTCCTGAACATTCTTTAAAGTTAAGAAAATGGGTTTTCAGGGCAAAGCATTTATATGATAATCTTTAAAGAGTTCAGACATTTACATAGAATCTATATAATCACATAATCTCTAAACCAGTGATTCTCAACCTTTCTAATGCCACAGCCCTTTAATACAGTTCCCCAAGTCCGATGGTCTTAGGCAACTCTGCTAGTGGTTCTCAACCTGTCCTGACCCACAGGTTGAGAACCACTGCTGTAGAGCCCAAGACCATTGGAAAACACATATATTTACATTACAATTCATTAACAGTAGCAAAATTACAGTTAAGAAGTAGCAATGAAAATAATTTTATGGTTGGGGGTCATCACGACATGGGGAACTGTATTAAAGGGCTGTGGCATTAGAAAAGTTGAGAACCACTGCTCTAGAGGGTTTCATTCAGTTATCGAATAGATTGATCATAATGAAATAATTGTCTGATTGACCTAGAGGATGTTATTGGTGAGTGAAATAAATCTGCCAGAGAAAGACAAATACCATATGATTTCACTTATATGTGGAATCTAAAGAGCATTATAAACGAGCAAACTAAATAGAAATGGACTCATAGATACAGAGAATGGACTGATGGTTGCCAGAGGGAAGTAGGGTGGGAGACTGGTGAAAAAGGTTAAGAGATTGAGAAGTACAGATTGGTTACAAAATAATTACAGGAATGTAAATTACAGCAGAGGAAATATAGTCAGTAATCTATACTAATAAAAGGGTAATATGTTAATTAGATCAGGTCAACTGGACATCTTCTGGTCATCCTGCCTTCCTTCCAAACAAAGCCATGGTGGCAGGGGCCGAGGCAGAGGAGGTTAGGGGCAATCCGGCGGCAGGGGAAAGTAGTTAGGGGCAATCAGGTCAGCAGGGTAAGGCAGTTAGGGGCAATTAGGCTGGCAGGGGAGGGCAGTTAAGGGCGCTCAGGTCGGCAGGGGAGGGCAATTAGGGGTGACCAGGCCAGCAGGGGAGAATGGTTAGTGGTGATCAGGCAGGCAGGCAGAGTGGTTAGGAGTGATCAGGCAGGCAGGCAGAGTGGTTAGGAGCCAGCAGTCTCCCAGATTGTGAGAGGGATGTCAGACTGACAGTTTAGGACTGACCTCACAGGGATTGGGCCTAAACTGGCAGTTGAACATCCCTTTAGGGATCCCGGATTGGAGAAGGTGCAGGCTGGGCTGAGGGTCCCCCCTACCATATATGCATTTCATGCACCAAGCCTCTAGTCTATATATATAAAACCCTAATCAACTGGTCGACTGGTTGACTGTTTTTTCTAGTTGCTATGATGAACACTGACCACCAGGGGGAAGATGCTCAGTGCAGGAGCTGCCTCCTGGTGGTCAGTATGCTCCCACAGCTGACCAATGGGCACCAGATGCTGGGCTCACGGCTGGCAAGTGCAGCTACAGTAGCATAAGCCTCTCTCGCCTCAGTGGCAGTACTCCTGAGCGGCTGTGGCAGGTGCAGTTGGGCCAGGATAAGCAGGAGCGGTGCCTGGCCTGGGCTCGGGCCCCTCCCGGCCACCTGCCATTTTGCGCACTACTACATCTTTCGGGGATGTTGGACTTCCTGTTTTGGCCCGATCCCTGCAGGCCTGGCTTTGCACACTACTACCAGTTTCTGCCTGCCTCGCCTGTGGGGATCGGGCTAAAACCAGCAACCCAACATCCCCAGGGACCCCAAATTGTGAGAGGATGCAGGCCAGGCTGAGGGACCCGATCAGTGCACGAACCTGTGCACCAGACCTCTTATTGTAATAACTGTGTATAGTGTCAGGTGGGTATTGGAAATTCTAGGGACCACTTAGTAAAGTATATGATTTCCTAATGCCATACACCCGAAAGTAGCACAAAGTAATATTGAATATAAAATTTTTTTAAATAAAAACGTTATAGTTTGAGTCAAAAAATAAAAAAAAAATTGTCTGTTTAAGATGAAAAATAATTTTTCATTTTCTTAGGTCTTTTTACACAAATGCTATAGTTTTTTCAGAGCCAGCTTAGTAATAGAAGAGCAAGATCTATTTATCCTTTTTTTCTTCTTGCTTCTTTTCTTATCATCCAGATCCTGGCATTGTGCTCTGGCAGGCCAGACTGTACTATTAGGCATGACAGCCTGCTGAGATTGTGGGACTTGACTCTGGGCCCAAAGCCATTATGGTCCATTATCCTTACCTACTCTCAAGGTTGATACTAACATATATTACAGTGGTGAAGAGAACAATATAAGTGATCAGTGGATCAGACTCCCTTTGGTACTTAAATATCACCTCAGTATAATTTATATTCTTAAGCAAGATGATTAACTTTTCCAGTTCATTAAGATGTTATTTGATGCAGTTATAGCTCAGAGGAGTTTGCTGTGTACGTCTGTGTGACTAATGAGCAGATGAGTTTTTTTCCTATTTGCTTTCTCTTATGTAACTCTTTCAAATAAAGACCTTATTTTTTTGAAACACTGTGAAGCTACTGACTTACAGGTTTTTGAGGTACTCAAGCCTGGGAAGATTGTGCTTTCGTAGGAATCACAAATCATAACTATGTCCATGGTTTATTATATGACTCATTTTTATTCTGATTAGAATATTGAACTGGGGATACATAGCACAGCTTATAGATGAAAATGCCTTACGATGGCATGCCTCTGATGTTTTAATAACTTACTTTACAATTCCCAGTATGCGATATATATTGCATATTTTATGTACACTTTTCAATCTTAGTAAGATTTTAGTATAAAGTCATGTATATTGACAATTTATCCTTTTCTTATTTCAAAATTGTTCCAGGAGTATTATAACTACTGATCTCCAGAGAACTGAGATATAGATGAGTTATTCTATACTATCATTGATTTTCAGAATTAGAAGGGACTTTGAAGGTAATTATAGTATACATTACATTACAGCTGACTTTGACACATGCCTACTATCCCTTTCCATTTTAACTGCAAAGTGATAGAGCAAAGGTTGGCAAGTATACTCTCTGTGCAAATATGGCCTACTGCCTGATTTTGTCAGGCTTATGAGCTAAGAATGATTATTACATTTCACATGATTGAAAAAATCACAAGATGATTACTATTTTGTGACATGAATATGATATGAAATTCAATTTTCAGTGTCCATACCAGTGTTACTGAAACACAGCCATGCTTATTTGTGCACATGTTGTCTTTGACTATTTCTGTGCTATAAAGGCAGAGCTGAATAATTGGGACAGAGATTGTATGGCCCCCAAATCCTAAAATACATGATATTTGGCCCATTATAGAAAAGGTTTGTCTACCTCTGGTTTAGAGAGCTGACTCTAGAGTATAGGTCAGGTCTTGATTCATTTAAGGCTCCATGGTGGTGGTGGTGGTGGTGGGGCATTGCTTTTGCCAGTGATTGGCTCAGCATAGGCAAAGCTGTGTCACTTGACAAAGGAGAATTTTTCCTGGGCAGGGGAAAAATAACAATTTTTTTTTTTTTTTAGAGGGAGAAAGTCTCAAAAAGGAAAAGAATCTATGGATACCAGTAAAGTATTTCCTTGTTGTTCTTGGCAACCACCTTATGACAAGGAAAATCAGCCTGAGGTTAAAGCTCATACTTAGAGAAAGGGAATGCTGACAGAATCAGAGAGAATGGAATTCAATCCAGCCTAACTTGGATCTTCCTGTTTTATAAGCCAATGAAAGTCACTGTCTTAGTTTGATTTGGGTTTTCTGTTATTGATAAACCCAATTTGGCCTGCACTTGATACATTATTATAAAACACAGATGAATGTATTAAAACTACAAGATTCAAACCAATAGCCTACTTAATGGAAATTGCTAAGGAAATCTTGTAGTGGGAGTTATTTACTGAGGGTGTCAGTATTCAATCAGCGCTTAAGGTGTCTTATGTCCTTAGTCATGGACCAACATATGAGTTAGATATTATCTCCATCTTACAAACAAGAACCCTGAGGTTATTCAACTTTACAAAACCACACAGGTAGAATGTGGCACAGTGGAAACCAAGTCTGTTTCCATAGTCCATTGCTCATTCACACTGGAGGAAAACATTGTTTGTAAGGGAGAATTCTGCTAATTTTTAAACCTTCAGTGTATTCAGTGGGCAGTGGAAGGTAATTCATTGTGCTCCATTTGTTTCATATAAGGAGTATCTAAAAAAATCAAATAAAGTTAATACCTGATCATCTAAAAGCAGATTAATTACACTGAGGTTTATTGAAGTGAGCTTTGTATTACCAACAAATTTAAAATGCCTTTATTTACTTACTTATTTTATAGACATTTAGGACACTGCATATGGTAGCTATTATTCTTAATTATAGACTTCCGAAATCTCACTTTTTATACTTTGTTTTGTGGTTATAGAAGGCCTTTTTTACATAAACACATTTTCCAGGAAGGTTTGAAAAGTATGAAGCACCTTTTTCTCAATCCATTTCAAATATGTCTATTTGAGATATAATCCTCTATATGATCATTACATATTTAAAGTTGAATGTTTATAATACAAAATTTCCTAAGTCTTTCTTGTGCAACTTTTCTACAAAGAGAAACTTCCTAGAGTTTTTTAAAGGATGTATTCCTATTTTAAGATGACTAGTACTATCTAGAGGCTGGGTATTTGGACTCACAGGTCCCCTGCTGCCACACTACAGGAGAGCTGTGCTAATCTTCCCGCATTCCCTTTCCAGATATGGTCCTTGACCAACAAGTGAGCTCAGGTCAGCTCAACGAGGATGTACGCCACAGGGTCCATGAGGCACTGATGAAACAGCATCACCACCAGAATCAGAAAAAACTCACCAATAGAATCCCTATTGTCCGTTCCTTTGCTGATATTGGCAAGAAACAATCAGAACCAAATTCCATGGATAAAACTGGTAAATCTTCCTTTATTGTTCTCTTTATGTTTATCATAGGCGTTTGAACGATCCAAGTACTTCTAAATCCTCTAAGATATTTTTTATTTGAAAATCATCTATCAAAATTCAGATTGTTGTTATAAAATTGTTTCTTTTAATATACTTATGTAGTATTGTTATCAAGCATTGGATTGTAGAAATTTTAACCAAGAATTTAGGTTCCCCAAAGGGCTCATGAAGTAATGCAAGGGAAACTTTTAGCTAATAAGAAGTGGTAGGCTCCAATGCAACAAACAATAAAGTGAGTGTCAATTGCATCCCAAATAAGGTCCTAGACTTTATCTCATAGCTTGAGAATAAATGCAATACTTCAACTTATGTTCTTTCAGTTAAAATGAATGTGATCTTTATTTAGTGTTTGTGGGGGGAAAAGATACTGGTTGCATATAGCTTGTAGTCAACAAGTCCATTAGACAATGCTTTTGAAAAGACCAGCTAGGGCGTTGCTTGTGGCTCCACATATATTAAGCCTGATTTCTAGTTCATGGGCTCATGCTGCATCCACAGAGCTACCATGCTTACCTTCTTCACACACAAACACAGGAGCCCCCAACCATGGTTTTCTACCAGTTATGACTTACTCCCTATGGTTTGTGCTTCAGACTGTTCTATCCTTTCTGTGTATTTTGATCCTCCTTTGATCCATTTGGTCCTTCATCATTTACATTAAGGAAGTTGCTTAAGAATCTTGTTGTTATCTAGCCTTCCCATTAGTCTTAGGAAGGAAAATAAAATTATCATGAGGATAATATGAATTTATTAAACTTTTAAAAAAATAAATCTTTATTGTTCAGTTTGTTATAGTTGTTCCTCTTTTTCCCACCCATAGCTCCCCTCCACCCAGTTCCCACCCCACCCCATGCCCTTACCCTCCACTGTCCTCATCCATAGGTGTATGATTTTTGTCCAGTCTCTTCCTGCACTCCCCACAGCCTTTTGAATTTGTTAAACTTCTATCAGCTATAAGAGTTCCCAGCTTTAAAAGATAAATATTAATGAAAAATAATTGCAAATGCTTTCCTAGAAAGAGTCTGATTTCCACAAATGGACTAAAGTATGTGTATTGCCAGCATATATTATTTTATATAATTTCACTTCTATTTTCAGGCTTCAGAGATGCCTTAAATACAAATGCCATGACAATGAATTTTCCTCAGACATTTTTTTATATGGGAATTTTACCAGTTTTCATGCTATTGAATCAAATATACTACACAGAGAAGTAGAATAAATGATAAATCAATAAATATGGTACTATTGTCTTAGAACATAGAACCAGTTCTTATTGGCAAAATTATTTTGGAAATATTCATTTGACTTTCTAAAGACCCTTCAATGACTGAATATAAGTCTTTTTATGTAGATGTGTCTGTAGTTGTGTATATATTGAGTTTAGTAAAAGTGTTATGAGCATTTTATGGTCTATACAAATTTGTATTTGTGAATTTCACTGAACACCTTTAGAATTTATAACTGCTTCAAGTCACCTCATATGTTTGAAATATATCCATATTCTAAATCGTAATTTACTTAAAATATGTTATACATAAAAGTGACATAATGAAGCTTTTTTATTTTAAGACAATATAAGTGTAGCACTTTTACTATTGTTGCAATATTAGTATTTATTTGGCATGATGTTATTAAGAAAACAGACTTGGATATTTTACTAATATTGGCTATGGGCTTATGTCCACATAATTCCAAAGACAGTATTAAATATTCCCATGAATTAATTTTTGGGACTGCAAGCACATAAAAAAAAAAAAAGTCTGCCTTCACTTCATTACTTTAACTGGAAAGCAGAGTATAAAATATATGCCTATAAGAAGAAAATGCATTTATTCAAAGGTGCAAGGACCTTGGGCCATTAACTAGTCATAATTTATATATCAAATTTCACTGGGGATATGTTTGCTATAAAATAATTTTATTGCATTAAGTTCTTGGAAGGAAGGTTGCTGAATTTATTGGATGAACCGTTTATTGTAATATCATGTAAACCTGGACACACTGTTTGTTTTTTCTTTAAACATTTGTTAAACATAGAAAGAGGGATAATTAGAGCCTTGAATCACAAATCCACATATAGATACATAGAAATACTACATTTTATGAGAGCCTGTTTTTTGTCTTGTTCAGACAACTACTTAGTTTTTCTGAAAACTAGAATGTGAGTATTCTAAAGCGATTCTGTCACCATATGTGCAGTCAGCCTTTATCTGAACATATACAGACCCATTGGAGGCATACGTTATGATAATAAAAATTTGGAAACATTTCTAGTAAGATTCATACATCCAATTAAGTATTGTAGACTGTGCTGTCAGAAGTGGTGTTCTAAGCCTAGGCCTATAACACCTCCTTATGACTCTGTTTTGCTTCCTCACACACTTTGCATAATTATGTGTATTGAGAATTCTGAAAATATGTATAGACTTCACCAATTTAGAAATAAATTTATCCAGAAGTAAAAACAGCGTGAAAGACCTTTATTACTAAGGTTCTCAATCTGCTTATGAACTCTAAAAACTGACAAACTTTAGATAAACAAACATCGAAATTCATAGCCATAAACACAGATTTGGGATTCTGTTTCAAAATATGCAATAGAGATTTGTGTGTGTGTGTGTGCAGTAGCATAGAGATATGCAAAAAGATTTCAAAATGTACAAAAGGGAATAACAATATTTTTATTATTTAAAAATATATCTTCAGTAGATAAAGATATAAAAAGATGAACTTTTCATTTAAGATTATAGACTAAGGATCAGAGAGGATTTTCTAGCAACTTGAAAACAGAAACATTTTTCTTCCTAAGTACAGGCTCTCTTCTTTAATATGCTTTTGTTTTGGAGGCAAAACAATTGAAACCCCCTCTCCCCAAATGAACTGATGCTTATGTAAAGAAGTCTGAAGGAACAATGCACATGTGTCAAACACAAGGCCCGCGGGCCAAATCCAGCCCGCCAGGCCTTGCAATGTGGCCCGCACCGCGCTGTCATCACTGCACTCCACTGTCAGTTTATGACATTGTCAGTTTATGACTGTTCAGTAAACCATTCGGCCAGTGATTTAGGCTGGATTTTAGATTTTGGCCCCTTCTCTGATTGAGTTCGACACCCCTAATAGAGTAAGGTTTCTACTTTCTGAATTGACTTGACCCTTTAGCATGCTTCCTTGGTTGTATTCCCAAGGGCTAACCATTCAGAGAAGTTTATCTGAATTTCAAATATGGATCTTTCCTACTATAGATTTTACGTATTTCAAAGATAGTGATTTCCTTGGTCCTCTCCTCCCAAGCCCAAAATATTTTGTTCATAATATTTTTAGTGATTTGTGGTAATGTATTCAATCTCACCTCCAGATATTACACTAGTTTTGATTTTTTTGTATAATAATTTTCTTGGTGTTCTGCACATTCTCTTAAGGGCTAACATGCAGGATGCTATGGATTCACTATGCATTTTTAATGCCACCATGCTGTGTTTAACTTTCACTTTTCATTAAGCATCAAAACTGTGAGCATTAAATGTCTGATTCTGATGTTTCAATAAAAAATGACAGTTACATTTGGCAAAACAACAGCAAAAAATAATTAAAAAATAATATATTCTTTAACATTACAACCCTGAAAAGGATATAAGAAGAAAATACTAAAAATGAATATGTGATTATTCTTTGAAATTAGAAGGACTTTCTAAAAATAAAAATAAGACTTTTGTATTAAATGATCTAGAAAAAAATCAGTATTTATATTTATGATTTAGGTTATGCATTCAATTATATTTTGAGACATTTGGATTATAAATCTATTATAAAATAATATTACCATAGAAATAAAGTTTATATTAAAAGTAATTTAGGACTGTTAGTTTCCTCAGGTATAGAATTTTTCATTCCAATGTGTCTTTTATTGTACTAATAATACTAACTCCAATTTTTTTCCTTCATATATTTTTTTCCTTCCTATTCTGAATACTTTCCAGTTGTACCTTAAAAAAACTTTTTAAAATTGATTTCAGAGAAGAAAGGAGAGGGAAAGATGGAAAGAAACATAAATAATGAGAGTCATTGATCAGTTGCCTCTTGCACACCCCTTACTAAGGATTTTGAGCTCACAGCCTGGGCATGTGCCCTGACCAGGAATAGAACCGTGACCTGCTGGCTCATGGTGGAGGGCTCAACCACTGAGCAACACTGGCTGGGCTCCAGTTTTACCTTTTATTTAAAATCTCAAAGGAATTACAGAGCAGAATGTCTCTGACTTACTTAAAAAAACACACACATAGTTTTTCTGGAGAACATTTTTGGAAGGATGGGATATATGTTGACTCTTCCGGTCTGTGCACATGTATTGTAAATGATTTTTATTTATAGCCTTTGGCAATCAGTTTTATTGCTTTGTAAGCATTACTTTTAAAAAATGTTGGACTTTTTATTTTCAAAGGTACTATGTTTTTATGTGTATTTAGATATTTATATGCTTTCTTATTTTTAAATACTGTGGTCTCATACATAAGATACCAAAAGTTAGAAATTATCCTTCACAGTGTTCTACCTTTGAAGAAATAAAGCTAGCATTATAATTCTTAGAATTACTTGGAAAAAACAATATAGTAAAAGTTTCATTTTGAAGACAGAATTAAACATTTTATAATAAAGCTCCAAATGTCAAGATAATATTGTAGACACAATTGATGGCTGTTCAGAGGCTATATTATTGCTACTGAGTTTTGGAATGTCAGAACTAGTTTTTAACTGCAAAACTATTTCTAGTATGATGCTTTTAAATTTGTTATTTCTTATATTACATTATTTTCAGGCATAATAATTTTTTTCCAGGTTTAATTAAGTGCATACTTTTTATGTTTTTGAAGTGCAGTTCACTTAATCAACATTTTCTAAATATTTAGCCTTTCTTTCATGTTTCCTATTTCCATAAATTAATGTATTGTTACACATGTTTGTAACTTTGTCATTCATCTTTATATTTCTTTATTTTGCTCTGTCTTGTGTCTGTCTCTAACAGGCTCATCTCATCTCTGTACCTCCCTCATCTCCTACCCTTTGGGTACTCTAAATGCGTTGAAGGTTTCTGAGGTAGTGTAAACCAGCTTGGTCTCTAGGTTAAAGTAATGTACCTCCATGTCTTAATCACAGTTTCCTTCTATTACACATGATTTTCAGTACATTGAGCAGTAGGAAATAATTATATTCTTAAGTGATACATTCTCCTATTGATTTGAATTTGGCCAAATAGGAATTATGGTGCTGTTTTACAATACTTATATATATATAATTTATTTGAAGACAAAGAAAATTATAGGTAAGGACTAAATACTTAAAGGTTTTTTGACAACATATTTTACTGTTGTGTTTCAATAACATGTTTTAATGATACCGATGTTACTTAAATTAGTACTTTTGACATAATCTCATGTTACTCCCCTACAAATTTATAATAAGAGAAATGGCCATGCCAGTTACACAATGGACCTAGTGGGAAATTTATGGATTAGCAAGTAGAAAGGCAGAGCTTCCATATTCTAGTTAGTAATCACCTGAATTATTCTCAGTTTTCTCCTGTGCTTATCCCACATCTTTAATGATTTTCCCTAGAAAACTTCTTATCTATAATAACTTTACCCAACTCATAGACGATCCCTACATAGAGGTCCAGAGGACAAAATGAATTCATGATTCAAAAGAAAATTTGTTCAAGCAGTTACTAATATGAATACTAGATAATTACACATTTTATTGATAAAGTGTATTACATATATCAAAATATATAACATTAAAATGTAAACTCTTTGAGTTTAAAGGTTTGGAAAAATAAACACATATGGTAAACATATAGGATAATGTTAAGTTTCTCAAATGTTTACACTTAAATAGCCATGTACTCTTCCCAGTTAGTAATAATGGTATTCATTTTTTCATCAGTTTTAGAATAATTTACCCTGAATGTAATGAAGTTACTGACTTAATAAGTGTCTTTTTCTAAATTGCTTTGGATAGTCAACTTCATGTCTCATAACAGATGTGATTAAACATTGCAATGACATTTATTTATAGGATATATTAATATGAATAGTGATCATGGGGTGAAGTGATGGTTATGTAAAGAAGCAGGCAAAAAATGTGTATGTTCACAAGTATTGTGGCATAGTAATTAGACCAATTATAAAAAGTAGCATTCATAAAGATATATAGTATATATATATGCTAAATCCCAACTTTATACTATTTTGTCTTAGCGGGAAAAATAGCCCAGGACATTCTTTGTTATTCTTTTAGGAAATATATTCACTTCCTTTGGAAGAAAATTCTGTACCTGAAAATTGTCATTATATGAACTACTATTGTTTTAGACATTAGTGAGAAAACAAGGGATGCTCTTTTAAAACCTAAATTTACTGTTTCTTCTTATGTAATATTTGAGTTAATGAAAGTCATTTTGAAATTCAAGCCCATCACCTTCTTTTGAAAGGCAGTGACTATTGAAGTAAACAAAATAAATTAGTGCTTAGACAAATAAAGATTATAATTGATAACAAAATTATAGAAATTAATTTATGAAATTTCCAATAGTTCAATAGATTATAATTCATGTGTGCATTTTAGTTTAATAGAGAGCAAATAAAATTTTAAGTTTTTTTTAAAGGCTTCTATTTTTTCAAAATAACCCAAACCAAACTTGTTTAATTTTAAAATAATATTACCCATATATTTTTCTCTATCCTGCTAAGTTTTCAGATACTGCTTTGAAGATATATAAATTTAATGTGTATTGTTTTATGTTAACACATTAATGTACATATTGATAAATAATTTTTGTAGGACTCTTTAAACTTTGCAAGATATTTGGAATATGACATTGTTATTAAACACATTTAACTACTAATATTTACTACTGTTAACTATTACTACTGAAATATAAGAGATACCAAATTTATAGTTTAAATTGCTAGACTGGTAGTTTTTAAGCTTTTATTATTATTTTTTAAATGTATTTTTATTGACTTCAGAGAGGAAGGGAGAGGGAAATAAAAATATCAATAATGAGAGAGAATCATTGATTGGCTGCCTCCTGCATGGATCGAGCCCACAACCTGGGCATGTGCCCTGACCGGGAATCAAACTGTGACCTGATTCATAGGTCAACAGTCAATCACTGAACCATGCTGACTGGGCAGTTTTTAAGCTTTTTTTTTGTGTGTGTGTTAGCGTACATCCTATGTACATATCTAGAATCCAGAACTAGCAAGGAAATTACTAACATATAATATGTCTCCTACTAGTTAAATACTCTACACTAGGTCATTATCAATATCCTTAAAATATTTATAAGAAATAGTTTTCAAATAGCTTCCTGATTATCAGCTTTATGAAGTAATATTTTGTGGAATTTTCATCATATAATAACAAAAATATCATAGAAAAATAAATATCAAAATATATTAATATTTACAAGATAAAAAACAAGTAAATGTTCTATTTCTAACATATATATATGAAAACATAGGCTATTAAATTTTAATTTATAGCATATTTTATATACAATTAAATTTCTTCAAAGCCGATTACACTTAATTAACTTTTTTTTTTGTGTTTCTTGCTGATTGAATTAAATGATTGTTCTTCCATGTATTTTATACATCATCAAATAAATTATTAAAAGAAAGCAGATATATGTTTGTTTAATTTTTTAAGCCTTGAATTTCACCACTCAATTTTACAGAACATTCAGTAAATTTAGGTTTAAATATATCTAACGTTCTATCTCATGAAAATATGGAGAAATGTTGTGAAACTGGTGATTGAAGACATCTGTTAGTAGCACAAATGCATTATGTAAAAGGTTTTTTTTAAATTAGTTATTATTTTGAGAATGATAAATTCAATGGCTGCTAATGAATAGTTCACAGTCATAGCTGCACATTACAGTTAGAAATGGGAGAATGAAAACAATCAATGCTGCTTAAGACTATTATTTCTCCAAAATTATATATGTGTCTTGGAATATGCTAAAATCAGAATTTGTGTGCATGGTTTGAGGAACATTTGCTTTAAAATATCGTATTAAAATCTTCACCAAATGTATTATTTTACTTTGTTTAGTGAAAGCAAAAAACTATTTCAGTTCTAGAAGAATCTTGAACCCATTAAAAATTGTATCTATTAGTAAATGGCTCAGTTGAGAGGCTTAACAGTGCACAGGACAAAATTCAAGTAATATTTGCAAGTAAGTTATAAGTGTCTTAAATCACACCTGGCATTTTCTGGGTAGTGAAGAGTAAGTGGGATTTTGGGAGAGAATTTATAGAAAAGGTTTTATTTGTATATGTCCTAGTAGTTTAGAGGCATTCAGATAAGTACAGACTACAGTAAAAGGAGATGAAACTGCAGGTGAATTTGAATAAGTTGGGCTTTAGGTAGGTAGAGAGAAGAACTAGGCAGACACAAGAGAGTGTATTCCCTATGCATAAGACTAATGAGAATAGGAGCAAGTAGTTTGGAGTACGTTATTATAAATATGGTTAAGGCTTTAAAGCTGGGTTGGCATCACTCATTTCACAATAAAAATAACAAATAAGTATGGAGAAACGTTAGGAAGAAGAGAGATACGTGTGAAATCATGCAGACCTCTTTAATTTTTATCATTGAATTGCTAAACGTGAAGAGCTTACAGATAAATTTAAATTTAAAAATGTTTCATAATTAGTGGATAATGGAATTTAATTACCATTTGCTAACCATTGTCATGTTCCCAGATCTGCTGTCCACTTAACTAATGTCATAATCTTCACTATAATTTGGGAAGGATGACAAAATAATTAAGTTCCTGGTTAATGTTAATGGAAAATTGATATAATTCAAATCTATTGATCTTTTCTCTGCAGACCAATATCAGTATGCTTATGCAATCGAATAGTGACAAGCATAAAATCATAATCACAGTGTTTGTACTGTATGAATGAACACTCTCATATAGAAATCTCTGAAAGTTGTCAAAAGAATTTTTTCTCAGTTTGTTCTTTCAGATGCAATGGAAGCTATATATATGCCGTGTGCTTTTCAGAGAAATATTCACCCTTTTTAAAAATTATACATTTTAAATTCTTTAGTCTGAGCTTAAATCATAATAGATGTCTACCTTGTTATTTAAAAAAATATATATGTATATATAATCAGTTTTGGATAAAATGTAAAAATCAATGATGTTTCAAAACCATGATTACTTTTTAATATTTTCATAGGTGATCTTCCTTCATAAGGAATAACTATTTAGTTATAGAGTTTTAACCTGGGAATTGGTTTACATTTTCTTGACTGAATTCTCCCATTTCTTTCTGTAACTGATAAATAAGGATATTAAAAGAGTTCTATTTATATTAAACCTTCATGCTTACCTCATAAACTCATTAAGGAACTATGTTAGTCTAGTTTAATTCATATTTCACTCAGTGTGTCTGGAATTGTGTAAGTAATTGTTTGTGTTCTATAATAACGATCTCTTTTAGCAGGTCAGGGTGTCTCTCCACAGTCTGCTCCAGCCTGTGTTGAAAATAAAAATGACGTGAGCAGAGAAAACAGCACAGTTGACTTTAGCAAGGTAAGCTTTTCTCCTTTTCATTTAAGTAAGCTGCTGAATTGTTACTGAAATTACTACACAAGTTTTTGCATGCACATTTTTTTTTTTTGTTACTTAGCCAGAGCTGGATGTTGTTATGGCGATGGCGTTTAAGTTCATATGCAGCATTTTACTTACGTAAATGTGTACATTTTAGGCATAGAGTTTAGGTTTGAGCCACTTGGTATAATGTATCTCTTCCAGTAAAAAGAATAGCTGGACTTCACAGAGAAGTTTATGGAAGTTTATTATTTAAATGTTTGCTGTTTTCTCAAAGTTATATTTTCCTTTACTTAAGGAAACACAAATCATATAAAATTTCATTGTAGTGATTCAGAGAAAGGCATTAGTGTAAGAAAACACTAGACTATGGTGGAACTGAGCAAGGTTTCCAATGAAAACATAATAAAGATGGACTGTTGAGGGATACATCTAACTGGGGCCAATTCAAGTGCAATCTTAAATTATCACTTACTGAGATTATTCTAAGAAGATAATGAGTCTGAGAAAATAATGTGATTTTAGTCAGCGAATTCCTGACATTGTGCATGTGCTATTGTTGGCTATGGCAAACCAGCACTTAAACAGCAATGAGGAGTCGCAATACTGGCCAAAAATAAAGAGAGGGTCAACCATTCTCTTTATCTGAGTGGCTGAAACAGCAGTAACTCAGAGTGTGAGTCTGTGTGGTGGTTTTCCACCCCTAAAGTCTGTAACACTGACAAGGATTATAACAGTGGGAGGAGATGGGGATGAGAGGCACCAGTCAAGTCCTGAAAAAAAGTAATAGCAGTCAGCTCCCCGTTGCTGTTTCAGAATCCCTCTGCTAATGCCTCAGCGGTCTGGGTCTAGTCGTGTGCATGCTAGCCCTCTGGTGCCTGGCAGTCTCCGTGGCAGCGCGGTGTACCCGGTTAAGTCTGTTAATTATGCGTGCAGGGACTGGGAGGCCAACAAAAGGGGCACACTAGTCCCTGTGGGATGAAACACAGGCATGAAAAAGGACCTCCGCACCAGCAAGAGAGAGAGGTGAGGGCACACTCGGGCTATGTTTCCATGATGGTTCAAAGCTCATTTCACTGTATGCAGGCATGCGATTCAAACATTAAGCCAGCTCAAATGTAATCCATTTGCCTTTCCAAAAGCTATCTATCCAAAGCATTACATCTTCATTCATCTGCAAATTGGAATGAAATTGTTGCAAACTGCCATACATTTAACTGCTGATATTCTTCATTGAAAACATTATCTTAAAAGCAGTGACAGCCCTGAACGGGTGGCTCAGTTTATTGGAGTGTCATCCTGTATGCCAAAAGGTTGTGGGTTCAATTACAGTCAGGGCACATGTGGGAGGCAACCAATCAATGTCTCCCCCTCAAAAAATTAATAAAACATATTTGGGTGAGGAATAAATAAATAAGTAAATGCACCGACATAAGAAATATCTTACTTATTTATGCAGGCATTTACAGTACAACATGGGTATATTTAACATTCTAAAAAAGAATAATAATAATCAATTTTTATCCTTTCAACTAAATTACCTTTTAGCTTTTTTTTAAATTACATAATCCTTTCAAACTGAATTTTATATCTCCAAACCATTTTACTTTTAGCTGTCTGACCTATCTTTGGAAGCCTTAAAAATGCTTCTCATTTAAAAGAAAATGAATTTTGTCAAGCGGAGACTAGATTTATCCTCAGGTCTCCCCAAACAGTTGCAACTACAGGAGAGTGAAAAACACATTTTCTTTCCTTTAATCCTTTCGTCGTATTGCTTTTTCAATCATTTGTTCATTTCATCTTTTAATAGGCAAATTAAATTGCTAGGGCGCTCTACTCAGTACTAACCTTCTGTATTCCTCAGTCTCTCATCCCCAGCATGACACCTTGGAAAGAACATGGCTTTTTACAAAAAGCGTGAGATCTGGAATCCTAACTCTACTGTTTATAAACTATCTGATCTTGAAGGAATTCTCTGAACTTCAGCTTTCTCGTTTGTAAAATAAGAACAATAATCCTTTCTAATAAAAGAGTAATATGCAAATTGATAACCACTCCAACACACAAGATGGCTGCCACAAGATGGCCTGCAGGGGAGGGCAGTTGGGGGTGGTCAGGTGAGCAGGGAGGGCACAAGATGGCCTGCAGGGGAGGGCAGTTGGGGGTGGTCAGGTGAGCAGGGAGGACCCAGGCCTTTAGGGAAGGGTATTTGGGGGGAACCCAGACCAGCAGGGAAGGGCAGTTAGGGGTAATCAGGCTGGCAAGGGAGCAGGTAGGCACCAGTCAGCCTGGCAGGGGAGTGATTAGGGGGTGATTAGGCTGGCAGGCAGAAGCGGCTAGGGACAATCAGGAAGGCAGGCAAGTGGTTGGAAGCCAGCATTCCTGGATTGTGAGAGGAATGTCTGACTGCCCCTTTTAGACATCCCTCAAGGGATCCCAGATTGGAGAGGGTGCAGGCTGGGCTGATGGACAGCTTCTTCCCTCCCACCCCTGTCCATGAATTTTGTGCACTGGGCCTCTATAATAATAATAATAATGTAAAAATAAAATAATAGAGAGCTTGGCAGAGTGTGCTGGGAATGTAGCAGGCATTGTCCACTTAAATATTTTCAATTTTAATATGTAGATTCAAAACCCCAGTCAAATTTTGAGATGTTAAGGGTAAAAAAAGTCTTTATTCATGTCATGTGACTTGATCCTATCTATATTCAATCTACATTTTTTAACCCTTCCAATGGCCAGCCCCATCAAACTTCCTAATTTAAGGAATTTTTTTGAATATAATCTAAGTTGTCAGGTTGTCGCTTCCTATAATATTTTAAAAAGCAGATGTGTCAAAACACTCTATGTCACCATTTCTTAAATTGACATGTAGAGGGTGGATATTTTAGTATTTCCCAAATGTTGGTGGCATTTCTTTTATTTCAAACTAGAGGCCTGGTGCATGGGTTTGTGTATTGGTGGGGTCCCTCGGCCTGGTCTCCGGGGATCCGGCCAAAACTAGCTTTCCAACATCCCCCAAAGAGTCCCGGATTGTGAGAGGGTAGTTCTCGGGTGACACACCCCAGAATCGGACTCCCATCTCTCTGGTTCTGGGTGCGATACCTGAGAACTGCAGCTGCCAAGTCACCAAAGCTCGGCAGCTCCTGCGTTGAGTGCCTGCCCCCTGGTGGTCAGTGTGCATCTTGGCTACCAGTCAGATGGTTGAATGTTTGGCTGGTCACTTAGGCTTTTATATATATATATATATATATATATATATATATATATATATATATGACTCAAAGAAACATTCACATTATTTTCTGGAGAAAGAACTTTCTTCTGCATCTATCTTTAGTATGTAAAACATAGTATAAAGCAGTGGTTCTCAACCTTTCTAATGCCATGACCCTTTAATACAGTTCATAAAATTATTTCCATTGCTACTTCAGAACAGTAGCAAAATTACAGTTATGAAGTAGCAACGAAAATAGTTTTATGGTTGGGGGTCACCACAACATGAGGAACTGTATTAAAGGGTTGCAACATTAAGAAGGTTGAGAACCACTGGTATAAAGAGTTAAATGATTAAATCCTTGAACTCTAGGAAAACTCAGAAATCTCCTCATTTAGAAGGTGAGAAAGCTATATCTCAGAGAGATTAAGAGAGCTGCTCAAGATCTCTGGTTGGTTAATGTCACAGTGCCATTCTCCGCCAGAGAATCCCTATCACTTTTATTGTACTTCATGTAATGGGCTTAAGACTTAAACTTTCCCCTAAAGTCCCATCTGTATTTCCTTCACATATCAGTGTTTAGCTTGACCACACTTCCAGTTCCGCCATGATCTGTCTACACTTGTTCCCTAGAAATATAACTGCTTCACACCTACTGCTTATGTGCCAAATGCCCAGAATGAAGCATCTTTCTCTTCTTAGCAAAAAGGTCTGGGGAAACTAAAAACAGGGTATAAATCCTAATTCATAAGAGAAGAAATCCTTCAAGGTCCAATTCAGAAGAACTGAAAATCCAGGATTTTTAAATGTTCATTCCAAGTGTTTTTAGTCAACTTGAGGATTGTCCTAGAGATGTATTCAATCTAGTTCCTTACTCAGAGGTCTTTTAGGCAGTTGTAATTTTATTACAGGTTAAATTGTGGTCCTTAATTGTGACCTTTTGTTATATTAAAAGGTAGTTAATTATATTGCCAAATAAGGTTTTTTAATGAATTATATATTAACACAAATACAAAAACATAGGGATGCCCCCAAGAATAATATAATATATAATTGCAATATAATAAAATCAATAGAGAATATAAAGCTAATACCCTCTCAAATATATAACTACTTCCAGAATAATATAATGGGGAGTGGGGATGGAGTTATAAGGGGTCAATAGGGAAAAGATGGGGACCATGAAATACTTTCAACAATAAAGATTAAAAGAAATTTTTAAAAATAAAATTAAAAAAAGAATAAATAATGGCCCAGGCCGGTATGGCTCATACCCAAATTATCGGTTTCATCCCAGGCTGGGGTGTGTGTGGGAGGGAACTGATGGGTGTTTCTCTGTCACATTGATGTTTATCTCTCTCCCTTCCTCTCTTTCTAAAATCAATACAAACATTGAAATAAAGAATAATATAATGTAATGAGTATAATATAATGGCTACTCCGGATATATATATATTATTTAACTATAACTTACTATGCTTGAAATCAATAGATAAATTTGTTAGTCCTGAAATAAAAGTCTGTATATTTAATGCTTTTTCTAAATTACAGGTATCAACTAATAATATATTAAGTATTATGTAATTCAAAAATAAAATTATGTGTAAGGACTATATATTTCCTTTTATATAATTAAACTATACAGATTATTTTTATATTTAATCCTTAGGATAAAGTATATACTCCATATAATGAGTTTTATTTTTTGTGTCATCTTTATTTTATCGATAAATTAAGTAGTTATAAACTTTCTAAATAGCTATGCTGAGTTCTTGATTTAAGAAAGCAACATATGTAATGTAGTCCCTAAAATCTGGCTATGGGAATTCTAAGGTACTTCTAAAAATTCTAATATTTTTCCATTTTAAACTTCTTGGAAAAGCTATTCTCATACCATTAACCTTGCAAAAGAACTGCCTGGCCCCTTAAAAAAAATCTCTGCCTCACTTATATTTGCCAGAACTCTTTTCTCTCTCTCAGCTATTCCCACTTTGATCTTTGGCCTCCACTTAATTGACATAGAGCATAAAACCAATTACTAGAGCAGACAAAAATCTTATTCTCCCTATAAAGTGATTTCCATAAAAAGCAACTCAAATGAATTAGAACCAAGAAATAGGCCTTGCAAAATTGACTTTAAAATCGCTGTTTGGTTTGCGTTGAGGCCATGCGCATAAGAATGAACATTTACTCTTAAGGACAGTTTACAGTCATTTTTCAGACTTCACCCTTTAAGCATTTCTTCTTGTTAATGATCACTTTTGTGTTGTGTGCATTCATTTCAATCATAGACATCTCATATCAGAAGTTCAACTATGGCTCTTCAGCCACCCCAAATGTTAAAATTTATATTCTTGTATTTTTTTTAATCTCTGCTATATCTAAATTCTCTGATGAGAAATTAAAATTGAGGAATGATCAGGCTAAGTATAGAATGAGAAGGATATAGAATAAAGGTGAATACTAAAGTCATAATTAGCACTGTAAGGAGAAACATGTTTCTATTTCTTTTGAAATAGGCATATTTTGAGTATTAATTAAAATGTATTATGCATAAAATTTAGATGATGCAACCTAAAAATATTTAAGTCTATTGGAAAATCTGAATTAAATCATGACTCAAGCATATTAATTTAATTGAACACATGCTCCTTTCTCCCTCAATATTTCAAGATTGTTGATACTGAAGAAGTTTCTCTTTAAGATATTAAATAGAGAACCTAGAATATTCAGCTTATTGATGAAAGTTAGATAAATACACAAGTAAAGAAAAAAGTTATTTTTGAAGGGAAAAAAGACCTTTAACTATTTAAAAATGTGTTTAAACCATATACATATATAAGCTATATTTATTCAAATGTTACAGTATTTATTGATGAATTACAATATGTGAGGCACTGTGCTAGCATGTAATTTAGGGAATTTCCCCCATTTTGGTTCATCTTAATTTGCTCTGTGATGCTTGCAGGTTGATCTACATTTTATGAAAAAGATCCCTCCAGGGGCTGAGGCCTCAAACATCCTAGTTGGGGAGCTGGAGTTTCTGGATCGAACTGTGGTTGCATTTGTCAGGCTGTCTCCAGCTGTATTGCTTCAAGGACTGGCTGAAGTCCCGATCCCAACCAGGTAAAAAGTGTAACAGCATTTTTGCATTTTTCTTAAAACATTTTTTTATTTTTTTTGGTGAAGTAAAAAACAAGGAGTAAATGTAATTTACTCTGAGGTTTTTTCTAGAAATGAATCCACAAATCTGTTGTTTTATCTTGCTTGTGGAGAAGGGGGAAAAGTTCCTTAAAATTATTCTTTTTTTTTGCCTTAGCTGGTTTTGCTCCTTGAATAGAGCATTGGCCTGCAAACTGAAGGGTCCCAGGTTCAATTCCAGTCAAGGCTACATGCCCGGGTCATCCCCAGTAGTGGGTGTGCAGGAGACAGCCGATCAATGATTGTCTCTCATCATTGATGTTTCTATGTCTCTCTTCCTCTCCCTTTTTCTCTGAAATCAATAAAAAAAAAACTTAAACATTTATTCTGTTCTTTCCTCTAAAACTTTTATGTTTTCTTTTAGGCATGTTCCTCTTCTTTAAATACCACTATATAAATCTTTGATAAAAAGTGATCAAGTATTAAGCTTTTCTCTAAGATTGCATTTGACATTGGGCTACTGAGGATCCTGTATACGAGTGTGGTCAAACTAAAAGGAAAAAAAAAAAATTAGTTTTCAAGCTTGGTTAATGCTTAAATAAGTAGGCCTTCATGTACATGTAAGTGGCATCATTAGGATAGCCCCTGCTGTACTTAATGTACTGTATGTTTTAATCTTAGGCACAGTGTACTTCCCATATATAGAGTCTGAGGAATCGTTGGTAGAAGCATATGGTGCTGAGGCTGAATCCAAATCAAAAGCACAAATTTAACATGATTATCTGAACTTGTTTCTCTTTGAACTATGCATAAAAACAACAATTTAGGGATAGTATTAACTGAATTATAATTGTTTATAATATACCTATATTTTATGGATATAAGACTATTCACAAGCAAAGATATGCGAAAAAAATAGTTGACGTTAGCACATTAGGTTCCTAGCAAATTCGCCCAGGGACTTTGTTTTCTTCCCTTTTTCCTCCATCAAATGTAATTTCTATACGAAGACAGCCTTTTATTCTGATCCTATTTTCATAGCAAAACATATCTCTCTGGGCCCCATCCTTCAAATGACTGGGGCTGATCGTGTAATGCTCTGTTTCAGATGCTGTAGTATGCCTCCTCTTCCAAACATTGAATGCCTCGGCCAGATTAAGATGACGTAAGGTACAGGTGCTCTGGCATCTGGGTTTATAGAATGTTTCCTCTATGAACCTTTGGCCTTTACATTAGAGTACATCACTCTGTGGCTTTAAAAAAAAATACATTTTATTGATTTTTTTACAGAGAGGAAGGGAGAGGGATAGAGAGTTAAAAACATCAATAAGAAAGAAACATCAATCAGCTGCCTCCTACACACTCCGTACTGGGTATGTGCCAAGGTACATGCCCTTAACCAGAATTGAACCTGGGACCCTTGAGTCCGCATGGCTGATGCTCTGTCCACTGAGGTAAACCAGTTAGGGCTCACTCTCGTTTTGATTATGAATAAAACATCCCCAAATATGGAACAGTTTAGTCAGGAGAGGCCTCATTTTGGAAGAGCTCAACCAGCTGGAACGGGATTCAGTGTTTGAGTACCTGTGCCTGAATCTGGTTTAAGGAAGGAAGCTGGTTACCATTCAGGTTACAGAAAGAGGTTCAGACTTTTGGAGGTCTACTGAGACTTCTGTACATACTTTTATTTAAAGAGGGGGAAGATGAACTGAGGCTATTTAAGTGGCATATGACTGCATAATTAAGGCCAGTTTTTCTACATTGTTGTTCTGTAACCTAATATCTAATGGCTTTATAAGGTATATGAATTTCTGGGAATTTAGGATTTAGATTTAAGATGTCAAACTTGCCGAGACCGGTTTGGCTCAATGGGTAGAGCATCGGCTTGGGGACTGAAGGGTCCCGGGTTCGATTCCGGTCAATCTTACTAACTTCAGAGGTATTATTTTAGTAGCTTAACATTCTTTATTAGTCTTCCAAGCCATGCATTCTTGTCGCACCATTTAAGATAGTGTCTGATGAACTCTGCGTAAATGATGGCTGTTTATGACCATGAGAGTTCCCGTATTTCAAATGAAAGAAAAGAAAAAGTCCCAGGAGTAAAGACATAATGGGGTTATGTACCCTCACTTTGAAAGCTGTCAAGATTTAGGTGACCTCATTTCATACTGACATAGCAAAATATGTGTAGAGAACAACGGAGGGAAAACTAGGGGCAGGGTAGAGCTGTAAAGGGACAGACTTGACTAACTAGGAAAGGTGAAAAGTAGAAGACTAGTTGGGCAAATAGAATAAAGAAAGCCATCAAGGGTCCTAATTATTCTTTCTTAGGACACCATGACTGTACCAGCAACACAGTAAAAATGTCAGAAAATAATCTTTTAGGAATTTATAAATAGCCCCTGAAATGGAAACTTGAAGAATAGCAACATGTACATAGGTTAAGAAATGTCTTAAAAGCATTAGTTGTTAAAGCTTCTGCCACCACATTAAATGTATTCCTGTTTTAAATGTATAGTGGACATTCTGTATGGTAGATATTGACTTGGGCTTGGTTTCAACTGAAACAAAAACTTAATGTCAGATCATATAGGACTGTGTAACATATGCTTCATGTAAAAACATGTATAATTGCTAAGTAAATGAAGGGTAGAATTATAGTACCTATTTTTCATATATTTTACAAAGCCATTAGATATTCATACTTAAGAGCATAAATCATTTAACAAATGAATGCTGTAGAGTTATATTGCAGAATACAGGGCATTTAAAATTTTTTACAATTTCCCTGAAGCACTGACCTTCTCCCTATAGCGTTGATTAGTCCTGCAAAGTTAGAGCATATATTGATTTCTTTAAAAAATTCCAGTTGTGATCATGAGTTTGCCTATTTATATGGAATATCACAGTTCAACTGGTATTTTTATTCCTCCAATATTGAAATTAATGTCTTTAATGCCTGGCTTTTTCTGCCTAACTGGCCTCTGATTCATGACAATAAGTTTTTTTTTTTTTTCTATTTGATGTACATTTTACATGCACCTATTGTTTTTTGACCATAGATTCTTTATTTGTTCATACAACTCTATTACCTTTCCCCACTTCTATCTAGTTCTACAATTTACTTATTAGTGATTTTTTTTTTTTTTTACAATTCAGAATTTTAAAAAAATATGTGTTTATTGATTTCAGAGAGGAGAGGAGAGAGGGAAAAAGAGATAAAAACATCAATGATGAGAGAGAATCATTGATCAGCTGCCTCCTGCACTCCCCGCACTGGGGATTAAGCCTGCAACCTGGGCATGTACCCTGACTGGGTATCGGACCAGGAACTCCTGGTTCATGGGTCGATGCTCAACCACTGAGCCACATCTGCCAGACCAATTCAGAACATTTTAAGCAGATTTTACTTTTGTCACCTTAAGAATGATAGAATCCTCAAACTTCTCACTAACAACTGTGTAGGCTCTATCAGTAATGAAATGAGAGAAACGCTGAAATAAAAATAACTACAAATTCCCAATGCTTAAGAATCTTAAGCATAAGAGACAAGCCTTATAAACTATTTCAACTTAATAATGAACTGTGAAAAAAATACAGAAGTATTTTACATGGAAATTCCTATATTTAGTAATTCCTTTGAGATGAGTGATTATGTACTACTAAGATAATTTTTCTATTTTTACTATGAAACATTTGTTTTATTTTCTTAATTATAGGTTTTTGTTCATTCTGCTGGGACCCCTGGGAAAGGGTCAACAGTACCATGAGATTGGCAGATCGATTGCAACCCTAATGACAGATGAGGTATTTATTCAAGTTCATTGGGAACATTTTTGGCCACTAGGTACACATAGCTTTTGGGGTTCCTGTATCGTGACAATTTACCGTGACTTCGATTTCTCTGTATTGTCTCCTCCTTCTGTTTTCACCGTAAAATTTCCTTTGGAGAAGTTTGCTTAAAAGGGGTAATAAGTTCACACACACGAATATAATACTTTAAAACCTCATATTCTAAAAATAATTTGCTATTTAGTGACATTTAGAATATATTATTAATATTCCCCTTACATTATATGTATTTTCAGAGCAAGCAGCATTATTACTGTCATTGTTAATCTTGTTTTGGGCAAAGTGATTTTTTAAAAATATATTAACAACTTAATTGAGATAAAAGTCACAGGGTACACAATTCACCCATTTGAAGTAGTACACTTCATTGGCTGTTAGTATGTTCAGAGTTGCATGCAAACATAGGGAGTAGGCAAAATAATTTTAAGGTCCAAGAAAAAACAATGAACGTTTATAGTATGTATGATGATAAAAATAGTATACATGACAATAAAAATGATGCAACACCTATAAATTTTCTTTATAATGGCCTATATCTAGTTTTTCTTAACCTGGGAGTTTTTGAACCGTTATAACTATAGATGGTTTTCAAGGGCCGGTGATCCCTCTGATATAGCACATACATTTTCTGTGTAAAGAATTTGTATGTAGATTTTTTTGGACTGAAAAAAGCTTTCATCAGCTTCACAAATAAGTGTATATCTAAAAAATGTAAGATCATAAAAATGAGAACACAAGATGTAACATTGTTTAACTAGGTCCTTGTATTCCCCAACACTTTATGGAAATCTATTTTTATTATTTTATTGTTCTTCTTATTAAAAAAGAACAGATGCAAAAGATCACAGAAGGAGTATAAATTCAAAATTCAGTAGTAAATAACAAATGGGACTATACAAAATTAGAATCTTGTCTAAATAATTTAATGATGTATTTACTGAATTTATGGCTTCAGATACTTTAAAATCTGTAAAAAAAAAAAAAAAAAAAAAAAAAAAGAGCAAATTAACATTGGCTATAACTTTTACCAGCCTTACAAAATCTGAAGATTTTAACTTGTATTTGGGGGGTTGATAGAAATTATTCTTTTACATCTGTTCAAATTGTGTTTTATGATTTTATATCAATTGTTTTCTTAATCAGGTTCAGGGGGAAAAAAGAACAACTTATTGAGTATATTAGTTTCTATTGCTGCTATAGAAAATTAAAATAAGGTGATTAAAATAAGAGTAATGTATTTTATCATATTTTTGTGGGGCCAGTAGTCTAAAGTCAAGGTATCGGCAGGGCCACATTCTCTCTGAAGGCTTTGAAGGGGATCTTTCCATGTCGTTCTAGCTTCTGGTAGCTCATGGTGTTTCTCAGCCTGTGGCAGCGAAATTCCAGTCTCTGCCTCCATTTTCACATGGCTTTTCACATGTGTGTCAGCTACTATTCTGTCTCTTATGAAGACACTCATTGGATTTAGAGCCAGCGTAATCCAGGATGACCTCACCTTGGGATTCTTACCTTAACTACATCTGCAAAGACCCTTATTTCAAACTAGAGGCCCAGTGCATGAAATCCTTTCATGGGTGTGGTCCCTAGGTCTGACCAGTGATCAAAGCATGACCATCTGGCATGGAAGGGCAGGTCTCAGCTTACCTCTGGGCCCTGGTCAGTACCGGGGCCTCCAAGTCCCCACGTTCCCCCCTCTGCCTGAGTCATCAGGTCCCTGCCCAGCTCCCTCAGCACCTGCGAGCCAGGCGGTAACCCTGCCCCTGCTACTGCTGCTGCTGCTGGTCGCCATCTGCAGGGCAATTGGCGGGGCAATTGGGCCCTGCTTGAACCTGCCTTGTCCTGACGCAGCCCACTCACCTGCTCCACCATCCTGTGCAGTCCCACTCTGGTCAGGGCCCATCGCGTCTGGCAGCGCCTGCACTGCTGCCTGCTGCCAGTGCCATGTCGCCAACACTCCCACGTTCTATTTTATAACCTTATTATTTAATAATTGAAACAAAATTAACCTGTTAAATTAGTTCATATATGCCAAGGTATAAATATTGCTAAAATATATAATATAGTCTATACATTTTCATCTCTATTTTTAAGCAAAGGCATCTTTCAGAAAGTTTGATTTAACACACATAAATAACCTTTGCCAAGCTTGAATCATTAATTCTAGCTTAATTAGCTTCCTTCTGTGGGACTGAAAAAAACATTAATACTTTTCTTCCCACCTTCTAAGTTCTTCTAGGCTGGGCTAATAACAAAATGAACAGATACTCATGAACAGAAGAGAATGTGGACATGGAGAATTCACAGAGGCATGAAAATTCCAAAGACAACATTGGGTATCTAAAGACACTTTTGGGGGAGAGCAGGGAATTAGATTTCAGAAGTGAAAATGGGCTATCCTCAGGTAGTTGAGGAATACCAAAACACACATGGCAAGAAAATCATTGCTCGGTGACTCAAAAACACATGGACACAGGGATATCTAGCTAATAAGCATCTGGCTAAAGCCTTCTTGTAAACCATACTTAATTCAACCTGTATCCTAAGATCTTCTTCCTGAAGCAAGTTTCTCTCTCTGAATCTCTTGGGCAGAAAAGGGGGAAGAATAAAAGTTTCTTTGAGTCATTTGTTTCTTAATAAATAGCTTAAAACCAATATCACCCAAAAAGCAGCTTCAGGTTGGCAGAATTTTAGTCTCATCTCTTCCATCCTCCTTCCCCTTCCCTTTATTCTCACCTCCAGAAATTTTGGCATTCATTCTGGCATTCTGAGAAAAATATATGTCTGTGGGCATTCATATATAAAACTAAATTATAATATTTTACTTGGAAACATCATTTTTTCCCCCAAATTCTATAATCTCAGATGAGGTAACAGGGAAATGGAAACACTGAACACATTAAGATTTTATAACTTTTAAAATCTATAAATGATATTTATTTTCATCCTTATAGGTATTTCACGATGTTGCTTACAAAGCTAAAGATCGCAATGACTTGGTATCAGGAATTGATGAGTTTCTGGATCAGGTTACTGTTCTTCCCCCTGGAGAATGGGATCCCAGCATTCGTATAGAGCCTCCAAAAAATGTTCCTTCCCAGGTATGCGTACTTGCAAATACTTGTCTTTTAAATATATGCACCAAAATAGTATCACCTATCACAAAGATTGACACGCTTAAATTATAACCTCTGTGATGTTGTGCTCTATAATAAGAAATATATATTTGGTGTTCCTCTTGTTTCTAGCACAGAGCTCCTAAAACTTTGAGAATTTCCTGTTACGAGAGTAACAAAAGTGTCTTTTGTTAGGTTGAGGAAGGAGGGTTTTGGAACTCACTTAAAGAGGGAGGCTGATTGCCAGCAATGCCATCTATATATTGTAATTAGGTGGTTGGAACTTTCAGTTTCACCTTCCTCCTTTGGGGAGGGGAGAGGAGCTGGAGATTGAATTCAATTCCCAATGGCCAATGTTGTAATCAATCTGCCTCTGTAATGAAGCTTCCATAAGCTTCAGTGTTGGTGAACACATGGCGATTGAGGAGAGTTGTGCACCGGGAGAGAACATGGACACCGCTTGCCCTTTCCCCTTATCTTCCCTTTGCATCTCTAACATGAGCTGTTCCTGAGTTATATCCTTTTATAAACGGGTGGTCTAGTAAGTACAATGTTTCTCTGCGTTTCCTGTGATCCACGCTGACAAATTAGTTGAACCCCAAGGAGGGAGGTCTTGGGAACCTGAGCTTGCAACTTTTAACTGAAGTAGGGGGGAGGGCAGTAAGGGGGCAGCCTTGCAGGACTCAGTCCTCAACCTGTGGTATCCGATGCTATTTCTGGGGAGATAGTGTCAAAGCTGGGTTGAATTATAGGACACCCAGATGGTGTCTGGAGCATTGCTTGGTGGTGCTGGGAATGCCCACTTTCTTTCACATGGAATTGGTACCAGGACCTATTTAACCTTTAAGAAGTTAGAAAGTCTTCCATGATCGTATGCAACACACTTCACTGAGAAATTTGGTCTATTGATGATATACTACTAAATAAAACAGTCCCATATCCCTGGAAAGATTTTAGACCCATTTAAAAACATATTATACTGGAGGAAAATTAAATTTTTAATAAAGATGTAAAATATGGCATAAGAAAAAGTCCTTTACTGCCTTCCTATATTTTGATGCATCACTTAGAAGTTAGCAAGTATTAAAAAAAAAATTTGAAAGGCATGGCTTAGTTTTATTATATAGAAAACTTTCCTATTACTGCTGATCATATTAATTGGGAAGCATTTTAAATTAAAAATCTTATGTTTGTTTTATCTTGGTGTGGAGGTGTGACATAAAAATTGAAGAAATTCTGTTTATAAAAATTTAATGCACATTTACTCATTATATATATATTTTTTCCCCCAGGAAAATAGAAACAAAGATTGTTGCTATTATTTGGGTTCATTTTCTTAATGTAGGCATGCTTTTGTTGAGAGTGGTGACCAAATGTTTGTTAATCCCACTCCTCATAGTATCACCTCTATTTCTACTGAGTCTGCCTCCTACAACTATCCCAGTTGTCATCGAGTAGCCTTGTTTGGGGCTCTTGTCCCTATGGAGTCCAGGCTGGTCTGACTTGACTACACTAGTTGAAGTAACAGATGGTCTAATTGACCCAATCCTGGACATGGAAGTTCTTTTAGTTAGCTAGAGATGTGCAAGTGAGCAGATATACCACTCAAACGTGCCTATTTTAAAAAGGTGTCATAATCCCACTCTCAATGCAAGGAAAATAAGCTGACATCTGCCTCATTTTTGTGTTTTCATCCTGAAGTCATTTCATAACATTAAAGATAATGTGCTTTTCTTTTCTCAGCAATAACAATTTTGTCATTCTATAACTGCAGCCATATATTTTCAGTTAATCTATTGCTAAAATAAAAGAAGTTGCTTAAGGAGTAATTTTAAGGGTTGTACACTGTCCTATTTTTGTACTTGTTTACATCTTTGCCATTACAATAGTAGAAAAGGTGATATAATGCTTTCTGAAATACTAAGCTTTTTAATTGGTGTTATTTAGAAAATTTAACAAAAATATAAATACATTGAGACAGACTTTTAAAGTCACTTTTTAATACCAATTAGTTTTTCTTTTTTTCTCTTTTTTCTTTATTGTGGCAAAATGTATATAGCAGAAAGTTTTACCATTTTTTAAGTGTACAGCTCAAGTGTCATTAAGAATTTTGCACATTGTTGTGCAGCTATTACCACTAACTGTCTCTAGAACTTTTTAAAAAAACCTTTATTGTTGAGAGTATTATAATTTTTCTTTCTTTTAAAAAATCCCTGTTAGTTTGTCAAATATTAAAACTGAAGTTAAACTTTTTTTTAAGAACACCTTGTCTTTGAGTAATGATGTTATTAAGGCAAGTTGAAGCATGGGAGCTCTGTATTTTTTTTTTAAAGAATTTTTTTAAAAAATATATTTTATTGATTTTATACAGAGAGGAAGGGAGAGAGATAGAGAGTTAGAAACATCAATGAGAGAGAGTCATCGATCAGCTGCCTCTTGCACACCCCCTACTGAGGATATACCCGCAACCAAGGTACATGCCCTTGACCGGAATCGAACCCGGGACCCTTCAGTCCCCAAGCTGACGTTCTATCCATTGAGCCAAACTGGTCCCGGCAAGCTCTGTATTTTTAAAATTATTTTTATGAGGTGATCAGAATGTATTGGGAGGCAATAGTAGAAAGAACATTGAGTTAAAAATCAAGACCTCTGGGTTCTGATCTTATTTATTTGTATGATCATGAACAGATGTCCTAACCTCTCTATACTGACATTCTATGTCAGCATGTCTAATAGAAATTTCTGCAAGGATAGAAATTTTCTATATCTATGATATATAACAAATCAAGTCACTATTGAGCACAAGAGATGTACCCATTGCAACTGAGGAACTAAATATTAAACTTAAATTTATTTAAATTTAAATAACCACATGTTTTTAGTGGCTGTCATTTTAGACAACACAGTTTTGTGTAATGAATTTGAATTAGAGATAAGCTGTATGCTTCTTTATATTAGTATTTTTAATGTATGTTGTAATTGAATAACACACTATGAAAATTTCTTTTATTAGATGAAACAAAATGAAGTATTATACATTAAGTACTCTGACTTCAGACTTGTTCAAATAATGCTTTCCCCCTCCCCCCCATGTGATAATTCCATGATTGTTATTCTTTTGAAATGTATAAATAATGAAATTTTAGGTATTTTTCCTTTCGGTTAAGAGAAGAATAACCAATCACCTAAAGTGATAACCCTGAAAATATCATTTTATCAGTCATTATAATCACTCCCTTGTGTATACCCTCAATTTCTTTGCTTTTCTCTCATGCCGTTTACTTGCTTGTCAAAACTACAACCCTGTTTGAATGCAACTCTTTAGTCTGTATCTGCCTTGGTACAAGTGAATGTGGCTAAAGGAAAACATGTAATTACACTGAGTGATCTCACATAATTCTTGACTACATACCCCAAGTGGGCCCTTAATGTTACAAGTTCATAGTCCAATCATTCTCTCTAGATGACATTTCACACCTGTTTTCTGTCCTCAAACCATCATCACATCCTTTCTGACCTTCACTCTTAGATGTTGACTTGCTTTTTACTTTCCCGAGAAATAGAAAATGATTAAAAGAGAATTTCCACAGACTCCCACCACCCCAGCTATCCACCTGCCAGCATCTTCATCCTCATACTCTGCCTCCCATATAATACTATTGATGAATTATCCGAAGTCAGCCTCCTACCTGTGCACTCCTACCCCTCTTCACACATCTACTCAAAGACATATCTACCAATTATCATTTTTTTCTTCCGTGTCTCATAATTTCTTTTGCTCTGTATCATCTGTTAGCATACAGCATTGTTAATTTTCATATCTTAAAAAAAAATTGTTAATATTGCTACCACTGCAACTAAATGCCACAGAAAAGTTCTCTGGACTACCTGCCTCCAATCCCTCTCCTCCAATTCTCTCTTAAACCTGCTCAGGTAAGTCATTTGCTTCCCTCACTTCACTAAAATTACTTGAAGGCTATCAAATATCTCTACAATGCAAAATTTCATGGTCCACCTCAGTCTACATGTTATTTGGCCTATTAATCATCAACATTTGGCAGAGCTGATAACTCTTTGGTATACTTTTTTCTTTGGTTTTTACTTCTTCCCAGTCTTCTTTTCTGGTTTCTTCTCTTCTCTTTGATTTCTTTATGTTGAAGTGATGCAGGATTCAGTCCTTAGTCATATCCTGTCCCTTATCGATACTCATTCTCTTGGTACTATCTTCCAATTTTATAGCTTTAAATCTTCTCTCAAATTTATATTTCATCTTGAACTTGAGAGTTATTTATCCAAATGCCTATTGTGTTCTCCTCTTGGATGTTTTTTAGATATATAAAACTTATCATGTCCTAAAGTTTGAACTGAATTGTAGACTATTTTATTTCTGTACACATCTTTGTATTTCTATGAGGAAAGTCAATGTAATGCTTCCTGAAGTAAATAAGAAACTGATCTTCTCTTAAATTCTATTCCATCAGCACCTTCCCGTCTTGATAGGACTAATTGCACACTTACAGTTGTACTCACTCCACAGTTACAATTGATGGAGCCAAACATTTTACTACTTTTTCTTATATCCGATTTCTAGTCTGCCAGAAAACTTTTGGCAGTGCCTTCAATATCTATCCAGAATAAAACAATTTCCTGCTATTACAACTGCTACCACTGCATTGCAGGCTGCCATCATAATACTTTTGGATTACTGAAATAGCCTCCAAACTGGTCTTGTTTCTACCTTTGGTCCCTAGAATCTGTTCTCAATAAATACCCAGTGTGACTCCAAGTTAGATCACACTCATCCTTTCCTCAATACCCTGCACAAGTTCATCATTTCACTGAGACTAAAAGCCAGATACAATGGTTTATGAAGCCTACACAGTCTGTCCTCCCTTCACCTCTCAGGAGTCATCCCCTACCAGTTTCTTCATTGCTTACTCCTCTCCAACTCTATTGACCTGCTTGCTCCTTGTTCTTTAAACCCCATAGCCACTCTGCTGCCATAAGACTGTCCCACTGGATATGCTTTCTGCATGAATATACCCCAGTTATTGTCATGGATAACTCCCTGTCTTCCTCAAGTTTTTCTTTAATGACACTTTCTCACTGATTAGTGCCTGACCAGTGTATTTATAATTGCCTCTCTCCTCTCTGAACACCCACCCTGTACCTCAACCTCCCTCTTACTCTGCTCTAAATTTTCACATTTCCATAGCTTTTAATCCATCTAACACACAGTAGAATGAATTAATTTGTTTGTTTACTGTTTGCCTTTCCTATTAGAATGTAAGCTCCACAGGCCTTATTTGTCCACTAGACCAATAGTGGTGGGGCCTAGAACCCGACACAAATTGCCTCTCATAAGAATTTACTGTTTGAATGAATAAATTGTATAATTTGAGTAGTCAAATATCTTCTCAACAATTGATTTGTTTTAAAACATCAAAATATGTGTGTTTCTGAACAAAAATATTTTCTGTATTATTTCTCAGAATATTCATTGATACTATTCATACACACTTTTCTTTCAAATACATTTCCCCCACCCCCTTACTACAAAGGAACACTTCTTCAGGAAAGGGCTCTGTAGCCTGGCAAATATTCTTCAATGTTTATCATTGCCTTCTTGGTGTATAGCCTTTCCATTGTAAAACAATGAGTTAGCTTGTCTACTAAAGGATACTTCCACAGAAGACTGAGTAATATCACTTGCTTTCTGAGACTTGTGGAAGCTAAGAAATGTTTTCCTAGGTGGTTGAGGGTCATTCTTTTTTATTTATTTTTATTGATTTTAGAAGGGGGGCGGGGAGAGAGAGAGAGAGAGAGAGAGAGAGAGAGAGAGAGAGAGAGAGAGAGAGAGAAATGTGCCCTTACTGGGGCTCTAACCTGTAATCTTGTTGAATCAGGAAGATACTCCAATCAACTGAGTCATTTGGCCAGAGCTGAGGGTTACTCTGAAATCCCTTGACTAAAATATGCTAATTATTTACCTGTAAAGGCATTTCCTTTATTAGTTGACAGGAATCCTTCCTCTTATCTTTTCACTTCAGTTCATTGTATCTATTCATGTTTCTGGGAAATTGTAAAAATATTAAGCAACAAACTTTCCTATATTTTGTTCATGTCAAAACCTATTTTTCTTGTGTTTTAACCCTGTAGTATTTTATCTAAATGTCCATTGTACATAAGATCCTTCAATAATTCACTTCACACTAAACATGAAGAAAATGTTTACATGTTTACATGATTTTGGAATGGCAGTCAAGTAAACATTTTAATTAAACCACTTAACATATGTTTTGTTTTGTTTTGTTTTACAATTCTTTAGGCACTTTTGAATAAATTGGTGTGATCTAAGATCATCAATATATTTTTATGATTTTCAAAAATCTCTGTCTCTGACAAAAGTAGGTGGAATACACCTATGGGAAAATAGCACTTGTATAAACCTCAGTTAATTTGTCATTGGCTCAATAGTCTTGGATCTCTATATGAGTAAGAAAGGACCATATAATAAATCATTCTTAGAGTAGGAAGATAGCCAGAATCAAAGAGGAAAATACGGTTTAAAAATAGCTAATGATAATAGTTAATGTTTATTGAACAGTTGAACTATGCCACGCATACTAACACCATATTAACACCACCTCACCCCAATGTACCCTGGCCCTGGTCTTTCTGTCCCCTTCTCTAACTTCAGAGCTTTATCTCTACCTGACATTGTAGGTTAATTATTTGTCTTCACTAATGGAATACTTTTTCTCGATCATCTTTGCATCTCTAGTATCCATAACCATAAATGACACTCACTAGGTACTCAATAAGTATTAGATGAAAGAATGAAAAAATGTCCAAAACCCATTTCATTCTCGTGGGCACATTAATGGTGTAAAGCTTTAGGAAACTAGATAACTTGCAGCAAATAAGTAATGATGTCTGGGTCTTAGCTATTATGCATATTGTCTCAAGGGAAACATTTTGGTTTTGGTATTTATAAGTAGCACCTGATATTTACAAACCAAAACACTTCCAACAGGAGAAGAGGAAGGTTCCTGCTGTACCAAATGGAACAGCAGCTCATGGGGAAGCAGAGCCCCACGGAGGACACAGTGGACCTGAGCTCCAGCGAACAGGAAGGTTAGTGAAAAGCACCTGTACGGGACTTCGAAGACCAAATGATATACTGTTCTTGCGTGTTAGGAATTGCTGCTTTGAGATCTCATTTTTAAAAATACTTTAAATATGAATTCTGTTTTGGGAGGGAGGAGTAAAAATGCCAATGAATTTTATTTATCTTTAGTTAATGATTGCCATTACCATTAAGTCAGAACAGTGTTTGCATCATTCCATTTTAACTTACCCAGTCTTTCATTTTGCTGTGTATAAAATGCATTCACAGATTCTTCGAATGAATAAGAAAACTGTCAGTTGCCCCTTCCAAAAGAACCCGTTGAAAGCTTCAAGTTTACGATAGAAATAAAAATAAATACCAAGAGAACAGTCTTGTAGACTATATCTCATTACATGCAAGTAGGATGTATATAATAGCATTTTTTACTTTTGCAGTCATAATTTGAAAGAGCTATATGATTTATTTTTCTAATCACACATTTTTGACGAGATGAAAGCTTCAATTTATTTCTTAAAATGGTTCTTTATGGTTTTTTGACAGCTTGTCTTTCTCCAAGCAATGTGTGAGCAGAAAATCAGAAACCCTTGGGTGGGTCTCTCTTCAGAGAATATGTGTGCACAGCCTCCATTATAATTGAAGGCAACTGCAAAGGCTTTGCAGGATTGGTGCTCCCTTCCCCTCAAGGCCATTTCCTGAACTGCTTTCACTGTGTTTTCTAAGCTGACTTCCCAGTTTCTACAACTCTGTGCATTTTAATTCTCCTCTGTTCTTTCCCTTGATCTCTGTTTGTCTCTGAGGAAATGTGCTTTAATGTCTTCCTCAGACATAAGAAAGGTTCAAACAATTCTTTCCTTTTCCCTTTGCTGGAAGCATTGTTATTCCTTCTGCTTTCTTTCATATTTTCAAATGCTCCCTTTTTATTTCTGGTGGTTATATATTTTTCCCTCTCAGGTATAATGTGCCACATAGCTTAGACTTTTTCAGAGTTCACCTTTCCTTACTGCTTCCTAAATCCTCCCAGGTCACCCATATCCGGTGTCTTCGCTTCTCCAGAGTTCTTCCACAGATTCTGTTGCTGACATGGCTTGAAGTACCCATTACTCATCTGCTCGCCTGGAGTTGCTGGTGTCCATCTGGGCTGCTCTTGCACTGTTCTCTGTAATGACCTCCCACTTCCGGATTTAGATTCTAGCTGCTAAAAGCACATTTATTACACAGTAATATAAGAGCTATTTGGACTAATGTATGCTCTAATAAGTACAATGGTCTAATAGAAAGTACTATCAAACCTATAAATATTAACTACTAATTAATATTTCATAACCACCTCAAGTTCTTTTGGGGGTTAGGTGGGATAGAAATGATAAATGAATGAACAGACTAATAAATTAAATCTACTTTGAATTGTGACTTTGACAAGTTACCAAATCATTCAGAAATGACCCACCCATCCCAAATAAAAATAATATGTATTTGTTTTACAAAACACAGGTAAAGGAACCTGAAAGGATTTTTGTGTCTGTGAACTTCACAGGTTCTCTCTGCAGGAGTTTCTGAGTTTCAAATGTCCCTTTTATTTTCAATTTAAAATTTACCCTCTCAGCATCTCCTACTCCATATCCCTCTGATGGAAGTACTCACTGGGAAAACATAGTGATTCTATCACTCACATAATAGTGATAAAGTTATTAATATGTTACTATTGAGTGCATGTCAGTCAGATCAGGGAGATTAAAAATAATACTCAAAATCTTCAGTTATACTGAAGATGTACATTTTTTAAGGCAAAATAACTTTATTTCTCAATTACACAATCATTTTTGAGGTTATTATTAGATTGCAAATGAATATTCCTATTTAGAAGATAATAAAAGTTTAATATTTTCCCATAATTTAAGTGTATTCAGCATACTGACAATATATTGGAACAATGTAATAGTTATTTTTTTTAACCTCCATGTAGGAACTTAACCATAGTCTTATTAATTTTAATATGGTATCTATTCCATGGAGCACAAAGAAGTTTCAGTAGTCAAGTGTTAAGTCTGCAGGTGATTACTAAATGTTCAAAATATGAGAATACCTGCTCATTAGTATTCTATTCCTAAGAGGTCAAAAACATTCAATCTTCAAATTAGGGAACATGTCACAATTTAATACTATCTCCCCCTACCCTCCAAGGCTCTTTCAAGTGTTTCAGTTTGGCTTTGAATATATTTTTTAAAATGAATTTATACTAAGTAACGTTATTACTGTCTTGTGAATGACAGAAATTGGAATATATCTAGGCAATAAGGGGTTCACCTTTATGGTCATGAGTTCCTTCTTCTAGTTGCCTTTGCCTAACAGTGAAAACAGCTGTGGAAGCTACCTGTCTCATTCAAAGGCCATTTGGATGGTTGCCTGGAACAACATCTGGGGAGGGTGCTGTGTGTGTGTTTGGCAGAGAGAGTAGCTAACTAGTTCACCCTCCCGCCGGCATTTTCTGCTAGCTAAACAAAATGCAAACAATCAGAAAATACTTCCAACAATTACAAGTAGCAGCCCTGAGATTAAGAATAGGTTGATGTAGAAATGGCACAGAAATATTTGGAGTAATTCTAAATCTCATTATTTGAAATTGGACTGATGAACAGCTCTGAACCTTGCTTGAGAGAACCTGGGGTTTTTTGTTTGTTTATTTATTTTTTATTTTTTTGGCCGTTGATACAGTATTTGGCTAGGAATTGAGCAAACATAGTGGTGCAAAGCCATCCCTGTAGATCATGATAATGCAATGTAGCAGGTTCATGTTGAGTCTCATCTCAGCTGATGGAAAACCTATAGTGGGACCTGGACATTTTGCTTTGTATGTCTTTTATACTTGAATTTCACTGTTGTGTTTCCCCCCCTGTCTTAGGATTTTTGGGGGACTTATTTTAGATATCAAAAGAAAAGCTCCATACTTCTGGAGTGACTTCAGAGATGCGTTCAGCCTGCAGTGCTTAGCATCTTTTCTGTTTCTCTACTGCGCGTGTATGTCTCCTGTCATCACATTTGGAGGACTGCTGGGAGAAGCCACTGAAGGTCGTATAGTACGTATCATGCTTTTCTCTGAACTTTGAAACTAATCCATTTTTAAGATTCCAGTTAGATAAGTGAGCGTTTAATTTTGGATCCCTTTATGAGGAGATATTTGATGTTTGGTCTGGCAGATAACTTTATATGAATTTCCTGGATGGTAGTGCAACTGGTAATCTGGGAGTGGGAATATCTCAAAACAATTACTTCTGAGTCTCACACAAGCTTCTGATCACAACCCTGACCCCCTCCTAGGCTAGTTTTAGGCTGTGGTTCTTCCCTCACAAGAGATCCATCCCCATATTTACAAGCCAGGCTTCTGTCCGTTCACATGCCACAAAGTATGTAAACTTTAAGTGAGCAAAAGAAAAGCAAGGTAAGGAAGGTGGAGAAGACATATCCCTACTCACTACCATTTATTTTTGGCCGACTGCCTGCATCTTATTTTTATTCTCCTATCCCACATCTTGCCCAAGGTTGCTAGGATTTTCATTGCAAAGGAAAAATAATATGCTCTTGTATTTTAAACTTTTCTCCCCAGTTATAATGGGTACCCGTGTAGCTTAGATAATGAAATAATTTATATCTCTACACAGAGTGCAATCGAATCTCTCTTTGGAGCATCCATGACTGGAATAGCCTACTCTCTCTTTGGTGGACAGCCTCTTACCATATTAGGCAGTACAGGACCAGTGTTGGTGTTTGAAAAGATTTTGTTTAAATTTTGCAAGTAAGTGTTATATATGTTTGGCTCTTAGCCCCTTTCTATTTCTCTACTGTGTGTATTCTTCTCCCAACATCACGTTTAGAAGTCTTCTGGGAGAGGTGGAAGTGGCTGATTTGATTCAGTGTGCCATTTTTGCCTCTCCATGAAAATAAAGGAAAACAAAAACGATTTGTGTATAATGTTTTGTGATGTTTGTAAAAAAATTATATTCATTCTCTACTGAGAGCTCCTGTTCATTTTATCCCCTTAGTGTTCCCTTTAGACAAAGTCTTTAGTTTGGATACTCTTGGGATATGAAGCCATTTACTTTCACATCATGAATTGGACTTATTTCCATCTGTTTAAAATAGTGGCAAGCTGTAAAATGACCTTCTTTCTGCTATTCCTTTTCTCCTCCTAGAGAATATGAGCTGTCATACCTCTCTTTAAGAGCCAGCATTGGACTTTGGACTGCAACACTCTGCATCATACTCGTGGCCACGGATGCAAGCTCCCTTGTTTGCTATATCACACGGTTTACTGAGGAAGCTTTTGCTTCTCTTATTTGCATCATTTTCATTTATGAAGCCCTAGAGAAGTTGTTTGAACTCAGTGAGGCATATCCAATCAACATGCATAATGATTTGGAACTGCTAACACAATACTCGTAAGTACTATTTCCCCTGTTGGCTTCGGGGCTTTCCTTTTAACAAACATTGCTATTGTTATAAGGAATGTGAGGAACTTACTCAGCAGATAAAGTGCCTTAAATTGATTCATGACCTAAATCCTGCACTCTCAGAGTGGAACAGGATTTTAAAAGTCATCTAATGAGCCACTCATCAGGTACTTATGGTCTCAATATAACAACTCTGCCTAGAATATCTTTTTTGGAGTTTTATTTGTCAGGAATTCCCTGTTAAGTAGTGAACCAAGGTCAATTTTGATATGTAGGCATTTTGTTTTTGAAAATACATATGATTTTTGTTTTTCTTTACAGCCTTTTCAATTTACTATAATTCAAAGGAAACTGAAAATATAAGATTTCAGATTTAGAGCAATATGGTAAAAGAGATTCTATTGGGTCAATAAAAAGATAAACAAAAATCATTGAATTGATATATAATATTGCTTTTGCAACGTATGACATTTCTGATAGAAGTACTCAGATATTGCTTTTTGAAGTTAATATACAGTTTAGAGTTAAAATAGGATTGGACCTATTGATCTTTCTAGTTTTAGTAGGCCAGTAGTTTAGAATTTCTCTAAGGCTATGTTTATATACTGTATGTGGACATTATATTTGCCCTTTCTTGTTCTTAATTTGAATATTTTTGTTGACTTTGTTTATACATTTTTATATAGCAAGCATTTGAAGCAATATGTTTTTATGGGGCAATTATATCCTCTGCAACAACCACCAGTGCTCTGATTAACTGCTTAGATATGACCTCAAATGTTTTAAAGATTTATTACCTTTGTTATTAGAATAATTTGAAATTAGATCAAAATAGTGCAATGTATAATTTTGTAAAGAAAGAAGTAGTGATAGGGCTAGAAAATAACATGATTTTTATTTATTTAGTAATTTTTTAAATTAGAATTTATATTCAATATTTTGTATTAGTTTCAGTTTTACAGCACACTGGTTAGACAATCATATACTTTACAAAGTAATTCCCTCAATATTTCAAGTACCTAACTGGCACCATATGTAGTTATTATAATATTATTGACTATATTCCCCATGCTGTGCTTCACATTCCTGTGATGTTTTTGTAATTATTAATTTGTACTTCTTAATTCCTTTACCTTTTCACCCAGACCCCAATCCTCATTGTCTCTGGCACTATCAGTCTGTTTTCCATATCAATGTGTGTGTTTATATTTTGTTTTTTCATTTATTTTGTTCTTTAGATTTCACATATAAGTGAAATTATATGATATTTGTCTTTCTCTGTCTGATTTATTTTACTTAGCATAATACCCTCTATGCTATCACAAAAGGTAAGACGTCATTATTCTTTATGTCCAAGTAATATTCCATTGTATATATGTACCACCACTTTTTTTATCCACATATTTATTGATGGGCACAGGTATTTTCATATTTTTGCTATTGAAAATAATGCTGCAACGAACATAGGGGTGCATATATGCTTTTGAATTTGTGTTTCGGGTTTCTTCGGATAAATTTCCAGAAGTGAAATTGCTGGGTCAGAAGGCAGTACAATTTTTTAATTTTTTGAACCTCCATACTACTTTCCACCAATCTGCACTCCCACCAACCGTGCACAAGGGTTCCCTTTCCTCTACATTCTCACCAACACTTCTTTGTTGATTTATTGATGGTTACCATTCTGACAGGTGTGAGGTGATATTTCATTGTGGTTTTAATTTGCATTTCTTTGATGATTAGTGACATTGAGCATTTTTTCATATGTCTATTGGCCATCTGTATTGACACTTTGGATAAGTGTCTATTCAAATCCTCTGGCCATTTTTTAATTGAAGTGTGTTATTTTTTTTATTTTTTAGCTGTTGCGTTGTATGTGTTTTTTATGAATTTTGGATATTAACCCCTTATTGGATATATCATTGGTGAATATCTTCCCTTGTTCAGCAGGTTATCTTTTTTTATGGTTTTCTTTGCTGTGCAAAAGCTCTTTAGTTTGATGTACCCCCATTTGTTTATATTTTCTTTTGTTTCCCTTGCTTCAGGAGATATATCAGAAAAAATATTGCTAGAGAAATGTCTAACATTTTACTGTCTATGTTTTCTTTTAGGGTTTTTATGGTTTTGAGCCCAGCATTTAAGTCTTCAATCCATTTTTAGTTTATTCTTGTATGTCATGTATGATGTGGTCTACTTTCATTTTTTGGCACATATCTGTGTAATTTCCCAACATTATTTATTGAATAAGCTTTTTTTTTTTTACCCCCATTGTATGTTCTTACCTTCTTTGTTATATATTAATTGATCATGTAGATGTGGGTTTATTTCTGGGTTCTTTATTCTGTCCCTTTGACCTATTTGTCTATTTTTATGCCAGTACCAGGCTGTTTTGATTGTTATAGCCTTGCAGTATAGTTTGATATTAGATAGTGTGTGGTACCTCCAAATGTGTTCTTTCTTTAGTTTCTGTGGCTATTTGGGGTCTTTATTGGTTTCTTATACATGTAGGTTTTTGTTATTGTTGTTGAGTATGATGTTAGCTGCGTGTTTGTCTCATATATATATGACTTTTATTATGTTGAAATATGTTCCCTCTATTTCTACTTTGTTGAAAGTTTTTATCATAAATGGGTGCTGCTGGATTTTGTCAAATGCTTTTTATGCATCTTTTGATATGATCATGTGACTTTCATCTTTCCTTTTGGAAAATAACGTGATTTTTAGTACTTTACTTTTTCACAGATAGCTTTAAACAGTATACTTCTGTTTTTTGGACAAGAAAACAAGAGTGGAAACAAAATTACTTCTCTAATAAAAGCAAATAGTGAGGGTGTTATGAATAGGTTTCAAAAATGAATGAAGGAGGTGTCAGGGACACTCTGAAAGCAGGCAGATAGGAAGAGCAGTTTGATTAGAGTGAGTGATAACAGTGATACTTGCCTTTTCATTTATCTTCAGTTTCAAAAAGAGCAGTGCCCCCTAATTTGGATATTTTTGCTATATTCATAGCAAATATATTCATCTCTTCAAATCTACCACTTGCTAGATGCTATGCTAGGTGCTAATGAAATCATGAATAATATTCTGTTCTCAATGAGCTTCCAGTTTAATATGGGAAAGCAGACAAACAGACATCACTTAGATTTCCTTAAAGTCATAGTTTTAAAAACCAAATAATAGAATGTCTTTGATTTTGTTAAGACACTCATAGCATCTCTGGTATCCTAATCATATAATGTGGTAATAATATGTAGACCTTATATTCAAAGCTATGAACTTTTCTTTCATTGTGCCAAGAGCAAGTGTCAAGATAATCAATTTAATTTCAAGAATATATACATTACACCAGATGATCAAGCTGAATTTGTCAAGTTAGCAATAAGTAATGAGTTTGTGGAAATAACTTCTTCTAGGTTGCCTTAATTTTTTAAAATGGCAAAAATAGAATAAATCACTCTGCTTATGAAAGATGAGATGTTTCTTCAAATATATTGTAATAATCTACAGCTCTCAAAGATGGCTAGCTAAGGAAAGATTAGGGCTGTATTAACTCTTTTTAGTTGGTTGAATCAAAGCAAAGAGTAGGGTCTATTACTCTAATTTATTAACATAGAGGAGTTGAATAATTGCAGAGCTATTAGAAAGTATGATATCATTGCTAGGTTATGGTTAGGATTTATTTTGAATTTTGAGGTTTTTCCTATTTTTTTATTGTTGTTTTTTTTCCAGCCCACAGCACTCTATAAAACCCTGTTTGTTAAATAATAAATGTAAAGTACATAAACTGAATACCTTACATTATCACAAACTAAATTTTTAAACAGAAAAATATGATAAACTAACTGAACGTGGATAGTTCTACATATATCGAGTAAAAATTGTGTTCAAATAAGTTAACATACAATATTATAAGTAGCAATTATTACTCATAATTTTTTTTCATTTACATGGGTTTTAAGGATATAAAAATCCAGTGGAATTTTTGGAAGAACATTTTATTATGAATATTTGATTTTAAAAAACTCATTTACCTATTTAAATTTTGTCTGCTTTTTCCCCCTGAAATCATGTGTATCAGTGGTTGAGAAACAGTGCTTTAAATACATCTTAAATTTTCAGCAGTTGGAAGAACTATTAAGAAGCTGGAAGATCCTACCATTTTAGGCAAAGATGAGGGATACCATTTTTTCAGTTGCACAGGCTGACATATGTTTTAAACAAACATTTATTGGTAAATGTGGGCAAAACATTTCCTGCTTTTATAATTGAAAAAAAAATATACCATGGGTGCTTCCTTCTTTTAGATATAAAATAAAACTTTTGGAAGAAATAAAATTAGCCTTCTATGAATTGTTATCTCTGAGAATGTTCATCACATCTCAACAAATTGAAATACTGTGCATTTGATATACAAACACAACACCTGTGGCCATTTAATGCATCTTAATGAAGAAATCACTAATACCTGCTTAGTACTCTCCCTTTACTATGGATGTTTGTGCAAATTTTTGCCCTTTCATAGCTATTTGACAAGAAAGTATGGAGGATAAATCTATTTCAGGTTTGCAAATCTATAGTTAAAGAGAAAGAAAATAGTAGATGGAGTAGATCTGAGAAGTAACATTGTTAAAAGGCACTTAACAAAGGCTTACTGATATTTACCAACCCTCTGGCTCTGTGGAGGCAGAAAGATGAAGAGACATTAATCTTGCACACAAAGGCTCATAACCTATTAGGAATAATGAGGACAAAACAAACAAATAATAAACTGATACTGGATACTATGGCTACTGGAGGTAAGATTATCATTAAAACTAGAATTTAGTTCAAAAGCAGAAAGGGAAAACAAAGATAGCAAATGTTTGGATTAAGAATGAACAATAAGATGGGTTTCCAGAAATTTATTGAATAATGATTTTTTGAGTGCCTATTAATGTTTATTGGATTCTTAAGATGTCAGATTTTTAATAGAGAAAAAAACTCTATATTAAATGTGAATTGTAAGAAGCATTTCAGAAATGTAAATATAAACAAAAAATAAATAAATAAACATGTTCATTTGTGATGTGTATCAAGCACTTTGCTAGTATAAGGGGTACAAAGGTGTGCCTGCCATATAGTAATGGGCCCAGCATTATGGAGATTAATCAAGTGGAGTCACACATATATTACACAAATAAATACATAAAAATGCAATTATAAAGTTATGTTACAAGCAATTCTGGATAAATTTAGTTATGTACATGTAGAAAAAGGTGATTTTAAAATTTAGTGTTTATCTAAATCTGATTTTTATCCTTTAGTTTTTGATTAGTGAGGATCAACAGGTCAATCCGCTAAGATAACCTGCCTTTCATCATCTTTCTCCCAACATCTCTGATCAGCTTTGGGGTTCTGCTCTAGGTTTCAGTCCTGCCTCTCTTCCAGATGACTTCTCTACCATGTTAGCACCCTGTCTAAATGTGCAGTCAGAACTAGTTTTATGAATTCAGTTTGTATATTTTTATCTCACATTCAGATCCTCATAACCTCTCAGTTTATTCAAAATTTCTAGTTGAACTCTTTAAGTGTAGTGATAAAGAAACTGTAAAAGAGTGCAATTATCTTTACATGATTAAGTCAAACTTGATTGGTCAGGTGATGTCAATTATATTACATATTCAATTAATCAATATGCATTAAGCATTACTATCCTATATTAAAAAAAAGGCTAATATGCAAATTGTCCCCTCGACGAGGAGTTCAACCAGGAGTTCAACGAAGAAGTGGGGCTGGCCAGCCAACCTCCCTCAACCCCTCCCCCCAGCCAGTCCCACCTCTGATTGGCCCCAATTGGAACCGGCCAGCTAGACATCACCCATGCACAAATTCATGCACTAGGCCTCTAGTATTCTATAGTATGCTGGGATTATGGGAGATAAAATTGTTACTTTTTCTCTTTTAAAGCAGGCTTGAATCTAGTTAAAGAGATGATAAAAATAATATTATTCTGTTCTTCAAAAAATTCCACTGGATTTTTATGTCTTAAAATCCATGTAAATGAAAAAAAATATGAGTAATAATTGCTACGTATAAAATTAGAACTTAATTTCTTTGAACACTATTTCTACTCGATATTTGTAGAACTAGCCAAGTTAGCTTATCATATTTTTTCTGTATAAAATTTCAAGTTTTGATAATATAAAGTGTTCCATTTATATACTTTACATTTATTATTTAACAAACAGAAAAATATCAAGTGAAAAGGTATATATACATCTGATAAAGGAAGAAGTTTACTTTGTAAAAACATTCTATTGTAATAGCTATTAGTTTCAGGCAAAACAGTATTTATATATTACAAAAAAACTATCTTTTATATATAGTTTCTCTGTAATATTATTCAAATATTATGAAGGGTAACAAAATATGTTCTGTAAATGAATACTTATTACTTAGTCTTGGTGAAATTTGTGTTGTGGCCAGTTCTGCTGCTTCTAGTCACCCCATTATGTTGCTCATACCTTCATTGCATACCTACCTGGTGTCTTCATAGTCTATAAGAACTTGCTCTAAAAATGATTACTAGGAGACTAGTTTTATTTATTTAAAAACATTTCATTTTTATGTTTAAAAGAATAAAGCACCTACGATATAATTCTATTTTCAATTATAAAGCAGACTTTAGGGAGTAAGAGAGGTGGTCTTTACTCACTGTGAAATCATATCACATGGTGTTATGGGTTGAATTGTGTTCCACCAAAATTTGTATGTGGAAGATCTAACCCTGTAACTTAGATTGTGATTATATTCAGAGACAGGGCCTTTAAAGATAATTGAGGTTAAATGAGGTCATATGGGTGTCCTTAAAAGAAGAGGAAATTTGGGCACAGAAAGAGACACCAGAATGCACAGGCACATTGAAAGGAACATGCGAGGACACAGTGAGAGGGCAGTATGTGCAAGCCAAAGAGAGGCCTCCGAGGAAACCAACCTGATGACACTTTGATCACAGACTTACAGCCCCCAAAGCTGTAAGAAAATAAATTTTGATTTTTTAAGCCACCCAGTCCATGGCGTTTTGGTATAGCAGCCCTAGAAAGCTAGTATACTGAGTAAAAACTTATAGTTTGGTTCTATTTATGTTTGGACTTGTAAGAGCAAACTCTCTGAAGTTGTTCCCCTGTTAATGGCCATCTTATCCTTTCAGCTGTTCAGATGAAAAAAAAACATGAATTTATTTTTGACTACTTCTGACACACCCAGACTTCTTAACAGATATAATGCCTCTCTATATAAAATTTAAACACTACTTAACCACCCTCTCTTTCTCCATCATCTCTTGTCTAGATTATTACAATTGCCTTCCAACTGGTGTCCCTGATTTTACACTTGCTCTTCCACAGACTGTTCTCTATGAAGCAGCCAGAATTATTCTCTTGCAGCCCAAGTCAGATCATGTCACACTGCTTCTCAAAGCCCACTGATGGGGCTAGAAAACACTGTATGCTCATAAATATGTTGAAAACATAATAAGGACTACTGAAAGAAATATGTCAAAAATCACAGTAACTGGTAGAAAGACTGATTTTCTTTTGTTCTTTATTTTATAAATGTCCTATAGTATGGTTTTATTATTTTGGTAATTCAAAATGCTTTTGAAATAGGAAAAGGTATAGACATAAAACATGTTTGGCTTTTACAGATAGATCATAATTCTCTGACTTTATGCCACATATTAACAACTAACTTGCTACAAAGCACTCTAGGGGTTAATTTAGTCAATGAAAAGACTTAAACAAAAAAGAATCACAAACCATTACTGTTCAGCACACACAGGAAGGTACTGATAATAACTACAAAGACAAAGGAGATCATCTGTAACCCAGGGACTAAAATTAGTAATAATGGTGAAGGCAGTTGTACCAAATTATGTTTTCTAGAAGACAGCCACAGGCTTTTCTCTTGTAAAGAAGACTGATCACCTCCATTAGCCTTGACAAAAGCAATGACTTCTGGATGAGGGCATTTAATTATAATGTTTATCTAATCACTCTGTAGCCATTTACATAAACAAGATGGCTTACAGCGCACACATGGGTGTGGGGAGGGGAAGTGGCAGTAAAACATAGTTTGGTGAAGAGTGTATTTTAAGCCAAACAATTCAGCAGCATAAGTCAGAATTATTGGCCTTTTATACTGGAGTTTTTAAAAAATGTTAAAAAAAAAAAAAAGTGCATATACAGCCTCTGGATTACCGAAATTTCTAGTCTAGTAACAATAGTAATAACAATAATGATAACTAACACCTAATTTGAATTCATTTATGCCAGATCCTATTCTGGGTGCTTTTATCTACAAAAGGTAATTAATTCACCTTGGTAATAATCCTGCTATTACTAATTCAGTAATCCTGCTGAATACTATCATTATTCCCACTTTTTAAAAAAATATGTTTTTATTGTTTTTTTAGAGAGAGAGAGTAAGGGAGAGGGAGAGAGAAATAGAAACATCAATGACAGAGGAACATCATCCATCAGCTGCCTTCTGCATGCCCCCTGCCGGGGGATTGAGCTGGTAACCAGAATCAAACCAGTGACCTCTTGTCAAAGGCTCAACCACTGAGCCACATTGGCTGGGCTCATTATCCCCATTTTAAGAAAACAGATATAGAGAAGTTAAGTAATTTCTCCAAAGTCCCTCAGGTAAATGATCATAGGAACCCTGGCTAAAAAGACTAAAGTCCAGTATTCTAAGCACTTATATTCTTAAAGGTTATTGTTATTATTTTTTTTTTTTTGCATTAACATTTCTATCTTATGACCGGAGTCACTAAAAATTACTTTGGATAAAATTAACAGAAGAATTTAATCCAAACTTACATTTTATTTTATTATATTGCTGTCTCTAGTTTTTGTTTGTTTGTTTGTTTGTTTGTTTGTTTGTTTTTCCTTTTCTTTTTGTAGTTTTCGATTGGAGTTATTTAAGTACATCAGTATATAGGTGAAAAACAGGAAAGTGGGATTTCCCCCCCTCGTTTTATTTATTTAGAATATCTGCTTTTGATGTTTTAGAGCATAAACTCTAAATAGCCAGAGCCTTCTTTGAGCTTTTTCAAATGTCCTGTCTAAGCATTCAGCCTCTGAGAACTCTCGGCTGAGATTTCCAGTATCAGAGGGGCGGACTGAGGAAGGAGCGGTGTATCTGTTTCCTACAGGCGGTGGGTATCACATCGCCTAACTCAGGAAAGAACGCTGGCTACATGGTGTGTGATACCTGTGATGCATAAAATCCATCTCTGAGGTTAAAACACTCATTTTTCCTCTTTGGAATTCACTTATGGATGAGAAATATTATTAACAAGAGATAGGCCTGACAAGGAAGGATAGGTGACTAATGTCCACTTATAAATCCGACTCTCCAAAAGAGTGTCTTTTCTATGAACTCGCCATTTTTATACTAGATTTCTGAGTACTTTCAGAACATCACTGCTAAAATGTCACTGTACTCCCAGGAATGGAATGACACATTCTATCATTGTCCTCTCTGACACAGCACAGTGGCTTTGAAGAAGAAACCAGGCCCCGAGGGAACGGAGCACACACAGCTGAGTGAAGGAAGTCATCCCTGGCCAGGGCTAGACGCAGCTGTGAGAAATTGGAATCTGGAGAGTGCTGGTGTAGTTATCGTGATCTGAGGGCAGGTCTGCTGGGTGTTTGGGGGGTGACACCATACAGGAGAGGGGTCCTGGAAGGGGAAGCTAGGAACCCACACGATGATATGTAGATTACTTGGTTGTTCTGGAGCCATCGCTTTCATCTGGCTATGCTGATGGAAATGGCAAAGAGCTGCGTCTAGAGGAAGCACATTCCAGCTGCAAGTGCAGAGGTTTCAGGGTCAAACAGGCCTGGATTCAAATATAATTCTATCAGCACGTATGGCTTTGGGTAAGTCATCGAACACTTAGTTTCCTGCATCTATAAAATGTAGAACTCAAACTATTAAACTAGAAAACAAAGTGCCTCATGTTATGCATGTGGCAGCTATATGCATATCAGAGAGATATGCACAAATATGCAATAGCTAGTGGAAGCATATATGTGCATTATACACACACATATGTCTGTACATAGATGTATTCATGGGTCTACTATAGTGCTCTTTCTCCTTTGTTATGTTACTCCCACAAGAAACTTGCCATATATTTTCTATTTTACATTTAAATTTCCTTTTATCCTATAGAAACATGCTTTTACCAAATTTTCAGAATATGCACGTAATTTTCCTATTAAACAATGGTGTTGGGCTGCTTTATCTTAGGTAAATTTGCAGAATTACTAACTTGGAGAATTCTAATCATTAGCTACCTAAGAAAACAGAATGTTTACCACATGATAGAACAGATTCAGGCAATATGTTACTAATTTTCTTTAATAAGAAAGTGAGTATTGCTCCTATTGAATAATATTAACAGTATTCTTTTGGGCACCACTACTATGCAGTAGTCACCTATGCAGTGTTTCCCAACCTTCTCTCATGATGAGAATCACCTGGTGGAGTTGTTAAAACACAGATTCCTGAATCCCAACTAAGAAGTGCTAAACTAGAATTTTTGAGAACATATAGGTAAAATTGCATACCTAACTTAGTGCTCTGTATATAACATCTGTCTTAGAGCACTAGTTAAGTATACAATTTTACCTATGGTAATCATTATTTGAACTCATGACAAAGCTGGGTAAGGATTGGAGGCAGGTCTTCTGTGTATTCAAATGGTTTAACCTGAACCATAGTATAGGTATGTGCCTTGTCAAATGACTAACATGATTATTCTAATCTAGCAGATTATATAAGGTATCCATGGCTCTAGAACCTCAGGCTTTACCTTCTCTGCCCGCCCCCCGCCCCCCCCCCCCCCCCCACACACACACACTTTTGACAGATGTCAAGACAGGATCTTTCTTATCACAATTCTCTACTATGTCTACTGACTTTTTCAAGACCTCTCAATGGTCAGAGTACTTTTCTTCAATAACATTCCTTCAGAGCTTGAGCTACAATTATTCGAGATATGGCTACATCTAGTATTTTTAATTCTGAAATGGAATTTATGAGGGCTGCATAACCTACAAAAACCACAGCAACAATGGAATAAACAAATCTTTCAAAAAATCCTTTGAAGCTGCCCTACTGTTGTCACTTTAACATTCAGAATAGTACTTACTAGGGCCCTCAAGGCTCACTGTACAGTCTGGCCCATGGTGTTCTCTTCAATGCAAAAGCCCCCATTTCTTTTCCCCACTCCCCTTCTGATTCAGCCACACTGAACTTTCTGAGAGAATCTTCTCCCTGACCCAGACCTTCCCACCAGCTGTGTGCTCTCTCTAGTCCACCACACCACCACCCTGCCCACACTATTTCTTACTAAATTTTGTTCAATCTCAGCTTAAGCCTCATTTTCTTAGTTTTTCCTGAGCACATAGACTCAAGGCTTCTTAGCAGCCTAAACTTCTTTATGGCATATTTCACAAATGTATTTATATAATTAAGTAATCAGCTGGTTAGTATTTCTTTCCTGCATTTAAAGAAAGCCCCCAGGACCATGTCTACCTTATTCAATGTTACACTTAGCATGGTGTCTTGCTAAGTGTAGTATTGAATTAACTTTTTAACTCACTTGAAAAAATAACTCATTAACTTCTTATTCATTTGAGCATTGCGCATAATAATACCCTTATGACTAGGCTTTCAATGGCTCGTTTTTGTGTGTGTGTTGCCTCACATATAGAACAAAACATAGTATATCCTGGGTTCCCCTGAAAGCATAGCCTGAGACAGAGGCTTTCTTAAAGGGTCACTGATCTTAAGGAGCAGGAGTAAAGAACCAGAGAATGATTGCTACAGATGAATGGTGTCCCCTCAAAATTTATATGTTGAAGCTCTAGCTTCCATTGCAACTCTTTGGAGACAGAGTGTTTAGGAGGTAATCAAGGTTAAATGAAGGTAGAAGAATATGCTCCAAATCTGAGAAATGATCTATATCCTATATAATAAAGAGCTAATATGCTAATTAGGCTGAACAGCCAAATGATCTTCAGGATGACCTTCCAGATGAAGCTGGGCTGGGAGGGCCAGCCAAAGCTGCTAGGGGCTGTGAGGGCCAGCTGAGGCAGCTGGTGCTACAAGGGCCGAGCCCCTCGCATGAATTTCATGCATAGGGCCTCTAGTCTACATTATAAAAGGCCAGGAGCCATTATGACCTAAATGACCAGATGGAGGACTAGTCAACAGGAAGCGTATGGAACACCTCTCAGTCCCTCCCCCATGGCTCACAGACTCCTGTCTCAGCAAGGCTGGTGGCTGGAGGCGGGCGGGGAGGAAGGGCGGGCACTGTGAGCTCATTAGCCTCCAGCTGGGGCTGAGATGGAGGCCTAATGACTTTGCAGCTGCTATGGTGGCTGCAGATCAGGCCTGGAGAGAGAGAGAGAGAGAGAGAGAGAGAGAGAGAGAGAGAGAGAGAGAGAGAGAGAGAGAGAGAGAAAGCCTGATCAGCAGCTATTGCAGATGCTGGTAAGGCCCAGAGAAAGAGAGGCAAGGTCTGATCTGCAGCTGCCACAGAGGCTGCAGATCAGGCCCAGAGAGAGGCTTGGAGAGAGAGGCCCAGAAATAGGCCTGGAGATGCTGACTGGCATAGAAACTGACCAATCAGAACCAAATCTGAATGAACTGCGAGAAGCCAATGGCTGCCTAGGAGGCAGAGCTTTTGACACTGACTGGCATAGAAACTGACCAATCATAACCTAATCTGGGTGAACTGCAAAGGCAGAACCTAAGGTGGAGGTTGAGGAGGGGTTTTAAGGGCAACAGCTGTTTGGTGCAAGGTGTAAGAAAGCGGTTCAAGTTTTCAATGACCGGTTTGGCAGTATAGTGCATATGGCTGGCTATCAGTCTGGATATAGGGATTATGTATTTTTGTCTGCCAAGAGTATCTCCTCTTGCTGAAAAGTCTCCCCCTCCCATTTAAGCAACTCTATCCTATATTATCTATCTATACTAATAAAAGGGTAATATGCTAATTAGTCCAGGTCAACCAGCTATCTTCTGGATTTCCGACTTCCTTCAGAACAAAGCCATGGTGGTGGGGGCTGAGGCAGAGGTAGTTAGGGACAATCAGGCTGGCAGGGGAGGGAAGTAGGGGCTGAGATCAGGCAGCAGGGGGTTAGGGGCAATCAGACCTGCAGGGGAGGGCAGTTGGGGGTGAGATTACACCGGCAGGGGAGGGCTTTGGGGGAAATCAGGCAGGCAGGCAGAGGTGATTAGGGGCAATCATGCAGGTGGGCAGAGTGGTTAGGGTCAATCAGGCAGGCAGACAGGTGAACAATTAGGAGCCAGTGGTCTCAGACTGCAAGAGGGATGTTCGATTGGAGAGGGTGCAGGCTGGGCTGTGGGAACTCGCACCCCATGCAAGAATTTCATGCACCAGGTCTCTAGTATGTGTGTGTGTGTGTGTGTGTGTGTGTGTGTATTATATATATATATAATACACACACACACACACATACATATATATATATATGAGCCTAAGTGACCATAATAACTGGCCAACCAGTTGCTATAATGAAGCAAAGACCACCAGGGGGCAGATGCTCAATGCAGGAGTTGCACCCTGGTGGTCAGTGCGCTCCCATAGCCAACCTCCTATGGTTGGCCAACCTCTTGCAGTCTTTCACCCCAGCTGGCAGGCCCCAATTGGCCTGATCGACTTAGGGGAGTGGGCCTAAGTTGGCAGTCAGACCTCCTTAGCACTACTGCAGAGGTAGGAGAGGCTCCTGCCACCACCTCTGCGCTCACCAGCCATGAGCCCAGCTCTGGCTGAGTGGCACTCCCCCTATGGGAGTGCACTGACCACCAGGGGATAGCTCCTGCATTGAGATCTGCCCCCTGGTGGTCAGTGTGTGTTATAGAGACCAGTAGTTCTGCCCTTCAGTCAATTTGCATATAAGCCTTTTATTGTATAGGATGTAAGTAAATTATAATAATACATTTGGTTGTGTTTAGCATTTTTCCACTTGACTTATAGTTTAGAGGCAAATAGTCCTTTTAAAATCTTAGAAGGCATCCTGGCTTAAAAGGCCCTCAAAGGCCTGGTTCTAAAATACAATTCCCTGGGACAGAAAGGGAATGACCTATTTCTAGGAAACACTGTGGAGTGGTCTAGGGCCCTGGCTATATATCTATCCAACTTTCTGGACATGGTCTTTCCTAGAATAATTTAGGATAAACTAACCCTTTAGTTTAGTTGGAGGAAAGCCATGGCTGGAAGAAGAAGGACCCATTGCACATTTGTTTTTATTCTGGTGACAATAAGATACTTTTCACTAACTGCACCATTTTACCTTTTCAGGTGTAACTGTGTGGAGCCCCACAATCCCAGCAACGATACACTAAAGGAATGGAGCGAGTCCAATATTTCTGTGTCTGACATAATTTGGGAGAACCTAACTGTGTCAGTAAGTGATACATTGAAAAATGAGTCATATATTGAATTGCATTATTGTTTGGTGGCTTTTGTTGACATTGTGAATGAATTATCACCACTAAAATAACTTTTTTTTGAGTGCGTACTGCTATAAAAGTGATAGTTTTTTTTTCTGGGGTTTTCTTTCGTTATGAACTATATGTAATACCTAGTAGACCTGCATTGCTCTAAAAGCACACATATACAACATAATGTGACTAGACCCATGGTAGGCAAACTGCAGTTCACGAGCCACGTGTGGCTCTTTGGCCCCTTGAGTGTGGCTCTTCTGCAAAATACCATGGTCTGGGCGAGTCTATTTTGAAGAAGTGGCATTAGAAGTTTAAGCTTTAAAAATTTGGCTCTCAAAAGAAATTTCAATCGTTGTACTGTTGATATTTGGCTCTGTTGACTAATGAGCTTGCCGACTACTGGACTAGACTACCTGAAAGCATATTAAATAACAATGGTCTTGACCTAAATGAAGCCATATGGCAGCACTAAGTGTTCCTTCTGTGTAAAAAAACCAGATGCTTTTACTTTACTCTGTAGTACTGTTCCAGCTATTCAGAATATGCTGAGGGTAAGGGGCTGCTTGTTATTATTTTAGTTTAAATATTTTAATTCTAAAGAAAACATATTTTTATTATAAAGAAAACATTTATTCTGAAGAGAACAAAAGACAGTTTATTAACAAAATTTTGGCCCCTCCCTCATGAAGGGATTTGTTGTCTTCATTTTCTTCTGATCTCCCACTAAAGGAAGAGGATGGCATTTTTATTTTAAATCCATACCTTTTTTTCCTTTTTTTATTGTTTAAAGTATTACAAATAGTAGCAAATATCAAAAAATAAGAATAACTGATAATAAAATATCTAATTCTCCAACCTGAAGAATTAGAAAGAGAGCAACAAGAAAAGCCCAGAGTGAGCAGAAGGAAGGAAATATTAAATCCCATACCTTTTAAAAACTTTTTTCTTATTTCTGCTTTGTGATTCCTCTCTCACATAGCTGTTTTTCCATTCTGCTTAACCTATCATTATGTTTGTGTACTTCTTTTTTCATCTGTATTTCATCCTTCACTTCTGTTTTATCAAATCTCATAACTGGAAAAATTGAAAATGTTCTGCTTTAAATAAATATTTTAAAAAATCTGAGTCTTCCTAATTTCTTTTTTATTTCCTTCAGTTACAAACAGGATGATCCCAAAGCTTTGTATAAGCTCAAAATTATTATAGCCATCAGCATAAAACGATATGAATTCAGTTCAATGATTATTTTGAAACACATATCATTTTAGTAAGCAAGCCAGTTAATGGAACAAATAAAAAACATTTTTGTTGTACAAATTTATAAAAATCTAAATGTGTTTTTTTTAATTGAGGTATAATTGACAAGCAACATTATATTAGTTTCAGGTGTACAATATACTGATTCAATATTTGTATATATTCTGAAGTGACATCCACAATAAGTTTTTGTAACATTCATCACCACACATAGTTACAGATTTTTTTTCTTATGATGAGTACTTTTAAGGTCTCCTTTCTTAATAACTTTTAAATATAAACATGAATTTTGTAAGAGCCATTTGACTTATTGCCTATTTTGTCAATTTTCCCATTAAATGTCTTCTTTAGAATAAAAATCAAATTTCTTACCCTCTGTATAAAATTCAATCTTGACCTATATTTTACTACCTTTATTTTTATCTTCATCATTTTCTCTAGAGTAAGCCTTTACTTACTCTTGTTTTCTTCTTTTATAGTTAACATTTATTATGCCCTACTTTTTTCCCTAGAAAAATAATATTGCACGGTTATCCATTTATTGAATAACCATTATTATCTATATCATGGTTGATACATCTGACAGTGTATCTTCCAACTACATTTTTTTTTTGGTAAACTATAAGGATGTTATATCTAAAGAATCTCTTGCTTGTGTTCCTCACCATGGTGTTCTCTTCAATGCAGAAACCCTAATAATCCCATCTCTAAATTATTTAGCATGATCATTTACTCTATGTATTTTATATTGTCTGAATAATTTAATGCTAAATAACAATATTCTGTATAGCTGCAAATCTTGAGTAATAACCTTCTAAAAGACTCACAGAACAATTGATCTGGCTTGTTATCAGTTAATTTTTGATATTAGAAGTTTTAGAGTCAAGCAGAGTATAGTGAACAGTATTTTGCCATCAAAGCATAACCAGCATTTTGTTGTTGTTTTCAAAGTCCTGAACTAGGTGTTAACATTCTGGCATAAATTTTTATATTATTTGTCATTCGTTAAAAGCTGCTTTTGAAATTGAGTAATTGCTAATCTTGACCAGAAATAACCTTTATCACCAAAGGGAATACTACATAATGGAAAAAAAAAATTGTAATTTTTAAGTCATTGAAAACCATTGAAATTTTTTTTCTTAATTGTTATACCAGGGTTGTTGTTTTTTGTTTTTTTTTAAAAGCATAATCGCAAATTAGTAAAATCAGTTTACTAATAAAACTTTGTGCTAATGGCTTTTATAACTATTTTGTAAAAATAATAATATAGCATTTACTTTATATGTTGTTCATATGACAGATTTTTTTAAAATTATATTTTTACATACCTTACAAATTATAATTTACCTTGTGAATTCACAAAGGGCAAAGAACTTTAGCTTTCTATGGTTTTCCCAGGTGAGTGTTCCATAAATATTCAATGATTATTTTGAAAGATAGTCCCATATTACAGATTTACTATTTAACATGTCTTGTTTTTATTTATTTTCCACCTTTATTGAGATATAATTGACAAAAATTATACATATTTAAGGTAATGTTTTGATTACATGTACACATCATGAGATGATAATCACAATCAAGCTAATTAATATACCAATCCATCACATAGTTGCCTTTTTTTTGAGAGAACAATTAAAATCTACTCTTAGCAAATTTCAACTATATAATACACTATTATTAAATATAGTCACTATGCTGTTGGTTAGATCTTCAGAACTTACTCATTCCTCAAAACTGAAACTTTGGGCCCTTTGGTGAAATATTTCTCCATTTCCTCTTCTCCGCCCCAGCCTTTGGTAACCACCATGGTACGCTGCTTTGACTTTCTTTTTTATTCCATATTTAAGTGAGATCATGCAGTGTTTGTTTTTCTGGCTTATTTTATTTAGCATTATGTCTTCCAGGTTCATTTATATTGTTGCAAATTACAGGATTTTTTTCTTATTTTAAGGGTGAATAACATTCAATTGCATATTTATACCACATTTTCTTCATCCTTTCATTCTTTGGCAGACACAGGTTATTTCTGTATCTTGGCTGTTGTGAATAATGCTTAATACAAATCTTTTATGGCAAGCTGGAATACTTAGGTTTCTTTTGTTATATGTATTTTTAGCAATATCTCAAAATCAGCCATTATAAGGAGTTCTTAGGCAAGGTTTAAAATAGTCACAAGCATTTAACTTGCAATTGATTAATAGTCTTGGTGCCAGAATAACGTATGTAGCTAGCATATTTAAGGGGCAGAACACTAATGCCAACTTCAACTTCTTATTTTATCAAACTTGATTTTTACTAACTTATAAAATTATTAATAATTATGATGTAGTTGAATGATAATTAGTAGAAATTAGTTTCTACTAATTATCTTTTTCATTTTATTTTGTAAGTTAAATCATGTGTTAGACTCAAACTAAAAGAACAAGATTTAGATTTGGTATCCACTTCTGTATCTCAGGATTTAGATGTAGAAGTGTGTGTATATGTTGGGGATGGGAAATAGTTAGAAAAAAACAGAAAATAAATGTAGAATTTAGTAGATTATACTTTTTAAAATATTAACATTCTGTACCCCCCCAAATAAATACCCTTTTCAAATTTACTTTGAATTAAAGTACCTAAGCAAGCTATTGGAAATTTATTATCTACACTAATAAAAGAGTAAGATGCAAATTGACCATATCTTCATGACGCCCCACCAGCCAATCAGGAGTGGGTATGCAAATTAACCCAACAAAGATGGCTGGCTAATTTGCATACTCAGGCACTGAGAAGCTGGGGGTGTTCTGTGCCACCCACAGCCACTCTGGGCCTCTGGACAGTGTGGGAAGGCAGAAAGGCAGCTCTGGCTGGATTAAAGGCGGTGCCGGCAGCCAGGGGAAGGAAGGCCCATTCTTGCACGAATCTTCATGCATTGTGCCTCTAGTAAATTATAAGACAGTTAAACAATCTTTTGAAATGGCAAATGCCAGCTCTGTTCTTAAGAATTGAAAGCAAGATTCAGCCAAGTAGAAGGAACATTTTATGACTACACGAAAGACTGCAGAAATCACAATTCTATGGATAATGAGTTTACAGTGGAGCTTATAGCTCCTCTTCGTATTTAGTTGCTCAGCTTGCCCATTACTTTGCTTAGTAATTGTGCTACTAGTATCTCTGATTAGGGATAAGAGGAGGAACAAAAAAAAAAGGAAGGATTTATTTTTGGTACTTTAATTTTACAAAGTTTTGAGAAAAGGAAAATTAAATCTATAATTAAGGCCTGAAGGATTTTTCTTTGGTTTTTCAATTAGCCAAGTTATTGTGCTCTGTATTAACTTAACATGGATAATTGGAATTCAGCCTTAGCTAGCAAGGAAGGTATTTGCAGTTAGATTAGAAGAGGGGGCAGAATTGTTTCAGATAATTATAAGGTATACTAACAATATTTCTTAATAATCCTAGCCTTAGAAGTAGCTGCTCAAACTAGATTTAATGGTTCGTTGTTTATTTTTGAATAACAGTGTAGCTGTCTGTGGTTTATTTTACAATCTTTTGAAGGTATTTATTTTTTGCTATATAAGGGCTCCAGGGCCTGAGGCATTGTTCAGTGGGAGGACTCTGTGTTATTGACCAATCCATCAGTGCATTTGTTTCTTTAAAATCTCTGTACCATGGCACAATTCCATTTCTGTTCCGGTCCAGAATATCTCAAGGATTGATCAAGTCACTGGTTTATGTAAGCAATTATTTTCTGTTTCAAAATAAAAATAAATACATTAGTAATCCAATCTTCAAAATAAGAGAAACCAAAATGATTTTAAAAGAAAATTTTCGATTTGAAAATATTAATATTTAAAATGCTCAGTTTTTCTTGGAGAAAGAAATTTTTTTTGACTTTGCTGCCACCTCATGGCTAAGGCAGTAATTAGCCATGATCCTTCAGGGGCTTATAAAAATATATGCCAGGGGAAAAAGACCACTGAAAAGTCAGAAAATATGAGCTCTGTCTTGCTCATGAAGTAATATTTGTTGTTGGTGGTGTCTGTGATCTCAGTTTGGGATCTGAGATCCCTATCTTTGACTCACAATTTCATTTCAGCAATAACATAACATAGTTTTTTTTTGTTGCCTTTCTTATCTTTTTTGGTAGATTTTGGATTAGATGATTTTACAAAATCATTGTTCTTTAATAAGTAATAATACACCCCCCCCCCACCCCCATGGATACTGTATTTGTATCACAGCTCTACTGCCAGCAGCAGCACTGAGATCAGAGCAAATTACTTAAACGCTGTCCCAGTTTCCTCAGACGTGAAATCAAAGTAGTAACATCTACCTAGTTTATAAGCTTGACGTGCAAATTAAATAAGATGATGTATTTAAATGGTTTGGCATAGTGTCTGACCTGGTAATCACTCACTATGAAGTATGTCAAATGTTCAGTAAATATGCTGTTAGGAACTTAGTTGTATAAGCTTAAATACATATTATGGTAAATCAGTTTTATAGATTTAAATTTAATTTGAAAAAGGCCAACATTTTAAAAGTGGTTCATGCTCAAATTTCACATCAGACTGATATTTCTCACCACTGAACCTGTCCAGATAGAAGCCGTGGAGCGTAGTGTGTTGTTAAATCACGGTGAGGGCCATAGATGCAAAGCTGCAGCATCTCCCTGACAGCTGGCCCCAGCTGTTGGACGTCTGAAGGGACTGTGTCCATTTTTCCTTAAGAGCTCAGTTTGTTTTACTTCCTCTGGCAGGAATGCAAGTCATTGCACGGAGAGTATGTGGGACGCGCCTGCGGCCACGAGCACCCGTACGTTCCAGACGTTCTGTTTTGGTCCGTGATCCTGTTCTTTTCCACGGTTACTATGTCAGCCACCCTGAAGCAGTTCAAGACCAGCCGCTATTTTCCAACCAAGGTACTTAGACTACAGTTTTCTGGATTGAAACATAAACTACCTAAAGCAGGTTATGAAGGCATGCATGTTTAGAGAAAAAAGAAAGAGCACTTGCTGTGATAAACGGATCCACTAAAAAGCTTTTGTGTGAGCAGGCTGCCAGGGTTGGAGTGGAGGTAGCTAGCGGAGGAGGGAGAAGAAGGAAAAGCATTTTGAGACAGGTGCTGGAAGTGCACATGAACCCCAGGCTCTCTCCTTCAAATCCCAAAGATCAGCTCCCACTTGCCCACTTCCGTTTTTGGAAATGGAAAGTGCACACTGCAGTAGTGACTGTCACTCCCTTCAGTGAACAGTGGGAGCTGTTCCAGCCTGACAGATACCTCCTTGGAGCCACTGCCACACTCTAACTGGGAGAGCCCCTGCAAAGCCCATTGGAATTCCATTCTCTTACATTTCAAAGTGTCAGTCCCTCCCCTAACCCACCACGATTGCATCTGCATATTTGGAAAGGAAAGTAAACACAGCTTAGTTCAATATTTAACACTGCCAGTAACACCTATAATGTCTGACTCAGCCAATAGAAAACAAGAAAACGAGCTTTTTAAGGATGAGCTGATGATTATAACAAAAATTCCATCCTGGGAAAATGTTTCAAGAACTGTTTCTTCTGCAGAAAACTTCAGTTTTCGTCACCTCCTTCCATAAGATGGAAGGTCTATTTCTCTCCCTTGAAAGTCTAATTTGATTAAATTATTTTCATAACTTGAAACAACAATCTCCTATATTTTTGTGTGTGTCATAAAGTCATCCTAATAAAGAAGCCAGATCTTGGTGATCATTGCATTAGGATTTTCGCTGAAAGATGGCTTTATGCATGAGATGGCTTTAAAACAGGCTTACACAGAAGAACTTTTAATTTTTTCTGCTCTGTTTTGCGCATTCCTTGCTGCCATTCTGATATCCCAGATATACTAACTAAAATACTATGCTTCTTCAATAAAAACGCTGATTTTATTTTATGGTGCTTCAGGTTTATCATATTAAAATGTTGCCTGTGTGAGAAAGAGTTCTAAAATGTAGCCAAATTCTGGCCTTGCAACTTTATTCTATGTTGTAAATATTCACGCACTTAGCTTCATAATAAACTTAGATTTTAAATAAAAATTAAAATAGCACAATAACCATTACAGCAATTTCTCAGTGCCTCTTTCTGGAAAGGTTGAGTATGTAGCCATCTTAATGACAGTTACATAAATATACATTCAGGTTCTGACAGAGCTAATGATAATATTCTAGTATGCATAGCATATAATATTGTGATGCTACATCATAAAGTTTTTGCAAAGAAAGATTATGTTCCTGAGTATTCCTGTCTATTTATAGTTTCTTCAGGTGACAGATGTTTTCATTATTTTTAGGTTCGATCCATAGTGAGTGACTTTGCCGTCTTCCTTACAATTCTTTGTATGGTTTTAATTGACTATGCCACTGGGATCCCATCTCCAAAACTACAAGTACCAAGTGTTTTCAAGGTGAACTTACAGCATTTTCTATTTACCTCTTCTTCTCTGTGGGCCAAATCTTCACTTAGATAATGGCTAGAAACCTAGAACTTGGGGTTTTGATGAAAATATAAAGCTATAGATTAGTAAAATGCCCATTAGTATGACTAAAACTTTGGTCTACTATTTAAAAAAAAAAAAATTAGGAACTACAGAAATAGAATCCTGGAGGCCATTTGACAATATTTCCTGTCAATTTTGCTAGTTGAAATATTTATATATAAGACTCCTAAGAGTTAAGGAAGCATTTTGAAACTAAGGGAAATGCATTATCTTGATGCAGAATTGCCCAGTGAATAGTACTTAAAAATAGGTCTGAAACAGAATTCTGTGTGACCCTTGTTGAGTTCCTTAAACTTGATTTTTCTTATCTATCAAACAGAGCTACGGGCTTCCTCATAGAATTATTATCAAAAAGACTTCCTCTGGGAGGGATTCATCTCAGGCACCAGCCATGTTTAGAACCCTCCCCTGAACCCTTAATGTCACCAATTGTCTTTTTGCTGTTTTCAGATAATGGCCTGTGCATACATCATTTTTAAGGATGAGCTGATGATTATAACTAAAATAAGGTTTCACACAGTTGTCAACTGTAAAAATAAATATTTTTGTAAATATATATATATATATATACACACACACATATACACACACACACACACACACACACACACTTGCCAACTGGAAATGGTAAATATTATTTTATCTAATATAGGTATTGATTAAGAACACAGATTTTTGAGCCATTCAGAGTTCAAATCCTGTCTCCAGCACTTATTAGCTTTGGGATTTTGAGCAATTTGTTGGATCTCTCTATGTCTCAGTTTTTTAATCTGTACCTCCTTATTTGTTGCCAAGGAAAGAATGAATTAAAATACGTAAAGCACTTAGAATGGTGCTGGTACCTTATAAGTGCTTTGTAAACATTAATGTTATTCATTATTATTATTAATGTAAACATTAATATTATTCACTCAGCATATCAGTTTATAATTAGGGTTTTCCTGGAAGCATCTGTAAAATTTAATTTGATTAGGTATTCATTAATTTAGCTCATAACTATGTACATTCTTTTATTTTTCACAGCCCACCAGAGATGATCGTGGCTGGTTTGTTACACCAGTAGGTCCAAATCCATGGTGGACAGTAATAGCTGCTATTGTTCCAGCTTTGCTGTGTACTATTCTAATTTTTATGGACCAACAGATTACAGCTGTCATAATCAACAGAAAAGAGCATAAGCTAAAGGTATAGTTTAACATTAATTTTAATGTAAATTATTATGACTTGACTGACAGCAATTGACTTTCATTATACTTTATATTCTGTAGTCAATCGTATAATGAAATATTAAAGTAATGCTTTCAAGTTCATACTTTTTATTGTTTTTATTCAGGATATTCTGTATTACAATAAACTTAAAGTTAATTGTTTTTAGTTAATTAATTAATTAATCAATAATACTTGGCTAAGTTCTAAACTTTGAAACCTTACCTTCAGGGTTTAAAATAAAAACAGTGCCTAAATTCTAACTTTCTTTATCATGTTTAACATATTTTAATGAAATAATCTATTCTGGTGAAGTGCATCTTTACCAATTTATCTTACATTGGGGATTTCTTTATTTTTTTATATAACCCTAAATATGTCTATTAGATTACATTCATTATTGGAACAAATTACATCTTCAGATATTTCTTGTTTTTTTTGTTTTTGTTTTTGTTTTATTCCTCTGTCTATAATGCCCATGACAAAACACACACACACACACACACACACAAACAGTTATAAATGTTATAGACTGTAAGTGACACCTCTATTGAGTTTTATTGCATATTTTAATGCCTTCCTTTTTTACAAAGAGAATGAATATGGATATGTTTTATATTCTGAATCTGCGATTTTGCAACTGAGAATAATCAAAGTTGTTTATTGGTATACAATTTGTCTGAAATATGTAATCTGAGTGCTATCACTTATAAGAACATGTTAAATAAAATCAAAGTCATTGAATGGTTACAAATTATCTAAATCAATTCTTCTAAAAACAGAACATGCACAATCTTGTTTTGTTTTGGAATCATGTACATACTCTAAACTCTAGGAAAAGGATCATTGTCAGAGCAACAGAAATCATGCTCCAAAGGATTTATAAGCATGTTTGTTAGAAAGATTAAGATCTCTGATTGAAATATTAGATGGTAAGTAGTAAAAACATAAATGTAAGAAAACAATGATTTGTAATAAATCTTGTTAACAAATGAATTTTCTATATATAATGGAGAGTGTGTCTATCTTAAAACAAAGAGCATTCTTCATTCTCTTTGTAAAAAGTAACTTAAGAGTGCTCATAACCTTTTTTGAAAGTTCATTCAATTCACTTGTTTTTGTCAAATAAAGTCTTAATTATTAAAGATATATTTTACAAAAACATTTCATAAAGTCATAGGAACTAGACCAGTGGTATGCTGATACATGTTTAACAACCAGTTCTCTGCATTTAAAAAAGAGAGAGATCTTGGTTTACTATTTTAATAGTATGAACGCCCCATCACCGCATGGCTCATTTTATGCTACCAGTGTGACATCAATTGGCAGGAAAATTATTTGAAAATTAAACAATTGGCTCTGATAGCCTATATGAGCTGGCTCCCAAAACATCGCTGAACTACACAATTCAGTAATAGAAAGTATTAGAAACAGAAACATTTACAGTCCTCAAAACAAGGAATTCAGACTCCCAAGTTTAATAGCCTACTTACTTAATATCAATCATTCAAAAGTATTTGCTTTTAAAATATTAACCTTCTGCAAAAGCAAATGTCACCACTACCTAATTATTAATGTTATATAGTTGCTTAAATAGATCTATAAAACAAATATAACTACTTTATATTGAATAATTTTAGCCTGCTACTCTCTAAGAAGTAGGAAAACGTTTTTCCTAGACACCAGTTATATTTTAAAGCTGAAAATGCCTATATTTTTTCATGATCAAGTAACGTATGATTTTAGTTTTTTTTTTAGATAATATGCAAAGTTAAAAGAAAAAAGTGGAAAATACCATCATTTCATTACCTAGAGATAACTTCATTAACATTTTTATAGATACCCAAGCATATATTTTTATACTACATATGTCACTTGCATTTTTTTCACATAAGATCATTATCATGGAAATCATCCAATGTCAACAATGCAAATCTGCATTATCATTTTATTTTTTAATATTTATTGTTGAAATATGTTCCCTTTCCCCCCTATTGACCCCTTCTAGCCTGTCCCCACCATTCTCCCTCCCCCACAGGCATTCACCACCCTATTGTCTTTGTCCATGGGTTATGAATATATTCACACAAGTTCTTTGGTTGATCTCTTCCCACCCATCCACCCCTGCCTTCCCTCTGAGATTCCACAGTCTGTTCTATGTTTCTGTGTCTCTGGATCTATTTTGTTCATCAGTTTATTTTGTTCATTAGATTTCACATATGAATGTGATCTTATGATACTGTCTTTCTCTGACCAGCTTATTTCATATAGCATAATTCTCTTCAGGTCCTTCCATGCTGTCTCAAAGGGTAAGAGATCCTTCTTTTTTACTGCTGCATAGTATTCCACAGTATAAATGTGCCACAGCTATTTTATCTACTCATCTAGTGATGGGTACTTGGACTGTTCCCAGATCTTAGCATGTATTCTTAATAAATTGTGCTGCTATGAACATAGGGGTGCATACATTCTTTCTGATTGGTGTTTTGAGTTTCTTAGGATATATTCCTAGAAGTGGGATCACTTGATCAAATGATAGTTCCATATTTGATTTTTTGAGGAAACTCCATACTGTTTTCCATATGAATCTGTATTCCTACCATCAGTGTACTAGAATTCCCTTTTCTCCACATCCTCACCAGCACTTGTCATTTGTTGATTTGTTGATGGTAACCATTCTGACAGATGTGAGGTGATACCTCATTGCCATTTTAATATGCATCTCTCTGATGATCAGCGACTTTGAATATTTTTTCATATATCTCTTGATCATCTATATGTCCACTTTGGAGAAATGTCTATTTAAGTCCTTTGCACATTTTTTAAAAATTGGATTGTTTGTCTTTCTCTTGTTAAGTTGTATGAGTCCCTCATATATTTTGGATGTTATCAGAGATATCATCGCCAAATATGCTCTCCCATAGAGTGAGCTTCCTTTTCATTTTGTTAATGTTTTCTTTTGCTGTGCAGAGATTTTAATTTTAATGTAGCAGGATACAAAATTAACAGAAATCTATGGCATTTTTATACATCAACAATGAATTCTCAGAAAGAGAAACTAAAAAAAAAAAAAACAACATCAAAAAACCTATTTACCATTGCAACAAAAAATTAAGATACTTAGGAATAAACTTATCGAAGAAGGTAAAAGACTTGTACTCAGAAAGCTATAGAACATAGAAAAAAGAGATAGAGGAAGAGATAGGGAGAATATACTGTGTTCATGGATTGGTAGAATTAACATAATTAAAATGTACATTCTACCCAAAGCAATCTATAGATTCAATGCAATCTCTATTAAAACACCAATGGCATATTTCACAGCTTTAGAACAAATACTCCAAAAATTTATATGGAACCAAAGAAGACCCTGAATAGCTCCAGCAATCTTGAGAAAGAAGAACAAAATTGGAGGTATCACAATACCAGATATAAAGTTATACTACAAAGCCACTATAATCAAAACAGCCTGATACTGGCACAAGAACAGGCATATAGATCAAGAACAGAACAGAAATGGACCCAAGCCATTATGCTCAATTAATATTTGACAAAAGAGGCAAGAGCATACAATGGAGTCAAAACAGTCTCTTCAATAAATGGTGTTGGGAAAATTGGACAGATACATGCAAAAAAAATATGAAACTAGACCACCAACTTACCCCATACACAAAAATAAACTCAAAATGGATAACATACTTAAATGTAAGTCGTGAAACCATAAAAATCCTAGGCAGGAAAATCTCAGACATCTCTTGTAGCAATATGTTTATAGCTACATCTCCTAGGGCAGAGAAAACTAGGGAGAAAATAAAAAAGTGGGACTGCATTATAATTTTAAATGTCTGTATATATATTTCATTATATGACACACTAGAGGCCAGGTGCACGAATTCGTGCACCATTGGGATCCCTTGGCCTGGCCTGCGGGATCGTGCTGGAACTGGCTCTCTGATATCCCCTAAGGGGTCCCAGATTACAAGAGGGCACAGGCCAGGCCAAGGGACCTTACCAGTGCATGGTCAGGGCCAGGGAGAGATGCAGGAGGTTGGCCAGCTGGGGAGGCACCGTGGGAAGGCTCCAGGGCATGTCTATCCCATCTCGCTCAGTCCAGGATTGGCCAGACCCCAGCAGCAAGCTAACCTATCAGTTGGAATGTCTGCTTCTTGGTGGTCAGTGCTCATCATAGTGAGTGCATATCATTAGCATATTACGCTTTGATTGGTTGGTTGAATGGCCGACTGGTTGACCAGACACTTAGCATATTAGGCTTTTATTATATAGGACGTTATAAATTAGACAAATAGATCATATTTTAAGAGTAAAATAAGTTGTGTAATCATTGCTTCCTTTCAAAAGAAAATATTTTTAAAAAATATATTTTATTGATTTTTTACAGAGAGGAAGAGAGAAGGATAGAGTTAGAAACATCGATGAGAGAGAAACATTAATCAGCTGCCTCTTGCACACCCCCTACTGGGGATGTGCCCGCAACCAGGGTACATGCCCTTGATTGGAATCGAACCTGGGGCCTTTCAGTCCACAGACCAATGCTCTATCCACTGAGCCAAAGCAGTTTTGGCAAAGGAAAACATTTTTTAAGTCTTTATATTTAGGCAGGAATTCCACAAATTTCACTGAAAAATTATTCTTTTTAAAATTATCAGCTAAATTGATGGAGGCAGTATTTTTTTCTAAATATTAGTGGACTCATATTAAAACAAAATGTGGAAGTAAGTGAAGATTTGCTGCGGGTGGCCATTCTTTTTTCCCCATTCTCTGTCGTTACTCTTTCCCAGTCTCTCAGAACTATAAAACACACAGCACTTCTTCCTGTTCTTAATAAGCCTGTGGTTGGCCCTTGACATCTTTGCTAAACTTCAATTTGATGTATTTCCTTCTTTGCCTATCATGTAGAATAGCTAAAATATAATAAAGCATTCTTTCTGTGAACTTTCAAGCATTTGCATTTATAGAATTAGATGTAGAAAAAACATTTAATATTTTTGTCACTAAAATAAATTTGAGGCTATATTAGTAAACTATATTACATCATTTGTATATTAATTTTTTATTATACAAATAAATGACCATATATTCAAAAGATTCATAATGTTTCCCTTTAATAGTTATCAATAGAGCAAATCTCACTTAATCAAACTTTGGTATAGTTCCCCAAGTAGAAGAGCCAGTCTCTTCTTGGTCACTATGAGTCTGAATATCCTATCTTCCTACATGGATATGGAAGATACTTTATCTACACTGAACACTTTTTTTTCCCCCCTCGTTGGCCTCTAACCTTTGTCTTCTTTAAGCATTGGAATGGTGTAGTCTATTGTTACTGATTATCTTGTTAACATTAACAGTCCTTACTCAGAATAATGGTTTGTTCTTTCCGCCTGTTGCTTCTCTGAAATGTTTGCACTATCCCCTGGCTTTGACTTGAGCCACATTGTCACAGAAAGACATGTGTTTCTTAGGTATATCCCAGACCACAAGATAACCACATTTTCAGCGTTTACTTATTTTTTTCCTCACTTGAAAGCCCATTTTTGCCTTGAGTGGAGCATTCCCAGAAATAGTTCAATGAAGTATGTTTTGTGGTTTCTGTATCAAGCACCTGATGGATTCCACAACATGTGTCTAAAGGTATCTAAGTCAATACCATATATCCAAGTCACCTTGGAATTCAGCTTTTCATTCCTTTTTTCTCCCAGACTTATAGTGGAGGTCTTTTCACCTTTTCCTTATTTCTGTTACCAAAACTAGTAGTTGATTTTCTTTTAGAAGAACTTTTCGTGCCACTAAAAATGGTTTTTATTATTTTGTGAGTGTTACTACATTACACAGGAATGACATGTTGACCTACAGAGGCTAAATCCAACTCACTGGCACAGTAATTTACTCTTCCCTTAGAATGAGGAAGCTCAAAATTAGCCAAACTCCAACTCACTGTGAATCATGACTTTTGGGTTGATCATGGTGATCACATCGGAAGATAGATAAATGTCAAATCACTATGTTGTGCACCCGAAAATAATATAATATTGTATGTCAACTATACTTTAATTAAAAGCTTTAGAAGCTGTAAGTGTAAACATTTGAGAATGCAAATTATCCTCTACATTATATATATAGATATAAATCCATACTTTATCTAGCATTTTTTGCTTGTTCATACCTTTCCAAGAGAAATGGAATAGGCATAGGTTAAATGAATCTCTTTGAAAAGCATTACACATGTTCAATTAAAAAAAAGTATTTTCTAAAAATGGAGAGATATTATTTTACAGAAAAGAAAGTTTCTGTTCAGGTACAACTGTGGGCTTTTCTACATGTTTCTGTAGACAGTTCAGGCTTCTTTTGACATCATTTTTAATAAACAGCAATACAATCCCAGATCACTTGAGTAAATGAATGCATTTGCAGCATTCATTTGGCACCATATTCTCTTGATGATTATGGCATTTGATATGTTCTTTTTTGCCCTCTTTGTCAGCCTGGTTCTTCATGTCAATCTATAGTCTTTTAAGTGGTTAACTTGACAGATGCAGGAAATTGCTGCCAAGCTTTGAAATGAATTTTTTCAGCAGTGGCATCTGGGTATCAGATGGTCCTCTTGGCTGGCCTCTTGTCTTGCTGCATGCTGGTTTTAGTGGGGTCTGCTGTAGCATCACCTGTTGCTATGCTCCCTTTCCCTTCCATATGTCCATTTCCCATGATTCATGGGTGAATGTGAGAATAAAAGCTCTGGTTCTGTCTTTATTTCAGAAAAAAATTCTACAGAAATATGTTCGAAGGTGCAGAGTTCCTTCTTTGACAAAGGGATACTTCCCTTAGGCTGGCATGCCTATCAGCTAATACTTTGGTTATAAAGACGAAGCTTTTAAAGACTCATTAAATGAAAGAGAAGGAGGAGAATGACGATTAATGAGTGAAAGTGCCAAAACTGCTTTATTTTTTCCATTCACATTAAGATGCTGCCATTGTTGTACAGCATGACCAGGGGGAGCTGTATTTTTGTTTTTATTATATACTTATACTTTACAAAGCTAGCTTTTTAAATTTAAAAAGAAATTATTTCCTCGGAGAGCATTATTTTTTTTTCTGCTTCCTGAAAGTGAGAACATGTTTACATTATTTTAAAAACACTTTACAAGAGGTATAGGAAATCACTATCATGAAGAAGTCCTTCCTCATATTATTAAGCCATAGTCAACATGGGTCCTGGGAAAATCCAGGGTGTACAGGCTCAAGGCCCCATGTCCTCTGCCCTTGGAAGTTTATCCCCACCACTAGCGAGCTTCCATTCTCTCTCAGCAGTACTACAGCTCCACACAGCACCAGGGGCCGTCATTCACACTGTACTCCCCCAGAGGCTGGACTTGAGCAAGGCCTTCACTATTCTTGCTCCTCTATCCTGAGTCCCTAGGAGAAAGCAGTTCTCTAACTGGCTAAGATATTGTCCTTTCAAGGGACCCAAATTTGAGTTTTTTTAAAAATATATTTTATTGATTTTTTACAGAGAGGAAGGGAGAAAGATAGAGAGCTAGAAACATCGATGAGAGAGAAACATGGACCAGTTGCCTCTTGCACACCCCCCACCGGGGATGTGCCCGCAACCAAGGTACATGCCCCTGACCAGAATCGAACCCGGGACCTTTTAGTCCTCAGACCGACGCTCTACCACTGAGCCAAACCGGTTTCGGCCCAAATTTAAGTTTTAGTCCATGCATCGACACCTTCCAAAATGTTCTGCAAAAGGACCTAAGGAACAAACTATGACCCCAGTGAAGCTTCTTCATTCCTATGCCTTTTTGTTTAAGTGGATATCAGGGTGTTTCTCAGCCCACTCTCCTAATAATGAAGATCTTTCCTGTATTGCTTGCCAAGAAAAGTTTCTAGCAACTTCTTCACAGGGAAACTGGGTGTGGGCAGGGTGGTGAACTAGAGCCTTGCCCTGCTCAGCTGACCCAAGGAAGAGTGCCACTGACAGTGGACAAGGAGGAGGCCATTGTGTGGATGTGTCCCATTGTCTCCTTGTCTCCTGCACTTTTACAATCTGGCAGGGACAGGCAGAAAGGAAGTACAATGGACTTAAATGGTGTTTTTCTCAATAAAACTATGAACAAAGCAAAATAGCTGAAAGGAAATATGACCGTGACGAACATGCAACAAATAATCCATGTGTTTTACTCCAGGCTATATGAGCTTTCATATTAACTGTAAACTGCTTACAGTTTGGTAAAACTGCCTGTAAAATAAAAAAAAAAGCCAAAATTATTCTTTTAGAATTGGTAATGTCTGCTCATGCTCATGACAACAAATTTAACAGCTATATTTAAAATTATACATATTAATCTGGATTCCAAAAGATGTTTCAATGATGCATATTTACTTTTTAAAAAGTCAACTTAATGATTGCTTATCGTATGCCAATGACTGTGCTGAAAACCGTAGGAAACACTGAGAAATTATATGTTACCTATCCTTAGGAAACATACTTTTATGGAGGAGCCTTAAAACAAATGAGTTCAAAAGAGAAATTCATTGTTCAACTGCTAGAATGTAGTGGTCTCTAATGTTTGATGGCTGTGTACTATATACCCATTATGGCTCTAAATGATTTGCAAAATTAAATGATCTATTTCTCACAACAACCCAATTTGGTGGCTCCTGTATCATCACCATTTTTCAGATAGGGAAACAGCGGATCAAGGTCATTGGCAGGGCCAGCCTTTGATTCCAGGCCACTTGTCTCCAGAAACTAAACTCTTAACCACTTTATTACACACACACACACACACACACACACACACACACACACACACACACACACACCTCAGTGAGAGCTGGAATATGAACTAGGCCGCGCCCTTTGCTACTTCTGAGACTTTGCCCTGTCACCTTCCCAAGGGAGAGGGAGAGGGAGAGGGAGAGGCTAACGCGGCTCTTCCCCATTTTCAACTTCTTTAGAGAGCAGTCATCAATTCCCCCACGTTTCACATGCCCCTTGCATTCTCTTTCCCTTTTTCACATTTCCTGATTGGTCCAAAAAAGCACTTACGTTTGCAGTACCTGGAGATCAGTGATAGTGAAATAGGATCACAGAAGAGATAGAAAACACAAAAACTATGATTTTAAGTTGCTGAAACTAAAACAAATGGAACTGATTGTGTGTGTGTGTGTGTGTGTGTGTGTGTGTATACACGCACACACATGTGTATATGTACATATATATGTATAAGGAATCTTAGGTTACATGATACTATTTTCCTAAGGAAAGTCACCCATTGAAACAAAAGAAGGCAATGGAAAATTGAGTATTTTAGAATAATTTATCTTTTAAAAAATAACTTTATTGTTGAAAGTATTACATATGCCCTCCCTTTTCCCCCACTGACTCCTTCTAGCCCGCTCCCATCCCCTGCCCCAGGCCTCCACCACCCTATTCTGTGTCCATGGGTTATGCATATATGCATATAATTTCTTTGGTTAATCTCTTCCCACCACCCACCCACCCACCTCCTGCCTTCCCTCTGAGATTTGTCAGTCTGTTCCATGCTTCTATGTCTCTGAATATATTTTTCCCCACCAGTTTATTTTGTTCATTAGATTCCACATATCAGTGAGATCATGTGATAATTTATCTTTAGAAGATCTCATATGAGAGGATACTTGGATATTGTCAGGAAGTGTCTTCTAGTCACAATCAGATCATTCTTCGTCCTGTTGTTGTCACGGTCCCTACTTTGTTTTCTCAGCCTGATACCTGATAGAAAGTTGGTACTTAATACTTTATATATATATATATATATATATATATATATATATATATATATATATATATATATATATTATTGATTTTCTTACAGAGAGGAAGGGAGAGAGATAGAGAGCTAGAAACATTGATGAGAGAGAAACATCGACCAGCTGCCTCTTGCACACCCCCTACCGGGGATGTGCCTGCAACCAATGTACATGCCCTTGGCCAGAATCAAACCTGGGACTTTTCAGTCCGCAGACCGACGCTCTACCGCTGAGCCAAACAGGTTTCGGCGGTACTTAATATTTTTATGTGTGATTAAATAATAATGAATTGTGAATAATACTAATTGCAAATTAACTTGCCCATTTAAGGAAACTATGGAAGTGACTGTTTTTGATCATGGCTTTACTTACCCAATAGAAATAGAATAGAAACTAATGTTAACATTAACCTGGAAATGCCTATCAAAGTATGTAGAAGACACTATAATCATAATTGCAATAGGAATACCTGCAATATTTCTTTAAGTGAATTACATATCTTGACACTGTTACCTTTTTATCTTTATTTTGCATTTTATCTTTATTTTGCATTTTTGCAGTTGTATAAGACTGAAGATAGCATCTTTCTATTCTTACTGTTCCATGGTGGTTGTGTTATTTGTCTCTATACTAAGTTCAGGTCTTATGAGTATTCTCTCTCTCTCTCTCTCTCTCTCTCTCTCTCTCTCTCTCTCTCTCTCTCTCTCTCTTTTTGTTTTAAACAGAAAGGCTGTGGATACCATCTGGACCTATTAATGGTGGCTGTCATGCTTGGTGTGTGCTCCATCATGGGCCTGCCATGGTTTGTGGCTGCCACTGTCCTCTCCATCACTCATGTCAACAGCCTAAAACTGGAATCGGAATGTTCAGCTCCAGGAGAACAACCCAAATTTCTTGGCATTCGGGAGCAAAGAGTTACTGGGCTTATGATTTTTGTTCTCATGGGTTCATCAGTCTTTATGACCAGTATTCTGAAGGTAATAAAATCTGCCCTTCTGAATTTAAGAGAAGGCAGAACATACTTAATATTGTTTAAGAGATTTCATTTGAATATAAATGATCAATTTGCAAATGTTTTATGGCAAGTGATGAAAGTAATTAATTTCTTTACCATGTTTATATAACTTTTTAACTTAATGGGGGAAATTGTGTGCTGTATTTTAAAATCCTTAAATAAAAATTTAGTCTTGTAAAGTAAAATTTGATGTGTAACTTATTACTATAATTTTGAAATGGTGACAAAGTTGTGAGAAAGAGTACCTCATTATTTCTTGACTTGTGATCTGAATTTACTACAGGCCTAGACAAAATAAGGCTTTTTTTTTTTTTTTGTCAATGGAAAGCTATACTTGCAATTAACATTACCTAGTATAAGATAAAGTTACAGAAGTAAGCAATATTATGGGCATGGCCACAGGTGCAGATGTATATGTTCCATAAAACTAATAATATGAAAGCATTAAAGAGTAATTATTATGTCATAATTCTGATAGATATTTCTAAGCTGTGTTATTTGTATTTTATTGTAACTCATCTAAGTTGTCTATAATTTATAAATTCTAGTTGAAATATTTATTTACATAAATTTACGTGTATTTAATAATTTCATAAGTATATTTGCAAGAATTGATGTGTATGTCATATAAATAACTATAAGTTTAGAATGATGCCGAGTATTTAAAGAAAGAATAATTGAACAATCCACAATTTTACAAACATCTGGTATAATGTAGAAACAACATCTAAGTATTAGCTTCATTCTTCGCCTTTAATCCAAATAAGTTGTTGAAAATAAATTGTGCCTTTTCTCCAATTGTTTTTTCACAGTTTATCCCTATGCCAGTGCTGTATGGAGTGTTTCTTTATATGGGTGCTTCATCTCTAAAGGGAATCCAGGTAAATTATTTACAGTAATAAAGGCACATCTATGATGAGTTACCGCAAGGTCTATTGATGCTAAGTCTTGTGATAGTTAAGAAAAGGACATCATCTTAGGAACAGGTTTTAAATTAAAATTAATTTAAAAAATAGTCATATTTCTAAAAATTAAAAAAGATCCTCATAGGCATCTTAGGTTCATAATCCTAGGGTACTTTTGTTTACCTTAAGTATATTAAAATTGAAATTTTTAGATTTCACAGTAACTAATCATAGTACATTTCAAAATATATACAAATACTTTTAATCTTTGTTACTGTCTTCATGATTATGGAGATATATATATATATATATATATATATATATATATGAGGCTAGAAAAAAACTCTATGCACAAAAATATTGTTACACGCACTTTTAAGATATCAGAAACAATCCCATTATCCAACATTAGTAAATGATTATATAATCTATGGTATATTAATTGAAAGGTGGTAAATATGATGATAATAAAAGTAACATGGTAGAAATGCTTATGGCACAATGCAAAGTGAAAAAGTAGGAAAATAAATTTTATCTACCATTGGTTTATAAAGCTATGATATTGGTCAGATTAAAAAGGAAGACAAATAAATAAAAATAATTTATTGCCCAGCCAGTTTGGCTTAGTGAATAGAGCATCTGCCTGAAGACTTAAGGGTCCCAGGTTTGATTCTAGTCAAGAGCATGTACCTTGATTATAGGAGAGATCCCCGGACCTGGTTGAGATGTGTGCAAGAGGCAACCAATCAAGGTGCCTCTTGACTTGTGATCTGAATGTTTTCTCAGATTGATGTTTTCTCTCTCTCTCTCTCTCTCTCTCTCTCTCTCTCTCTCTCTCTCTCTTTCCCCCTTCTTTCCATTCTCTCTGTTTCTCTAAATAAATAAATAAATAAATAAATAAATAAATAAAGTAAGGTAGTTTCAAAGTATAGGGAAAGGCTTATTAATTGTTTAAAGACGTGTTAGAGAAATAAATATAGTTGGGTTAGTTTTCTATTGCTGTATAACAATAGAATACATAACAATAACAAACATTTATCTCACAGTCTCTGTGAATCATGAATAGTGAGAGGAAGCCTCTGCTTGCCTCATGGGCCTCTCCACAGGTCACTCAAGTGTCCTCTTGACATGGAAGTTAACTTCCATTGGAGTGAGCGATGAAAGGATGAGCAAAAGTCACTGTGCCTATTGACTTAGTCTCCAAAGTTGCCCTGGATCACTTCTACTTTTTACTATTTGTTAAAAGCAAATCACTATGTCCAGTTTGTACATAAGGGAAAGGAAATTAGACTTCATCTCTTTATTTTGGTTTGTTTGTTTGTTTTTGTTTATTTTTAAATCTTTACCAAGGATATTTTTCCATTGATTTTTATTTTTTTTAAATATATTTTCTTGATTTTTTACAGAGAGGAAGAGAGATGGATAGACAGTTAGAAACATCGATGAGAGAGAAACATCGATCAGCTGCCTTTTGCACACCCCCTACTGGGGATATGCCCGCAACCAAGGTACATGCCCTTGACTGGAATCGAACCTGGGACCTTTCAGTCCACAGGCTGACATTCCATTGACACTCATTGAACCAATTTTGGCTCCATTGATTTTTAGAAAGAGTGGAAGAGAGAGGGAAAGACAGAAACATCGAAGTGAGAAAAACACATTGATTGGTTGCCTCCTGCATGAGCTTCCATCAGGTCCCAGGCCAGGGAGAAGCCTACAACTGAGGTGCTAGCCTTTGACTGGAATCGAACCCAGGACCCTTTGGTATGAAAGCCAAACTGGCTAGGGCTCTTTTCTCTTTTAAAGAGAAAAAAGTACTAAAGAATTTGTGGATTCATGTTAAAAGCACACGATTCTTCTCTAAATCTTTATAGAGGCCCTTGGCAAATTGTTTCTGCTTATGTTATTGTAGTGGGTTGAATAGTGTTCCCCAGAATTTTTTTCCACCTGGAATCTCAGAATGTGACCTTACTTGGAAATAGAGTCTTTGCAGATATAATTAGTTATAGTTCTCAAGATGAATTCATCCTGAATTTAGGGTGAACACTAAATCCAATCACTGGGTTCTTTATAACAAGAAGAGAGACCCAGAGAGACACGGGGAATAAGGCCACATGAAGATAGAGACAGAGATTAGTTTTGCTGCCATTACCAAGGAACATCAGAAATCACCAGAAGCTGGAAGAACAAGGAGGGTTCCTTCCTCACAGCCTTCATAGGAAGCTTGTGTAGCCAGCATTTTGATATTGGCCTCCAAAACAATTTATCTGTATATGTAAAAGGCAGTGGATGTAATGACTGAAAGCTTAACCAAACACCAGAAGTCAGTCCTGCAGTCAGTGCTGGGTTGCCGGAGCGGGATGCAGATCAGGCCTGAAGAAAGGCCTGGAGAGAGAAGCAGGGTCTGGTCTGTAGCCTCTGTGGCAGCTGTTGATCAGCCCTTGCCTCTTTCTTTGTCTCCGGGCCTCCTCAGGGGCTGCTGATCAGCCCCGCCTCTCTGATTAGGCCCTGAAATAGGCCCAGAGATGCTGACTGGCATAGGAACCGATCAATCAGAACTGTGGATATCCAATGGCTGCCTAGGAGGTGGAGCTTTTGACAATCAGAACCCCTCTTAAGGTGTGGGCTGAGGAGGGGTTTTAAGGCAGTTGGGGGCGAGATCAGGCCAGCAGGGAGGGGAGTTAGAAGCAATCAGGCAGGCAGAGGCAGTTAGGGGCAATCATACCAGCAGGGAAGAGTTGTTGGGGACGAGATCAGGCTATCAGGGGATGGCAGTTGGGGCGAGATCAGGCTGCGGGGGGGGGGGGGGGGGGGGGGGAGATCATTGGGGGCAATTAGGCAGTCAAGCAGAGGCAGTTAGGGGTAATTAGGCAGGCAGGCAGAGAGTTTAGGGACAATTAAGCAGGCAGGCAGAAGGGTTAGGGGCAATCAGGCAGGCAGGCAGAGGCAGTTAGAGGCAATCAGGCAGGCAGGCAGGTGAGCATTTAGGAGCCAGCGGTCTCAGATTATCAGCAGTTAGACATCCCCTAAGGGGTCCCTGATTGGAAAGAGTGCAGGCAGGGCCTCTAGTGTGATAATTAATTTGTGTTGTTTTAAATCGCTGAGTTGTGGTAATTTGTTACAGTAGCATTAGAAAACTAATATAGATTTCTATATAAATTTGCCTTTGAATGCTCTTATTTTCTAACTTAACATTATTAATTCTTTAGAGTATTGGTTAATCTAAACTACTGATTGATCTAAAGCACATTTTCTTGAAAAAGAGACTAATTTTGAGGGTTATTTATTGTAAAGTATAGTTTGTTTTTGTTGACTAAAAGAAAAACATAACCTGTTGCTTTTTCTTTGACACTGCTTGATTCATGGCTGTTCAAAGACATAAAAGGAACGTTACCTGACAGAAAGTTATGCATTTATCAAATCAACACTTAAGTGTGGAGCACAGGGTGAGCTTCGGTTCAATAATAGACCATAAGAGAAATTGAAAAAGTTAAGTTTATTATTCACAGGTCCTGGAGAAAGTACCTGGCCTTGGGCCAGAGTGGAAGGTCAAGGCAGAATAAAGAGACAGATGGAGACAAAATCTGGGCACACGCTTTTGTTACGGTCTATGGGTAGAGTACTTTGGGGTTCCTGGGCTAATTCAAATTAAATCAGTGGGGTTTAAGTCCCTGGGAATCTAAGGGACACATAAGGGAAAGGCATTGGGAGGCAGGCGAGGTTGTTGATCACAAGGGTGTTTGGGGAAGTCATATGAGGACCTTTGTTTACTTGTGATTCTGTGGGCATCTATCTAGGGAAAGCGATTGCATGAGGGACTCGTGTAGTAAAGGTCACTGCAGACCACTAGGCTAAATAAAATGGTTTCAAGGCCAAACTCTAGACATCGAGGACCAGGCAGCATGGGAACTCTTTTCCTGAATGAACAGCTGCCCAGGTCTGACTTTGGGAGCAGGAAAACCACGTAGGCCTTAGGGCAGTGCTGGATGTTAGAACTGAGGCAGAACTTCAATATGAAGTCATTGTAAGATCGTCAAACACCCAAGTGGGGAGGATGAGCCTGTTTATCCTGGTAGTGGGTTACATTCACTTGGGAGACGGAGATGGTGCAAAAGTGTTACACATTTAAATTTTTCTCCAATTAGTTTTAATTTTCTCACTTATAATATTATGGATGAAAGTGTGTTGTGAAAGAATTGATTTGGTGAGGCAGAGAGGGAAGAGTACTAAAGAGTTTTTATTTGTTTTGTTATTTTTTCATGTGTGTGTGTTTTCTTTTATTTGCCTTTGGCAAAAGTTCCATGAGTACTAATTTCATCTGTGATTGCAAAGTATTTATTATTAGGCCTCAGGCTCACAAAAATATAGCAGTGGAAGTTTAAGAAACAAAGTAAAATAATTTTGATAGATTTGAACAGATTCCACCCCCCCAACTCCACTCACAAGATTTTATATTCATGATTTAAAACTAAATAAATCTTGCAATTATTTGCAGTGTTCATCTTTTGTTTGAAAATTGAAGAAAATATTATCAAAGGCACAAGATAAAAGTATGAGTATGAAATAGCACAAATGAAACAAGTAAGGTCTCAGGTGAGAAAGAGTGCTAGTGAAAACTTAAGTGAGCCTGAAGCTCAGGGAATTGAAATCCATATTTGGAATTCTGTGGCTAACTCAGTTCTGAAATGGGAATTGATGTTATGTCAAGATAAATGCTAAATGCAAAACTCAGATTACATTTATCATGCTTATCATGATATAAGTGGTAATAAACATGTGCTGAATACCAACAATACAAGGAGCGTGTTAATGGGTTACTCTATATGTAGTAGGACCCTGTATTGTATATGACTATATAACATTATTAAGAAAATTATCTAGACTTTTCATTGTGCAATGTGGCAGAAAAAAACAGCTCACAGTGTTCTCAGAATGTTGTTTCTGTACTCAGATATATCACCACATCTATATTCATTCCAACACTTCAGGAGTCCAAAGTAAAGCAAATGTGCCATTTAAACAATAACAATTGAAGCACCCACACACTGAAGTACACTTATGCAATGACATAACTTCACAAAGGAGAAATGGTGGCTGAGAAAAATGAGTTCTATAGAAACTGAAACATTCAGTTATGAGCCAGATGATTTTAATTTACTTCTTCCCTATTCCCACTCCCATTATGTACCAAATTTTATTTGCTTGTTTAATGACATGTAATTTTAAGATATATTGAGGATGTAGAAATAAAGACCTAATGATATATTTGTGGACAGTATGGAGAGAGATGGGCCAGGAAAGAAATTCAGTGCTTAGTACTCTGCATAGAAGGTTTTCTCTAAACACTTTTGTAGCTTATTAACGCATATGAATAAATATACATGAACTGTGGATGAACTAACCTACATGTGATTCTGGTTTAGATGACCAAAAAAAGATCATGCCATAGCATAAGAAGGGAACACAGAGGAAAGATGGGTTTCTGTTGAGTTTGAGAATTCTATTACACGTGCAAACAGATTTTGAAAAAATAAGATGTTTTGATCCTAACACTTGACTCAATGGACATTTGTTCCTTATTAGAGTAATTTTGGAATATGTGATGAAAATTACTTACAGTTTTCTTATAAATTAGCTAAGAAATATAATCTAATAGTACTCCTTTGAAAATGCATAACAGATATTACTGTAGAAATGGCATGAAAATGGACTGTGATTAAAACCATATTCTAAATAATTGCTTCCCGTTGGAAACATTCAAAACTACAAAGTTTGGCCTGAGGAATATTAAACAAAAGAATACACATAAAATAAAGTAGCATGCAGTATTGTTACTAAATAAAATATGATTAAAGATTTAAGATTCTTCTAAAATTTTAGTATATAGAATTTTAATTGAGAAAATTAGCTTTTGTAGATAAAAATGGCCTCCAAGCCAAAGCTGTAACTGTCTTTAATGTAAAATTTAAACAGAAATAACATTGTTCTGGATAAAAATAATTTTTTATAAAATCAAATAAAATATATAAATGGTTTGATAGTGCAGTATAGGAAATTGATTAAGAAATTAAATTGAGTTGACAAAATTTGCTCTGGGAAGAATTTATTAACTATAATTAATTTTGGTTAAATATTTATGGATAAGATATTTGTGTTCGTAAAAACAGCACTTAAATCTTGTGGAGATCAAAGCAACAAAGTCAGAAGAGCGGAGTCAAAATAAGAAGTCAAAACATCTGACTCGTCAGCTGGAGATGGGTAGAGAGCTCCCGAGTCAGAGAGGTGAAATAGAGTTCTAGGTGAGGGAGTTTAACAAGTAAGTTTGGTTGAAGCCATGGACTATTGTATGAGAGAAAGGGACAGAGAATGGGAGTTCAGGAAGCCCCAGTCAGGGGCAAATAATGTGATGTGACGATGAAAAAGAGGTTGATGATGGTGTTTTGTCTCTCAAGGCTATGCTCTCCCTGGTATCAACATTTAGCATGATCTTTAATATTTTTAAACTCTTCAAAATTACAACCTGGGTCCATATTTTCAAGAAAATGTGGGATATTATAAAACTGATATCATAGTATTTCAGAATGTATGCATAACAATACTACTATCCACATGCCCAAATGTCAACTTGAAAGTGATCCAGATGTACAATATATTGGACCACATTAACTGTTTACTTGTTCTAAAATTAATTGTCTGTTTACCTTTTAGTTCTTTGATAGAATAAAGCTCTTCTGGATGCCTGCAAAACATCAACCAGATTTTATATATCTAAGGCATGTTCCACTTCGAAAAGTCCATCTCTTCACAGTTATTCAGATGAGTTGCCTCGGCCTTTTGTGGATAATAAAAGTTTCAAGAGCTGCTATTGTCTTTCCAATGATGGTATGAAAACTTCTAACTTTTTTTTCTCTTCCTGTGATTTTTCTCCTTTTACTGGAAACCCATGAACTGAAATTGGAGCAATAAAGTCATTCTGAACAGTTACTGGTAACCCTGGTATAAACTTTAACCATTAAATCTTAGTGACTAAGATTGGGTTTGAGATTATATATGAATTGCAGTGACTTAATATTAGTTTGGTCTCTATCATTCTGAATATTAGTAGTTGTTTGAATTAATTGAAGTTGGGTGGAAAATGTAAACTTTCAAAATTTAACTTTAAAACTATACTAGCAAATCTGAGAAGTTGAGGAATTTTTAAGAAGTTGAGGAATTTTAAAATTGAAATTTCATAAAATATTTCAGGCAAGTTTTAAATGCTTCAAAATATAGCGAATTTGAATAACTAAATAATTTAAAATACTTTCATTACAGATAAGGATAGTTTAATGTTCATTTAAAATAAAGCAAACTATATGTATTTAGGAAAACAGTGGAATATGTTTTATAGTTTTTAAAATAGCTTCTTTGAATGACTTCTAAAATTAACACCACAGCCGAATAACGGAGGATAGGGTAAGAAAGGGAAATAAAAGAAGCAAAAGTACAGACAATACCTGTTATATACATATATTTTAAAATTTCGTTTTTAATTTCAGTCCTATTTGAAATTGACTTGTTTCTAAAAACAGACAAGCATATCCCATTCCCATTTCTTCCATATTTTACATTATTTTATTATTTATTTCAGGTGTTAGCTCTGGTATTTGTAAGAAAGTTGATGGACTTTTTGTTTACCAAACGGGAACTCAGCTGGTTAGATGATTTAATGCCCGAGAGTAAGAAAAAGAAACTAGAAGATGCCGAAAAAGAAGTAAGTGATAGCAAAATAAATATCTTATAAAGTAAAAGGAGCACTTGTACACAATAGCTCTTTGCAAAACTAAATTATTGTGTTTATCTTTAGACAATTAGTGGTTAACAACCACAGGTGAACAAGTTTGGAAGATTAATGTTTAAAATAATAATGTTGGAATTTGAACACAGTGAGAGCAAGTGGGCATATCTTACCTGAGGAAATCAATCCCTAGAGAAACATGATAATACTTTATATTTTATTATCATGAAAATTGTACAGTTTATTTTTCTGATTCTTCCCCTGTGGATGGTAGAAACTTACAGATACTTAATTATTTCCAAATTATAGTCATTCAGTGATTGTTTTCTGGTTGAATAAGTGAGATACAAAAAAGAGACATTATCGCTGTGGATATTTTTCTAAGGACAAAGTTTTAATCAAAAGGTAATTTTAATCCAAGGTTAAAATGATTTATTCTTGAAATAGATTAAACGCTTAAGGGGAAAATATATTAATTTGATTTGCTTTCAAATGATTTTAAGATTATTATTTGAGAAACTTTTTGGATTTACTTGCTTTGATGGACTACTGATTTATCCTATCCTGTTTCATATATTAAAACAATTTAAGTTTTATGGAGTATTTAAAATTCGTATTTAAGTCTGGGAGTATAAGTGAAAAAAGTGACCTTTACATAATTTACCAGAATGGTTGAACCCATAAATTATGAAAGATAGGAGCAAAATTTCCATGTGAATAGAAATAAAGATGAAAGAAAATATTTGATGACAATTGTACATTCTTTCCACTTTTCCTTCTTCTATAAGGTGGTTAGTAAGTGTATTAATTTTCCTATCTACAGTATATTTTCTCAGACCATGGATACATTCCTCTTGCCTTTGGGAAATGTGTTTGAAAACCTTTCAGTATCTTAGATTTTATCCAGTCATTAGGTGAGGCTTGATAGGTCACAAAGTCTAATGAGATTTCTGCACAGATGCTTCTACAAATAGAGCTACATAATATGTGATTCTGATCTTTCTTCACTATTCCATAGTGTCCCATCATTGACAGTGGATTACCGCATTTAGGAACTGATCATGATGATATATGAATATTTCAGCTTTCTCAAATATTGGAGAAAGCATACTGAGATTCATACTTCTAGTACTAATAATACAAAATTAAACTATATTATTTAAAATTCATATTATAAATGTATCATTACTTCACTTTTCTGGTTGATATATTCTTATTTAAGTATTAGGTATTTTTAAAAAATAATACTTTAGTCGAGACCAGTTTGGCTCAGTGGATAGAGCATCGGCCTACAGACTCAAGGGTCCCAGGTTCGATTCCGGTCAAGGGCATGTACCTTGGTTGTGGGCACATCCCCAGTGGGGGATGTGCCAGAGGCAGCTGATCGATGATTCTCATCGATGTTTCTGATTCTCTATCCCTTTCTCTTTCACTCTGTAAAAAAAATTAACAAAATATATTTTAAAAATTCAAAAAAATAATACTTTAAGATATTTTGATAGTCTCTAATTTTTGGTCTTTAGGTAAAGGCTTGCTCTCATCATCAGATACTATTTCAAAAAGTATGACATAAATTTGGTATAAATCAAATGTAAATAAGATGGGCATCAGAATAAAGAAACTCTGAAGACTTAAATTATCCATACTTGCAGTTTCTAAGAAGCTTTAAATTCCAAAGAAGATAATTTTGAATTCAAAACCTATGAGCTTTCACTCAATCTTTCTGATAATGAGAATATTAAGTATACTGAAGCAGTAGCTAATGCAATTTTACCTTTTTTTTGCTTTGACTTTATGTCAATTTTCTTTATTACTTCTGTAGGAAAAAGATGGCAACAGCCCAGCCCTCTAGTCATCCTTCCACAGCATTCTCCTTAGGCCATACCCATCCTGTGGGACATTTTTTGCCCTTCTAGAACTTCATGAAATGAAAACTGATATTTCTATATAACATATTATCTTTAATTTTTATCATTAATTTTTTTAAATTTCTCTTTTAGATGTCTGTCAAGTAGGAGAGAACAAATATGATCATAATCATAAATGTATTAGAATCTGCCATTTCCATTGCACAGAGCCACTCCCATGGCCACATATCTATGGGACTAATAGGCATGTGTGCCAGGTGTCCATTTTGGAATTTATTAATCTCAGATAGGCAGAGACACTATTTAATGAACTTCTAACTTTTTTCTATCATAGATCCATTGCACTCCAATGGGTGTTTACTATTTTCTGATTATGATAATAATGATTCTAGAAGTAATCAAATATTGCTAAATTTTATAGAATTCATGTTTTCCAAAAGGATACAAAATACATTAGAGATTTATTGAGGTAATTTTACAGTAGTATCCTTCAGATATGAATATGAGAAAAAGTTGCAATACATTAAATCAGACAGGTTTACCAACACTTAAAATTTCAGATAGATTAATATGATAATACTTTCATGGGATCTTCAGTACATGGAAAGAAACAAGAGCACCAATAACACAGTGATAAAATAATCCATTATCAAACATTAAAATATAGGTATGACCAGTGCAAAAAAAAAAAGAGAATTCTCTATCTGACAACTGGAGGAAGAAAAGGAAATTCAAAGATGTTCACTTTCTAACTTGGAAATAAGAAGATTTAAGACGTAATACTTTTCTGCTTGGTCACCTGGATCTCAGGATTTCACTCTTGTGAGGCTGGGGACTCTCCTGAAGGATATGACTCCTTCCTGTGGCCAGTCTTCCAAGGCCCATTTACTCAGGAGATTGTGCATTGAGGTGGTAAATGGACAAGACTTCTAGAAAGGTTGCATTTCTGCAATTACTCAAATTAATTGAGTAACTTTGATTTGATCTGGAAGGTGATAAGTAGCAGAAATGTTTGAACTCCCAGAGACTCAGATTTACTAGTAGAGTATTCTCACCTTTTGTCCTTTTGATGGTAGTTGCAAGCTTATACCTTTATACAACAGGGTTTTCCTATCAGTAACCCACTTCTGGTCTTATGGAATTGAGAAAACATTAGTCTGACCTTAAAATTCAATAATGAGTTAAGCAGAATAAATAGCTACAACAGGCCAGTCCAAGGTCGCAGAGCTTCTGTTCCAAATTTTCATGTACTTCATGCATATGCATATGCATATGCTTCAGTTTTTAGAAAGAAAGGATTATAATCAGGATAGAAATGAATATTGGAACCCTGACATTTTGCACATTGCTCTGTGTAAAGGGAAGACAGCAGAATCAAATTCTGGATGTCCAAATGTGCTCAGAGAACCAACAAGCCTTCCTTGCTACTTAAATATTCTCTAGGACATGGTACCCATTTGACAAAAGGGCTGCTGTTAAAAGCAGAAAGCCCTAGCAGCATGTTTGCTCCTGGGAGAAGGCAGTTAGTGTTCAATAAAGCCTGGAAATTCAACTCTGGGAAGTGATCATGGAAGTAGCACCTCTTGGTTTATAGGAAGTTCACTCTAACATACATGCCATAAAAAAAGGCAAAAGAGGGGGCTAGTGAGACCTGTGATCTATACGAAGCATGATCATGAACAAGACCAAGGAGATACAAAAGCAATCTAAAAACAAGTGCAATTAAACCTAGCACAGAGTATGTCTTACTGCTAAGAAAGATCAGAATTGCTTGTGGATTTGGGAAGCATGTCTTAATTATTACACAGACAAATGTTATTTCTAATTGAACCTTAGACTGAGGCCAGCATATTCTTCCTCAAGCAGTTGGTTTTCAAAGAGTAGTCCTAGGATCTCTGCTGTATCCCAACCAACACCTGCAACTTGTTAGAAAGACAAATTATTGGACGCTACTCAGACCTATTAAAAACGCTGGGGAGGGGCCAGTACTCTGTTTAAAGACCTCCAGGTATTTCTGATGCATGCTAAAATTTGAGATAAGACTTCCTGAAATCACAAGAGTCTGTATCTCCAGAAGATACTCTTCTAAATCCAAGGTTACTCTATCAGAACTTTTGTATTTTATAATAATTTAGATTAGTCATTTAGAGACGATCAGACATTCTGATGAAAAACATATGTTGCATCCATCTATCTATTCATATGAATTCTGTGAGGACTATTCCTCTCCTCCTTTATTTCTTTTTGGCTTTCATCATTGAAGTGGGCAGTGTATGTGTTGACTCTTCTATCTTTGGGAGTATTCAAAAATACCTCTTAGAGATATAATATTTTATGGCATTAAACATATTGTATATATGTATGTATATAATATATTATATATAATGTATGTGTAATTTTGCAGCATTATCTATTCTATCACTAACTTAGGAATTCATAATTCTTTGGCTTTCCTTGTTTTTCTCTTGGATAAAACAAAGGGGTTAAACTTGAAGTCCCCTCTATTTCTTAAAAATCTATGAATTCTAAAATTGCTGAATATTTCTCTATTTACTAGTAATACTCTAAGAATTTTTGTGAACATTGGCTCTTTGCTGCTGTTTGCACTTTGGGCTAATTGAGGGCTCCTACATAAATACAGACTTTACCTGACATATGGATATATAATAGTAACAGACGCTACCTATTTCATTAAGGTAGAGCATTTGTTAGATAACATGATATTTTTTATGCTATCACAAAATATAATTCAGATTCATAATACAATTTTATATATAACATCCTATTTATCAAAACACCCCATAATTTAACTCCAATTTTATTTTCTACTAATACTAAGCACAGACCTTTGTCTCTAGGCAGGCTAGTTGTTTACTGACATGCAAATAAACCTTATTTATAGACAATTTTATCCTTGGCCTACCTAGAGTTTCTTCCTTTTTACTACCTAGAGTTTGTTCCTTTCTAATACCAAACTAATCAAATAAGGTGGGCTCAGATACCACTTTCTCTGGTCCCTGTAGTTTTTAAGGTTACGCTTCTCATCCTCTGAGAGTAGGGTTTATATTTTCCTTTTCATTCCTGTCATGTAGATGATGCTTAATATATATTTGTTAAATGATTTATGAATAGCTGCTAGATTATGCCTATCTCATAATACATGCTCAGTAAATGTTTGGCTGCTTTTGAATAGATTTTTTTAAGCCTCAATTTTCCTGCCTTTCACTGGTTATAACATTAACTGTCCTTCACTTATCTGGTATCTGAAGAAGGCTTTGGAGTATCTTAATTAAAATATAGTATTCGAATCATAGTATGAATATTCCTCTAGTCAAATTGGCAAAACCCTTCAAATGTTCTTGGGTAGACTTTGATCATCATCCTGTTAAGACCTTCCCCATGTTGTAGGTAGGATTCAGCATATTTTTGATGGATGAAGTGCTGAATAGAACTCACTTTAAGGTACTTCTAACTTAAAATGTGGTGGATACTCAGCTTTATGCTCTCACTTTCTTTTACTGTACGATTGAGATAAACTAGGTTGCGGTTGTCGTGACGGCTAGTGCCTGATTTGACTGCTCCTCCCCAGAAAGTCTCAATTTTTGGCTTCCTCGGTGCTGCCTGGGATGCAGCCGGCCCTCCATCCAGAGCACGGGGGCCCACCCAGCCTCCTTCTGGCACGAAAGGCAGCGGCTGCACTGCCACGTTCTCTTCAGATAAGCATGGCTTGGGAATGCTATCTTTAGAGGTGATGAGTTTTTGTTTGGATAGAATTATGACTAGTATAAAGCCCACACATGCTAACAAGCCACAGAGTGCAAAATAATTATTGAAAGCAATTTGAGAGAAAAGTGGAAAATCATCTGAGGAAAAAACAAAATTGTTCCCAAAGCTTTGGTCCAATTTTTTTTTTCTTTTTCTTTTTTTTTTTTCTGTTGGATTGAATCTTGAGTCTTGGTGTTCTGCTGCCAGGTCACTTAAACATCGATGGCACTGTTCTTCTCTTAGCTTTTTCGAACTTTACTCCTTTATTAAACCTTCCTACCTAGCTTTTTGAGATTTATTCTGAGATGGTCAGGAAAGATACTATGTACCAAGCTTACCTTTCAGTGGATAAGCGAGGAAATAATTGCATTTTGTCTGTATCTTGGTTTTACTTAAATAGCATTTGGGATCACTGAATGTTTCCTCTTTATGTTCATCCATGCTCATTTAGGTAACCTTATCTATAGAAAAAAACACACCACATCTATCTGAAAGGATATATATGCTCTGTTCATGGTCTCAAGGATGTGCACATAAGTTAACATGTCATGTATATTATGTTCCATGTATAGTGACTCACCTATGTGCAAGACATGCCTCAATCTAGACTACAGATTTGCTCTGCTCAGATGCTTAAATGTGTAATTTAAAACAAATGGTACTATCTATTTACCATAAATTAATTCTAATAGCACTGCCAAATGCCAAGGGGACTAAGCATAATACACAAGTAATAAAGAACATATGATGGCTCTTAAAGAAATTTTTTTCCTTAAAGAACAGAAAAAGGGAATAGAGTTGATTTCTGCAATGCAAAGGGGTAACCGACACATACCATTGGCACCACAGGGTATAAATATAACATAGGGCTTGGGGGGTGGGGCACTGATAAGCAGAGAGACACCAGAACTCATTCACCCCCCTGGCCTCTCACTGTTCCACAGCATAAGCCTGGGTGTAGATATTCTGTGTGCAACATGGCCAACGTCCCAGCAGAGGAGCCTGCCTTGGTCGGCAGGTTGGGTGTGGAAGCAAGTACCACAAGAGTTAAAATGAGACATGCCTATATTATATTATTATATTATATTATATTATATTATATTATATTATATTATATTATAATTTTCATGGGTTAGTTGAAGAGACTCTAGCAAACACTGTTTCTTTAAGTCTTTAAGTAACAAGAAATATGGCTAGTGGGTCTTCAGACTAGGCAATATGCAAGTTGAGGGCCAAGGTCAGCATACAGATTGCTAAGAACAGCCCTGCATGCCAAAAACAATGACATCAGCCAAAGATCACGTGTTTCTGAAAGCTGATTTAAATCAGCCAAGCTACTGCTAAGCTCCTGAAAGAGGGAAGGCAAGGAGCCTCCAGGTCATTCCAATTTTCTCTTTACAGTTCTTATTTGGTCAGGGAGCTGCCTAGCTTTTCATCTTTATACAACTTAAAATTCCAGTTTTGGACTTTAAGACAATAATTCCAAGATTTTTTTTAATGGCCCTAAATAGTTCTCTGAACTTGACCATTACTAATTGACGCCTTGAAAACAAATGCATTAAACTGGAGCTATAATCTACAGATAACTAAATTTCTCTTTCGCTGTATGGAAAGAAGTTGATGATAACATTATTGAAAACTAAAGCAGGGCATTTCAGTATGGTAATAAGATTATCTTTATCCCAAATATATAGTTTTAAAATGTTATACCTGAAGAAATAAATATATAAAGCAGTTCCACTCTTTGGGAAGGGTGGGATATTGTCATTATAAGAAGAAACCTGAAGCATAAAGCAAAAGCCTGAGATGCATTCCTGAGTGGAAAACACATCTGTGCTTTGGTCCATACAGGAAGATATCTTTCACTCTCTTTTTCCAAGTCTCTCCAATCTCCCCAATAATGGTTCTCAAAGTGTTGTCCTCAGAACCGCATAGTCAGTGCCCCCCTGGAAACTCATTAGAGATGTAAATTTTGGGGACCTACTTCACACCTATTAAGTCAGAAGGTGGGGTCCAGCAATATGTATTTTTAACAAGGCCTTTAAATTATTCTAATGTGAACTAAAGTTTGAGAACCAGTGCTCTAAGTACATCCTTCATTCCCTTCTTATAGCATATTTTGGGAATATAATTACAACTTTATAACAATGAAAATGATTATATTATTCATACTTTTGTCCTTATAAAATTTAAATTGATTTTGTTTTGTTTGCTTGTTAATCCTCAATGGAGGATTTTTTCCCCCCCATTGATTTTTAGAGAGCATAGGAGGGAAGGGAAGAGATGGGGAGGGAAACATCATTGTGAGAGAAACATATTGATAGACCGTCTCCTGCAAACTCCTTGAGCTAGCAACTACCTTACATGCCCTTTACAAGAATTGAACCCATGACCCTTCAGTCCTCGGGCCAACACTCTAACCACGGAGCAAACCAGTTAGGGCAGATTGATTTTTTTTTTTTAATCTGCTTGGAAATTAACACGAAAGAGACTGTTGTTAGCATTTAAATTACTTTGTGATATGAGACTCTCATTAATTACTTGTATTCTTAGCAGTGAATGCTTCCTTCATTGAAAGGACCTGTGCTAGCATTAATGAGTGCAAACAGAGTGGAAGGTCCTGGGGTTAATGAGATAGTGAAACATTAATCTGTGTTTTTTCTTCAATGTAAAAAAGAGACTCATCAGGTTCACTTTATATATTTTATGTTTATCTTTCCAGGAAGAACAAAGTATGCTAGCTCTGGAAGATGAGGGTACAGTACAACTCCCATTGGAAGGGCATTACAGGTAAGATAGAAAGGTGAAAACAGATAAGTTGAGAAATGGCACATTTTCTTATATGCTCTATTAAAAATTTTGTACTACATGGATTCCTAGAGGTTCGCTGAAGTTGTATTAAAGTAGAAAGAACTGAAATTAGGAATTAGATTACTCTGTCCCAGTAGTAAAATTTGTCATTAATAGCTATGTGACTGTGGCCAAGTAGCTTAAAATGAAGGGGGAAGGGGAGCATGAAGCTACTGTTTGAAGTCTTTTCTTCTCATATTTTATAATGGATATGAAAGCCCTCTCTCATATCCTCTAAAAGTTAGCACCTGAAGACAGCTCAAGATTCAATTCAGGGATAAATAAGCTAGGTATTCACTAAATCAGGGGTCTTCAAACTATGGCCCGCGGGCCACATGTGGCCCGCAGAGGAGTCTGATCCGGCCCACCAGGTTTTTTGGGCAGTGAGCACAGCCGAGGTGTTACAGTAGGAATTAGTAGTTCATATAGTCCGGCCCTCCAGCTCTCTGAGGGACCGTGATATGGCCCCCACTTTAAAAAGTTTGAGGACCCCTGCACTAAATGGATCACAGCTAAATATTTGAACTCTGTGAGATTATCCCTAAAAGGCACTTCCAAAGAGGTAATCTATTTCCAAGTCCGTGGTCACCAAACTGCGACTTGAGAGCCACGTGCGGCTCTTTGGCCCCTTGAGTGTGGCTCTACCTACAAAATACCATGGCCTGGATGAGTCTATTTTGAAGAAGTAGCATTAGAAGAAGTTTAAGTTTAAAAAATTTGGCTCTCAAAAGAAATTTCAATCATTGTACTGTTGATATTTGGTTCTGTTGACTAATGAGTTTGCCGACCACTGTCTTAAGTTAAGGGAAATTTTACCAGTCATTTTAGGAAATATGTATGTAATTCTCTAAAATACGCCAATTGTCTTTATTCACAAAGATAGAGCAAAAGAAAACAAACTTTTATAAATTACAATAAAAATTTTGAATGTATCTGGCTAAAAAGTTCTATATATAGTCTCAAAGTACTTAAGAATAATATAAGGCAATGCCAGAAAAAAAGCAGAAGAGGCTTTTCTCTGAGGAGGAAATTTGTCATAGGGTTAAAAAAAAAAAAATAGTCTCTAGATCTTCAGGATCTTACTGTAAAATCATATTTCTTAGATTAAAAACATATAATTATGTACCACTTAAACATAGAAAGTATGTAAAGTACTTTATCTTTTTACACACAATAAGTTTTAAAGTCCTATTGATTATTTAGTTGAATCAGCATATTCTCAAGTGTATTCTATAGAAATCTAGTTTCATATGATACCACTTTCAAAAGGATTATGTAGATAAGTAAGTTTGGAAAATGTCCCACACTGTATTCCAGTTTGTAAATTCACAAAGCACATTGGCATATTCAGAAATCTAAATAGTATTGCATTAAAAAAAAAGTTCAATGGTTTAATCCAGCATTTTCCAAACCTATTTGCTCACAAGACTGTCACCTATCTTAAAAATCTTGTATTCCACATGACACTTTTTTGGGAATTACTTGATTTTATGCTTGGAGTTTCCAAAGGCTAAGCGAATTAGAAGAATTAATGAATACATGTCTAGATTAGGCAAGGTAAGGGGCCTATGAGACCAAGGTGGTGTTCTAGACCCTTAGTGTTTCTCCAGAAATTTGGATTTGTTGCCCTCTTGTGAAAACTCTCAATAAAAGCCACGTGAGGTCAGACTAGGATTTCCTTTTTCTTTCTTCCTTTCTTCCTTTCTTCCTTTCTTCCTTTCTTTCTTTCTTTCTTTCTTTCTTTCTTTCTTTCTTTCTTTCTTTCACAGCAGAGAATTTTTTTTATGTGTAGTGAGAAGAGTGCTATTTTCTCAATCAATGAAACTTTCTTTGACTGGGCCTATGATTTGTCTCTGCTGCACTTTGGTTGTGTTTCTAGCCCTGGGAATGTTCAGGAACATTATGAATGTCACCTATAATTGGTGCCATTTAAAAATGCAAACAAAAAAGCACCAAGCTTGATATAATTGCTCATATTACAAACTCCCCCAGCCACTGGGAAAGACCCCAGCCAAATACACAGGGTACCTCTATTTATTTAACAGACTAGAGGTCTGGTGCACCAATGGGGTCCCTCAGCCTGGCCTGTGGGAACAGGTTGAAACCGGCTCTCTGACAATCTGAGGGGTCCTGGATTGGAAGAGGGATCAGGCCGAGGGACCCCACAGGTGCCCGATTGGGCCAGGGAGGGATGTGGGAGGTTGGCCAGCCAGGGAGAAGCAGCGGGAGGGCTCTAGGGCAAGTCTGGCCATCTTGCTCAATCCTGATCGGCTGGACCCAAGCAGCAAGCTAACCTACCAGTTAAAGCATCTGCTCCCTAGTGGTCAGTGCACCTCATAGCAAGCAGTTGAGCGGCCTTAGCATATCATTAACATATTATGCTTTGATTGGTTGAACAGATGACCAGACACTTAGCATATTAGTCTTTTATTATATAGGGTATTTGTTGAGTAAGTATGAAGTGCCAAGCTCTACTGGAGAAGAGGAGTGTTCAAGAATCCTCCATAAAGCTTATACTCAAGTAGACTAGAGGGAGGGGGAGTCTGAAAATAAACACACCAACAAATATAATATTATAGCATACTATTTCAGATAATGAAAAGTACAATAAAAATAAAAAGTGAAAAAAGAGGAATGGGAGTGCTTTGAGGGGATAGAAATATAAATTTTAAATAGTCAGAAAAGGTGGCATTTGAACAAAGGAGGGAAAGTTTGTACCATGTGAAGGAACACTGAAGACAGAAAGAAGAGCCAGTACAAGGTTGTTAGGCAGCAACAAGCCTTATGGTGATCCAGAACAGTCAGGAAGTCATTGCATATGGCTGGAGAGGAAGGAGCAGGGAAGTAAGAGCAGGAGATGAAGTAGGAAGGTGAGGGTGGGAACAGAGTGTTGCCTTTTGCTCTGAGTGAGTGAGAGCCACAGTAGAGTCTAAGCAGAGAGTGAAGTGGGTCTGCTGTACTACAGATATTAGGGGAAGAGGCTAAGCAGTGACCATGCAGCACCTGATCTCTATAATTTGAAATGAATTTGGAAAATTGTTGCCAAAACCAGTTTCTATGTAACTAGAAAATATTGTCTAGATTCATGTTTTTTTATAAATGTTTTAATAATACTTCTTAATTTTTAATTATCAAAAGTACTATATCTATATAAAGGCATAGGATTGTCCTACATTTGTTTCTATCACTAAATATCTTCAATTGCTTAATTATTGTTTATCATTTCATTTTGGGTAAACTATCTAGAGATGATCCATCTGTGATCAACATTTCTGATGAAATGTCAAAGACTGCCTTGTGGAGAAACCTTCTGATTACTGCCGATAACTCAAAAGAAAAGGAGTCAAGCTTTCCTTCTAAAAGGTTTGAATTCTAGTATAATGTGGATTTATACTGATCCCAGCTATTGACATGAATCCATTAGCAAAAATATAAGAACATTTCATCAAATTTAGATCTAAAGTATTTCAGAAAAATTTTTTTGAAAAGTGTGTAGAAATTGTAATTATCATATTAGTTGGTATTGTTTTTATCTCCCTTTCAAATTAAAAGTTCACTCTAAAACTATGACAGTGGGGAGTAATGGTGCTATAAATGGGTCCCAATGCACGACATCTTTGGACATTCATTTTGGCCTAATCTTTTGCAGTAAGATTTTATTCTATTCCCTTATCACCCACATCCCAGGAACCCTGTTGATGTCTGACCACAGTTTGCACTCCCCCATGTCCTCTTTAAAACTCATATGAAATATAAAATGGAGATTTTGTATATTTCCAGTCTCCTACTCAACCCCTTGAAAATGTTCTCTAACCTCCTTATCCCCAAACTTTCAGCTCCAGAAAGTTCTATCCATTCTCCTCTGTATAAAAGCATAACAAACAACTCCTGTAGTTGTGGATGATAGTTTTAAATGCATGCTGGGGGAAGAGTATGTCCTTAAATATCAAGAGTCATCATAGGATTTCCAACTAAATTTTCCAGAATTTATAAATAAAATATTCAAACCATCAGCCTGCTTAGATGCTGACCTAAAGAAAAATCTCTGTTATGCAAATATATTATTAAAGAGTGATTGAGGGATTTGGGACCGTGTTTAATTATTAAGTTCCTTTATTTTCATGACCTTAAATTAACTATTTCTACTTAATTTTTATATTACGTTTTGTCATAAGCTCCCCTTCCTAATCACTCTAGAAGCTGATTCCCCAAAGGTAAGACCCTCTCCCTCAAGCTTACTCCTTAATTGTATTTCCTTATGTTAAATGGTGTCTTCTAGAAACCTGGTCAGCCTATGTTCTCTGTGAGTTTTGGGGAGGCAAAAGGCATGCAGAGTTGTGGGCTGAGATCCAGTATCAGACTGTTTATGGTATTCCTATGACGACTCAGCTCTTTAAAAGGGTTTGAAACTTGAGTAAACTTCTCCCCCACATGATTTATACAAATGCATCATATATAAATCAACAAATATCATAGAACTGTATTTAGTAATGATATCGAATTTTTATATTGGAAAAAAGAAAAAGTATCCCTTGCATTAAGAGATTACAAAGCTGGGCGCTTCCATTTATGCACCACCATGCTTCCAAACCTGCCAGCTTTATCTGGCTTCATGAGAGGTATTTGGAAACATGGGCTAGAAAAAGAGGCTACATTAGACTTAGGGAGTACCTCTTATTGCTGGTTTTTGTCACCCCAAAATGGCATGCTGCTTCAGTGTCATCTCTGTTCTCAACAGCATAAATAAGAAAAACAAATGTGTAAGAGTTCTCCCCAGAGAGATGGGAATTCTCTGTCTCTGTCTCTCTGTCTCTAGCTCTCTCTTTCCCTCCACGCTCCGCCCCCTCTCCTCTGTCAACTGCCCAACACTTACTCCAAAGGAGGTTAATATAAATTACTCAATAATCTCTCTCAAAGCATCTAGTTGATGCTTTCTATCTTTTAACCGGACTTTAAAATCTTCATGTATTTCTTTGCTTGGCTCAAGCAGAGGTCATATTTTATTCTAAAACGTGCTTAATCGTCCTTTCCCAAAGATCCCTGCTATGGCCTGATAGAGTCATTCTCATAGTAACACCATTTTGCCAGAAGTCTTGGAAGAAAATCAGAGTTATGAGAGGGGTAATTTCTCAAACCCCTTGAAATATGTGCCTGTGGACTCTTTAATATTAAAAATATGGCATTTCTTTGATTTATAAAAATATTGAACTCAAAGTTTATGGGTTCAAAATAAATGTCAGATATGGGGATATGTGGGAAATTTGAGACACTTGAACTTATAGATGGCTTTTCTTCCTGTAATACACTAATCCATTAGTACAAACTCTGTCTCTGTTTTTCTTTGGTTCAAGCAAAAGTGTGTGTGTGTGTTTGTTTGTTTGTGTGTGTGTGTGTGTTTAATCCTCACCCAATTTTAGAGAGAGAGGAAGGTAAAGAGAGAGAAACATTGATGTAAGAAGAAACATAGATTAGTTGCCTCCTGTATGTTTCCCTATCATGGGTCAAACCTGAAACCTAGGTATGTGTCCTGACTAGGAATGGAACCTGCAATCTTTTGGTGTACAGAATGACGCTCCAACCGACTGAGCTACCTGGCCAGGGCCAAGCAAAAGTTTTTATGATATTTTAGGTACTCCTTAAAGTAAATAGTAAAGTCAAGTAATGTTTTTCAACCCCCTCCAGTGCATGAATTTTCATGCAGCAGGCCTCTAGTTGAAAAATAACAGTTTCAAGATTGCTTAGCAGCGTGGATGTAGTGGGTCAAGTTGTATTCTCTCTTGAAATTTTACTTTTTATTTTAAATTGTAACTCCTCAAGGGATGGGACACTGTCTCATCCATTTTCTATCCATTGGTCTTCTCAAAGTACTATACAACATGATACACACACACACACACACACAACATTAAACATGCAATGTGTGTTATAGATATGTAATATATATTTATTATAATAGTACATAATAGATATGACATATATGTAATATAGTTAACAAATATATACAATCCATTACAATGAAAGTTTATAATTGATTGGCAATGAGAAAATCAGTGTAACAAGAAACAGAGTAATAGCCATACAGTAAGAAAATTTAATTTTCTATTTTTTATAGACATTTTGAGGTGGTTATAAAACTTCTGCTTCATAGTGTACTGAAATCTTATACAAAAAGCACTGATTTAAAGAGTTTAAAAAACCTCAATTATAATTGGTTGTTTTGTAACCGAACAACCAGTCTGATCAAAGTAGGACATCAGGAGGAAGCGTGTCTGGGACCAAATCGACATCCCGAGTCTCTTTTTTCCACTCTTGGTGACTAACAGTGCACGAGGCTTTTGCTCATTTATCAAAAGCATATGGAGCAGGGCACTGCGCACATAGAGACCGTGCTCATGTGGAGGCCAGTGTGTCTCTGTCCCCGCAATCTCCCGCGGATAGGACCCGTCCTTCCGTCTTTCAAAAGACAGGGGTTCACAGGAGGAATACCAGCCTCAGGATCCTGGCATTCAAGCTACAGGAGAACTTTGTCATCCGGGTCAAACCAATTTACAGATGAGGAAACAGGTTCCAGAGACGTTAAATAACTAGCCAAGGTCATACAGCTCATTCTCAGCTTCCAGGAACGGAATGCAATTTTCTGTTCCAGGCCCAGGGCCTCCTCCCCTCCCCCAGCTGCCCCTTTTCATTGGCTTGGTTTGGCCGAAGAGCCTGGGAGTCAGGCAGGTAGAGCCCCAGGAAAAGTTAGTTTGGAAAGTAGGGTAGCAGGCACTTGTCATGTGAAAGGAACTTAAAGTGGAAGAAAGTGAGTCATTTAGATGGAGGAGTTAAAAATACAGAGTTAAGGCTCTCAACACATCATGTGCACACTGTCATCCTTCTCATGGAAGGAGAAAAGAAAAGTGAAAAGAGTTGCTTTGCTCTGACCTGCAAGTAGCGTGCGCTGAGAAGTGTGGCAGGCACAAACCCGGTGCCATAGACACTCGCTCACACCAGCTCTCAGCACTGGCAGCGTGCCACCGATGGCAGAAGCTCCGGCACTTCTTACCTGATGGTGCCGGGTGGTGGTGACAACTGAGAAAGGCTGTTTCTAGCTTGAAATGGAGGAAAAACAATTTAAAAAACACACTCTTAGAAAATATCTAAGTTACTGTCCGTTGTAAAAGCTGCCCAGGAGACCCCATAGAATAAAGGGTTTAACTGTCACTTTATTACTTGGAAAAGAGTTACTAAAACCAAGGATTTCCCCACCAGCAGCTATTTTATAAACTCGTATTAAGGGCCAACATGAACAGTAATAATGTCTGGGTTTTTCCAGCTCAGGCCTCAGAGGCTGGCCAGCTGCGGGTTGCCCTCCATGTTAGCAGCAGGGAGGGTCGCAGAGCGGCTCAGATACAGAGGGAAGTGGTGGGGGGAGCTCCCTGCCCTTCGGGAAGCATAGACTCTCGGTGTGAGCTTCGAGCGTGTGAGCACATTGTTGGAAGTTTCCGTAAAAACTGTCCATGTGAGAGCAGGGAAAATGTACATCAGAAAAATATTGAAGAACAGGAAAACAAAATGGTAGTCACATTAACTAGCTTGCCCATTAGTGAAATTAACTACAGACTAGCTAAACTAGAAGCCACTTGGGAATGAGTTTATTCTGGACTGAGTGAGGAGGAGCATTGTGCCTGGGATGGACACGGTCTGTGAAGAGACGGCACGGCTGTCCGGAGGGCAGTGTGTGGGTGGCCACCTTTTTCCAGACCTACGGACCAGGACAGGGTTCTCACTGAGATTCAGGAGCCAGGCCATGCACAGAGGATGGACTGCTTGCAGCAGAGTCCAGAAATTCCTCCTGTGACATCTCATTTGTCATGTCAGTGCTCTCTTAAGATGGGGCATAACTGGCATTTTCAATAATCATGGTTGATTCATTTTCCCAAATGAAAGCCACGGTATTAATCCTGCATGCTTTTGAAACTGTTTTTAAAATGTCTGGTTTTTGGTTTCTGTGTTTTGAATTTCCCCCTTTCCTGCAGTTCTTGGTTTCTATGTCACTGAGTGCAGAGGGTTTTAATTGTTGCTATCTATCTATGTGTGCTTCCCAGCATGAAAGCGCAATGCCTAACGGCCCTGGTGGCACTCCGGGGTGGATGGGTTTTGTGTCTGAGCAAGCACATCTCACAGTAGCCATGCTGAATTTCAGTAATAAATTTCTCCTTTCCCTCCCTGTAGCAGTGAAAACCGAGAAGAGAAGAAAGCTGACTCACAGAAAGGTGTTGACAGGGAGACTTGTCTATGACTTGATCTTCAATTTATTTTTTACAAATATATGAGAAGAGTGCCACAATTATTAATAAAACTGCTTTGATCATGTATTGTAAATTCTGTCTCTCATCCCAAATCTACCTTCATACTGTAAGTAGTGCAATACTTGTTTCTTTTTGTGTTTAAACTTCTGAGCAGTGAGACACACTTGTGAGCATATGCAATAGCTAATGAAGAACCTCTGCATTCCTTGCTGTGTGTTAGGCATTTGTAAACACTGGATTCTCCTTGTCAGTTTTATGAGAGCAATAGCATTCTTAAAGAGATAAGTCATATTTACCTAGTTTGTATTTTCCTACTGTAGTGACCTGAGGATACCTGGTAATTTCAATGAGAAGAATTTTGAATGGTAGTCTTACTTCTTATTTTGTATCAGTGACTTATTTCAAAATAACCAAATTAAAAATTTAGTTGGAAAGCATTTTTAACAATTGAATTTATGCACTTCCTTGATTTAATATGATACATTTAATAGTTAAGAATTTCTATGTAACTAAAACTGAAATTTGAAAAAAATATGTAGAAACCTATTCACAACTTGTTTAAAAAAATCAGACACTAATGCAAAGAGTCAAGTAGTATTTGCTTAAAATTCAAGTTGTGATTACATGATCAAATACTAGGCTTGTACGAAATGCTTTAGAAAAACTTTGTAAGTTTTGTGAGATTTTCAAAACAACCTTTATGGGAAATAGGCTGTTAAATTTCTCTCCCGTTGACAATGAACATTTTCCAAATAAACCTATTATATACAAACTCGTGGAATACCAATGGTGAGTCATTGTACATGAAATTCCACTTCTGTACAGTTCTCTGCTGTTAAAGGTCATGTACTGCTTAAAGCTGCTTCTGAATCATGTTCTAATGTTAGACTGACAGGTCTCTGTTTTTCTACAAAGCTCTTTCATCTTTTTAATTAAATGCATGTTGTAGAAAAATAATCTTTTAAAAGAAATTTTCAGATTCTGTTTGAAAAGCTTCTGTAGATATTTCAGTTCATATAAAATCATCTTTACTAAGCTTATAGAAGAGGAAGAAAAGTTGAGAATTTTTGAGCACTACTAAGAATACAGTATTTCTTTTGTTTTTAGATGAATGTGAAATTAACAAGACCAAATCTTGTAGTACTCTTGTTTCCTAAGAAGGATCAGTGATCTTCAGTGTCCAATTTGATAATCATTCAGAGCCCTGTCACTTTTCCAAACTATTCATTGCATATTCTGTGTATAAGTGCACATGAAAAATTAGGGGGAAAAGCTCTTGTGATTAAGCTTATGAGGGGTAAAAAAAAAACACCAATAACAAGGCCTTCATAGGTTCAACATTTTGATGCCTTCTGAAAATTTCCCCTCAGAATCTTTTAAGGAGCCATTTCTTTTATGGAACATAAGCTTAAAAAATATAAGAAGAATATACAGTGAACAAAGTCTGTGTTTATAAATGCCAAGGAAAAAATACAGAAACTTTCCATTCTCAATGTGTTGCCTTTGTATATTTTGTAATACAGATACCACGTTATAAACATTCCCATTGTTTTATGATTTAGACTAGCAGTACATGCCAGCCAGTCCCATAAGCAGCCTACCAGTATTTTCTTATATGATTAACTGTTCTGTTAAAAATGATTGTAGTGAATTAAAACCTTTACATGGTCACCTATTTGAATAAGCAATCATATCCAATGAAATTCTGTATTTCTGAGTATTTTTATAGTCATTTTGTTCTTGTGTGAATTTTAATGATATCCTATGTTAATCCTACTATTTTGAAATTATATAAAATATAAGAAAAAATGTAGTGTTATATATTTCTTCCTAATTTCAGATTCCTGGTCAAAATTAGTGAATATCTTGAATGTAATTTATTGCAAAGTTTAAGTAAAGTGTAAATGTGACTAGGACATTGTGTTTTTCACAACTAAGAAATGTTATGTGGAAATAAATATTTATCCTAACTAATTTTCTTGCACATTTTAAATTGTGATGCAAGTGTCTTGTCTTTTTTTCCCCTTAGTGCTAATCAGTAAATCAATATTTGATAATAATGTTTAAATTTAGACACTCTTTATGTAAAGAAAACTTGGTGAAGTAGACATTTCAAGAGTATTAATACAATTTGATGAACAAAATATTTTGAGAGGTATATTAGAAAATATGTCTTCATTTTCCCAGAGAGCAGGAACTTGGGTACATAGCATTGCTCATATCCAAAAGGATTCAAGGTCATTAGCAGGTTTCTTATTATTGGAACACCTTAGACTAATGTTTTCACTCTCAGTGGCAAAAGGATTTCCTCCCTGTTTGTCAGGTGAGTCCATTATTCATTTGTAGCCGTAATTGCATTCAGAATTCTAATGTATGGATTAATACTTTTCTCATGACTCTTGCGTTTACTTTGTAATTGCTATCATTTAACAGCTTTTGATATTGGGGAGTTTTCCCCCCTAAATATAATCTAAATAAATCCTCAATGTAGTTTAAATCCATAGCCTGATGGGAACTTTCCACTGACAAGCCACAGCAACTTGTTTTCAAGATGATCTCCAATATCTTCTAGAACTTTTCTTTGACTCTTAAAAGTGTGGCTTTTTTTTTTTTTTTTTCTTACCTGCATTGACCTACTTCTTTTTCCGTTTAACTTTAGCCTGATTTACTCTTGGGGACTTGAGTATTTTATTATAATTGCAAGATAACTCTCCTAATTTTCCAGTATATCCATCTCATACACTCATGCAATGGAATGAAATGTGATTGCAACCATTTGAAAATTTTATGAGCATAATTTGGATAATATGATGATTCTCAAAGTATCTACTTTGTAAGGCTACTTGTAATCGGTCCCCTTGAAGAAGCCCATTTTCAGAATTACTGGTAATACTTTATTTTAGAAATCTTTTGGGGCATTTTCCTTGGAAAGCTATAGCAATTGATACAACTGTCACTCCAATTCATTTTCTATTGATGCATTGACCACTATTTGTGCTGAAATTTTGGAAATGGGACTGTGATGTTTGCTACTTGGAGTAGGGCAGAGTTTGAAGAAAATGTTAGCTAAGAGATGGTATATGAATTAGGATGGATATGGGAAAGGAAACCTATTCCAAGAACTGCAAAGATGCTCAAATACATGTCCATATTGAAGTAAAAAAAAATAATTAAAGTATGTGTGGTAACTAGCCAACAAACAGCCCAATATGGTAGAGTGTTAGGAGGATAGTGGAGACATATGAGAAAAGATAGAAACACAAGTTGGAAACATTATAAGTGATGTGTTAGGATGTTTGACTTTTGAGTAATGGAAATACATGAATTTTTGGAAGATGAGTTTGGCCACAGAGTAGAGAGCATTGTGGGAGAAAAGTGGAATCACCTCCTTAGGGATGCTGCTCCCAGGATGGTTCTCTAAGGCTCAAACCAAACTCTCTGTGAGTGGCCTATAAACTTCTATTAAGACTGCATGCATGCCGAAACTGGTTTGGCTCAATGGATAGAGTGTCGGCTTGGGGACTGAAGGGTCCCGGGTTCGATTCCGGTCAAGGGCAAGTACCTTGGTTGCGGGCATATCCCCAGTAGGGGGTGTGCAAGAGGCAGCTGATCGATGACTCTCTCTAATCGGTGTTTCTAACTCTCTATCTCTCTCCCTTCCTGTCTGTAAAAAACCAATAAAATACATTAAAAAAAAAAATACTGCATCCAAATAGACTGAGGGTACTCCCTGGGTACTTAGTAAGTCACAACAGATGTAATAGCTGTATTATAAATCCTTTTATGGAGAGCATTCCTTTATGTAATAGGTTTGGGTTGTACTTGGGAAAAAATTTTTTTGAAAAGCATGGCATCACAGTAATCCTAAAACTGTTGAAGAAATCTCAGTGTAGTACAAAATTCAGCCAGTGGCTGGCTCATCTGGGCCTAAGAGGCAACCTGCTCCCTCCCATCCTTTATTTTCAAGTACATCCATTTTTACCATGGACTCAGCTTTGTATCTATGTATTCTTGCCATCAGATAGGGGTATAGTCATAGATGTCTGCCATGCAACTTATTTCTGCCATCCTATCTAATAAAAGAGTAATATGCAAATTAACACCACTCCACTACACCCACAAGCCAGGCCCACCAGCCAATCAGGAGTTAGTATACAAATTAACCAAGATGGCTACGGCCACAGAGAGAGCAGGAGGCTTGGGTTTCCCCAGTAATGGAAGAGGCCAAACTTTCCTCCTGTCCTGGTGGGCCCAGGCCTCCACTCAAGGCTTCAAAGTTTCAAAGTTTCAATTATAGAAGATAAATAAACCCCAACAAAAAATGGCTGTGGCCACAGAGAAAGCAGGAGGCTTGGCTCTGCTCAAGGCTACAAAGTTTCAATTATAGATAAATAAATCCCAGATACCAGGGCCTCCGCTTGGGTCACCAGGGTGCATGGCTGGCCTGCAAACCACCACAGGCCCCTCGCTGAGGCCACCCCACACTCCAAGGGAACCCCCACCTTGATCTGGGACATCTTTCAGGGCAAACCAGCTGGCCCTCACCCATGCACCAGCCTCTATCCTATCTAATAAAAGAGTAATATGCAGATTGACCATCACTCCAACACACAAGATGGCTGCTCCCATGTGATCAAATATGGCTGCCCCTATGTGGTCATAAGATGGCTGCCACAAGATGGCCATCAGGGGAAGGCAGTTGGGAGGGACCAAGCCTGCAAGGAAGGACAGTTGAGGGTGATCAAGCCTGCAGGGGAGGGCAGTTAGGGGTGAGGTGACCAGGGCAGCAGAGGAGGGAAGTTGGAGGTGACTGGGCCTGCAGGGAAGGGCAGCTGAGGGAGACCTAGGCCTGCAGTGGAGAGCATTTGGGGGGACCAGGCCTGCAGGGAAGGGCAGTTAGGGATGACCAAGTCTGGAGGGGAGGACAATTAAGGGTGATAAGACCTGCAGAGGAGGGAAGTTGGGGCAAACAGTTTGGCAGGGAGCAGTTAGGCATCAATCAGGCTGGCAGGGGAGTAGTTAGGGTGTGATCAGGCTGGCAGGCAGAAGCAGTTAGGGGCAATCAGGAAGGCAGGCAGGCAAACAGTTGGGAGTCAGCAGTCCTAGATTGTGAGAGGGATGTCCCAGATTGGAGAGGGTGAAGGCTGGGCTGAGGGACACACACTAGCATGTACGAATTTCATGCACCGAGCCTCTAGTTTGTTTATAAGCTCCCTGAAAGCAGGAATAGTGTTTATCTTGTTTTTGTAACTCTCCAGAGCCTAGTTCTGTGTTCTGCTGTTTATCCACCCAGCAAAGGCCGTGGACAGAATTATACGTAAAATGTATCAGAAGATGCTATTGTTCAGTTTACTAAGAATGATCAAAGATCCAAAAAGGATTCTCACTCACATATTAATATTAGAACAAAAATAAATGCTTCTTTAAAAAAATATTTTTATTGAGTTTGTTTCAGACAGGGAGAGGGATGTGAGAGAATCATTGATTGGCTGCCTCTTGTACACCCCACACTGGGGATCGAGCCTATAACCCGAGCATATGCCCTGACTGGGAATCAAATGCTGTGACGTGACCTTCAGGTTCATAGGTCAATGCTCAACCACTGAGCCACACTGGCTGGACAAGAAATGCTTATTTTTGAAGGTATCTCTAGCACCTGTGGACGTACAAGGCTCAAGTGAAAATCTGAACAATCTATGTAGTCATCAAACTAGGAGAAGAAGCCAAATACATGTGACTGGGAAGAAAGAAAAGGGGAAAGCACAGTGCCAGGCATAGATATAATGTTAGACATATAAGTAGTTAGTTGGTATTTTCGTACTTCTTTCACATTCAGAAACTGAGGTTCAAAGAGGCTAAGCAAAAGGTCTTTAAAATGTTTCTCACTGTGGAAGGTGGTTCTGAAATTCTAACCCATGTCTATGTAACCTCAGCTGCAGTACCCTGCATCTCCAGCAGAAGGTGAGGTTTGGGTGCCTTCCTCACTTAAGAGGCACTCACTCTAGCTCATGCAACCAGACTCAGGTTAAGATGTGTCATATTCCTTCTTAGTTATATTATGCTAGTGGCCTGGTGCACTAAATCTGTGCATGGGGGAGGTGTCCCTCACCCCGGCCTGCAGCCTCTCCAATCTGGGACCCCTCGGGGGATATCCAACTGCCTGTTTAGGCCCAATCCCACTGGGGTCGGACAAAACCAGCAGTCAGACAAAACCAACAGTCAGACAAAAACGGCAGTTGGACATCCCTCTCAAAATCTGGGACTGCTGGCTCCTAACTGCTCACCTGCCTGCCTGATCACCCCTAACCACTCTGCCTGCCAGCCTGATTAAGCCCAACTTCCCCCCTGCCGGCCTGCTTGTCCCCAATTGCCCTCCTTTGCCAGCCAGCTCTTCCCAACTGCCCCTCCTTGCTTGCCTGCTCACCCCCAACTGCCCTCCCTTGCCAGTCTAATCACGCCTAACCGCCTTTGTCTCGGCCCCACCACCATGGCTTTGTCCCAATGTCTGGAAGGTCTCCCTGTCTAATTAACATGTTACCCTTTTATTAGTATAGATTTTCTTTGGCACTTACATTTCTGTGATTAACATTGGGAACCAAACCTACTCAATGAACTTTTTTTTTTTCATGCTCATGAGTCACAAATATCATGACTTTGGACAGGAAAAACCTAATGGAATAGTTCGGGTTTTTGTGGTTTGATCAGTCATACTTCTCACTATACATGCATTTTAAATATCTGACAAATTTGTGGTGACTTTTAAGTTGAAAGATTAAAGATTATGTAGATTAAGAACTTTGATTGAATTTGTTTAAAGTCTGTAATGCCAGAAAAGATACCATTCGCAATTTAACTATAAGGAAATTATCTTTCTTTTTATTAACTCACATTCTTAAATTTAAATATTCATGTTATCACAGAAAGATAACATGCAGAAAGATGATAAATTTTTACTGATCATGACATTGGTCTTACTAATGCCATACTCTGAGCTCTTCTTATTGGTAGTGACCTTATGCTTTATTACCCATGTTCATCTCTCATTCTCAACCTTTTGTATCTGTCAGAAATCCTGAATAGCCACTCCAGGTCATTCAGGATATATGTAAGAAGGTTCTCAAACACTGCTAAAATGACTGTCACCAAGTTCTCAGAACAAACTCCTCTTACTTTAAACTCTGAAAAGAGGCATTCTTGTGTTTTGGTATGTTTTTCATGTAGATATTATTAAATCTTAAATATTGTACAAATTTAGTAGTCTTAAAAACTGAAATTCCCAAATCAACTTATAACAAAAGGCCAAGTGGTGGAACTGGGCAGCCTCAGCGACTACCTCTGAATAAGCAAGAAAAGACCTACAATGACATACAGCCTGATATGTTCATTGATCTTCATGGCGGTGACCTTAAGTATTGGGGAGACTAAAAATTATATTTTATGCCTGCTATTTTATAAAGCATGGAGGCATGTAATCATTTTTAGGAAGGTTTTCCAACAAAAAGATGTTCAAAAGTGATTTTTAAAGGGACTTTCTAAAAAATTTTTATCAAAAGTTAAAAAACAAACTCTGTATCGAATGGAAGACATGTGAAGACTTCTCCCTTCCTTTGGTGCACGTGCTCCTGCGAGCTGGTGACTCTAACAGGTCGTGTACAAGAGGAATCTTAGCATCCACGTGCCTGCTGACTCTGTGGCTGTCAATGGCAGGTGAGTCTGAACCTCTTAAGGTTTCATTAGTTCCTGGGTGTTTCAGACTTGCCCTCAGACTAAGTTTATATCTAACTTACTTGTCAATTTCTTCAACTTCCTCTTCCAAAATGCTAAAACTCTTATTGGAGAGTGAAACTTCTCTTAGGGGGGTCAAATGAAATCTGACTTTAACGTCAGTCACATTATTTCCATTTGCAACCTTAATTATGCAAAAAAAAAAAAAATGCTGGGATTGTTTATTACCTCTGGGCTCCAGAGGAAACAGTTTTGATATTGTACAATACTTGTACAATATCGTCAGTCATTGTACAATATCAGATATTATACAATGGTCTCAATATCTATTATCTGATATGGTACATCTGCTATTGTACAATGGTCTTATTAATACCTGGTATTGTGCAATGTATGGTTTCAATTAAGATAAAAGGAGGATTTCTATTTCATTTGCTTTTGTGACTATTAATTCAGTCCAGGATGTGAACATATGCTCTATGACTACTGTTCTGGATATAGAGCTCTGCAAAGATCAGACCAGCTACTCACTATGATTAACTCTATCAAAAAATAAAATTATAACAAGAACCCTACAGGCTTGGATGTCAGTTTATAATTCCAATGGATGAGTGAGATTTGAGACTGAAAGTGAAGTACTCAATGGCATGCTCTGAAAATACAGTTAAAGCTGAATTTCACAATCCTCTGTCCATTCCCATGCATGACTCACCAGTTTAATATTAACAGATTTTTTCCATTTCTTCCATTTTAAGATATTTATGCTATAGCTCACTGTCTGAAATAACTTTTTCCAGCAAATGGTCTGAAGCTAAGTTTAAGTTTCTAAAATCAAATTTAAAAAAAATGTGGCCATTTTGCAAATAACTGAGCAAAAAGTCATGTTTCCTTAGTTAACTAGGCATTACTTTGCTAGGCTAAAGTCAGCATCTGAAGTCTATGCTTTCACTAATATATGGTAGTGATGTGATCCAAAAACAGTCAAAATCTTAAATGATTAACTTGTGTTTTTTTTTATTTTACTAAGCCATCAGAGCGAGCTACCAAGATGATAATGTTAAAATTACTTGTTCTTATAATATGAACCTCATCATAGTTACCCTGGTATAAAATTATAAATTACATAAATAACCAAAATTTTTTCAGTTAATGTTTTCAAAAGTTATATATATATATCTGATATATGTATTGCATGAAAATCTTATGAACTGCTTAATTTAATACATTTCTACATATCAATTTTTTAAAAATATATTTTATTAATTTCAGGGAGGGAGAGAGCTAGAAATATCAGTTATGGGAGAGAATCATTGAATGGCTGCTTCCTGCCTGACTCCTGGGAATTGAACCATGACCTCCTGGTTCATAGGTCGATGCTCTGAGGCATGCAGGCCAGGCAAATGTATCTATTTTTTAACAAGAACTGAACTCCTCATGTTTACAAGGAATAACAAGCAAAATAAATAAGAGCCTTTCTGGATAAATGTGTCCATATGCCAAAGTGATTTATTCTGTCTGATTCAAGACACAAAACTCATTACCTCTAAAAAAATAAAATAAAAAAATGAAGGCGCATTAAATGAACAGGAGAAATTCTACAGTATGTAGAACAGGGGTAATAATACATCATTTATAGTTTATTTTTTAAAAACAAGTCCAAGGAGGTAAAAATATTCTTTTAATTAAGATGCTCAAAGAAATAAGAGAAATTGGTGCGAGGACTCCTTCAAGTTAGGATTTATGATACAAATATTTTCATCTTTTAATAGGGCAAGCTGGTGTTCACATCTGTTCCAAGCTGCCTCTTTCAGGAGGAAGTATCAATATTTTTCAAAGCACATTTACAATGCGTTGCCATCCCCCCTGCTGTGTTTCTGTAGCACCTATAGCCACAGCTGGCTCCTGGGGGCCTTGCCTTGTTGGCAGTTCCCCTCTCATTTCTTTGGAGTCTGTTCACCTGCTGTGGTTTTACTCAGAAGTCGGGGCTTAGCATAGATGGTTTCCTGAGGCAGTTTCCACAGTCTTTCTCAGAAAACGGTGCCACTCTGCCTGAGAACAGCTCTTCTCTGAGAGGGGCCGACAGCAGCCTGGTCGGGTCAGCGTGCTGGGACTTGGGTTCCTGGCTATGCTGGGCTAGCCTCTCTCCCTGTTCCCCTCTTCCCCCCGTTTCTGTGACATCACTGCCCACATCTTGCTGTCCCTTTAAAGAAGAGCACAAGGTTTGGACTAGTCCCGTTAGAGAAAAATAAAATGCTTCCCAGGAAACTTATGCAAAGCTCCCACAAAAACAGGTCGTAGTTGTTTCAGCAACGGATGTGAAAACTATTTTAAATCATAAACAAAACCAGACTGAATATTTCAAATTTCTGTAAGGTAATAATCTGCTGCATAAGTCTCCACTTAGGGTTCTATATCAGAAATTTGGGGACAAAATTAACCTTATATTTTCTTGATTTGAGAATCTTTTTTTTTTTTTTTTAAAGATCATCTTGATAGTGCAGTTTGAAGATAATACAAACAAAATGGCTTTAATAAACTTTACATGGCATGCTGCTTTGAGGTGCTACGGTAAAGAGAAGCATTGTTTTAGGAAGTGGGTCATGTGGGTATATATATGTTGGTGTGCTGTGTTGGAAGCGATTCCATGGTCTTCGTCAGTATACCACTAGAGAGAGAAAAGAAAAAGGTCAGAATTAGACAGTCGGTTGTCTTTTCTCCCGCAATCAATTCAAATGCTGTCATGAGCATACGCAGAATAAAACAGGATGTTTTAATTCCCAAATGAGCGTGTGAACTGAAACGTCACCAGTGAGGTGTCTAATCCACTTCCCCCTTCCCCAAGCTTTCCCAGGCCATATTGTTCTGTCCTACAGAAGGTGCTGAGAGAACTCACTGTGAATTTGGCTTTACTGCAGACTGCTTTAAGGATGTGTATATTCTAATAAAAATATTCAAATCCATTTTCTAATTTGAGTCAAAGGACACTTAGAACCATATCAAGCACAGGATGAAATGTTTATCCCATTATGCTCACTAGTTTTAATTAAGTGTTAGCAAGTGTCAAATTTCTCCTACACTGTAGTAAGATAAACTGTATTAAAATAAATGAGTTTTTTTTTAAAGGTAATTTTCTCTAATATGTGTCAGTAAGGAAGTAGAAAAATCTACTTAAGTATGCCATAAGTGAAGTCAAAAGTCAAATGTGTTATTTGGAAACACTTCGATTTTGCCCTAGAGTCTTTATCTATATGTCTGACATTTGTCTAGAAAGAGTTGACCTGAAGCAAAAATTTATCAACTCATGCTGCATTAAGCAACTGAGACATCATTGCCAGGCAAACATATCTCATGGAGACATAAATTAACTTCTAAAAGTTGCTTAATTAAAGTATGTCTTTTTCTTTGAATATGAAAAAATAAACCTCAACCTCTTATAAGAATCTGACCCAAAGGATATTTACCACGTGTTTTGAGTATAAATGACTATCTCACTCCTATACTATGGGCACCGTTTGAACTGAGCATACAGCAAAGTGTGTGTGTGTTACAAGAAAGTGAGCAAAAGCAGGCTTTTCCAGCTAATACAGACCATAAAGCATTTTACATATAAGAACAGTTAGTGCAACATACATACACACATATGTATGTGTATTTATATACATATCTTTTCTTAATCAGAAAAGGTCAGGTGCAGAAAATGAATTTCACTTAATACCCAGAAACCTCCTACTATACAGTATAGGCGACAACTGCTCTAGCCATTTCTGACTTTATAAAACAATCCCAATTGTTTATTGCCTGTGGTTGTTCAACAAAAGACAACATGCCAATTGCAAAACCTGAAGCGTGCTGATGATTAATATTCCGCTGTTAGAGAAGCTAGTAATACACCAGACAGAGATGGAGTTTCATATTTGAATTGAGCTGTTATCATGCTGGTTTCACGTCAGAATTACCCTGCCACACATTTACTGAGCAAATGATTACTTCTGAATCAAAATAGGAGGAGACTGAACAATCACGCCAACAGGAGAGCAGTGTTGGACAAGCACAGGGGATGTTGTGCTTCTCAACTCCCAACTCCCCAATATCATTGGCCATGACTCTGTCTATGGTTCAAGGACATCCCTTCTCCCACTTCTTATGGGAACCACAGCCCTTCTAATCCCGTTCCTGTCTCCCGAGACCTCTGTGAGGCGCAGAACCCCAAAGTGGAGAAACCAGACCCCATCAGCAAGTTCCCTCCCCTGGCACCAAGTGTTGCTATACCATCGCCTGGAAATCCACGCCGGCATCCACTAGGGCTTTGGTGATCTGAGCTGACTGCTGAAAGTGAACGTTATCTGCGGGCACAGAAATGAGACACAGTCACTAACAGCAGCTCCAGTGTTCTGACCGGGAAAGGGTAGGAGAGGCACAAAAGGAAAGGGACCGTTCGAAGTTCCAGGACTCAGCGTCCCAGTTAGCCCAAGACAAGCGAGTTGTGGAAAGCAACACTGTTTTATTGAAGTAGATGTAACAGTCTTGCCCCGCATGCTTTTGTTTTGTCAGTAGTGAAATTGCAAACCTGTCTGTGATACTAAAAAGTCTAATTAACTGAAACTCACCATCTGCTGTTCCATGAATAAGGAGGTACTCGACTTGTTTAAAATTTTCAGCTCTGCTCATGACTGTTGAATTCTGGAATTGGGGGGGGGGGGAGGAAAGAATGTCATTATTCAAAAAAAGATCTGCCATCAACTGATTTTTCAGTTCAGTTTACAAAATAAAATGTTTTCAGCTGGGGCCCCCTTTGATACAAAATATAGCAAACCGATATTCAAGCAAACGCTGTCTCCATGCATGGCAGGATGCATAGCATGCCCCGAGCCTGGGAGACTGGACTGCAGAGGGAGGATGCCCCATCTTCCTTGCCCGGTACCTGCCACTCCGGCTGCATGCAAAACCCCTGGAGCTCCAGACCCCCTACTGGCTGTGTCCTATGCATTAGCACGGGGCAGAGTCTCATATTAGCAATGTATGTTCCATGGGCTTATGCTGTAGTTCAGCCCAAAAGTGTATTGCTATGGCAACCATGTGTCACATGGTGCCATACATGCTACGTTTCAAAGAGCCTGTACATAGCATTTGCAACTAAACATACTCTGCAATATGTCACATGAACTTTGGTCCACATTGCTAGGCTCCGAAGGAGAAGCAAGCATATACCTCTTTTGGAGCAGATGTTTAAAACCTAGGCAAACGCGACATATGGGAGGGAAAGCGGGTGAAAAAAGGATCAAGAACGGCCTGAGGGAATCAGTAGGTTGGTGTCTGCTTCCTTTCACCATTTGGGGAAAATGCTGCTATTGGTCAAGTTGTTCCCAAATCAGCCAGGGAAGTAGGACCTAAAATCGGGAGGTCAGGCTTTTGAAGGCTGCTTTGTGGCCTTAAGTAGGACTTTCAGAAGGAGGGTGGCGTCTTGGACGAAAAAGCCTTTGAAAGCATGGAACTGGTGGTCTGATCTTAATTCCTGGAAGTGTACAAAGTTGGGTTGAAGGTAAAGATGGCACACCGACATTCTAGTGCCTTCGGGAGGGGGTGAGCTGGAGGAGTCTGCTTCTGTCGTCTGGTTATGGATTGGGAGGGTTTAAACCAGCAGCTAGTCCCACAGCATCCGGGTGAACCAAACTCAACTTTGCAAGAGCCAAGGTTTGTATTTTACAGATATCTTTGTAGCTACCACCACCAGCAGCCTCACTTTTTTTTTTATGGGGACCCCGATTGTCTGGCACCAAGGTCAGAGGGCTTGTGTCCAGTCTGGGTTCAACGTCAGTGAGCTGTGCACTGGAGAGAGCCTGGGCTCTGAGCCTGGCTTTCCACAAAGTGGGAATGAGAACAGCTCCTCTTCCTCCCTTACTGAAATAGGAACCTAGAGACGTGGCTTTCTCCACCCCACACCCCTGGTTTTAGATTACATTGCTGATGCAGATGTGAGCATGCTGTAACACAGGGAAGACATTCCATCTGCAGCTTTCAGGACAGAGCTAACCAACATGCTTCAGTGGACTGAGGCTCCCAAGGGCATGCTGCCCCAAAAAGCTGAGAGCAGATGCCCGTCCACTCCTGTGCAGGCTGGTTCCCACGTGTCCTGACCGTATTACACTTCAGACCCAAGTTGAGAGGTTTGCCATGAGCTTTAGGAATTAACACCTAGGACTCATTAAAGGTCACACTTTTATTTTACTTCATTTTTAAAGAAGTGTTTTATCTGGTGAGATGTTCCAGATATATTTATCCATGATTATGAATCCATTGATCCCAACATTACCCCATTTATTCTTCCATCTATTCATTCATTTTTTTTTCAACCAGTCAATCAATACTTATTTGTGATATATCCCACTAAACAGTAAGACTCAGGAGAAAAAGGATCTGTCTATATTGTGCATCACCATAATCTTAGCATCTAGGACAGTGCTAAGTGGTAATCAAATGAATAGCTGAGGGTCATTGAAGCATCAACACTGTACTATTCGCTATAAGTCGTCCTAGTTTTGCAGAGGCAAGTGGGAGCAGCTGGGGTGGTGGAATCCTGCCCCCTTTTCACCCATACCCCGTGCCATGAATAATAGTAGCGAGCATTTATTGAGTGTTCACTCTGTCAGTCGCTGTGCTAAGCACCCTAACAGATTTCTAAGAGCACTGCTCTCATTCCCGTGAGATCCTGCTTCCCACGTGGAGACAGCGAGATCCAGAAGTGAGTAATTTCCACCTGGTTCCATCTGTGGGAAGTGACAGAGCTGGACACGACGTCTGGCGGCAAAACCCTTTCCACCTCCTATGTTCGTGATCTGGTCTGCCAGCAATGGAACAGCGGGGAATAACTGTTAATGAGCCGTCTCGGAATTTAGCACACAGATACAACAGGACCCTTTGGCTCCTGGGTCCCCAGGCTTCCCGAGACTGAGTTAATTGGGAGAGATCTTGGTCCACACAGCCCTGCGAGATTTGTGAGGCATGTTTTCTGACGGTGCCCGTGAGACAGAGGATAAGGGTCAAATTCAGTCTCCCTACAGGACAGTGTGGGAGTCTAAGCTGGAGACAGAGAGGCTGGGGCTTGAACCCTGACAGTGAGCATTAATGACCTAAGCCCAGGCCCTTTCGAGTCCTTCTGGGTGACCCTTTCTGCTGGCTCTCCTCTCAGCCTGCACGGCTTGTCCTCCCCTTGCTCCTGCCCACGTGAAATCTAGCTCTCTGCTCACAGAAGACGTCAACGTTCACCCCTAGACCTGACCCCAATAGACATCTGCGCCAGCTCACCTCACCTCCCGAAGCCTCCCGTCCTTTCCTGCTTGGCAGCCTGAACAGCGAAAGCTGCTCCCACAACCTCCCTGCCATAAAACTGAGAAATGCCACCGAAACATAGAGTCATGCTTAGGAGACATATAAATACGCAGGACAGTTAGCAAGGCATGTGATAACTACTGGAGTTTGGACCAAAACAGTTTCTGGCTTGCCTTTTTTTTTTTTTTTTTTTTTTTTTCTTAAAGGGAGTGAATACAGGCTGAAAGAAGACAATTTTTATAAACAAGTGAAACCCCGAGCCTAAGATAAATGTTGTGATGTACACACTGTAGCTGTGATGAACTAGACATGGTGAGAAATGCAACATACTGAGGAAAAGACGAAAACTGTGATAAAAGTGTCATGATGCAAATTGTTTTACATTAACAATATTACACTACAAAGAGAGAAAGACAAATACTTTAATGCAGCGAGGGGGGAAAAAAAATCCAACAAAAGCCGCCCCTGCAACTGCAGGATGCGCGTGCGTGCGGCTGCCAGAGCACGCTTCCCCTCCTCTCAGGGCGGGGAGTCCGGCCGCCAGAGGCACTCTCCCCCTCAGGCTCTGGGGCTGCCGGGAACATCCTTTCTCCCCTAAAACATGCCGCGGGGTCACCTGGCCTCACTCCCCACCAGACAGCGCATCCTGGTTTCCCCATTGACAAAGACACAGGACAGTGCCCTTTGCCTGTGAATGTCAACACCCAAAGCCAAGGAGAGAAAGCATCCATTTCCGGTCTGATTAGCAATTAGAGACAACTTAATGGTGCTATTTTCATCACCCCGTTTGGATAATCCCCATTTGCCTATTGATGAAAACTGAAATTGAAGAAAAAAAAATTAAAAAAAAGGAAATGGATGACTAAGTTAGAAGCCGAACAGTCTATCACCAACTACTAAAAAGGAAGCTAGGAGTGATAAATGGGCAAGGATGCAATGGTGGTGCAGTTGGCACCCTCCTGAGGCTAGAAACTTCCGGAAAGCCCCGCTGCCAGCGACAGTCTGGCGAGGCAAAGTGGGAAGGATTGGTCCAGTGGCAGTGCCGACGCCACAGCATCTCTGCAGGGAGCTTTTCCTTCAAGCCCCAAGGAGAACCATCTGTAGCTGCTAGTTGGATCATGCTGGTTCCTCAGTTACCTTCCAACAAATAAATCTTTGTATTTTTGAAATAAAAGAGAGAGCTGATGAGAGTGGGGAAGCACTGTGAGAAACAGAAGGTCTAACAAGTTTTAAGCTACCCCCTGTGCCATCCAGGAGCCAGAAGGACTATCGGCTTCCTGAGGACAATGGTGGCAGCTGCCCGGTTTTCAAAGCTCACTCCGTGGCACGGGCACAGGGATCTCAGTGGATCCCTGCGATAGCCCTGTGGGTAGGTCTGATTATCCCCATTGTCCAGATGAGGAAACTGAGGTTCAGAGAGCTGATGTGGCCTCCCAACGCGCATACTGCCAGTAAGAGCTGGACTTGGAGTACAGGGCTAATTCCAAAGCCCCTTCCCTTTAGCATCACAGTCTAGCGTCCCTTCTCATCATAGCCAGACAACTTGTCCCGTTTCCAGAACCTTCCACAGCCACTGGTCTCATGGACAGCCCAGTACGCGAGTGACACGCTAAGCGTGGGTGTACCGACTTCTTTATGCTTTCTCCCCACCTTGAGACAAAGCCTTATAAATAATATCAAAGGATGCTATTTGGGGAAGCACCATCAATGCCACAGAGAACAGAGGCTACTGAAAATATTTAAGAAAAAAAAAAATCAATTCAACCCACGATATCAGATGTTTTACTTGTTTACATCTCTCCAACAACTGTCCCCCTGGGATGCCAAGGAAAGAGCCCCCGTCAGCCCGACAGGGGGCTCTACCTCAGGCCTCAGCGAGCAACACTGGCTCCTTTAAAGATCACACAGCAGTCAACATTTTATCAGCACTCAACAAACAAGTTAAGGTTTGGCTTAAATCTGAAGGTCTCTCTCCCTTTGGCATATTCTGGGATAATAGAACAAATGTCAAATCAGTACAAGATGGCATATTTACAAAATTGCACCCTGTTTTGCATAACCTAACGATGCAGCAGTTCTTAAGGATTGAACATTTCAAATCTGCTAGCAGAAGACTGCCAAATCTATGACTGTTTCATGCAGTTGCCAAAAGCCTATCAAATTTTGAGCAAAATGCAAAATAAATCTCCTCTACAAGTTAAATCAGTCCCTTCTGTGTGTTCCAGGCTGCCCTCTCTCCTGGCAACCAGTCTCAGGACTTGGGTCTCATTTCCCTTGCCCTTGATCTTATACTCTTCTCTTATGTATTCATAAATCCATTCCCTCCCCAGTCTTACGTTCTGCCTGCTTTGTCCCCAGGTGGCCTGCTCTTCCCTCGGTCCTCCTTTGGTGTTATTCCTCAGTTCATGGGACCTGCCTCCCAACCCCCCAACACCAGCTCCGTCTGCTATTCCTGTGTCTACCGTGCCTCCCTGCCCCATCCCTGTGTGCGGCCTAGGAAGAACACCTATGCTCCTCCTCTCTATCTTCCTCAGCCTTCCTACATTGGCCTCAGATAACTGCCCTCTCCCTTTCCGACACTCTCACTATCTATACGTTATATAACATTTTGTGTCTCAGTTTCTGTGTCCGTAAAATCAAGACAAATTTGGAGCACTTATCTCAGAGAATTTGAAGGAAAATTGAGCCTAACCGTTCATGTCAAGAGCTTAGAATAATGTTTGGTCATAAAAGTAAGCACTTAATAAATGAAAGAAATAAATGAAAATGGATCCCGCTGGTTGAGAAGAGTGGTGGGAAGGTGAAACCCTAACTTCTTGGCCCCTTCCCTTCTCCTTCCTTCCCTTCCCTTTCTTGGCTACTTCCCTTCCCCTCCCTACCTCTTTGGAAGGTACAGGATGCTTGGGACTCCACAGTCACAATTTGGAAACCACTAGTCTTTTTTATACATATTAGGCACTTCATGCTTTACTACCTACTCTCTTTTATTTATCTCCCAAAATTTTGTGGGCATGTTTTTTTTCACCAGGACACCTGAACAGTTAAAACACCAGCCACCTTAAATAGGTGAGCAAAAGTCTATCACATGTTAACATTTTTTTATAGATTTAACTAAAATACCTATAATACCCATATAAGAGACTATTTGGCAAGGTGAGTCAGAAACCCATTCCTCAAAGTGTGGCCACACTTGTCCATTATTATTGCTATTGGGAGTGAGGGTTGTCCCACTGGCTATCTGATTCCTGTGCTCAAGTCTGTCTGAGGACTGAAACTCAGTGCAGAAAAAAATGTGTACAGGTCAACACTTTAGCTGTGTGTGTCACCCCTACATTTTGGCTGCTGACTTAGAGCTTCTGGGACCATCTCATTGGGGTTTTTGGGAGATGAACATTTTCCTTCTTCTTTGAGTTCCAGGTACAGTATCTTTTAAAAGTGCTTATGTACCAAAGGAGTCTGACGGAGTCCCTGCCTTTGTCACTGCACTGGGTTCAAGCCTTACTTCCAGGGTCCCCTCATTGCAACAGTTTTGTGAGACTAGGAAAGGTACTCTCTCAGGATGCAGCCTCAGAGGCACACGCCTTAGTGGATGCATCATAGACCAGCTTTCACCAGTGCGCAAGCTAAACAATTGTTCCTGGCATCCCTGGCTGTGCCACTGGCATTTGTACATGGTTCCCCCAAGTGCCTTCCCCAAATGCTAAATAGAACCTTCATTTCACAAAGGTGCCTCTCTTGGTGATCTGGGTTTCTCTAAATTCTTCCAAATATGGGTCACCAATGACCTAATAATGAATCCCTTTTTCTCATTTGAGTTTTATTAAAATCTGTATTCTCTTCCAGATATACTGCTAGCCACTGCCCTGATGATTTATGAGCTGAAGACACGGACAAAGATCAGGGTCTTGCTTCTTACAGACACTCTGGGCGCTTCTATCCTGGATAGAAGGATGGGGATAACTTTTTGGCCACCTCCCTTCTCCTCCCTTCCCTTCCCCTCCTCAAGGGAGTCATTGGCCAGAGTTAATGGGAATCATTTTCAAAATCTGTCCTTCTGACCCAGGAAGTGAACAGGGCAGTGAAAGCCTCTAAGAAATTACCTTCTTTGTCTTTTTAAAGAGAGTGGGAGGATAAATGAGGAGAGAGAGAGAGAATAAATATAAACCACCTGGGAAAGAAAAGTAAAAGAAGATGGGGTCCAGAGGGGCAGCTGGGGCCTTGGAGGAAAATAGAATCTTTGAATATATTCTTGCCAGAGACAAAAGCACAGGCTCATTTAAAAAACAAAGGAGGGCAGCTTTATTCTAAAGCCTGCTGTGCACCAAAAATAGGCACTTTGGATTCAGTTCTCCACACGCAGAGGAAGCAATAAGCCAGGGTGGAAAGAATTCTGTGAATACATTCACCTCACTTTCTCCAGCCCACCTTAAAGATCGCCGCCCAAATAATTCCTCCGAGTAACACATTGGGAACCTTTAGCTCCCTGGTACTGGCAGTTTTAATGTGTCCATTGCCAGCAGTGAATTCTGTGCCAAGAAAACCCGACTCCTGGCGGTGGAAGGATTAAACAGTCCTCGGGTGCCATCTGTGCAGTGAATCGAAGGAGTGACTCTGTGCACCCAGTGTGTGTGCGTTGCCATTGGCAGTGAGAAGTGACTTCTGTTTACATGACTACCTCATGCAGCCGAGCACCTAAGGGGAGAGATGAAAGTGGCCACGGCAGTGAGGGGTGGGCTGAGAAAGAGGGGGACCACTGTGAAAATGAGGAGCCCTTGGGAAGGTCTAAAAAAAGATAAAATGGCAGATTAAACCTAATTATCCAATAAGGGGAGGGCTGGTTAAAGAGGAAACACCCTGTTGGCAGATGATCACCTGGGGAAGTAGGCTAGGTGCCATGAACTTGCTTAGATTCAGGATTTGGACTTGACTGTGTACTTGCTTCTAGGTTCAAAGACTTTTTTTCAATATGTAATTTTAAAAGTGAATGTTTGATTCATCACCCACCAGCCTCTAGAGTCAGAGCTAGGATCCTGGGCAGTACACCTTCAACGTTTCAGGAATTTTTTTAGTACATTGGGCAATCTGAGAAAGGCCTTGGGCTACCCAGCAAATATGGTGTACTACAAGAGAAGTGCTTTTCAAATGCAAGCATCCTGGTCAGGTCACTGACTAGAAAATTCCAGCTGTAAAATGAGAGAAGTGGTGGAGACAGATTTTTATAACAGTGTTTCCCTTTGAAGAGTTTTAATATTAAATAGGGAAAAGTTTCAAGGTTTATACTTCATACTGGGTGACCCAACAAATACTACAAGGTTGAGTAAAGGCTTAAATAGCTAAGAATACTGCAGAGGGGAAATGGGAGTGCAACCCAACCTTGAGTCCAAGACAGTGAAGTGGGGGCTGAAAGAGATCTGAGGAAGACGCCATGGCATTCCAAAGGGGATGCTACTCCTACGGGAGAGCAGCACAGGTCTCCCAATAGATGGAGATGAAAAGGAGATGACATTACACACAGAGGGAAAAGAGGACAAAGGCCCCCAAATATTCTGAGAACAGTGGACAGTCCAGGTAAAATGGGCCATTGAAGTGTTGAGGGTAGGGGTTAATCTCATAGCTTTGTGGGGTATAAGGTAGAAGACAGCTAAGGAGAGATCAATTGGCCTGTTGTTTTACAAGGGAAGATAGTCATGTGACAGCAACGATCCTATATAATAAAAGCGTGATATGCTAATTAGACCAGACGTCCTTCTGGATGACCTTCCAGACGAAGCTGGGGCTTTGAGGGCCAAGGCACAGGCAGCTGCCATGACGATGGGGGCCAAGCCCCTTGCACGAATTTCGTGCATCGGGCCTCTAGTATGGTTATAAAGAAGGTAATGGGTGTCTGAAAAAGCTTACTGGATGTGGAGGAGAAAGAGTCGGAAGAATTAGTCCAAAGCATCATGTGGGACAATTAGCAGAAATGGGGCTGGCCTGATTTGTGCATCTCACTTTATAGGTTGAAAAACACATACAAGCACACACACACACACACACACACACACACACACACACACACACCCCTCCCTACCTCTCTTCCACCAGCCTTGTTAAATAATGCTGACAATAAGAGGTAGGACTACACTGTCTATGCTTGTGTTGCAAAACTAGAAATTTTGAGTTTTATTGTGTTTTGATCAAATGGCATTAGAATCCGTAGTAAAAAAATTTTATTAAAATGTACAAATAATGCTCAGAGAAATGTATCAATATGAAACTCATAAACTCATATCTTGAGAGTTGTAGCACAAATTGTTCTCTTAAATTATTATGTGTTTTTTTTTTTTTACCCTTTCTTTCTTTTTAATTAACTGTCCTAGGAAGAGTTTTGAATTTCCTTTGGTGAATGTAAACATCAGATGATTTGCTTTGTCATCTGGAGTTTCAGGGTTTTTGACCAACGTGACAGAATCAGGAACATTTTGGATGAGCCACAGCTAGAAGGGTCCCTAGTCCTTAGGCTAACACTTCCATTTACCTCAGTGTGGCTCTGGCTTTCTGGCAACATCCACACTAGCACATGGGGCTGCCACGATCACTGACAGCCCCATATTTCAAGCGCTGTAGCCCATCAGGCAACCAGCCTGTTGGGTGTTATTGAGCAATTAGGGTTCAAGGGCTTTTCAGGGTATCGCCCAACTGTACTACTTACTCCTCATCTACTTTAGTCAAATCTTGTGAGGAAAAAAAAAACCTACATGTTTAATTATGAATAAGAAAATTATGGGCTTGTTCATACATCTTAATTATGATTATACCATAAAAATTTAATATATAGCTAAAGGTTTAGAGTCTTCTGGCTGTAAAAATATATGCTGAATTTGACATGTTTTCTAAACTGAAATTTTTGTAATTAAAGTAATTATCTGGTGTTGCTTTGTATTTCCAAATGAATGCATATTGTGACCTATATAGCATACGATAAAGATTGTAATTATGCAGAATATAGTAGGGGAAGCTACTGGAGTATCTTTAAACCACCTGTGTTATTTCTTTCAACAAGAATTTTGTTGGAAATAAAAATATATATTTTATAAAAATAGATACAATTTAACATGTTCTCAAACCACTTCCAAATAGGTTATGAAATGGACCTGGTTCCTCATCTCTTACCTTGTAATGTTCAAGGTTGTCTCCTGGAGTTGGGAGACCCATGTAGCGTTCTGTGTACACTGAGTCTATGGTGGAGAAAAGAAAAAAAAGTTAATTCACACAACAAAAACTTTTCTTTCTTTTATTTGGTTACTTTATGTGCTTTGGTATGTCTTATCTTTGCATAGGTCTATAGTGTTATCCTCAGAAATAACTCCTCCAGATCATTTTTATTTGGCTTGCTAATTCAGCCAGACACCTGCTTAGACTTCTGCTTTCCACACTCTGCCCTAGCCTATCCCCAATTAGTCCTCATGGTGAGAGAAAAACTTCATAATTCATTTTCAGGAAAAGCAAAGGTGAAAGTGCTAAGAGGTTAGGAATCTGTACATTAACATCTGATCTTCTCAAATAATCTTAATTAGGACGTCACTTAACGGCTCACTTGTCTTAAATGTCTTGGTCCTGACACAGTGTATGCCCTAACGTATAATATGCTATTATTACCTCTTGGAAATCTCTAATAGTGTCTAATTACTGGTTGCTCAGTTAAATCATAATTTTGGCAGGTTGAAATTCACTATAATAACATAATTCAGTTATCATTTATTTGCTGCATTACCCCATATTGGCTCAGCTACTCCATCATAATGCAAGTTAAACATTTGTTTCCTTTCCTTTTGTGCAGAGGCCTCAGTTTTGATGTGGGGGTTGGGTATTGTGAAACAGATTACATTTATATCTGTCTGCTGAAATGACATAAGCTTTTTATTTACCAATATATGGCAATAAATATATGTATTATTGGCTGGTTATTTTGATTTATTGAATGTATTTTTGCTCTATTTAAAAAAAATAATCATCCATATTTAATATATGTATCATAACTGATATGATATAAAAATGTTATAATGCAAAAAATATTATTTTTATATCATATCAGTTGTTATATACATTATATGCATTATTATATATGTATATATCCTAAAATATCAGTGATATATTTCCAATATAACTTTAAAAGTCTGAAATAATTGTTTTGAAAGATGCTCCCTTAATTGACCAGATTACAGTGAATAAAAGTATAAGAATAATGCATTGCCATTATGCAGTATAGGTATGGCTTGAATTTCATGTAATTGAACGGGTATTTTAATACTGATCTCATTAATTCTTTAAATTAATATATCACCTGAACAACAAGCTCAAGCAACATTCTTACCCTTTTTGTATGACTGGCATTGTAGATTAAAAACGATATTGATAATGAATGCTAATTGTTCTGCATGTCTTCTTTTGACATGCCATTTCTATGGAAGTCTTAAATATTTTCCGCCAAACATGTTAAGAGCAATATTTTGTCATTTTGGTTACAGTGAGTACAGACTATGTGCATTTTTACATGCCCAGAGAACACTAAAATAGAAAATATAATATTTTAGAGGATACTTTATGAGATTTTCTAAAATGCTCATATCCTTTTAAAAATCTTTAAATATGAATAACAGTAATTTGATAGGGGAAAGATGTCCCTTTTAGGGCAAAATAAATTTTTCCTCAAACAGCCACAGTCTTCCATTCTTTTGTCCTAGAACATAATAACCCTTTCTTATCAAACTTGCAAGTGAAGAAGATGTGACATTTTGAAAATAAAATTTAAAATGCATAATGAACCCTGGCTGGAGTTGCTTGGTGATTACAGCATGGGCTCCTGTGCACGGAAAGGTCGTGGGTTCCATTCTGAGTCAAGCGCACTGCCTGGGTTTGATCCTTGCTCCCTCTTAGGCCCCCCCCCCAAGGGAGGGGTGTACATGTGGGAGGCAACCAATCAATGTATCTCTCTCACATCAATGTCTCTCTCTTTCTCTCCCACTCTTCCACTGTCTCTAAAAATCAATGGAAAAAATATCCTCCTCAGGTGACGATTAACAACAAAATAGATAATGCAGTTGTAAACTTTTAGAAATATGCCTTGAAATACCATTTATGTGTTCCTTTTATCTGATCTGTTATGTAAAATTTTTCAAATTTACATATGTAGAAGAATTTTTGAAAGTTCCTATGTGTTAGGTTGGTCCATAGACATTTATGGAAGATCTCTTCTTATCATGACATGACTGTAAATTCTCCAAGTTTGTTTCTATTATTTAATTGACCAGCAGAGGTCTCCAAAAACAAGATACCCAATAGAATGATTATTAATATCAAGCAGAAAAGTGTTATATGGAAACAAATCCATGGTGTGAGGATCAAATCCTAACTATGTTCTTCAATTTTTTAAAAAACAGAAAGATAGCAATATATTTTCTTACATTGGCTTCTCTTGATTTGGAGAGAGTTTAAAAAAAACATTTTCACAAGATTGGTACTACCATATGTTAGGACATAAAATATTTAATGAGCATATTCATTATCAATGATTCTGTACTTACACTGCAGAAAGGACTTGAGATGGGGTCAGAAGAGACACAGCAAAAAATTCATTTCCTCACTTTTCTCCGCTACCTACTGTTGCTCTGCTCACTCCTTCCCCCTTGGGAATCATAGTTTTACATGTGTATGATGCCTGATAGAATAATATTTTCTCAGTGATGAAGATTACTTAGAGACAATGGAAAAAACAAACCTCCTGGGAATTCTCTTGTCTCTACTCTCCTCTTTTCATCCAAAGCTCTACTTATATTTGATTATTTACCAGAAGAGAAAAAGACATATGTTTCTTTTATTCTGCTAATATGTGAAGCTCAACCTTCAAGTTAGAATAAAGATAAGGAAGGGTTTATTTATCTGCAGAAATGTAGCATTGAGGATGTCTGGGAATTTGGAAAACAGAACTTATTGCTAAGTAAATGTGTAGATAACGTATATACCATCCAGCCTTTCACAATAGCAGAATAAGGGAGACTGTTTTATTATAAGTCTCCATAAAGTACGTGTAAGATAAGTCAGTTTATTCACTGTAGAAACACTGCAACCCAAAAAGGAATGGTTTTGTCATTGGGATTTCAAGGTCAACACGCAGTATCTCTTTGTATTTCACAGCAATTACATACCATAGAACTCCCATGCTGACACAGGTGCCACGGCTATCCCACACTTGAACACGCCACTTCCTGCTCCCAGGACCATTGAGGTTACGTACCCTCCATATGACTAAGGAATGGAAACAGTTATTTTTATGGAGGTAAAGGGATTAAGAACATATGGTAAGCGAGTTGCAGTTTCCACATTTCTCACATCTTTATATATTGTGCCTCTTTAGAGATAGAAAGCATGGTAGAGGAGGCTTAAATTGGCCTTAATTGGACAGTCTCTAAAGACACGTTTTCAGAGCCCTGTCCCTTTTCTCAGTAGGTGTGAGGGGGGAAACACTGAAAAGTTGCTGGGTAGTACCATTAAAAAAATAAAAATAAAAAACAATAAACACTGAATCTTTACTGACTTTGACCCATGAGAAAAATCTTCCTCCCTCTCTCGTTCCCCTTTTCCTTCTTTCCCTCTCTCCCTCTTTCCTTCCTTCCTCACTTCCCTCCCTCATCATAATAAACAAAGGTGTAAGCTTGGCTAGTAGGAACTCATTACTTAGGGGTCTAAGATATTTTACTCAGACCTTTTAGATTCAAATGATAGGATTTCATCTCCAAATATTTACATACAAAGATATATTCTCCTGCTCTGGGTTGTATTCACTAAGAAATGTATATAGAATCATCGGCCAAACAACTACTCACCCAGCCCCAAATTGCAATTCGTTTGTCGTCCACAAATCCCATTTTTGAAAATTGTCTAAAATACATGGGAGAAGTCCACAAATTAGTATTACATTGTATATAGAAAACTAAGATAAATGCACAAATGAAACCCTGACATTTGTTCTCTATTTCATTCTATGAGAAACTAAGATATATTACTGCCAGCAGTCAAATAAACACCTGAGACCAATGTCTATCATTTTTACCTTAAGAGCCAGATGAACAAGGTACACTTTTGTTGGAGTCCATAAATATCGTGTGTGTGTGTGTGTGTGTGTGTGTGTGTGTGTGTGTGTGTGTTGGAGGAGGGGGGCTATGATTCACTGAAAACAAATCCTGGCAGTTTTTTTCACAGTTTTATATAAAAATTTGCAGCCCAGATGCACTTTTCTTTACATAATTGAATTTAAATCTCTCCAGATGTTTTTCAGTTTGAGAGAGGTTGGCCCTGCTGTGGAGAAAGATAGGGGCCTGGAGAACAGCTGGGTAGGGCTTAGAAAAGTATTTGAGCTCCCTACCTGAGAACTTAAAAACCATTCTTCAAATAAATCCATTTTAATGATGGGTGTTGATTAGTTAGCTCAGCACTGTTAAATCAGAAAGACTTTCTCCTTGATGAATTAGGAAGTCTTTTTGCCACAGAATTGCATTCAGGATAGGAACACAGGTAAAGAAAGAGGAAAAATGTTTTATGCTAAAAATACTCATCTTGGAATTATATAAAAAATAATTTTTACTTTTTAAAAATCTAGCCTTTGGGACACAATTTTGTAGTATTGAGTGGTGTGGGAAACCCTTGCTTTGACCTATATGTGGCTCTGAGAATCTGTGTTTTCAATTGATAATGTATGTCTTAGGCTACCCCGAGTTAAGCAATATTACTTAAGCAATACTAATAAAAAATCTAATGTAGTTTGCAACTCATCGTCTTTTTCAGGAAACCTTTAAAACTTAGAATGCATATGTAGAAAAATGTGCACCAAGTCATGAGTGTAAACCTTGATGGGTCTTTACAAAGTGAGCATACCCTTGAACAAGATAGAGTACTTATTATCACCCAGAAGTCGCTGGGTCATTTGGGTTCTGTAAAAATTTCACCTAAATTTGTGCCATGGTTAGACTTTATGGAAATTGGGTCATGCAGAATATATTCTTTCATGCCTGGCTTCTTCCATTCAATAGTTTGTTTGTGAGATGCATTTATGTGATGGTGTATAGATCTTTTTAGTTGCTGAAAAAAAATACTCCATTGTATAAACACTCTACATCTCATTACTCTTAAAAACTGCAGTTGTATATTGTGGATATTCAATATACAATTATAATTTTAGGGCTTGTGTCGGTCAGACTTGAGAGGCCCTGAAAACTATACTTTCTCCCAGAGGACCAATGTGAATGCATACAAATTCATTTAAAAATATTACAGTTTCACTCTTGAAAAAATTTGTCCTCTCTCTAATCTAAACTTCTCTTTTCTTGGTTTTAAGGAAATAGTTAATCATTAGTGTTGGTATAAGAGACTCAGAGATACTCAATAAATTGACATCTCTTCAGTTGTTCCTGTTCTTAAAGGAATGATCCTCCACCCATTTAATCACTCACCATTTTTCTATACTTCCTGGTTTATGGCTTCACAATATTATTTTAAATCACCTACTTATTATGTTTCTGTTGACATTCAAGCACTTGGTTATAGAAAGTCAAATATTACATTTCCCGTTTGCCAGTTGAATGCAACTGAATGTAAGAACTGGATTCAAACCCTGACCGACCTTATTTAAAACCCTCCATTCATTCACCCAAAACATGGAATACCAACACCCACCTCCCATGTTTGCTGTGGAGCTTCAATGACAATGCAGGTGAAACATTTCCCATGTTGCATGCACATTAAGGAGTAACCAACATTTATAATTAAGATCTCTGTTAACTCAGATCAAGTCTATCTATACAGTCCCACAACTGGAGAGCACAGGAATGAAATCGGTCGGACGCATACTTCACAAAGCCCTTATAATTGTGAATAATGAGGGTTGTGTTCCACCATTTCCCCCAAATTAGATGAGAAGTAATCCTTATCCGGCTGGCTGTAAGAGCCACTCCTAGGACTCCATAGCCATCACCCTCTACTGGTTTAAATGAACCCGGAACTCCTCTACGTATCCCTGCTTGAAGGGATAGTTTGCTGGCTTCCCTAGATGTTTACCCAAGTGCACATTTATCCTTCAATTGGTCCACGTGTTTGACGCATTTTGAGTTTCTGTTCCTCAAAGGAGGTAGCACACATGTCGATTTCCTTTTTAGAGTCACAGCCAGGGATTCAGGAAATATCTTTTTTAAACTTTATATAAATCTATAATTGTTATAGGCAGTTAGACAGACATGAGCAGAGCAACAGCGATGGGCAGAAAGCCTTGGATGCCTAGCAAGGTGCGAAAATTGGGAAAAGAACCTCACTCCCAAGTAACTTTTCCTCCCCTACTATATCGCTGGTCATGCGGTTTGGACCCCCTGATTTTTCATATCACTAGACAAGGGGCTTTCCTCCCTAAAGATAACATCTAATCCTCAGCTGTATTTCAATTCCAGACCCAGAAAGGCAGCAAAATCAGACAATGACCCTATGGCTGCTTCAGGGCCAGCTGCATTGAGTAATGACTCCCTGCCCTAGCACCTACCAAGCAGTAGAGACCATGACACTTGAAAGAACACACCTGGAAAGCTGGTGATTATTCTATTGAGCCCTCCCCTGAGACCCTCCCTAAGATTTCCACCTGCAAGAGAGAGATAAATATGCTCAGGCTGGAGGAACCGGCCCCTGTTCTCCCCCAGGGAGCAGGCCCACACCATTCCCAACCCCCTTCTTCCCTCTAAGCAACCCCAGGAGACTTGCAATCAGAGGAGCAGAGGGCAGTGGCAGCTCTCCCTGGGCTAACCCCTTGAACCTGTTTCTAAGGCCCCTTTTCTCTGACTTCTCAGTGAACCAAAGCAGCCCAGCCTATGCTCTCCTGTTACTTCTCCTACGCCCTTCCTTGTTTCACTGTCCTAGGTATATTTTTGCTGAGGCCAATCAATTCTTGCTTGCTTTGCTGCACTTTGTCTCTTGATTGAAATCTTTCCTTTAAGAAGACAAAATCCTACATTTTGTTGCCTCATTGGTAGCATATTAGCATACATTTTTTTTTATTTTTTATTTTTTGGTCTAAATACAATTTTCTTCATAAAAAATCCACCCCAAGGATGAAAGACTACAAGTTCATGCTGAGACACTTTAAATTCTTTACACTTTAAAGATTTATTATAAAATGTAAATGTAAATTGGATGTAAATTGGATAAAATGTAAATTGGATGAGTCACTAGTCACTCACCTGGCTGCTTCAATTTGATCTTCAACTTCCAATGTTCCGAGTTTTCTGTTGATTGCATGCATGATCTTATCTCCTTGGTAACCACTTCCTCTGCCATCAAAGCTAGCTACTATAATATTTTCTGTGCTTGCAAGGTAAGTAGCCCAATTGAGTGAGAAGGTGGCATCTGCTTTTTGACTACAGGGGCCTGCATACCTGTGGGGAGGAAAATAAATTTTTAGCCTGTGTGGTTTTCCTGAACCGATGGAGGAGTGCTTGCATTTCTATTCCTCATGGACAAGAAGTGTGCCCCTTTCCTGATCATGAGTCTGAAATCGTGCCAGCCACCAAGATGTTCACAATAGGTCTTCTAATACTTGGCAACATGACTATAATGGCTGTGTGTTCCCTTTAAAGATGTCCCCGTTAATCTCGTCTTTGAAGATTGTTATCCAACAGACTTCATTGGCCAACATTTTCTAAGTCATATATAACTTGGAAATCAAAGAAATAAATTTCTCTGGGGAATTATATTATGAAAAAAATAACAAGGATGACAATAAATGCAGCTTTGAAAATACTTTTCCATCTCAGCTTACAAAGATTTCTTTCCTAGACTCCAAGTGTCTTTCCCAGGTTGGAACTCCCATAGGGACTTTGACTTCTACATGTTACGCATTGCATTTCCTCCACTACTCAGCACCAGGTTGTACACTAAAGCTCCCAAAATCATGTGTGATGGACCAAATTATGAAAGAGCATGATTCTTTAAAACTTCAAAGGATAAGCAGACTATCTGAAATTGGGCAGGTTGTTTGGCGTTCTATTTATTAACAAGTTTAATTCCCTGGAATCTGCGATCTTTATAAGCCACATCTTACCCAACACACGGCTATATGCGAAAAATCTCCCTAAGCCTTTTCATTTCCTCCTTGTTCACCAAAAGAGGCTCCCCATCACTTCCTCATTGCTCTTAATTTAAACATCTGGAAATTTAGAATACCTTTTTCCTTCAGCTTATATGTTTTGTTTACACAGAACTGTAAATACAATGGAACAAGGCTGTAGCTATTGCTAAGATGTGTACCCTTCCTTCTTTTGCTGGTAACAACAGAAATGTGGTGTTCCTGAGCTTGAGCTTCAGTTTTCTCTTCTGCATAATGGGCCCAACAGAACTCACCACATGGGTTTGCTGTGTGAACAAAATAAGGCAAGTCACCTGGCACACTTGAGGCACCCAACCCATTTATTGTTTTGTTTTGTTTGTTTTGTTTTGAATAAAGGAAATGAGTCAAGCTAGAACAGGAAGACTGGCATTGTGGTGGCATTACAGGCAAAGTCAGAGCAATTTTAGAAGGATTAAAGTTAAATGTATTCCTAATAATTATCAAAGGTATTTGACAAAGCTGCCATATTTAAAATTCACATGAGTTCACAGCTACTGCTCAAAGACTTGTGATTTCGGAACTTTCTTTAAGATTTGAAGAAGTTTGGATTATAATGACTACTTTCTTATATCACATATGTTCTCTTCACCAAAGAGAGGAATGGAAAATACCAGGCAGTGATATTTCAGGAACTAAAGAAAAACCTGATGTCCTATTAAAACAAAGACAATCATGGGAAATGTTGTGGCCAAGTTTTCGGGTAAGGAAACTGTAAAAGCTGTTAATATCATCTTTCTCATTAAAATGTCCACAATGAGGATAAAAATGGGGACTTGAGAATTCCTTTGGAATTCTCTTGGAGTTCAGGGAAACAAATAAAAACAAACTTCATATGCTATTATGATGAAAAAAGAGTGTCTCCCTTCTCCGTTAGAAAGAAGGTAGAAAGTACATGCTTGGGTTTATGATTGCAAAATAGGAGGAAATAATAAAATTGCTGCACAGTGATCCAGGAAGAGAGAAAGGATGTGTTTTGCTTTATTTTTTTCAGTAAGCTACACTAAGCAAAATAAAAAGTACAATAGTTAACTTCTGAATTTTTAGTTCCCTTTCCTTGAATACATACTTACACGTCTATTAGTAGAGGATATTTCTTGGATTTATCAAAATGAGGAGGCAAGATCATTTGATACCAAAATTCTAAACAAACAGAAAGATTAATTAGTGAATTAAGAACAATGATTAGCACATGATTTTGGTTCCTTATCTGTTAGTAATAAGTCATATCTAGAGTTTAACAATGTGTTAAGTTAAAATAGAAAAAAGAAGTGAACTACTTGTATTCAGCATGTTTTTAAGAAAGAAAATCTTCCTCTTTCAAGTTAAAATACTAGTTCGGATTAAAACAATAAAATTTTTTTCTAATGTATCTATTAAATACATCAGCACCTTGAAGATAAAAGTGCATTTTAGAATTGCCAATGCTTTGTTTTTATGATTCTGTTCTTTGGTATTTGATCTACTTATCTAGTTTGTTTATGGCTTATGTTCTAAGTTTGCCTGCAAAATGTTTTCCTCTTCTTGAATTTCCTTGAAGATGTTTAGGATTTTTAGTTGGCCCCAATTCTATTTTAAAGTTCTGATCTAATAACATTTGTGTAATTCTTATTGCCATCCCAGGCCTCGAAGCCAGTTCCCCTTTTCAGCTGTATGCTTCACAGCATGAAATCAGGTTTACATAGAGCAGACGGTTATGTACTTTTTATATGATCTTTCCCAGATCTGTTTAATTCTCTGTGCTTGATTTAACATCAGTTCAATAAAATTTGTCTCTAAATAATAAATCGGTTTCCTTTGCTCCCAAATTCAGGTTGATGAGCTAGACTAATAAAACAAAAAGGGAATAAAATGAGTTGTTCCATATTTTAGTAAGATTGCCTCCAGCTTCAGTAGATTGGACTAACCTGTAGGGAAAATTTCCCTGTCTGGAGCTGCTTCTTCCTTAGGTTTATCTTTTTGTTTTTTTGTGACAATTATTTTAATTGATGAAAAAAGAAAGCTTTAGGAGTCAACCCTTTATATAGACTTCTCTCCCATTTGTATTTTGCTGATTATTTTATGCCTTTTGATTAAATGTGCTTATAAGATCGAAAATTTCAGTGTTTATTACATTTTGACCTATGAGTTTGTTGTTTTATAATTCAATAGTCTCCTTTTTTTTTTAATTTATTGTTTGAGGTATTACAAATAGTACATAAATCTCTCCCCCCCCCAATTGTCCTCCACTCCCCCCTCCCTTACTCACACCCCTACGCCTCCCCTACTCCCTCCACCAGCACTTGCCCTAGTCCCCTCTGCCCCCAGTGTCTTGTGTCTGTTGGTAGTGCTTATATGCTTGTATACAAGTCCTTTGGTTGATCTCTTGATCATAATTGTTTTTAATGAATGTGCCAAACCCACCATTGGACCTCTCTTTGTTTGAATCAGCACTAGTTGATAGGAAGTGTTTTAGTTCCACCTTTTGAAGATGCTCAGTCTATTCTTTGGGGAGTGGGGGTTCCTTCTAATCCCTAGTTCTACCTCCCTTTGCTCCCTCCTCTCAGACTCTCCCTAGGCCTTTCTTTCCTGGAGTTTGAATGGTCTAATCACATCCCACCTGGAGCCCCCGCCTCTGGCAACACCATCCTTCACTCTCTGTCAGGTTACCCGTCCAGTCCCGTGGTTTCCCTGACCCGAAAACCTTCTGGAGCTCCCCACCGTTTACTTGAAATAGAACTTCACATTTTGGTATTCAGTGCCTTCTGTTCCTGGAAGTCCAGCTAGTTCTCCCAAACACTAAGCCCTTGCCAGATAAGCCTGGCACAGGGGGAGCAGCTCTGGCAATGCTTGGAAACTTATTATCAACTCCGAATCCTGGGCCCACCCTAACAAGAATGTGCATATTATCAAGGTCCAAGGTGACTCATTTGCACATTCAGTCTGAATAGCACTGCTCTAGGCTGTTGTTCAGAGGTGCCCTACACTTTCCAGGGCCCTTCCTGCCATTTAAAAATTAGATGAGGTGAGTCTTTTCTATTACTGTCCTATATTTAAAAAAAAAAAAAAAAATCGAATACTGTCAACAATAATAAAATAAAATTTAAAAAATCTAAAATAAATCCTGATGGATTTCTCCCTCCCTTATGAATCGTCAGCCCCTTGAAAAAACAAGCAAGCAAATGAAAATAAACAAATTACAAGATTTCCTACTTGTTGTTAGTGGTCCCTGAATATAATCCATGATCAAGTAACCAGGCCCAGGACTAGGCTAACACTTTCTTGAGGCTAGAGGGTTAGGAAAAATTCAGAATTTCTCCCCTGAGTCAGAAGTTTCAACATTTTATAGCCAACCTTAATTTTTTTTATACAACCAGCTTAGGTATTTTTTGTCTCTTTGGGTTAAGGGAGAGTACATTAGGGTATCATTAAGTTAAACACACAAGACTTAGGAGAAAAGAGTTACTATTGAGATGAATGAAGCTGTATTTTAAGACAAAAGAATGTAAAACTAGTAGTTCTTGTGACATTTCATGGGGAGATAACCTTCAATTCCTTTTATATACACTCTTAAATGCATACTTTCAGATCAAGGTATTGTGTTTATTTGTATTTTGATTTAACTTACTCATCCCATGCAAATGAATGACGTCCAGTGTTTTTCTTGGCATCTTGATGTTCCTCAGTGTTTCATACAAAGCTGTATTGTTTTCCAGGAGTCTCAGTTCTAAACAAATAGATACGGGAAATTCATTACAATGCGAAGCATTTGCATCGTGCAAATCAATAAAGCACAAGTGGACAATTCACTAATGGGCATTGCATCAGGTTATAAACCTTGTGTTCAGTGGAACTGTTAAGACACTCTAAAGCCAAAGAAAATCCCACTACACTAAGTACCCCGGTACTCTTTACATACACTTTTCTAAAAAGCACAAGAATGATGAAATAAAAGAGAATACCTTTATCATTGCTGCTGCTATGCAGAGAATAGCGAGGGAGTTGAGGGCCTGTTAACATAATCAGGGGAAAATATATCTTAATACATTTTAGCATAGTATCCCTTTTTTTTTTTTCTAAATACATCACATTTTTCAAAAATGGCATTTATTACCATTTAACTTTGATAGAAATTTGATACCACTTAACTTTGATGGAATAAATATCACAGTGGATAAAGGGCTTAATAAATGTTAGCTGTTTATCCTCCCTTAAAATAAATGCAACTTGAGTGTGAGCGTGAGAAATAGTACCGGAAAGGCACAGGTCTCAGAGGGAAGAAGCAGGAAATGAACCTCTGGCCCTGTTGGTGCCTTGGGCACGTGCCCAATTTATGTGCCCAATTCCCTCATTTGTGTACTAAGCCATTGGCCCCCAAGGAGAGCTGCTAGGATTCCCGGCTCTAAATCCACAATCCTGGAGGACCACACAAGCAAGCCTCAGGCCCTCTGCCCCTCCAGGCAGAGCTCTGGAGCCAGCCTCCCCTAGGGGAGGGCGGATTTCCCTCCTACTACCCCCGGGAGGAGTCCTGAGCCTCGCAGCACATCTGCACAGTGCCTGACTTGGATAAGCAGTTCCTTCCTGGCAAGCAAAAGTGTTTTTCTCACCCTCCCATATCTTCACTATTTATCCCAACTGTGGGAGTTGCAGAGTGGAAGGTAATGTATAGAGAAAAGCTATTTTGTGAGCTATTTAATTTTCTGCATTTGGGTAATATTCATTTTTACCTTGATCAGGACCACAGCGAAGACATTATATAGACCTGGGTTTGAATCCTGGCTTACCTGCGGTGTGACTTAGGACAACATATCGATGCTTCAGTTTCCTCATATAAAATGAGGATGATATTATCTACATTATAGAGTTTTCTTAAGGATTAAACTTGATCACGAATCCAAAACTTCCAGCACAGTGCATAGTATAAAGCACACTCCCAAAAAATGGTAACTGAAAACAGCCACAGTAAAGAGCCATAGAGAAAACTAAGATAATAGAGAAACTAAGCTAGTAAAGAAAGATTCGGATAACTGGTTTGAAGACCTATTTTGGTTGGGAACAGTTTTCAGAATACCCACATTCTGTCATTTTGAGATGTAATTTAGCACAGTGTTAAAGGGAGGACTCAGGAGGCAGGGGCCTGTGTTTGAATCCTTTGTGTCTTTATTAGCTGCGTGATCTGTGGAAGTCACATTGCCTCTCCTTGTCTGGATTTCTTCATTTATAATAAAGAAAACATCGATAACAATAGCAACAGAGGATAGAGCAGTGAGCAAGTGGGGCAATGGGCACCATCCACATGATGTTCTCACTTAAAAGGGCAAGTGCAAAAAATAATAAACAATTCCCAGTATCCTATATAATAAAGCCTTAACATGCAAATAGACCAAACTGTGAAATGACCAGTTGCTATGACCCACACTGACCAACAGGGGGCAGGTGCTCAACACAAGAGCTGTCCCCTGGTGGTCAGTGTGTTCCCACAGGGGGAGCGCTGCTCAACCAGGAGCTGGGCAGTGGTGGGAGACTCTCACACCCTCGCTGCAGGCGGGTGGTAAGGAGCGAGGGGTCCTGGACTGAAAGAGCCCCTGACTCCGAGAGGGCTTAGATGATTTCAAGAACTCCTCAGACTCAAAAAGAGAGAACTGAACAGGGCAGACAGAATGTTTCCTAAACTGGACACAGAAAGAGAGACTTCAGGAATGGAGATGCTGAGCCAGGAGGTAGTAAGAAGGTTGTCCAGAGAGAGGAGGGGCCGTCAGCTGGGGAGGGGTGAGTGGGGGTGCAGCTCACAAGCGGAGGAATGGAGCTACTTCAGATGGACATTGTGGGTACCCACTGCTGCTAACCTCCCTCCCAGCGGTCAGGTCACACCTACCTGAACATCTCAGCTGATAGTACTTCGCCCCTTTACTAAATGACGCCGAATAGTACAGACACCTCTCTGGGTCCAGCTCACAACTCAGACATGCCACGTTCGTGATGTTATTAAGTTGGATTCTGTAAAACCAATGGCGGAAGTTAAGTGTTTGATTAAAGGATAAATGAAAGGAAAGAATTGAATAATGCCCTATTCCAGGAAATCAGAATGCCAAGGCAATCCTCGGAAACGTTTAAAAACCAAATCGATGCCTTGATTCCTAATAACCTCAAACCTCTCAGTGTTTGGAAATATCGCAAGACACCTAATAAAGTCATTCTCTTTTGTTGGCATGCAGATTGATTTATAAAGAAATAAAAGCATTTGAGAATGACTTCATTTTAGTATATTAATTAGGATAAGCCTCTCCCTCTCTCCCCCTGTCCCCCCCCAAAAAAAAAGAATCAAGAAAGTGTTCACCAGCTTAAAAGACTCAGGTCAACTTGATAGAATTCTTACTTATAAAGATTTCTTCCTCCTGGCATTCCTTTATATTCATTACTGATGTAGTATCTGGGAAGGAAGTAAATGAAGTGTTTATTAATTATGTTTTGAAGAAAAGTCAAGTACAGTGCATTTAACTCAGCATCAAGCACTAGTGCTCAGACATTAGTACTTGCCCTTCTTTTATAATTCTTTCCCTGCCCCTGGCACCCCCAGCAGCCATTTTTTTCCACCATCAACTCTAAACTGGAGATTCTTTTTACTTAACGAACTAACATTATCTGAATGCAAGGTTTGCTGCCCCAACTAAAGTGGCAAGAAAAATGTCAAAGGAAGTATTTTGTAAGAAAAATGTAGCTGGGCAATGAACCTGAGGTTGAGACCCCATTTACCCCCGGTGTTTCCCATGTTTTGGGATTTATAACCCACTCCGAGAGGGCCGCGGCCCCAACCTCCTGAGAGGGCAGAGCCACTCCTGAAGAGAACCTTCGAAAACGGCCTTGGGCAGTGGCCACCTGCCAAAAAAGAATTACAAATGTGCCCGCGATTCTAAGGAAAATGAACACCCCCTTCCCTGCCAATGAGTGGTAGCTGACAACCTCTGCAAAGCTTTCCATTTTCCAGAGTAAGGCCAGGACACGGGCAGATAAAATAGCTGCTCCAAGCCTACCAAAAAGTCAGTGCCAGTTGAACTGTAATGAAACGCCCCTGAGTACTAGTACCGTGTTCCAAGATGGTTAAGAAAAAGAGGCTACAGCTCTTCTCATGTAAAGCAGGTAAGAGCAAGAGGTAGAGCTGCTTGGTGGCAGAGCATCAAATCTGCTAAGCATATGTGAAAATCATTAAGGCTTCCGTATGTTGAAAAGAAAAAAAAAAAAATCTGAACTCATTCCAAACAGACTACACTATTTGTATGAGATTCTTTCCCCCTATTTCTGGGCAAAGAGGGTGTGATTACCACGAGCATGTTTACCTCCTAGAATACTCACAGGTAATTGTTGGTGAGGGCTTCTATCTTGATGACTTCCCAGGTTCCGTTTGTAATAAATGTGCACTTCTGATGGGAATTAAAAAAAAAAAAAAGAGAGAGAGAGATTGATTAGACTCTTTCTAATCAAGGTTAAGGGGAGAAATAAATCTTTCTACCAGGAATTCAGATAATCTCAGGCCTTTTTTTGGGGTCTCCCACCCCATCCATCTTACTTCAGATGCCACTGAGAAATGGGAGTTAGTCTGATTATTTGTACACATGAATTGTTTTTTACAAAATGTCTTCCACTGCAAGTCGGTTTCAAAAAAAAAAAAAAAAGATCAACATGATATGAATTGTGTAAGAATGCTTACTTGGTTATCTACTTGGAAATAACAAATGTGTTTGTAGCCCTCACTATTGCTCATGATCTTGTAGAAGCTATTCCCATCAGCGGTAAAATGAGGCTCTGCAGGCTTAAACTAGAAAAGAATAGAGAACAAACAAACAAGTTAAAGCACATTCCTCTTATCTCAGTCCCAGCTTTAGTTTTAGAAATGACAGCACCTATGCTTGAAACCCAGGCTTCATTTACTTGCCAAATGAAACCAATTTTGTCTTGAAAGGAAATTCTCCTTCTAGAAAATGCAGACAAAAAGATCTAAGTCCTAGAGAATTCTTTTGTGAGGAGTAAACAAGTGAATGCGCTTAAGGAAGCTTACATAGGATGCTCAATGCATAGCAAGTGGTTACTGTTCTTGGACATCTCTCTTTGGAGCATAACGCTGACTTCTGGCTATAGGTGTGCAAAACGTAGCATTAGCCTTCCGGTTTTAAGAAGTAAACTTCCTCCGTGTCACAAATGTGTTTTCTTGAAATGGACTACTATCATTTTTGACTGTCTTTTACACAGATTTCCTTTTGAAAGCCAGATTTAGGAAGTCTTTAACTATTTCTGGACTAGATACCATAAGAAATGTGCCATGTATTTCAGTACAGAAACATTCATGAAATTATTTTATTATAAAGCGTCTTCATTTTGCTGAATAAAATCAACAGTTTACAAAAAAATAGTTGTATGGAAATATAGAACAAAATTTCCATTTTTTTTTACAGTTCAATAAAGATAGTTCTCCGAACATAATGTTGTTTTAAGCAGAAGAGTATCTACCCCAGCCTGAAAGGAGTATGTCGCTTCACAACCTCAATTTCCTTCCTACATTTGAGAGCAGGTAGGAGATGGCCTTTTAAAATTGTTGGTTCACTGCACCCTTGACGCTTCCTTTCTCATCAGCTCCCATTTGGGGAAGGAAGAAAAATGCTCCCAGGTTCTCTTTAGCGATTCCAAGCGAATTCATTTAGGGAGCAAGCTGAGGCGTGCAGTACACCGTTCTCATTACAGAGCTCTGAAACACATACCCCTCTCTAGACCTGTGTTCACAGCCTTATCTTTTTAATACATTTCCCTGTTTCCCCTGGATGGAGTTGTGCCTAGAAGAAATGTGTGAAAAGTGGCATCTGTCTGGTTAAATACAGAGAGGAAAAAACATATTTTTTTCCAGAGAGTCGTGAGGAAGTGTAGCATGTCTCTTGCCATGGAGGAAACCACTTTTCATGTTGGCAAACCTCTCTCCTCTGCCCAATCAATGCCTGAAGAGAAAGGACGCGTGAATGCTGTCGAAGCTCCCAGCCCAGCTGGAAGGGGCCGTGCTCCTGAACCAGGGGGCCTCACATCCAAACCCGGCGAGATGTGAAGGCTTGGCATGCTTTGCGTCACTTGGTTTCTCTCTTAAAGAGGGCTTAACAGAAACGGCCATAAAAACTAGGTGACATTCAGTCTCCATCTTTCACGTGAGGTGCCACGATGGCTGGAGTTCCTTCATCCACTTGCTTTATTCCATGGCTTACAGCAGCAAGGTTGGTGATTCTGCCCAAGGCCTACGAATCGCGATGGGAGTTAGAAGCCTGAGAAGTCTCTGAGGGTCACTGTGCTTTCTTGGGTAAAGCTCAGCATCTGGGGCCTATCCAAATGTCATCCACACGAGTGTGATGTGCTCCAGAGAGAGCTGCATGGGGGTGTGACGCGCGTGCCACTGAATTTCTGCCGGATGTACAATGGTCACATCTCCTTCCACACTCGTGCAGGCCATGGATGCAAACCATGTTTTCTGCCTCTGAAACATGAGGTCAATGAGCACATTCAGCATCTTAGCTGCCTTTCAGCGGTGATTGCTTTTAACACACAGGAAGCTACCAATGGTCAGCAAACTCATCAGTCAACAGAGCCAAATATCAACAGTATGACGATTGAAATTTCTTTTGAGAGCCAAATTTTTTAAACTTAAACTTCTTCTAATGCCACTTCTTCAAAACAGATTTCGCCCAGGCCGTGGTATTTTGTGGAAGAGCCACATTCAAGGGGCCAAAGAGCCGAATGTGATCTGAGAGCCGCAGTTAGACGACCACGGGCCTAGAGTATGTGTCTTGTTTTGTCTGCTCATCATTACTGCTTCTCTGCCTTTTGGCTAAGATAAGTGTATGCTCTTCATTGATTTTCCATTTGTTCCCTTACTTTTTCAACTGAGTAGAGTATGTTATCCTTGTCTATAAAAAGATGTCTCTGCAGGGAGCATGTAAATATTTTGAGACATGTAGACACATATCTTTATTATTAGCAAGTAATCTAGGGCCCTTGTTTGATATATCTGCATATGAAATAGCTCTGAATATCTGAGCCATACAAGAGAAAAACCCATAACTCTTAAATACTTACTCTTCCAACCCAGCCAGTAGTACTCATTTCAATATGTTGCCGTGGCTAGGAAGGAAAAAGACAAAGTCAGTGTTTTAAAAATAAGTGAGATAGGAATTCAATTCTTTAGTCCTAATTTGTGGTAATAGAAATAGAATTGCATTTATAATAAAATAATTAAAACATTCTCCATTCATATATTTGTATCTGTGTTAGTATTTTTTATATATTATATAATTATATAACTTACCTCTCTTACCTAGAGCTCTGTCCTGGGTCCATACCCACCTGCTGTCCTGAAGCTCTACCTGCATTTCAATTCAACATGCACAGAACTGCGGAAATCCTCATTATCTTTCCTCCATCCCGACCAGCTTGTTCTTACTCCTTCATTCTTCTCCGAGTTCAAGCATGTCAAACTCAAAGGCTAACACCAGCCAAATAAAAGAGGCATGTGGCCCTCGAGACGCGAGACTGACATGCTTGTCCTAGTGGCTGAGTCACCCAAGCCATAAATGTGGGAATCGCTCTAGACTCCTACTCTTCTGAGGTGACAGTCACTCACTCAGCCCCTGCCATCTAGTTCTTTGACTTCACTTGTCCTTGTCCACCGCCACTGCTCTAGTTTATGGCCTCAGGTTTTCCTTGGTACATTGCCCTGATCTCTTGGTTGGAGACCCTGCTGTTCTTCTCTCCACCTCTTCAACCCCCAGCCTACCTCATTTGGCAACAGATAGTTCTATCTCACCATCATCCTTTCCTATTTAAAATAGCTCTCATGTCTTTAAGATATGTCCAAAGTCCCCAGAATGGCACCTGAGTCTTATTCTGGATCTCTAACTTCAGTGCTCTCCATTGTCCTTCTCTCCCAACCTTAGGCCTATGTACCCCCCAACCTTGCATGCTCCAACCTATTCACAACCTAGCCTCTGCTCTTAGGGCCTTTATATCTTTATCCCTCTGTGTCTGCTCTCAGTCAAGTTGATCATATTCCTTTGCTCTACATTCCTTGAGCCTTGCTTATGCCCTTCTAGGGTATAATACTCTGATATTGTATGGTTTAATTGGTAGGAAACAAAAAATGTAGGTTTTACACTTTACGTTCAGGTTGTTGCGTGACCTTAACCAGCTCCCTAACCTTACTGAGCCTCAATCTCCACAGTAGGTAGCTACTGTGAGTGTTCAAAAAATGCTAATGATTACTATTGATTTTTCTAATAGTAATGGTGTTCCTTACTAGAATATAAACATTTAGGGGGGAAAAGCATACTGTCCAATTATTTTTTCCCTTTTAAAAAAATATCCAGTGCTTAGCACAGAGCTTCGAAAATAATAGACATTGAGTGTTTGTTGCATTAAGAAATAAATGAATGAATCAATATACTGAGTGCCCAAACTTTCTGAGGTGAGACTCTGTCCTTCGCTCAATCAGGATGGGAACAGCAAGGGATGGTGGATGGTGTGTGTAGGGCCCATTACCAGAAAAGCAGTTTGTAGAGGTGTCCCTGACTTATACAAGCAATCCTCTACCAGGCTTTACTCTCCCTAGGGGACTGGCTTCCAAAGGGGCTTTAGTTCTGATCCACCAGCCTGGCTGTATCTGTGGCCTCCTGGCTGAACAACTCCAGCCCTCCCATCCCGTCTCCCCTACCCAGCACCTCACAGTTGGGTCAACACTTTCATTTGCTTCAATGTTGCCACTCTCAGACTGATAGTTATCTATTTAAATTATAAAACTGTTTACTGCTTAAAGAAAGTCATGGTATGGTATAGATGTGTAGCCTTTTGATATTTGTTTTATTTCATATATATATATATATACACACACACACACTCAGCCCATCATTCCCCATTCCATGTATTTTTCTCATTTGAAACACACTTTATTGACCGCGCAGAACCTGGCCCTCTGGTACTTTTCAATTTTGACATCAAATTCTATCTTCTGGGTTTCCAATCACCAGCCTTCCCAAGTGACAATATCCATAACTAAAACAACATGACTCGTGAGTGAAGGTGAAATAGAAGCACCACCAGATATCACATTAGAGTATTAAAAAGTTAGTCAATACTTACTACCTCAGGGTCAAAGAGTTGGAAAGAACAGAAACTCAAACTTCACTTCCTGATGCCCAAACATTCCCTCTCTCCTGGTTTTCACACAGCTCTTTGCGGATGATATGTAGCTTTAGAAGTGGAACATCCCATCAATCTTACCACTAAGCAATTCCATTTGGAATTGGGCGCATCGTAGTCACAAATATCTATTATTGAATAGTTCTGAGTCCTCCGGAGCCACTGCAAAGAAATCCTTTCTTTGGTTGCCCAGGTCACGTCACATAAGTAGTGATCCCTGGAAGAAAGGAAGGAAAAAGGGGAGCATACTTATTTCCAGATCTTGGTACATTTAGACATTCTACTCAATGCAATGAATCTTAATGGGAATATAATTTTAAATGGCTGTTGAAAGCATTTAATACCATTGGGAATGAAAAAGAGGTCCTATGGAAAGAAACCCCACAGGATGATCTGATCATAAATTCCTAACTGGTTATGGTGGATAGTCATACTTGAAGCCTATAATGTCTTTAGTAAAAGGTCTATTTTTTTTTTATTTTTTTTTTGCCTTAAGCAAGCTCTGTGCATTATTTTAGTGCATATAGGTAACACACCTTTGAAATGTCTCCATTTAGACCCCTCAGGAGCAAAACCACCCTCAAGAGAGCACATAGTCTTGTTAACTATCCTGTAATCCAGTGTTTCCCAAATTTTTGACATATGTGACCCCTTCTATAATTTTCATAATGCTGAGTAACCCTCATACTCATGAGAACGTAGAATTAGGCGCAGCTAAGCACGGTGCAGTGCATATCCCCACCAAACTCCAGTGCAACGCGTACCCCCACCAAACTCTTCCCGTACCCTTGGGGGTACGCATACCACACTTTGGGAAACACTGCATCCTGCCTTGCTCCCCCCACCCCCACTTCACATAGTCCTCCCCACTTAATTCAAATGCATAAAAGAATCTGCAAACTGCCAAACTCAAAGCATTTCTTTCAGTCTGGTGAGATCTTCCAAGTGTAGCCTCTGTTTGACTCAAATTATTTTTCCTAAAAATTTTCTACAGGTTATATCAATACCATAATATTATACCTTTGTTAAAGTTCAAAGTGTAATTTAAAAAAAAAAAAATGTTCTTATTGATTTTTTTTTTCTTTTTTTAGAGGGAGAGGCAGGAAGAGGGAGAAAGAAACATCAAATGAAACATAAATTAACTGCCTCCCATACATACCCTGGCTGTGATAAAACCCAAAACCTGGCATTCCTGTGCATAGGACTACACTCAGCCAGCTGAGCCACACTGGCCAGGGCAAGTGTAATTTAATTTTAAATAGAAATTAAAATAAATCTGACAAAAGAAAAGCAGCTAACATTACACGACAGTTAGCATATGTGACCCACACCACTGCAGGATATTTCAAGTCTCAGGTTGGCCTTTGGTGGCGCCAGGGAGTCAAGGGTGACATTTTCTCATCACGTGTCTCTCTTGTGGGAACGTTACCATGAGGCCAGTGACACTGACTGAGTTTGGAGTATTTTCTGGTAATTTGATGTGCTTTCCTAGAAATTTTTTATTTGGTTGAAACCACAGCTGATCTTTTTCTCAATGTCGTTTTTAAAGGGGGAAAAGATTGACTCATATCTCTACAAACTTTGAAAATAAAATATATTAAAAAACAAACTCAGGAGTCAAAACACGAACGATGTAAAGAAATTAAAAAATTCTTTTTTCCACTGTCTGACGGAGGCCTGCATCCAGCCTGTCCCTGTGGCTGTATTCTCTCCTCCATAAAAGCTCTGAAACCCTCCCTTGCTCTTTCCTTCACAGGCTCTGCCCATCCCTCCTCTGACATTTAGTGGACTAGAAGCTCTCTGAGGCAGGGCACAGCTGTCTTGTTTGCAAGATATATCCCCAAGGCCTGGCAGAATACCTGCATGAACCAAGCACTCACTGAAATTCTGAGGAACGCAGCACTGAAGAAAGGAGAAAAAATGCTATGTTGACGTTTGTGGCCTAAACAGCTTTCCTTCCTCAGAATTCACAGGTCACTTCCCTGTGCCATTCCCTTTATAGATACTAAATCAAATAACAAACATTTATTGAGCACTTAGGTTGGATCAGGTGTTGGATTAAGCACTTTAAATCACTCACCACTTCACTAACCCCTTTTTACAGCTGGGGACAAAATGTGTTCATGCAGCTAGGATAGCAGGGCCTCTAGGTGGCAGACACTGAAGGAGGACCAACCCCCTTCACCCTGCAGCAAAGCACTACATTCCCGCAAGCAGGGACTCCCCTACACTTCAAACTTTTCTCTTATTAAGAGTATATATTCAGCCCAGTTGGCATGGTTTAGTGGTTGGGTGTCCACCTATGGACCAGGAGGTCAAGGTTCAGTTCCTGTTCAGGGCCTATGCCTGGTGGCGACGTCAGTCCCCAGTAGGAAGCATGCAGGAGACGGCCGATCAATGATTCTCTCACCATGGATGTTTATCCCTCTCTCACTCTCCCTTCCTCTTTGAAATCTATTTTTTAAAAATCTTTAAAAAAAAAAAAAAAGAATGTATAGTCAGACCTAGCTAGTTTGGCAGTTAGAGCGTCGCCCCTCAGATGGAAGAGTCTTGGGTTCCATTCCAGGCCAAGAGCAGGTACCTTGTTTGCAGATTTGTCCCTGGCCCCTGTCAGATTATGTGCAGGAGGCAACCCATCAATGTGTCTCTTTCACGTCAATGTTTCTCTCCCCCTCACCCCCCCCCCCCCCATCTCCCTTCTCTGTAAAAAGTCAATGGAAAAAATATCTTCAGGTGAGGATTAAAAAAAAAAAAAAAAAAGTACATTCATTATCTCATCTGCATGGCTGGTATTCCTAGCTGCCCGGCTTTGTTCAGCCTGTCCTTCAGTCTGAAACACCTGCCATGCTCTAACTCCTTTATTTACTTAAACATCCCCTGTCCATGATGGTTTCTAAGGAGACTCCTCCTACACCACTCAGTCCAGGGTCTGAGCGTGCAGATGTTTCTTCAAATACCCAGGAGCAAGGGTGCCCCATCTGGTCTGATTCTTCATTGTGCCCAATGCAGAGGTGCTACATGAGGAAAAGGAAATGCAAATAAACCTGACAGGGAATAAAAACACTTGGAAAGGGAATGGAAGAGTGCGACACAAAATAGAAAAAAATGGGACTTTTTGAAATTAACTTTTTAGGCTAGGGATCAGAAAACGTTCAGGAAAGGACCAGATAATAAAAATTTAAGCTTCCTGAGCAACATTCCCTCTGTCACAACTCCTCAACTCTACCTTTCAGAGACAGAAGGTAAACAAATGAGTGCGGCTGGGTTTTGTGGTAGGCAGAAGACAGGCATGAGCAGAGCAAGGACGATGGGCCAGGTACAGAAGGTCACCAGGAAGGAAAGCCCTGAGTGCCTAGTGAAGGGCAATTGTAGGGTAGGACCTCACCCCCTCCCCTTTCCTCCCCTCTCATATCACTGGTCATGCAGTTTAGACTCCCTGACCTTTCCTCCCTAGAGATAACATCTAGGCCTGTGTGTTTCAGTTCCAGGCTCAGAAAGCAGCAAAACCAGACAATGATCCCACAGCTGACTGCAGGTCCACCTGCTTTGGATAATGACCCCCTGCCCCGGCTCTGACCCTGAAAGGACAGCTAGACCCGGAAAGCTGCTGAATATTCTACTGAGACCTTACCCTGGGACCTCTCCTAGAATTTCTACCCTCAAACCCCTTTGGATGGAGGACCCAGTGTGCTCTCCCTCCCCAGAGCACGCCTTCTCCTTTTTCTCTCCTCCCTGCCTCCCCCAACCCTAAAACGTGTCACCGTACCTTCCTCACCTCTAAGTTCTAAGGGCCTTTCCTTTGCCTCTATAACTTGTTTCCTCAACTCATTTCTTCTATGAATTACTTCTTCCACCTTTGTGGTTTTCTAAATAAATGTTCTCTTATAGTTGGAGTCTAGGCTCTGAATTCTTTCTTAGCCAGAAAACAGGTACCAAGGTTGCTGAACCTAGGTCTGGCCTGAACCCACCGGTCTAGCACCTAATGCCATTCTTGCCACCCCCAATAGTCCCAAAGAAATGCTGACATTTGAAGTTCATACAATTTTTACATATAATGAAGTATAATGCTTCATTTGATCCCCCCCCCCCCAACTATTCAAAAATGTAGTTATTCAAACTTGCAGATCATACAAAATGGTCAGGAAGGTAGGACTTGCCCAGCGGTATGCTCTATACAAGTAGTTCTCACTGTTCTAGGTAAAACATTCTATGTACATGTGATTAACATTATATACCTTTCTCTAGGGGAGAAAAACATCTCCACACCCACGTATGCATGCAATTTCCAAGGGTCCCATGGGACATCCGTTAGGAACCTGGGCTCCAAGAAGAGCCTTCCTTTTTCTACATTGGCCTGGTCGGGGGAGGGACAGACAATGGGGAAAGAAGCTCTTACATGATTAGTGAGTCACCTGGTACTGAATGCTTTATCTACTAACAGCTGTAAATTATGCTTTTGTGTTCAAAATCAGCCATAGAAACTTTTCCCCATTTGAAAACACTGAGCAATGGAATTCGGGAATTCTGCCAGGAAACTCACATGCATTTGGCATCTTCCCTGCCCGTTTCTAGATCAAAGGTTCATGAGCCTGTATCCTCCATTACCTTTGTCACCCTCCATAGCCCACAGTGTACTCTGCACCCTGGGAGTGCCCGGTGAGATAGTTCACCAGCAGAGCAAGCAGTAATGTTTGAATTACTTAAGGTATACACATTTTGCTTCAATCATAGTTCCTATTTAGGATTTGGAATTAGCAGGAGACAGAATAAGAGTGCATATCCCAGCCCAGAGCTGAGAACATGAAAGGACCAGATGTCACTGAGTCATGAAAAAGATATAAGGGAACCCATGGTTCAATTGTATTTTTTACCAAAAGGTTGACATTTCCTTTTAAATCTAAAAAAAAAAAAAACAACAAGCAGGATCATCAGCTATACTTTCCACTCCATGCTGATTTTATTCTGCAAAAATCAGAGAGGCAACTGTGGAGTAGACTAGTTAGGTTGGGGGAGGGGTAGAAGAGGGACTGTGCAGGCAGCCTGACTTCCCCTTGAGACAGTGACTGCCTACCCCAGATTTGACCTAGTGATTCAACCAGCTCTTCTCACTTCTGGAATGGGGTTAGTACAATGGGGAATAGGGAGCAATGGAGTAATTTCTGGACATAATAATAGGTTACACCCATGTGGAATCTACTATGTGCCAGGAACTGTTTAAGTGCTCTCTTGACACCACTGTACGTGGCAGGAATATTAGAGTTCATGTTTCGCAGACATGGAAATGGCAGGGCAGAAAGGCTAAGTAACTTGCCCAAGGTCATGCTCTGGAAAATGTTGGAGCCAGAATTCAAACTGAGCAGTTGGCTTCAGGTTTTCTGCGTCCAGTCGCTCCCTCTGTAGAACCTCTACCCATCCCTCTGGTAAACACTGCTAGCTTCACCTTCTTCCTTCTTTTCAGGATAAAATTCCTCACTCTAGGAAATCTATCTATTCCTAGAGAGTGTGTGCAAACTGAACAACTGAATTTGACAAAGCAAATCATATTTGAATGCACTGGGAGAGACTTGCTTTTGAAAGTCACACTACAGGGAATCCCTTGGTAAAGTGACTGCTGCCTTGCAAACAGTAGGCATTTAGTAAATGTCTGTTGAGTGACATTAATACCCCTAACTTGTATAAATGTTTCTTTTGGTATATTAAAGATGCTTAAAATAAGGTACACATTACTAACTGGGAAGAATATTGGAGAGAAAACTGCTACTAAGAGCAAGTACAGACGGTGCCGTGATTAATTCAGTGAATCACCCAAGGAAGCGGGCGTCCTGCCAGTGCTGGCCGTGGGCTCCATGCCACCCTCTGCTCTGACAGAGATGCCAACCCTCCCCGGGGCCGCTGACAGATCGCTGAGGAGAGGAATGGGTGGGGTGAGATGGAGCAGATCTGAGCTCCTTAATCTGCCTCCTTTCTTGGAGGTATCACCAGCTTCCAGGGCGCTTCAATCCAGTTCATTCATCTCCTGCATGACAATCCCAGATCATCTTGTTCCTGCTTTACAGACCAAGGGTCATCAACTGTTCAGAGGAGACATAGCAAGTCTATCTATGGTGTCCCTCAGGAGCAGAGAACTGGGTGGGGTAGGTCATGAACAGGGTGTGATAGGTCCCCTGAGCCATTGAACAGATGTTGGGTTGGGTCACCTCAGTAGAACTCTCCCTGATCCTCCAGCTTCAGGCCGCAGCATTTTCAAATGACTGGGAGGAGACAGAACACTGGAAATGCTGTGCCAGGTCATTTTGAAGGTCACCTTTGATGCCGGCTGTACAAACTATTTTGCACTCACAAAGTCACGTGTAAACTATACCTTCTATTCACCCATCCATGCATTAACTCTACCCATTTATTCTATAAATATCAACAGGGTATTTGCTATGTCTGAGGCAGCCTGCTAGGCACGGGTTATATTAAAGATTGGCCCCTACCTATAGAACTCATCTTGCTTCAATACAGCAATGTGAAGCATTGCTCTAAGTAAAGCAGTAAGGAAGGAGATGGATGATTTTACATTATATGTTGTTTTCTCCCAAATAGTCTGAGCTTTCAAATTCCCAGCATGAGTAGTCAATACAAAAGCGCAGCTTAACAAATCCAATTAACTTGCATTCTAAATCAGGGAAGGTGGGAGGGAGGCTCCCCCTGATCCCGATTCAGGCTTGGGCCGCTGGCAGAGTGCCCTGGATGCCCTTCTCGCTTGCTATCAGAGCAGCCCATTCCTGACGAGCTGCAAACCAGCCTTATCTCCTGTAGGACTGCACCTGCTGGAAGCTCGGTGGTGAAAGGTCATGGCTTAACAGGAAAATTAGTGATGGGCGCATGGGCGGAGGAGGAAACAATCATGCTGCTCCTGGCAGGATGCCCCACTCCGGGACCTGGGACTTACCGGGCAATGCAGCACAGGGTGCTAGGCAGTTTGCTGAGAGGCATACCTTGCCTGCGGTTACTTGGCTTTGCCGGATCTCTTGTGTGAGGCCAGAAAACGGAGCATGACCATGTGTTAGAATGTTTTCCATAGACATGATCTCAAGCCTAGCTTTAGTAAAGCTGGGTCCTTACTGGTATTAACAGAGACCAGAGCTAGATTTTTCATTTTCCTATCTTATATATCCTGTGGAAGATACAATTCTTTGGTAAAATATGTTCCACACAAATATCTCCATGGAGTGAGGCAGCCCTCACTAGCAGCGTGCTGTAAAGAACTATAAAGAACAGCTACAAAGAACTACAAGGGGTGAAAAATAAATCCTTAGAACTACTGAAGTTGCCTGAGCTTAGAAATTCACTCCAGTGATTTCCAAGTGGGGAGGACTCCATCTCTTCGTCTGTGAAATGCCCATGAAAATTACACCATAGGGAGTATGTGGAAAGTAAGTGAGCAGACACCCAGCACAATCCCAGCCCATAGGAAACACTCAATATATTTTAACTCAATTATTCTGGCCTGGCAAGTCCTGGCCTCTGTCTCATTACCAGTTCCCACACTAACTTGCTGTGTGACCTTGACCAAATGAGTCTACCTCTCTGGACTTCAGTTCTTTCACCTGTGTCTCACAGTGGTGTTCTGGAGCCCCAGCAGGTTCTGTCTAATTGCCTGAGACTCGGGGGAGGGGCTAGGAAAGGGGATGAGGACTAGGCCTGCAACCTGTGCAGCTTCCATTTTCTGACTCTGTACTACTATCTCACTTGAACAGTTTTCTGGGTCTTCAAAAAAAAAGTTTTCCAACCACTGGTGAGGTCTAAAGCTCCTTCTATATCTAATACATATAGTTTATTATTATTATTATTATTGATTTCATATAGGAAGGGAGAGGGAAAGAGAGATAGAAACATCAATGATGGGAGAGAATCATTAATCAGCTGCCTCCTACTGGGGATTGAGCGTGCAACCAAAGGAATCAAACTGTTGACCTCCTGGTTCGTAGTTTGATGCTCAACCACTGAGTCACACACCCGCCGGGCTAGATGTAACATTTTTTCAGAGCAGACGCTCATGGTTCATCCTCCCCTCAGACAGTTACTGGCTGTACACCAGGTGGTCACACCAGGCCCTGCTGCTCTTGGACAGCCCCACATTTTCCCGTGCGGTTCCTCCCACTTCAGTGCTCTTCCTCCCCACTGTGCCCCGCTGTAACCCTACCTGTTCCATCTGCACAGTCTTTGATTGCTGGGGTCAGGAAAAACCCAGCTCTCCCCCACTCCCTCCAGAACGCCTCCAGCCTTTTGTTTATGCCTCTGTCACATTTGCTCTTGGTGTCATTTATGGGAATGTTTTACATCTACCTGATCGTAAGTCTTAGAAGAGCAGAAACTCACGCTGAGGACCTTTGTGTGTGTAGATAGTGGGTGCTCAATCAATGCTGATGGAAGAAATGGCCAGATGGGACCAAACACCAGGTTTTAGAACCACTGGACAACATTTTTACACCCTTGGACAAACTCAGAGAAAAAAATTATTTTTAAATTTACCAGTAACTGGTCTCCCTCCAAATAGGTCAATATAAATATGTCTAAACAAGTTCATAAATTAGGAATTGCAGAGCAAAGCCGACAGCATGCCTGATTTGGTAAATGCAACCCTGAGAAAGCAGATACTACATCTTACTCTGATGACAACGTCAGGAACCTGAGGGCACCACTCGAATTCGCACAGAAGGAGGCACCTAGCAGAATGCTTACAAACGCTGTTCTCTAAGTCAGGAAGACACTTTTGAATACAAAATCCTACCTGGTCATTTTCTTAATCTCTATGACTCATTTTTCTTATCTGTACCACAGGCTTGTGACAACAGTTGCTGGAAAGAGAGCTCCTTTTTTTTTTTTTTTAATTGATTTTTCACAGAGAGGAAGAGAGAGGGATAGAGAGCTAGAAACATCGATGAGAGAGAATCATCCATCAGCTGCCTCTTGCACACCCCCTACTGGGGATGTGCCCGCAACCAAGGTACATGCCCTTGACCGGAATCGAACCCAGGACCTTTCAGTCCGCAGGCCGATGAAGAGAGATACTTTTGACAGTACCCTGCATTTGGCACATAGTGAGTGCTCAAAATATGTGTTATTATTTAAAAGCAATAACCAAACCAATATAGATAAGAGAAATGAAAAAGGAGAAACTTGATAGCCCAAAATTGCATGCCATACGGTGGCTATCTTTACAAGAAAATAATAAGGGGTAGAGGGTGCTCAATAGAATTTCAAACCACCAAGGATTATTTAAGCAACCGACATCCTCAGGCACATCAGCATCATGAGGCTCCTTAGACTGAACCCACAGTTGCCCTGCATTTTGCTAGTTTTTAAGAGGACTTGGAAAGCCTGTGTGACCTTGCCGTACTCCCAGCCACTCTCCTTCTCACTCAGGATGCTCCGGGCAGGTCCTTTAGTGCACCAGGCATGTTCTCTCCGCAGGGGCCTTCCGCTCACTCTTCCTCTGCCTGGATTCGGTACCCTGAGCTATCCACGTGGCAAGACCCACCCCACCCCTTTCTTCACACCAGTGCTCACAGGCCATCTCTTCAGCGAGGCCTTCCCCAGCACGCCTCTCCCCGCCCCCCACCATTAGCATCGCCCTCTCTTTGCCCTGCTTTGCTTGTCTTCACAACATTTGTCACCACCTGACATTTTATATAATTTGTTTCCCAGGTCCTTGTCCGCCTCTCCCACACTGAGTATAGGTTCCATGACCCTAGGGCCTCTGTGTGCTCTATTCATTGTGCAGCAATGTCTCTGCCCAACACGGAGACATCAAGTGTGGTCAACAAAGAGTAGCTAAGTGAAAGAATGAATGACTGCCAGCCCGGGCGATACCATGGGAGGATACCATGGAGTCTGATATTCATTTTTTAAATTTTCTCCTTGGGAGCTATGCCACTACCTACTCATTTGGGTTGAGTCTTACCCTGTTAACACAGAAGCAGGAGCAGTGATTTGCACAGGAACGAGATTGGTGAGGTTGTCAGTATTAACAACGTAGAGCTTCACAGTTGGATTCTCAGCTCCTGCCTAGGAAAAAACAATCACAGGATAGGTATTGACAAAAAAATACATCACTGCACAAGTTTAAAACTGTACAAAAATATCTGCATTACAGCCATACAATTATAACAATCAGACATAGTCAAATAATTTAATGTAGATAAAATGAACATAAGGGAGGGTCATGAAATGCAACCTTTTCATGTTCAGTGAGAAATATATATAGACCCCAAACACTCCTGTTTAATTAATAAACATTCATAATTTATGCATACTTTATGCAAATGAGGACACATTTCTTAAAATTGTTTCTGATATTTTGCAAATATATCCTGACTCCAGAAGATAAGAAGTCAACTGGCTGACCACTAGGAAAAATTCCTTGGGTTCAGCCAAAGACACAATCCACCAGGAAACTTAGTTTCCCTGAGCCAAGAGCCAATAATGCTAATTAGGAAGCTGTCATTTTCACTCCAAATTCAGGTTCACCACGTTGGAGTTTTACAATAAATAGATGACAGAAATCTATAAAGCCTTCTTATATACACACATAGATCCTCAACTGATAAATTAGCTAGAAATAATGTATTTTTAGTAAGAACATTTTATGGTTTGTTTGTTTTTTTTGCCAGTTTCACTCATCAAAAAATTACATTTCACTGAAAATACATCTCCATATTTAGACTCTGATCTTTTTTTTTTCTCTGTCTTCCTAAAATGGCAGCTCCTCATAAAACAAATTGAGAGCGTTGGTAAAAATAAAAATCCCTTTTTCTAAATTGCTTACAGCCAAACAACACTTTCCTATTAGATTTTCCTATGGACAATACGGCGGTCATTATTATGATGATGCTAGTGAAGAATTGTGGTTCCCATCTAAATTCCCCTCTTCCTTAGCTTACACTCCTAAAGAAAGCTTTTCCATTTTCATAAACATGCATCCAGAGTGGGGGGAAGAACAGCCTTGAAAACCAAGACATGACACTATTATTCCAAAAGTAGGATGTGTGAAATTAGCACTAGTGCCAAATCTATAATAGAACCACTGAAACTAGTCATGTATCTGTTAATTAGTAATACAACCTGATACATAATCAAGCTTTTCAACTTCATCTAGGGCACATTCCAACTTCCACAAATGAGATGAGCTTGTGATTCAATTATAGCCTCTCTTTTCCTCCATTCAAACATTTTCAGTCCCCCTACCTCTTTCAAAAGCATTTCCCCCCATCTTTTTCGGCTTGTCATTCCTCAAAGTTTTTGGAGAAATTACAAAACCTTAAATCACACTCTTTCCTGGGATAATAAAAATACTTTAAAATTGCCAGATGCTGTTGACTTCAGCAAGAGTAATCACAGCAAGCTGTTGAAGAGAGACTGACAATATTTTCATTAGCAGGAAAGGATTAAATGAAACCATTCTCTTCCCATCAAATCGCAGAACTGCTATATGAATAGGAGCACAGACCTTTGGGTATGGAAGGTGCACCGTCTTTGGGTACTGCAGTGACTCGTCAAGGTAGACAGAGTATTCAATACGTGGGACTTCGGTGTCGTTAAACCGGGCATATGCTAAAAATGTGCCGTTGGGAGACCACCACAGAGCCGAGTGGGTACTGAAGATTTCCTCTGAAAAGAGACATAAATTGTTCTGTTACAAGAAGTAGACGATAAATTGGCGTTGGCATTCAAAATATTGTGCTCATTAGCTTTAGTAATTACAGTAGAGTTCAACTAATGAACCACGTTGCATGTGCTGGGCTTCCAAAACCAGAGTAATACAAATGAATAAAAATAAAATCTTCAAGGATAGGTCTGTGCTATAAAAATAAGTAACCCGTTGGACTGTTTTTAGAATATTTTAGCACATAATATTTAATATAAGCGCTACATGTTTTTCTTTATCTTAGAATCCTCTAAACGTATGCTGCAAAACATACTCAAAGTACATTTCACACAAGGGGCTGATTCTCCTTTCTCGTTTGCAAACCGTCAACATGCCAGCATACTCTCCCCAACTGGGTGGGTGGTGTGTGGCTCCATGCTATTAAACCAATATGGTGCCCAGAGTTTACTGCTCTTGGCACAAACAAGGTGTGGGAAGGATTGCCTTAGAGTGGCGAGGAGCTCCATGAGACCCCTACTCAGAAACATCTCCTAACCTGAAGAAACCGAAGACTCCCTTTGGATTAACGCCCTCCTCTAATGTATGAAATGATGGGTGAGGAAAGAGGGTCAAAGGAAAGTCCTGACTCCCAGAACACGATTGGCCTCACTCTCAATCTCTGGCAAAGGTAGCGCCTTCCTGTGTTCATTATCAAGTCCGCTCACGGGACTTCCAACCACTAGCTGTTAGAATGCCAGAACCTCTTTTATCAACGGGGGATGGAGGTTTCAAGTAGACTAGACAGAGACTCCTAGTTCTTCACGCAGATTTAATCCACAAATCTTATGTTCTGAAGTGAATATAAAGGTAAAAACAAAGGAATAGAAACTTGAATCTTAGAATTAGGAAACTATTTATCCCAATCACTTTTCTGACTCCTGGAGCTTCCTTACAAGTTTCTTCCAAAGGCTTGTTTTCAATAATAGCAATAATAATAGTACTAGTTACAGTATTAAGAATAACAATAATAAAATACAATAATAATTAAGATGAGCAGCAGCATATAATGAATGCACTAGGAATTGATAAGCAACTGACATCTATTATTTCACTTAATCCTCATGATAACTCATTGTGCAGATGGGCAAAGGGAGGCAGTTAGGCTTGAAGAGAATAAGTAATTTGTCGAGGATCACGCAGGCAACAATTGATAGAATCAAGAATAAATCCAGGCTTATTTGATATGAGTCCATGCTTTTCATTTCCATGCTCTGCTGTTTCTTCCTACCTATTTCAGCATCTGAAGTAACAGAAAACCTTCTTCTGGGTAAGGAAGCCTGCTCCCCCTTTGATTGCTTTATACCTTTATTGTTTTACACCTAACACTTACCTAATTTAATCTTCACAAAGATCCTTGGGTGAGTCTATTCATAGCCCATTTTACAGAGAAGGCAACTAAGGCAGAGAAGGACTTAGGATGTAGGCCTTGTGATTCTTACTGAGACTTACTCAGACTCACTTGCTCTGAGCTCCAGCACTGGGGCAGCAGCTCAAAAGGCACCAGCTATATACAAGGATGGACTGAATTGTCTGGCATCGGGGTAAGAGCTGGAGGGGCAGCTTTGTCAGAAATATTAACAGAGGCCACTGCTTCTTTGATGAGCCCTGCTCCCACGGAGCTGGCAGGTGAGCACCATATCCGAGTCTCTATTAACCTGGCTCACACTGTTTGCCTCACACTGGTGACTCCCTGAGACCTGTCCCACCCAACTTGCAGGGTCAGCTTTTCCATAGGAATGGCCTGACTTGCCTCATGCTTCAGACTTTCCTAAAACTCTAAAACCAGCAGCATCTGGCCTTGGCATGCCCTGTACCTCTTGCTACATGGCCTCAGGCCTGGCACTAGTGATAGCCATCCTTGGTTGGCAGCTTGGCCTCTTCTGGGCACCTTCAAATCCAGTACAAGTAGCAGACATCTGCAAATTGCTTTGTAGCACATAACTGGTGGTGCCAAGCTTGGTGGCTGACCTTGGCCAGCACCTGCCAGGAGGCTCCAGAGGCAGCACACCAGAGCCCCTCAGGGGATATTGGAGAGCTGGTTTCAGCCTGATCCAGCAGGCCATTAGCCTCAAGAGGGCACCAGATGCAGGGCTTATGGCTGGTGAGCGCTGCTGTGGACTGATTGGGCAGGAGCTAGAGGCAGGCACAGTGGGGCTCGGATGAGTGAGAGTGGCAGGTTGGAGCTGCAGGTGGTATTGGACTGTGGGTTTTGGCCCCATCCCCGCAGGCCACCCCGAGGGACCCCACCCATGCACGAATTCGTTCACCAGGCCTCTAGTAAAAATAATAAAATACTGTACAATAATAATTAACATGAGTAGCAGCATATAGTGAAAGCATCAGAAACTGATAAGCAACTGATACCTATTATTTAGTGCAGGGGTGTCCTTTTACACACAGCCATTCCTGAGGAAGGGTCGGGACAAGCTTTGGGAAAGGGCTTTACGCTGTTGACACTGGGGATCCTGGAAGCTGTGCTGTGCTGTCCACCAAGAGTTGAAGATGTTTCCAATTTCCTAGTAAATTTCACTGTAAGTTTTAATCAAACACTTATTTCTGAACCATGAGAACTCATCTTTCTTTCAAAGTAATTTTTTTGTAAAGAATGTTATTCATTTAATTGAACTCGACTTGAACTGGGAGACAACCAAAATTAGGCTATGAGGGAAACGACTTTTTTTTTTTTTAACTATGAAGAAAAACTAATAGGATGAAATAAGGAGGAGTCTTTAATAAGCATGAGGCAACTTTGTGAACTGTTTGGAGCATCTCAACATGCCCTTTTACCTTGGCAACTATAGACATGAAAAATGTTTTTCTAATATTTTCTAAGTCTCTGGACTGTTTTTTGTTTTTTATATTTCCTAAAACTTTGTGTCTTCAAAGAAAATAAATCCTTTTTATCGCCTTTAGTTCTGTTTTTTGACCAATTTTATCTTAAGCCTTTCTAATTATTTCTTACATCGTTAACACCAGGAAATTATAATTTGCCCAAGAAAATAAACACAAATCTCTTATAAAACAGGTGTTGTCTTCCCCGCTACTCCCCAGCCTCCAAACAATATTTTTCATCTTTCGGAATGTTGTGAGAGTACTTAGCTTACTTCCGGGATAGGTAGGCCTGATGTTAATCTGCAGGCTTTTATGCACCTGTAAAGCAGAAAAGCTACCTACACAGAGAGGCTCTTTGTAGCGGTAGACTGAAGACAATAGGAGCATTGAGAGACAATGAGGACATAAGCAGCACTAGCTACTGCTAAGAAATTCTTCTGTGATATACCTGGTGTTATGCTAAAAAAAAATAATAATAATAACATTATAAAAAAAATGCAACGTTTTTGAAGGCCACTGAAGTTCTTCCCTTTTGAAGAAATATTTGACCATTTTTTAAAACTTACAGATTTTTTTATTTTAAAATACTTCAACGTCTCTACCTTCATAAACCCAGTCAGTTATTCCATTACTGATTGCATCTTCTCTTCCATCATCTGTGACCCTCTGAGGTGTCGAATTTGGATCATTTTTAATATAAATATCATTGTTCCAAACATATGCCTAGAAAGATTAAAAATAATATTGACATATAATAACATGATATATTTTATCCTGAAGATCAAGAAAACATTTATCGATTCTTTCACTTAAAATAGTGTGCAAGTGTAATGGTTACTTTAGGTTATTCAATTTGGGCACAATGAAGAGTCATTTACTCCCTCCCACTCATATTCTTAAATTATCAGCATAAAAGCTACAATCCCAATTAATTTTAAGAACACTCCTAATATATTAAAAAGAAGAAGCTCACAAGCGCCACTATTTGGAGCTAAAGTGTATAAGAACACCTAGAAGACTGACCACTTCTATAGAATGATGTGTGCTTTGCATTTCTTTTTGGGGGAGGTGACTAAGGGAGTGCAGTACAGGTAAACATTCCATTTTCCTGTTTAGATTCTTTGGGAATTTAACGTCCTCTTAGCTCTATAGAACATGTAGATATATCTATAGTGATAAACACCGACCCACAAACTATAACAACAGAAAAAAAACCCACAAACACATAAAAACATGTGCCAAAAACGCCCAAACAACCCAAAAGCACAATAGATATTAGAATTTAAAAACTTACTGAACATCTTCCCATTAAATAAACAATTTCCTAAGAGTAGTTTAAAGACTTTCAGGAATTGTGCTTACTATGAAAGACTAATAAAATATCACTTTAGGCAATAATACTATATTTGATATTAAAGTTTTGGCTTCCTAAGTGTCTACTCTGCATCAAGATTAGCAGCTTCTGCATATGAGAGACTTGAGCCATTATTTTTCAGATAGAAAAAAAAGACACACTAACCAATTTATGACCCTCTGGTGACCAACTGATCAGTTGTGTGTCATTTGGAATTCTTTCTTCTGTTATCAGCTGCCTGGAAAAAAGGTAAAAGAAAATAACTACCAAACGAATAAATCACAATCCTTTTTTTAAAAAATTATTACCCTAAAAAAGCATAATATATTTTCTGAGGAAATCACTGACCTTTTATTTAAGTCATAAATGTCATATGAAGCTGTGTAGGAATGCCTCCATTTCTATGAAAGAAAATAGACATCTCAGGCTTCTGTGATTCTGGATAGTTTTTCCACTTGCTATAGGAACTCAAGCTGACAAAGTAATAAAACGTATAATTCTCAAACTTTATCTCTTTATATTCTTAGAATTTTGGAATCTTAGAGACTATCTAGTCCAAACTCCTCTGGATTTCATCTATAACCTAATTTTAATACCACTGCGGCCAAGCGGCCTTCCCAGGACCTCAAGGGGCTGAAGTGCCACTTCCTGTGCATTTTTCTTAGCACTAATCACAGTATGTTAAGTTCACCTGTTTAAGAAGAATGCCAATTTTCACTTTTCAACCATTTTACTAGCAAAATATTTAAAATATCTATACGTCTAGCCTGGCCAGCATGGCTCAGTGGTTGAGCGTCGACCTATGAATCAGGAGGTCATGGTTTGATTTCGGTCAGGGCTTATGACTGGGTTGTGGGCTCAATCCCCAGTGTGAGCTGTGCAGGAGGCAGCCAATCAATCATTCTCTCTCATCACTGATGTTTCTATCTCTCTCTCCCTCTCCTTTCCTCTCTGAAATCAATAAAAATATTTTTAAATAATTTATACTTCTATTGCTGGAGGTGATGTGGAAAAAATGTTTATGTTCCTACACTGACCATAAAAATATAAAGTATTATAGATATTTTGAAAGCCACTTACCAATATATATTAAAATTGAAATGCACATACTATTGATATTTTAAATAACCCTCTCAAGAAGTTCAAAAATTAAAAACAAACCAAATCTAAAGAAATCAGAAGAAAAGTAATAATAAAGGTAAAAGCAGTAATCAAATAAAAAAACAATCAAAGTCAAAAATTGGTTCTTTAAAAGATTTTTAAAAATGCTAACATAGTAAGTATGAGAGAAAAAAGGTATGAATGACCAATATCAAAATGGAAAATGATATACTGCAAGAGTCTACAGACATTACAAGATTATAAGACCCTACTACAAACATTTTTGGCTAATAAATTTTAAGTTATAAAAAGGGAAAATTCCTCAGAAAACAAGTTATCAAAAATAAGACAAGAAAAAATGAAAAAATCTGAAGTAAAAACGGAAAAAGACAAGATCAATATATATATGATTACAGATTCATATTTATGAAAAAAATGTTTATATGTGGATGAAAATGTAAAATTAAAGAAGTATTTATCTGAATGTCCATCTTCCTTACCATATTCCTAGAGGGGGGAAAAATGTGTTCTATTCACCTTTAAAATACTAGAGCTTGGTCTAGTCACAGGTTGGAAATCCCTAGCAGGGTTGCCTAAGACTATCAGAAAACACAGATATTTACATTACAATTCATAACAGTAGCAAAATTACAGTTATGAAGTAGCAACAAAAATAATTTGTGGTTGGGGGTCACCACAACATGAGGAACTGTATTAAAGGGTCACGGCATTAGAAAGGTTGAGAAGCCACCGGTCTAGTGGAAACACATAGTATGTATTCAAGAAAGAAACACAACTAAAAGAAAGTCAGATTTTATCTATAAGGATGAAATAAGTTACCCAAGAACCCAGCTGTATATGGCAGAGCTGAGACTCAAGCCAGAGTTCCTAACCTTGAATATTATTTCTCTCTTATCATTTATCACCCCCTAGCCTCTTATGTCAACAAATATTTATTAAGTCTCTACTTTTTGCAAGTTTTACATTCCTTTTTGAATCCTGGATTAATTTGACACACCCCAGGCTTCTTTCTGGGAAACCTCTGAGTATAATACTTGTTAGAGCCAAAGGTATGATGCAGGCTAACAACACAGAGATTTAAGAAGGTTTGAGATCATTTCAGGATGACAGATCCATCCTAGATTTTGAAAGGACACCCAACATATTTGGAATGTTCACTTCATCTATTGGAACAGACTCATCTATTTAGGATATAAACATTGGCAACCATCCCCCGTGAAGCATTATTAGATAAAACAGGCTCCCTCTCTCTGAAGAGTGCATAGTCGAATGGGGGACATGAACAAGTGAATACAAGAAAAGAATCACAAGAGCTTCCATGGAGATGGGTGGGGAGAGGCAGAAATCATAAATTGGGCCTTGGGGAGAGAAAAAGCACTACAGAAAGGTGATTCTTAGACTGAGTTTCAGTGGCAGGGGACATTCACACAGAGACGAGGTAAATAAAAGCATTGTAGCAGAGAAAAATTGAAGCACAGAGATAGGAAAGATCATGGAGTCTTCTAATCTGGACTCAAGTCTTGCTATAGACAGAATATTTATACCTCCTATCCCTAAATCATATGTTGAAGTCCCCAATGTGATGATATTTGGAGGTGGGGCCTTTTAATGGTGACTAAAATTAGCTCAAGAGAACTACATTAGTTCCCTTATAACAGACTCCAGAGAGATTATTTGCCCTGACTACCATGTGAGGATACCCAGAGAAGATGGCCAGTTATGATCAAGAAAGCAGCACCTCACCAGACACTGAATCTGCCAGCATCTTGATTTTGACTTCTCAGTGAGAAATAAATTTCTGTGATTAAGCCATCCAGTCTGTGGTATTCTGTTACAGCCACTTGAATGGACTAAAATAAATCTCTAAGGTTTAAGAGCAGACAAGTTTCTCCCTAAGCTTCAATTTTCTCTTTATGAAAATGTCCATTATTCCAACAATAATCTCATGTGTATGAGAATGCATGTGACGTGCTCAGCAGGGCTCCTGGAACTGTCAATGTGTGATAGATGAGGCTGCTGTTTCTAGCACATTCGGCAATGGGTAAAGATGGTAGGAGAACATCCATTCCAGGTTGTATGGTATTTATTTATGTATTCGCTTAATGTTTATAGCTACGTAGGAGTGATCAATACTTTTAAAAAATATCTTAGAACTAATAACTGATTTTTCTGGAAGCACTAATTCAGTTATTGAGAAGCCATGGAGTAGGATATAAAGAACACTTCATAGCAGACCTTCCAAGGAAATGGAATAACATTAGACTAATTTTTGCTGTTGTTCTGGATAGATTCCTTGAGCATTGATTAGTCACAAAATTTATGCTGCACAGAAAATTCTTTTGCATACTCTGGGAAGTAAAATAGAAGATATAGTTCTCTACTTTTAATAATCTTATACTTTAGTATTTTGCAATAAATTTATGAAGGAAGTAAAATAAGTTAAGATGTTAGAGAGTAAATGGTGCATTGTGGGGGAACAGAGTGACAGAGGGCAATGTTAGACAGAATGATCCAAACCAGCCTGCACCTGAATTAGTAAAAAGGGAGAGCCAGTTGATGATTGGGGAAAGAAAGTTCCAGAAGAAAGCAATTGCAAGTGCATTGGCCCATAGGTAGAAATGAAAGTAAAGTTTTATTTAAGTAAAAAGCTGTGTATTTAAAGGTTCTTAACTTTGGATCATTGGGTCACCTGGGAGTCCTTAAATCTATCTATGCCTGGGCCCACCCTTGGGTATGTGGGGCTCATTGGTGAGGGGTAGGTTGCATACATCTGTATTTTTAAAAACCTCCCAGGTCATTCTAAGGGGTACACAGGAGGAGAAGCACTGGCCAACCATGCTGAATGCAGAAAGAGTGGTAGGAGATGGGTTCTGACGGACAGAATGGAGTCCAATCACACAGGCTTCTGAGGATGCTGTGTTAGCGTTTGAGCTACTCTGAAGGTGATTGGAAGCCAAGGACAATGAGGATTTAAGCATAAGCATGTCATAATCTGACTTAAAAGAAGCTCTTTGGATACTGCCTATAAAGCATGGATAGCAGGAAGAAGGAACAGAGTGAAAATAGCAAAAGCAGTTAAATATACATATATATTCCAGTAACATGACAAACACAAATTACCAAAGAGGGTTGTCCAGCTAAGGTTCACCAGGGAATACATCCATGAGTGCACTCCAAATTGTACCTGCTCAACTTGGCTACATAGTAAATTGGGTTGGTAGTTACTATTCCATTTCTATCTTAACCTCACAGGCTTTATAAGTTAGTCTTTAACATGGACTAATGTTATTCAGTGGTTCTCAGCCTTGGTTGCCGATAAGGATTATCTACAGATTGCAAAAAATAATAGTGATGCTGGCTTTACTCTAGAGACTTCAATTCATTGATCTGAGGATTTAACTTGGACACTGAGAATTTTGTAAAACTCAAGTGATTTAATACGTAGACAGCAGTACGAACCACTGAATTAAACAAACAATAATCCATTAATAGGGAACAGATGTGCTAAAGTTGGCATAGGATTCTGATTTGCTCATAGTTGATAAGTTTAGCAAAACACAGTCATCTAGTCTTCATGTCCAGGAATTGGAGCCCAGCACAGTGAATCCAGGGTAAATATTATGATTGGGAGTCACTGTCCCAAAATAGGAAATGGAATATGGAATGGTTTGCTTGGCCCTAGTACAGCAGCATTGGTGTTTGAGATAAGGTACTTATATTAATATTTATCATTTATTCTAGAAAACAAGCAGAGGTAGGGATCCCCAGCTGGGTATTTCTTTTCAATGCAGGATATCTCTACAGGTTTTTAGTTTTTCTTATGTCTCACAACTTCCTATATTTCCTATATTGTAGTTAAATCCACGAATAACCAAAAAGCTGCGGTTAAAGTTACTGGTGTTTTGCAGCCAACCCAAAGATAAAGAGGATGTGTGATCAAACTGTAACCTTTCCATGACTGTGGGAGAATTTGACATGGGACTGGATGACTGGGAGAAGCTGAGTGTTCTTACAGGGATGGGGCTCCCCTTTAGAATGGGGTGTATATGGTGGGACAGGCAGGCTGGGGAGTGGTCTGGGTCACCTTGCAGAGTCCCTTCTGAAGAAAGAGAAATTTAATTTTTAAAATATATTTTATTGATTTTTTTTACACAGAGGAAAGGAGAGGGATAGAGAAACATCGATCAGTTGCCTCCTCTACACTCCCTACCAGGGAAGTGCCCTCAACCAAGGTACTTGCCCTTGACCGGAATTGAACCTGGGATCCTTCAGTCCATAGGCCGACACCCTATCTACTGAGTAAAACCAGTTAGGACAAGTTTAATTTTTTTCAAAGCAAATACTTACGTGTAAAGCTGAGACAAAGAAAATAAGGGGTTATGTTACTGGATGTTCAAGTCAGACATGCAAATTTGCTTTTCAATTATAAGTTCTATTTTGTTACATTTTTAGTATCTATATTATAGTACTTATACTTTTTAGTATTTGAAAGCACTCAAATAAATGTCTTTTAAAACATGTTTTGCACTTATGAACGAGAAGCATTTCTCCTCTTCAGGCTAAATTAATGTGCCTGCTATATTACTAGGTATCAATTTTAAATGTACATATATATCCTGGAAATCAGTTATAATATAACATACTCTTAGGATTCTTTAATTGTCACAATAAGAAAACATTTTTTACCTTCACGTAGTTGTACTCTAAGAGAACAAACCGTCTATCAGGAGACACTGAATAATCATTTATAGAATATCCAAATTGATCCTGTCAATCAAGTAGAAAAAAAAGAACAATTAAACAATCTTATTTAACTGCCATTTATCGAGCACTTACTATGTAGAGGGTATCATTCTAGATATGTGGCTTGTGCCTTGGGAGCTTCCAATCTGGGAAAGATGGCACATTCCCCCACACCAATGACCATGATGAAAGGTGGATGGTGATCAGGGTTAGAGAACCAGGGAGGGAAGGATTAATTTTAACCACGAAAAGGCAGCTGTGAGGGTGAGGGTCAGAGATAGAGAACTTTCTTGGTAGGGGGGGAACAGCATTAGCAAAAAGGGTATGCATATTTAAAGACTGTCTAAAGGTTAGGGGAAACCTGAATACAGTATATGGTATATCAGACGAAGATATAAGCTAAGAGGACATAAAATTCTAAAAATAGCTGGGACTTAAATATAAGAAGCAGAAATATGACTATTTTTGCATATGGATTTGCTAGAATCTTATCTGCTTTTTACAAAGGTGCTCTGGTGACACAGTAACTGAGATGAGATGAGAGGGATTGCCTCAGCTTTGGATGTGGGCAATGCAGTGATCTGGTCTACGGTATGGAGATAGAGACACAAATTAGAATACTCACTATCACAAGGTGAAACAAGCCTTGAACCTGGACTCTACAGTGAACCTGAAGTCTGAGAGACACTTGAGAGGTTTTGTTGATTAGCTAAATATGGGGAGGAGTCAAGGAGGATTGACTTGTAGGAGAGCACTATTTACCAAGATAGGGAACTCAGGAAGAGGAACAGGATGCTTTCAGTTTGCTAGGAGAGTGAAGGGGAAATAACTAGCTTAGATTGGGATACTGAGTTTAAAATGCCTGCAGACCATTCATATGCAGAAGCAAGCAAGCAATTAGAAATAGAGGTTTAGATCAGGAGAGAGGGTTAGTGTTAAAAGTGTATACTGGAGACTCAAGGCCAGAAAGAGAATGCTGAGGTTGTGGAAGGGCATGGAATTTACTGAAGAAGAGCATGCAAAGTGGGGAGAGGGGCCAGCAATTGAAGACAGAGCCCTGAGGACACTTACATTTAGGAGTATGGGCAGAGGAGGAGGAATCGTCAAAGGAGACTAAAAAGTAGCCAAGGCAGGGAACATTCCAAGAAGGAGAGAAAGATCCACTGTGCCATATGCTGCAGAGAGAGTCCAACAGCATGAAAAGATAGTACTTAGAATTTAAAAGGTTATGAAAAAAAATCCCCAGAATTTCCTTAAAGTCTGAATTAATTATGTGATTAAACATACAAATGTACTGTTCTCCAAGAAAGTGGAGCTGTTTCCATGGTCAGCATTGAATAGCAAGATATTATTTTCTTGTCTGTAGAGATATTCGTGGTCTAAAGAGAGAAAATGACCAGGTCAATATTTCAAGTTGCTATTAAACACTTCGTAAGCTAAAAATTATGCAATAAAAATTTAAGATTCAAGTTTGTACAAATACTAAATACCGTAAGCACTTCTAAGTTAAAAAAAAAACAAACATTAAGCGATGACCATTACACAAGTATGCATTCACTTGTCCATCATTTTTGTGAAGGTTGCAATTCACATTTAACTTTTATAGTACATACCAAAGAAATAAGCTTTCTAGCTTAACTCCCTTTGCACCCTTAAGTAGAAAAAGATTTTCTCCTATATGGTTTTTTAAAAAGCAAGAATATCGTCTTAGTGCCAGAAAAGTGCTCCACAACCTAATTAGTATGAACATAAGCATAAAAATCTGCCTCCTCCCCCCAAAAAATCCTTACCTGAAATCCACCGCAAGTTGTAGTTCCTCGTTCTAATAGTACTTTTTAAATAATCACTTAGAGTGTAAGTCCTACGAGTATCAGCATCATCTGTTGGTTGAAAAAGGAGCCAAAAGTTTAGTAAAATGGAATAATCTAAGTTTTGCATAAAATAAACAAATGGATCTCTACAATATACTGGTTACAATATACAAAAATACACTCACAAAATGCAAAGCACTTCAAATTGGTTGGACGGAGTAAAAAATGCATTTAACCATTAAAATGTAAGTAAGAGTGTGTTTCACCATATATTAATGACCTTCATTATGAAGGTCTAGATCAGTGATGTTCAATGAAAATATAATGTAAGTACACTTTCTAGTGAGCCTTATTAAAAAATTTTAACATGGCCGAAACCGATTTGGCTCAGTGGATAGAGTATCGGTCTGCGGACTGAAAGGTCCCAGGTTCGATTCCAGTCAAGAGTATGTACCTTGGTTGCAGGCACATTCCCAGTAGGGGGTGTGCAGGAGGCAGCTGATAGATGTTTCTCTCCCATCGATGTTTCTAGCTCTCTATCACTCTCCTTTCTTCTCTGTAAAAAAATCAATAAAATATATTTTTTTAAATAAAATAAAAAATAAAAATTTTAACATGAAATTAATTTTAATAGCATCTTTTATTTAACCCAATATATCCAAAATATCACCATTTCAATGTGTAACCAATATTTAAGTGCTGTTACTGGGGTCTTTAAAATTCTTTTTTTAATGCTACATCTTTGAAATCCGGTATATATTTTTACGATTACAGCATATACTAGTTTGACTAGGCTATTTCCCACTCAATAGCTGCCTGTGGCCATGGAGTAGACAACAGAAGTCTAGATCACCCTTTCTTAAGGCCCCGAGGCTCTCTCTCAAGCCCTCTCCGAATGCACAGACCTCTAAGACATGCTCATTACCCGATTCAGGGATCTTTGTTTGCATGGTCACTTTTCCTTAACTTGGTCTAAGTTTTCATGAAGCCTTGCCCTTGATTCTGTAACTCTTCAGCTGTCCTAACTCACTGACCATTACTTTTTCTATCTCCTATTTTGACTCTATTTTTTTTTTTCCTCCATTGACCTCTAAGGCAGAAACACTTTGATATTCAGCCTTCAGCTTTCTGTGCTTCTCTCTATATATTATTCCTTCCTTCCAGAGAATAATATATAGACTTTCTGAACTTTAGGCATATTTTCCATTTAAATAAATGACAAAATCTGTAGTCATTACCACACTCCAAATATGTTTCCCATGATGTGTTGGAGTTTCTTAGTTGACTTGTCCCCTGCTCAATCCTATATCTACCCTATGTAAAAGTATTGCCTTCCTTCCAAAACTAGTTTTCTCTTGAGAATTTGTGTGATTTTAAGTTTTTTACTGGTGACCCAAATTCAAAATATGAACATCATTGTTGATGTCTCCCTCTCTTTTACCATTATCTCCACCCAAACAATCCTCTAAAGTCTTCCTGCGAAATCTTTTTTTCTCAGGTATCCTTGGCATACATAGGTTTCTCTCTAATCCAATCCCTTCATTGCACAGCCACTACAATGGTTTTTCTAAAATATGAATTTTCTCCTGGTCATCTCTTCCTCAAAATCTTTCAATGATTGGCCACTGCCTGCAGGAAGATTCAGACTCCTCAGCCTGGCCTCCACAATCTAACATGAGACTCCCTTTCCAACCTCATCTCCACTCTGTCCTGTATGTACCTTAGCCACACTGATCTGCCTACTGAACCCAACAGATCTTCGGAGGCTTTTCTGCCTCTGTTTCTTATCCAGAGCCACTTCCCTGCAATGTCTTCAACTGCTTCCCTGGCTGTCACAAGGCTCCACCCTCCAATCCCCACCTCTTCTCGGAAACTTCAATTCTAACTTCTCTGACTTTTGCCCCACACTGCTTATTTAGCACTTGTAACAATAACCTGTGCTGATAACTGCTTTTTTTCCAGGCCTACCAGCCTACCTGTGTGGTCTACACAGATAGGCCATGTAGGGCCTTATTTATTTATTTATTTACTTAATTTATTTATTGCATCAACCTAAGCTCCTAGCACAGTTCTATGCCATAGTAAGTAGGCACACACAAAAAGTTTTTGTTTTTTGAGTGACATAGGATATCTTCCAACAAGCATAGTCAAGACAGTGTGATTCTTCTTTCTCAATCCCAGATCTTCCACTGATGACAAACAGCCTAAAGTCTTTTCTCCTAAATTCTCTACTGCTTCCACAAGCAAGCAAACATATACTTACAAAATCAGCCACCATCATAATATTCCTACAGTGGCAATTCTTATTCTTTGGGGATTGTAAAGCTAGCAATAACTTCTCTAGTTAATTTTTTACAGCCTGTGGAAATGTTATTCTCTTATAGGAAATCCTCTTTCAAAATATATTCTTAAGATTTTATTTCTTTTTATCTTATCACACAGTCTTGATTCTGCCTATAAAAGCTTTAGTTTTAAGTAGAAAGAGCTGCCACACTTCTGCTTTATTATTTCATGGATTTAAACCCAGTTTATTAATTAAATAAAAGAGGTTTATTTTTTAGAAACCACTCCCCCCTTTTTTTTATTTCAAAATCAGGATTGTATTTACCTCTGAAAGTTAGTAAGATATTTCTGTTTATAAGCAGAAATAGAGCAAATGAATAAAACCAGCCTTTGGATTTGTTAACATTCAAACAAGAATAAAGCTTCGAGCCACAGAAAATATTATGTGAAACTTATATTGGACTATAAAATACAAGTCTATATTTGTCCACTAAATGCCCTCAGTTGTTTGTACTCATTCACTCAGTCTTTCATACATCAAATAGCTAGGAAGTGAGAATTAAAAATACTGTTGAGAATATATAACCTGCTACCAAGAGATATTAGTTTAAAATATACATAAGGCACAACCCTAAATTAGTATAAATCAAGATATATGATTATAGACATCCGCAGTCCTAATATTATCTGCCAATGCTTATATCTAGATATACCTATACATAGAGCCTACCTCACTTTTTTACATATATAGCAATGGACTGAATGTGTCCCACAAAAATTCATATGTTGAAATCTAAACCCCAATGTGATGGTGTCAGGAAATGGGGCCTTTGGAGGTGACTAGGTCATGAGGGTGGAATCCTCATGAATGGATTAGTGTCCTTAGAAAAGTGACTCCACCATGTGATGACACAGGAAACAGGCCCTCACTAGACACCAGACACTGAATCTGCCAGTGCCTAGACTTCCCCATCTTTAGAACTATGAGAAATAAATGTTTGTTGTTTAAGTCACCTAGACTATGTTAAGCTGATACAGCAGCCTGAATAGACTAAGCTGTATCCTATATAATACAGTAAAAGGCTAATATGCAAATCCACTGAATGGCAGAACAACCTACTGCCATGATATGCACTGACCAACAGGGGGCAGACATTCAATGCAGGAACTCCTCTCAGAGGAGCTCTGCTCAGCCAGAAGCCCTGAGCAAGGCGCATAGCTGGCTAGCACAGTGGTGGTGGCCTCTCCACCTCCACAGCAGTTGGACATCCCCCGAGGGCTCCCGGACTGCCAGAGGGCACAGGCCGGGCTGAGGGACACCACCCCCCGCACCCCCTCCCCACTGCCCCCGAGTACACAAATTTCATGCACTGGGCCTCTAGTATATAAAAAGCAGACATATCCCCACAGAACATCTATCACAGATACTTGGTTTTGTAAGAAGAGAATGAACTGAGTATCTCTAATTAGATTACACACTGTATTTACCCAGGCTTCCCAGAATAATACAATTACATCTGAAATACTGTTAAATGAGGTAAAATTCCCAGAGTGCTGCTCTTCACATTCACTGAGCACTTACTTGCCCTCCTCAGACACTGCTGGGCTCATTTCCTTTGGGCTATAGCTTTTGTAAAGCCATCCTCTCCACTAAGCTCAGCCTCCTTTCTGCTCAGAATGGGCCCAGCGTGATTTTGACCCATCTGCTCATGTTCCAGATATCAACATTGATGCCACACTCTTGCTATGGCCCTTGACACTCATACCAGGCTCAGGGCCCCCTTGTTCTGTGTTGGTACACTCAGCTCCTTTACAATGACCCTGCGAGTCAGTTTCCATATCCTGGCTACCCAGCCCAGAACAGCGCTGCTAAATTGGAGCAAATAGAGCAACAAATGTTCCTTGTTTTTTGCCTTGCCATTTGATAAGCAGTGTGCATTGGAAGACACGTTTGAAACATCTAGCTAAGCGAGTTCTGTGAGATGTGAGTGCCAAGTCCAGGTTTTGACCTTTAGCAAGTTCACAGCTTGCTGCCAAGTTACAACCTATTCTGTCAAACAGAGGACATGCCCACGTCTCTCATTCCTGTCTACTTGCTCACTGACAGGGCGCTGCTGCGGCGACAGATGAAGGGCTTTGGCTGCCTGTGTGGTTTTCCTGGTGGGCCTGGGACATGTCGTTCACTTGACTTATCAGTTCAAAGCACTGTGCTAGCCAAGTAGAGCAGTTAATCATATGTTATCCATCAGCATATATAGAAACTCTCAGATTCACATGAAAAATAATTTAAATTTTCTTCAATTTAAATATTAAAAAAGGGTTAACAACTTTTTATTCTACTTTGATGAGAGCAATCATTAGGTTGAACCATATGAAAATGCCATTTTTTATCAGTCAAAATTGGTAGAGTAGAAGCTTCTAAAATGGTTCAGCCTGCCCTGGATGGTTTGGCTCAGTGGATAGAATGTCAGCCTGCAGACTGAAAGGTTCCAGATTTGATTTCAAAGTCAAGGGAGAGGGACAGAGAGCTAGAAACATCGATGAGAGAGAAACATCAATCAGCTGCCTCCCCACACTGGGGATGTTCCCGAAACCATGTTGCTCTCTCATCGATGTTTCTAGCTCTCTCTCCCTCTTCCTTCTTCTCTATGAAAAATCAATAAAATGTAAATAAAATAAAATGGTTCAACCTGAGGATGAATTCTCATCAAAGTATGTGGTCACCTAATGAATCTTGCTGTGGGATCAAAACCATTTCTGAGTACAAGTAATTCCAGAATGGCAAGATCCAAGTAAGAGAGTAATGTAGTCCCACGGAATATCCTTGCTTTGATCAGTTGTTCCTTTATAGTTACAGGATGTTTTGAATACTTTTATACTCATTATTAATACACTTTTTTGTCTGTATTAAGCTATGATATAATATTTCTACTTCACATAGTTAAACCGTTTTAGTAAACAAGTGGCTAGTGGAATATGCTCTTTACACCTCATAAACTCATAAAGTTATTAAACATGGGGAAAAGATATCTGGCTATAAAGTACTTGTGTTCTGCATGGTAATCAGTTATCATTTCATATTGATGCTAGGGAAATAAAATGAGTGTCACTTTAGAATTTGACCTAGCAAAATAGCAGCTTTGACATAGGGACAGAGGAAGAAACATCAAGAAGGAGAAACTGACTAGAAGGTTCCTCATTTCTGTGTGACCAGCAGGACATGAAGGCTACCATCTAGAGTGATTCAACAATTTTCAGCAAGGGATTGGTTCCCTAGTGGCTTTGAAATCAGAAAGCCTGGATTTGAGCCCAGGTCTAATTCTCTCTCTGAAGCCTTGGGAAAATTATCGAGTCTTTCAAAACCTCACTTTTTAAAACCTATAAAATGAGAATAATAACATTATCTAGGCCAGTGTTTCCCAAACTTTTGAGATATGTGTACCCCTTCTATAATTTTCGTAATGCTGGGTACCCCTTGTACTCATGAGATCGTAGAATTAGGCGCAGCTAAGCTCGGTGCAGTGCATATCCCCACCAAACTCCGGTGCAACGCGTACCTCCACCAAACTCTTCCCGTACCCCTGGGGGTACGCGTACCACACTTTGGGAAACACTCAATTCTAGCCCATAGGGATTTGCTATCATTACATGAGATAACATATGTAAAGTGCTTAGCTCAGGACTTAAAATTCAGGAAGCCCTATGTGCTGGGCATTCAGGACACAAAAATGAAAAGAAGAGTCTCTCCTCTGGAATACCTAGCAGTGGTGCTGAAATTAAACGATAGCCATTTAGTTTCACCATGTTCATATCCCAAATGATGCTAAGAGCATTACACTGAAAAAATATCTAGGACAAGTACAATCTGGTCATTTCCTAAGTGCTACTGAGCATTACTTTCTCTCATCGACGTGTCTAATACCACCCATAGCATCCATAGTGGCAGTCAGCTGTACAGACGGGAAGTGTTGAAGTTAGGGGACTTAGAGGATTTGTGAAAGATGGTGTTTTTCTGATTACCATATATAAGATGCATTACAGCATACTAGTGGTGCAGTGCACAAAATTCTGTGCTCAGAAGGCAGGTTCCCTCAGCCCAGCCTGCACCCTCTCCAATCAGGGACCCTTTGGGGGATGTTAATGGCCAGTTTAGGCCCAAAGGTGGAAACGAGCCTAAACTGGCAGTCGGACATCCCTCTCACAATCTGGGGCCACTGTCTCCTAACCACTCACCTGTCTGCCTGCCTGATCGCTCCTAACTGCCTCTGCCTGCCTGCCTGACTGATTGCCCCTAAACCCTCTGCATGCCTGCCTAATTGCCCCTAACTGCCCTCCCTTGCTGGCCTGATCTCACCCCCATCTGTAGGCTAGGTTGCTCCCAACTTTCCTCCCCTGCCAGCCTGATATTGCCCCCAACTGCCCTCCCCTGCTGGCCTGGTTGCCCCCAACTGCCCTTCCTAACTGCCTCTGCCTGCCTGATTGCCCCCAACTGTCCACCCCTGCTGGCCTGATATCACCCCCATCTGCCCTTCACTGCCTGCCTGATCACCCCTAACTGCCTCTGCCTGCATGATAACCCCTAACTGCCCTCTCCTGCAGGCCTGACCTCGCCACAAACTTCCCTCCTCTACCAGCCAATTTGGTTCTGATTGGTTGGTTTCTATGCCAGTCAGTATCTCTGGGTTTATCAATGGGGCCTGATCAGAAAGGTGGGGCTGATCAGCAGCCCTGGTGGAGGCCTGGAAAAAAATGTAGGCACGGATGCTGGCCAGGCCCAGAGAGAGAGAGGCAAGTGTTGTTCAACAGCTGCCACACAGGCTACAGATCAGACCCTGCTCCTCTCTCCAGGCCTCTCTCTGGGCCTGGTTCACAGCCCCCTCAGCAGTCAGTGCTGGGTTGCCATAACCCAGAGCTGACTGTAGGCTGACTTCTGGTGGTCGAGCCTCCAGTTGTTGTGGACCCAGGGTTTTTATATTTTAGGATAATCACAAGAGTCAGATTTACCTTCTCAGTAGAAGAAACATAGAGGTACCTCCAGTGGCCTCTGAAAAATGCATTGCCATCACTTTTTTTCTGTGGCTGGAGCTTGTAGAATTTACTCTGAGATCAGAGTGTCAGATGACCAAAATTTTCTTAAGGAAGTTACTAGTGTATTTTCAAAGGTCTATTCTGAAAGGCCAATCAAATGACACAATGCACACTTCTCAGAATAGTAACAATTTGGAAAAAAGGAAACAATTTATGGGGCGGGTGTTGTCTGTTGTGAGTCTAGCCCCAACTCCTTGCCCCCATCCCCTTTTTACTCTACTCCATCCACAGTGGTTTCCTGCTGTTCCACAGACATAGGGGCCCGTTCCTGCCTTAGGGACTTTGAACTTGGTGTACTCTCGGACTATAATGCTCTCCTCAGGTATGCCCAAGGCTTGCTACTCCCTTCCCATCTTCAGGCATTTGTTTAAATTAGTCTTTCTTCCCCGGACCCAATACTTGCAACCCCTCCCCCAAACACGCACACACACTACTACCACCACCACCACCACTAGTTTACACTGTGCCAGATTCACTCTGCCTTTACCCTGTAAGAGAGAGCGGATTCAGCACACACAGGAAGCCAGCACCAAACAGGATGTCAAGGCTGTTGTATTCTTTCATGAGATGGAAATTGCTTTATCATTATCTTTTCTGACTATAGTCACGCCCTCTTCCCCTGTTAGGACTGTTCAGGGAATAAACAAGACTAATACAATAACGGTCAAACAAGCATTTCAAGGGTTTTTATGTCTTACTGTGCTGACTGACATTAAGCCAGTGTAATCCAAGGTGATGAGAAAAAGTAGAAAGGTGAAAACCTCTGAACTGTTTAGATAAATGACCCACAGGACCGTGAAACATGCAAAAATTTGAGCAAAGTTCTGGTTTCTCCTGAACACTACTCAAAATAATTGTAGTAAGACGTCAATGGAAGGTGTTAGAGTGCAAGCTTAGAATGACTGGTTTGAGTTAGAAAGAAAACTGATTTGAGAACATCAGCATTTGAGGAAGTTGGAAGCTCTAATAATGAATCATTCAAGAACTTTCCAGAAAGATTTATATGCAAATGCTTCTCTTGTGCCAAGTGTTTGTCTTCATTTAAGAAAAAGAAAAAAAAAAAAAAAAGATCATTGGGAAACAAAACTATGACAGAAATTGCCCTTCCCAGCACTCGCCAGGCATAACTTTCAAGAGTGTGAGACAAGTATTATTACAGTACCCGCCTCTGAGAGTGTTAAAATAAGCTTAAAAAGTTGAAAACACATAAAGAATAATAATTCTTTAAATTATAGATATAAATTACAGAAATTTTTTTCTTTAAATTATAGAAATAAAGAATAATAATAATGCAACAGAGTTCTTACAGCGTTCTGTGTTGTTCTAGGAACTATATACAACTTATACTCATCCCCGTTTTACAGGTAAGGAAACTGAGGCACACATACACGTGGACAATAACTGGGTTCAAGACCATGACTAGTGAGCACTAAGGCACATCTGAACTAGGCAATATGGCTGCAAAGCTTGTGATTACAACCAATCTTCTAAACAGTCCAAGTATCTGGGAAAGTGACTACACATAGTAAATGCTATGTTGGCAGTTTTTGTGAATTAGTGTAGATAAATTAGACTTTATGGAAGTGTTTGTATTCAAAATTTGAAACTAATACCAATAGGCAGGTTGGTAATAACATCTGGACATGAGTCCCTTAGTAGGTTACCTTAGAACATAATTTGTTCAAGTGCTACTTAGTCAAAGGGATATCAATTCTTCCTAAAAACCCTAGTGTTCTCTCTGTACTCTTATTAGGGATGGCAACTCTGTGACTTCCTGGAAAGGAACTTTTACCACCCTCATTCTCTCTTCCCTCCTATATCCAGTAATTCTCATTATCTTTTTCTTTTTAAACTCATAAATAGTTCTCATGAGAGCTTTATAACAGGCTTCTTTTCTTCCTTTCTTTTTCATGTTTCCAAAATGTAAAACAGAACACAATTCTGAACAACTCAGCGCCTGCAGTACACATTATTAAGGGTATGAAGTTGTCCAATGAGAAGATTCAATGATTCCTCTTTTGCAGCAAAAGCCACCATAGAGCTCATTTTCCCCTTCTATCTGTCCCATGCGCCACTCTTCAATCCTTTCTCTTGCTCTCAGAGTGACCAGTGGGCCTGACCTGTTCCTCAGATCCTTGTCTTCTTGCTCCTTTGGGACTTAGTTTTTATCTCTTCTCCCTCAGCACATCTTCAATTTCTATTCACTGCTTACTCCTACCTTGTTCTTAAGCTTGCACAGGGTGTGCTGATCCTAAAAACTATTCACCTGACCCTACTGCTTCCTCAAGCCATCTCTTCTCAAGTAAACAGTCCACACCTGTGGCCTTCATTTTCTCATGGTCCCTCCTTGTACCTCTTGATCAGCCCCTTACTATACCATTTCTCTCTCCTTATCATCTTTAGCACTTATTTGCTATATCAAAGATTTTACCAATTAGTCAAATAATTTTATATCATTATTTAAATATTTACCCTGAACAACCTTATCTTAAGTAAACTATAAGTAAGCTGGAAGAATGAGTTGATTTTATCTTAATCAAACAGCACCTAGCACTGGGCTCTAGAGATAGGAGGTACACATGATCTAGCACTGGATGACTCAACTTTATATTTATGAATGTATTTTTATTAGAATAAAGCAATGTTAAAAATCTTTAATCAATAAATATATATATTTTTTCACATGAGCTCTAAGATAGTCTCTTTAATCCACCAAATACTTATCTGGTTATATTGAGTTAAAGAGTATAACCTCTTCCCTCAAAGCATGTCCAGTTGGTATCTTAGAACACGACCTTATTTGGAAAGAGGGGTTTGCATATGGCAAGATGTGGTCAGACTGAATTAGGGTGGGCCCTAAATGCAATGACTCATGTCCTTACAAGAAGGCACATGAAGACATACTTTTACTGACTTGGAGATAAATAAGACCATGGGGAGACACAGAAGGAAGAAGACCATGTGAAGATGGAAGCAGAATTTGGAGCCATACAGCCACAAGCCAAGAAACACCACTGATTGCCAGGCAAAATATGAGACAACTTTATTACAGTACCTGTCTCTGGGACTGTAAAATAATTTAAAAAGTTAAAAATACATAAAGAATAATAATTACAAATGCTTACAGAATTCTTCCAGGGCACTGGGCTGTTCTAGGGACTGTACTAGTATACAACTTATTCTCATCCCAATTTTACAGGTAAGGAAACTGAGGTACACATAGGCATGACAATAACTGACACAAGTCCATGACTAGTAAGCACCACGCCACATTGCCTAGTTCAGCTGTGGCTTGGTGTGAATGAAAGAGAGAGAGGTTAAGGAATGTGAATGCAAGAGAGGAGTTAAGGAGAACTGCATGGAGGATTGTTATTTGCTAAGAGACAAGCTGTGCTAAGGGAGGAATAGGTTTGCGGGATAAAAACTTTTGAGAGATGCTACTTGAGATGCCCAAAACACTCAAATGGAGTTGTCCACATCGTAGTTGCATATATGCATGTAGTTCAGGAAAGGGTTGTAGATGGGGTATAAGGCCATGGTACTGAATGAGATCACCTAGTGGAAAGAGAGACATAGTTCCAGGATGGAGCCCTGGAGAGTGGTTCAAGGTTAGAAGTCAGACACAAAGAAGAACTCCCAAGGAGAATGAAAGGGAGCATGTAGAGAGGTGGACGGTACTAGGAGAGAGGGGAACCCCAGTGCTTGCTGAGAAGGGATACGATCAACTGACAGGGCATGAGAGACTCAGGGAAAGCTGAGCTTTGGATTTGGTAACATAGATGTTAGGGACCTTGATGAGAACAGAGCTATTTTACCGACTGGATGACCATAAACTGTATTCCAGCAAGTTTTGGAGGGAGCCAAGAGAGAAACTGCAGTGATAATAGAAAACTCTTTGAGGAGCTTGTGGTAAGGAAAGCAGGGAAAGGGACTGGAAGATTGGTAGGGATGTGGGGATCAAAAAGGACCTACTTTCCACCCTCCCTCCTTTCCTCCCTCCATCTCCCCCTCTTCCTTTCCCTCCCCTCCCCTCCCCTCCCCTCCCCTCCCCTCCCCTTCCCTCCCCTCCCCTTCCCTCCTTTCCCTTTCAGAATGTGAGAGATTGCAGCATGTCTATATATAGAGAGGGGAAATAGCTGGAGCCATGCCTTTGAGTAGGCAAAGGGGGATTGGGTCTGTGCACAAAGGAGGACGGCCTTGGACAGGTGCTGGGAGAAGCAGCACAGGTGACACACAGGTACATACAGGCTGGAGGGAACTGAAAAAGCTCTCTCTGGTGGCTTTCATTCTCTCATGAAAATAGAAGGCAAGGTCATCCATCAGCTGAGAAAGAGCATGGGAGGGTGGGAGGCCTGGAGGCTTAGGAAGAGGAGACACAGGAGAGTCCATTAAGAGAAAGGGCTAGTGAGCAAGTAGGGAATATGGGACATTGCCAGACAGTACCAAGGGGCCACTTGATGGCGGGTTACGGATTTTATTTTCAATGCAATCAAGCCATTTTCGTGCAGATTAATATCTCCCTTTTTGGAAATTTTACAACAAAGATTTGTCATCAATTAGGGTCTTTTTCTCCATGTCACATTAAACAGGAGGTAGCTTTTAGACATTGTGAGGTTATTTTGTTTGCTTTTATTTATTTACTTATTTTATTTTAAATTATTTTAAGTCCTACTTTCCTGGGTCGACTTTTGGAGATCTAGTTTTTGCCATGTATTTTTAAACTTTGTCCATTTTATTTTATGTTGACTGTGCCACATTTTCCATTATGAATTGACATGATAAAATATGACATAATAATCACATAATGATAAAATATTACCATTTATATGTGCTTTTTATGAGAAGTTTGAGAGTAATTTCCCTCAGATGTTTCTGACCCATTTTGTCTCCGATTTATATCTTAAATGATGTAAAATCAGATTTCCCCTATTCTTTATCACTCTGAATGCCAAGAGAAAGCAAATGCTGGCCCCCAAATACCCTCAAGATAAAAAAAAGGCAGTATCAAAACTCTCTGTTTTGCAATAAACTCATGTGGTTAAAAAAGAACATGAGAAGAGGGGAAGGAGAGGGTTATATGCTCAGATTCTTTGGAGAAAGAAGCTGCCTTGACATCTATTTACTTTTTTAAAAAATTTTATTTATTTATTTATTTTAGAGAGATTTGTTGTTCCACTGGTTTATTCTTGCATGTTCCTGAACCAGGGATCAAACCTGCAACCTTGATGTATCTGGATGGTGCTCTAACCAACTGAGCTACTATTTCCAGTTTGTTAGCAATCTAAAACTTTTAATTTGTATTAATAAATAGGTAATATGCTAATTAGACCAGATAGACCAGATGTCTTCCAGATGTCCTTCCGGACAAAGCTGCAGTGGCTGTGAGGGCTGAGGAGGGCTGCAGCCATGGCGGTCAGCAGTGGCAGCAGGAGAGGGGTCATGGGGGCGGCACCTTCCCCCGATGGGCCTGGTTGTCTCCTTCAGAAGGAGGCCAGACTGCATCTTAAGCCCACTCCCTGCGGTCAGGTCAGTAGAATATTCCCTGAGGGATCCCAGACTGAGAGGGGGGGCAAGCCGGGCTGAGAGAACTCCACCCCACCCCCAGTGCATCAATTTTCATGCACCGGGCCTCTAGTGTAATAATAAAAGGATGGTGATAAAGCATATCATATGCCTTCATAGATCATACCCCATCTTTTAGAATTCCTAATGCAACTTAGGTAATTTACTTTCCTCTTCCACCTTCCTTTTCCAAGTGCTAAGGAAGGAGTTTCCTCCTTGTCCCAGAAAGATGAGTCTTGTTTGATCTAGACCAAGCTTGGTAATCCATTCCCCTGGCCAATGATCAGTTTTGAAGTGGACAAGGGACACAAATCTGGCCAATAAGACAGAAAGGGAAGTTGCCTTGGGCCGAAGGACTTCTGGAAATATCTTTTCTCCCTGATAAAACAGATTGTGAGGGAGGAACGGCATCCCCTTCTGTCTCGTGAAGCAGCTGTGTGAGCAAATGATGTGTTGTTGCAGCAGTCACAACTTGACCCTGAGAAGACAAGCTTGAGAACAAAAGCTGACAACAGTCTGAGAATGGCAGAGATGAAAGACAGAATGAACTTGGGTCCTTGAGGATGTTGTTGGATATCTGTGTTAACTGTCTTCTGCACTTTCAATTATATAGCATGTTAATAACACAATAAGAAAAATGAACATTTAATACATGTTGAGGAGTTAATAAATATGGCATCTGGCCACTATTGGCCAAGTACAAACAACCTTTGGTCAGGTTTCTGTTACTTGTAACCAACCACATTCCTACACACTCCTCACTCAGAACCGGGGGGCTGTGAATTGCTGGTGAACGGCATGCCTGGGGGCCAGTCCAATGGCCTATAAATTATTAACTCTTTAAGTTTGGTTGTTTTCTGTGCAGACTTGCCTGGGCAGCATTTATCATTTGCTTTTTCATGTTTCCGTTGCTCTTTGATCATTTACTGGAGAGACATGTAGTACTTTTTATCACAGTCGATGTTTATATTTCCTTTAAAATTGTGAATTATTTGAGGACAAGGGTCCTACCTATCCTTGTTATATCTTTGGTGACCATCAAAGTGCCTGGCATATAGAAAATGCTCAATACGTATGTGCTAACTTGGAGAATTACTTTCTACTGACAGTGTGTGCTGGGTGCATGATGCAGAAGGCTTTCCTGAACTCAGCGGTAGGAAGTGGAAGCAGATTCTGTAGGAAGAGGGAGTTAGGTCAGAGGAACCTAGTAGATTAGCTCTTGCCAAAAGGATAGTCATGTGGACATGAGAAAATTCTGCACTTTGATGATCCAGCAAGCATTCAAGGAGTCATCCCTGTTTCTACTCTTCCTCACTTTACTTTTAAGGATAGTAAGGATTGATTTATTTGTTTATTTACTTATTTTTAATCCTCACCTGAGTATATTTTTCCATTGATTTTTAGAGAGAGTGAGAGAGGGAAAGACAGAGAGAAATATCGATGTGAGAGAAACACACATTGATTGGTTGCCTCCTGCACCTGTTTGGGACCAGGGCCCAGGCCAGCGAGGACCTGCAACCAAGGTACATGCCCTTGGCCATGCCCTTGACCAGAACTGAACCTGGGACTCTTTGGTCTGCAAACTATCATTTTATCCACTGAGACAAACCAGCTAGGATTTCCTCACTCTTCATGTTCCCATACATTATAAATTACCTCCAAAATGCATCTTGCTCATTTTTTAAACATCTCCAATGCTATCACCTCCTCCAATCTTCCAGCTCTCACCTGAACAAACTACACTTCACCCCCCTCCCCCATTATTTACACAGGGTCAGAGACATATTATAGAAATGGAAGTAAAATCCTGCCACACTCATGCTTAGAGTCAAGAGAAATGCCTCTCTGTGTCCCTCTGTCCTATCACACTATTTTTGTCTCAGCAGATATTACTGTCTGATATTACTCATGTGCTTGCCTACTACCCATGTGCCCCATATATTATAAAGATCCGTGGGAGCAGGCTCTTCATCTCTACTGTTCATCACTGCGCCTTCAATAACACCTGCCATGCAGGGAACATTTAATACATGTTGAGGAATTAACAAATATGGCATTTGGCCACTATAGGCCTTAGCCTTGAAGAGGTTTTAAATGGAAACTATCCTATCTAATAAAAGAGAAACATGCAAATTGACCATACCTTTGCTATGCCCACAAACCACGCCCACCAGCCAATCAGGGTGAGTATGCAAATTAACCCAACCAAGATGGAGGTTAATTTGCATATCCACGCAAGAGCGAAGACTGAAGACAGTGTAGAAAGGAGCCAACTGCTGCAGAAGGGAGCGAAGCTGCCAAGAAGCAAGCAAGCAGGACAGGGGAGAAGGGAAGAAAGCAGGAAGCCCTATTGTAGGAATCTTCCTGCAACGGGCCTATAGTATATATATATATAAAAGCCTAAGCGACCTTTACGGCCAGTTGCCATGATGTGCACTGACCACCAGGGGGCAGACACTCAATGCAGGAGCTTCCAGCTGGTGGTCAATGGGCTCCCACAGCCAACCTCCCCAGGCCCAAATCACCCCAATCAGCCCTGAATAGGCCCGATTGTGGGCCAGGCCAAGGAACCCCACCTGTGCATGAATTCGTGTACTGGGCCTCTAGTTAAATAATAAAGAAAAACCACAGGGAAATGAAATTGTCTGTTAAACTCATGGATCTGAGCTTGAGCAGGTGGGGCTTTAAAACAACTGGGAAAATAAGAAGAGGTGATTTCAGCTTTATTAAGATGGTATTAAGGTGACAGGAGCCACCCAGCCAGTTTTGGGGACCCAGTGTGAAGCCAGAGATGGAATAGTCTCCACCTGATACTCACCCCATAGATCTCCTTTTTCTCCATCGTACGTCCTGAATCAGCGTGGCCCCAGGTGTCATTATTAAGGCCCCTGCTGGCTTTGGCTCTGCTTTAAATGACCTCTGCTTTTTGGGCCTTAGATGCTGAATTATGTGACTTAAGCTCATGGGTCTTCTTAATTCCCCAGTGAACCAAATAATGAAAAGATGTGCACATTAATGTGTACTCTTAACTAAAGCAAATGGTTTATCATTAAATAAATAAAAAAAAAAACATCCTAGGAAGTTATAATTTTGAAGTACAATATAAAACTTCAAATACAGTACTTGGCAAAAATAAAACAGCTAACTCAGAAGTTCCAATTTTGTGGTTCAGTTTACTCCAAGGTTAAGAGACACACCTCTACTGGAAGTCACATTGGAACTATGAAGACTAAAGGTAAAAATATTTACAAGCTACTGATTTACAAGGAAAGTATAAGCATCAAGCCATAAAGCAATGATTTATCATTAACTTAAATAACTCTCATCAAAGCATTTTCTTACACAGTTATTTATGGGAACCAGCAGGCTGAGGGAAGGCTAGAAGTCAAAAGACTTGGATTCCCAAGTTCTAATAATTACAAAGCCCTAAACTTCTATGCTTCAGTTTCTTCAGTGTATAAAGTTAGGCTATTAATACCTCTTTCTGTTGTGGTTGTTTCATAAAGATCAAATGAAATAATACAACATCCACTGGAAACAAAGCAAGTGTAATTCAGAGCAAGTAGTATATCTGGACCTACTACTACTACTACTACTACTACTACTACTAAAACATGAAATAAGACCAGTCAAAAGTGTGGGGTATCAGTCCTGGGATGGAAGGTGTTGCCTAGCTACAGCTCATATAGGAGAGGAGGCAGTAACAGCAGGTGCTTTTCCTCAGAACACTTAGCATCCAAGGATTAGCCATCATGAAATTATAATGTAGGTATTTGAGTGGGAATTTGTAACATTTATGCAAATATGGCCTCATTAATTTTATACTTGATCACTAACAGAACGATTTGGGTTCAAGAGCACCAGCTCTAGAGTCACATTGCCTAATTCTAACTCAGTGCAACTTAGAGCAGTTCCTTAACTTTTCTGTAGCCAGCTTCTAAGATGGATCCAGTAATCTCCACCATTAGTATCCATGCCCTTGTGTAATGCCCTCTCTCACTACAGCAGCGTTGCTCTGTGTGACCAACAGAATACAACAGACATGATGCTTGTATAGCATTGGTCACACTTCTGAGGTGGAGTCATAAAGGCAATGCAGTCTCCTACATGGATCCATCATTCTAAGGTAGGGGTGTCGAACTCAATCAGAGAAGGGGCCAAAATCTAAAATCCAGCCTAAATCGCGGGCCGAATGGTTTACTGAACAGTCATAAACTGACAATGTCATAAACTGACAGCGGAGTGCAGTGATGACAGCGCGGTGCGGGCCACATTGCAAGGCCTGGCAGGCTGGATTTGGCCCGAGGGCCTTGTGTTTGACATATGTGTTCTAAGGAAAGCCTGGTACCCTATGGAGAGGCCCACATGCTGGGGAACTGTGGCTGTAGCAATTTACAGCAATGTAAGAGAGCTTGCAAGTGGATCCTGTGTCCCCAGTCAAGCTTTCAGATAATACCTTGACTACAACCTCATGAGAGACCTTGTCCAGAGCCACCCAGCTAAGCTGCTGCCAAATTCCTGACACAACTATGACATAACAAATGTTTGTTGTTTTAAGTTTTGGGGTAATTCATTGTGCAGTCATCAATCATTAAAGCAACTTCTCAGTTTCCGAAAATCACCTGTAAAAATGGAGATGATAATAGTATCCTTTTCAAAGGGTTGTTGTAAGGATCAAAGGACAAGTATATTAAAAACCCTCAGCCCCATACCTGGCACACAATGTTGGCTGTTATTACATCTTTGCAGACCTTCTTTTCCACAAGCAAGGTGAACCCACACGCATTTACAGTCACATTCCCTGAAGGCCTTAGTACTTTGTTAAGCCATAAAATTTCAAGTGTATAGATCCAGCTCTAGTCAGTCCCTTTATATATATGGCCTTCTCTAACCATCAGTTGGGCAAAGAGTCTTCCCTTTTTCTCTCTAATCCCTTTTGTGATGAGCAGCAAGATGTCTAAGAGAGAAAAATCAAAGGCACATGCTATGTATGGCTAGGGAACCAAATGCCAAATGAGCTGGCCTGAAAAAGACCAACCCATTGACCTTATGAACACTCAACAATGGTTGACAATAGTGAACTGAGCTAGCTGGAGTCAGTGCGAGCTTTCACAGAGCTCACTGTTTAGAAATTGTCCCTGAAATGTACAAAGCTTTCATTCAGGCGTAATTCTGTGCTAGTAAGCCTGGAATAGATGCTGAACTTCCTCAGGCAACCTTCATAGATGTTATCTTTCTTTCTTTGATTATTCCTGTCTCCTTCACATTTGGGTTTTCTTTTATTACTGATGGATGGGTGAGCAGTCAAATATCCTATGCACTGCAGAAAGGTACTAGAATTGAGGAAATGTACTGCTAAAGCAGGGCAAAGGGAAAAAGAACAGCTATATTTCTATTCCATCATAAAACTCAATAATAAAATCATTTGATAAAGAATCAAATGAAGTAATAAATCCATGTGACAAACATTTTAAGAACTCGGCCTATCATATAATTTAAAGGGGGAAATAAAAAGATCACAGTATTGAAATGAGAAGGTTCTATTGCTACTAAGCCATATTATTATTATTCAAATTATTCCATTATGAATACATATATGTTTTACTGATGGTTCTTTGGGGAAAAGAATGTATAAATATGTAATATGCCTTTTAGTAGGACATTTTGAAATTTAAAACAAAATACAATTCTTTATTATACATAAAGGAGGTGAACTTTTAATTTTGCTTAGTGAATGCGTAATTTCTGACATCAAGGAGTTTTTATTCTAAAATACAGATGACACGAGTATTAAGTAGGCTTCCCTCCCCCCACCCCCCACTTCATTTCCCTCACCCTTTCTGGGTGTGTCTAGTTCTGCTGAAGTCATCCTTTCATATGGAAACACTTAACCTTCTCTTAAACCAACCTCTCAGGGAAGGAAATTGTGTTTGCTAATTTCTTCCTCCTTACTTTTGGCTGTTTATTTCTTTACTTTCCACATAATCTAGCACTTTGCTTTGTTTTTCTATCAAGTGTTTCCTTCATTCTTTCCTTTTCTCTCTTTTTTCCTTTCCTTCCCATTTATATTTCCACTCTCCTGCCTCACCTCCTCTCTTCCTTCCAGGTATGTATTTGATTTTAAACCTAGATTGACGACTTGCAGGACTTTTCTTGGGCTCTGGATTCTTTAGAATAATGTGATCCCTTCCAGCAGCACAGCTGGAGGAAAGGTATGGCTGATTTAGTGAAAATTCTGTGGCAAGGCAGGCAATGGAACAAGGTGAGCTCCCTTTTCTCCTCAAATATGTAAAGTGTAAATGCCATGTAAGAAATATGAGGAACCCTGGCTGGTGTGGCTCACTTGGTTGAGTGTCATCCCATACACCAAGAGTTCAGTGGCTAAATTCCCAGTCAGAACACCTGCCTGGGTTACAGGCTCGATCTCCAGTAGGGGACATGCACGAGGCAGCTGATGGATGTTTCTCTCTCATTAATATTTCCCGCTCTACCTTCATCTCACTCTAAAATCAATGAAAAAACATATTCTTAAAAATATATAGGAGGAGGCAACTTCAGTGGTGGTATAAATAAAGCACAAAATGAAACCACATCTCCTAGTTTCCCAAAAATTGTCCTTAGCCACGTTCCCCTTACTCCTTGTGTTCCCTGAAATATAGTGGCAACCATTCTTTGGTAAAACTGCTGTTTGAATTTTAACCCTGCTAAGTGTGGCTGTTGCATCTGATTAAAACACTGGGTACTTACCTCAGCTTCCAGGTGAAGACCTGGAGGCTAAGGCAATTTTCCCTTGCCAGGACCTCAGGAGATTAATTCCCACTGACTCAGTAGCTTCAGGAATAGAAACTGTAGATAACCGCTGAGCTCCGCTTTTGTGTTATCGCTTATCGCAAGATAGGGCCACATTCCAATATCCAGCAGGGTGTGACTGGGAACCAACCCTTCGGGCTGTCCCCAGTCTTTAGAATTTAGTCTTTAGGATTTAGAATTTAGAACAAAGGAAAATTCCTGTGGTTTAAACCTTTAAAAGGAATTGCCTACCCCGGAAATGGTGCAGTCATTTGGAGTCCACCTGCCTGTGGTGCTCTTGTGGCTGTCCTGGCAAGTTCAATAAATCCTTGCATGCTTTTTTTTTTAATTAATTAATCAGCCTCCGGTGGTTTTATTTTGAATCCAGGGTTCGACCCCACAACATTCCCAGAGATCAAAGTCTAATCATCGCTCTATATAGCCTCCCCATTCTGGTCTGTACCACCAGTCTGTTGGGACACTTTCCCTAATTTCCCTCTAGCCTCGCTCCACCAAAACCTACCTTCCCACAGTCATGCCCAAGAGTTCAGGCATGCCCAGAATTCGCCAGCAGTTCTTCCCCTACAGGTTACAATCATATCCTTTTCCTGCTGCCCACCTTCCTCTCGGGCTAAGAGTCCTTTTACAATCCCAGATTAGAGCATGTGACCTTGTGTCTCTGTGTAGACGCGAAAGGCATTCACTTTCTTTCCAGAAAACCTTACCTCCAGAACCTGAAGTTAACCATTAAGCTTCCCTGCAGAGGAAGCTCCTGGTGAGAGTTTTCCTCATACTTTCGCAGAAGCATCCTTCTAACCCCGGGGCAGTGTGCTCAAGCCTCACTGACCTGTCCCATTGAGTCACAGCCAGAGACGAAGATGTGACTCTCTGGGGAAGCTCCTATCAGAGAGGACGTTCTTGAGATATTTGTTCAAATTTCATTTGCAGAAAAAAGGTAAGTACTCTTTAAGGGAAATGATAAGGCAGCCCCTCTTGGGGCTTCAGGAGTGACTCAACAAAACAAAACATCAATAGTTTACTCCCACCAAATCCCAGAAGTCAGTTTCAGGACCTAAGCCCCCAGGACATTTCACTGCCTATCTCAAGTGCCTTATCAAAGTCGTGTCCTAGGGCAAGTTTTGATAATTACAGTTTTACCCATCCTTCCTGCACTATAGTGGTGCCTCAGAGACTTTTAAAATATATATATTTTATTGATTATTCACAGAGAGAAAGAGAGAGGGATAGAGAGTTAGAAACATCGACCAGTTGCCTCTTGCACACCCCCTACTGGGGATGTGCCCACAACCAATGTACGTGCCCTTGACCGAAATCGAACCCGGACCTTTCAGTCCGCAGGCTGATGCTCTATCCACTGAGCCAAATGGGTTTCGGCCTCAGTGACGTTTTGATTACTTTGCTTTGTTTGCATGTCTGTTTCCCACTAAATTACTATGAACTTATTGAGGTCAGAGATCTTTATATTTATAAAATTTAATCTTTGTCTTTGCAGCAATTAGTACGGTGCCTGAAACATAATGTAAGATGTGAATATTTGCTCGTATGGATGACCTCATCCTTTGGCTTTGTGTGTGTGGTTGTTTAAATGTACAAAGTATCATTTTATAAAAAGAGTTCAAGTTCAACAGTTCACAACAGAGTCCAAGGTGAGTGGACCGATGCTTGACATTTAACAGTCTAAAATGGTAGCACCCATTGCTTTAAGTTAGTGAAGTCATTATCAATAGGTCAACACATTCAGTTATTTAACCTTGGGCACCTTTGCCCTGGCACTGAAGTTGCTGGGCAAACATGGTTTTTGATAGCATATCTATAAACTAATTCTGCACAGAAACCTGGATAACACATCCTCCGTATATAAGCACGATCTACACACACCCTGGCTGACTACACCACCCAGAGTAGATGCTTCAGCTAGCTGCCCAGTATGTGTTAACACTGAAATGAAAATAAATATTTAAAAGGAAAGTTGGGCCGAGGAGACCCAACCTGGTTATTCTCGTGTGCTCACATCAATAGGGTGTATTCCGTTATACGAATGTTTTATATTAAGAGCGAGGACTGGACTGGAGCAGTTGGCCACGCTGAAAGAAATGGAGGTGGCTTTAAATGAAAGAATGCACCAAATCCACCCTAATCTACTCCTCTCTGAATATCATGTAGTACAGCAGCTTCATGACTTCACTCTGAAATACTTCTATAATGTCTGTAAGTGGTCAGTCATGTTCCCGCATCCCAACTTTGAGGGATGCCCACCATTCCTGGAGGGAAACCACCTGGGGCCCTTGGCTCTGTCTTCTCCAAACTGCATGTTGGGGCTTGCTTTCTCACTCCCCGACACCCACGTGACGTTTGAGATCTTTAAACACTGCCTCCTTTCCTTAGAGGACCACAACAACTTAAAAGTTTAATTTAATAAAAAAAAAAAAAAATCCCAGCCCGCCCCGCTCCCCTAATTTCAGGAAGTACTCAGAAGTTATAGATAAAACGACTGCAAGGCTCCTGCATCATCAACAGCGGAAGTCCATCTAACTGCCACCCTGGAAACAGCAGCAGCAACAACACCTGGGACCCTCAGCTACCACCTGTCTGTCCCAGGGGTCCCAGCTCCCCGACCAAAATCCCCGTCCCCCTTCCGGTGGTTAAACAGAAGCAGATCCCGGTTTCCAACTGTCCTATCTCTCCCCAAAGTGACACACTTACTGCCTTGGCTCAGCAGGACGGCGGGCACGGTGATGATGGTGACGAGCGCCGCAGTCCCCAGCAGTCCCAGCAGCACCTTCCACTGCGTCTGCAAGCGGTCAGATCAGCCCGGTTAGCTCAAGCTCTTCGCCCTGGGCTTGCACCCCCCTGGCATCGGGGTTTCCCGGTGGGCGCGCATTGGTGGGGATGGGGTGGGGAGGTTACGGTGATCTGGGAGGGTTTGGAGCGAGCCAGTGGGAGGTAGGAAGAGCGGTCGCCCTTGAACTTGTGGCCTCCGAGCACATTACCCTTTGCTTCCACTCCGCCCGCACGTCAGAAGCCCAGGGAGAGCCTGGCGCGCGTTTTGGGGTGGCTCTCCGGCCCCGGGTCCAGCCCGGAACCCCGCCGGAACCCCGCCGCCCCAGAGCCAGAGCGGAGACCCAGAAAGTCCCTCCACCTGTCAGAGGGCGGCCCCGCGCTGCCGCCTAACGGGAGCCCCGGGTCCGCTCCGAGGGATGGGGGGGATCCTTTGGGAGAGAGTCTGGTGGACAGGCACCTACAACTCCGACCCTGGGGCCGGGGGAGCGGGAGGCGCGCTGCTCACTCACCTTCATGGTCGGCGGCGGCGGCTCCTGGGAGCGGAGGTCCGGCCGGAGCGGGGAGGCGGCAGGAGTCAGACTCGCCGCCCGGACGCGCGTGCAGCTCCGCCGCGCCCCGCCAGCCGCGCAGTCACTCGGCGCTCCCGGGGTTCGGCCCCGAGTTAAACATTAAGCGAGGCCGGCCCGCTGGGTGGAAAGTAGAAAGGCTGCGGGACAGGCTGCGGGGGGGAAGGCGCCTGCGGACACTGCCATCCCGGCCGGGGGGCGCCAGAGAGGCACCTCCCCCGGGCTGAACCCCGGGAGCCAGGGTGTGCACCGTACGGGGGGCCCGGGGACTCCGGGGGTCGGGTGTGAGACCCTTATGGGGGGTTATGCAGGCGCCCGGCATCCGACGGGGCTTCCCAGGCCGCCAACTCCCTGGGCCAGGGTCTGTTTTATGAGAAGAGCCTTGGAGCTGGGCTCCTGCAATCTCGCGTGGATGTGCCGAGCCCAGAGAGAGCATGGGGCTCTGCAAACTCACCCACAAATTTACTGCCTTGGCTCAGCAGAACAGCGGGCACAGTGATGCCACTGAAACCCAGGACGCTCTCCCGCAGTGGAAGGTGTGTTGGGGAGGTGTGGGGTGTTTAAGGTCTGGGTGGCACAGTGAGGGAGAAGGTGATTGTTCACTATGAATGAAACTTGGAGGCTGAGGATTTGGAGTCTCCCTCAACAGGGAATTTCTGGCTTGTGTTGCAGGCTTACCTTTTCATTAAGATGCCAAAAATAATAACACTACTCCCCACCCCACCCCCATCACACCCCCGGGGCGTTGCTCTAAGCATTTGCTGTGTTTGTTTTACAGGAAGGAAGTCTAAGCTCAGAGAGGGTGAGCCACTTGGCCTCTTCTCTCAGCTGGGAAGTCGTGGAGTCTGAATGAAGAGCCACGTTCTTAACCACTGGCCGGAGGGCCGCTTAGCTTTCACTCTTACAAAGAAGATTTGAAGAAGAGAAAACCGTCAGGTGTGGCTCTGCCTTTTTCCAGATCCCCATTATTCCCTGTAGGTTCATGTGTTGGTTTGTTCATCCATCCATCCATCCATCCATCCATCTGTCCATCCATTTATCTCCACATCCTCCCATTTATTCCATCCATTTCACTAACATGTGCAGGACTGCGATGCAGCAGACTCTCTTTTAGAAGCCAAAGTGGAAAAGTGGAACAAGACAGAAGAGGTCTGTGCACTTGGCACTTTCAGGATAAAACACACAGGTACATATTTGTGTGTGGGGCCCTCTTTGCTCATTCTCTTGAGGATGCGCTACTCTTTACCTTCTAAAAGGCCTCTTCAGTTTGCTCACTGCTGTGGAAAAACAAAGCCTCTCTGTCCGAAGTTAAAAATGCCAAATCCTATGGAGTATGAAAACACACAGACACCAGGGGGGAGAGGGCATGAATGGGGGGTGGGGGTGAGGGGCGGCAATGGGGCGATAAGGACACATATGTAATACCTTAATCAATAAAAAGTTAATAAAAACAAAAAATGATTATGAATAAATTCAAATTTACAATAGTTATCTCCATTCCAGACTTAGCTTCTGCAGTCACGGATCATTTCCCCTCTTGACCACTATGCTTGTGATGCATACGTATGTACACTCATCCACACCCATCTCCTGAGGCTCACACTGAACTCTGTCTTCTCCGATACCCTCGGCCCCTCTTCCCTGATCACCTCCACCTTCATTGAAAGTGTCTCCCGTCACAGAAACTGAAAACGTTAGTCATCTCAGGTTTTCTCACCTCAGGTTTCCTCTTCTTACTTACTTCCTCACCAGTTCCTCACCAGTTCTGCGTTTACCAGAATCTCTCAAATCCATCCCCGCCTCCCTCTTCCAACTGCCCGTAAAAGTGTGTCAATAGCCATATTGTTACTGGAGCCTGTGGGCTGGAGCGGTGGAAACAGAACGTCTAACAAAGATGAAAGGGAAGAGTGCCATATTGGGAGCTCAGTGTCACCAGTGTGTACACTCAGCAATGGAGGAAGGAAGCTACAGCTTTGGGGTGGGACATGCATGCACTGAGCCTATGCGTAACCTCCAGGCCCACACCAAGGAGCCATCCAAGGAACTTATCATCTAGTTCTGCGGAGGCCACGGCAGGAGACACATGTCTTCACATTTGATGCCCACTTCAAAAAAGTTCTTTCACGTATCTCCCTCACTCAGACCGCTGTCACCAGTCTTTCAATCTTGTTTCTTAAAAGTCTCTAGGAAACAGCTGGCCAACACATTAGCCACCACTTATGAGTCAGTGAAATCTTATATTAGGCCATCTCTCTTTCCATACAAAAATGGGAAAAACAGATGTACTACTCAAAGTTCTGTCTATTAGGAAAATTTCTCTTTCTATTTCAGGGTATCCGTGAGAAGGGGTTGTGATGACTTAATGACTGGTACCAACTTACTTTTCAATAAGGCCCACTGTTTTCTCTACTCTGTTGCTTGGTTATATGGTACTCCCCATGAGAGCACAGGGATATGTGGAGGGAGAGACACTGAAACAGTGGAAGTGGGTATCATGGATTCCTAATTCTCTGCTCCATGTGAACTTCTTGTGTCCCTAGGACACTTGGGTTTATCTCCCATAGCTTATAGATGCCATTTCCACTTAATAATGGGTTGCTGCTGAACCGGCCCAGCTATCATTTGGTGGATCAGGTAACGATCAGATTATTATGGGTAGTTCAGGTTGTTCAGTTACGTGTTATCATGGGTTGAATTGTGTCTCCTCCAAAAAGATATGTTGGACTCCTAATCCCCAGTATTTTAGAAAGTGACCTTCTTTGGAGATTGGATCTTCATGGAGGTAATCAGGCTAAAAGGAAGTCATCAGGGTGGTCTCTAATCCAGTATGACCAATGTCCTTACTAAAAGGGGAAATTTGCACACACAGACACACATAGAGAGGAGATGATGAGAAGAAACACAGGGAGAAGGCAGTCTTCAACAAACGAAGGAGAGAAGCGTGGAACACATCCTTCCCTCACAGGCCTCAGAAAGAACGTTGCAACCTTACCAATCTCTCGATGCTGGACTTCCAGCCTCCAGAACAGTGAGACAATACTTTTCTGTTGTTTTAGCCACCCACTTGGCAATACTTTGTCATGATAGCCCTAACAATATGCTTGGTGTTCCATGATCATGCTTTCAGTCTCTACCAAAACCTTGTAGCTGAGGGGGTGGGGGTGGTTGAGAAAGGTGAAGGTGAATAAAAGGTACAAACTTCCAGTTATTAAAAAAAAAAAAAAAAAAAAAAAAAAAGCCATGGAGATGCAATGTACAGCTCAGGGAATATTGTCAATACTATTGTAATAACTTTCCATGGAGACAGATTGTTACTAAACTTAATGTGTTGATCACACCGTCAGGTATGTAAATGTCGAATCATTATGTTGTACACCTGAAACTAATATAATATTGTGTAACTATGCTTTAATTAAAACATTTTAAAATAAAACACAATTCTGAGAAAGCAGCTCTGGGGGTGTGGGCTAGGCAGAGGGAAAAGAAGGACACAAAAATAAAAAGGAAGAAGTTCATTTTCATACAGTGAAATAGTCATTGATGGTTGTAGCCATCATCCAAGAAGAGCCCCCAAAGATTGGGGTATTTTATTATATATCAATAGATAATGAATACATTTTTTTTTAATGGCCTGGGGCCCTAACTGGTTTGGATCAGTGGATAGAGCGTCGGCCTTTGGACTCAAGGGTCCCAAGTTCCATTCCGGTCAAGGGCATGCACCTTGGTTGTAGGCACATCCCTAATGCGAAGTATGCAGGAGGCAGCTGATTAATGTTTCTCTCTCATCGATGTTTCTAACTCTCTCTCCCTCTCCCTTCCTCTCTGTAAAAATCAATAAAATATATATATTTTTAAATGGCCTGGCTTTATTCTAAAAACATTAAGCATATCCTCTCTGATTCTTTTATTGGGGTTTACTTGAGGCTCTATAACATTTCTCTGGTTGCCACAGACATGTCTGGCAACTATTGTGTCTGCTAGGTGATTAGAATCCCAGTATCAGGGCAGCTTGCACTATAGCCTGGACCTAGGGAGCCCTCTCTTGCTCCAGGCTCCATTCAAAGCAGACAGCCTTATAATTACTGACCAAATGGGTTGGAGAGGCACATCTATTTGTGGTATATGGTGTCTCCAAAATCCAGAGTTCTGGCAAACATTGTTCCTCTTGTGGTAGGCATACAGGTGTAGTGAATTGACTTTCATTTAGCAGGAGTATGCTGACATGTTCTAAACCACTGGGTGCCTCTTCATGGGATTTATCCTCTACCACGTGTCCACATTTATCTTACTAAAGCATTTAAGGAACTTGTTACGTAAGTACGCCAGGGCAAATTAGCATAATGGCACCAATGTAATGGACCGATGTGATGTTCTATGGCAGTGGTCGACAAACCGCGGCTCACCAGCCACATGCGGCTCTTTGGACCCTTGAATTTTTAGCAAAGGCCAGCTTAGGAGCACCCTAATTAAGTTAATAACAATGTGCCTACCTATACAGTTTAAGTTTAAAAAATGTGGCTCTCAAAAGAAATTTCAATCATTGTACTGTTGATATTTGGCTCTGTTGACAAATGAGTTTGCAAACCACTGTTATGGTATATCAAGATGATCGAGTTTTCAATAGACTATGAAAGAGAGCTGGCTTAGCCCTGAAGTAAGATGGTAAAAATAAACTGTTGCCTCTTCCAGGTAAAGGCACACTTTTTATGTTGTTCTTTATTAATTAAACTCAAGAAAGAAAAAAAAAGTGCTCATCAGTTTAGTAGCCTCAGATATCAGGACCGTATTGCTTGACCTCTTAAAGTTACCATACCTGAGATGACAGCTGAGATTGATTCATAATAGTTTCCCACAATCCATTTACCTTTGTACAGGCTGAACAGGAAAGTTCATTGAGTGTGAGATAGGAAACCAACACCCCTGCATATTTCAGAGTTTTAGATTAGTGACACTAACCTCTGTATTTGCCCAGAAATGCAGTATTTTTTTGGTTCACCATATAGTTGTAGTGGGACAGTGCCAGGGGTTTCTATGTGGTCTGTCCTGACACAATCTCTCTCCATGTGTCAGGAGAATAGATGAGCCAAGGAATGCAGGCCAACCCTAGAAGCTGGATAATTCAAATAATTTTTCTCCCAGTGCCTCTGGAACAGTGGTTACTAACCTTTTTGTGGCCATGCCCCACCTAAGTATCTCTAAAATCCTGATACCCCCCCCCCGCCATGACATATAATTCTTATTCAGAAGTGAACTCCCATCCACATGGAGGAAGCCTAAAAGGCCATTAACTTGGTCTAAACAAGCTTCCAAAGAACATGACATCCATGAAAGAGAAAAATAAAAGAATGAAAGGACAGTTGAAGTACTGAGGAAGAAATCACTAAGAAATTGTTTAAAATAATAATGTGAAGTGATATAAAAAATAGCAAAGTTTCAAACCATATAATAGAGAATTGAAATCCATAAATATGTCACAATATATATTTATATGCTGTACATGAGGCCCCTAGAACCATAAGAAATGCAAAAAAAAAATTTACTGTTAATAACTCATTTTTGAATTGTCCCCCTTAAAAATCAACTTGCGCCGCCCCCCCCCCCCCCCCCCCTCGCTTGTGGCACACGCCCCACATTGGGAACCAGGGCTCTAGAAGGAAGTGTAGTTGGACCCATTTCAGATTTCTGACCGCCAGGACTATAAGATAAGAAATTTGTGTTGTTTTAAGCCACTGGGTTTGTGGTAATTCACTGCTGAGCCATGGTGGTGTTTTAACTCCACAGGAATTAGTATAAACCAAAGGCCGGTATGTAAAGGTTAGTAACTCCTGGGAGGTCTCAGCTTGTCCCATTTCACAGGACGTTTTCAAACTTAGTTTTAAGTTATCTGTGGTTCTGAGGAAGTCTTGGAAGAAGACAGAAGGTATGTCCTGTGGCAGCACTGCAGGCTCCTTCCTCAAAAAGATCTGGTTTCCATTTCAAACAAGGCATTCTGGGCCTATGAAGTTATTCGAGTTTGAGACTTGATGAGAGACCATAATTTATATTGTAACAATGTAAGAGAGATTTCTGCACCGTACATTATTTTTATGAGTGCTTAAATCAAGCCATAGTTTAGAATGCTGCCCATCTATTTTCTTCTTAAGTACACCAGGATAAATGAACCACCACCACTGCAGGTCACTCTTAATATAAGAGTTATTCCTGCAACCCTCTGTGGTAATAGCCCCTATAAAGAATCTGTGACTTGGAGGTGGGGGTCACCTAGAATGAACTATTGACCTGGAGGGATAATGCCAAAAGCACAAAGCAAACATAAAGCAAAAGGAATAAATACTTTGGTCTCTTTTTTTTTCCTTGTCTTCAATACCTTGCTGGTATCTTTTCTTGACTGAACCCAATTAAAGGTGGAGGGTAAAAGACCATTATTGCCCAGTTGGCATGGTTCGGTGTTTGAGCATCAACCTATGAATCAGGAAGTCATGATTCAATTCCCGGTCAGGGCACATACCCTGGTTGTGGGCTCAATGCCCAGTGTGGGGTGTGCAGGCGGTAGCTGAGTAATGATTCTCTTTCAAATTGATGTTTCTCTTTCTCTCTTTCTCTCTCTCCCTTCCTTTCTGAAATCAATAAAATGTATCTACACTAATAAAAGAGAAACATACAAATTGACCATCACTCTGCTATGCCCATCAGCCAATCAGGAGAGAGTATGCCAATTAACCCAACAAGATGGTGACAACCACAGAGCTGGAGTAAGCAAGAGGCTTGGGTTGCCTTCAGTGATGGAGGAAGCCAAGCTTCCCGTACTGCCTGGCCGGCCCTGGCCTCCACTCAAGAAGGTGCTGGGAAAAAAAAAAAAAGAAAAAAAAAAGGAGGGGCTGGGAGCTTGGGTCACCAGGGGGTGTGGCCAGCCTGAAAACAGCCATCAGCCCCTCACCCAGGCTGGCCAGGCACCCCAGTGGGGACCCTCACCCAGGCTGGCCACATCCCCATGACTCAATCCCTGTAAACTGGCAATCAATCATTTCTCAAGGGGTCCCAGATTGGAGAGGGTACATGCTGGACTGAGGGACACCCCCTTCCTGTGCACAAATTTTTTGCAGTAGGCCTCCTGTGTATATATATCTTTTTTTTTTTTTTTTTTTTTTTTTTTTAAGAGCCTTGTTAATCTTAGTCTCAAACTTATTTTAATAGAGGATGCTATTTACAACCTCCTACGGCACTAGACAGGGAACATACGGGCGAAGAATGTATGAGAGGCCAAATAAAAAATAACTTGATAAGTAGCCCAACACCATTATAGCAAATAATATCTGCTAAACTATCTCTTCATGAAGATTGGAAATGTTCCAGTTATTTTTACCTTTCTTCCCATCTTTCTCTCTGTATTGCTTAATAATTTGCCTGAAACACATCAGTAGTCAATAAGAGTGTGTTGAATAAATTAAAAAAGTGAAATGATAAATTAAGAAAAAAATAACATCAGATCTTTCTCTGTGTTCTTGGGGACTGTAAGTAGAGGCCTCTAAGAAATGAGATCTTACACTGGAAAGAAGGAAAGAGGGAGGATGGTGTGGGAGTGGGCAAGGCAGTGATGAGAAAGCCGAACAGATCTCACTCCTTGTCCTCCACTCTGGAAAATAAGAAAAGTGTGTGTTTTTTTGAATTTTTTATTTTTTCTCCTTGGACACTTGCCCTTCAATCAGGGTGCTCTGTCCTTGTTATAGTAGGCCCTGGAAAAATCAGACTTTGCTTTTGTTCTCAGTTAGATGGTCTTTGTTCATTTTCATATAAGAAAATGAGGATGCAACCATGAAAACTTACATGACTAAAAAGCCACCCCAGATAATCCTCTCATTTATTCCTTCCCATGTTTCAGGAGCAAGCACGATTCACTCATTGATTTCTGTTTTATTTTCCAACCCCACCAAAGGCTGTTATAACATTATTTATTTTGTCCTTTATCAACCACATTATCTTAATAAATTTAATGATGTGTCCACATTCATCAGCCATTTGACTACAACAGTTATAATATCCAATATATGATATATATTTTAGAAAACAAAAAAAAATATTTTGAGTATAACTAGCTGTTTATATATATATTTATATTTATATTAGCTTTGATTCAATAAAGGTTAACATTTATTGAGATGCTACTTTGCAGACAGTGCACCGAGACTATCTTGGTGAACAATCAGGCCCATCACTGGGATAATAATGCTTACAAACAAGTTAACAATTGTTAATCCATCTACTAGTACGCTTGCTAGGAAACCCCAGGTCAAACCGTTACTAGTCCCCAAAAAGCATTTTTTACAGGAGGCTGAGGGAGGAGAGTGGAATTCCCAGAGGCTACCTGAATGCACTAGGCTGTGGATCTGATGTTTTTAGTGAGAAAGTCCTCTTGGATCCTTCCTGGAAATGTCCTCCTTCTTTCGGTCTCTTACATTGTCTCTTCTAAGCCAAAAATCCCCTTCAAACCAGTCCCCTCAGAGAGAGGCTCCACCTCTCCACCCACCTCCACTCTCAAACTCCACCCAGTCTGAGCAACAGACTTGATGGGAGGTTACATGATTGACATAGGCATTCTATCTGTACTTTGGGGGCCTTTTCCTTGTACTTTAATCTTTGCCTTTTTCTCTTCCCCATGCTGTTTTCCAGGGGGTATTTTGAGTGCTGGGAAGAAGTTCTTCCTGATTCTTACAAGTTGTGCCAAATACACCCTGCACGCACCTCCATCACTGCCCTTACCATGTTATGTCAAAATGACTGTTGACTTCCTATCTCTCTTACCCTGAAGCAGACATGCTTTATTAATATTTGTGTTTCCAGAAACTATTGTACAACAGGGTTGGGCTGGAGTGAACTCACTGAAGCCATGAACACAGAAACAAACGCTTCTTCCAAGCACTCAATGTACCCCCTGGAAAGCAGCAAGAAGAGAAAAAGGCAAAGATTAAAGTCAGACAAGCCTGGGTCTGCCATCCAATTATTATACGCCTGTGGGTCTTTTCTTGTAACCCATTTCACAGAGTTAAAAGGATTTAATGAGACAATAATCTCAGCTACTCCTTGCAGCATTCAAAGGTATCTATCTACTGGTGATTTCTCCACTTATCCCTTTAGTAGGGATTTCTCTACCGGATTCTGATCCACCTGGAAGTCCTGGCCTGGATGATTCAGAGGCCTATCAAAAACAATTTAACCAAGAATCGATTAATCATTAATTATTGCTGGCACTACCCCCACTCATACCACCCTCCCCCCTACACACACACACACACACACACCCACACCCACACACACACACACCAAGAATGATCCTTGTTTATCATGTCCACCTCAGTGAGAGGAGTCGCCTGCCAGGTTGTCCAAGCCAGAAACCCAGGAGCTCTCCCTGGTCTACTTGCCCCACACATCAACCTCTTCAATGTCTCTCTTATTTCTCCACATCCCTGTAAGCTTCACCTTTGTTCAGGCCTTCCTCCCTTTCGGTTCAGATCACCGCACCAGCCTCCTCTGACTGCCCTCTTGTCTTGTAGTTTCACTCCAGGGCGGCCTCTATTATCTTCCTACTTAAACTATGGCTTCCTGCGACAGAATAAAGTCCATTCCTGGTCTGGTCTCTCAACTTTCCTTTTCACTGCTCCTCCCCAACCTTCCACACCCCCCACTAAGCTACTTGCATTTCTAAGAATTGCTGTCTTTCTCCTTTGCTTCCAAAATTTCAAACACAATGTTCCCTCTACCTGGTATTTCATTCCCCTTGTTTTTCTTCTGGCTAAATCCTAGTCAACCTTCTGGACGCCGGGCCATCCCCTCCAAGAAGCCTTGCCCACCTCCTGTCCCACGGAAGCGCGTTGCCTCTGTGCTCTCTCAGAGCACGAACAAATGCTAATTCACTTGTGTCTCTTCCTTCTGCAGGCCAGGGACCGGGTCTTCCCCATCGTTATTCCCAGCAACTAGCCTGGCATTTGGCGCATAATAAAATTGTTCATCTTGTCTCTCTAGAAATTCTAGAGTCTAGATGTTCACAGCCACCTGGAATTCTTTTCTTTCAGACCTTGCTTCCAGCCTACTATGCATGGACACACTTTGCTGCGTGTGGATTCCCAGTTTGTAGAAAAAAAAAAAAATCTGGTCAGCTGCTGCTTGACAGCTGGAAAAACAGAGCTGCGCCGGAGCCAAACAATCCGGTACCTCGCAGAAGTAGGGAGGAGAGCCTCCGGCCTGAGGAGGAGGGGTGGGCGGAGGGCTGAATCATCGAGTTCTTGGAGTTCCTTTGTAAAAAGCTAATCAAAGGAATATTACACAACAGGGAGAAGAAGTAGGAGAGCAAGCAGACACGAAAAATGACTACGATGTTGAAAACGAAAACCAACGAGGCTAAAAATAGTTGCGATCAAGCTGGGACAAGAAAAAAAAAAAACAAAAAACTGTGGGTCAATGTTCCAGTGCCCTGGAGAGCCAGGCGCGCGTGAGCAGGCTCCAGTTTGAAAGATGCTGAACAGATGTTCGCAGTCCTCTTGGAGGAGAGGAATGCGCGGGAGGCGTAGCCAGCCCCTGGAGGAGCAGAGGAGGGAAAAGACAGCCTGGGCTTGGGCAGAACACTGTGAAAGGATGTCATCACGTTCCACCTAACCCAGGCCGAAGGCGAGGGGGTGCCTAGGTGAAGATGGTATTTCCTAGGTAGTCGGTATATTTTGAATTTTTCTTTTCAATTTGAAAAGTGCATTGCAAAATTTTTCTAGAAATTTTGAAAACTTAAGGTGAAACAGGGTGTGTATGTGTGTGCCGGGGGAAGGAGGGCAGGTCAGACTTGGCTAGTCACCTAAATAAATAAAACATTCTCAGCTCCGATCTCCGGCTTGTTTGGTAGCTCATACTTGAGAGAGAAATTGGCACAGGAGAGGGAGTGTGGACGAGCTGCCTGCACAGGCTATGCCTCATCGTCTTTTTTGAGCAGCACATTGCCAGCTGTGTTGCGAGGATTGCAGAGGTACACACAATAACTAAACACTTACTGAAGGGCACGCGGTAGGCTCCACGACTGGGCCTGGGGCTGTCATTAGTATTATTTGTCACTGGCATTATTTTCTTAATTTCCCGGCTAGGATTTCTGAAGATATTACCCCACCAAGAGAAAAACTCTGATTTAGGTAGATCTCAAAGTCAGAAGAGCTTATGATTAGAATGAAGGGACTGAATTTTAGCCAGTCCCCGGCTAAAAGGGGATTGTGGGAGTAGTTTATTCAACAGTTTGTTCCATAGCCCCTATCTGGGCTGTGAAGGGAGGTGCCATATAAGTGTATGGTAATGATTAGTGCCTTGAGGGAGGAGGGGATCTGTGTTATAGGATGTTTTCTAATTCTTTCATATACATTCATCTTTTCTGCCCAAGAAGAATGTGCACATTTTATGGGAAGGGACCATGTCTTTTAATCTGCATTTGGAACCTTTCTTTTCTTTTCTCAGTGTTTTCAGGAACTAAAAATGCACAAATGGATCAAACAAATCCAGAAATTTAAGCTACTTGTATTGCCAATCACATGTAGAATTTCATAAATATAATTCCTAAAGTATAAATGGCAAGTTTTCTGTCTACCCTATGATTCTGTGTAACACTAGGTATGCTACACAGAGCAGCAAACTATGGCAATCCTGGTTCCTGTGGCGATAGATATCCACCAGGCAGGTCTGACCTCCTTCCTGGATCTCAGGGATCAAGGGTGCAATGTGCCTACATCCCTCCCTCCCTTCCCCCCCCCCCCCCCCCCCCCAGGTCCTGCTGACCTTAGGGCGGCTTTGAAGTAGAGGTGACCAAGGCATTCTCATTTTCATTTTGAGGGGGAGTGAAACAAAGCTGTCTGGACAAACCAGTTTCTCCGAGTCAAGTCCACAATCTTCCTGTTCTCCCAGGAGGAGCCTCTGCTTTCCTTACACTCTGTTAAAGGCAGAGCTGGTGGACAGTGTTTAGCAGCTTTCTCCTCTCTATTGTTTTGAAAGTCACTGATTAATAAGTAGGCCATTTATGCTTCGCAATTATCCTTTGACGTTTTATTCAAACACATAATTTACTGTCTTTATTATTCTAGGGAAAATCATAAATTTAACTCAAATTTACATAGAAGTAGGTCTCCAGACCTCTTATCTACCCAGTCATTCCTGTTAGAAGTTAATTTTGATGGATGGGTGAACTACTTTTACAAGTGGTGAATGGAGTGTATGTTATAAAGATGTTACTTACTTTAGACATACACTTATGATTTGGTGAACATTTGATAATTCCTCCTGATAATGGAAAGGGGTAAAACACACACACACACAATGTATGGAAAGATTAGCTTTGAACCATGTGAAATTGCTGATCCCTGAGCATTTTGACCTATGGTATGACAATTTAATATAGTTCAGCCTAATAGGTCTGTGGTTTATTCATAAAACAACACATTCTATACTATTTCAACATAAAATTGATATTGGAACAGTAACATAGAACATAAATTCAAAAGAAGATAAGAAGATAAAAAAAATAAGTTCAAAAATTGATTTAAATACAGCTGCAAAATAGGAATACCATAGCAATTTCCTCAATATAGTAGACCAGTAATTGATGAGAGAAGATGCAATTATGTTTTGTACCCGGTAGTTAAATATTAGTTGTATAATGATAAAAATATATTAGTTTACCATAAATATGAAAGTCAACAATGTTTTATGAGTTAACAATTGTGTTGTCAAAGGGGAATTGTATTGAGGAGGTTTAGGAAATCTTCCTCAACTGGAGATTACATATTTTAATAAGTAATGCTTAAATTTTAACTACCGTACATGTGAATAAACAATGTGAATGCATAAAATATATAAAAATTAATTAGTAAAAAGTCAATAATAATTTTAATTAAATGTTATAATGAGAATCCAAGAAAGGTGCACAATGGTTCTTTGGGCAGAGCTCCAATCTTTGAAAAGTTTATAGTCGTTTTACTTTCTGTGCATTGGAAAACTATATAGAATAATAAAAAGAAAATATTTTTCAATTAGACATAACTTTATATTCCAGCTTCACAATTTTCCAGCCTTGTGAATTTGAGTAATTTATCCAGCTTTCCTCAGATTTAACATATGAATCGGTATAGGGATAAAAGATGGCTATCTTATGGAATTCTTCTAAGTGCTGAAATAAGACTCATCAAACATCCTATCTAATAAAGAAGGAATATGCTAATTAATCATCACACCCTCACAAAGATGCTGGCACCTACAGCCACAAGATGGTGGTGCCCAGTCCCTCAGCACCATGTGCCTGCCTCTGGAGTCCCCTCGTCCTCCAGTTCCCTCAGTCTTCTAGCTGCTCAAGGCTGGCCCGAGGCAGGGGCAAGCCTTGGATGTTGCCTGTCCAGCCACCCAGGGCCACCCAAGGCTCAGGTAGCTAGGGCTGGCTGAGGCTTGCCCTGCTGTCAGTGGCAGCAACATAGGTATGATGGGGGTGTTGCCTTCTCCTGATCGTCAGGTCACCTCCAGCCCCTGAGAGGGGATAGGCTGGACTGAGGGACCCCCTCCAGTGAATGAATTTTCATGCACCGGCTCTCTAGTGTACTATAATAAGCTCTTGAAAATGTTGGCTTCTGTTCCCAACATGCAGCTTAACTTCCATTAAATAGGAATCTCTGCTCACCTTTCCAGTGGTTTTGAAATGCTCCTCCCTCATGTATATGATCACAAGCTCACACAATTATAAAAACATACTGAGAAGAGGATAAGAGAGTTTATATTTATTAAAAATAATATTTACAAATATTATAAATAAATGTATATTTGACAAGAATTTATAAATGTTTAAAGCATTATATGTCAAATATCCTATCTTACTATATAAAGTAAGTAAATTTAAAATTAGATTTCAATGGACAGCACTCAATTTTATGGCTTGGGGTTCAAATTAAATTGTATAGGGCATTAATTTAAATATTAATCGTGTGCAACTAAAGAAACTCAAAATTTTAAATTTTGAATGTATATTTTAAAATGTAATTGTGTTTTATACTTAGTAATAGCATAACTTTTAAAACAAAATTTTCTCTAAATAATTACAGTAATTATTCATTTTACTTGCTTGTGTAATGAGTTAGGAGATATGCAGAAAAAAAGATCTAAGAACTACTTAATTGCTCTTCTTCTCTTCCTCCTCCTCCTCCCACTCCTCTTTCTTGTTATTTGGTGAAAGTCCATAATCTAAACTAGGACGCGACAGAGTATGTTGAGATAGCCTTATCTTCACAAAATTTATATAGCTCACGGCTAGTTTTACATGTTTTCTTTGCCTGCTGGATTGTGGTTGATCATGGCCAAGTGTTTTGATGCTGTTGGTTTGGCTCTCAAATGAAATTGGATCCTGACAGCAAAGTTCAAGAAGTATTGTCGGCTTTTCTGCATAATTTAGAAGCATCTCCAAAGGCATATGTACTATTGCCCTGGCAGACATATACACGAGTACAGTATAACACCTCCATCCTCCATGCTTGGCAAGTTAATGTGGATGTTCATTTTTATAGCCGCTAACTTATTAGCTGTGGATTAGGTTGTCACTTTGTGTGTTACATTTCCAAGCATAAGAAGTGTGAGTGAGTTCTAAGACATGTGAAATGAAGGATCAGCTCGCAAAAGCTGGTCTTGAAGGCATCAGAGAGTAGGGATAAAACTTCATCATGTGGTTCATAGAGCCTGCCAATTCTTTGATTGACAGCTCTCTGTATTGCAAATCTTGAGGGATTGGGTATTTAAATCTAATTACAAAAAAGTGTGATAGAATACTAAAAACCATTCAAGGAAACTGGAAATTTTGTCAGTAATATTTCTCTATTAATTTCATATACAGAATAAAATATGATTGACAAGATGCATGCAAATAGTGTAAAGGAATTTAGGAAATCAGCACAAACCTGAAAGGAAAATTTTAAACCATGTGCCATAAATATGCCCTACTTTATAAATTAAATAGTCTATAATCATGTATATACAAAATGATTAAAATTAGCTTTATAATAAGATTTAATCTAAGTGGTCTAAGCATCTGAAATCTCAGTAACAAGATCTAAACAAACAAAATGTAATATAAATAGCTGCTTTCCTTAGGAAAGAAAAATCACAAGAACTTATTACAGAAAAAAAAAAGGGTCAGATTTTTCAAAAGATATAAATAAAACAAGTGTAGAGATAAAATTTAAAAAGTAAACATTGAGAGGCATTCAAGAATGCCAGTTATGCTCTCGTGTATTTGTATCTTTGTAATTCCTTATTTAAAAAAATATTTTTATTGATTTCAGAAAGGAAGGGAGAGGGAGAGAGAGAGATAGAAACATCAGTGATGAGAGGGAATCACTGATCAGGTGCTTCCTGCATGCCCCCACTAGGGATTGAACCTGAAACCCCTGCATGTGCTCTGACCAGGAATTGAGCCATGACCTCCTGATTTAAAGGTCGACACTCAACCACTGAGTCACACTGGCTGGGCTGTCATTTCTTATAATTTATTAATTCAATAAACAGATTAAGGAACTACCATGATTCAAAACCTTTGCCAAGTGCAGAGTTTGAAGATAATGATGGCAAGGTCAGGTCAGAGTCCAACGGGAAAGCACTCATGAAAACAGTCATAGCAATAGAATGTCGTTCAAGTAAAATAAAAAACCTGTATATCTTCTGTTCCTCCAGCCCCCATTGTCATTCTCCACTTTTCTCTAGCTTTCTCTTTTCCCTGGAGCAGCTGATTTGTATGAACTGTATGAATGGGTTCCTTTGCCCTTTGGCTCTGGTTGGGATCTGTTAATGGGGACAGAGGAAGGAAAAAGTGTGAGGTAAAGTGTCAAATCTCCTGGTTCCTTTCACAGTGGGCTGCCTGCATCTGTTGACCAGTCACAGTTCATTTCAGGAAATGTCTACAAATTACCCCTGTGGATATACCATCTATTTCCAAGCAGGTCCTGACTGATACACTGTGGGAACACATAGGAAGGAATCCTAGGAGGAATCTAGAAAGACTCTATAGAGCTGGGTCTTTAAAGATGAGTAGGAGTTCCTGAGGAGATGGGGGAGAAGTTCAGCCTGCCTGGAACACAGGGCAAATGAATGAAAGACGGGAAGGAATTGAGACAAACATTGGGGTGGATTGTGTTTTCTATAGAGATGTTTGAACTTAATCCACAGACAATAGGCAATAGCTTATTTTGGTGGATTTTAAAGGAGAAGGTAGCTGATAACAGTATAAAGCAGTGTTTCTCAAATCTAATTATTACATGCATTCTTTGAATGGAAGTATTTTTTAAGAACTATTTTAGCTACTTTAATTAATTTTTATTTGTATTCATATCCAGAGTTCAGTTGTATTTTTATACACCAATAATGAACTATCAGAAAAGGAAACTACTAAGAAAACAATCCCATTTATAATTGCATAAAAAATATCTAGGCATAATTTAACCAAGGATGTGAAATACCTATACTTTGAAAATTGTAAGACACTGAAGAAAGAAACCAAAGAAAATACCAATAAGTGGAAGCATATACTGTGTTCATGGATAGGAAGAATTAACATTGTTAAAATGTCAATACCATCCAAAGCAGTCTGTACATTTAATACAGTTCCATCAAGGTACCAATGGCATATTTCACATAACTAGAAAAATATTCTAAATATTTATATGTAATAACAAGAGACCCAGAAAATTCACAGAAATCTTGAGAAAAAAGAACAAAGTTTGAGGAATCATGCTACCAATCATTCTGATATCAAACCATTACCAGGTGATAGTAATCAAAACAGCATGGCACTGGCATTAAAATAGACATATAGACCAATGGAACAGAATAGAGAACTCAGAAATCAACCCACAACTTTATGATCAACTAAAATTTGACAAAGGAGGAAAGAATTTACTATGGGATAAAGATAATCTATTCAATAAATGGTATTGGGAAAATTGGACAGGTATGTGCAAAAAAAAATTAAACTAGGATATCTTCTTATATCATACACAAAAATAAACTCAAAATTTATTAAAGACTTAAATATTAGAGTCAAAAACATAAAAATCCTAGAAGAAAATCTTGGCAATAAAATCTTGGTCACTTCTCATAGTAATGTTTTTTGTTGTTGTTTGTTTGTTTTTCTGATATATCTCCTTGGACAAGGGAAACAATAGAAAAAATAAATGAATGGGTCTACATAAAACTGAAAGTATTTTTCACAGTAAAAGAAACCATTAATAAAATGAAAAGACAGCTCACTGAATGGGAGAACATATTCACTGAAGATACATCTGATAAGGGGTTAATACTCAAAATTTATAAAGAACTCAAGCAACTGAACACAAAAACAAAAATCTAATTAAAAAATGGGCAAATAAACACCTCTCCAATGAGGACAAACAGATGACCAATAAAAAAAAAAGTCTAAGCAACTGAACAACCGAACAACTGAAGGACCAGTTGACCGGTCACTATGATGCTCATTGACCACCAGAGGACTGACGCTCAATGCAGGAGCTGCCCTCTGGTGGTCAGTATGCTCCCACAGTGGGAGTGCCTCTCAGCTGACCAACCCATCCCAGTGACCCACCAGCTCAGTGGCAGCCACTCAATCCCTCAGTAGTCCTACAGGTTTAATATCCAGAGAATGGTCCAAGCAATGACCAACCAGTATCACTGGCATGATCCTGACAGTGTTGCCAACCTCCTGGAAGTCAGCCCCAGGCACTGCTGCCACTACCCCTCCCTTGATGCTCCACAAGGAAGAAAAGATATAAAAGTGGTGGTCAGGTGGCTCCTGACAACTGGTGTGAACATCAGCAGGATGGATCCTGATCCAGGCCAGCAAGATCTGTCCACCCAGAGGGCCAATTGTGTCCTGTCCGCCCCCCCCCCCCCCCCCCCCCCCCCCCGCCACACACACAGGATGGGGGCCAGATACAGGGCTCACAGCTAATGAATGCTGCTGTGGCAGCACCAGCCTCTCCTAATCAGGACTGACTGGACGTAAGCCAGAGGCAGGTGCAAGTGAGGTCAGATGAGTGGGAGTGGCAGGCAGGAGTGGCAGGTGACATTGGACTGCCAGTTTTGGCCCAATCCCTGCAGGGCACCCATGCACGAATTCATTCACCCAGCCTCTACTAGATATAATGTTTTCTAATGAATTTTGCCCCAGAGACAGATGTATCTATTATATTTGACACTAAACAAGCCTACTCTTTTCTCTGGAAGGAGACACTCTCTCTGGTTTTCTAAGGTTGTTCTCAATCCAAACATTCTTGAAATGGTAGTGATCCAAGGTGGTTGGTGCCTGTGCTGTGAGACATGCAGAGATACAAGAGCCTCGTGCAGAATTGTCTTCCATCAGTTGATGGGAACTCTAAAGTTCCCTGAGTTCTTACATGGGGGCATCAATGGCACAAAGACTTTAAATAAGACATTATTTGCCTTTTTCATTCTTTTTGTTGTTGTTATTATTAATCCTCACCCGAGGATATTTTTCCATTGCTTTTCAGAGAGAGTGGAAGGGAGCAGGGTGAGAGAGAGAAAGAAAGAAAAACACATTGAATGGTTGCTTCCTGAATGAACTCTGAGATCCTGCAACCCAGGTATGTGCCCTTGACCAGGAATCAAAACTATGACCCTTCTGTGTGTAGGCCGACACTCTAACCACTGAGAAATACCAGCCAGGGCACCCTATTCATTCTTATTCCCTCATGAGTATACAGTGGAGATTCCCAGAGGCGAATGAGATGACACGATGCCATCACTCTGATGGCTAATAAAAGGTGTGCACCTGTATTTATGTTTTAAAGACTTCTCTATTTCAATTTCAATAGACATAACCACATAACCGAAAGCTTTTTGGAGTCTTCAATATTTTTTTTTATGAGGGAAAGGAGTTCTGAGATCAAAATGTTTGAGAATTGCTGCCCCAGGAAACTGGTCAGGAAAACAAGACCTTGGGAGTGATGTTTGTATATGTTAATCCTCTCCCTGACTCCAGGAAAATTGCTTTCAGACATTGAGGATGCCCAGTTCAGGCAGTTGATTGCTAAGCTGCTATGAACTTACTTTGAGCAAAAGGATCAGAGATTTGGATGGAGATGACAGGGTAGAGTGAAGAGCCAACAGTGCAGTTGTTGGCGCTCACACCCTTTGGTGTGGCAAGGGTGCATGATTTTCCTCTGAGTCACTTGAACACTTTGTAGTCAGTTTCAACCATCTTGTCAGTACCCCACCCAAAAGGACTGGGGGGAAGGAGTTTCAGCCGCAAGAGGCTCTGGGGTAGATCACTGAAAATAGGAGATGGAAGCCATGGACATTCTAAATGTTTGACAACTGGCTTGCCAAAAATTAAATTGAACTGATTTGTGATTTTTTCCAATTTGTGTAGTGTGGATTCTCCTACTAGAGCTGATTTCAAGCTATCAATGGATTAACAAGCAGCTCAAATAATTTCTGAAAATGTAACAGTTGGCCAGTGTGTGCTGGCTCCATAGGAACTGGAATAAGTTAAGCTGGATCAGATCTCTTATACCCAGAACTAAGCAAGAACACACCATGCCCCAAAGTAAATTTATACTGTATTTCAAAAGAGGCCAGATCCAAGGATTGGATCAATAACCAGTGTAGACAAGAAAGAACCAGTACAGAGCCCATGAAGTAGGACCCGATTGTCTCTTTCCATAACTCCTATACCCCTGGCCGCTCACATTCTCACCTGAGAAGTGAAAATACTAAAGAAAGATGAGGACTACATTTCCTGTTCTCTAAGGTTCCAGGCCATTGGTTAAGCAGCAGGAGTTGGAGGAAGGGGAAAAGAAACCTATGAGAGTGAAGTTTTAACTGGTTTTAAAATGGATTGGACTGGAAGTAATCTGAAAGTGACTGGAAAAAACAAATGAATGTGGGAATTAGAAAAAAAACAAAAAACCAGACACCTGTTTTAGGTTTAGACTCCCACCAAGGTCAGACTTTTAGTAAAACATATTAAATTGATTTGAAGTTTATAAAAATAAAAAATTTAAAAATGATATTCTGGATAACTTACAGAAAGATACTTTTAGACTGAAAATGGGAGGTGAATTAGAAAACTAGTAATTGTCCAGAATTCAAGGTCGAAGATCTCATCTAAGGAAATGGTAGATAAGAATTTGGATGGAGATTGGGGACAGATACAAGAGGCAGTTACCTGACTGGGTGACCAGTGTTATATGATAGGCAAGAAACAAAGTGTTAAGATTGACTTTTATTTTCTAACTTGGAAGGCTAAATACAGTTTTGTGTTTTTGGAACTAACAGTTTTTTAAATTGGCATGAATTTAGAAGACATTATTTTACATGTATGTTGAAGTTGGAAGAGTCCTATCTGAATCATAAACTAAGATAAAGATGATGAATGCATCTCACAGTGTAACATTTACTAAGATTCATGTTATTAACATTGTTTTGCTTGTTTTAGAACTTTATATTAATGGCATCATATTCTGTTTGGTCTTCTGGGACTTAATTATTCCACTCATTATGTTTCTAAGATTTATTCATGCTCTGTTGTGTGTGGCTATAGTGCATTCATTTGCACTGATGAACATTCTATGGGGTGAATATAACATAATTTATTTATCTGTTCTTTGTCTGAGGGATATTTGTGCTGTTTTTAGCTATGTGTTATAATTATCTGTACTGCTATGCATGTTCTCCTGGTGCCCATATGAGGGATAATATGCAGAAGAGGACAGGGTGTTTAAAATGTTTTAATTCTTAATTTGTGGAGAACTTCCTAGGTGTTTGTTTTATTATTATGCTTCTAATTTACATAGACAGTATCTTCTGTAGGTTATTTTGTGTGCATCAAAGACTACATTTCAAACGAATGAAATAGTATCGTGGAGAGAATAAGTGGAAAGAGAATAAGTGGAGAGTGTCGGTTTGGAGAGGGAAGGGTGGCGGTTTTAAGTGGGTGGGCAGAAAAGACAAACTGAAAAGGGGGCATTGAGCAAGGCCCCAGGGAGGTGAGGGTGTGGCCATGAGGAGATCTGTGGAAACAGAGAGAAATAGAGATGTCATGTAAAAAAGTGAAGAAGAAGACACTAACAGCTATCAAAAGGGATCTGTGGGGAGAGAAGGGGTACAGAATCCGTTATAACAGCTGTTCTCATTCTTCCTCTTGAGTTTATCCCCGGGCTCTTTAGTTGGAACAGCTGCTGTGAGGGGATTTATGGCTTCTAGAAACAGCTCTGCAGCTAACCTTACCAAAGTGGGGAAAATCCCCTTTGCTTTTAGCTTTTGGGACACACACAGGCACACGCAGGCACGCTCACACACACAGGCACACACATAAGACTTGACCAGAATACACGAACACAGAAATCGATCCAGTTACAAGATACAATTTGTCCTCAAGAAAGTAAAATATAGCCCTAACTAACCTCGGTATCACTTCTGTTTTGAAAGTTAAACCTGTCTGGCAAGCTGTATCCAAAAGTTCCTCCTTTGAATCTTGGAGTGATACCCAGTTCTAATTTCTATTCCTCCTCTCATTTCTCCTCAGGCCTCATCCTCTGGGGCAAAGAGTTGAATTGTGGGCTCGCTTAGGTGAACAAACACTAGCGAGGTTGCAGATACTTTTCTGGAGAAGGTAACCTTGCCTCAAAATACATCAGAAATATGTCCTGGCTTCCTCTACATCTCTTCACATCACCTACGCTGTGGTAAATTCATTTCTTCCTGAAAAGTTTGGTAATAAATCTTGCAATATGACAATGAGATTTTTATTATTTATTTATTTTTAATCCTCACCCAAGGACATGTTTTTTGAAATTCATTTTAGAGAGGAAGGAAGAGAAGAAGAGAGAGAGGGAGAGAGAGATGAAGAGAAACATTGATTGACTGCCTTCTGCATGCATCCTGACTGGGGATTGAACCATCAACCTAGGTATGTGCCTGACCAGGAATCAAATGTGAAACCTTTTTGGTGTATGGGACAATGCTGTCTAAACTATTGCTCCACCAAGCCAGGATGTCAATGAGATTTTTAAATAAACTTTAAAAGGGATTACTAAAATTATCATGGCTACCAAAACAAGCCAAAATAAGCACGGTAATTGGTACAGTTTTGTTTCCTTGTAGAGGTTAAAATTTTCCCCAGTATTCTCTTATATCAACTAACAGTGCTGCTATTAATAATAAAATATGGGAAACTCATACAGGAAAACTCAAAGTCATCATAAGGAGCCCAAGCATTTGTTGATAGTACAAAGATACTTTTGGCAAGTAAGTACCTGCTAAGACAAATACGATTATTCAGTGTATTATGTAAATGAAATGTAAACTGTGCTTTCTCAGGCCACCCCAGCCTGGGGAGGATGACCAAGTGGTCCCATTGGGATTTTTGGGATTCCCCAAGCTCCTGTGCCTCAAATCCCAAGCTGATTCCTTTTTAAATATGTTTTTATTGATTTTAAAGAAAGGAAGGGAGAGAAAGAAAGAGAGAAACACTGATGCAAGAGAGAAACATTGATTGGTTGCCTCTCAAATGCACCTTAACCAGGGATCAAACCCACAACCTGAGTATGTGCCCTGATCAAGAATGGAACTGGTAACTTTTTGGTTCATGGGACAACTGAGCCACACCCTCGAGGGCCTAAGCTGATTCTTTTTGTGTGTGTGTTTTTTTTTTGGTTTTTTTTTTTAATTCTTTATTGTTTGAAGTATTAAACCAGTCTCCTTTTTCCCTGCATTGACCTCTCCCCCGCCACCCCCTCCCCCAAGCACAAGACCTCACCCCCTTACTGTCTGTGTCCATTGCTCATATGCATGCATACAAGTCTTTTGGTTGATCTCTTACCTCCTCACCCCCCACCTTCCCTCATAGGTTGGGCAGTCTGTTTGATGCTTCTATGTCTCTGGGTCTATTTTTGTTCATCAGTTTATGTTGTTCATTATATTCCACAAGTGAATGAGATTATGTGATATTTATCTTTCTCTGACTGGCTTATTTCGCTTAGCATAATGCTGTCTACTTCCATCCATGCAGTTGCAAATGATAAGAGTGCCTTCTTTTTTATAGCAGCTTAGAATTCCATTGTGTAGATGTACCACAGTTTTCTAATCCACTTGTATGCTGATGGGCATGTAGGATGTTTCCAAATCTTAGTTACTACAAATTGTGCTGCTATGAACATAGGGGTGAACATGACTGGTGTTTCTGTTTTCTTGGGATACATTCCTAGAAGTGAGATTACTGGGCCAAATGGGAGTTCCATTTTTAATTTTTTGAGGAAATGCCATCCTGTTCACAGTGGCTGCACCAGTCTGCATTCCCACCAGCAGTGCATGAGGGTTCCTTTGTTCTCTGCATTCTCCCCAGCACTTGTTGTTTGTTAATTTGTTGATAGCCATTCTGACAGGTGTGTGATGGTACGTCCTTGTTGTTTTGATTTGCATTTCTCAGATGATTAGTGACTTTGAGTATGTTTTCTTATGTCTCTGGGCCTTCTGCATGTCCTCTTTTAAAAAGTGTCTATTTAGGTCCTTTGCCCATTTTTTGACTGGATTGTTTACCTTCCTTCTGTTAAGTTTATGAGATTAAACCCTTATTGGAGGAGAACATTGGCAAATAGGTTCTCCCATGCAGTGGGATTTCTTATTGTTTTGCTGATAGTTTCTTTTGCTGTGCAGAAGCTTTTTATTTTGAAGTCCATTTATTTATTTTCTCCTTAGTTTCCATTGCCCTAGGATCTATATCGGTAAAAATATTGCTACTACATATGTCTGCTATTTTGCTGCCTATGGAATCTTCTAAGATTTTTATAGTTTCCCATCTTAAGTACTTTATCCAGTTTACTTTTGTGTATGGTGTAAGTTGGTGGTCTAGTTTCATTTTTTGCAATTATCTGTCCAATTTTCCCAACACCATTTATTGAAGAGACTGTCTTAACTTCATTGTTTGCTCTTGCCTCCTTTTTCAAATATTAATTGAGCATAATGGTTTGGGTTGATCTCTGGTTTCTCTGTTTTGTTCCATCGGTCTACATATCTGTTCTTGTGCCAGTACCAGGCAGTTTTGAGAACAGTGGCTTTGTAATATATCTTTATATCTGGTACTGTGATCCTTCCAACATGGTTCTTATTTTTCAATATTGCTGCAGCTAACTGGGGTCTTTTTTTTTACTCCAGATGAATTTTTAGAAAGTTTGTTCTAGGTCTTTGAAATATGCCATTGGTATTTTAATGAGGGTTGCATTGAATCTATAGATTACTTTGGGTAGTATGGGCATTTTAATGATGTTGATTCTACCAATCCACGAACACGCTATATTCTTCCATTTGTTTATGTCTTTATCTCTTTTTTCAGCGTGCTGTAATTTTCTGAGTGGAAGTCCTTTACCTCCTTCATTGAATTTATTCCTAGGTATCTTTAATTTTTTTTTTTGTTGTTGCAATGGTAAATGGGATTTTTTTTTTTTTTTTTTAGTTTCTCTTCCAAGCTGATTTTTACAAAAACATATTTTATTGATTTTTTTTCAGAGAGGAAGGGAGAGGGATAGAGAGTTAGAAACATCAATGAGGGAGAATCATCGATCAGCTGCTTCTTGCACACCCCCTACTGGGGATGTGCCTGCAACCAAGGTACAAGTCCTTGATGGGAATCGAACCTGGAACCTTTCAGTCTGCAGGCCAACGCTCTATCCACTGAGCCAAACCAGTTTTGGCCCAAGCTGATTCTTGATCTTCTTGTGAAATATAGGGATCTCAATTTTACCTTGGAAGCCATGGCAGCTACTATTGATGTCCTGATACAGCTCTGGCCAAGATATTGGCTTTTTTTGTGATCCTGCTGTCTTGTCTTGGTTGGATCTTGACAAGACATCTCTTGATCTCTCTTTTAATTCAGCTGAGCTCTGAGTAGCCTGTTCCTTGAGGACTACTGAGAACCTTTTGTCTTAGAACTAGAGCAACATACCTAATTTCAAAACGTTGTCTACCCCTTTCTACATTGAGTGGTTGGAACAGGGAAGAGCAGAATGAGAAAAGGCTCCCGGGAAAACTCCTCTAGTCCTCTGGGTCATCTGAGGAGTCAGAAGCTGGGGTTTGGTGACAGCAAAAGAGCTCCTCTGGGGGCCAGAGAAACCACTGTCCAGCAAAGGCTTGCAGCAGGCTGGGCCCTTAGGAGTTTTGGGCACCAGTTGGGGAACTGCTGTATGTTGAGTTCTAGCTGGAATGGTCTAATGACAGGCTGTCTGGGAAAATGTCAATGCTGGCCTGGGATAAGAGCTTGCCAGGTCCAAGTAGATTGGAGAACTTCCCATCATGGGAAGGGAGTAATAATTGGGAATGGACAGTTGCCTGTAACTCCTTCAGCTCTTTGGGCCCTGCTGGAATGTGGGGGCTACTAAGCAAATGCTGCATTGAATGGATGATCTTTTAGCCCCAGGCTTTCCACTCACTGACTCTGTACATCAGCCACCTTAGCCTAAATTATATGACAGGAATAAATGACCCTCAAATAAACACAGGATTATTTCTTGCTCAGCTTACATGTCCACTGTGGTTTGGCTGAGGCTCAACTCTACATATTTTATCACTGGCCCAGCTTATTCCAAGGGCATGCAGGTCTATGGCAAGGAGAAGAGGTAGAGTAATCCCTCTTAAAGCTTGCGTTTAAAATTGGCACCAGGCCCTCTATTCACATTTCATTAGCCGAGGCAAGTCACATTGCCAAGCATGACATCAAATGTGTGACAAGGTTTAATCCTACCATGGTGTGGGGCAGCCAATATTTGGGTACAACAACATAGCTTGTCATACTGTGTCAACGTGAGCAAGACACTTTACCTCTCTGAGCCTCAGCTTTCTCCTATGCACAGAAGATAAGCATAGCCTTTGACCCCTCAGGGTTGCTTAAAAAGTAAAAGGAAGTAATGCATTTAAATGCCATGTAAGTGCAAGTCAGGGAATTAAAATGCTTCCCCAGGATGGCTCTAGATCAAATATTATCTCAAAAAGCTGTGAAAATTTTCCCTGTTTAATTTCTTATTCAACACAGGAAATAATCATAAGAAAAATATACATTTTTAATAAGGCTATTTGCACATGTGAAAAATGTATCTTGTCAACATTAAAAAATTTACCTTAATTATCTTACTTCCAAAAAGTTATTAACGAAGTTGTTAATGAAGGAGTCTTCCTACAGCTTTTGGCCGCTGTGCCTGTCTTCCTAAAGAGAGCTATGGCTGTGAATGCCTGCTTTCTTCCCCTGGGCCCTTCCAAAGAGGCTCTGCCACTGCACACCAGTCCGTGGAATGTGTGTTATAAAATTTTGACATCAAGGATGGGCACCTGTCCCTCAGGGTCAGAAGGAAAGGAGAGGGTGGAGTGATAAGAGCCCTGTCATGGAGAGGTGAAATGTTTTTCTCTTGGGGACTGACATAAAAGCCTCTTGGTGCTGGGGTCCTAGAGACTTGCAGGTGGAGAGGAGTTTTTTCTAGGGGATTTTTAGTAAAGGAGGATATAGAAATGCAGAATGTAAGGGATTCAACTACGAATTAGTCAAGATTACATTTGCCTGCAAGCAAAGAAAAATCTCTGATTTATAGTAGCTTGCATAAAGCACAGGCTTGTTCCTTAATCAAAAGCCATAGGTAGTTCATCACCAATATGGAAGTGCCGTGACCATCAAGGACTCAAGTCCCTTTTCTCTTCTTGTTCCACCATCCTTAGCATGTTCTCTCATGGTTCAAAAAGTAGGTGTTTCAGTTCTAGCCAAAGCATTTTTATTTTTTCCAGCATAAAGGAGGAAGGAACAAAGAAAGCCTGCCAATTACCCTTTAAGGAAATTTTCCATGCATTGCACCCAATACGTCTACTTAAACTATTGCTCAGAACTTAGTCACATCGCCAACTTGGGAAATGTTTTATTGTATTCTAGACATCCAGCAAAATCAGGAGTTCCATTAAGGAAGAAAAGGAAAATGGATATTGGGATGAATCACTAGCAGGAGTCCTATTACAGAAGGGAAAGAGATTTTTAAGGTAGTCTTGTGAACTGTGTACTTCAATATTTTCTCACAGTTTTTAAGAAAGGAAGAACTTGAGTTATTTTGAAATGAAAGCTTGGTTTCTATACTATATTTCATTGCCTGTGACATAGATATTTTTAAAAAATTCTTTATTGTTTAATGTATTAGATATCTCTCAGCTGAGCCACATTAGCCATAGCTTGGTGCTTATCTGGCAACTAAGTTCTTTTTTCTGGGTACCACCCACAGGCTCCTCCCACTGAAATGCCTTTCTGCTTCCGCCTATATAACCATCCGTGGGACAGGAAAGGACTTTGCCCCCCATCATCATTCTCATTTACTGGATTCCCAATGGATGGCCCTATCTCTTGTTCTCAGATACAGTGAAGACATATGTCTTACTATATAATATTTAATTATATAACACTCCTTTTTGAAAACTTAAGACAGTGTTGTGGACAAGAGCATTTCTCTATTAAGAACCTTAGTGTTCTAGAGCAAAGCCCAGGGACCTTTCCTGTGTAAGATGTGGTTTCTGCTCAGAGGAGAATTTAGGAAATGTCCTGTCGTCTCGCTCCTCGTATATGAGTGTTAATGTTGAAGTCCTCTGAGCCTCACTTGTAGGAGTCAATGCTAATCGGCCATTCTCCTATGGGAGTCTTCACAAACCCAAGTTTCACCAATAAGTATACAGATTAACTGTTTTCATTTCTTTTCTCTCAGGATGCTGGTTATAAATACAATACAATTTTATTATAAAAATGCATCTTCATTGTAGGAAACTTGGAAAAGTATAAAAAAGGAGAAAAACACACTCATATTCTAATCATCTTAACCATTGGATTCTTTCTAGTCTTGTATTTTTTCATTGGATTTTTTCTAGTCTTGTTTCTATGGGCTTAAATGTGTATACATGTCTATATGTGTATATATATATATATGTGTGTGTTTTAAGCAAAATTGGTAATATTTTACAAACACATTGTTTATGTGTTTTGCTTTACACTTAACGCGAGCACTTTAGTTATTTAAAAATATTTATCAAAAATATTTTTTGCAAGCATAATTGTAATTGCTGCATAATACTTATTTGTATATACCACTAAAGTGCACTTCAGTAAGGATTGCCATTTTGTTGTTTGGTTTTAAAAGTGAAATGACTTTAACAACCACATGGCAAAGCCCAAATGAGTAAGGATTGATTTGGTATTTGGAAACAGAATAAAGGCAAATGTCATAAATTGTTGATTGGAAAATTTCCATTCAAAATTATTTTTTCTATTCATTTGGGAAGGTTGTTTTTTAGTAAGTACAACTCGGTTTTGCTTTGAAACTCCAAACTTAAAAAAACAAGAATCAGGTGTACACAAGGCGTGGAAATGGTGTTGTGTCCTTGATTGTGTTTCCACCACTGAACAGGGAGGGCAGATGAGGTACCACCGAGCCAGGTATGCAGGTAAGTGTGCTAAATGTGGGGAAAATTATGGTTTTACATGGTTTCTGGGACTTGAAATAAGAAGAGAACTAGAATTATTTTCAAGATTTCTTTGCCTAACCCTATTCTTTACCCTCTTCCGGTAAAAGGTGGGTTTTAGGGGGGGTAGGGAAAACCAGAAAAAGGGTTCTGGGAGATAGATGTAGAAGAGAAGGAACCGGACACTCATGTAACTTGCACCTTCTCCAGGGAAGAAATAGCCACAGCCCTCACATGAGAAGCAGAGTGCTTTCCCTAGTTCTCCTTTCTCTCACTCCTCCTCTCCCGCTGAAACCAAAGTACAGGTTGAGCTCCACGGGAAGTCCTGCAGACTAAGAAAACCTTCCCCGGAGCCCTAGAAAAGAGGCCTCGGCCCAGGACAGCCTGTGTTCCTCAGGTGTGTCCTGAGCCAGGTGCTGTGGGAACAAATTTGTAGGTGTATTTGGACTTCAGAATCAGAAAGTCTGCTTCTCTGCCATAATAGGAAATAATTAATGGGAAGAGGTCAGCACAGAGCAAAGGCTCAACACATCTCGTTACCCCTTGTTCAGACTGCAGCACGGAGGGATCTCAGCGCTAACACAATCAAGTTGCACAGCGCCCATGAAGGCAGAATCACAGAAAATAAGGAGCCACCTTAGTCAATGATACTGTAGTGACTATGTATGCTGCCAGGTGGGTACTAGAAATATCAGTGGGAACACTTTGTAAAGTATAGGGTTGTCTAATCAGTATGTTATACACCTGAAACTAATAATAAAATAATACTGAATCTAAACTGTAATTTAAAAAGTTAAAAAATGTTTTTGAATAAATAAAGTTCAATAAAAGAAGGAACACCCAGGCTATTAAATATCAAAGCCCCTTTAGCTGTTAGAAGGGTGGGTGTTGAGGTGGGCCCTGTCATGTGGCAGAGGGCATCCCTGCCACCCTGAACTAGTGCTCTCTGGCTCTAAACATTTAAAGACATGACGAGCACAAACAAACCTTATAAAACCTACAGAGTATTCTCGTGACTGCAAATTTTATACTGAGGGAAAGTTTTAGTAGAAATAACCAGCACCCAGTTGAGACTCCTACAAAAACAACACGAAACGCCCTGAAAAAGGTGGGCCTACTTAGGTTGCTGCCAGATTTCCAATTCACAAAGGCGTGTGTGTGCTCCTCTCAAGGTTGTTATTGAAGCCTGGCGACTTGCTGTGTACAATTGGAGCTACCCGGAGAGGCTCCCTCGCGCTGTGAAATTTCCTAACTAACCCAATTCTGACTTCAGCTTTCAACATGACTCTGCTCAGATTACCCCTTTCAACAAACAACCCGCTGGTTCTCTTCTCTGTTCTCCCAGGAAACATGGGCGCTGAGTGGTTTTCCGAGGTATGTGTTACTTGGTCTCACCCCGGAACAGAGGCGATTTTGCCTCATTCAACTTCAAAAGGCTCCTTTGATAAATTGATTTGGGGTTCTTACTTAAATATCGAACAATCCAGCTTATTAGCACTTCTACTTTGTCTTTTAAAAAAATGAATTTTTTTTTTTATTACACCCAGTAAAGTCATACAAAGAATGTCCAGTTTCTCCTTAAGCAATTAAGAAAAGCCACCTGGATGTAATGTACAGTGTAAGGAAGGCGGTCAATTATATCGTAATAACTACGCATGGTGACAGATGGCTGCAAGACTTATTGTGGTGATCACTTTGCAAGGTACATAAATGTTGAATCACTATGTTGTATACCTGAAATTAATATTGTATGTCAAGCATAATTAAGAAGATATTTTTTAAAAAGGATATATGTTTGAGGAAAAAATTAAAAACCACCCCGGGTATCAGCCACAGGGAGGCTGAGTGACGCAATGTTTAACAGTTGTCCCCTCTGTCTGGGGCCTTATGCCTTAGTCCTACCAGGTCACAGTATTCAGCTGTCAGGCCACTTGTGGGGTCTTATTGCATAAATGAACCAGATTATGTCAGACTAATTCTGAGAGATCAAACTCAGCAGACTCACTGGTGAAACAGTGGGCCAACTTAAATAATTTACAGTGAATCAAATGCCAGTTCAAACCACAGAACAACTGCTGCTAATTGGAATATTCCCTCATCCACAGAATATTTATTGATATTAAGCCAAACATTAGTGTTCCTTCAAGCATAGTTTGAGAAGTGATGATTTAGACAACATGTATTGAAACAATTTCATTATATTATCTCTACTCTAGGAAGCAGCTAAAAAACACCCTCTCCAGGGGCCTTGCCTGACTTTACCTCTATTGTACTACTTACTCTGGAACACAGTGTGAATTACCTCTCTCTATTTCCCCTTGGATTGTGTGCTTTTCAAATGTATTAGCCACAAGTTTGGCTTTGTAGATTAATTGAATGAACAAATGGGTAAACCAATGAATGGCTGAGTGCTGCATCAGATGTGTGTAATGTTGGAAGAATTGCAAATGATGAGTAGCTGTATAACCCAGGACTTTCCATGTGTTATGGTAATGTTATTACCCACCTTGCGAGGTTGCTGAGGAGAAAAAAATGAGATAAGCCCTATTATTTTATTCAACGACTTTATAATCGAGTGTTTACTCTAAGCCAAATACTGTGAGAACATTCCAAAATGCTTAAAAGTGATATTTCTATTTATTTCATAATAGAATTTGGTTGGGAATGCCTTTAACTGTAAATACATCACTAGGGAGGGCAACTTTCCATTGCTCTCTAACATCCTGTTTTGGGATTTTCCAGCTAGGAATTAACATTTCCTCAGAGCTTACTGGTATTACTACTTTGTAGTACTGTAACAATATGAATGGTTCCGTAGGGATCCTGTACCAGAAGCATTTTGATATTCTTACTTGGTTTAATTTGGATATGGTTGCAGAAAAAGAAAAGAGGGGGGGGGGGACTTAACACATTTGTGTTTTAATAATTAAACATAATCCTTTAAAGATATCATGCCTTTTTTTTTTTTTTTAAACTTTAATTTCTATTGCACTTGGTGTGTTCCAAATAATCAGAGCATCTTTTGAGTATGGAAAACAAGTTTGGTAGAACTTGTATTTATATTTGAATTTATATTTGTTTGGCAGTTGCATACTAGAGCAATGCAAGAAACATTTTCAAAATTTGAAACTATTTGGGTTTTTTAAAAGCATATATTATGTAAGTTAATGAGCACATGGCTTTAAAATGGTATACACACTAATATGTGACTGACAAGAAAAGTCAGGAACAAAAGGGCATTTTCACTAAGAACAGCTAGGTTTTGGAACTAACAAGCATAGAGCACATAGATAATTCGGTAATTGTTGCATGGAATAAACATATATGGTAAAAAGCCCATTACTTTGAGAACTTGCTTATGTTTTCCAAAATAACTTATAACGTCATTGTGGATAATGGGTGGATTTCTTTCAGTGGTCATGGTTTCATAATTGGTAAGACCTAAAAAATGTCTGAGCTTCCAGTGAGAAGTTTTGCTATTGTAGCCCTTTTCTAGAGTGCTATGGTGTATTAAATTGCTCTGGGTTGAGTGTTTTAAATTCTGATAGATATGGGTCCCAAAGGCACTCAGATAAAGCGGCAGAAAGACAGAGTCATTGACCTCAATAGCCACTTACGTCAAATAACGAGTTTGTACGTGACTACAGATTGTGTTGTGCTTCTTTACTAATGAAAAACGGGTTTCAAACACTTTGAGGTTTGGGTCTCAGACCCTCATTTTCATAGAAAACCTGATAAATTTAAACCACTCAGAATAATTTAATATACATAGCTGCCGAAGATTGACTTCAAATGTAAAATCAAGAGTTTGACTCATGGCTAAGTATTCCTAAAGGGGGGTTCATTGCATCAGGGCCAGGGAATCTCCGGGGTCCTCCTGGCCGGAAGCTGAAGTCCTATGCCAGGAGCTGCAGGTAAAGGAGGAGTAAGGTTTGATGCTGGCAGAGGTGCCACCAAAGGCAGGGCGGCCTCAGGCACAGGGGGAGGTTCCGGGTTCTGTCTCTAGGGGGTTGTGGTGGTTGCAGTGCTGAAAGTTGGTGTTTTCCCAGCAACATTGGGAAGGACTGGTGTTCGCGGGCCCAGATGGTGGGCAGATGCTCATGTAGCCCGGGGAGGGGAGGTGTGGCTGGGCGGTGTGGCTTTCATAAGCCGTGTCTGTAAATGACGCTCTTGTAGTCACCACGTGTAACAACCACAAGACTTAGTGGTGTGAAAAAACAACAACAACCCGACTTTTATTCTGTTCATAAATTCTTTGGACAGGGCACAGCAAGGACAGCTTGTTTTAATGAGATCTGAGGTCTCCTCCAGAAGACTGAAAGTCTGGGGCTGACATTATCTGGAAACTGGCTCCCTCTGTCTGGTGGATGACCTGGCTGTCAGCCGAGGGACTTTTCTGGGGGTATTAAGGGGAAGAGCCACACGTGGCTTCTCCATGTGGCCCGGGCTTTCCCTCAGCGTGGCGGCGGGCTGTCTGGGGTGAGCATCTTAAGCAGGGCTGGCTTTCTGGGCCTGTGGTCACTGCAGTCACACAGGGCCCCACACTCAAACGGAGCCTGTGCTTGGTTTGTGTTTTGTTGTCATTGTCATGAGATGTTGAATCTTGGAATAAGGGGCTAGTTTTCATGTTACACTGGTTCTCACAAATTAAGTAGCTGGTCCTGATTGTGTGTGTGTGTGTGTGTGTGTGTGTGTGTGAGAGAGAGAGAGAGAGAGAGAGAGAGAGAGAGAGAGAGAGAGAGAAATAATATAAATAATATTGCCGTTTTTAGCCTAGTCTAGGAAGTCAGGCTTCCACCACACTTCTTCTGATAGAAGTGAGTCGCTGAGATGTCCCCTATTTGAAGAGAGAAGAATATACTTCCCTGCTTGAAGGATGTCAAGATTCTGGGAGAGTTTGTGGCACACGAATATTGCTGTGCTTAGTTTTCACCAATACAATCTGTCATAGGTGCAACCTACTGGGTAGAGTTTTTATGTTGGATAATCTTGTGTAACAGAGCATTAAAATTAAAGTCAGGGACTCTGACCCCCAGATGGACTTGATGTGCTATTCTATAATAGGATCACAATATGCAACATTTACATCCCATGACTTCAAGCCACTCGACCCCTTTCAGATGGAAAGGGTTCATCTGGAGGAGAATTTAAATGATTTCTCTGAAAACAACAGTTGCTCCGTCCCAGGGAATGGTGGTACTCCCGCTTTACTAAAAGGAGACCTCAAAGGTTTTGAACCATGTTCCTTGCAGTTGGGATTCTGAGAGGACTAGTGCCCAACTTATACCTGGCAAAACCAAAGAGGACAATGACAATGGGATAGACTGCTGTCTTTTTAAAAAATATATCTATTTTATTGATTTTTTACAGAGAAGAAGGGAGAGGGATAGAGAGCTAGAAACATCGATGAAAGAGAAACATTGATCAGCTGCCTCCTGCACGCTCTCCACTGGGGATGTGTCTGCAACCAAGGTACATGCCTTTGACCGGAATCGAACCTGGGACCCTTGAGTCTGCAGGCTGACACTCTATCCACTGAGCCAAACCAGTCAGGCTGCTATCCTTGTTGTTTAATTAAAATCTTATATTATGAAATATGTTATTTATTACTATTACTTTATTTAAAATAAGTTTTATTTTTAAATTATATTATTAAAATTATTTTAGCTTCTTAAGATAAACTTAGTGAGGTCTTTATGATCAGACTGTAGAGTGTAAACAAAGTAGGCCCCAGGTTAGGGTTATTTACGAACTCACCACATACTCACAGGGGCTACGTGAGGATTTGACCGCATCCGTGATTAGCGGGAATCTTCCTGAGGATCGCTTGGCCGTCATCAGACCCTCTCAGAGGTGATGGAAGGAAGATGTCCGATGGGCCCAGGGTACACGATTCCCTCGGGAAAGGGGAAGGGAGGTATGGGGACCTGCTTTCTCTGTGCTTTTGGAGATAACTGCAAATACTTGGATTCAGGCAGGATGAAGGGTTCATACTTTCAGATTTCAAAGGAGCAAAGGAATATTTCCTGTGGACCGGATATGTGAGTAACTTGGGTCAGTGAATCCATGTGGGCTTATCATAGGTTTTGTCTCTTAAAGCCCTAAAGGGGTGAAGGACCAGAAGCCAGAAATTAGAAATAATATCAGATTATTAAGGGCTGTAGTAGTACCCACAACTAAGGTGACCCACCATTCTGGTTTGCCTGGGCCTCGTTCCCAGGACACATCTTTCAGTAGTAAAATAGGGACATTCTTTGACAACCTAAGCAAAACAGCATGCATCTGCCTATCTGCCTGCGCCCCCCCCTCCCCCCCCCCTCCAAGATGCAGGGATTGCAGGGGAGGGATCCCAGGAGAGACTCCACAGCCACCTATGAAAGTGTTCATGAAAGAGAGACCTGTTAGTAAACATTTTAAACAAAGCCAGCTTCAGGACAGACATTTCTTAGCCCCTTGTCCTTTTTCTCTCTTCTCTTGGCTCTGGCTCCAGGGACACTGGCTACCAAGCCGTGGGAGGCACTGGGAGGGAGGAGAGAAAGCACAAGGTGGATAATAAGCCGCCCACAGAGAAGCAACCCCAGCAAGGGGCCAGGAGAAGGTCTCATACTAAACCAATTTCAGTTTCTGATTGGATAAGAGATTCTAATTATTAAATTTAAAAACTATTTGCTACTTTAGCTACTTTTGTCACCACATAGATACCTAAGAGTATCTAGAAAAGTCCTAGATGTGTCTGAGTGCTCATCTAGGGGCAAGGGAAGGTCAACTTTACTGAACTACTGTGCAGGCAGAGTGCATCACAAGAACAGAAGTGCTGTGATCTTGTTATGGTCATGCTAGCTCAATATCTATGACCTGTAAAATTTAAAAAACAAAACAAACCCTTTTTGGCTTGGGGCAGGGTAGAGATGGGCTGGAGAGGGTCAGTGGGGGGAGAAGGGGCACATATGTAATACTTCTAGCAATAAAGTATTATTAAAAAAAAAAAAAAAAAAAACCTTCCTGAATGAGAAGCAACAAATTGTATGTCAAAGAAATAATTTGTCATTTCTTTCAATTTTTTAAAATTTTCACTTGAGGATATTTTCCCATTGATTTTAGGAAGAATGGAAGAGAGAGGGGAAGACAGAGAGAAACATCAACGTGAGAGAAACACATTATTGATTGGTTGCCTCTTGCAGGAGCCTGACTAGGCCTAGGCCAGGGAGGAGCCTGCAATGTGCCCTTGACCAGAATCGAACCTGGGACCTTTTGGTCCACAGGTCGATGCTCTACTCACTGAGCCAAACCGGTTAGTGAGTTGGCTGTCAGTTCTTTTACTCCACTTTTTAAAAATTATGCAATTTCCATGAACTGCTAAAAATCCTTAGGATGATCTAGTTAGACGCAGAAATAAACCCACCCACCCCACCCTTAGGTTGGCCCCCAGTCATCAAATGGCCATTCCACTAAGATATATAAAAATATTTGCTTCTTCCTCAGTCCAGAGGTCCAAGAACTCTAGGAGATAAGCATCAGATCTTCCACATGAACTTTGGGTTCATTTATTCTCTGGGATGATTGTCAGAAATGATTCAGCCTCCTCTGGATCCACCCCACCCTCTCAGTCAGGTGACCCCACCCACCTGCTCCTTCCACCTGTGCTCAGCTCGGTTCATCTACTTCTATCTGAGTTCTGGCACCAAGGAAATGCCCTTTCCAGCTGATTGTCAGTATCGCTCTTCCCATCCAATCCCTGCACCCACCCATACCTGGCACCTAGTCTCAAAAAGTGATACCTTGGTCTTTCTGGAATAAGCCATCTGTAACTTCCGACTCTGCTGCCTGGGATTTCTGTTAGGGCCCTTGTTGCTGCAGCCCAGGCACTGCTTCTTGATTATTTTGGATCTGGATTCTAGTCTCAATTCTGTTATTATGCTCAGTATAATTTCAGACAATTGTTTTAGTCTCTGCAAGCCTTAGTTTCTTCATCCATGCACTTGGTATAAAAATAGCTGTTTTTCTTAGAGATATGGTGAAGAAACAATAAACTTAAAAGCAATTCAGTCAAGTTAGGTAATAAATATATGAATGATGTTATTATTAGTACAATCTGGTTACCAAGATCGAGTTGGGGATTCTACTATTGAAAACTTATCTTTACCCTTTTCTATTATTACTGCATCTCTTGGCCCTTTACCTGAATCCCTGATTCTCAAGACCTGGTGTTCTAAATGCTAATATCTACACATGGACCATCTCCCTAGGGTCAATGTCCTCCTACTGATTCATGCAAATGCCAACTTCTCTCCTTCAATCTTAGATGTGCCTCTCAAGTCATCTCTGACTATTATCTCTATTCCAATCTCTTAATGACTATAGATATCTGTATAATTCCAGTTTAACTACCACTCTTCTGCCTTCTGCCCTCATAGCAGTTCTACAGAAAAAAACAAAAAACAAAAAACAAAACAAAACAAAACAATACAAAACAAACAAACAAAAAAACACACAGGAGAGTAAAATGTTCTGGACACCAGGTAAAAAGTTTTGGAAGAAGTAAAGAGTGAACAATCATATCACATATTAACAATGAAGGAAGATGAGGACTGAGAATGAATTATTTGATTTGTCACCATGGAAGTTAGTGGTGAGCTTGATAGAAACAAATTTGGGGAACAAATAATGGTAACAAAACTTTGATTAGAATAGGTTCAACAGGGAGCAGAAGGAGCTAAATTAGAGACAAGTATAGACAGACCTTTCAAGGAGTGTTGTTTTTAAGGGAATGAGAAGAATGGGCAAGAGCTGGAGAGAGAAATGGGATGAGGAGAGTTTTTAATCAGTGAAAATTGACATAAAGGCATATGTGTAGGCTGATAGGAAAGACCCAGTAGAGAGGAATACATTGATGGGGCAGGAGAAACAGAGGAAATTGCTGGAGCAATGGCTTGAATAAGTTAGAGGGGATAGGATCTAGTGCACCATTGGAGGGATTGGCCTTTTGGAACATGAGTGGATCAACCATGATGCAAGAAGGGAAGTGGTGCATGTGCACACATGCAGGTGGGAGAGTAGATGTGAAGGGACCCCTCTAATTGATTTAATTTTCTTATAGTTACAGAGGAAGCAAAGTCATCCCCTGGGAATGAGGATGAAGGAGGTGTTGGAATTTGAGAAGAAGGTAGGAGAATAGTCACTTTGGAGAACAAAAGTGTAAATGACCTAAGTACAATATAATTGCTGGACAATGTAAATCGCCCCCATAATGTAAGTGACAGGCATCTAGATTGATGGCATCAGTGGATTGTTCTCTAAACATGTCTATCTGGGTCTCTAAGTGTGTTCATCTATCTCTGAACATAGGCATAGAGTACAAATAATGTTCAATTTAACCAGGATTGGCCTTCAACCGAGAGTGTTTGATAATGCAAGAGCAGAACAAATGTAAGGAAGTGATAAGTCACCATGGAATTTAAACTGGATAATGGGAGAAATGAGTGAGGATCCAAGGAGAACCAGTGAAAATGTAGAATCAGTGAATGGAAGTATTTGTGGAGTTGAGGAGTTGTTGAAAGTGTGTTATAGGAAGTGAGCTGGGGAATGAAAAGTTAGTTATTGATCAGAATGTAGGCTGTTTAAAATTGATAGAATCAAGGATTTGCAGTTATTATGTCCAAGGATATTTCCATAGAAATGAGAGGCCAAGGTCTTGGGAAGGACAAGATCATTGGAAGAGGGGAGAGCAAGAAACTGAGAGGACAGACAGAAGCATCATCTACATGCATTGTGAACTCACCAAGAAATATGAGAGGCATAGATTAGAAAGAGTGGATCTTATACTAGCTTCCAAGAATAATAAGAAATAACCAAGCAGTACTGAGTGGGAGTGTAGATGATTTCAACCAATCCAGTCACCTGCAGAATGACATCCAGATCTGGCTTACAATGTCCTCCCAGCTCTTCCATACAGGCAAGTGGACAATGAGGATCCATTGTTCAATGCTAAAGTTGTTATCCTCCTAATCATTATCTTTTAGTTTGTTGAATCATAAGTATTAGAAAACACAGAGAGAGGAAAGAATTTGGAGTAATAACAGTCCAGTCAAGTAATTAACTTCAAAGTGTGGCCTGGCATCCCCTGGAGTTCTCCGGGCCTTTTCTCAGCTCGTAACTGTTTTCATAATAATATTAAAATGTCATTTGCAGTTTTTACTTCTTGTCTTATGCACGCACAGGCCCCATGATGTATGATGGCACAACAGATGAAGTGTAGAAGTAGACTTGAGAATTCATCTATCTTCTATTAAACTAGAAACTAAAGAGATTTCAAATGATGTGAAACTGCCATTTGAATTTTTTTTTTTCTGTTTTGGAAAATACTGTTATTCTTCCCATAAAAATAGTTATTTGTATTAATTTTTTGTTTATTTACTTTAAGGTCCACCAATTTATTAATAAAATTTACCAAGTGTCAACTATGTAATAGATATTCAAGGGATTCTGAGATAATTTGTGTAGCTTACAGGATGATGGAGAAATCAGACACAGAAACAAATAAAACATAATGTTTTAATGGTATGATAATATTTTCTGTCTGTAGGTATAGCTACATTTCCTCCTTTCTGTTCCTTCTTCCCCCACCCCTTCTTCTCACAGCCAGTGTCTCATCATTTGAGGTCTCAGCTAAAATATTTCCTTCTCAATAAGATTTCCCTTAGTCTATCAAATAAATTGTCTGAAGTGTCCTACTGCCATTCCCTTTCATGAACACATCTGAAGACACCAACCAACAGAATATGCCAAATGTCATAAAATATATGTGAATCTATGGTTCTTTTATATACAACTGTAGTGCCCCCCCTTTTTTTTAAAAAAATCTTTATTGTTGTTTTTATTTTTTTTATTAATTTCAGAGAGAGGGAAAGGGAGAGATAGGAGTATCAATAATGAGAATCATTGATTGGCTGCTCCTGCATGCCCCCTAGTGGTGATTGAGTAGGAAACCTGGGCATGTGCACTGACTGGGAATGGAACTGTGATCCCTGGCCCCCCATTCATGGGTCATGCTCAACCACTGAACTACATCAGCTGGACTTTATTGATGAAAGTATTACAAATGTTCCTCTCATTCTCCCACTGACCCCTTTCACCCTGCAGTGCCCTCCCCCAGGCTCTCTGGGTGCTGGCTTTGAGGAAGTAAGTGTCACGTTAGGAAACCCCAGTAGGTCCTGGAGGAGCTGAAAGTGGTCTCCAATCCACAGCCAACAAGAAACCAAATCCCTCAGTCTTACCACTCCAGGAGACTGAATTTGCCAACCACTTGAGTGAGATTGGAAGCATATCCTCCCCAACCATAAACGCAGATGAGGCTGAAGTCTCAGCCAAAATCTTCCCGTCCTCCAAGGGTTATTGAGGTACAACTGACAAATAACATTGTAAGTCTGCAGTGGGATGGTTTGATATGTGTATACATTGTGAAAGGATTCCCTCATGGGATTAATTAACACATCCCGAACCTCACATATTTACTGTTGTTTTTTGTTTTTACTGAGAGTATTTAAGTTCAATTATGGTAGCACATTTCAATTTATAATACAGTGGTATCAACTATAATCACCATTTTATATATACATTAAGTGTTAAGAACATACAACTTACTTATCATTCTACCTCTCAGAGATGAGTTACTGTATTATCTATTTTCTTTTGTCTTTTTAAACAAAGTTATCATGTTGTATATATTTACTACTCTTACTTGGCCTTTCATTATGAGCATTTTCTAATTTGATATCATTTGAAATCATTCTATGTAGTGAGGTATGTATTCCGTTTAGATTATTCAACTTATTTAGCCAGTCTGCTCTAGTTGGACAGGAGAAGTTCCCTGCCCCCCATTTTCAATAAAGAATACTAGAGGCCCAATGCACGAAATTTGTGTAAGAATAGACCTTCCCTCCCCTGGCTGCTGGTGCCAGCTTCCTGCTGGCACCAAGAACCTGGCTTCCCTCCACTCACCAGCACCTGGGACCCAGGCTTCCCTCGCAGAGAGAGGCCCTGCCCAGTTGTTGCAGCCCATCAGCCAGTGGCCAGGGCCCCCCTCTGTGGGGTGATCATGGGCAATGGCTGGGTTTCTGACTAACCATATTGCGTCTGCCTTGGCTGGCCTGGTGCCGGTGGGTGTCCCAGATGGTCGTATGGATAGTTGGATGGTCATTCTGCTGTTCGGTCGTTGGGTCTATTTGCATATCATGCTTTTATTATATAGGATTTGAATGTGTCCCTCTCTATATGGTCATTTATTCTACACACATGCACACACATACACTGGTGCATGCCAAAAACTGTGAATATGTTCTTGTCTACATTACTGGTTCAAAAGCATCTACTTTACTGAGGAAAATAAATATTGCAAAGATTTAACATTCTCCCAAATTTACTTAGACATATATTGTTATAGTTTTAGGTACTGTATTTTCCGGCGTATAAGACAACCCCCCCGAATTTTACAGTTAAAACATAGGTTTAGGCCTATATTCGCTGTATAAGACTACCCCCCACTTCCGAGGCAACACCAGTTCTTTTTTTTTAATAGACTGCCTCTCTGACTCTGGCCAATCTGAGCAGGCTTTTTTTTCGTTTCAAAAGTCGTCTTATATGCCGAAAAATACAGTAATCCAATAAAAGTGCCAGTGGATTGAAATAAAATGAGCCCAACATCATGTGGACAAATTAACAGATAAGAAACACTTTAAAGTTAAAGACATTACTGAGGGGTAATGTTGATTATAATGAATATGAAAATGTATTATAAAACTAAGACTATTAAAACAGCATGGTTTTGGATTAAAAGAAAAAAATAACAAAATTACCTAATAACATAGTGTAGCATATATAGAAACAGTATACAACTAAAGGCAGTATCGCAAACAAATAATGACACTGAAGGCTACTAAAGAAAAGGTGTATTAACTCTTTAGAAGACAATAAACAAACAAAAGCAAATTCCATTGCTTATCAGCTTGTTTGAGATAAAATCAGAAGGAAAGACACATGGTGCCATCTTGTGGCAAAACAGATAACTGCATACATATGCTTAATGCAGCATCTATTGGCAGAAATTTAAAACAGAAGGAGACTCCAGGGAGGTAAATTATTCATTAATAAAAAGACTTATACCTCCCTTTTCAGCACTAATTTAAGGAAAATCTTGTCATACTGATAATATGATTTCACTGTTTTCGAGACTCTAATAAATGGTAGCAAATATATAATGATCCTAAGTAACAATGTAAGAAATTACAGTTGTAGACACTCATGCCAACCTGTCAGACATTTTAAAATAACACGAAGTAAAAGAACAATTTCAGTAAGAGAATGCTGAATGAAAATTCCTGGGTGGGAGTAGAATCTGCCAGTAGTTATAGTTTTGAATAATAATTCAGCCCTGGAAACTGCTTTCAGGATTACGGAGCCGCATGGCAGTCCAGAGCTCTCCTGGCCTTGTGGCCACTGTGGCTGTACAGCTCCTGGGGTTTAGTGTAGGCTTCCACGCTCCTCACTGTCCCCGGGTAGAAGCTCACACATGCAATCCCCTCCCCATTGGCTCTACCTTCAGGCTTTCTATCCGTCAGCTAAATGGCTACAAGGACCCAGGGGCGAGTCTGCAATGAAGCCTTTCCATTTCCGGGAACAAGCCCGCCTTCCCATCCACGTGGCCTCAGCACAGGTGCCCTGTTATCATGTACTCTGCTCCTCTTCAGAGGCGAGCTCCCGGACTAAAGCTGGGCCCCGGGCGTCCTGTGGATTGGCGTTTTGGATTCAGGACTGAGAAAACTGGGTCATTCTGTCCTGGGTTAGCTTAAGATTCAGGAGCTTTGGGTGACCATTAATAGAACGGGAGAAACAGAAAGAGCCCGTGAAGGGGAGGAAGCCCAAAGGAGCAGCAGTGGGCGAGGGAGGCAGAGCCCGGTGCCCCCGTCCCTGCTCCTGACAAGCGCCTTTGCTGCCTGCTAAACTTGGATGTTCAGTCAGTTTCTCCTTGGTCTCCTTCTATTCCCAACCAGCCCTGATAAACTCCCCTTTCCTGAAGCAAATGTAAAAAATTCTTTCTCTCGAATTCAAGTGTACTAATACATCTTTTGCAGGACAAAACCGATCTGTATCTTTCAGTGGCCGCTCATGACCTTCACATCGAGTCCACATTCTTTAGCATGGCCTCTGAGGCTTCTCGTGATCTCCCACGCCTCATGCCGGCTTTCCCTAGCTCTCCGCCTCCTCTCATGCCCCCTGCCCCCTCTTCCTCCACCTTCCATGCTCGAGCCATACCCAAAGACTACTACTTGTGGTGCTATGGCATTCTACCAGCCTCTCAGCCAGGCTGCTTTCTCTCCAAGACATACGGTACTCTTCCAGCACCTTCATCCACCAGCAGGTTCTATTCATCCGCCACTTGCTCCAGCTGAGTTTTGGTTCTTCTACCTCTGTTAGCTCTGTGACTCCGACCCCCATGGTAGCTATTATCACTGTGTTTCCCAATGGTCTGTTAATTTGCTTGTCTCTCTCAGGAGACTCTAAGCTCCCCGAGGAAAGGGCAGGGCCAGCCTCACCGCTGCATGCCAATGCTTTGTGCATCACCTGGAGAATAGCCAGGGCTCAAACATCTGTTCAATGAGCAAATAAATACACAAGGAGAGCCGTATCTGTTGTCTAAGCGAGAAACACGAAATCCCCAGCGAGCTGCAAATCTTTTCAGAGCAAAGTGTCCAATCAGTCTCATTTCTGCTAAGATCAGGCCTGTAAATCTCTGTTAATGTTTATTTGAGAGCTGCAGCCTCAGATTTCAAAACCAGACAAATAATTCTAACATATGTAACTCCTTCCTAGGCTAAATCAAAGCTAAATGCACATGAATCAATATACGGATTGACTGTATTTTGTGGACATGGGTGGTTCAGACACCTACGAGGAGATAAATAAATGTTTGAGGTGGGTCCTTCAATGAGTTTTACAACTGGTGCCAATTTGGCAAGCTTGACCGGGCCCTACCAGTGTGAGGAACCATGATTTTGGTATGATGTTGGGGAATTTGTGGCTTCCATCTGCTGGTTATCTCACAAAATGTGGAGCTGAGAAAATCACATACTGATTAAATCATAGAATCCCACACTTGGAAGGGACTTCATGAGATGATCTGGGCCCGCCTCCTGAAGGTCAATGCATAAATCATCTTGTGCAGATGGCTGTTTATACTATTTTTAAAGCTCTTTAAGGATGGAGATTACACAGCTTCCCTTGATAGTCTGATCTTCATGGTCAAGAACTTCCTTTTTTAAAAGCCCATCTTTGCATTGCAGTGTGCCCCATTCTCTCTCTCTCTCTCTCTCTCTCTCTCTCTCTCTCTCTCTCTCTCTCTCTTCTCCAGCTCTCTGTGAATATGGTAAGTACACAATCAACCTTTCCTACTAATTATCTCTGGTCCACACTCCATACTGTTGCAATTAATCATTACGATTTCTGCTATTTCTTTCCCCCTCCCCAAACTACACAATTGCAATTCTTTTATTTTTCACAAGACTTTTTTTCTCTCCATCTATAAGGACTTTTTAAATTAAAAGTTTTTCTCCTGTAGCTCACTGTATAAAACTGGTAATGGTATTTCTGCTCAAGTTCTAATTGGCTACAAATAATAGCAAAAATTTCTACTTGTCTACTCTGCCAGCATGGCTCAGTGGTTGAGGATCAACGTGTGGACCAGGAGGTTATGGTTCGATTCCCAGTCAGAGCACATGCCTAAGTTGGGGGCTTGATCCCTAGTGTGGGGCATGCAAAAGGCAGCCGATCAATGATTCTCTCTCATCATTGATGTTTCTCTCTCTCTCCCTCTCCCTTCCTCTCTGAAATCAATAAAAAAATATTTTTAAAAAAGTCTTCTTATCTTATCCCAGTATTGTATTTACTGTTTAAGTTATATCAGTTCTTTTTGTTTTGTTTTGTTTTGTTTGTTGGTTGGTTTCTGGACTAAGTTCTGTTCCACAATAAATCTGAAGCCTTTCACTGTCAACCTGCTACTTTCTACATGTCATATCTGTATAATGTGTCTTGGGTTTTGGGGTAGGCTAAATAAGTGCCTCCCCCCAAAAAGATGTTCACATCTGTACCCCAGGACTTGTGATTATGTTAACTTACATGGAAAAAAAGACTTTGCAGATGTGATTAGCTTCATGATCTTGTGATAAGGATTATCCAGGTTAATTCAAGTGATTACAAGTGTCCTTAGAAGAGACAGATAGGCAGGTTAGGCTTAGAGCGAAAAGAGATATGATGATGGGAGCAGAGATCAGAGACGTACACTGGGAATACAGAGGAGAGGCCACAGTCCAGGAATGCAGGCCGTCTCTAAGAGGTTGGAAAAGGCCAGGATATGAAGTTTTTCATAGGGTCCCTGCTAACTTTTCGATTTCAGCCTAATTAAAACCCATATTGAGCATCTGACCTGCAGAACTATAAAGTAATATAAATGTGTGTTGTTTTAAACAATACGTTTACAGTAATCTTTTATAGCAGCCATAAGAAATGAGCACAACTTTGACTCGTGAAAATACCTGCACTTGTTTTGAACTTCATGGTTTGATTTAATAGATCATTTTTGGATTTATAAATATTTCTTAGTATTATGTTCCCATCACCCAAATTCACAACAACATGGTGGTGTGATGGGGCGACCCGCAAGAGACGACCACCAGAGACAGAGGTCAAATGTATGAGCCTTTAGCAAGCTGGCCAGCGACTGCAGTTGCAGCACTTCACCACAGTAAAGGCCGAACTGCCCTGCAGACCACAGGTGTCACAGCAAATTTATACTCAGAATCCACAAGAGGGAGTTAGGACAGTTACATAGACAACCCAAAGGTTACAAAAGCTATTTCAGCCATTTCCAAGAAACTGAGGGCACAGGTGCAATGCCTGGGCACAGTTGGCAGGAGCTTGAACCGCCACCTCCCTCCAAACTCCAACCCACCCCATTGTTCAGTGACCTACTCCACCTCCTTTTGGCCCAAGGCATCCTGCCTCCAGGCCACGGAGGAGCTGTGCAAGGTTTGCAGCCCTAAGCAGTAAGTTTCCACTAGACTATTGCTAATCTTAACTTCTTATCAATTGTTTTATTTTTTTATTTTTTTATTTTTTAAAAAAATATATTTTATTGACTTTTTACAGAGAGGAAGGGAGAGAGATAGAGAGCTAGAAACGTTGATGAGAGAGAAACATCGACCAGCTGCCTCTTGCACACCCACTACCGGGGATGTGCCCGCAACCAAGGTACATGACCTTGACCGGAATCGAACCTGGGACCTTTCAGTCCGCAGACCGACGCTCTACCGCTGAGCCAAACCGGCTTTGGTCTTATCAATTGTTTTAAAGTATTTTATGTAATAGAGGATTTCTTGTATTGAAAGGGATTTATGTGCAAGGCACTGCACTATGAAGTTGGAGTGGGCTATCTTACTTACGTGTCACAACAAAACCACAACGTAGGCATTATTATCCCTGTTTTGCTGGGGCTTGAAGAAGCGAAGCGGCATGACCAGTCACAGGCAGAGTTGATGTTCAAGCCCAGACCGCCTGATTTTAAAGCACGTCTTTGCTCTGCTCCGCCACGTTGATCTGTCACTGCTCCGTGTTCAATTTCTCTATCTGGGGTAGAATATTAAGAATCTAGCCGAGACTGGTTTGGCTCAATGGATAGAGCGTCGGCTTGGGGACTGAAGAATCTGCAGCACCATGAATTTTCAGGAAAGATGTGTTACTATAAATGTATCTTTCTTGGGGGAGAAAAGCTAGTTTCCTAGAAATGTCATGTGCTTGTTCCAGATGTCAGATGGAAATGATTTCAAACATCAAAATTGAAATTGTGATTGTTGGAAAAGTCAGAGGGATCACTCAAAAGCATTAGGGAAAAGCAAAAACTCTCTCTGTTTTGGCAGGAACCTATAATTCCCCTGGGGGGGGAAAAATCCTCTCTCAAGAGTAAAACTTTTGAATTAATATCCGGCAAAGTTATGGTGTAAACTCATATTCTGCCTATCAAGTTTTATGAAACTGTATTATTCTTCGGTTGGTTTTTGTTACCTACATACTGGACATGTTAGCCAAGGACAGATGCTATTTTTCCCCCTGTGCCCTCTTCTTCTCAGTTCTCTCTGCTGGAAAGAGAAGACAGGACAATTGCGTTTTGAATACTCACCTTTCCCAGCTCTGTGTTACACGTAGTCTGCTCAGGCTGGGAGGAGGTACAACTTTGTTCTCCAGGCATCTCTTCTGAAGGAATCAGCTGACACATCAAACCAGCTAACAGCAAATCCTCGCGTTCTACCCATCAGCTCCCTTCCCTCTTTTCCATCTGAACAACTAGTAAGTATGTACATTTTTCAATTTTATATAATACAGTTTTCAAATGTAGAGTCAAGTCCTCCCCCTCTTTCAACCATACTGCTCCTATGTCCTCCTTAGGTATAAGGACACTTCTCTTGGGAAAAACCTGGAAGACCACAGAGACCACAGTGTTTTGTTACCTGTACCCCTCATTTCTTTCTGTCTCTTTTTTAACCCACTGTAAGTACATCTCCATCATTGTTTTGTGGGACAAGTTCTAGTAGGTTCTTGTGGGGTAGGGATAGATGTGGAAGCCAACTGGATATCTTTTCAATGACCAAACTAAATGTTCTGTTTCCCCTCCAGCCTCTAAAAACCTCCTCCTTGTTCAGTGTTTACGGCAAGTCCTTAAATAATATTGTTTTGTTCAAGGTTGCTTTGTTATAACATTGATGAGATGCCACAGGAACTTAACTCTTGTTTGTATCAATTAGCCTACAGTAAAATTAGTTTCATTGTATTTCCCCCCCCCCCCCCCCCCCCCCGCTTAAAGGCACAGAACTATCAATGACATTGGGTGTCATATATAATTATACATATCTGTACAGTATATGCAGTATAGGAATCTCTTTCATGGCCCACGTACAAAGAGTTCCAATTCAGGGTTCAGGTTCTGGAGAAGGGCCGCACACAAATGAAGAGACTTGAGACTTGAAGAAATTCAACTTGGCGATATGGGGGGCCAGGCGGTAGTCCAAATCTAGTGGGAGAACTACTCCTGCTCTGGCCCTGCCATCCCCTTTTATTGAGGCTTTGGGGAAAACATCTTAGGCAACATAAACAGAAATTTATATGGAGCCCTTAGGCAGGAAATAACAGAAACTTACACAGGACAAACAAGGTGGAGGCTGCTTTGGCTAACAATGTCTCAACTAAAGATTAGAGCAATTAAGGTTGTTGACCAGCCTTCCCGGCTTCCTGTCAACATCTCTTTTAGAGTGAAACTTATTTATTTTCCAGCAATGCAGCATGTGTGGAGATAACAATAAAATAAAATTTTAGATGTCTTAATATGATATAATTACATCAATAAATTTCCTAATATTGAAACACCCTTGGTAATTTGGAATAAATTACACTGGGTCATGGTGTATTAATATTTTTAATATGTTGTTGAATTCTATTTGCTGATTATTTTTTTAGGATTTCAAAATCAAGATTTATAAGTGAGATTAGCCCATACTTTACTTTTTGTTTCCTCTAGCTTATTCAAGTGTAGGTTTCAATGTTATACTCAGTTTATTAAAAGAATTAGGTCATTCTTCTCCTTATTTCCCCCAGCCTCTGGAATAATTTATGAAGCATGTTATTTACTCACTCTTTGAAAGTTTGATAGATGTTCCATGTGAAACCATCTGGATTTATACCATTTTATGAGTTGGTTCTTTAATACCTTTGAATACTTCTTTTATGGAAATCAGTTTGTTTAAGCTTTTTTGTCTCTACTAGTAAAAATTTTTAAAAGTTTCATTAAAAGTTGTATCCATATCTGTTAGATTTTTGTTCAGCACTTTCAGCAGTCTCAAATTTCTTTTAATTCACCTGTTTCAATGGTTATTTCCAAATTAATTTTATTTTATATATAAGGCTGAGAAAAGTAGATGTAATACAAATAAATAATGCTATAATTAAGAAATAATAATACATGAATAAGCTCCGTGTTTTGTGTACTCACAACTGTAACTTTGCTAAGCCCTGTATTGTTTACTTTTATTCTTTGCTTAGGCTGGCTAATGCTGTTCTATTTTATTACTTTTTATAAAGTCCTAATTTTGATAATTTATTCCTAAAATTATATTTTTCTACCTAAAGTAGTAAAGATTTTAACTTTATTATTATTTTCTGAGGTTTAACAAAATGTTAATAGATCTTGAATTTCATCAGGTGTGTTTGCTACATTTACTGAAACAAGCATATTAATTTTCTCCTGTTTATTTCTGTTAGTGTTGTGAATTACATTGATTTGCAAAACATGATAAACTACCCAGAAATTCTTAGAATGCACCATGTTTGTATTGTTATATTTTTCTTATATATTGCTAGATTTGATTATTAATATTTTGTATAGGATTTTTCACCTCTGTTCATTAATCACATTGGTCTTTTCCTTTTCTATAAAATCTTTGTTAGATTTTTGTATCAATATTATTCTGGCCTCATAAAATGAGCTGGGAAATATTCCTTATTTTTCCCTTATTTTGAAGAGTTTATGTAATGTTGGTGTCTTTTCTTCCTTAAATGTTTAGAATAATTCACCTGTTAAACCATCTGGGCCTGAAGTTCTTTCTGGAAAATTTTAAAAAATAACACATTCAACGTTTAGAGTACAAAGAGGACTATTAAGATTTTCCTATTATTTGTGTCTTTTGGCTAAGATCAACTGTAGTATTTGTGTCTATTTTAGTAATATTTTAAAAGAGTTTGTTCATCTAATTGCATACACTTTTATACAGAGGTGGGCAAAAGTAGGTTTATAGTTTATGAATATGCTAAACACAAAGTTAATAAAGCTATTGTAATAATCATAATCCACATATATTTTTTCCCGTATGAACAACTGTAAACCTACTTTTGTCCACCCCTCTATATTCTTATTATTCTTTTATTGTCTGTAAAATCTTTAGAATTTTCTCCTTTTATTATAGACTAGAGGCCCAGTGCATGAAAATTTGTGCAATGAGATGCGGGGGCAGGGGGGTCCCCTCAGTCCAGCCTGAGCCCTCTCACAGTCCGGGAGTCCTCAGGGGATGTCCTAACTGATATATGGCCTCACTCTGTGGAGGTGATGGGACAGACAATCAGAGGATAATGCTGTCCCATCACCCGGCCATTGCTGCCTGGCCTCCCTCTGCAGGAAGTGACCAGATGGGCCTATCAGAGAATGGTGCTGGCCCCCCTATTGCCCCTTGGTCGCTGCTGGTTGCTGCCCCTGCCCACAAGGCTGTTCCCTTCCTCTGCCCGCTGGCATGCACCTTGGCTGGCCTGGCACAGCCTGCTCACTGGCCCTGCTCCCTGCTGACTGGTCATTCTGCTGTTCTTTTGGTCGATTTGCATATTATGCTTTTATTATATATGATACTGGTAACTTTCTCTCTCTCTTTTTTTTTTCTTGCCTAGTCTTGCTATGAACTTATCGATTTTACTAATCTGGTCAAATAATTAACTTTTGGCTTTCTTCATTTTTATTGCCCGTTTTTGTGTATTTCATTATTTACTCTTATCTCTTTCATTTCCTCTTGTTTACTTTTTGAGAGTTGATTTTTTCTCTCTCCAGTTTTTTGAGGGGAAAAAAGTTAAGCTATTGTTTTTCTAATTTTTTCTTTCCTAAGAAATGTATTCAAAGCTATCTTATACCCATAAGCACTGCTTTAGTTGTATCTCCAGTTTGTATTTATTATATCTTCATTATCATAGAATTCAAAAATATTAAATTTTATTTTACTATGATCTCTTCTTTGACCTATGGGTTATATAGACGTGATTGCCTAGTTTCAAGCAGTTGTGAATATGTAAGATATTTTTTTTTAATTTTAATTTTTAGCTTAATTCCACTGGGTCAAAGATCATACTCTAAATAATTTCAGTCATTGAAATTTATTGAAGATTTTTGATCCAGCATAAGTCAATCTTGGTAAATATTTAAAGTGTACTTAAAATATTAATTTTATTATTCCTAGGTGCAATATACTATAAATGTTAAGTGTATTTAGTTGATTGAGTTTATCAGATCTTATTGATTTTCCTGTCAGTTTACTCTGTCAGCTCAGCCCTGAGAAAGAAGGAAATTCTGCCATTTATCAACACTGTGAATGAACTTTGAGGATATTATGCTTAGTGAGCTAAGCCAGACAAAGAATAACAAATATTGTATAATATCACTTATATGTGAAATCTAAAAAGGCAAATGCATAGACACAGAGAGTGGAATGGTGATTACCAGGGCCTAGAGGTGGGGGAATTGGGGAAACATTCTCAAAGGGTACAAACTTGCAACTGGAAGATGAGTAAATTCTGCCATCCAATGCAGAGCATAGCGATTAAAATCCACAATACTCTATTATTTACTTACAATTTGCTAGACTATATCTTAAAAGTTCTCATGCCCTTAAGAAAAAATCATTATGTGACTTGATAAGAAGGTTTGCTAAAACTAAGGTGGTAATCATATTACAATAAATAAATGTATAAAATTTGGTCATTGTACAATTTAAACTTACACAATGTTGTATGTTGATTATTTCTAATAATAAAAGCTTAATATGCTAATTAGACTGGATGTCATTCTGGATGACCTTCCGGATAAAGCCACAGCAGATGGGGCCCGAGGCAGCCACCACGGAGGGAGTAGAAGTAGGAGGGGCTGAGATCCTTGCACAAATTTTATGCATTGGGCTTCTAGTATTTCAATAAAAAAGAGAGGAAAGGCATTGGCAATGCTGTATATAAGAAACAAAAGTGTTTGGCCTGGCAATGACAGCAGACTGGCCCAAGATACTGGACAATGCAGGATGGGGAGATAAGGTATAGGGCATGACAGTTACTTAAATGTCAGCAGGTGCCAGGTAAGTGAGATGCATAAGTAAAGTGGGCCAGGGGAAAGTGCCTACTGTGTACATTACATGGGCATGGGTATTTGAGTGCATATAAGTGTGCAGTGTGTGTGTGTGTGTGTGTGTGTGTGTGTGTGTGTGTGTAGGGGGCACAATAATGAGCTGTGACTCTTCAAAAGGAGGCAGCTGGTATTTCTCTCCAGAAGAGTTTTGTTTTGTGGGTCTAATGTTGTCTGATGTCCTAATCTTACAAGAGAAGCCAGAAAACAATTGATTTATATAAAACATCATGTGTTTCCAATATTGGCTCAGAATGTTAACAACATGAAGCATTGCCTGGGTACCAGAGTTGGGTTGTGGACTTCAGGCTCAGGAAGAAGAGATGTTTGGAAGGAGTGGGGGCATGAAGAAGAGAAAACAGACAATAGTAAAGAAGCTTGAAGATTTTATTTAAGTATGTCTTTGATATATTGAAAGCTGAGCATTTTTATGACAAAAGTTTCAAGAAGAAAGTTTTCTTTCCAGTTTCACCACTCTGGCTACCAGCCCAATCCTTATTTTAATGCAAAGAGGCTGTGATTGGAATAAGTTATATGTACAAATCATATCATAGAAAAGCAATTTCATTGCTAAGTATAAGCAGGTTAGGGTACTTCATCCAAAATAAGAAGAAAACAAGAGATTTTTTAAAGCTGACATTTTAGCAATCGTTTGACAATAGTTTATTCCATTTATACTCTTTTGGCAACACAGCCTTAAAATACAATCTATTCATTGGCATGCAAAACAACATGGCTTCAGAATACACCTCTTACATTTCACAGAACTTAAAATTTCAAACATCCCATGTGGCTGGTAGGTGACGTTATGAAGATGATCTTGAGTAGTGACATACTTACTTCCTAAAGATAAAAGAAAAAGACAGTCATATAACAGAGCTATCATACTCAGTTGATGTAGTTAAATTATCTGGGAAATATTTTAAAGATTTATTTTGATAAAAAGTTATTTATTAATCTTTTTGTCTTATGAATCTCTTAGCCTTTTGAACTTTTCAAATATTCAAAGATGACATCCTAAAGTTCCCTGATCAAGAAATATAAAGTATATAAATAGCCATTATAACCCACCAAGGTAAGTGGTTACTTTTGGTGGTTAGATTTTTATTACTTTCCTTATTATATTAAGTATGTAATACCAAATTTATTTGTGCTAAAAATTCAAAATACAGAGTAATATAGAATGTCACATTATCATGTGAATGTCGTATATTTCCATTTCTTATTCTTATCTGTGTTCCTAATGCCCTGTCCCTTAATTGACACTCAGGAAATGTTTTTGGAGTAAGTGGGTGAATGAGTAAAAGTGTAATTAACTAAAACAAATACAATGATGTATTCTTAAATGAGTCATACTTTTGCTTATCTACCAAGAGAGTAAAGACTCTCTTCCCCACACAAGGAACAACATGTAGCTGTATGATACAATTGATGGAAGTTTTGATGGCTTTAAGAATGCACTAAAATGAAATCACCTGTCAGTAATTTTGTTTTGGAGCAGCCAGTTTATAAAGTCCCGGGCGGCAAGATTATCAAGAACTGTGTTCATCTCATCAGAGAAAGAGCCTTCAGCATGTCTGCGGCGGAGCTCTTCAGCAATGGTGCCTTCTGGGAAGCTGAAGAAAAGGGGGATAAAAATCGGTATTTGGTTAAATGCTTTAAATAATTGTTTACTGATTGCATATCACTGGTAACATGTGAGGGTCATTGAGAAAACAGGATGTTATATTTACAGAGGGCCGACTATAGGAACCTGCATGAACTGGAGCTAACATGAATGGAAAGTCTGGAGGTAGGAAAGAGCAGAGCAGGGATGTGAAACCCAGCCTGTGTAACTTCATGCTTTCTGCAGTGGTCCAGCTGCTCCAAAGATTTTAATATATTGGCGACACAGAGGTTATTATTGAGATTATTACTTTGTTTAAAATTCAGAAAAATGTAAAACTAGTGGTTATCAGAACAGCGTTGCAAAGTGCAGTATTAAGGGTTTAAACTTTAACTTATATTAGATTTTCTTTTTTTGTTAGTTTAATTAGCAACATTTTTTTTGGTGCCCTTTAAAATATTATAAAATATCCTCAAGTATAAGTGACTATTTTACCATCGATTTTGTAAATTGGGTCATCAATGTTTTAAAAAGCAGTGACAATATCAGGTTATTAGCTAAATTGTAACACGATCCCTTTTGTTTTAAGATTTCTCCAAATCTCAGTAAGCTTGTTTTAAATCTCACAAAAAATTGAGTTGAACATGAATTTTCTGCTTCTCATTCAATTCAAATGTCAATCAAAATGACCAAGAGAAAATGAGATGGTTCCAAGGTCTGTTTGGTTGTGGTAAGATCCAAGAAGGTACCTAATGGGCTTAGTTTCATTTTCAGCTGTGAAACTTTAATGGCTATTTATATGACAGTCCCATAAGAAATGGGGATGTCGTTAAACATATGGATGTTTGCACATATTTATATTTTGAATGTCATTTTATTAAACGTAGTAAGTTTAATACCTTTCAGTCTTTATCAGATTACTAGAGGCCTGATGCACGAAATTCATGCCTGGGTAGGGTCCCTAGGCTTGGCCAGAAATCAGAGCCAATTTGTGGGGCAACAGGTCAGATGATGGGGGGGGGGTGTGTGTGTGTTACTGACACCTGCTTTGGCCGGCCTGGTGCTGCCCACTTGCTGGCCCCACTCCCCAGCCAGCCCCATCCCCACTGCCACCACTGGTCGCTTCCCTCTGCAGGGTGACCAGCAGGGCAATTGGGGAGCCCCCGCTGGCACCCACCTTGGCTGGCCTGGGGCCTGTGGGCTGGGGGCAGCTCCTGCACTGACCATCTGCCCCCTGTGGTCAGTACACATCATAGCGACCTGACATTCCACCAGTGGTTCTACTGTTCAGTTGATTTGCATATTAGGCTTTTATTATGTAGGATTAGCTAAACAGGAGCACAAATATATGTTGATCCTATATGTAAATACCTAAAGTCAAACTTTAAGTTTTCAGCATTGTTTCTTTTTTTCCTTATCCCTAGTTTTCTAGTTTAAGCTTATCATCCTAATAGAGTTCTCAATAGCACCCTATTCTCAAAAGTGTCTTCAATTGACAAATTAATAGCCTAATTATAACACAATTCTAATGTGGGATAAAAATACCACCTGTTTGACTCTATTATTAATACTTGCTACTACAGATAAAACATATTAAATTCTTGTTGATTGTCTCCCACCAATAAGAGTCCTTACTTTGCGAGACTATATTAATTGCTTCTATAACTAAAATCCATAAATAGATAACTGTAGTGTAAGTTTTCAACATCAAGCAAAAAAAATAAATAAATAAAGTTAAATAAGAGTGTACAGACTTACTCTTTCCTATCTCGGCCTTTCACCAGCCAAGCAATGAATTCCCTGACAGCTTGGTCTTCCAAATAAGTACTTAAGTCACTGGTAAAGGTCCCTTCAGCATGTCTCTCAAATTCATCATGACGTTTGGCAATGTTATTCCTAAAAGAAATGTGAACGTTACATTGAAGATCTGTCTCTTTAGCAATATGGTTCTCACCTATAAGTAGTGGCAGCTTGGGGTTGAAGAGGCTTAGGGAGATTTAGGAGATGAGGGTCGTTAGGAGACTCGTCTTGAAACTACATGAATTATCTGAACTGACGGTTGATAATAGCAATTAAGGTAATAGCAAATAAAACCCATTTTCACCTCTTCTGATTATCTGTGCCACTGATTATTACTGTTGCATTTACTGCAGCCTCAGTGTATCCACTGTGCTTTGCAGCTTGCAAACAAGCAGCCGTTTGTTATTAATACTTCCGGGGTCAGACATAGTTAAATAGTTAAATGAGTAAAGGAAAGCTAAGGACCATCTCAAAATGTCCTCAACAGGACCACATGATAATGGATGAAAGGAAAAATGTGATGGGACAGCAGTGAAGAAGCTAATATGATGACTCCATATCATCCCCAAATGTGATCTGTGCAGGTGGTTGACCAGCTGCCCTCCTGCATCTATTACCCCTGAAAGGTTTCATCTTAAACACATAACAGAAATTACCTGAGAGTTAGGATTATTTTATATTAGATTGCCAAATTGTAGCATTCCTTTCCAGAAATGAGGATAATTTTTTTTTCCTCCAGATTTGGGATTTCTCTTCTGTCACCAATGGTCATGTCTGTATCACTAACAGGGACTTCTTCCAATGTCTGCTCTGACCATGACCACCATCTTTCCTGTTACGCTCTCCACTTTAAGAACTTTTGGTAAACCACTCTGTCTCTCCAATTCTTCTTGCTGACCCGAATTCATTCATTCATTCTCTCATTCTCTCATATTCTCTCCCTCCCTCTCTCTCTCTCTCTCTCTCTCTCTCTCTCTCTCTCTCTCTCTCTCTCTCTCTCTCTCTTTCTCTCTCTTTCTCTCTCTCTCTCAGCAAATCTATGTCCTTATCCTGATATTTAGATTCCTTCAGCTACTTTGTATGCACATCCCCTTCCCCTGTGGGCCACTCTCCAAAGAAATTGTGAAATTCCACCATCTCCGTGAAACCTTCGTGGAAGATTTCCTTCAGTAGCCTACATGCCTCGTAAAACCCAACACTGTCAACGAAAATCCAACATTAAAATGTATGCCTTACGAAGGGCTTGTGCTCTCATTGGCCTTCTTCTCTCTTTATGCGGTGCGGCTAGGCTATGATTTTAAATGTGTATCTTGGATTGTATGCTACAAGAAAACGACTGCATCTGTTTCCATTCCTTACCATGATTAACTTGGCTAGGGGTTACTTTAAATGTGATCACAGTCGTGAGTTTGAACCCTACAAGGGAATGTTGAATTTGCTCTTATCTTTTGGTCAAAAAATAGATTCCTAACTTTTCAGGTCTAAAAGTGACAGCTTTCAATTTTAATAGAAAATGGGTAAGAGAGTAAATATTGCTAAGACCACAGTGGGGAAAATAATTTTAAATCTACGTTTTATTACAGGGTGGGTAAGGCATTTGCAGGGTGAAACGTGGAACTTTCAGAGGCATAGTATGAAGGATAGCATCTCCAACCCTGAAATCATCAAAGTTGAAAGAGCTTATCCACCCTATTTGATGAGCATGATAACATAATGAAAGTCAGGAGATACTTTAGACATATTTAAGTAATACATTTGTGTGCAAATTTGGAGCTAAGTTTAGACTCTCACTTGTTCCTCTTGGTGTTCATCAACCACTCCACGAAATCTTGGGCACGCCTGGAGTCCAGATACTTGCTGTAGTCGCTGGTGAATGTGCCCTGGGAGTGGCGCTTGTCTTCATTCATCTGATCGGGATCATTGAGCGGGTCTGCATGGGAAGCTGGGAAGGAGCTGTGAAGAACAGTGGTCGGAGCAACTTAGTCTCTCCTCGAGTGGACTCACTCAAGAAGCATCTTCTCTACAGAACACAAGGCCACATGAAATTGAAAGGCAGGTGCCTTGAGCATTTCAGTTGATATGAGAGACACTTTGTTTGCCATGGGAATCTCAGAGCTTTATATTAGAGTTGAATACACTCTGATTATGAATCCTGGTAGCAGATTAAAGTTGATTTTTAACAGAGAGGAAGGGAGAGGGATAGAAATCTAGAAACATCGATGGGAGAGAAACATTGACCAGCTGCCCCCTGCACATCCCCTACCGGGGATGTGCCCACAATCAATTACATGCCCTTGACCAGAATTGAACCCGGGACCCTTCAGTCCACAGACTGACTGGTAGCTCTATCCACTGAGCCAAACCAGTTTCAGCCTGGTAGCAGATTTTTAACTGGCTTCCTCTTTACTGAAATGAGATTAAATAAATAGTTTTTAAAAGTAATTAATGTACTTATGATTCTGCTAGTAAAAGAGAGCAATGACTGACTATTTTAAGAGTGAAGAATCCCAAAGGCAGCTGATCTGTGTTCTGAATTTTGTTTGTATGTGTTAATATAAAAATGTAGTTCCATTACCTGATTACATGATAGCTGATTATGAAAGAGAAAGACAGTTAAAATTTAAAGAATGCCAAGAAAAGCCCACTTGCTAATTTTAAACTGTGTAGTGGGTAATCCACATGCCAGTAATCAACAGTTGTTTGCCATGGCAAATATGGAGAAATATTCAATAGAATTAATACTCAGAAATAGAATTGATATATTATTCTCACAGGTCAAAACAGCAAAGATTAAATTTGGGGGAGGGTATTATGAAAGGAGTATTTCTATAAGGCTGATGAGAGTGTGCATGTGTATGACTTTTCTGGAAAGCAAGCTGGCAAGATATTATAAAAGACTTAAACTTATTCAAACTCTTTGACACAGTAATTTTAGTACCAAAAATCTAGCCTCAGGAAAGAGTAAAAAATGTAGGGAGAAAAGTTATTTGCAGCATTCTTTGTGGGAGAATGTAAAGAACTCAAGTGTTCAATAGAGGAGGAATAGCTAAATAAATATTGTACATTTATGAGATGAACTAGTATGCAGCTATTAAATATCATACATTTGATATTTGTAATGCTATACAAAAGAGCTAACAATACAATGCTAAGATAAAAAGCATAATATGAAGCTGTATAATGATCTGAGATATATTCTATTTTCAGTACATACATAATATTTTTTGCATATTTTGTATCATGAACATGTATGACTTTTACAATTAGTAAGAAACAGTGTTATTTTTTTTAAAAAAGGAATAAAAAAAGAGAAAGTTGGTGTGAATAATTAAAATAATCTACTATGCAGTGTGTGAGTAATGAATGGATAGATAGGATCAGCTGAAGATTTCAACAAGCTATAATTTCCCATGTAACACATTTTCCAACATAGCCTACTCCTTTGGTTGTGAAACAACATACTCTGATCTATACTCCAGAAACAACTTTATCACAATGATATTTTAAACTTTTTAAAATTGTACAGAGTATTTACGCTCAGTTACTGAGACCACTTCACAAATCATGATTTTCACGGGCTGTATTATAACCATCGTGCTATGTGAGTTCAAGTCTAAAGTTGAATACCTGGCCTTCTCCTCCGTGTCCTGAAGGGAGCGTTGCCAGCTGCCTTGGACCAGCATCACAAATAATCCAGCCACAAAGTAAATGCTTTTCATTTTTGCTGCCTGTTGGTGCGCAGAGACAAGGGAGGGAGAAAGGCAACCATATTTAAACACGTCAGGCTCAATTAATTTAACTATGATGAAGTAAATGTTTAAATAAAAAGAAAATCCATTTTATTTTGAGTATATTTTAAAAAGTAGATTATATTTTCCCTCAGATTTTTTTTTTGGTGGCAAAAAAAAAAAAAAAGGATTTAAAAAATGTGTACCACCTTTAAGGTTTTTCATTAATGTAGGACACTTCTCTTAATTATTAGAAGGCTCATTTCCAGATTTGGAATTAAAAATGTCTATGATAAACATTTAAGATACCCAATGTAGATGATATGCTACATATGGTTAGCCTGAATGTCACCTTATCCATAATGCCATTCCCTTCACTATCAGTCTGGCTTTCAATTAATAGTCCTTCACTCCCAAGCATTTACATTATACTGCATTTCAACCATCTTAAAGCAGCCTCGGGCTACAACTTGGCATACCAGCTGTCGGTTCAGATGTATTATTCATTTATATTTTAAATAGTGTAACTTGGTCTAGACTTTGTAATTATAAAGCGGCCAACAGATTTGAGGTATTTTAGGGTGCTTTGACCTGTTCTAAATTAAAGGGGGAAAAAATTGTTTTAAAGACAAGCAATTTGCAACAAGCACTAATGCTTCTGGCAACTTGAACAATCACAAGTAAGAAACTCAAGAGATCACTGTCATAATGAAAATGAATGTCTGTTTCTGAAGTCTCGGAAGTCCCCAGGTTGTTTTATAATTGGACTTAGTCCAGGACATGTCACTCACAGCTTGTGACACCCTAGGCCTAGTTGCGAGATACACCTGGTCCCTTGTCCTTGTACCGCAAGCAGATGCCCCATGAAGCCACAGGATGCCATGGGCGTGATGATGCCATGTGCAAAGTGGGAATGAAAACGAATTTGGGGCAGAAGATCCCCACGGGGAAAGCTCCTCTATTTTTAAATAGAAACCTCAAGTCCAGCATTTGTCATGGACTTCTCTCTGCTACTCAGGTCCCACCATGTTTCCGTGAGAAGTGGGGATTTCAATCCAAGTTTGATTGTGTTTATCCATAAATAATGTGAATGAGTATTTTTAGCAAATAGCATTTGGTTTGAAATAAGGATTTTACAAATATTATCATTTCAAACTATCAATCTTTTCTTTAACATCCTAGCCATATTTACTGTCTAACTTTGGCACTAAAACATGGAGACTGGAATACCAGCAGTGGTATTTTTTTTCCTTTGAAATATTAAGTCTCTTTAGATTAAGCAGTTACTTAAACAAAGCAACATAATTGTAATTACATATTCACCCTTCTTCATTCATCAACATGAAATTACTAATTTGGCATTTTGCTCTGCTTCGGGTGATCTAGTTGGCAAACTTTGGAAACTTTGCTGTATATGTAGGTAGTGTCTTCTGATTATACATCTTAATTATAAATTCATGCTTCCCGGAATTAAAAAAAAAAAAAGCAAAAGATTTCTTTTAGAATTACAACACTGTTGCAAAAACAAGTTAGTTCTAAGTAATTCCTTCTATGCAAAATCCCTAAAGGTTTTACACAATCTTCATTATATTCTATATGGAGGGAGATTTAAAGCATGTGCTATTCTGCTGCTGAGGGAGCTGATGGAGGGGAAACAAGTGAATGTTCCAAATCCTCTATAGGCAGTGAATTGAGTTCTGCTGAAAGAGAAACTGATTTTTAAAATTTCATTCATTCATTTGTAAGTTTACAGAACTGTGAAAAACTTCGAGAATAAGTTTGTTTGAATGCCTCTACTGAGAATGCAAATGCTTATATTATATTGGATTCAAAATCTTATTCAATAATAGAAGAATTTCCAGTTACTCACCTCCATCTCATTCGGATAGCCTAAGGAGAGAATGTGTAGGTTTGTAAAAACCACACATTTCCACTCAAGTTTAAAGGGAAAATATGGAAACAATAGACTTCTCTGTGTAGGAAGTCTTTTAGAAAGATTATTCTTAGACACAGGCAAGGTGACATTATATAATATCTCTAAGTGTATTGGTTTTGTAAGCCAAATACATACTTTTAAAAAACTGATCAGCTCATTTCCTCTCGTAGGTCCTGGGTATGTGTGGGAAAACACACCACTTGATCATTTACTCCACTGAGGATCTTTGTAAAACCATTCTTTGTCCCCAAGGGCTTAAATAGGTATTTTAGAACATCTGATTTTGTTTCTCTAGAGATTTACTAAAATCTCATTTCAGAATGTGGGCATTTTAGACATTTTATTTATTGCTACTGGTTCTCAATACATAGTAGGTAATTATTAATCGGAGGTTTCACTCAGCTCCATTCAAAGAATTTCCAATAATTGATTAGTTCAATGCACCTAATGTGCTGTGTTATTTTCAAGCAGCTGATTTTATGGACTTTGAGTTTTTTGATAGACTTATAAAAAATTGAATATTTGAAAGATGATGTTGATTCTTCTCTTTTGGAAAAGTTTTCATTGGTAAGGAGCAATTGCTATTATAGCCTCTCTAATGGACACATTTCTGCTGAATGTAAAAGGCGCCGTCTGTTCAAAGTAATATACACATTAATCAAATCTAAGAAAAATATTTATATATGTAAAATATTACCCCTGCCTGGTTGCGGGCTCAATCCCCAGTAGGGGCATGCAGGAGGCAGCTGATCAATGATTCTCATCATTGGTGTTTCTATCTCTCTCTTCTTCTCCCTTCCTCTCTGAAATCAATAAATGAATATATTTTAAAATGTTATCCCTTGTTTTAAACACATAGTTCTCATAGCAGTTAAGTTCTTACAACAAGTGCATTGATTAGAATCTTCGCTTTTCTTTCAACTTCATATCTTTTTATTGAATTATTTTTCCAACTCATTTTGCAGCTTCCCTGGGTTGACGTTTATGTAAATACATTTTGTATCACTTTTTCATCTCAATTCTGCCCTGTGCATTGTTAGTGAAAAGTGTCAGATGAAAGAACAACATTTGAATTCACAACACTTTATCCCCTTAACAATACTCAACGGCACCCAAATCAGAATAGACAGTCCTACAGGCGCTCAGTAGGAATCTTACCTTCTGATACCAGGAGCGGAGCAGAGCAGGTGGAGAGAGAGCCAGCCCTCTGGAACTGGAGCTGAGCTGGGTCCTGAGCTCTGTGCCGCTGCCCCAAAGCGCGCTCCTTTTATATACTCCCCAGCGCTGGTGAGCCTCACAGATATTACGCTGACAATATAAATTTCTCATCTGTAAATAATGGGCTCTTGTTACAAACGATTTAACTCGCCCACTCACTTTGCTCATCTCATTCTACGCTTGCATTGGGTGGGATCTCAAAGGCCAGGAAACTTTATTTACTCTCGTGCCTTTTTTTTTTTTTCTTTCCTGGAGAATGGAAAGGACAGTTGGGAAATTCACCTCTCACTCACCAGTCAGGCATGAAAATTGCTGACCAACTCTTGTGATGTGCCCGTTGGTCGGACAGAGGATGCTTCAGTCGCAAAATCGAATCAAGGAGTCTTTAATTCAAAAGCCCTCGATTAGGAGGGGGCGTTAGCTCTCCAGATCTCGCAGCCCCGAGTGAGGACAGGAGCAAGCTTATAAAGGCAAAAACCATCTATCCTGCTAAGATGTTGGAATGTGGAATTACCTTGGGAAAGTAGTTTGTACAGAAGCCAAATTGAGCCACGTTAGCTATCTTTTGAGGTTACCTATAGTTTCAGGCCCTGAAGCCACTGCGTCAACTGGAATCATTTTTTGAGGTTCTGGTTCCCAGACACAGAAGAATAGCCTTTGTAAGACTACAATGGGGCTGGCAGCAAAATGGGATGATTTATGTGAGTTTCCAGGTCTTATTCTGGAAACGGAGGTCAAAATGGAGTCACTTGGGCCTTATTATTCAAGCAAGCAAATGTTTACAGAAGTCAGAATAGCGGGGTTAAAATTTTAAACAGCAGTTTTTACCCAAGATGGGGGTTATGATGCTTCACTCTGAAGTGAATTTTGATGCTGCGGATGTGAAATTACTTAGTTTATGGCTAACCTTTCTTTGAGGATGGCCTCAATTAAGGGTCTTACAAGTCTGTCCATTTTGCTACTTAGTTCTGATGAATTTTTTGAATATAATCCTTTCATCTCCCCAAATAAATACCTCACTCACTTAAAACATGATTAGTAATCTTTTCATCTCCACTATATGGAATTATTATTATTATTATTATTATTGTTTTTGGAAATTTTAAAGAATATTCATTGTAACCTAAACTGTTCTATTGTAATAAATTGGAGTCGGGAAGAAGGATAAATCAAAATGAGGATTAAACACCCAAGATAGGGGATGCTAATAAGACAGGGTTTAGTATTTCTTTTCCTTCTAATGGATATTTAAACGCTAATTCTACTGATAAGAGAGCTGGACACTAATTTATAAAAGGACAAGATACAATACATGCCATCATATGTATTTTTTGAGCTTCATCATCTGCCATTTAGGACTTCAATGATCTATAGGATTTAGCAGATATGAGTCTGATCACTTTAGACAAAGTGACAAATAGGAAGTGACTGGACAGGCAGCAAGAGGACTGTGTAAGTGTAATTAGATTTTAGTCTATCTGCTGTCAGCATATTGTGTGACTGTGGTCCAGTCACACATCTCTCTGTGCTTCAGCTTCCGGAGCTATAAAATGAGAGGGTGGCTTAAACGACCCTTCTAAAATAAAAATCTAACTCAATGTGACAAAGCCATCACAGCATTTTCTAACTAGGTTTCAATCTTCTAATTTCATCAGCAGTGTGATGAAGCTGATGACTTGTACAGAAGTAAATCACTGATACAACTGGAGGAACATTTCCAAAGAACTTAAACTCTTCCGTTGTGGACTGGATCCACCATTGGATACAGAACTACTTACATGCCATAGGCACTAATTCTCCATGAAATTGGAAAACCTCAGGAAGGGGTTTTCATGCTGGTGGCTTCTGATGATAGGAGATGGTGCTATTCAAAGCATAGGCTGTGGACCAGAATCACCTGCTAGAAATGTAGACTCTGGGCCAAGCTCAGACTTACTGAATAAGAACCTGCATTTCACCAAGATTCCCAGGCAATTCATATGCATATTAAGGTTTGTGAAGCACAGCTGCATAAAACACCATTTCATTTCCTCACCTCCGCCCTGGTGCTTGCTGCCGGTTTGACCTGAGGACTGCTCCTTGGCACTGCCAGCAGGGGGTGGCAAAAGAGCAGAGAACAGTGACACAGGGCCATCTGGATGAACATAAATGCAGTAATGGCATGAAAGTGTGAATTAATTTAACATACGATCAAATTGTGCCTCCCTCTTGCCCTGATCCTCATGAGTATATTGGCTATAGTTTATTGTTTGGCATTCAGTTCTACTTTTTCTCTTTTGCCAATGTGGGTAGATGCTGCTTTGCCTCTCTCTCTCTGTGTCTCTGTTTTTCTTTCCTTTTCAGGTACTACCTGTTTGTAGCACCATCCTAAGAAGGGAGCTTTGCAGATGATGTAAAGATATAAGGTATAAAGATATGAAGCCAACACAACAGCTGGCGTCACAGTAAATGTCCTCTCCCAATATCTCACGGAAACTTGTCTCTTTCCCTCCACCCCACTTGCTTTCTGTGATTTCAGAAGTGACGATCCCAAGTTCTTTCAGGAAATTTCCTCTGGCTTCATCTCCAGCCCACCAACACTGCTTCTTGGGGTGCCGGACACCATGATGATAAGCATTCTGAGAATACAGAAGCACTAAGAGCCTCACTATATAGGGCACTGCTCTAAGAAGGGCAATTCAAGCTCTTATGGACATTGCATTATGAGACATTAAGACCAACATCAAGTGCAATTTTGAATGTATAGATCTTCCAATACTGTCCCAACACCAGCTTCCTCTTGGCTTCCAATTCCCATCATAGCAGTAATTTATTTAGATGAGAGTCAAGAAAAGTAGTGGCCTTGTATTTATATGACTAGTGTTAAAAAGCTTGTCTGGAAGTAGGGAAGTTCTGAGAGATGTCACCTATAGTTTTCCTATCAGGCTACAAGGGAGGTGCCTTCTGCTCTGAGCCAGTATGCTTTCCTGAAAGGTCAATTTAATTTGATATAAGTAATATAAAGCATAATTACTATATAAAGTAGAGTGCAAAAATTTACACAATTTTAGATAAAATAAGGTACTTATTCAAATATATATATATATATATATATATATATATATATATATATATATATATATATTTTTTTTTTTTGCTTTTATTATGATGCTTAGGAGCAGAGACAGCATTTATGGGCTTATGACCTGTACCATTGCAGGGGGACACATGTTTACAAGGGTTCCATACTTGCCTTAATGATGTTCTCTTGCTATTTTGAAATTGTAATTATTTAAACAAGGATTCCATTGTTTCATTTTGTACTTGGCCTCCAAATTATGTAGCTGGTCCTGCTTAGCACCTCCCCTCACAAAATCATAGCCTGTGAGGTTTTTTCATGTTTGTTTTTCTTAGCTGTTCAGGATTCTTAGGTTGAAATGTTTGAGAATGGTGAAGATCCAGGTACACAGTGCACTCTGTTGGCAAGAATATGGACAAGATTGATGGAAGTGACACATGTCATAAATTATTAGAGGCACAATTTGACAATAGTATCAAAATTATAAATACCTGTAACCCCTGGTCTCCTGATGCTAAAGCACCATTCTGAAAATTAATCATATATATAAAAAACTAGAGGCCTGCTGCATGAAATTGGTGCAGGGGAGGGAGTGGTCCCTCAACCCACCCGGCATCCTCTTGCAATCCGGGATTGCTGGTTTCTACCCACTCTCCTGCCTGCCCGATTGCCCCTAACTGCTTGCCTCCCTGCCTACCTGATTGCTCCTAACTATTCTGCCTGCCTGCCTGATCACCCCTAACTGCTTCTGCCTTGCCCCCAGCTGCTGCAGCTTTGTCCAGTGTTTAGTTAAAGAATGAGGAACAACTTCTTTGTTCACCAATATGGAAAGACACCAAGATACGTTGTTAAGGGAAAATAGGAAGATGCATTATGGATATATAGTAGGCTAACTTTGGTAGGAGAAGATGAAAAGGGAAAAATGTGTTTATTTACTCATAATTGCATTTAAAAATTAGAAGAATGCATGTGCACACACACACACACACACACACACACACCAAAAAAACAAAAAAAAACCTAAGGAAAGTGTTTTTCTATAGTTTGAAGCAGTGGGTTAGACAGGAACAAGGAGAAAATAATATTCCTCATCTTGAAAATAATATTCCACTTGTTATGGTGTTTTGATTTTCTTGACCATTTAATTTAATTATCAATTTAACCCCCCTCCCCTCAAAGCTTTTTACAACCATTTTGAGAAAAGGTTAAACTTTAAAGCTAAAGGTACAACTACACTTTGATGAATAATTCCACTTTGGGGCATTTTATCCAAGAGAAATGAAAACATGTATCCACAAAAAGCCTCATACAAAAATATCCGCAACAGCTTTGTATTCAAGTAGAGGCCCAATGCATAAAATTTGTGCAAGGGGCTCAGCCTTTGCAGCTGTGGTAGCTTGCCTCAGCGCTCACAGTCCCAACTTCGTTCAGAAGGTCTTCCGGAAGGACATCTGGTCTAATTAACATATTATGCTTTTATTATTATTATGTACAATAACTAAAAAGTGGAAACAACCAAACTATCCATCAACAAAAGAAAGAATAGACGAATTATGGCATGTAATTGATCCAAAGGGATACTATTAAATAATAATAACAGAAAGGAACCAATAACATACTGGTAGCAGCACGGATGAATTTCATAGTATTATGCTGAGTAAAAGAAGCTGAACACAAAAAGTTACATCCTGCATGAACCAATTTGAATATGTTCAAGAATAGGTAAAACTAAAGTTAACAAAACTCAGAACTGTGGTTATGTCTTGGAAAAGGAGGGGCAAGGATAGTCTGGAAGGGGACTTTCTCAAGATACAGAAATATTCTATATTGTGAAAGGGGTGTGTGTTACTCAGGTATGGTTGATTGTCAAAATACTGTAGCTAAGATCCGCTATTTTAATTTATGTAAATTTTAATTATAGAAAAAAAGTAGTAAAATTAAAAGAGGGGTGTGGGTGAATGAATAAGTAATACAAGCATGGCAGAATTATTGAAGCTGACTGATGAATAGACAAGGCTTACTATGAGATTCTGCTTACTTTACATATATGTTTAAAATTTTTCAAACTAAAAAGTTAAATTAAAACTATAATAAAATAAGTGTGGGTGGGGCATTAGCACCAATTAATCAGTTACTTTGGAAACTAAAGAGTTTGACCCTTCAGGTACTAAGTATGAGCTAGGTAAAGCAAATGTAGCTTGAAGACAACTGGGAGCATCAAAGCTTGGAGGTAAAATGGTCGCACAGGGCAGGGCCCAGGAATAGAAAAATAATTGCAATGAAGGCAGGGCGAGGGAGTTACCATTCATTCAGAGATAAGAGAATAATGATTTCAGCTTCCATGTTTTAATCTTCTTCCAGGCCTGTCCTGAGGGTGTGCCTCCACTCTGTTACATGAGATTTAGTAAAGCCCAGTGAAACTTTCCTTAGGAGTTTGAGGTCCATTTTTGTTTCTAGGAGGTAATCATCTCAGTGTGCCCTGCTCTTCCTAGATTAGAACACAATTCTCCATAACAAGGGTCTTCTGAAAATAAGTGAGCCTTCAAAAGATTTTTTTAAAGTAATTAAAATTATGTATAGCACATGAGAAAAAAAAAGTTTACATTGAGGTTTTTTTTTTTAGCTTTGAAGAAAAAAGTATAGTCACTTCACAATAGGCTTTGAAAATTCACAAAGCTGAGTACACAGACTGTAAGGATCAGATGCCCTTTTCCACTCTAGAGGGGCCCTGATGGGATCAGGGATCCAGGGGCAATAAAGGAAGAACTTCTGGGATGTTTTGAGTTTGCCTGAGGATGTGAGAAATATTCTGAGAGATATTGAAGAGACAGTTGTGACCCATCCATCTGGGATTCGGGGCTGGGGGAAGATTTGGTAATCAGCTCAGTGGACAGTCTTCCTGCCTTGAAACTCTGAGACCAGAGTTCACACGTCTGAGCCCGGGACTGTAGCATCATGGCTTTGCACACATTGTTTTTATCCTTTGCTAGGTCCCTGGTATAATGAGATGTTTAAAATTGTTCTAAGCTTCGGTTGTTATTTTTATTCATAAAGGGAACAAGAAAAAGAAAGAAAACAATCACATTTGTACAAAATAATCTTATCTCATCATTTGTAACTAGAATATATATTTATATGTATAAATACATATATATCATTGAATACATGTGTTATGCTTCTATTTTTCACATATTGTAGCTATAAAAAAGCAAACCATATGTCATTACATTTATCCAACCTCTTGCTCATCTGGAAAGACTTTTTCTTCTTCAAGCTTGAAGAGTCTTTAGTGTGAACCAGTTAAAAAATTAAAACTTTTAAAATTTTCAGCCATTAGAAAATTTAAAGTTTGAAATTTGTATACAAATCAAATAAATAAAATGCAAAAAGGTGTTATAAGCACTTTACTACAGGCCCGGTGCATGAATTCATGCACCAGTGGGGTCCCTTGGGCTGGCTGGAGGGATCATGCTGAAACTGACTCTCAAGCATCCCCGAGAGGTCCCCTATTGCAAGAGGGTGCAGGCCAGACTGACAGACCCCACTGGTACACAATCCCACTGGGGCCGGGGAGGGATACAGGAGGTTGGCCAGCAGGAGGGCTACAGGGCATGTCTCCAGGGCCCCTCTTGCTCAGTCCCAATATGCCAGACCAAGCAGCAAACTAACCTACTGGTGAGAGCATCTGCCCCTTGGTGGTCAGTGCATGTCACAGCGAGTGATTGAGCAGCCTTAGCATATCATTAGCATATTATGCTTTGATTGGTTGAATGGATGACCAGATGACCAGACACAACATATTAAGCTTTTATTATATAGCTTAATTTTGATACAATTTTATTGTATCAAAATTGCCCCCTGCCTGAAACTTGTTCAGTATTGCCCACTCATATTTTATCAGATGTTTTTTTGTTTGTTTGTTTGTTTTTTTAATATATTTTATTGATATTTTACAGAGAGGAAGGGAGAGAGATAGAGAGCTAGAAACGTCGATGAGAGAGAAACATCGACCAGCTGCCTCTTGCACACCCCCTACCGGGGATGTGTTTCCAACCAATGTACATGCCCTGGACTGGAATTGAACCTGGGACCTTTCAGTCTGCAGACCGACACTCTTCCACTGAGCCAAACAGGTTTCGGCCTTATCAGATGTTTTGCAAATATATGCCCAGTGTTTTGGTGACATTGCAATGATATAAGCATAGAGTGGAGGATAATTTATACCGCCCTATATACAATTGTTCTATTTTTAAGCAGAATTTAAAAAAATTATCATAATTCATTGTTTGGTTATTTTATTTTTCAAATATAAATAATTAATTTTTATAATTTCATTTTGTAACAAATCACCAAAGTAAGTTGTTGTTTTTTTTCACTCAAATACATCTATGTCCAGTAAGTCTTCAATACTGCGGTGTAATCCTGCTTCCTGCTAAAAAAAAAAGTAAGATATTTCTTTGTTGCCACATTATCAGAAGAAGCAAAGATGGATTTTTCACTTTTATTTTAATAATTTTTTTTCTTGATAGAGCACAACTATGAGCCCTTTCTAATGCTGAAGAAAGATAAGTTTTTTTTTCTTTTTCTAATAAATCTGGCCCATGATCACTAACATCCTTCTCCAGGAACATAGATCAACTAAAGGCTAGAACTCAAAGGACATGGCTCTTTCTTTGCACCCCTTCCTCTCAACATTAGGCATGTTGCATAGCAAGAGATGATTCAGTGAAAATCTTAAAATTTGGTTTGATTCATTAAGTACCAATTTGCAATGTTGAAGGACAAGCCCTACATAAATGTGTCATTTAGGACAGTTGACACTGATGAAAACAATTATCATTTCAGGGCTGCATCTGACTAAACACCTGGGTGAAAGTGTAATAGCCATTCATACATGTTTAGCACATAGTGCCAAACACCTGAATAGGTAATTTCTTTCGCTTTTCACCTGAAATTAATACTCAGACTTAATTATCAGCAACAAATATAGAAAACAATAATAACTTGAAGGGATTAAAAGATACTTCTATCTTTTTTAAAAATATATATTTTATTGATTTTTTACAGAGAGGAAGAGAGAGCGATAGAGAGTTAGAAACATCGATGAGAGAGAGACATTGATCAGCTGCCTCTTGGACACCCCCTACTGGGGATGTGCCTGCAACCAAGGTACATGCCCTTGCCTGGAATCGAACCCTGGACCTTTCAGTCCACAGGCCAACGCTCTATCCACTGAGCCAAACCGGTTTCGGCGATACTTCTATATTTTAAGTCAGAATTTTTTACTTGTCAGAGATGAAGAGTTCCCTAAAATCATAGAAATAACTACCATTTATTGAATGCCTACTAAAGGCAAAACTCTTGAGTATGTCATTGTCCATTCCTCACAATATTTCTGTGCTCATTTTACAAATAATGAGGGGAGGCTTTAGAACTAGTAACACACTTCTTGAAAGCCACAGCTGTATCTGAATCCAGCACACACTGCTTTTCTAGAGCAAGGCTCTGCAAGGTAGTGTGGTAGGAGTCCCAGCAAAAGCTTCTCGCCACCTCAGAATCTGCCATGAATGCTGTCTGAATCTATTCATAGCTGCCAGATGGTTAAGGTAGCAAAACATCTAAAGATTAAACAATTGGCAATCCCAGATACTTTGCAGCTTAGCTTTTATTTTTAAAGTACATGATTCAATGGTTTTTAGTATATTCACAATGTTGTGTAACCCTCATTACTGTTTACTTCCAGAACTTTTTTATTACCTCCAAAAGAAACTCTGTACCTATTAATAGTAGGTACCCATGGCCTCTTCCCAAACCCTTTATGACCACTAATCTATTTTCTCTTTAATTATATTTGTGTAATCTATACTTTTCATTTAAATGGACTCACTCAATATGTATGTGGCCTCTTGCATCTGTTTTCTTTTCCTCAGCATAATAATTTAAAGGTTCATCAATGTTGTAGCATGTCTCAGTCTTCGTTTCCTTTTTTTCACTTTCTAAAATTAAATTTATTGGGGTGACATTGGTTAATAAGCTCATATAGGTTTCCAGTATACATTTCTAAGATGCATGCATAATCTGTATATTGTGATGTGTGCCCACCACCCACAGTCAAATCGCCTTCTGTCACCATATGTTTGATCTCCCTTTCCCTTTACTACTGTCCCCCACCCACTCCCCTCTGGTAACCACCATACTATTGTCTGCATTTATAAGTTTCAGTTTTATATCCCACATAGGAGTGAAATTGCATGGTTCTTAGCTTTTTTTGACTGACTTATTTTGCTTAGCTAGTATTCTAAAGGTCAATCCATATTGTCGCAATAGCAGTACTTCATCTTCTTTTATGGCCGTGGAGTATTCCATTGTATACATGTACCACATCTTCTTTATCCAATACTCTATCAAATGATACTTTGGTTGTCTCTCTGTCTTGGCCAATGTGAACAAGGCTGCAATGAACATAGGGGCGCATACATCTTTGAAAATAACTGTTTTCAAGTTTTTTTCCGATAGATCTTCAGAAGAGGGATAGCTGGGCCCCATAGTAACTCTACTCTTAGTTTTTTGAGAAATGTCATACTGCTTTTCGCAGTGGCTGTACGAGTTTATATTCCCACCAGCAGCAAATGAGGGTTCTTTTTCTCTACAACCTCTCCAACACTTGTTATTAGCTGTCTTGTTGATAATAGCCATTCTAACAGGAGTGACGTGGTACCTCATTGTAGTTTTGATTTGTATTTTCCCAATGGCTAGTGAAAGTGAGCATCCTTTAATATATTTGTTAGTAATTTGTATGTCTTCTTGGGAGAGGTGTCTATTCCAAAGCTCAAGTCTACCTACCGATTCTAGAAATAAAGCCATAATTATTTATAAGTAATTCAGATTACTTATACTGAAAATTATTGCAGAGGCAGTTTTTTAAAAACAGATTTAAAATTATTGAAATTATATGTATATAACAAAATCAAACCTTTTTAAATAAACAAGTCATTGGCATTGAGTACATTCACAGTGCTGTGCAACCTACACCCCTAACTAGTACCAAAATATTTCTATCATTCCAAAATAAAACTTCCTGTCCATTAAGCACTTTCTCCTCCTTTTCCCCTCCTGCATCCTCTGGCAAATACCAATCTGCCTTCTATCTCTACGGCTTTACCTATTCTGGATAATTCACATAAATGAAATCATACAATAGTATTTTGTGTCTGGTTTCTTTCAGTTAGCATGTTTTCAAAGTTTATACCTCATATCATTTATCAGTATGTCATACCTCTTTATGACTGAAAAATAGTCCATTGTATGTATATATGGTGATTTGTTTACCCATTCATCCTTTGATAAACCTGTGGGTTCTTTCTACCTTTGCCTATTGTGAACATGCTTGTATATTTGTACCTGATTGAGAACCTGTTTTTAATTCTTCTGAGTATATATCTAGGAGTGGATTTGCTGGATTATATGGTAATTCTATGTTTAACTTTTTGAGGAGCTCCCAAACTGTTTTCCACAGCAGCTGAACCATTTTACATCCCCACCGGCAATGTGTGAGGGTTCCAATTTATCCACATTCTTGCCAACACTTCCTTTCTTTTCTTTTTTAAGTAGCCATCTTCATAGGTGTAAATTGCTACTTCAGTGTGGTTTTGCTTTGCATTGTCCTAATGACTAAGGATACTGAGAATTTTTTCATGTGCTTGTTGGCCACTTGCATATCTTCTTTGGAGAAATATCTATTCATAACTTTTGCCCATTTTAAAATTGTGTGGTTGAATACTTTATGTAGTCTAGATAATGGGACTCTACAAATAAAGTTTAAATATATATACACACACTTAAACATGTATATGTATATTGTACATACAAACATACAAAATATGACTATACCATATTAAATAATTGTTCAAAATGAATAAAATTCTAATGAAAAAGTATACATTTTAATAAATCACACATGCTTACAGTTGAATTTATTGTTTACTCACTTTCTGAGAAATATGACACAAGGTTCCTGTGACTATTGATTAGCTATTTATAAGATTTGCCACAAAATTTTTAACACTTTGCTAATGATGAATTCCCAGTATTTGGTAAGAGGAAATGCCATGCATAAGACTGTAAGTCTACATCAAGAAACTGATACCAGGGTTTCCTATAGCAGGGTTCACTGGGCACAGCTTTTTTACCAGAGAAGATTATATAAACAATATTTTATGGCTCCTGATGCTGTAACTTGAAAAAGTAAATAAAAGTACTCTGGATATTTTGAAAGTGCCTTGGCAACTTAGAGGCACACAAATTTCTTCTTCTTCTTCTTCTTCTTCTTTTTTTTTTTTTTACAGAATACATTGACAGCCTCTAAGTAAAACAGGGAAGAGATACAAAACACTTATTTTGCATGGAGTTAAATTTTTTTACTTTTCGTTTTTCTAAAAAGCTAATCTGGGGGAATGAAAAACCTCAGGTTTATACTTTCATTGTTCTTTATTTCTGGAGACTCTGCTTTGGCAGCCTGCGTGCTGTTGGCAAGACACAACCGATGCCAATTTGGGGACAATTCTTGTGTGATATCTTGAAGCTTCCCCCCCAAAGCTGCCTCCTTCTGAAGCTTCATGGCCATGGTGTAGGAGTTGGCAGAAGAACAGGTGTGGGAAGACACAGAGCAGGGGTAACATTAGAGAGAAGACATCGAGAGAAACTACTGATGAGCAGAGAAAAGGTGATGGGAAGATTGGAACGCTAACGTTATTTTGAGCCTAGTCACGAATTGGATTTACATATTGGATAGCTTGCCTGTACACACACAATATTTTGCTGGGGCCAGAAACAAGTTGCAAACCCTGCAGAAGTTATTGAGGGAGGCACAGAATTCTGTTTACAAAGCCACCCTATACATGTTTATTTAGCAGTCACTTAATGCTACTTCATTAACTGTGCTTAAATTCTAATAATGACTGATAAGAGTCTGTTACTAGGGTTGTTTATTTATACAGAACTCTGTATTGAACACTTACTTGATTAATGATGGCAATATGTGACAAAGCCATCTGGTAGGCATTCCACATACTCCTGCAGTAGCTGACCAATGGTGCTGCCCGTGTCACACGAAGGTATGATGGTGCTAGGAACACATGAACCTATGGAATCTCAAATAAGTTTCCTAACTTGTACCTTATTTCCCTAATCAGAAGTATACACATATTTTTATTTCTAATTTACAGGATTTGGATAATTCAATGTAACAATGTATATGAAGTCCTTGATTTATAACTGACTTCCAAAATAGAAATGGATATCCACAGGTTAAATCTGGCACACAAATGAGTTTTACTTTCTTGTATATTAGCTGCCAAGTGCTCAAAATTGAGGCTTTACATTTTAAAATCTAGTGGTTTTTTTTTTCTTTTTTTTTCCCTCTTGATAAAAACGTGGCCAGCAAACAATAGGCCCATGTTCCCACATGGCAGAGATTTGAACCAGTAGTTACCTCTTCAGTTGTGCTCACCAGCTTGCTGGTGTCCCTCCCTGAGGTTATGAGAGACCGCGCTGACACTTCCTTAGTTTGCTTCATTCATTCCGGGTGCCTCACTGGCCTCAGCAGTTGTGTGAGATTGGGAACTGTATGCTAAGGCATCTGTTACATTTTCCCAATATAAGATTCTAAACCTTTAATTAATTCATATAAAATCAATCTCATTAAGGAAGATGGTAGATAGTGATGGTGATGACAGTTATTTTGAGAATCTATCATCTATCTATCTATCTATCTATCTATCCCCTAATGGCTTACTTTTGATGATTCTAAGTTTATAAACTGCATTTAAAAAGAGCAACTAACCAAACTTTCAGGGTCTGAACTTATGACTGACTTTTTTCCTTAGACAGTGTAAGGCATGGTATAATTGTTTTATAATGTAAATGTAACTGTTAGTACTTGAAATATATTTTTTACAATACTGTTGTGTGCTTTTTAAAATAAATGCTGCTAGAGTAACCAGTATCATTCTGGAGGTTTATCTGACCTTTACCAGTCTGAACATTTTTGCCAAACATTCTCCATTATGACATACTGACAATTCATTCGGAGGCAGTAATTGGAGGTAGGACAGTATAGTGACCTGTGTTATCAAATTGTTTTTGTTGAAAGACCAACTGCCTTTAGATTTCTGTCTAAGATTCATGTCCTTCCTAACCCCATTCTTCTGACTGTGGGTTACCTACTGCTCAGGGATTTATTATTATTATTATTATTATTATTATTATTATTATTATTATCTCTGTTGCTTTAAGGGGGAAACAGAAAGTTTTTATTACATACTAATTTCCAGAAAGGGTGAGATAGATCTGTCTCCACTATGAGATCACACATAAGGATTCCAGCTTTACGGGTCTCCCTGTGCACAGAAGATGGAAATAGAGTCAGCACACATTCATCAAGCTCCTCACATCTTATTCCAGGACTGTCTAAGCCCTGGGTGCAGAGATTTGAAAAGACAGAGAGGGCCACTGCTTGTAGAGAGATAATATTTGAATGGAAGAAATAAGTAACAAATAAGAACACACATAAGTAAAATAACTTCTGATGCTCATATGTAATATCAAGAAAACAGTGAGGTAATGTAATTGGAAATCTCTGAATACAGCGACCAGAGAAATCCCCTCTAAGGTGGTGACACATGAGCTGAGACCTGGAGGACAAGGACACAGCCAAAGGAGAATTTGAGAAAACCAGTCCAGGCCCTGAAACAGAAAAAAGCTTTACACACACACACACACACACACACACGCAGAAAGGAGGCTGGTGTGGCTGGCCTTGGGAGAGTGGTGGCGATCAGGCCAGAGCAGAAGGCCTGTATGGTGCTTTGTAGGTCGTGCATGAAGCTGGGGTGAGTGAACTGTCCTTGTCCATAAAGCACACGTTTCCCTGGCTGGCTGTCCTCCCAAAGGTGTTTCCATCACCACTATCAAATATCTGACTCTTCAAACAGGTCTTGGGATATAAGGATGAACAACTCATTCAAGATAAAGTACCAAGGTCGATGAGCTTCCTTAGACACTCACAACTTCTATATTGGTTATTCTTAAAAGGGCCCATTCTTTCAGAAAAAGATAAAGATTAATTTATAATTTGATTGGTGATTCTGATACTTAAGCTACATTCACTGATTTGGGAAAGAAACTACTGGCTTCTGCATCAGACTATTAATTTCTTGAGAATTCATTTATTGAAAATACTAACTAAAAAGTAGTTTATGTATGTCGCAAACCCTTACAAAATACTTACCGTATGCCAAACACTGTTAGCTCTACAAATAACAACTAGTTTATAAGCTATGAAAAAGAGCAAATTGCAATATTGGAAAATATTACTTTAGTCTTCTAAAAAAATAAACAAACAAGAGAGACACATTGTTTCCTGTTAGTACGCATATAAAGTACTCTGATATATTAAAGCATCATCACTTTTTATCATCTCTTAGAACTGAAAAACTTAGCTTAGTTCTCATGTGATAGAGGCAACTTTTATGACATATCTAAAATATGTCCATTAATACCTTAACAGATGTTTTAATAACAAACTGGAGATGTGTGAATGGGTAGTAATTTTTTTAACAATTAGTTTTTATATGATTTTAAATGTTTCATTAAGAGATTTATCTAAAAAATCCACCTTATGTAGCAGTTAAAAAATGACTGCCCCCAATAATTAATGGCTAGTAAAGATGTTTCCTTTTTTTTTTCTTGTCAATTAAAAGCAATTATGAGAGAAGAAAAATGAGTTGTCAAACCATTGTGGCATGACCCTGGCTTAATTATCGCTCTCTCTTACTCGCAGGAAACAGACTTTACAACCACAGAGCGAAGGATGGAGTGTGTACCAATGAATATTTGTGAAAACAGATACTGTCAAAGCAATTTTTTAAAGTAAATAATGGAGTATTAACTAGAGGCTAATTGACTTATATTATGTTGCTTTAACTTGCCAAAAACATTACCTGTTTGTCAAAAAAAAACCTGTTTATGGCCAGAATTTGGAGCTGCCAGCCAATAATCTGAGCAGGTGGTCATTAGAGACTCTTGCTAGAGGCCAGATCACTTTCTCTATGAGCAGCTTGGTAAGGTTCAGGCACTTATTTTTCCCGAATCAGCAATTATTCCACTTCCAATTGCTAAGGTACCTGTCCTCAATGCCAAGGAAGAGTTTTAGTATTTCTCCTTTCAGAAGCTGGGATTGATTTACTGTGTTCAGAATTTTTTTAAATCTGTTTTATTGGGTAAACTCAAAATATCTACTACTCTACTAGATAAATTTCCATTATCTGGTAAGTGCCTTCTTTCTTCTTTACAAACAGCATATTTGAAAACATTGTTTTGGTAGAATCTTCCCAGAAGACCACATAATCACTATTTAAATTAGCCCTAATTCATTTTACATTTGCTTATTTTACTGTTAACTTTCCCAGAACTGTATTTTTTGTTTTACAATTAGAACATCTGAATTTTAATTACATTGCCATCAAGAAGCTCATTAAAGTCACTTAATTGGCAACATTTCCAAAAAAACCTTAGCTGGGTTTAATATATTTTAAAGAGTTACTGTCAAAGTATAATTTCACCATTACAAACAGCTTGGCAACAACATTTGCATAAAGATCTGTCAGTTTCTGAAAAATGCTCAAATGTTGGGAAAATCAGATTCGTTAAGTCGCCTTTACTGAAACAGTCTGGAAATGGAGGAATTGCCACAGAAGTCACCTTTGTAACCTCTGCAGCGTGCAGAGTACTGCTATGCATGGCAAAGATATTCAAAAGAGTATTTGTGAAGAAATAAACCATACATTTTATGTTTGGGGGTAGATTTTTAAAAAGTTAAAACCTCAAAAAAGTTTCTTCATTTGTGTTCAATTTAACAAAATATCCATTTTCTTGCTACCTCTTTCTCATTCACTCTGAGAAATGTTATTTAAAAAAAAAAAAAAATGCCCCAGCCCAGTGTGTCTCAGTTGGTTGAGTGTCATCTTGTGCACTGAAAGGTTGCCAGTTAGATTCCAGGTCAGGGCACATACCAAAGTTGCAGGTTCAGTCCCAGATGAGGTGGACAGAGGCAACCGATGGATATATTTCTCTCCCTCTCCCTTCCTCTCTCTCAGAAAAATCAATAAAAACATTTTAAAAAGAAATATTAAATGGTCAGTTAAAATTTTGAAACCTTTAAAAATATGTCTAAAGTGAGCATTGTGAGACTAAGAGATGAGATTATTTTGAGATGGCATAATATTTTATAGTGTCCTTCCAACACATACTAAAATCCCATCCCTACAGTACCGATCTCAGTTGAACTTGATTGTAATTCCACTCATTTCTTACTTTTACAAGACCTGATACTCCTGCCTTTATTCAGGTATCCTCTCTAATATACTGATCTGTTTCAGGAGGATGGGGGTCCTGAAATAGAGGCTTGCAATGGCATTTGTCGAACAAATGAATGAAAATCTGAAGTTTGTCATATATGAAGGATAACTGTGAATTCATTAGGGTGTTGGGGCACTCTTCACCCCAAACTCCGTGTGTGAGAATAAAATGTGACCAACGGTAGTTATTACAATCTGCTTCCTACAAATACAAAAGGTAAGATGTTTTCAAACATCCCTTTTTCTTCGGTATTTTCTACTAAAATCTTTCCCTCTGTGGTTTGTGTACTTTTTATCTTCCAAGCCAAAAGAAGAATTTAGAAAAGCTCTACCAAATGTGAACATTCAAAAGAAAAACCCACCCAAAACACTGCCTCTCCAGTTGCTTCCTTGCTCTCTGCTGTGGCCTCAACGTCCTGCAGAGTGTCTGATACATAGACAGACTCAATACGTGTTTGCTGAATAAATGAATAAATACATAAACACGCGCTGACAGTCCTGAGGAGCATCTGGATGACGCTGCCGGAGGGGCTCGGGGAAGGCTGTATCGACAGAAATGTAGGGAACCTGAGTCCCGTGAGCACAGAGGTGTTCACCCATTCCTCAGTTGGTGAGCCCATCCTTGGCTGCGTCCCAGGATACGGTCTGCCAATAGCACTTTTTGTGATGATGGCGACAGTCTACATCGGATACCTACCCTGCCGTGTGGTGGACCCTGGAGGGTTCTACATGGGCAAATGGCACAGTTGGATTTGCCTTCCAGAGATTGCCTCTGTGACAGTGAGGTGAAGACCGCTTGCTGCGTGGCGATACCAAATGCATATCCCCCCGCGGCAGAAAACCAGTGGGGGTAACCAGACTGTCTGTTACTTTTGGTTGTTCTGTTGTCTCTGACTGGTGGTTTCTCTCCTCTCCCTGGCTTCAGAGAGTGAGGGATGAGGAAATTATGAGGCAATCCTATGGGCTTGCTTCAGAGGCTGCTCCAAGCAGAAGGGGAAGTGAAGGGATTAGCTTCTCTCTGACCCTCAGGGCGCCTGCAGCTGCTGTGGAGGAAGGAGGCAGTGGCCAGCCCTGAATCTGTGAGGGTGCGTCCAGGCTCCCTGACCACCACAAAGTACCTGAGGGCTGAGGTGGGACCATCTGGCATGAGTGGGAGGCATGATTTCAAAACACAGAGTGGTGGAAAGAGTGCTGGACTAAGAAATCTGAAAACTCTAGAGGAGTCTGTTCTCTGACCTTCGAGGCCCCTTCCTGCTCAATGTTCTATGTCTGCGTTGGTTCTTCTGGCTACAGAGCATGAGAGAAGGCACGGGGTTCTCCCACCTGCAATCGGGAAGAATCAAGCTGGGGGAGGGGAGACATCAGCCAGGGCCCTCAGTGCTGGGAAGATGGCAATGAAAAGCGCCCTAAGCACCGGCTGCACCGACACTTCCAACATTCCGCTAAGAAGCAGCTTCCGCTGACCTGGCGTGGCTGTCTGTAATCCCGTGGCAATCACTGAGATGGCGAGCTGCCCACACATTTCTCACTGATGGGGACAGTTCCTGGCAGAGCACTGCCTTTGCGATTTCAGTCATGATGGCTTTTCCTTTTTCAAAATGAACTCTATAGCTTAGAAGTCAAACCCCAGAAAATCTCATAGATTTTCATCTATTGATGTCCATTTTATTTAATTTTTGGGGTTCATTTAGGCTGGTGTGGTTTAGCAATCCGAAGGCAGTTACTATTACTAATTCAAAAAAGGGATACAAAATAGGTATGTGTCCAATTGTCATGCGTCTCTTAAAGGGAGCCGAATGCAAAACTCTGACCGTGCTCTTAGCAATGATGAGAAAGTCTCCTGGGAGATACGCAATAAACATTTCCTGGAGGAAACATATAGGTGCAGCATCAGAGTGCCTCTGCCAGTGCCTCCCTGGCTGATCTCTGCACAGCTGAGGTACTCTGACCCAGCATCAGAGTCCTCATGACGAAACATCCCCCTCTGCCTCTGGACCCTCCCCCGTCAACCAGACACCCTGATGTTACCCATGCCCTTGCCTCACAGAATCCCTTGTTTCCTGCCATAGAGACTGGAAACTGAGATCAATGAACGCAGACAAGATAACAGCATTTGAACTTCTGACTTTATTTCCCCCTCAAACAGGTGCTAAAATACTGTGTCTGAAGCAAAAGGCACGGCTCCCTTTTCTCTGCTTCCACAGAGTAACAGGAAAATGTAAACGCTATTCCGATGGAACCCCCGGGTCCACCTAAATTTTTGCCAGCCATTCAAAGAACATTCCCTTGTTTGTTTACACCCACATTTAACAGCATAAAGAGTAACACAAGCAAACAGTCTGAGGCGTTTATCTGACGTGTTCAGATGGTGATACAGGCTTGTATCGGCACCGTGTTCAATCTGACAAAGAGAAACATTGCTTCAGGAAGTGGGTCATGTGGGTGTACAAGTGCTTGGTGGACAGGCCGGAGATGCCGTGGTTCTGGTCAGAGTACCACTGAAACACAAAAGGAAGAAGCCCCTTATTCCTGCAGCCGCACAATGGCTTGGCCTTTTTAGGCTCTAGGACCTGGTTCACTTTTCTAACATGTAATAGTTGGAATTCTAGCTAAAAACACCCAGAAAATTGCTGAAACCGGTTTGGCTCAGTGGTAGAGCATCGGCCTGCGGACTGAAAGGTCCCAGGTTCGATTCCGGTCAAGGGCATGTACATTGGTTGCGGGCACATCCCCGGTACGGGGTGTGCAAGAGGCAGCTGGTCGATGTTTCTCTCTCATCGACGTTTCTAGTTCTCTATCCCTCTCTCCTCCTCTCTGTAAAAAAATCAATAAAATATATTTAAAAACAAAACAAACAAAAAAAACACCCAGAAATATTTCTGAAAAATCAGAAATATGATACTATAGATTTAAACTTTATTGTTGGAGAGATGTTGGTAAGATTATTGTTTTCACTAAATAAAAGCGGCTAGTGGCCATGATGTAATACTATGAATTTATAAATTGATTTACCTTGGGAGGTAAATAAAACAAGAACAACAACAACAAAAAACAACTAGCCTGGCCCATGTGACTCAGTAGTTGTGTTGGACCCCCCGAAGGAGACCCCTGCCCTGACCCCAAGAGATCATGGTTCAATTGCCAGTCAGGGCACATGCCCAGGTTGCGGGCTTAATCCCCGAATGGGACATGCAGCAGGCAGCCGATCAATGATTATCTCTCATTATTGACATTTTTATCTATCAATCTCTCTTTTTCACTGAAATCAATAAAAATATATTTAAAAAAAAGACTGGGAAAATCTCACCTTTTGTCCATTATTAAAAAAACAGACACACAACAACTTTCCTAAAGGTGGGGGTTTCCTTTTCTGGATTCTGTTCAATATAAGCAAGTGAGGAAGAATTTAGGCTTCCTAAGAGGGGGAAGGATGGGCATGAGGGATTGCCTCTCTTGTGTTGGTTTTTACATAACTTTCCTCTGTTTTCATTTCCTATTCGTCATGCAACTTGGATTTTACAATGAGCTCATTCGGTCAGTCATTCCCTCAGTGAAAACGGGAGTCCCCTGGTGGGCCACACACATGCCAGGGGCTGAGGACACATGGAAGGAAAGATGCTCTAACTGAGTGGAGCGGCATGACTTCAGGGAGCCTCGGGGTCTCTGATAGCTTCCTGCGTTTGCTTCTTACAGAATAAACAGAATCTTCTAGCTGCTTGGGGACTCCCGGGTTTTGCAGGGACTCTTAGCATATAGGATCACAAAACTATTGGATGTGTGAGCTAGATAATCTAACCTTGTGGATGCCTTTATTTTATACAGGACTCAACCGGGACCACCAGAGGGGCCAGGACCCCCCTAGGGTCCTTCAGGAAGTTAACGAAAGATCAAGATTCATTTGCTAATGTTATGCCTACTCTACCCTTCCGCCTGTTTGTCAGGTTTTGTAAAAAAAAAACTAAAACAACAACAACAACAACAACAACAAAAAAACCACACACACACAAAAAACAATTAAGAATTAAAAATAAGATTCCTCCTTTTAGCTTAGGGGTCTAAGGCCATGAACACGAGCGAAAGGAAATTATGTACCATTGCCTGGAAATCCACTTGTGCATTAACCAGAGCTTTAGCAATCTGTGCTGAGTTTTGAAAGTGCACATTATCTGCAACAAAGAGAGAGAGTTAAAGTGCTGTTAAATACCAGAAAGCGCAGAGTGACAATGTACCGCCTGGAAATGAACACTGACAATTATCTAGTCATGCCGTTGACATTGTCAGCAGTGCGGAATAACACTCGTTTATGGAAATGCCCCTGACTCTTAGGTACTGACCCTGAGCACAGGCATAGGAGGATGCTTAATGTTTCTTAAACAAAGTGATGCTGGCTCAGTATTTTTATGTGTAAGAGTCTTGCTTAAACCTCACCATCTGCTGTTCCGTGGATGAGAAGATAGTCTACATTTCTGAAATATTCTGCTCTTGCCATCACAGTTGAATTCTGGAAAAGAGGAAAAATTAACATTTTAGTTGCTGCAAGTTCTAATAGAAAACCAGCTAAATCATTGTGCAATGGACTTAGCACCAATACTGAAATTATGTATTGCTTTGGTTGATAAATATTTAAGAGTCAGAGCAACACATTTTCTTCATCATTTGCATTACCTCCATCTGATTCTTGGTTTGAAAAACTGAAAGTTTATGTGTCATATGTTACATATGAGTGAGACCTTAGGCATAAATGATGCCTGCTCAAGCTGTGGAGGGGTTGGGGGCGGGAGGGAGGGTGGAAAAGGAAAGAATAAAATCCGAAAGGAGTAAATTCCTTTCTAGTGAGGTGTTTTGCATCAAACAAAAGATCATCATATTTGTTTGGGATACCCAGCAAAAGTGAAAACGATGAGTGACAGCTTTAGAATTATTGTGCACATCTGAAATAAATGAACAACCTAAATATAACAAAAGGTTCTTACTTTATAGTGCTCCAGATTATCATCCTTTGTTGGGACACCCATGAATCGCTCTGTGTAGATAGAAGCTATAAAATATATAAGAACATGTTGTTTGCATAGGGTATGTGTCATTTCGTTGACTTGTGAGACCCCCTGGTTTAATGACTGCCTCTCAGTTCTCCCGTGCGCAGCTGCTCAGGAAGGTTGTTGCTGTCCCTCACTGCGATGCTCCACCCAAGGCTGTTGCTCTACAATTTCCCTCCATTGGGCTAGCGGGGGAACGGAGGAGGAGATTATGGAAACGGGAGCATCTATCATTAGAAAGGGCTGATTCTTAGCTTTTCCACTTCTACCCAAAGTGTGTCGGTTGAGGGAGTGTTGAGCTAGAAATGACCCCATGGGACGACCTGATTTTATTTAAAAGAAATCACAAATGCAGCCACTTGTATTACTCTCCTTCGTGTCTTAAATAATCATATCTTAAATAGACAACTGTCCTCCAATACACATACACATTATTTTTTTTCTGAATAAGGATTCCCTTCATGTCACAACTGTTTCATTTCTACCCCAACACAGGGATGAGGGTCTGATGAGAACTAATTTTTGTAAAATTATTAGAGTTAATTCCAAACAGCCACCTGCATTGATATAAATTATAAAAAATAGGCAGCAGGGGAGGTGTACTTTTTGAACAGATAGTTATTGCTCTGATCTCTGGAAGCTGCAGATTGTGGTATAAGGATGAATTACTTGGCCTTCATCTGACTTGATATAGGATGTGCTTAGAAGCCAGCTATGCTGCAACTGTGTGTCTGCAGAAACACAACTAGCTCTGATCTTAAAGATCTGGTTCAGCAGGAGGAGCAATATTTATTGAGAGAAGGAGATATGTTGGATTTTGGAAAAGTTCTCCCCACTCTAAAATGTCTTTGATTGTTACAACACGATTATAATGAATCATATAAATAATCTTGTTTATACACTGCATTTCCCCGGTGATGCTGGGGTGAATTCTACTGCATAATTTGTTTTCCTAGCAACCTCAAATATAGAGTAATTATGTGTTAAATGCTTTGGCAGCAACATTTATGAAATGTTTCCATACCATAATATTCCCAGCTGGAGACTGGAGCTACCGCTATCCCACATTTGAAAAGACCAGTTCCGGATGCGAGGGCCAGTGATGAAACATAACCACCGTAGGACTGTGGAGACATTGGTATGAGTAAGTTCCACATTTCCTTTCACAAGCTCTCCTCTATGTTTTTACTGCAACTTTGCTCACAATAAGTGCTGATGGGAGCTGGGGAACATGGACAGGGCAGGTTAAATGTCTACCTTACACCCTTGGCAGCAAGCCCCACCAGAAATGACTAATTTCATCCCTAGTAAGTGACAAAGATTTGGCGTGTTGATCAGCACATGGTAGGAGCAGTTTAAAAGATGGATATAATTGTAATCTTTCTGCAAACATTTCTTTTTCCCCCCTCTCTCTTCTATATTTTTTCCAACCAGGGCCTTGCTACAGCAAAAACAGGATTTGACTGAAAAGAAATGCACCAAAAAAGATTATTCCCAAAATGTAAATGCAAGCTACTTCCCATAGTTTGCAAAAGTCCTGTGAGGCAGAACTGGTATCTGTGTATTTACTTATTTTCATAACAGAACAGCAAGGAGAGGACGTAAGTACCTTAAACCATTGTTTAAGACATGGCCAGGGTCTGTGTGGATTTCACATTACATATTCTGATTTAAGAATTTCTGGTAAGGCAGCTCGAAGAAGGGAAAGCCACTAGTGTTTTAAACATTTTTACACACCCACTCACAAATATAATAGAAAAACAAAGAAGTACACATGGAAATACAAATTTAAGAGTAAAGAGCAGGTTAGCTTTCATCACTTTTCTTCCCTAAGAATCTATAGGTAATTCAGAAAAGGGACTCTAATAACAGAAGGAGCTGTCTGTCCATGTCGCTTGGAAATATGAACCTTTTTCTAAAAAAATGAAGAAAGAAGCAGAGCATCATAGTAAGGTCGCCATTTCTCCCTGATCTGTAAGCACAGCCGGGAGGGGTACTTCTCCTGGAAACATGGATTAAGCAGTGTTCTAGAACATGAAACATTCCCTACCTGCACCCCCACCCCCCACTCCCCACACACACATGTGCATTTAGGAAGTGAATCTTGGTGCTATTCTGGCCCCAACGCTGGGACATCCCCACAAGACGTAAGAGGTCAATGTAAGCCTCCAACTAAGGACGTACCTTGTTCTTAAAATATTATTATCACAAATTTCTGGAAATAATTTTCCTCAGGTCAGGAGAGATCCTACCCCTTTTTGGTACAGAAAAGTCTGTCTTTAGAGAGAGTGAAAGAGTGAGAGTGAGAACTCTACAGAGCAAGACCGATGGCCAGATGGACAGACAGACAAATGTGACGATGGCAGCAGGTCAGTGCCAGGGGTCTAATCTGAATCCACAAAAATACCTGAAATGGGGGAATAAGCTAAGCAATCTTGCTGAATGCAATAGATAAAGAAAGAACTCTCTACCTAGTTTACAGTTTTATGTTTCCAGCTGCTGGGAGTTTTACCGAGACCCTTGACTCTGAAAAGCAGAATAAAAGAGGCAGTTCTGGTTCTACCATAAGCTCTTTTTGTTCTATGTGGAGGAAAACTAGAACATGTTACAATAGGGGAAATATATTTTAAAACCAGAAGAAACACTTGGGCTGCAAAATCATTTTGGTAAGTGAAAATCACTATTAAGTTCAAGCTTTCACCTCTGATACCCGATGTTTTGTTTTGATGAGTAGGTTAGCAACAAGTATTGCTGAAACAGATCTTTCCATCCTTCTTAATTGCCAGTTCAAATGAGAGTAGAGTAAGCTAAAGTCCATTAGAAAAACCATTGTTGCTTATGGTTTTATTGGGAAAATGTGTTCACTGCAAATAATAATACTGGGTCCTGCCTCTCCTCTTCTATGCTTCAGAACAGGAAATAGCATGGAGCGAGATTGGAAATTGAAAGCATTTGCATAGAGCAAAAGGTTTTAAACATTGTTGTTCAAAATCTTAGAAATTCTTAATCTGTATCTTCTCAGGGATTAGATAATACCCGTGTTTCCCTGAAAATAAGACCTAGCGCATGGAAAGATAAGACATCCCCTGAAAATAAGACCTAGTGCAACTTTGGGAGAAAAAATTAATATAAGACACTGTCTTATTTTCGGGGAAACAGGGTAGTGTTATATCTAAATAAAATGTCCATATTTTCAGGATGAATACACGCTGTCTCTAAGAATGTGCAGAAATAAAACTACTTTTGTGGCAGCACAACAGAAGAAGGTATACTTTAAATTCTCAAGCAGTCTCTCTAAGCTTGTTCCTCTGTACAAGGAAGAGGGGAAAAACAGCAGAGTTAACTTTTTTCTGCTCTCCCAGGGGTGGGGCTCCAAGGCAGAGTGGGTGGCTGCCACAAGAAAAGAACCCACGGAGCAGATTGGCCATGAGAATTCTAGAAGTTTGTCCTTTGCACTTAGATGCCTTGCCATTTTGCTTAAATGAAGGATGTCTTTAGAACATTTTTAGAAGGGCACAGAATTTTTAGGGGTTTATGGAATATTCTTATGTGAACTATAATGCATATTGGAACATTTTATCTACGGGCAATAACAATGAGCTAATGTTTGTATGGCCAATGTATTGCAAAGGTCTTTGTGGTCCCACACAATGACTCCCTTCTCCCACCTCCCACCTCCCACCTTCCCCTTGCTCACTGCCCATCTTCATGTTCGTTGAACTCTCCAAAACAGGACTTTTGCAAATGATGCCACTCTCTGCCTAGAATACTCTTACCCCAGAAATCAGCATGGCTTACTTCCTTCTCATTTTGAGTCTTAACTTAAAAAAAAAAAAAAAAAGGAGGGGGATTCACCTGTCCTTCTAATCTAAAAACCAACCAACCCAGCACACCATGCTTCTTTCTTGTTTGTTTGTTTTTATTCCTCCAGAGCACTTAACATCATTTTAATATCCTAAATATTTTACTTATTAATCTTGCTTGTTGTCTTTCTCTCTCAACCATTCCCAACTCCAGAAAGGTAGAGATTTTTATCTGTCTTGTTAATGAACCTATCCCCAGCACTGGGAATATGGCCTAAAACCCAGAAGGGATATATTTGTTTAATATATGACTTTCCTATTAAGTCATCTAACCCTCCCAGTGGGGAAAGAAATTATTGTTGAATTTCCTGATGAGGAAGCTGAGGCTCAGAGTCAATGTAGAGCAGATACATATTCAGTAAGCAGCAGGGCTGGGATCAGCCCCAGGACTCCAGGCTCTACAACCTATGCCGCTTGCTCTGCAGCCCTACACTAGAGCAAACGCTTTGGGGAGCTTTAAGTTTAGAATCTGATATAGTCTCATTAGAGGTGCATTTGTCCTACTTTTACATCGTTGATCACACATAGCAATTCAAATTGCTTATAATTAGTCACTGGAAGAGAAAGGAACTAAGATTAAATCATGAACTAATGCTTATTCAACACCACCTGGCTAGGCTTATATTAACAAAGCAAATCCCATAAATGAGGTTGTTATTCTAATAATTTAGGCAAAACCCCCACTGTTCTTCAGTCATCAGAAAATAATTGCTCCAAGTTTTATTCACATAAACCAGGACTTTGCAACCTCAGTGCTGTTGACATTTGGGGCTGGAGAGTTTTTTTTTGTGTGGAATCTGTCCTGTGCATTGTGGGATAGTTCACAGCATCCCTGGTGTCTCTTCACTAGATGCCAGTAGTACCACCAGTTGTAACAACTAAAAATCTCTCTAGATAGTGACAGATGTCATCTGAGGGACAAAGCTGCCCAGTTAAAAACCTCTGTCACAACAGACACTTCCTAGGCACAGTACCTAGGGCATAGTGGGCAATAAGCAGCTAAAAACAGGACTGAACTTTGGTTTGTATGAGCCAGAAAAAATGAAAGGGTAAGATAAAAATTCATCCTCTCCTCTTCATCTGGATAGTGGAAGGAAACAGGATTTGCAGCTTATTGACCAATTGACTTCAAAAAATGTTTGTGCGTGGTTAGCTATAGTACATTTCTCAGACCGCTAGCATGCCTAAAACTTCATGGCATCAGAAACTTCCTTTCCAAATATGGAGCACAATAATAGCCACATAACCCTCATGGTCATTTTCAGTGTCTTCCTCTTTTCCCTCTCCAATTTCCCATACCATAGACGAGCACTCAGAGCTATGACCTCATCACACCCCCTACTTCGCTGCCTAAATTCAGGCCCTTGGTATTTGTTGCCAGTATCACTAGCTGCCTCACTTTTTTTTTTTTAATATATTTTATTGATTTTTTTTTTTACAGAGAGGAAGGGAGAGAGCTAGAGAGCTAGAAACGTCAATGAGAGAGAAACATCGACCAGCTGCCTCCTGCATACCCCCCACCGGGGATGTACCTGCAACCAATGTACATGCCCTTGACCGGAATCGAACACGGGACCTTCCAGTCCGCAGACCGACGCTCTACCACTGAGCCAAACCGGTTTCGGCTAGCTGCCTCATTCCTTAGCCCACTCTCTCGCAGCACTGCAGACCATCCTTTCCTTTGTAGCCAGAATCTTTCTGATACACCACTCTACTCTCTACTGAGTTCCAGAGCACTTCAAAAAGAAGTATCCCTGGAATCAAATACTTTTTGGTAATACTGTATTACACAAAATTTAACAGGATTCTTTTTAAAAAATATATATTTTTATTCATTTCAGAGAGGATGGGGGGGGAGAGAAATAGAAACATCAATGATGAGAGAGAATCATTGATTGGCTGTCTCCTGCACACTCCCTACTGGGATTGAGCCTGCAAACCAGGCATGTGCCTCTGACTGGAATTGAACTCAGTACCTTTCAGTCCACAGGCCAAGGCTCTATCCACAGAGCCAAGCTGGCTAGGACTAACAGGATTCTTTACTATTCTTTTCCTAGAGCCTTTGGGCTCTATTATTTATGATTTACCGAATTATCAAACCAGAGAATCTTTTCTTGAAAGGTTTCTTGTCACTAATAGAACACATTTGAGGAATTTAGTATAAACAACATCATCAGTGTGTGACATGGCCAAGTATTATGCTAAGCATTTGAAAAACAAAGCTAAAGAAAAGACAAAGTCCATTCCCTTGATGAGCTTACATTCTTATGGGAGAAACCAAGAGACAGACAAAACATTGTAATTCCTATAAAAGCAGTATAAAGATCTAATGGAGCACAAAACATGTCATATGTGAGTTAGGTCTCAAAGAACAAGTCGGAATTATCCATTGTGGGTTGAGGAATAGGTAGAGAATGGAAAAAGAGAATGGACAGATGCAGTGAACAGGACTAACAAAATCACTGGAACGAAGAAAAACAGACATAAATCAAACTATTCAGCAGGTTCAGGGAAAAGTGAAGAGAGATGAGACTGGAAAATTAAACTGCAACCAGTTTGTCAAGGACCTTACATGCAAGGAAATATGTTTGGGCACTAGAGTGAGGTCAATGTAATAGAGTGAGCCCTATGAAATATATAAGCAGAAAAGCAACTTGGTAAGAGTTGTGCTTTGTAACAATAACCTCATTAGAAATATTGAAGCTGGGGAGTCCAAAGCAGTCAGGCTTGTTAAGAATAGGGAAACTGGTACCACACAACTAATTGGAATAAACTGGTACCACACAACCTATGGACCATAGGCAAAAAGAATCAGCCTTACCTGATATCCCATTAGAAATGCAAAGCCCAGGCTTCCACCTGGAGTACTGAGTCATAATCTTAGTAAGGTCCTGGAAACTGGGTTTAACAAGTTCTCCAGGCATACATATGCAGCCCAAATTTGAGAAGCTCTAGCCTAAATTACATGAAGAACCACGGCAATGTCAGTGGGAAAGATAAAAGATTTCAATGTTTGAAGGTAGAATTGACAGAATTTACTAACCAAGAATTTTTGCAGTCAGGGAGCAGGGAAAGTTGAAAACAGCTCTGAACTTAAAGACTAGGTGTGTGGTGAGGTCCTGCATAAAGATGAGGATTGTTTGAAAGTAGACAACACAAGTTTAGCTTGAGCAAGTTAAGCTTGAGGCCCCTGTAAGACATATTCAAGAGATGATCAGCAGATATTTGAAAGGTGGAGCTCAGAAGAGAGAAGCGAATTAGTGGCAGGGATCTGGCACTCATCATTATCCTTGAAACCACACGAGTTTCTCCAAGGAAATGAAGAACAATGAGAACCCAACACAGGCCCAGAGAAAACACCAACAATTAAAGAATGAGTGGATTGGAATGACCATAGAGACACAGGAAAATGAAAAGAGAAACGTGTCACAGAGCTATGGATAAAGCCCATTCTCCTTTATGTGGCGTAAAAGGACTTCGGGTATCTGGCTACTTATCTACTCAGATGCACCTACACCTTATTCATCATATATCTTATATTTCTAAAATTTTGGGCATTTCTAACAAACTCAGACCCCCCCCCTCCCCCCGCCCAGGCCATGCTCTTTGTTACCTTAGGACCTGGGCAATGTTGTCTTCACTCTGCCCCGGAAATGCCCCTTAACTAACTTCCTTTCATCAAGCTCTAATGCTACCTCATTTCTGAATCTCTCCTGAGTTCTCACAGCCAGAATTAACAACTCTTCTCCCTGGTGTTCTCCACAAGTTTTATCTCTCTAAACACTTGGAACATTTCCTGAGCAATTCTTTTCTTACTCTCTGTGTTCTCTACTAGATCCAGGGAGATAACTTACTCACCTTTTCATCCTCTAATGAACCTAATAGAGGATCTAGTTGAGATCCACTAACATTTTTGTACATGGAAGGAAGAATGAATGAGTCGATGATAAGATGGGTGGATTAATAAATATGAATTGGTCTTAAACGTAAAGAACTAATAAATCAATGTTAAGGTCTTTTTCCTTCAGAACTCCTAGGTTTTCCTGCTGATTTTAGGGTCTACTCAAGTGTTATATCCCTTCGCAGTTCATTCATTTCTTCTCCCACCTACTAATCACTGCCATATTGAAAAGTAAGCAATAAAGGGGGCCGAATACACAATTTCTTTCAGAAGCATTGCACAGATATGGTGAAAATCTCTTATTGAAGAACTTCAGACTGATATGGATGTATTTTGGGGTGATAAGTGGGTTCCTAAAATCATCCCACATAGATGGTTCTCTACCAAATTAATGCTTAGACTGTTCCAGAAATGAAATTAAACGTTCTACTTTAGGTTTATTTCAAAGCCTACAATAAAAGCATAGTAAAACTCTAAGAAAAATGTTAATGATTATATGTGAGTATTCAGCTTGGAATTTGAATCTTTCAAAGCTTTACTTTAGAAAACTTCATGAAAATGGATGGTAGGAAGGGTCTTATCTGAAATATTTCACTATAAAGTATTTTATTTATTTACACCCTTTGAATCCCATTCTGTTTAGATACTTAACATTTGATGGTTTTAAGAAGCACCAAATGGCCTGAAGTAACAACTTTCCACAAATTCATAACAGCTCTTCATCTGGTCACTGAGCTGAGATTTGCGCTGAATTCTGCAGATTCCTTTCAATATTGGGTTTTATTCCCTCCATCGTGTGCAGGCCGCTCTCACAGAAAACAGCCAAGAAAAACAACGCAAGCACAAATGGCTGCAAATTGACTTGCAAATGTACAAATTCAGACCAAAAAGTGAAACAGGAAATCTTTCTTGAAGAGTAATTATCATAATTTATAGTGGGCAAATTAAATCCTTTCCAATATTTCTCTAAACTTTTTAGTGGCTTCATTTCCCATAACTGATAACTTTTGCTACTTCCTTTAAAAGACCTGCACAGTTCCTTAGAAATGGGAAATTATTGTCAGGACCTATAACTAGCACAAATGAACATTAAGTGTGGTAAAAAATTTTGATTACCCCGCTGCTCCCAAATAAAATAAGATATGACCTGGATAAAAAAGATACTAGGGCCAAAACTGGTTTGGCTCAATAGATAGAACGTTGGTCCGCAGACTGAAAGGTCCCAGGTTCAGTTCTGGTCAAGGGCATGTACATTGGTTGCAGGCACATCCCCAGTAGGGGGTGTGCAGGAGGCAGTTGGTCGATGGATGTTTCTAGCTTTCTATCCCTCTCCCTTCCTCTCTGTAAAAAATCAATAAAATAAAATAAAAAGATACTAGGGAATTTATATTTTGAATGTTTCTATAATTTCAAACTTTAGCTTAGGTTTTCATAAAAATAAAATCATGAAATATAAAATAAAAGGTATATATTAACCTGAATATGACAAAGGGAATTCAACCTCAGATAAATATGATTCAGTCCATTAAAACATAATCTAATACCAAAAAAAAAAAAAAACCTAAGTAGAAATGTGTTAATCATGAGTTAATTTGCTATACAGGGAAGAAATGAAATGATGGCGGGGTGGAGAGCAACAAACAATTACAATAGCCATCACTTTGAAGCCCAGATTATTAAAATCGACTGTTTTCATTGACAGATTAAATTATGTTGCAACATTAACATTTCATGAGAAATCTTATAAGCGAACAACTTAGAAAATGATGATTGCTGAACTGAATAACAAGCATAAAACATATAAAACAACTCACCCAGCCCCATATGGCTATTCTTTTTTCATCAATGAAACCCATTTCTATGAATTTTCTAAAGTAAAAGAAACAAATTTTTAGAATTTTAAGTGTGTACACATGACATTTACTTCATTACACAAGCATATTTAATTCAAAAACTTAATAGAAGCGCTACATTTTCTTTGTTTAAACATATGCATAATCAGGCTGCATTTACAAATAATTAAAAGAATATTATCATGTTTTCTGCAAAAGATAAAAGGCTCCTCTAGACTCCAAGGTACATATATTGAGTAATGCTTTTCAGGGCTGGAAGGCCTCATATCCTAATTGTGTGGGTGAGTTATGTAATACTTAGAGAGGTCAGGAGACGGGCTCACAGTGACACAAGAGGTAGTAGCACAATGACTAGGATCATATTTCCAAATCCCTAGCTTTTGAAAATAATATTTTTGTTTTTTCTTTTTAAGATTTTATTTATTTTTATCATGCCCTTGTTTGCTTAGATGCTAATGATAATCACCATCTCATTGTGGGTCATATCCATCTATGGGAAAATAGTCATCCCTCTCCCATTTCATACTTCAGTACCCTCAATTTATCATGGTATGAACAATGATGTGTATCTTTTAGCACATGGACATGATTCAGTTGAGCTCAGTCACAGAAGAGTCTCCATTTGAAAACTGTTTTGAAAATAAAATCTCTTCTTAGGAACAAGGGGCATGCTGAAGGGCAACCTTTAAAAGTCATGGGAAGCCCTCAGAAATGGAACTTTGTGCGCGCGCGCACACACACACACACACACACACACACAGACAATATTTTTTAAGCTAATTTATCCCATGCCCCTTGAGGGCTGGTGTTCCAGAGCAATTGTGATTTATTTCGGGAATGGTGTGATAAAAACTCAGGAAACTTTCAGAGAAACAGAAGCAGAGGGAGATCAAGACAAACTGGACGAGCCATTGCAAAGGCTAGGATGCAGCCATAATGGGAAGAAGTTATGTTAGTGCTCTTTCTGGCTCTTGTCCTAGGGCAGGATGGAATGATTTTCATTAGTTGAAACAATGAGCTTCCTTACAGTGACCATGTTGCTCGTTGCATTGATTCGATGTGTACATCTCCAGTGCGCAGAGGAGTTGGGCAAATGCCCGGGACGAACAGATGGGAAGAAGCCCCATCAGTCACAGCTTACCCAACACCGACATTGAGGGACTCAGGAGTGTATAGGGAAGCAATGCAGTGGCAAATGGAAAGTTGCTACCTGTGTGGATGCTGATCACGGTAAAGCAGCGAAAATGTGCAGCAGCCAACTGTGGCATTATGGCAATTCTTCCCTCCAACTTCAAAAACCCAATGAAAGAAGAAAAGGCTCACTTTCTTTGTTAAAAAAGTAAGCGTGACCCTACTGAGCCATAAAACCAATCGTTATTTTTATGATCTCCCAGAAGCTAGCAATCATATAACCTTGCATCTGGGGTAAAAGCAAATGACAGGTGATACATGCGAACAGGAAATTTTTAACAGCTCCCTTCCTAGGTTTATTCTGAAACCATGACGTTTATAGGAAATGATAGTGCAATAGTGAACATGGAAATGAAACATTAACACTTAACGTGGCAGGACTAGGTTAAAGGTTACCAAGATAATATGAGCAGTTTGGGATCAACAAGGCTCTATAAAACCTACCTCCAATTTCTAAAGAGCTTTCAGAAGGGTTATCAGAAATACTGTTGATAATGTGGTTAAATCAACAAAATGTTAGGAACAAATGAAAAAGCATGTTTCTCTAATTTGGGATGCTGGACTGAACTTTACAACTTTTCTCTCATGAAAAATGGCCCTAGACCAAAGGTCAATTTGGAGTTCTAGTGATCAATTATTATTCTGTTTTAAAAATGCTCTTACTGATACCAAGTATAATGTATTTTTTTTATCACATAATTCTTCCTTATTATTAATCTCAAGTTATATGAAAATTTCCAAACTGTGGGAATGTAAAATATATCCTAAGTGAGCAGAGTTGCCTCTATATCTACCAGAATCTTTGGCTCTCACCTATGTAACCTTTGCAGAGAAGCCCGACGAACACAGGTTCCAGTTTTACTTATTCTTTGACCTCACAAGCATCTCCTTTGAAAGATTTCCTTTGTGTAGTCAAATGTTGTGAGGTTGTGCATTTTCTTTTTAAACTTATTTTTCCTGTTTTTTTCTTTGAGTCTCTTTGTTTGACCCTGACTAGAATTTACTATTGTTTCCAAGCATATACATATGATTTTACTTTAGTATGTAAAATATTTAGCCAGATTGAATTTTATAAGAGATTCACAGGGTCAAATTTCATTCTTTTGTGGGGAGGTAATGTGAGGGCTACCACAGAGGGATTGTAATCCCAATTCCTTAGGTCAGACATTCAGTGTCAGATTCCCAAAAACACTTCTTGGGGAAATCTGTGGTTGAGTTATTTCCAGGATTATGATTATAAATCTATCCCTTTCAGCTTTTGTTTTCTTAAAGCATTGGATTTCAAGGCTTCCCTGTCACTTATGCAGAATAATAGTTTCAAGCAAAGTCAAGGCCAGCCCCAACTGGCATCTTCACTGTTGCATAGGTCCTTGGTGTGGACCACATAGCTATCTCTTGTTCACTGAGTGTTTACTGAAAGTTTTATTGAACTGCAATGCTGTCCTGTTAGTGTAGGTGGTTTAACCACTTTACAAAGATTGTAAATACATTGAAAATAGATTGTAAACGGCATAATTTTATACAGAGTGCATTTCAATGGCATGCATTAATATTTGATCTTGTTGAATGGCTGAGTCAATGAGTGAACATATGCCTGATCTATAGCAGGAGACCTTCTTTGGGTTCACTGGAGATAAAGGTGGCCAATTACTGCCACTGGTCCACCTGCAATTCTAAATGCCAAAGACATTTATTTATGTCATTGTGAAAATCAGTAGACTTTCTGGCTCCTTGTGCTATATGTTGAACATCAGAAATAACAATATTTTTTAAGGTTTATACATGGGCTGTGCGTTTAAATTTCCATTTCATTCAAGAGACACCTAGAAGCGATCTGTATTGCTTCTTGAGGTAGTCTTATATTTGAATGCTACATTTTTGGTGGCAAATAAACGCACAAAAATATAACGTCAAATTTTGTTGTAATTGGTAGGTTGTGGTGATAAAATGATGATCATGGGACTGTTTTTTAACCAAGGCCAATACAAACAGCTCTATGAATTTTGGAAAGTAGCTAACTGATTATAAGTGAGGCACAATTTACATCTCTATCTTTTGATGTAGTCCCAGGATTATCTGTCCTTGGTGCTTGTTGTATGGTTTAAATACAAATAAATTTGAGCTGCAGTGTGAAAAGAATTAGGTCTATAATGCTGACAATTGTGTTAATATTCCCAGTAAGGTACACCATAGTCTTTATATGAGAAACTTGTCTCCCTAAGGAGTTTTTCTTTGAACTATCTCTTCTATTTCTCTCCATCAGGCTGAAGACTCTGCCAAGATTAATAGCAGAAAGATTTAAAAAAATCTGGATTCGTAAGAAAGATGGAACTTCCTACAACGTAATCATGAATGATGCCCTACGGATTGTGAAGTGTTATTTGATAATCTACTTACTGATTTGTAAGATTTTACTCAGAGTCTGTTTTTAATCAAATTTTTGTGTGTGTATTACTGTTCACAGAATGGAAGAAAAATTGGAAAACATATGGGTTATGATTACTTTTCTATTTTAAAAAATAATTACTTTTGAGTCTAAACTTTTCTGCTTTGATTACAGACAAAATACAGAAAAGTGTTGTCTGGGCCTGGCTCCTAGATGTAAAATACAATCTGTGTTGTATATGCTGAATGAAATCAATGACTATTAATAACATTAAGATGATCAAAGAAATGTACTAATGAATTTTCTCAATTGCTATTTGGTGTGACACAGTGTGACTAAGAGTGCCATCAGCCTTTGTTCACTTTTACATTTATAATCTACTATTGTCTACCTTGATCTACTCACATCAATAATAACAGAAACCAAATAACTATAGAGAAATATCCAGAAAAATTCTGAACAGTGTTTTCAAATAAGCAACAATATTGATGACTATAATTTGTGTTGCTTTTTTTTTTGTTTTGTTTTTTAAGGAAAAGATGATTGATCCATAAATTGTGGTTGAGAATGTAGTTGAGAAGGACTCAGGTAATAACCTGTCTTTCCTCTAAATGTTTTCATAATATAATTTCTGTAATTTAAATGAACTTTCTGTCAAATGAAAATAAGAAAGCACTTTTAAGCTAACACAACCGTGCTTCACAGCTGGTTTATTACAAATAAATGTTAAACATCTATAGGTATAGGGAGCTGATGAATTCTTGACCAATTCCTAAATTTGTGAGTTAGAATCCACAGTACTTGGCAAATTCAGCTGTTTGGGTTCACAGAGACCATCCCTAGAGTTATATACATTTTTCTGCTATTGTGAGCCATGTTAACAAATGAAAGGACGTTAGAATAACAAACATCGAAAGAGAGTATTTGTCACTATCACTATCAGCTTTCTACACATTTGTCAGCTCTCTTCCATGAATAATATTTTTTTTTATCTTGGACCAAAATATCCCTTTAAGATTAAAGATAGCTTTAGATGAGTTAAAAAAAAATGGACATTATAAAAATAGACAAAAAAGAATTAAGTCATTAAGGATGAGAAACCTAATAGCAATTGCATGACTTTGGTCGCACATTAATTTCTGTCTGAATGACAGGTGCTCACCTGACAGCTGTGATCTGGTCCTCAACTTCATAAACACCCAGCTTTCGATACACTGCATGCAGGTGTTTGTCACCTTGGAAAGCTGTTCCTCTACCATCCACCAAGGCAATGACTATTCCTTCCTTACTTGCAAGATAAGATATCCAACTAATAGAAAACACAGACCTTACACTCTGACTGCAGGGACCACCATACCTAAAGAAAAGAAAAAATAGAATCTCTGATTCCTTTGTAAAACAACTTCCCATCATGGCCAAGAATTGCCTTTAGTGTTTCCCAGTACATTTGTATGATAAAATTTCAATAACAGTGGCATTAGAGCTGGCTCAAAACCAAGAGAGGACCAGGATTTTCCCAGAGGTTTGCTATAAGGAAGTTGTTTTGGGACACAGCCTCTCCTATTCCCCAAAACGGATACATCTAGGGTTGGCATTTCAAGGAATATGTGTGGGTTTTTCGTCATTTCTGCCACCTGCCACTTGCTAAAAGCAGACATAAGATATACTAAAAAAAAATGCATGGTGTTTTAAGCAAATTGTGTGTAGGTCAGCACTGATTTTGGGTGTTATTCCACTAAATGTATTCCATTCCCTTATTTCATTTCTAACTCAATTACATAAGATGCTAAGATGATTTACAATATTATTTTTTGGCTGCAATTTATCTCAAAGGTATTCTGACACATTCGGCAATTTGCCATACGAAAGAAATTCAGCACAGCAAATGCAAGCAAGTCCATCTAAAATCTCAAAACTTTCTCAATCTATTTAAATAGCCATATTTTATTTACTCTTATTAGAGGAGGGATATATAAAAACAGCACCAATAGGAAATCTTACTAAAGAGAGTGGTTCATTCTATCTCATAAATGTGTATTTAATCCAACATATTTTCAGTAAATAATTTTTACATCAAAGAAAATATTACATACACTTGAATTAGCAAGGGATACTTCTTTGATCTGTCAAATTGAGGAGGAAAAATCATCTTGTACCATAAAGCTTAGGGGGGAAAAAAAGAGAAAAATCTTTATTACAGTGTACTCACAGTGTTATTTATTTCCTTTGATAACATAAAATCAATCTGTTACTAGTAAACTGTTAAGAATCCAGAATATCTTTTAAATAAATTTTTACATTTTGTTCTAATTTATGAATTACTAGAAATCTTGAATTATCGGTTTATTAGAAACACACATTCTATAATTAAAATTAGATAAGCTCTTAAAAAAAAATCAGCCTTGAAATAGGACTATAGAAAAGTATAAGATCAACTCTATTTACATGCATATTAAAGATATTTTGTGAAACTGTAACTGTTGTTACAGCAAGATTATTTTAATTAAGATCCAGTAATAATGTCAGATTTGGACTATAATATTTACGGTATCATTTTTTTAAAAGCAAGATACGTGCTCAACTTCATATCTGGAAATGAGAAGTTTTTAAAAGATCTTACTAATGTCATCCACTTCAAGTTTCTTTATTTCCTCTTTAGGCAGCTGGATGTTTTTCAAAGCATTTTCCAATTCCTTGTTTTCTTCCAGGATTTTAATTTCTTAAAAAAAGAAAATGTCCATTTAAATTAACAGCATTCCATTTGAAAACTCCTTTCTAAAAATGCCTTTGTGTTTAATGTGGCCGAAATGGAAACAATGTAAGGACTGCTTCAGGAGTTTCACATCGGCAAGCACGTTTTGATTCCAGCTGTTAAAACAGGTATGAGCTTAGGAAGGACGGCACCATTATCTCCTGAACAGAGTCTCACAGGATCAAAACACATTTTGAGCAGACTCACAGAAGCAAGAATGTTTATTAAGCCATATTTCCCATCTCTAATATTTCTTTTTTAACATAACTATGACCTGAGTTGGTCACATTTATTTTATCACTCACTAAAAACAGGAGAAATAAAATCTATATTTCTGAAACCCCAAATTTAAAAGAATTATTTAAGTGGTTCTGAAAGCTAACATTTTAAAATGTTAGCGTGTTGCTTCAAATACATTGTTTTTTTTATATGTAATTTTTCCTTAACCCTTTCCTGCTGTATACTTGATTGATATAGGGTATTCCTTTTTTTGTACTGAATTAGTGTTTATTCTATTTCTTTCTCTCATAGTAGTTATATATATTAATAAAACATCAATATATACACACTATGATCTCTTTCTGCCTTTCACCTTAAAAATTCCCTAAAAAAACAGCTGTTTATATTTAAGCTTAGTTATATTTCACACTTTAATCTTTAAGTTGGAAAAAAATCATTTTTTTCAGCAATACAGGGCTTTTTGTAAGCTTTATTTTGAGCTGGAATCTATACCAGGCATCTTCTAGAGAAAAGTCAAACTTTCATATAATATGTAGAGTTTGTAGTCTTATTTTTTAAAAGCAGGTCTGAATAATTTCTGAAATATAGAGGTTTCTATGTAAGACATCCTGTGAACTTCTTGTTTTTGTGCCTTTTAAAAAAGTAGTCCTTGAAGACAAGGAACTGGAGGAGGGAGTACTTGATGCTACCCTAAGTTTGCCAAACCACTTCCCTTGTAACTCTCAGTTTTCATATATTCATGGCATTTTGCTCCAACATGTTATATTTAATCTTAGAACAATTATAGATGTTTTTGGCGTGACTTGTATAAGACACATAATAAATTTCATTTTAACTTTGGATAATCCATCAGGAAAGAGATACTTATGTCATCTTAAAAGTTAAAACCAGTCCTGGCCAGTGTGATCAGGGTTAGAGCATCGTCCCATGTTCCCAAGGACTGTGTTTGATTCCTGGTCAAGGGCAGGTACCTCGGTTGCAGGTTCAATATCCAGCCCTCATCAGGGCAGGTGCAAGAGACAACCAATCAATGTGTCTCCCTCACATCGATGTTTCTCTCTCTCTCTCTTTCTTCCTTCGACTCCCTAAAAATTAATGGGAAAAATGTATAATTGAGTGAATATTAGCAAAAATAAATGCATAAAAAGAGATAAAACTAGCCTTTTCTGGGTGGCTCAGTTAATTGGGGCATGGTCCCATCGTCCCATACACCAAAAGGTTTCAGGTTCATTCCTGGTCAGGGCACATGCTGAGGTTGTGGGTTTGATCCTCAGTGAGGGGCATCAGGAAGCAACCAATAGATGGTTCTCTCTCACGTTGATGTTTCTCCTTTCTCTCTCTCCCTTCCTTTCTCTCTAGAAAAATCATTGAAAAAAACATATCTTTGGTAAGGATTAAAAAGAAGAAGTCAACATTAAATTATATATATGAATTAATAAATGGAATACACAATTCTGAGTACAATGAAGCCTGCTCTTCATTCTCCCTGTGTGTGTTTTATATGTTGAACCATCATGAATACAGGAAATCCTGTGTGAAGCAAAAAGAGTGTGATTGCTTGTTTTATTTATTTTCTAGAGGCCTGGTGCATGACATTCATGCACTGGGGTTAGGGTGGGGTCCCTCAGCCCGGCCTGCATACCCTCACAGTCTCGGACCCCTTGGGGGATGTCCACCTGCCGGCTTAAGCCTGCTCTCGCCAGCAGGCAGACCTCCCCCGAGGGGTCCCCAGCACTGCTGTAGAGGCGGGAGCTGCTGCACTCGCCAGCCATGAGCCAAGCTTCTGGCTGAGTGGTGCTCCCCCTGTGGGAGCACACTGATCACCAGGTGGCAGTTCTTGCATTGAGCAACTGCCCCCTGGTGGTCAATTCACATCATAGTGACTGGTTGTTCCACCATTCAGTTGATTACCTTATTAGCCTTTTATCATATAGGATCAATTTATTTATTTATTTATTTTTATTATTTTTTTATTTATTTATTTATTTATTTATTTATTTATTTACTATTATTATAATTTTTCCAACACATACTAGAAATCAGAGACAATAAGTAAGTGTTTCCAGATTGGTTTGACTTTGATTTCATCTTTATTCTGTCCCTAGTTATTTAAATTTTCTGATTCTTGACTTATTGAAATGCCAAATTTAATTTAAAAGTTTACTAATATTTTTACGGTCTAAGGTTGCATTTTTACTAAGAAGAGGGTAATTTTTTTCACCCCGTGGAGCAAAATGGAATTTTATAGGGCTGTGAGGAATGGGAGCATGGCGATTGGGCTTCTCTAGGTAGCTTTGCATCAAAAGCCTGAATTCTGACAAAGGAGTGCCATAGTCTAGAGTGCACCTTTTACCTTGTTCCACTCATTGTATAGCCTGCGCAGTGCCCAGCACTCAGTAACTAGTACCTGACATGCAGTATGTCTTCTCTGCATACTTGTAGACTTTTTGTTATGATAAAATTAAGTGGTAAGAATGATGGATCATGTATGAGATTTTTGGTTAAATCATATTCACTAGCATTTATTGCCTATTAATTAAATTATGTGAAGAATCTGTTAAAAGCTGATAAATGAGGTCATTCCATCAGTTGGGTAATTTTAATGAGCACCTGCTGTGCCTGAAGCAACTAGTCCTCAACGGGACCCTCAATGTCAAGTGCCAACTCTTCTGAGTTTCTGCAGCATCTGGTTCAAGCACTATCTGTTGTTTTCAAATGACCTTACCCATTTCACGGAGAAAATGAAGCTGTTGTACTATTTTCTGCTATGTCTTCAAGCTTTCATACAACTGCATCCATAATTCTTCACTCTCTCTCTTCACAATGCCAGAGATCAATCTCCCCACCTGTCTCTGGACTCCATCTTTTCCCAACCTCTCAGAGACCTCCCTCCTTAAGTCTTCTACCCCTTTTGTTCTCCTAATTAAATTTACCTAAGTCTGGCTTCCACTTCCATTGTTTCACTGAAACGTGTCTGATAAACGAATGCTAATCTCCCTCTTGCTAAATTCGAGGATTTAAAGCAGGCCTCACTCTCTGTAGCACTTGACAGGGATCCTCTTTTGCCCCGCCCTTTATGGCAACATACTCTCAAGGTTGTCCTCCTCCTTCTGTTCCCTCTTGGTCTTCTTTACAGATTCATGTTTCTCTTTCTATTTCTGGTGTTGGTGCTTTATACAGCTTCAACCTAAGCTTACTCTCCACTATCACTGCCCTCCCTCATTTCCCCCACTCTGCCGTCTATCTGCTTTCATGATCATGGTAACCATGTGACTAATGTCAATAAACAACATCAATATCATTCCATTGACCAAGCAACATCAGTTCCTCCTTTACTTGTGTGAGTCACTAATCCGATATAGCTATCATTAAGAAACATTTCCCAACCCAAAACCCAGGTGAGCTGCCCTACTTATGTGCTTCCCATGCTCTTAATACTGTACCCCACTGCATCCTAACTGTCCATTCACACAATTGCATTCTCCATTGATCTATATTTTCATTGAGGACAGAGACCATAGCTGAGCTAATACCAGTTCATTTTAAGAATCTATAATTCACCACAGTGTGAGAAGTGCTTAATAAAGATCTGTGGAATGAAGATTTGTGGCACCAAGTGCAGTGGGAAATGAATGAAAAAAACTACAAATAAATAGAAGACACACCATCTGCTATAAAATGCAATTCCAAAATTTGTTGGGGAATTTATTAAAAACACAGATTACCTAACCTAATCTAGGATCTATTGAATTGCATCTTCTGGGAAGAGCCTCAGAGTATTTATAATAAACATCTCTGGAGAATTTTATCATTAGACACATTTGCAGAACTGTGCTCTAAAAAAATTGCATTCTACTTTGCAAGTTGGAAAACATATAAACATAATATTTATTATGTATATTTCTAAGTATTAGGTAAAGTCATGAATCTTCGTGAGCCTTACAGTAATTGGTGTCTGGGAAAAGGGAAGCTGACCTTTATTTTGCAGTCATTAAAAAATGGGAATTACACATGTATAGTGATTTCCACTAAAATAAAAAAGTTACAGACTTGAAAGTGGAACTGCTTTATGTTCTGAAGACTGTGATGTGCCAAACTAAGAAATACAATGTTATTCTTAAATGTATTTCATTATTAGACCCAAAATAAAACAACAAAAACAAAAATAACCTTCAACGAAACTAAATTCAAAGTCCCATTATTACAATGCCTGTTCTGCCCAGAACTGTGAAGTTGACTCTGACTTCCTCCTTCCCTTATTTTCACCTATCCTTGAGCCTTCGAGCTGACTGCCAATCTCACCCCAAAGCAGTCTCCTGGCTTGTCACAGTAGCTGTGACTGCAGGCATGAGTGCTAAAGTCCCTCCTTGTCCCTAGTCACCATCAGCTTCAACCCTATCATGCTGTTTAATAGTACATCGAAGGTATGTGGAACTTCAGAAACAGGTTCAGGGCAATTATACACTTGGATAACTCTGCTGAGAACAGAAAGGGTTATCTGTGATCTGTAAGCTATTTTGAAGCGATATTACAAATATAGGATGGACGAGGACTATCTTGGTAGCAGTTGAATATGGAGAGAGCCTCCAAATTTGGGGCTTTCATATGTGACAACAGTGTGACTTAGCTGTTAAAACGAAAAAGCTAGCATGATAGTCACCCCCTGCTTTGAACTGGAGTTATAGCTGGAATTTGTCTCCAGTTTGAAATCTTACAAAACAAAACAAAACAAACAAACAAACAAAAAACCCAAAAACAAACAAACAAAACAAAAAAGGAATATTGTAAGTTATACCAAATATTCTAAGCTTCCTTCCAATTTTAAGCTTCTGTGCTTTTTATAAAGTTGATTGAGGAAGATAGAATTAATCCCTCTGATATAACTCATCTGTGTTTTGTCAAGTTCTTACTGCAAATAATTATTAAATGTTATATGATCTGGTTTGACTCAAAGAATATCCAACTCTGTGTAATAATCAGCTGGGTGATAACAGGATGCCATCACACTCCCCTTGTTGGTGTGGAAACTCTCTGGCTTCCTTCAGGGTGGTGTCAGGCTGTCTAAGAACAGGACAACAGCATGCAGGAGAGCGTACCTTGATCAGTGCGGCCATCATGGAGGGTGGAGATGGGGAGGCCTGGGCCTGTGCACCAAAGGAGAACAAACACATAACTTCGTTTGCCGTGAGAACTACCAATAGTATTTGTGATTAATGTCAAGTACATGTTTTAATTCTGCACCTATTTTTTCTCCCATAGAGAAGGAAACACCACCTTTTAAGTTACATTTAAACAACGCATGAGATCAGAGCCCACTCCAAGAACAGATGTGAGGGAGGAGTTGCCAGTGCACTTTTCCAAGAGAGATACTGAATAGTTCGGATCTATTTACAGATGGACCCAGAAGTAGCGGTGGTATGTGGCCTTCTGGGAAGATGTCATGCTGTTTGGGCCAGTTTTAGCTGTGTCTTTATGAAGTGACCTTCACCAGTACCCAGATTATATTTTCAATCTGGCTTTTTGGTTCAGTTCATTGTGATGCATAGAATCCAGCATCTTTTTTTTTATAGTAATTGATGCACAAAGAAATAAATTAATATATTATAGAATAAGCTGTCTGTTCCAATAAGCTGTGGAAGGTCACATTCCTTAAGAAACAAATCCAGAAGGAGTTTTGTGGGGCAGAAGTTTGCCTGGGGGGAGGTCTTAGAATACACACCTGTGGGAGAGGAGGGGAAAGTTGGGCTACAAGGGAGGGTGGGCTTTAGTGCAGTCACAATGGAGACCTGAGCCAACTGCCTGAGAGCTCAGGAGCTGATGGCATGAAGAGTTGCCTCAAATAGGGTCAATGGGGCTGGAGTGTACACTGCATGGTGGAGCAGTCATTGGATACAGCCTGGGTTGAGAGCAATCCCCAGGAGGTAGAGAGGGGTCTGGGCTGTGAGGTGTCAGCCATCAGAACTCTCAGCAGCTGGAGAAAGGAGGGATTTGGTCCTGAAGTTGGGAGGTCTGGGTGGCACGTCAGTGTCTATCCCAACATGGAATGCAGGCTCTCTGTGTAGAAACTATTGTAGATATTTTAACAAGATGTACAAACCGTTACACACTACACAGAATTGAGATATAGAATAAAACAGTACCTGGACATATCCTTTAAAAAGGTAAATTTGCTCAAGCAATCTGTGGGTTAAAAGCAGTAAGCATGGAGCTAGGGGTGAAGGTACTTCTGTCCTCCGGAAGCTTGCTTCCTTTGATGTAGAAGGAGTGTTTGTTATTAGAGCAGCACCTTGGTCCCAAACAAGCAGAGGGGATTGACCTATTTGGGGAGGTCTGAGAAGACCGGAGCATAAGTAACTCCTTGTTCTGCCCTGTTCCAGGCATTTTCACCTGCAGAAACATGCTTTTGATCTGCTCCTCAGTGCCCTGTGTGTGACAGTGCCAGGCGCCATGGGAGAAGCCAGTGGCCATCCAGTTGTGCTCACATTTATGTAATTAATTCTGGGGTACGATATTAGGAACCTGCACCCTTTCCCAACTAACCTTTACTTGTAATAAAGCTAATATTTTGATTTCCTTCCTGAAACCTCAAGTCTAACTTGGGAGTAAGGAGCAAGGATATTATGTATCAAGATCCCTCAAAAATCAGGAGTTCTGTATTGTACGGAGTTTCAGAATTTTATAGAATTTCTTTTCAGAGATTTTTGTTCTGCTTTTCTTCCAAGTTATTAAAAGGAACAAGCACACATTATATTTTTGGTCAGGATGTAAGGAAATGAGACATAAATCTGGATTTCTTGACTTTAGTCAATCAGTATCCACCCTATGGAATTTTCATGGGTATGCAGTTCCAGAAGTGACAACTGGCATATCTTTTTTTGCTCAAACTACAAGACAAACTAATGACTGGCTGCCCTTGACAAAAATGGCCCAAGGGTGTGATGGGTATGGCTTAAGCACCAATTGTCTACAATTCTTCCTTTGCACTGCTTCTGTTCCATCAGCAACATAAACGTGATTTCCCCCCATTTTAATCCTATTATCTGGGATTTACTCACCATCGCTCTTGGGGCATTTGATGTTACATAATGAGGCTTTACTCTTAATCCTAAAGGGAAAGATTTCAAGGTTTTTCTTATGATGGTGCGGTGACTCATTTTACTGGAGCTTCAAAAACACCAGACGATGTGATGCTTCCCACACAGTATATTTTTTGCTAAATGGGAAATTACCATACTGCCAAGCAAGAGTGAGTGTGGAAAAGTCAGGCAATTCAAGTTCCAGAAAGGACTCTTCCACCAACTTTTGACTAGAGCTTAGTTTTTGCTTTCTTATCCCTTCACTGGGCATTCTGGGTTAAGCAGTCAAAGTGATGAAGTGCTTTCAAAAAAGGGTTAAAGGTGTTGGATAAAGGCAGAATGCATATAGATATAAATGGAAATACATCAGAATAGAATGAGTCTTTTGGTAGATTGCAAAAGGCAGCAATACTTTGATCTTTCTAGCACTTATGTTCAATTCAGCAAGTATTCAATGTCTGTTACCCATTAGCCATTCTTCTTGGCCTTATGATTATAAAGATTTAAAGAAAGCAGGGTCTGTCTTCAGGAGAAAAGGACAGACAGACAACTCAGTACAATTAGTTCGATACCACATGCCTAGCATGTAAGCTTTCAATATGTTGTACAAATACATAGCTTGAATGGAAAAAGGGTTACATATAATGTATACCTTAAATGCCATAGTCACACAAATATCAAGAACAACGATCTCTTGAATTTTCGAAGATGCCATTGGTCAAACATTTGATACAACTGACTTATTGAAGGAGCATTTGGGCTTAAATACTCATTCATTTCCCTGTGGTCAAATGAGCTGGGTTGCAGGCTCTGGGGCCAGGAGGTTGGGGTGATAGAAGTGGCATGTCACAGGGTGCCTTCCTTCTGGGAAGTAAAGGGAACTTTAGGGTCCTTTGCAACTAGGCAGGGATTCAATCAAAGATTCCATTTGTTGCTTTAGCCACCCGCCCTCACATGGGGAGTTGAAACCAGAAACAGGGGAATAATGGGCATTTTGTAATAACTTCTCCTGTTTTCTGTCCCCCACTGGGGAAACTCAGGGATTAACTGGGGATAGGTCAGAGAATGACAAATAAATATTTCCCAAGTCTGTTTTCTAAACCCCCTAAAATCCCAACATAGTCATCCACCTACTCATCCCCTAACCTAACCTATTTTATTGTTACCCAATGATCAAGATCTAAATAATATTTTATGTATAAAATTATTTGGATAGAAATTATTCACCAAATGTACACATGGCCTAAGCAAACTGGAAATGTTTAATTTATTACCTATGATTCTAAAAAAATATTTGAATTAATACTTATTTTGTTTCCCAAATTTAAAAAAAAAATACTTGGTGACAAAAGTTTATTTTCCATCCCATTTGAAACTACATTTTAAAGAATTACTGGCCTCCAAGTGAAGAGCTTTGGTTTCTAGGCCACTGTTCTTTTCCTGGGCTGAATGAGTTTGACATTTCTCCAATCAAATGGGTGAAGTCCAGCAACCATTTTATCAGAGAACACTTCCTTGTACGATACCATTCAAATCCTGCTTACTCATCTGTGGCTAAGGATTGATCAGATGTGGTGATGAGGATGACAGTGGCAGTGAAGTGGTAAAGCTTGTGTTAAGTCCATTACCTACCATAGCAGACGAGTGCATAGTACTTGGAGTAGTCACTGAAACTCGCTGTGTAATATTGGCACCTTTCTTGCCTTAGATGGCAGGTAATACACTTCTTGCTTGGAGGATTGCTTCCAATGCTAATTCTAGAGAAAAATGAAAATAAATTTAAAATTTAAGATCATATTTATCAAAATGTACTACTCCCTATAAAATGACTGACTTACATATTGACATCAAACCCACTCCATTTTCTGGTGTCAATGTCATTTAAAGTGAAGGGGAGCCCGGACAGTGTGGCTCAATGGTTGAGCATTGACCTAGGAACCAGGAGGTTATTATTTCAATTCCTGGTCATTACGCAAGCCCAGGTTTCTGGCTCAGTCCCTGATAGGGGGCATACAGGAGGCAGCCGATCGATGTTTCTCTCTCATCGAGGTCTCTCTCTATTCCTTTCCCTTCCTCTCTCCCTAAAATTCAATAAAAACATGAAAAAAATAAAGTGAAGGGAATTCTTAGCATTTTTGATATAGCCTGATTTTCCATTTTTGCCTGAATAGGCCAAGCCTTGAAGAAGAAGCCCTCTGTGATTTCCTTGGGTGGGGGAAGTATCTAACACCTCGAATGCACATGAGGTGATCACTTCTCATAGCCATTCATCTCTCACACTTCATACAGTGGGTTGGGAATGCATAGCTCCTCCTCTTCCCACCTCTCTTTTTGTATTTCCACAAGCAAAACATACAAGGGGAATCTGTTCTTACCATATAACTGGAAGGAGAAATTACTAACAAGCACATTGGAAATAAGAAACCACAATTTACGTTCCTCCTGTGCCTTCCATTCCGTGAGGCAGGGCATTTGGGCTCAGGGAAGCTCTTCCCGGGAATTTTCGTTCTGCACATTTTTACACAAGCCAACCTTAATTCACAAGCCATTCCTGCTTCGTTTCAGGCTTTTAAAAAATATTCTATATATTCTGAGGATCATGACATATTTTACTTAAGCATCAATATAGAAGTATACTAAAGTGAATTGGCGTAAATTACCTGTAGATATTTCTTCTTCCAGGGACACCTTCAAATTCATTGCTAGAATAAAACCTGAAAGATATTCAGGAGTTATTCAATAACTACCATAACTAAATGGTAATAGGATTGTTAGTACTAATTCTGAAATATTAAACATGCAGTCCAATAGTCATCTGAACCACTCTATTAATAAATAATAAATTAATTGTTAACTTGTAAACTAATACTAACTAAAGTATTAATAGCCAGTCCATGAAACTGTTTACTGATTGACACTTATATTCATAAATCTCTACTGTTTATAACTTAATTTTGTGTGCTTACTCTGACTTTCAAATTATAGAGGATTAAATTATGCAGAGTACCCTTTTATTATAGGTATATTATATTCCATTTCACTACCTATGAGCCACAAAAAATAAACTAAGATATTTGACTAATATCACTCATTTTTTCCCCCATGATTAACAGCTTACTGGTTTATCTATGCTATATTATTTAATTTTGTGTACTATTCTAAACACATTTTAATTTACTTTACAGATGCCCTGACAATACATAGGTTTGCTATAAACCAGGAAACTCATCCACACTGAGATTCCACACAAAGGAGCATATTAATTTACCCAGATGCAAAACATGTCACAAGAAAACATACTTGCTACTTAAGTATCTGGTCCAGTTCTAACCTGTCTTAATACAGCCATGAGGTGGTAAAGCCAATTTTGAGCATGATTTTCACTCATAGAAAATCGTGTGAGTAAGTTTATCTGATTATTACAAAGTAACTGTCTTGTCTTTTGTTTGTTGGATTTTTGGAAGACCATAAGAGGGTGTGAAAAGTTTGGAATAACCAAGGCTTGGCTATCACTTTTTAATTATGAGGACTATTTGGCAGCCCAGGTACTTTCCTGTCCTATCATAAAAGTCTTGCTATCCTATATAATAAAAGCCTAATATGCTAAGTGTCCAGTTATCCAGTCACTCATTCAACCCATCAAAGAGTAATATGCTAATGATATGATAAGGCTGCTCAACTGTTCGCTATGACATGCACTGACCACCAGGGGGCAGTAGGTTAGCTTGCTGCTGGGGTTCAGCTGATCCCAACTGAGCGAGATGGGCCAGACAAGCCCTGGCGTCCTCCCATGTCCCTCCCTGGCTCGCCAACATTCCGTGTTCCTCCCCAGCCCTGATTGTGCATTGGTGAGTCCCTTGGCCTGTCTTGCATCCTCTAGCAATCAGAGACCCCTTGGGGGTATTGGAGAGCCAGTTTGGCCAGATCCTGCTCAATGCAGAAGCTGCCCCCTAATGGTCATCTCTCACAGGGGATGTGCTGCTTAGCCAGAAGCTGGGCTTATAGCTGATGAGTTCATAAGGGGTGGCAGGAGCCTCTCCTGTCTCTGTGGCACTGCTAAGGATGTTTGACTGCCAGCTTAGGGGAGTGGAACTAAGCTGGAAGGCAGGCATCCCCAAGGGCTCCCTGACTGCTAGAGGGGGCAGGCCGGGACTCCCCCCACCCCCTCACCCCCACAAGTGCATGAATTTTGTGCATCGGGCCTCTAGTTCCCAAATAAAAAGAAAAGGCAACATAATACAGCTCACTCACAGTGTTAAATGTATCCTTCTACATGTCTTTACTGACTTCACATGACTCCAGTCATCACTTGCACTTGCCGTTCCCACATCATCTCAAATTATTTGTGAATAAACTACTTAGTATCCTTTCCAAACAGCCCCCTGCAGTTTTCTGATGTCAAAGGTTTCACAACTGTCTTCATCTCTGACACTTGCAAAAGCACCCGCATCCCTCTTGTTGTTCCCTTCTCCCTCACAGCCACTAATTCACCACTCCTGTTCAGCCTCCATCTGTCTTTCCTGTCTATCTATCTATCTCTGCTCTCATTCGTTTAACAAATATTCATTGAACTCTGGCTCTGTGTCAGGCACTATGCCAAATGTCAAGGATGAAAAAAAAAAGCAAAAAAAAAAAAAAGCATCATTTCCCCCCCAGAGTCTGTATTTCACTGCCACTATGCTAGTTCATGTCTCTGTCACCTCAGGCCTAGATTATGACCATACCCGGGGCTTCCTGCCTTCAGTTTTCCCCTACCTTTTGAAAATATTATATCTGAAATCCCGTTTTTATCTTGCCACGCCTCTAACACTGGTGATTTTAATGGCTGCTCCATATAATGTCTAAACTCCTTTGCTGACTGTTCAAAGAATTTCATGGATTGGCAATAGTTTCTGGCAGGTTTTAGCCAGTGAGCCTGAACTAATGATCCCCCTCTTTGCTCTTAGAATCCCAGCTAATGGTAGGCAGATTATAGCAGAGTACCCTGGATTTGAACCTTATAAGGAGTGAGGAAAAGGATTAGAGAAGTTTGAGCACAAATGACTTTTTAAGGTGGTTTATTTAGACAGTATGCAGGATGGACTGGAAAGGAAAGAAGTCCCCATGTTGAGGTTACCAATAAGAATGTTAGGTTGAATGTGTTCTAAGTTTGAATCCTAGCTCTGCCACTAACTATGTGGCCTTGGCCAAGTTAATTTTCTGAGTATTGCTTTTCTTATCTGTAAAACAGGATAATGGTTTCTACTTTACAGCATGTGGTACACAGTAATTGTTCAATCAACTACAGGTGCTACAGATAATAACAAATTTATATAGCAGTGAATCACTACAAAAATATTTTCTGTGTACGGGTTGCCATCAGTGGATTTTTCAAGTTTGCTCATTGCTTCAGGTGCTGAAGAGTAAAACTTGTCTTTAGAACCGATTATGACTTTTTAAATTTACACTTTTATATAGTACCTATCACATATCAGAAAAGAAATAACCACCTGCCATATATTCTTTCCTGGTTGTTAAAGAAAGTGCAGTCTTCAGTAAAGCACAGCTGTCTGAACTAAACTACAGAGTAAATAACTAAAATGCTCTTAATAGAAAGAAGTGGTGCAGGATGCCCATTGGCTAATTAAACCCTGACTGGGGCAACATGCCTCATGCAATACTTACAGTGAATCCCGTGTTACTCTGAATATATTTATGGCCTCCCACTTGCCACTTGTAATTTGAACTGCGTTTTCCTATAAAAAGACAAACATTATGTGGTGTGAAGCTGAGCGTTATTTGAGCAACCTCAAGTGAATGATCTTTGAGGAGATAAATATTGGAAGAAGCGTACCACGGTGTCTTTGATGTAGTGAATGTGTTTGTAGCCATCCTTGTCGCTAAATATTTTGTAGTATGAAGTGGAATCATAGCTGAAAACTGGTGTTGAAACAAAGAACTGAAAAAGAAAAGGTTATGTTCAAAAGACAAACCAAACTAAAACTATTGATTTTTTAAAAGCAATGTATATAAGAACTAGAACACTCCTTTCCCCACCCCTCCTCCCCCACCTTCCGTTACTCACATCTGGAATTCCATTATTTTAGGTGGACGGCTTTTCTAGTGGTTTTAACAGGCACTGGTACATTCCAACTACTGTTTAATTGCTACTACAAACCCCTGGGTTTAAAAGTTTAATTTGATTGAGTGTTTAATTTGTATGTTCTGAGATTATGTGATGGACTGGAAAGGAAAGAGAGTTGAAAGAATCACACATGAATGTTGGTATTTAACCAAGTCAGTCTTCAAAATATGGTATTTGGACACATTGATATGTATGATGCCAAGTACCTAATGCCAGTGGTTCAATGAAGACATTTGAAATATTAAATATTAAATATCATGTCCTGCTAGGGAGATACTTCTAGCTAGAGAGAAAAATGTTACCCAGGACAAGCAAGTGGGGGATTTAGTCCTTAACTTGGGGAGCAGAGTAGACCTCATTAGCATCCCTGACTTCTTTGCAGGGATCCTGCTGGGCACCCCTTAATGACCTAAGGAGTCTCTGACACTCAGTTCTGGTGTGCCCTGGAGCAGAGCCAGCTACAAGTCAACATCCTGAATGGTACAGATAACCAAAATCCTGCCAAGGTCCTCACACAAAATTTTAGCTGGTAATTACTCCCATTAAACGTGTAGACTCATCTTACATTTGCTGGTGTATTTAAAATTCTGGTCAGCAGGTTCTGAAATGGCAGTAAAGTGGTGGAAGACCTACATGGTGGAGGTGCTACTCTATCTCACTCAGAGTCGATATTCCCACAGCTGATCCACAATCAGCTCTCTCTAGCTCTCTAGCCCAGTGCTTTCATATGACAGTGAACATGATGCTCAACTCCTGTAGAGCTGAGCAAGCAGCAACAGCCAAATGACTACAGTATCTTTTAGCTGCAAACACCTATCCTGATGACACTCAGCCTGGGACTCCCTTTTGAGTAAGAACATACGGAAAGTTGATGTTTTCCTTTTTAGTGATGGTCCTGTGGGTGATCTGATACTTGATACTTTTTTTTTTTTTTTTATAAAATTGAGTATGATTGTGTGACTTTTCAAATGCAATTTATCTGATGTGGTATCTGTAGTGTTCTGAATAGTCTTCCCTAAAATTGATTTCCATCCAGAACCTCAGAAGGGGACTATTAGAGACTGAATATTTCTCCTAGATTCCTATATTGAAACCTATCCCCCACAAAGATGGTATTAGGAGGATATTAGGGTCAGATGCAATCATATATAAGAATCACCAGGGAGTTTGCTTGCTTCCTTTGTTCTGCTCTCTGCCACATTAGGATGCAAGGTGGAAGTTGCAACTGAAGGAGAACTTTCACCAGAATGTGACTATCCTGGACCCTGATCTCAGATTTCCAGTTTCTAGAATTGTGAGAAATAAATTCCTGTTGTTAATAAACCACCCAGTCTATGACACTTCATTGAAGCAGCCCAAACTGACTAAGACAATGACACTATTTACAAATAGTCTTTACAGATGTAGTCAAGGTACGAATCAAGATGTGAGACTGGATCAGGGTAGACCCTCAATCCGATGACTAGAGAAGAGGATGCAAAGAGATAGAGAGAGATATGGAGAAACAGGGCTTGGAGTGATGTAGCTACAAGTTCAGCACATCCAAGGATTGCCGCAGCTATCAGAAGCTGGAAGAGGCAAGGAAGAATTCTTTCCTGGAACTTTCAGAGGGAGCCTGGCTCCACAGACACCTGACTTTGGACTTCTAACCTCCAGAATAGTGAGAGAATGAATTTATGTTGCTTTAAGCCACCAAGTTTGTTACAGCAGGCCCAGGCAACTAACAGTGTCCGAGGTCTTATCACTTTGGCATAGAAATGATAAATCTTTAACAAAATGAAAACGGAAAAATGAGAAAATGTGGTTTCCTTGCCCAAGCCTCTATATAGTTTCATTAATAAGACCAGCCTTGGTAGCATTTTGTGTATTAAAACTAGTGCCTCTAAGTGAAATTGAGAGTTAAGAGTCCCAAGAATAGGAAACTCTGATTTGCAGTTTTATGGACAGAATTTCATTAGTGTGTGTCTGACAACAATCATTTTTTTACTCTAGAAGAAAAAATTATGCTTTTTTAGCAAATGATGACATACTTAGTAGCAACCACTTTACAATGCCTCCCTCTCACTCCTCAGGGTAAAATTAAAAAACTGGCTTTACGTTATCTTTACTGCTTAAACGGAACTGGGGTCACAAAATATTTTAAGGTGCACATGTGTCAAACACAAGGCCCGCGGGCCAAATCCAGCCCACCAGGCCTTGCAATGTGGCCCGCACCGCGCTGTCATCACTGCACTCCGCTGTCAGTTTATGACATTGTCAGTTTATGACTGTTCAGTAAACCATTCGGCCCGTGATTTAGGCTGGATTTTAGATTTTGGCCCCTTCTCTGATTGAGTTCGACACCCCTATATTCTCCTCACACCTGCAGTTAGTTGAGATTTAATTTTCATAAAAAAAAAATAACAGGGTAGAGTGTTATGTTTTAAGATACTAGAGTCAAGCAAACAGGAAGAATATTTTTTGCTAAGCAAAGACTGTTATCTTCTCCCGTTTTGCTGCACACATCCAAGACACCTACTTTAGATAAACAGGTAACTTAGGTGCAGTAAAGAGAGTGTGAAATATGTCCTCATTCACTTGGCCAGGGCTAGGTCCACTTGCAAGCTCACTTAAGTGCTTCTGGCAACAAGTCACATCTGGACCCTAGAAAATCACAGTCATCACCAGGCCTCTTCACAGATCCCTTTACCTTGCTTAGATTTTCTGATAACTTACTCATCTCTATGTGCAAAGCCATTCAACATATTTTACTTGGAAGGTAAGATTATTTACCAGCAGATAAGTTCTTGCTAAGGTTGGCAAATGACCTACGCACCTAAGGCTAATAATGCCTGAACTGAGTCCACGTGTAATCAAAGCACAGACTGCCAAGCATCAGGTAGAACTTTTATTTTTCCAAAATGAGGGATTTGGCCAACAGTCTAAAGGAGGTGTGGTGTATTGCTTAATTATTTTGAAATCATTTAAATGTGGCTTTGCAGTCTAAGTATTCTGCTTTGTAGAGTTCGTTCCCCAAAGTTTAGTGATTAAATACCAGCTACATTGATTACATCCTCCTTTTTGTCTGTTTTCTATAGAGCAAAAAAAGATTTATTGAAAGTGAATTTGTTGTTATCTTTCTGATTAAATACAGAAAAAATTAGACTATTTTCCCCAAGTTAAGACACTGACTATCTCATGCTGAAGGGGAAAAAAAATGATAATGTTCTTAAACTGTTTGCTAGTTTTGTGCCTGTAACTAAACAAGTCAGTTACTTTTAGCAAGTCATTTAATCTCATTTTTCTAATTCTTAGGTAATCTCTGAGGGTCTTTTTCAGTTTGAAGCACTTTGGTAAGTTCTAACAGAAGAACCAGCCAGCACACTGTGTCCACAAACCTCATAAATATTACCTGAACGAATGTCAGAAAGGCATATTTCTGAGAAACTTTTTAAGTCACTGGTTTAATTATTGTATTGGTTCAAGGAAGCTAAACAGCATACTAAGGCAAAGGAGCTATGACTATATAAAGCTGTGCAGGTCTGAACTTATAAAATCTAAAGAATGACCTCTTCAAAGCAGTTCCCTTGGGAGAGTGTGGACATACTTGTGAAAGCTATCATTGCAAAGAATTTCTGACAATTCCACTTCTGGTTTTTATAAAGTTTACTGACTATTGGATAAATTTTAAGAGATTGAAATTTGTAAATAAGAAAAATAATGTTTCCCAATAGAATTCTAAAGCTACATGTATTAAAATGATCTGGCACAAAATCATGTGCTGCAAATACTTTATTTATTCACTAGATTCCTTTTGGCATGACTTTGGATTTAATATAAGAACCTCATCTTCCCTCAAAGGACACTTATGTCCCTCCATTGAGGGTATCTTTTTAAAAAATATATTTTTATTCATTTGAGAGAGGAAGAGAGAGATATAGAAACATTGATGATGAGATAGAATCATGTCAGCTGCCTCCTGTATGCCCCACACGAGGGATAGAGCCTGCAACTTGGGCATGTGCCCTGACTGAAAATCGAACCATGACTTCCTGGTTCATACTGAGCCATGCTGGCCGGGGCACTAGAGTATTTAAAGCAGTGATATACAGTTTTTAAGCAATTTCAGTTTATAATAAAATTTAAGGAGAGGTAGATTGTATCTAAATTACAAAGGATATGTTTATTTTTCCTGAATTTAAATGACTAATGATTAATAAGATAATTTTAGGCAAATTAGGGACTATATTACTTTTAAAAAAATTATCTTTATTGTATTGTTTAAGAAGTAATATTAATTATCCATATTAGTTTGTTGAAAAATTTAAGGTTGGAACGTGAAGAAAATAAATGACTTGTTCTCAGAAAATTCTAAATGTACATTATAATTGTCTAGCACAAAATTGCTGAAGGGATCACTACCTTTGTATTTTTTTACCTTGATGTTTTTTTTTTTCTATAAAAAAAAAATACTGCCAGTTTGAATACATTTCAAATGGTCCTTTCATAGCTGAGAATCTGTCAAGTGTCATTAAAATATAAAGAAAAGATAGAAAAATCATACTCCACCAGCCCATCCAGTTCTGCTTTCTTCTATATGCTCCTGGGTCTAAAAGGAAAAAAAAAAAGATCATATAAAGCTTAGTGTTAGTGTTAGGAAGACTGCTTTTCCTAAATATTATCTGGACATTTGAACCAGTTAAGCTGCCTCATCAGAGTGTACTATCAATAGTCCACTAACTTCACACTTGAGTTTAAGATGACTATATTCAAAATCTTATACAACAGCACTATTGTACACACATGGATAAAGGCTGGATTTTATCACAAACCTTTAATAATTCTGGTTGAACTTTCTGTCATACAGAGTTACCACATCATCAACAAAGGCCTAGCAAAACCCAAGTACTTGGTGTCATATAGGTAAAAAGACATATAGGGATCTTAATGTTTGCACCAAATCTTATTTTGGTATATATTTTAGCCTGGTACAATCAATCATTTATGGAACAAATATTTAGTAAGCCTAAGAAAATGAATAGGCTTTTCTAGGCCAATAATTAGAGAAAGAGTATTCTAGGTAGAATGAACAGTGTAGAGACTAGGCCAGCTTAGTAAACTACAGGGGATTCAGTGTGCTGAGTGAAGGGTGACTAAGGGAAAGAGAAGATGAGGGAGCATCCAGAGGTATCAGCAAGATCTCTGAGAAACTTTTATGCCACCCTAAGAAGTTTAAATTTCTCTTGTTGGTAAATCCTTCGAAGGATTTCACAATCACAATTTGGAAAACACAATTGTGAACATGATATGGAAAATAGATTAGAAGTGGGTAAGATAGAAGGAGGCAGACAGATTGGTTGGATGGCTACTGTATTGTTTGGAGTAGAATGGTAAAGACCCAAGTCTAGATAGAAACAGTAAGGATGGAGCAGAGAAGATGTTGCCAGAGATATTTAAAAGTTCAAATCATCAGAAAGAATTAACAACCAATTAACAACCATTTCTTTTTTATTATTTTTTTTATTATCACCTGAGGATATGTTTTAGTTATTTGTGTGTGTGTGTGTTTGTTTGTGTGTGTGTGTTTGTGTGTGTGTGTGTGTGTGTGTGTGTGTGTGTGTGAGAGAGAGAGAGAGAGAGAGAGAGAGAGAGAGAGAGAGAGAGAGAGAGAGGGAGAGATTGATTTTCTCTCATGCATGCCTCCAATGGGGACTGAACCCACAATATGAGTATGTGCCCTGACTGGAAATCAAACCAGCAATCTTTTGGTGCATGAAACAAGTTCTTTTTTTTTTTTACTAGGATGATAGCAAGACTATATTTACCAGTCCCCCTTCCAGTTGGATGTGGTCATGTGATAAATTCTAACCAATTGTGTGAAAGCAAAAGTGATTCATGCTACTTCTAGGCCTAATCTATAAAAATCCTCTCATACACACAATCCTCTATTCTTTTTTTCAGACCCCAGATGGATGTTGATGATCAGATTTAAATAACCTTGGACTAGCGTAGGTAGTCACTGGATGAAGACAGCAGAAATATCATTAACCTGAGTTGCTTACTGACTGTGTGAAGCAGAGCACCCCATCCTCCATCCCCTCACTAGTCCCCAGTTACTTGGGTTCACTATTAGATGGGTATATAAATGTACAAAATTTATACTTTGTTAATCCAATGAATTATTGGAGGTATTTTGTTGTTATTATTGCTGTTGTTATAACAGCCTACCTTGCAACTATATTAACTTGGAGAATATTAAGGTTTCTAGAGAAGTCAGAAGAAGAGCTGGAAAGGAAAAGAAGAATCAGTGAAGTAGGAAAGAGATCATGAGAAAAGTACTGTCATAAAAAGTTAGGGAATAATAAATTTAAAAAACAGTTTGGATTTTCTCCTGTAGTGCCTCTGAGAGGATATGACTTGAAAAAATAATGAAACATTTTGATTCATTACTTTTAGCCATAAAGATAAAATTAATTTTGATCCCATTTTCAGAGAAGAAAGAATAATATGAAAGATGTTCCTCCCCCTAGTTATACATTTCTTAATAAATCTTATTAATATAATTCTATTACAAGTAATTATTAACAGTATCCTTTGCTTCTTTTTTTTTTGGTATGATTTTCAAATGAATAAAATGTTGCCAGGTCAATTAATCTTAAATTTATTTGTTTTAAACACACACACACACACACACACACACACACACACATCAATCATGAATCTGGTTGCTGGAAAATTTAATACTCTGTTGTTCTTAAATTTAAAAATGTGTTCCTCCATGCAATTATCAGATTATTTTGAAAAAAAGGTTGTTTTGAAATCCCAAGGTTATTCAAACCTGATATTCTAAATGTAATCTCTGTTTTGGGCCATTAACTAAAGTTTATATTCCAGGTAACTCCACATCTTAGTCAACAAGCATCTATATGTTCTGTCAGTTTGGATTAAAATAGTCTCAGGTTTTAATAAATTAGAATTTCATATTCCAAGGCAATAATAGTTTTAAATGCTTTGTTTTAATAACTAAAATGGTATCTAAATGACCAATTTTATAGTTTTAAACTAACACATTAAAACAATAATTTTTAACACCCAGATTCAATGAAAATGTCAAAGCTGACTAATCAGACCAATGGTTTCTAATTAACTAGCACAATCAAATGTATTCTCTCTTTTGTGCGTGTGTGTATGACACTATATTATGGCCAACATCTTCCTGCTTTGCATATCAAAATATAAATAAGATAAAAATAAACTTCTAACATATCTCATCAAAATTAGTCAAGCTGATTGCAGACTCAGTAGTGATTTAAAAAAAATATATTTTTTTAGCCTGAGTAACTTGACCATTATAGTCTTAATGCATTTCCAGACAGATTCACATGACTTTTTTCTTGCAGAACATAATGTCCTAATTTTTAGATAGAATTCAGTGATTTACTTTGATTGCTCTGTGATTTGCTTCTCACTTTACAAAATAGGTTTATCCTATATTTGGCTTAATGAAACATCGTTTTATAATTAGAAGTCTCATGAAATGTACCCATCAAATTTCCTATTTAAAGAAAACATTTTTGTATTTCTTAGTCTCTAATGTGAGTACTTATGAACAAGTTTATTATAAAGCTTTTAGATTGGTGAAGTAGTTTTCTGACTCATTAATTCAACAGATTATGTTTGGATTTGAACAATAGAAACAATTAAAACTCAACAATAAATCTGTGCCTGGTTTTCACATTTTTTTTTCTCCCTAAAATTAGCATAGTATAAAGCACTCTCCTAATATAGGATTGCAGGATAATTTGATCTACTATTTTACCTCATGTTTTCAGCTATCTACTTTTGATTTTAAACTGGAAATATTTGGCTTTTTTCTTTTCATTTTTTAAAATAATTTTTATTCTTCTATTTTGACATTGAATAGCATGTACCACCATGAGCATGTTATTTCAGTTCTTTTGAACAGAATGCAAATATTTTCCTAATAAACACAGCTTATCTTTTCATCTCCATTGTTTTGTTTTTTGTGGACTGTCAGTTTTGTAATATCAAAAGTATGAATTTCCATCCTAATTCAGAACCAGGCACTTGATTTTTTCCAATGTCATTTTCCAAATAACATATTATTATTTAGTTGTTTTACTTATTCTAAACAAAGGCTAAAATTATTCAAAGAAAGAAGTGGCATATTATTTATTTAATAAAACTAATGACCCTGAAAATAGGGAGTGTTGTTTTTTTGTTGTTGTTTTGCTATTTGTTTTGCAAAGCAATCCAGAGTTGGATGCGGTCATTTTGGCTTTATAATATAAATTAGAGGCCTGGTGCACAAATTCATGCAGGGGTGGGATCCGGCCGCCCACCCGGATAATGGCAGATCAAGCTGGACTAGCTGGGGGGAGGGGACAGAGGAGGTTGGCTCAGCTCGGGGGAGGGACCATGCGGTGGAGCCAGCTGCAGGGAGGGACCATGGGCTGGCCAGCCCTGCCCCTGATCAACATCCCACTGGTTAACCTCCCACAGCCCCTCCCCCTCACTGGCCCCACCCCCTGATCGAACTCCCAGTCAAACTCCTAGTTGAGGGGACAATTTGCGTATTAGCTTTCCATTATATAGAATGTTGGCTATAAATAAGTCCCCACTCTTGAACATTCTTCAGAAAGATACCTCTGTTTTAATAACCTACCTTTGGACAATCCCATGTCTGCCAGCCTTCATTGAAATCACATATAGATAAGACTGAAACATTCTGAACTCTTTTTAGCCACTGCAAGCATATTCGTTCATCAGTAACCCACGTGAGCCAACTGAAATAATAATCACTGCAAATAAATCAAAACAGACCGTCACAACCATAAACAAATATCACATTCAAGTAATTTTTTAATTTATGTTTTCTAAAGGATTTACTTTATTATTATTAAGTTAAATACTTATTCCATAGATAAGGAAGGCAAAATGTTCTCTTTCTGCTGAGTAAGTTTAAATATACCTGCTGACTTTTAAAGACTATCTATAAGAGTTCATCCATCTAATGAAATTATTTTATACTTGAGTTTATTTTAGAAAAGAATTTAAGACATAAAGCCAAAGCTACTAGTCAACATATAGGAGAAAAAGCATTAAATTAGCTATTATGCATAGGTAAACTCAATTTTTGCTTATAGTATATACACTCATCATTAATTCTCTAGAAAATAAATATGAACATTGATTAAGAAATTTGTGTTAAAATTCCATTTCAAAGGTGGAAAGCATCTGAGAGGAATATACCTTGAGGCTATCATTGCTGGAACTGGGACTTCTATGGGACCTACATGCTCAGGGTAAGTGGAATCGACAATAAATATCCTCACCACAGGATTCTTAGCTCCAGCCTGACAAAAAAAAAAAAAAAAAGGTAGAACAGCTCATAAAATTTTAATTATCACTAACATTTGAAAGACAAATTAGGAATTTAGGCATGTTTTTATAAGATAAAAATGTTAGGTATATTTCTGTTGAAAAAAATATAACATGACCAGGATTTTTACTTCAATTTTACTTGCAGGGTAATTCTGTGTCAATCAGTGTGAAAAACACATATTTTAAGTGATTAGTTAAGAAGCTTTGATTCAATGAAAAAAATATTTTGGATACAAAAATACAGTTCTGTAATCAATATTTTCTGATTTTTAAGGCAGATTATTTCCCATTTATGATGGTGATGATAATTATTATCATTTCTTCCTCTGCTAGAGAGATTGTGGTTGGGAGGAAAGTGTAAAAATACATAGTAAAATATAGTTTTTGCTTTTACCCTGTAATTTGGTCCAGAAAAATCACCAAATACTCAATCTCTCAGCTGGTTACATTACTATTGCTATCATCCCTTCAAACTTAGGAAAGTTTCATCTCCAAATAAGGAATTTACTAGAGGCCCAGTGCCCCCTCTCCAATCCGGGACCCCTCTGGGGAAGTCCAACTGCCTCTGGCAATCTGGGACTGCTGGCTCCTAACCACTCATGTGCCTGTCTGCCTGATTGTTCCTAACTACCTCTGCTTGCCTGATGGCCGCTAACCACCTCTGCCTGCATGCCTGATGTCCCCTAATTGCTCCTTTGCTGGCCTGATCATCCCTAACCATCTCTGTATTGCCATGCACCTGGGACTCAGGATTCCCTCTTTCAGCCTATCGCAGGTAACCTGGGACTGGGCTTCCCTCCCTCTGGCTGGCTGCAAACACCCAGTACCTAGGCCAGCTTCGCCTGAGCCACAGCCAAATACTCTGGCACCTGGGACCTTTAGGCGGGTGGCTTGTCCCTGGGCTGCAGCTGCAGGCACTGGCACTGGCACTTGGGACCATGGAGTGTGCAACTTGTCCCTCTCCCAGGCCACAGGCCCAAGAACAGCCGGCTGCTGGTGCCTGGGGCCATGGGGCAGATGACTTGTCTCTCTCCTAGGCCGCAGCCCCAGCCACTGGTGCCCAGGACTATAGGGCAGGCAGCTTCTCCCTCTCCCTGGCTGCAGCCTGACTGGTCCCCATTCTTCTCTTGCAAGGTCATTTGTGCCTAGCTGGTCCCCAATCGTCTCTCCCCAGTGTTGAGTGTTTGAGCCATTTTGGCATGACAGCATGATGACTATTTGCATATTTAGCTCTTTATTATATAGGATTATTTTCTTGTTTTGTGTTTTCTATGCTATTATATATAAAAATTTATTATACATAAATTTATACGACAGTATACTTCACACCCAAACAGCTTCTTAGAGTTTTTCTGTTATTTTACCACAGAAAAAGAGAATCTTGTAGTTGTTAAATAACTTAAATCAACTATTTAGGTCAGTAGTCTTAAATGAATAGATGCTGTTTGGATTTATCTAAGGACTTATACACATTTTCCTCTGACTTTCTGTTTTACTGAAGGCTCAGCTGAAACTTTTTGCTTCTTCCAACTAGTCTCACCTCTCAGTCCAAAGTCAGATGAGTTTAGCAACTTTAGTCTTCAAAGAAACATGGGAATTTGGACTTCTCTGCCAGTGCCAGTTACTTCTCAGTTTTTCATCGCTTCCTGCTCCCTTTCACCCTCCTAAAGATCCAAGTCCTTTTACATCATGGATCCCAAGTATTATACCTCATGCTTCCAATCATCTCCAGCTCCAGACTTTATAGTCAGCCCTTTATAAGGTCTCCTACCTAAACACTCATCTCTATTCCTTAATGTTTTTCCAATGACTTTAAAGTGAATTTTAAACTGTCTAACATTTCTATTTCTGTCACGATGGCCACTTTGGAATCTGCTTGTGTGTAGGTACATCTATCTCCTCTTTGTCACATAGGGATCCACTGGATCCATCGATGGCAGTGTTCCCTGGCAAGTATAAACAACGGGGAAGAAAGGACATTCTAAAATCACTTTTATGCCTTGTGTAAGAGGAGAATTTGTGATTTGATCTCCTTTCAGATTTACTGTCTAAATTAAATTATGACATGACACTCTCCACTGAGATCTGGCCATTCTCCAACTGCACATACAGGTCTCTCCAGACGTGGAAATGAATGAAAAGTATGCACATTAAGGCTTCTAGAATGTTTATGCAAAAATCTCTGGGCTCACACCAGTCTAATTCACTCAAGGCTCACAAATTTAAGCCACCTTGTATGCCCAGAAAAAATCATAACTCATGCTTGCTTCTACCTGACAGGAACATCAAGTTCAACATTTGTATTCCCCATTCTAGCTTGCATTTACATGAGAATTCAAGAAGGAACTGCAAAACAGAACTTTACCCTGAATTTGGAGCATGAAATATGGAAAAATTAAATTTAAGTTAAGCTTGTTTTTCCTCCATGATCTAGACCATATGTTTTTCAAAGCTTCTGCAATAGAATTTAGCAAAGACTACTTCATCCAGCACAACCAGATGTCCAAAGCAACAGATGTCCACATAAATAATAGATCACAGTACAATGTTTGCTTTACAATGCACAAGGATAAGAAGCTCTCCAAACTTGTTGATCCCACCTCTATTCATGGTATTGGTTGCTCATTTTGACACCAAGGAAATAGAAGCATCTGCTAAAAGTATTCCACATACCTTTGGGTATGGAATATTTATTGTCCTAGGATATTGCTCATCACCATAATAGGAATAGGCAATAACTGGTATTTCTGTATCATTAAACTCTGCATACGCCAAAAATTTTCCATTTGGAGACCACCAGAGAGCGTATTTTGTAGCAAGCATTTCCTCTGAAAAATAAATACTAGCATATTAATTATAATTGGTATTTCCTCTTAAAATCATTATAAACATTTCAAAATACATTGTATATATCCATTATTGCCCAAAATAATTTATTTAATATAGATGCAATATATGTCCTACTTTGGTTATTAAAAGATAAATAACCTGGGTTTAGAGGAATAGTTTAGCCTTATACCCTTATCTAACAGTCTTCTTAGGATTTGACATTATTCAGAAATGTAATTTTAAAATAAATAATAAATATATTAACAAGAATTAATTTTTCTTTTGGGGGCAACTTCTGGTTCTTATAGTCACCTAAAATAGCACAAACAAGGAAATTGTAATTGTACTACAGAGTAACATAAACATTGAATGTTGACTTTCTCTCCTGGGAATATTATTTTTAAAAGAATATTCATGGAAGTATAACCACTTAAGGATATTTTCCTGCAAAATAATATAAACAGATATTTAGTTTTGGAAAAAATATTTCTTTCTTAAGAAAAAACAAACCTGAGAAAATGAACTAACACAGCATTTAAGGACCATAAACTTCTTGGAATATAAATTGTTGCTGCCACTTTATAATGCTCATTAAAAATAAACTCTACAAGCCTGAAGATTTTGTTCTTTCAGAACATGCACGTCCTGTTCATAGCACAGATAACAGCTTTCAGAAATGCCACCATTCATCTCAGCAGCATAGCACTCATCTAAATGCTACTAAATGTATGCAATTATTTTCAATTAAAAACCAACACAGCAGCAGTAGAAAGAATGATACAGCTTACCTTCATAAACCCAGTCTGGGATTCCATTAAATATTTTATTTTCTTTTCCATTATATGTTATTTGGAAAGGTGGGTTTTCTGGTCTTTGTTTCAAATAGATATTGTTCTGATACACATATGCCTGGAAGTGGCGGTAAGCTAGTTAATACAGGGAAATTCCATAAGAAATACAATTAAGTCTATATATTTGTGTTAATTATTGACCTAATGACTTTTAAAAGTGTAGCAATTCAGATGCAAAAAGACTCACAAGTACTACCTCACTTTAATAGGTCAAGAAACAACTGACTCCCATTATCATCTGTTATGATTTTTAAAGTCTATATCAAATAAAGAATAAAGTCACTATTCGTGGTTTTATTACCCAAGTAAATAATTATATATTTATTAACAGAAAGTAAAATCAATCTCTGATTATTAATAGCTAGCCAGATCTAATCTTTATTTAGAATCCTTAAATAAGAGCTTGGACAAAATTTCATGTTGTCTGAAGCTAGTCTGGGAAACTTGTGAAAACCATATTTTTCCTGAGCTTTCTGGCACAGCGCATTCTGGCTGAGTATAAGGATAAAGTTTCTGACTGAGATATTTAAAGTCTACCCATGAGCTTGAGATTTTGCGGAATTCTTAGATGGGTTTCATTTATCAAAACTCTTCTTGTTTTTAATCACTAAAAAAATAGTAATGCATTTATTTATTTATTTTTCTTTTAAGCAAGGGAATTTAACAAAGGCCAAAACCAAATGGCTCCTCTTTTATGTAAATGATTCAACACTTCTATCATTCAAACACTTACTAATTTACTCCCCGTAGGTGACCAGCAAATATACTGAATGGGACGAGGAAGCTCATTTCTTCTTACAAAATCTCTAGAGGGAAAGAAAGATGGAAAGAAAAACCACACACAAAACCTTGCTGTTCAATGAAAAAAAAATCTTTATAAACAGAAAAATTAAACAATAAAAAACAAAGAGTCATTCTCTCTGCTTCTTCAAACCTAATGGAAAGAATGTGGCCACTTGGAACTGGAGAGATGAGGCAGTAGTGGTAGCTCTTCCCTAGTTACTTAGAAGTCATGTAATTTCTCCAGGTCTCCGTTTTCTAGCCTTTGTAGGGGATGAATAGATTAAAGATTTATAGACTGTGAAAGTGGGGATATCTCTAGAAATTATCCAATGGAACTCCATTTTGTAGAAAAGAAATGTGAGGTTAGAGAAATAGTATGACTTTTAAAAACCACATTACTAGTTCCTTGGCAGAGGCCCAAATTAAACTCAAGTCTTTGGCTCTCTTTTGTACACACCAGGGTAGGATGGTCGCTGGACTGCCTTCCCGCTCTAAAATTCTACAATGGTGCTGAAGTTTAATAAGTACTCTTGCACATTCCCGTGTACAACCCCATCTCTGTGAATGCACATGCATTTCAAATTTTTGAAAATAAGATGCCATTTGACAATTTCCCCAGAGATGTGACTTGAAATCAGAAACAGAAAGGAACATCCGATCTAAGCTAAGCTGAAAAACAGATTGCATACTAGGCAGTATGCCTTAAGCGTGCAAAGTCCTAAACCCATAGGGAAACTTCAAATATCCTTTTAGCCAAAAACCTCACTTTGATCCTTAGAGTCATCTTGCGAATTATCAGTGGGCTGACTTGCATTGGGGAGCTTTTGTACTTCTTCAGCAAGAATGTGTTCAGATTTAATGTATTAAAGAGTCATATGATGCAATACTTAAGTTTTAATTATCTTCTTGAAGATTGTATTAATAGTCTCATTCAGATTTGGAAGCAGCCCAAGTGCCCATCAGTAGATGAGTGAATTAAAAATCTGTGGAACATTTACACAATGGAATACTACCTAGCCATAAAAAGAAAGAAAATTGTACCCTTTGCAACAGAATGGATGGGCCTGGAAAACATTATGCTATGTGAAATAAGCTAGTCAGAGGAAGACAAATACCACATGATTTCATTCATATGTGGAATTTAACAAGCAAAATATAAACAGATTCATAGACAGAAAACAGACTGAGGGGTGGGAGGGTTGGGGGACTGCGTGAAAAAGATGAATGGACTAAGCAAAACAAACAAGCAAACAAATACCTCATAGAAAGACAAGAGTATGGTGATTACTAGAGGAGGAGGATCGGGGAGATAGAAAAGGGTACAGGGGACTAAACGGTGATGGGAGGAGACTTGCTTGGAGTGGTGAGTACAGTACAATATACAGATTATGTCCTATAAAATTGTACACCTGAAACCTATATAATTTTATTAACTAACTAGAGGTCCAGTGCAAGAAATTCACGCAGTAGGGGGTGGTCCTTCCCCCTAGCCTGAACTCTCTCCAATCCAGGGCATCTCTCTCATAATCTGGGACCACTAGCTCCTAATCGCTCACCTGACTGATAGCCCCTAACTACCCTCCCCTGCTGGATTGGTCGCCCCTAACTGCTCCCCTGTGGCCTGATCATCCCTAACTGCTTCTGCCTAGGCCTCAGCCACAGTAACTTTGTTTGGAAGGAGGACCAGAAGACAGGAAGATGTCAGTTGACCTAGTCTAATTAGCATATTACCCTTTTATTAGTATAGATTTACCCCAATAAATTAAACTAAAAAAAAATAATAAATGCTTTTGTGGATACACAAAGCAAGACCTATCTGGGAAACACTTGGAATCTTGCCCTCTGGCATACATTGTCAATTTGGCTCAAAAAACTCTTATAAAAGTTCTAAAAAAAAAAAAAAGAAAAAAAAAAAAAAAAAAAGACCTGCCTTCTAGGTGTAATGTGAGAAACCTGAAGAAAGAGAAGAAAGACTCCCTTCCTTCACTCTCCAAAAGAATACCTCCAACCTGGACCTAACATATACCTGATATTTCTACTTTTCTAACTTGTTTAAACTTTGGAAACTATGAAGCCTTATAATATACATTGACTTAATGTATTAGGTCATGCAGCATGAGGCCTAGCAGACAATGAGGGAGCAGGCAACTGGACAGACCAGCTTTGATTGGAGAAAGGGTGGAGTCTTGGAGGAAGAAGACCATTGGTACCATGGGAATCCTGATTGCTGGAGAGCAGTGTAAGGCACCAGGCCCCTGGGAGGTCTGGAACATATTGAAAGTCATCCCAGGGCACAGGCAAGGAAATGACCCAACGGGAAAACGGGAAAACGTTCTTCACCTGATTTACAATTCTGATCAAGCCAGTGTGCCTGTGACCTTTGACATTGTAACACTGCCTGACGTTGCCAAATGCTCTGGCATCATCTGCCCAGTCATGAAGACAGCACCAAACTGCAGATCTCAGCACACAGTCTCTTCATGACCCGCAAGTCAGCAGGTGGCTATTTTCTGTGTTTTCTAAATAATTCACAGCGGGAGAGGAAGTGGCAGAGGCTGCTTTTCAAATGCAGTCATTTCCTCAGTATCCCTTCCCTTGCCTAAAACCAGAACCATGCTCATTTTCTCCATGGTAAATTGTTATAGACCCTTCCAAGGCACACAGAACATTTGCAGTTAGTGGTACCCAATTTTGTCTTAAATCTCAACAAGTTTGTCATCCCTCACTTTCTAAATTATTTTATATTTAACTGACAAAAGCAAACAAACAATCTGTCAAATTAATAGTTGTGAAGGGAAAAAACCAACAACAGTGGTTTGATTAAATTCACTGCACAAATGCTAACCATTTACAATGATTCTAGGCCTTAAAACTTATACAAACCATGATTAAAATATTAGTATTGCCATATTCTTTTGGAATTGTTTAATTTGGTGAACCTCAACATAGGACTTTGAGAATTTCAAAATGGTTAAAAGAAAAGTAAGGAAATAATGCATGACTTACTTAAAGCATTAAGTAATTCAGTACATTTTTTAAAAATTGTATTGAAAGAGTAGGTTTTTCTCCTTACAAGTCTAAATGTTTCTTGAGAGTAGGGTTGGTAACTTCAGCTCATTTGTACTCTTCCTTATATGCTTTTCACAAAATAAGTCCTCAGTAAGTAACTCTTGTATTTGGTGACAAAGTGGATCAGAGAAGAGAAAGACTCAATGCATTAGATGAATTTAGATTCTACTTTATGTACTAGTTCCTATTTCTTTGACAGTTTAAGAAGATCAGAGTTAGTCTCTACTGAACATTTAAAAGAAGTAGGTAAATTTTTTTTGAACTTTTGTGCTCTTGCTAAATAAAAGGGGAAATAGACCATAAGATTTTTAATACCTCTTCAAGATATATAATTATTTTCCCTTTTATATAACACAAATGGGATATCACATTAAGATGAGTAACTAAACCAATTCATTGTCCATTCTTAGTCAAAGTTATTTTTCCAAAGTGCAAATCTGATCATGTCATTTCCCATTTGAAACTCTTCAGTGATTCCCTATTGTCATCAGAATGAAATGTAAACTCCTTTTAATAGTTTCCTCATTATTATTTGGCCCAGACTTCCTGGCCTCAGCTCCTTCCCAACCTTACATCACCTCCCAGTAGTCATACCCTCCTCCAGTTTCAACTCAACTGACCTACTTTCTGTTTTCTGAACCTTCCATGCTCTCCATTCCCTTTGTGTTTTTAGATAATATTCCTCCTGCCAGGAATTCGCTTTCTCAGTTCTTCTCCTACTGACTTATTTGTATATATTTTTTCTTTTTGAAATATATTATAAATAGTTAAACATACAAACAAAGAAAACAATATAATAGATAGCAATTTATCTACCATCTAAATTTGAGATATTAATATTTTGCAATTTTTTAAAAAACCGTAATTTAGAATCAACTAACAGAGTATATGTTTAAAGAGAACTAATTCCTTCCAATGAAGTAGCCTCCTGCCTAGAAGCAGTGTATCATTCCCATGCATGTTTTGTACTTTTACTACTTATGGAAATAAACATAAGTAGTAAAAGTACAAAATTACAAATATACCACTTATGGAAATAAACATAAGTAGTATATTTGTAATTTGGTGTTCAGACCTATGGGGGATCTATATTGTCTATAAAAATGCAAAATATTAGCCAAGTAAAAAGATGAATATTACATAGGAATATTTCCTTGAATTTCTTAATTTATGGGTGCACGTATTGTAAAGAAGCAAGAAGCTAAGATCAGTAACAGGATAGTCAACTTGAAATCAGAGTTTGGAATGAAAAGTCTATGTAATAAAGTTAAGTAGTATTCATAAATAGACATGAAGTTTTACCCATTCTTAAGGTCATAGATGTGATACGTTGCTGTATAAGAGTATCGCCAAAGCTGTCAGAAAGAAGAGAGGCAAAGATATATTTTAATTTTTTAAAAGCTTATATCAGGAATCTATAGTCATAGGTCATTCAATTCAAGGTTCAGAATTATGAAAGAACTATTTTCACAGGGCACTAGGAAGAGTATGTTTCAATTCATAATTAGTCTTCATTTAAAGAATTTTACTGTGGACTTTTATGCTGTTTGTCCATATCCCAGAATTCAGCCCTCACTCCATAATAACCATATTGACATCTCTTAGTATAACAAGCTTTTCCTTGACATCCTCTATAGAATTTTCCCTTTATATTTTACTTGACTGAAATAAAACCACCATGATTTCCATGGCCCATAAGAAGTACCCTGCACCTGAATCATTGGTTATCATGACACTCATAAGACAGTGTAAAAAGAATTTCATTCAATGTATTGTTTTATTGTAAAATGTTCACCTTTCTTTGAATATGTTTTCTTTTTTAATTAATAGAATTTTTTTTTAAATAGGAGAGATAGAGCATGTAACTCCTTAAAAAACTAGTGTTTTTCTTCTTCTCATAAGTATACTTATATCATGGTTAGTGAACAATGCAGGTATTTTTAAAATTTTGTTTCTTAAAAGGGCGTTCAGACTCTTGACAAAGAAGGGCCAGTAGAAGGACATTTCATTCTGAATATTAGGGGAATTTTGCATCTAAAGTAGGATATGAAAAATGACATTTAAAACTAAAGGTTTTTGATCTAAAAATAATTGTTAAATGCTTAATTCAATAGTAAATTCCCTTGGCCTTTTACAAAAACAAAAATCATCTTGAAGATGTATAAATAGAAAAAAAAACAAGTTGTTTAACTTACCCTGCAACTTCCGTCAGGACGGGGAAATTAAGTAAGGGCAAATGGTCCGGGGTGTGGGATTCTGCTACACGAAGCTTTTGGAGACAGATTTAAACTTCTGGCCTATTAATGACTGTCTGTCATCTTGTTTGTGCAACTGAACTAAATAAGTCACATCTTGATTTTTTTTTTTCGTTTTAAATAATAAACTTTTATGAGTTTAAAATGTGCTAATTAACTCATTTTGTGACACCAAATAGCTTTAGAAATACAAAGGTAATTCACCTCTTTCTGGTGAATATCTGTGCCCTCAAATAAAATGTTTTCCCAGAGGAAACTAGTTGCTACCACTTGCCGATAACCAGCTAAGTAAGCCACATGATTTGCTTATGTTTCAGTTATGCTTTTGGGGCTCATCTAGAGCCCATGTTAACTTCTTGAGCATTTAGAGATAAAAATGGACTCTTGCTTCCTCTTATATTTATAAAGCAAACTGTGAATTAATAAGAGATATAACCAGATATATCCAAATTAAATAGTGATTACCTTTGAATAATCACTTTCTAGATATGCAAATTGCCGATCAGGTGATAAGCCATAATTTGAAGCATTCACACTTTTCTGAAATTATGAAAAACTTGATTAGATGCAGAAAAAAAAATAACAGAGCCATGTTAATTTGTAACAGAATAACACATCTTCAATATATCCTACTTGCAATTTATCTTCAGTGCAATTTTAAAACATTGATATAGTGCCTACTGTATAGGAAGAAACTTATTGGATATTATGGGGGGATGATATAATAAAGATATACTTGGTGATTTCAAGAAGCTTATAATGTTAAACTTGTAAATAAGTAACTTATATTGCAAATTAGTTCTATAAAAGAGATATAGATATAACTTTACAAAAGCATTAAGGAAGAAGTGCTTGAATCCAAGTGAGAGTAATTGCTTGCATAGAATAGAGGAGGAGAGCTTCATCTGACTGTGGCTTTAAAAGATTAGTGGGCTCTTGAGGGGAGAGAAAGTAGGAGGGTTGCGAGCCTAAGAGGACCAAGTAGCATGTGCCTGTTTATTCTATGTCAGGCATTGTCCAAAGCACCTTCAAATTAAGTTACTTCACTTAATTTGTACATTAACCCTAAGAGGTATTATTACTCCTACTTTATAGAAGAAACTGAAGCTTGGCAGTGTTAGTATAGTGTTAGTTACAACAATTTCCCACATGCTGTAAGTGACCGAGCCAGGATTTCAGCCTCAGTATGCCTGACTACAGGATTGAGTTCTTGACTCTTATCTCAGGCTATATTCTTTCCACAGAGGAAGAAAGATGTTGGATGATTTAGAGGAGGGAAGAATAGGAGTCTAGAGTGAGAAGAAGGGAGAATTAAAAGAGAAGTATAGTGGGATGGAGTTGAGAAGGCAGGCTGGGTCCAGATCAGGTGCTAAGAGTTTGGGCTCTTTCTTGATCAGTGAAGAGCTGGCAAAGTCTTTGGAGGAAGAAGATAATGTTATATACATACCATGGTGGTATTACTCAAAATGGTATATGACTCTCCTGTTTCAATATTATAAAATACTACGTTATTATCTGTAGATTGATGGAGATACTCTTGTCCTTTAAATGAGAAGGAAAACAAAATTTGAAATAATCTCCCTTAAGAGGAACTACATTTATAAAAGGAGAAACCTCTCTATTTCACAGACTTATTTTGTTTTTCCTCTTTGTTCAGTATATGTTACTTGGTGAGATTTAAAATAAGTTAATTGTAAATGGAGAAAAGAATACCTTTTTCTGCTTTCTACAAAGATGCCCTATTTGTTACTAACATCCCTATCCTAACCGGTTCAGTGTGGTGGAATAAAATTGCATTTTATCTGTGTTACAAAGAGGAAAAACTAGTTTTAAATGGTAAGTTTTTTTTTTTTGCAATAAAAATTCATTTAATTCAGGTTATGCCTGGTTGAATTTAAAACCTTTTTATGTGCATTTAATTTTCTAAAAAATATATATTTTATTTTGTTTAGTGGCAGTTTAGACAAACTATAATATCATAAATAATTTAGTTGACTTTATTATTTTTGATTAGCTTTATTTGGCATCTTATTTTACAAAACTGTATGTAAATATCAGTTTTATGGTCCTTAAAGGATTTGTTTTTAGGGTAGGATTTCTGTGATTATCCAGATTAAGAATGGATTTCTCTTTTGGTAAAATTCTCATGACTTCTCCTAAATAGATATTTCTCTTCCATTCTGAATAGCTATACCATATGCTCAGAATATTGTAATAATTCTCAGCTTTTACTTTTCTCCTAAACTCCTATTGGCCTCATTATTGGGAGGAAATCTGGTCTAAAAGGTTCTGTCAAAAGTGCTTTTCTGGTCACTTGACTTATCTAAATAATCGCTCTTTCCCCCCCATGTAAACTGATATGGCTTTTGTTACCCTAAAGATACATTGGCCCTAAAAGCAAAAACGGAATGCTATATAATATATAGCATATGTTTTCTGATATTTTTATTTATTTTTTATTGTTTAAAGTATTACAAATAGTAGTACATGTCTCCCTTTTCCTTCATTAACCTCCCCTGCCCATCAGCACATGCCCTCACCACCCGCCTCCCCAGTGTCTGTGTGCATTGGTTATGCTTATATGCATGCATACAAGTCCTTCAGTTGATCTCTTACCACTCTCTCCAACCCTCTCTGCCTTCCCGCTGTAGTATGACCTTTTTAAAAAATAATCCCAAAAGTAAGAAAAAGTTCACCTACCTGAAATCCAAGTTGGAAAGTATGTCCAATAAGAAAATGTTCCATTTAAAATATCTTTTAATAGGAGTGCTCTTGTTGTATTATTTCCTTCAGAGTTATAATCTTTGGGGGAAGATGAAACATATTATTACTAAAAAGGAATATTAATAACTCAAATAAAGTCTAAGGTTTTCTCGCATATGTTCTTTCTCATATAATAAAAATATTGCCATCTGCAAAACACTTGTTTAATTCTTGTCTTAGTAGATATAAGTATTATCTCCATTTTTATAGACATGGTAACTGAGGCCTAGACAGGTGGTTTGTCTGGAAGGGAAAGCTGGTGGGGAAAAACTGGGGCGTATGAAGGATGTGGAGGGGGATGGTGCCGAGCAGAGGGGGCATTATTGTTCAGTTTGTGGAGAATTGTCAGATCTTTTTTAAGAAGAAGAGTGAAGTGAGGTTCCAACATATCTAAGTCTTGCATATTAGCCTTTTAGTATATAGGATATGTTCATAGTAGCTATAAATGCCAATAATCTATATAGAGAACTTAGCATATGTCATGTTATGACTCAAGTTACCTGTATAGCAATTTTAATCATGCGTTAATTGTACTACTAATTATCATGATGAAAATAAGCCACACCAGCACCCAAGAAGCAATGAGTAGATGTATAGAAAATATATTCAGAGGAGCCAGCTATATCTATTCAGAAACAGGGCACATGCACAGATTTGGGTTTGGTGAGTACAGACCTCTCATATGGTGCAGGCGAGGCTCAGAGGTGTGATTGATTATGCTGGAGTCAGGTGGGGCTCAGAATGATACCAAATCAAATGGGAAGACTCTGATTTAGTCATTTTGCTCTTTTTGTTCATAAATGTAATGAAGTAATGTGTCTGCTCTGAGATGTTGCATTAGGTCACATATTCAGAAGTATAAAACATAAAGTTTATTTAGAAATTCCAATCTTAGCTCTGGTTCTTTATATATTTAGAAAGATTATAAACAGTAATGTTTCATTGCATTATCAATGCTGACCGGTACCACCTGCCATCAGCAGAATGGGCTCTATGAAAAAGCTATTGGTTTATTGCTATATCAACACTTAAGCTCAATTTATTGAATATAAACATTTTGTTTCTATATTTCCTTGACTTGTATAAGGGATAGGTCTTTATCCATGAGAACAGAGAAAAAAATCTATTTGATTTTTTTCCCTGTCATATGCCCAGCAGCTAGGATAATGTTTCACATATAGTGGGAGCATGATAAATATTTTTGAATGAAAAGAAATAAATCAACTTGACAGATTTTATGTTATTTTCACTAATTCTGCCCCCCCCCCCCAAAAAAAAAGATGTACCTGGCCTTATTCTCTACCCTCCTATCCATGTGGTAAATTTCCTCCTGGATATGCCCTAATTAAAAAATGTATCCAAATTTAGTCCCTGGAGTCACTTGGATGCTGTTTGAAAAGTAGAATCCTAGTCCTTATCTCAAACCTAATGGCTCAGAATCTCTGGGGATGAGGTCCTGCTAACTTCCATTTTTGCCTATAACCCCCAGGATATTCTTCTGCAAAGAATCCAAACTTAGTGATTTCACTGAATCTATTCGGTGAATTGTACTTTACGGTAGCCCTGTGCCTAAAATTGGGGTTCCCTTTGCCTATAAACTCTTGTATGTGGATGGGCATGGCCTGACTAGCAATCCATACCTCAGGGATGTAGATTCCTCACAACTAAGTGTTGATCGTGGCCTGCAAGGAATGTTAATGATCTATAATGTTTGTATTTCTATTCAGTCCTCTTGCCCACTATCTTTTCAGGCTACACTCAATTGGATTCTTCTTAAGTACATTTTCTCTGCCGATCCTTGAAGAATGAAAAAAAGGGGAAGGGGTCTGATTCTGGCCCAGATTAGATTTAAACAAGATTGCCAGGAAAGTACTGGGGTTTTGTTTTCTAGTGTTATGAATGTGTGTGTTTATGTAAATCAGTATAAAATGCATCCCCATAACTAAACAAGTTCCAGTCACCTAAAAAAGATGCTACTAATAATTATTGAATGAATAACTGGATTTTCATGCCCCTCCCCAAATAATGTTTTAACATTGAAATATAACCTTTTGATTGTTTTGAAAGCTTGGTTTTGACACGTATAATTTTTAAACTCTAAATATTTGAGCTGAAGTAGGAATGAGTTCTGAAAACATCTCTCTTCTATATGTAACTGGCACTTCCTTGATTAACACTGAATTACTCACAGTGTCCTTAGTCAACTTGGCCCATCTTTAAAGCACAGTTCCTCATACAAGGCTTAAACACTCTAATTATCTATACATTTGCATTTGCACTTATTAAAGCAAAGCTGAAAACTATTTCAATCATGAATCCAAGAAATTACACTCCACAGAAATGATTCACAAATAATGATTCACTATTCTAATTCTTTCTTAAAACCTTCTGCTTATTCTTTATTAAGATTCTGTTTCTATTTCTGCCATTTAATTTTCTAGTATTGAAAAATTGGGGATCAGTGCCAGAGCAGAAGCATTCAATGTCAGCTCTAATATTTATGACAAACTAAATGAGAAAATATGGTTTATTAAAGCGTGCACACAAATGGCAGGGTCCCTTTGTTCTCATTTCCGTATTTGATTCGGAACTGATGCTAAATAAGCCACACCAAGGAAAGTGACGTGGGTTTCCAGGGACACCACACATGTCTTGCTGTTGGGTTTGCAGAGAAACTATTTATACTGGTAAGGAGGCATCATCTCTAGCCATTGCTTCAAGTCATGATTTTTTTTTTTTTTTTCTGGAGTAAGCACCACAGGCACAAATGTAGGAAACTTTAAGTGTAGAATCTACTATTTAAAAACAAATATATTTGGGCAAAAGCTGACAACTGGGAACAAATGGATCTGAGGTAACTTCAAACCAATAACAGGAAGTGTTGTAACTGAAGACGTTTTTGTAAGTCCAACCACTCTAAATGCACGGTCCCATGAAACCCTCACTCACCTCTCTGAGATAGACTGTTACTAACTTCATTTTACAGATTAGGCTATGGGAATTAGAGGCAAAGTAACTTGCTTAATATATAACAGAGCTGGGGTTTACATCCAGCTCCATCTGCTTTTAGAGGCTGGGCACTTTATCACCAAACTATGATTTAAAGTGAAAAAACATGTGTAAAAAAATAACTAACAGTAACACAAACCAAACAAAAATTAGGTAAAAAAGCAAGCAATACACAAGGGAGGTAGAATAATTATTCCTGGAAATGTAGGGCCATTGAGTCTTCTTTGTCAGCTCATCTTCCCCTAGTCTCTACCTTAAATTGTGGTATGGCTCATATTGGTGTTATTTGGGGTCTGAGGAAGAGCCCCTGTTCTTGGCCATTTTGTTCTCCTGAGGTTTCCATTACATAGCTCTAGGCCAGTGGTCAGCAAACTTATTAGTCATCAGAACCAAATAGCAACAGTACAAAGATTGAAATTTCTTTTGAGAGCCGAAAACCAACTTCTGTGTATGGGCCACGAAGTTTCAATTGCACTCTATGTGCACACCTGCACGTGGTATTTTGTTGAAGAGCCACACTCAAGGGGCCAAAGATCCACATGTGGCTCGCTAGGCACAGTTTGCCGACCACTGCTTTAGACTGATTCACCCCATCACCTGGCCTGACCCCCCAGTGGATTTCTCCTTTGAATTCCAGACCTGTATATTAAAGTTCTTCCTTGTCACCTCTACTTGGCTGCCTTCTATATATGCCCTGACCAGGGATTGAACTGGCAACCTTTCAGTGCACAGGATGTTGCTCAACCAACTGAGCCACTCCGGCCAGGCATATTGTTCTTTTAAAGAATCCTATCACATCAGTGTTTCTACCAACTATAAAATCATAATCCACATTAAAAATTTTAATTTAGACACTAAGAAATTCTTTTTATTATTCACTAGAGGCCTGGTGCATGAAAATTCATGCACTGGAAGGGGGTCCCTCAACCCAGCCTGCCCCCTCTCACAGTCCAGGATCCCTCAGGGGCAGAAGGCAACCCAGCAATCAGGGGAAGGCGACTCCCCATCACACCTCTGCTGCTGCCACTGCCGGCAGTGCAAGCTTTGGCAGACACTGGGTTATCTGAGCCTCCAGCGGCCCTGGGAGGCTGGGAAGCCGCCATTTGAGGCTTGCCTGTGTCTCAGGCTGGCCCTGGGCAGCTGTGGGGCTGAGGGGACTGGGCAACAACATCTTGTGGCTGTGGGTGCCACCATCTTTGAGAGAGGGGCAGTGAATTAGCATATTTCCTTCTTATTAGATAGGGTAGGAATAGATGTTTAAAAGGATTTCGTTACTCTGTTTATATTACATAATTTTTGTAAGTTCACCAGGATACTAAAATGAACAATAATTTATTTTCTCTACTTAAAATAGGCAGTAAGCCCTAGCCAGTTTTGCACAGTGGGTAAAGCATTGGACCTCATACTGAAGAGCCCTGGGTTCAATTCCAGTGAAGGGCCCATACCTCAGTTGCAGGCTCAATCCCCAGCCCTGGTTGGTGCACATGGGGGAGGCAACCAATCAATGTGTTTTTCTCACATTAGTCTTTCTCTCTTTCTTTTCCCCTTCCCTTCCACTTCTCTATAAGTCAATAGAAAAATATCATTTTTTTCTGTTTTTCCCCCTTCCCTTCCACTCTCTCTAAAAGTCAATAGAAAAATATCATTTGGTGAGGATTAACAACAACAAAGTCAATAAATTTGAAAAAGGTTAATTAGTATTTAAATATTATATGAAAATATCATTTCAATTGTGCCTACAATGTTAATTATTGCTGTATTTTAAAGCTCTGCATGACTGTGTCTCTTTCTTAAAAACTTTGAGCTCTGATTCCACATCCCCAATTTGAGCTTTAGAACACGTGTTTCTCAAGGTGTACTTATGACTTTCTTGTATAAGTTGTAACACAATTTGCTTTGGAAATAGGAGACAGGTAACCTCCTCTGCTTTATGGAAATCATCCAAAGACTTGGATTATTTTCTAAATTATTTAAAATTTGGCAGAATTCAAATAAAGTTTGCCAAGATTCATCTTCTGCGATTTTAAAATCCAAGGGCAAATTAGAGAAATATAATCTGCAAAGTTGATTTATTTACCCTCACCTCAAAAGCTCTTTTATGTTCGTGAACTTTCTAAACCCTTTAGACTTCTCCATATTTCCTCCAAAAGAACAGTGAATAAATAAGCTTAAAACTCTTAGGATGTTTGAGGAAGTCTGTTTCACAGTTCTAAATGTTGATACTGGGAACATTTCAAGCCTTAAAAACATATTCTCATCTCCTGTGAAGATGGTTTCATCTCACATATATCTTATATTCTAAAAAGTAGTTGTTGAGGTTATAGTAATAGTATCAATAATAATAACAATGAATTTCTGACTAAATCACGGGCATTCTAAATTATATTTCTTTTTGCAAAATATTGTTTTCTATCTAATTTTCACATATCTTCTGAAATAAATCGAACCTCTGTTTATAGGTTGATGTTCAGCTACTGGGCAACACTGGCTCGGCCACTCCAGTTGGTCTTGATAGCACTTTTTAAAAATTTGAAATATTATGTTAATTTATATATTTACCGATTTACTATCAAACTGTTCTTTCTAAAAGGTAGAGTCTTTGTCATGCATGCAAAGATAACAGGATGATATCTGGAAAGTACTTAATAAGTAATTGCTGGACAAATAATCCAAGTTTCCAGGGGCCACAGTGGACTGAATATTGTGGATAATGGATGACTATGGGATACTAATCTCAGGTTTTTCATATTTAGTAGTTATTTTTAATCCCAGGAGGCATCATATACATTTCTGGTGTTTTGTTTTTTTGTTTTTTGTTTTTCAGTCCAAGGTTTAAAAATCCAATGTTTATCAACGTCAGGATGATACTGTGAATGAATATGGCATTTTGTACATAATTAAATAGACAGTTGTGGGAAACTGGAGAAAGCATTGCCCATCTGAAGGCACCTGCTTCTTAGCGAACTGTTACCATGGGCCCAATGCTGCCAGATTTAATATTTAAAGAGAAGCCCAAAAATACAAATTTTTATGTGAAACCCTCTAATTTTTAAAAATTGGTGACTATTACAAAGTTCTATAAAACACAGCAGGCCCAAAACAACAACATTAAAAGGAAAAGTGTTTAAAGGTAGACAAGAGGATTGCAGGGAGATCTGAGAGGCACCTCCCCTCCTTTGTTTCTTTCACTCAACTTTATTCCACCCTTCCCCCAACTCCCTTTATCTTTTCTCTTCTTTTCTAATTTTGCCTCAGAACTTTGGATGTCTCCTATGAGTTCCCTGTACACAAAAGTTTCTAAAAAATATTTGTTATTTTTGATCCAAGGAGATAGGGAATAAGAACAAGAATGATACCCAAGGATAAAGACACCCCACAACTCTCTCTCTCTCTCTCTCTCTCTCTCTCTGAATTAAGAACATTGTTGAAATTGAAGTATATCGCACAGAGGGGCCTAGTCATCATCTTTGCATGCATGTGTTATATGAGGGTGAAGAATACAATAAAGCCACAGTCTGGCCTCCCTCTGCAGGAGTTGACTGGGCTGATCAGGGGAAGGCACCACCCCCATCATCCTGATGCTGCTGCCACTGTCTGCTACCGGGGCTCAGGCTTCCTGAGCCCCGGGCCTCGCAGCAGCCTGAGCCCAGGGCTGCCTGATCCCCAGGCCTCACAGCAGCTGTGGCTTTGTCGGGATGGATGTCTGAAAGATGTCCATCCTAATTAATATATTACCCTTTTATTAATATAGATGTACTTTATAACATACGTTTATGTACATGTCATACATGTCTAAACTTGGAGAGAAGGTAAGGATTAATTTTATAAATAACTAGAGGCCTGGTGCACCAAATTCATGCAGGGGAGGGATTCTGAACCCAGCCCGTATCCTCTTGCAATCTGGGACCCCTTGGGGGATGTCAGTCTTAAACTGGCAGTCAGACATCCCTCTCGCAATCCAGGACTCTGCATGCAATAGCGACCATAATTTTCATACAGGTGAAAGGCATCTTGCTGTTGTATGGATAGCTACATTTTTTTTTCTCTGATTATAAAATATAGTACACAACATGATCCTTCTGAGGCAGTAGTACCATTTTCCCCATCTTATGGGTGGGAAAACTGAAGCAGAGAGAAGTTAAGTAATTGGCTTTGTCACACAGTTATGTGTCAGAGTCAGGGCTGACCACAAAATGTGCAAGCCAGAGTCCATGCATGTCATCGCTGCATCATCCTGTTGTTTCAGTGTTAGAGTAGCCTTGCCAGGTTTTAATTTTTAAATCTAAGAGACTGTTCCCAATACATAGGGTAGGTTCCCTAGGCCTGGTTGGTGATCAGGGCCATCTGTGGGGCGACTGGCAGGAGGGTTGATTGGGGGGCCCCTACTGGCACCCACCTTGGCCGGCAGCCTGGTATCACCTACCAATTGCTGCCACAGGTCGCCTCCCTCCCAGTCAGGGGAAGTTCCTGTGTTGAGCGTCTGCCCCAAGGTGATCAGTGCACATCTCAGAGACTGGTCATTCCACCATTCGGTTGATTTGCATATTAGGGTTTTATTATATAGGGTTACACAAATATCTATGTGGGTGTATACTTATATATCATTTGTAAATGTGTAACTATAGTATATTTCCTATTAGAAATTATGGCTCAAATTCCAAAGTGGAAAGGCAAGCCATCCTTGCCTGTGAACATGGGAGCAGCTCACAATTTAGTCCAGACGCTTTGGTCCTCAGAATATTCATTTCTGAGGGAGCAACAACATGTTGATCTCAAGTACTGGGAGTTCCTTTTAAAATCAGGAGGTAATTCTGAACAGATTGACATTCAACGGGTCAGTGGGCCCTAACATGTCACCTGACAATTGCTAGCATGAGTGAAATATGGCTCCTAAGCCACTGAGGTACAACACTGATCTGGAAACAATTTTAACTTGAAAAAACATAAAAAATATGGATGCACATAATACCTCTCAACAGCCTAAGAATAATTGTGTGCTGGCAGAGAGCAGGAAATGGATTGAAGATTAACACTGAAGATGCAAGTACAATGCCTTCATCATATTGGTTAACCTCTTCATTTTGTAATTCTGTGAAAATCCCATGAGCATTTTGAATTTTTCAAAGTATTTTCTGTATTTTAAATTTTAAAGCAATGGATCATTTAGGACTCCTACATTCTTTAGCTAAAGATTTGTCATTGAGTTTCCTTTACTGACAGTTAACTTTTAACCAAAGGTATTCCCCACCTTAGCTATTAAAAGCTTTTAATAATTGTTGCTATACACTTTTCCCTCAAAGCACAAGACCTGTTATTGTTGTGTTTTTCCCCTGGTTCATAATTTGAGCTTCTCTTCATAACTTTTACAGAAACATACCTTTAATATTGCTGGATAATGTATAGACAAAGTCTTAATTTAAATTTATCAGTCCATAGTATCTTCCAACTTTCAGCATATGGAGGTTGGTGTTAATCTAAACCCTTTTTAAAAGAATTCATTTATCACTAAACATAATGCTTATGTTTTTTGTTTTCTAATGTAATTGTTCATTGCTACTGCAACTAAATTTTTGAAAAGATGCATAATAAAACAAACAAACACAAAGCCATCATTTCTGTTTTAACTTTTCAATTCATACTCAGTTTTACTTTCCATGAGGCAATATTTTTAATGTTAGTAAAAAATATTGCCTCTAAAAGTCTGTCAAAGCTTGTAATTTAGTGTATATTTGGGAAGGTGTGGGAATGATACAGAAAGTGCTTAGGTTTTTCTATTGCTGAAATAATATTGAAAAATCTCTTTCTACTGCTGCCTGAAATTCCTCATGATTTCTGGTTGCACAAGAACATATCTCTGAGCTTATACGTCTTCATGGAAATAACAGATTTACTTTGGAAAATAAGCACTTTGGAAATGTTCAGTCACTTGTGACCATGTGTTAGTGCATTTTCCAAGGCTGACAGAGCAAATTAGAGAAAAATTCTTACCTCTCAAAGGACGTAAGACAATGCACATCACCAGTAAAGCAAGCACAGCAGAGGAGGCGATTCCGAATACGATTTTTAACCATGTCTATGTAAAATAAAAGTGAATTAGATATACATACAGTTTCTGCTAAGTAGTAGAAAAGACAAGATTTTGTTTGCCGTTAAATCTTAGTTCTCCTTCACACAAACTTTTGATTGTCTTCCGCTGGTCTGGCTATAATTGCTGGAATTTTTCCAGCTCCACACAGACAAATGTTTCTACAGTATATTTAGAATAATCTCCCAATCTCAACCCACTCCAGGAAGTACATACTTTATGGACAAATCCTCACCTTCTAAACAATATAAAACATTGTTCGCACTTAATTCTCATTCTGCCAGCCCTCATTCTTTAGCAACACCTGAGTTTGCATATACTAACCTTCATTTTTCCAGATGTTTGTGAAAGTCAGCTAATTCTGACTTCGGAGTGTGGGTCACTGCATCTGTGAAAACCGTTGAAAGGAAGCAAGTCTGTCTTCTTTGGAGTTGGAAGCCGAAGTTAGGACAAGGTTTTTTTTTTTTTTTTTTTTTTTTTTTTTCTTTCCACGGACTTTTCAAAACCGTGCCAAATTTCAAAAGATTTCTGTAAAATTAGAAACAGATTTTGGGGGCGTTCTTGGCCTTGAAATGAACTGTGAATGGCTTAAGGGAGGTTTTACAGCCTTCTCATCCTTGTAAATTCTACACCAACATCTGCTTACGTTGACAGACAGAGGTTTTTAAGCCTTTTTTTTTTTTTTCCAACAAGTTTAGTTTCATGTTTTATTTTCTTCTAGAAATCTCTCACCGATTACTTTGGCAATTCATTGAGTTTCATATAACCTTTCTATTTGCAACCCAAAGAAGAATTAAAATAGCACCAAATTTCAGGTATGTGTAGTACACATACTCTATAATTTCGAGGAGAGAAAGAAAATCACAGCCACGAAAGATTTTGTGAGAAATATGCCATGTAACTGTACTTTTCTTCCTCTAAGACACTGTGAGGTACTGCAGACAGAAATGTTTTCCTTTCAGCACAAATTCTTTGTCCATATAGCACCATATGCACTTCCAGTAAATACAGAAGTTTAAAAATTCAACTGTCTAAACCCACGGCTGCTTTCCTTTAAAGAAATAAAATGCCATCTGGTGAAATTTAGTATGGGTTAGGTGTGTATGCACAGGCCAGAAAGATGGAAAGATCAGGAAGAATAATTTCCCAGCAGACCTTTGGAAGAATGGAAATGGCTTTGCGAAAGTGATATTTTTGCTTCCATTTCAGAATGTCTTCTGAGAGAGGAGAACATTTAGCAATAATAAAGCCTTTAAAATAAACACAAAAACATTTGAAAAGAGAAGGAAGCCATATGTACAATTTCATTTTGTCTGAATCCACCTAATTGCAAAGCAATGGCTCACTATGCCAGATCAGTAAAATGGGTGAGTGAATTGAAAGCACATACCTACAGCAGGGTCCAGGAGGACTCTGGCTGGTTCAGTGCAATGCACATGGACAGAGCCTGTGTTCCACACCAACGGTTAGTTATTAGCCTTCTGTGTCTCTAGTTTTTCCACTAATAGTTTTCTCCTTTTGAAGTTTATAATGTTCTCAACTTGACTAACACAAACTCCAGGGCGACCTTTCAGGGGATGTTTATGGAAGACCATGAGGAAACATTACCGAAATCTGTTGCTGTTTGCTTTTGTCCACTGGTGTGGCTATCATGGGAGGCTTTCTCCAGCAAACAGCAGGACGGAGGCTTGTGAACTTCCTCTCAGACATTCTCTAGACAGCCCTCCCTGAATTCCAGTCTCATGAAAATTCTGTTGAGGAAAATGAGTCACTAAGCACTTACTGGCAGAGAGCTGTAGCCACCCTGCTTCCACAGGAGGCCCCTCCTTTGCAGTTGATGGGGCCAGCGGTTTACAAACTGAAGCAGTTATTAAGCAGTCATTAACAGCAATATCTGCGTTATGCTACAGGCCAGTAGGTATCTCCGTGTGATGGTGAGATCCTCAAATCTAAGGAAAAGCCACCAGTCAGCTCCCAGTGAACTGCTCCCATGTGGGACCGCTCAAGTTGACTGCCTTCTTTGGAAAATCCACGCAGCATGTTCTCAGAAGTTCTGTCCCAGCTTGCCAAAGCCCCACAGCCCATAGTACTTTTTAGTGGGCTATTTCCAAGACTGAGTGCTCTGAAAAAAAACGGACTGTCATAAATGATTAAGGTGTCATTAAAATGGATAGTATTTGCTCTAACAATTCAAAATGCACTGACATGAGACTAGCCCGTGTACCGCTTAGGATTGCAGCCAAGTGTGGGCATCCACAGGTAACTCATTAAGCAGGTCCCATGAAGAAATCGGGGTGCTTTAAGAGGGACAACTTTTAAGTTGAAACTGTGAGGGGGGAAATTATGAGTCTAAAACATGTTTATTTTGTTTTGTTTGGGTTTGTGGGGGTTATTCTGATGATTTCTTTTTCGAATTTTGGGTGATTTGAACTGCAACTTACTGTTATAAGCTGTTTTAAGAAAAAAAAAATGAAACTGACTACAGAAATTAAAATGGAAAGAGGTTTTCTTTCCCCATTTAATTAATAATATATTACTTATAACAGAGTGACACATCTCCACCCTTTTGAGATAATGTGTAAGAGTTCCAATTTTTCTCCAGATAGGGAATCCTACAAAAATTTGGATTATTTTACGTTAGACTGTATTTACTGGCTTTTTCTCAGTTTACAGTCAAAATGAAAATGCTAATGCTAATACTTAAAAAAAAAACATTAAAGAAACTGACCATTATTCTTATTTTACACAGCATCCAATAGACTTTTTTTTTTGGGGGGGGGGGGGTAGGAGGTAGAATATGAAAAAGTCTCAGCCTGTGTCCTCAGAAAGCTTACCTTCTAGGACAATCGTGGCAGGTGAGTTCTTACATACGCTTTTTTCCCCTTCCTGGAGCTTTGCTGAGAGTGAGCCTCAAGCTGGGATTGAGCTTAGCAGGAAAGAGCCCCCTGGCTGGTTGTGGATTTCTGCAGGGACCCAGGGAGAGGGGCAGAATGTACACAGCACATATTTGTAAAATCCTTAACTCAAGTCTAATTTTGTCAGACTGGAACTTCTCTCAAAAAGCTGTGTATCTATTAGAATGCCACAGAAGTAGAAAGTATGACTTTGACTGTAAAAATTAAGAGCAAGAATTAGGATAATAGATGCTCAACTGGGCTTTTTTTCCCCAGATATGGACCTTATAAGACTTAATTTGGAATATGACTACATTCTGGAGAAATTAACTAGAACATAAATTCTCAACTTTCTAAAAGAGTTCTCTAGAACTATTTAATAATAGCTATTGTAGGTCTGCTAAAAATTATTTTGGTTTAGTTGTTTTCCCAGAAAATACACTCAGCTATATATTTCTAAAGTATGAAGATAAGACCATGCTGCAAGCATAGTAAGGATGTTGTCTTTTTATTCGTGGGTAGGGAGAGAAAGAAAAAGGGAAGCATTTGTTTACCTAAAGCTAAGAAAGATTATATAAGAATAAGTAATAAGCAAGGGAACCCTTTCTCCTGGAGTCATCAAGGGGAGGCCAGTAGACTTTATCAGGCCCAAACAGACAAAGCGTTGGCTGTGCAAATGGAGGGTTTTTCATCTGTCAGGCATGCAAGGATTGGCCTCCTCCCAGAGTTACAGTAGGCTGTGTCTGTCACCCCTTGAGTCTCTCTGGACCTCTACACCCTGAGCCCAAGCAGCTGACTTCTCTTGCAGGGCATGAGCTCCCTGAGAGTGGAGATGATACATTCCTCCAGGCTAATGTCATATGGTGGGAAGAGCTTGACCCAAGAATGATGGCATCTGTATGTGGTATGAGAGAGGGACTCATCACAGGGAGCCTGGCCACTGTCTCTTCAGCTCTTCCTGGAGCCACACCTCAGTCTCTCCTCACACACTCTAGTCTGCCCTGCCCTCCTTCTGTCAGAGACCAGAGTGAGTGACTGTAAGCAAGATTTTGTGAATTGGCCCTTTAAGAGGGTGCCTGTGTTTCTAGCAGACTCCTCTCTCTCCCTGTGAGCAGAATCCACTTCTCAATATCCTGTAATATGTATTTATGTATATATGTATGTACATATTTTTTACTGCTTATTCCTCTTTGCCCCACATATAGCTCCATTTTTGGCTTATCTCATTCATACGTCCCAAGGATATAGGACCAATGGTTGGCATAAAATAAGTGCTTAATAAATACTGCTGACTAAATGAATAAATAAGGAAAGGAAAGAAGGAAAGAAGGAAAGAAGGAAGGAAGGAAAGAAGAAAGAAAGGAAGGGAGGGAGGGAAGGAGGGAGGGAGGAATAAAGGAAATGGAGCTCACCCCCTGCTTACTATAGGCCCAAGTAAGATAACACTAAGGAGAGCATCTCCAGGTGTGACCATTAAACTGTCAAGCTTATTATTATTAAACAATTATATATTAACCATTGTTACCCAACAATGGTAATTTAATCCTTGTGCTACCGCTTCAGGGTGTTTTTCAACATGAATTGCAGTTTTGTTCATTATAGCATGGAGAATTAGTAATAGGAGACTTTACTGCAGCCATTCATTTAGTTTTTCCTGAGAACTAAGGAAAGATTACCAGCTCTTTACAAGAAGTATCTGTTTATGGATTAGTAAAGTGAGAATTAGTTGAACTCCCTGTCTACTTCCTTTTGACATTCTAATTACCAAAATTTCAATGAATATGTAATCTAATTTATTGCTGTGTTTCACTCTGATACTTTTTCTGGCAACTTGTAGTTTAGACTATACTGTATAAAACAATTGTACCAGTATATTATACTTAATTACAAAAGCAGCCATTTGATTACATTCTAGGAATGCTAGAGAGCTAGAAAAACTCTTTGTGCCATTCATGTGCCAGAATTATGGGAGTTTTTGTTGTTGTTGTTATTGTTGTTGTTGTTGTTGTTGTTGTTTTTTAAGCCCAGCATAACTTTTTGGCTTCTTACTGGAGTTGATCATCCCATTGGTGGGTGAACCCTGATAGGTCACTGGGCTGCTGCCACCAAGCTCAGGCTCAATTTTCTTAGCCAGCTGCCTTTCCAGTTCCTTTCTCCTTTGGTCAGCAGGACCCACAGATACCAACATAAGGATATAAATAGAAAGGCCAGAAAGGTGGGACTTCCAGGAGGGAGAAGAGAGAAGTGGAGGCTTTAGAAGATCATGTTACTATAACCTGCACACTGCTCTGCATCTCAGAGCTATCAGATAGGCTCTGGAGAGCCAGCAAAAGGAAGATAATAGTACTGTGTCAGTGCCAGGAAATGTTAGGGCTGCTGTATCATGCAGCTGACACCTTTTTGTTTGGAGATGTTTCTCATGCTTCAATGTGATGCTGTTGGTGAACACCAGTTTTGATCAGACCCTTTATCAGTTGTCACTTTGGCCTTTGGGAAAGACTCATTATGCAAAAAGAAAGATAAGAGCGAACAGAGGGAGGGTCAGAGAGAGTTCACATGAGAGGAGGTATAATTATAATATACAGAAATGAATCAAACCTGACTCCTGCTTTTCCTCCTCCTCAGTTCAAACACTGATTATACTCTACATCATATTCTCTCTTAAACTGGGCTCCCTGGAAACAGACCTCTGAGATGGAGAGATTCAAGCATGGCTTTGGGGGAGATGGAAAGTGGGTGTGGGGTTGAAAAGTGAAGGGAAGTGAAGAAGGCAGGATGGGGCAGAGGGAGACATTGAGATGCACTAGAATTGCAAAGTGGTCTCAGTTTACCCTACAGGGCCCTCAGGAGTGTGATGGCCGGCCGTTCAGAGTGTTCCTAGATGGAGTAAAGGGGACCGGCTTGTGTTTCTTCATCAGTCATTTGGCTTCAGCCACTCTCAAGAGGACATAACATTAGTGTGGCAGTTCCCCAGAGCCTAAGGTAATACCCAGAAAGATGGGCAGCTGTGAGCTGGGGAGCAAAGTGTCTTGGCCCTGAAGAAGGAATCTGGTCAGAGAATCATGGTGTTCATTATGTATTCTCAAGTAATTGTCTTATCAGATATAAAGATATGAACAACCAGGAAGTTAAGAGAAAATGAGAGAATCTAAAGTTAGGTAATAACTTGCAATAAAACAATTGGAATTTCATGTTTAAGCTGAACTTTTCTATGATTTCTTAAAATAATAGAATTGCCCTATTCACTATAGTAGCCACTAGCCAAATATTGAGCATTTGAAATTTGGCAAGTTCAAATTGAGATTTCCAGACATGAAAAATACTAAGTTTTGGGCACTGAAGAAGAAAAAAATAATGTAAAACATCTTATTAATAACTTAATATTGATAATATGCCGATATTATATTTTTATTTTATTGAGTTAAATAAGTTATTAACATTAATGTCATCTTTTTTTGTTGTTTTTAAATGTAGCTATTGGCAAGCTGTACATTAGGGATGTATATCACACTATAGTTTCATTGGGCAGAGCTAGTCTAGAATAATCATAAAGTCTAACAAAGGTATCATTTCAGGCTACAGCCTGAGACAGAGCAGCACTGGAAGGGAACACAGAATAGGGAGTGAAGAAATCGTCTTCCCAGAAACTTACTTCCCTGCCTTCCTGGAATGGTAACCCAAAAGCACCATACTTAGTTCTTGAGATATCAAGATAGCACTTGGGTCATACAACCAGGCTACCTCCATTGGTAGAGTAAGAATGGAAGTAGAAAATAGATGAGATTCCCTTTGTTGTTCTTCTTAGGACCCAGAACCTTTGGGAAGTAAAGGGTTTGCTTTATTCAGGAGCTTCTGACTCATGTGAAACCTTGTCCTCAGGACAAGGAAATTGTATCCACCACAGCTCAGTAATCCATTGGATGGACTAGGAAACAGCTGGAGCTCAGTGAGCAAGGTCTTGGGTGCAATTACATAGTTACTCCATGTGCCAGGACTATGACCACCACATGTGGCGCTAGATGCCAACAAGCAGAACTTTAGTCATAGTGAGAGCAAAAATGAGTTAATGTAAAGAAATTTCTTGTATTTGTTTCCATCATCAACTGTTCTGTACTTTTGTATTTATTTTCTTTATTGGCATCAATTCCATGCCAGCCATGTCTTCCCATAGCATGGTTTTATTTCAGCGTCATTCAGAACCATTCATTCCTTCCATTCTCACTGCTAATAACCAAGTCCACATTTTCATCACTCTAGCCTGAATGACCACAGCCAGATCAGTCCTTAGGTCTTTTTCCTTCCACTGTTTCTCTCTTTATTTTGACTTAGCCTGCTAACTCTTTATAGGTCATCTTTCCAAAATATGTCACTCCACTGCTCAAAAGTTAAAATGACTTCATTTTTGATTACCCAATCAAGCTCAGACTCAGTGTGACATTCCAATACATATGCAAAATATGTTTATTTTTTTCTCCTTCTTCCTCATTCCCTCCATTCAGAACACACTTGGTACTCTTCTTCCCTTTTAAAATTATTTTAAAGAAATAAGAATTGAACAAATACCTTATTTACTCTAATTCAGAAGTTTTCCTCAGTTGATCCATGAATTTCTGAACTCTACAATACCTATAATTTATACAACTGTTGTATTCTCATCTTTTTTTCTGATACTTTTGTGCCTATAATCATTGAACTCAAAATGAATTTGTGAATTCCCCAAGGTCAGAGGTTGCAACTTATACCCCAAATCAAAAAAAGGGAAACTAATATTTATTGAATGATTTCCTTTCGTCCATCACTGCACAATGCATTTACCAGTTGTTATCTGGAATTTTCTGTATCCACTTTTCCTGTGTATGCTCAGCATTTCCATATTGCCCTGCCAGTGGCCCTGAGGCCTGGTGCCAAGTAGCAACCAACTTAAGTAGGTAAGTAGCAGATTTACTGGTGTTTGGGGACAACGATGGTGGAATTTCCACAGATAATTTCCATTTGGGCTGCAGTCTCCTGCCTCGCTCCTGGGACTCCAGCTCTCTTCCACATTTCTCCCTTCCTCTCCAGTGCCTCCTAACTCATTCTGTTTCACGCAAAACAATTCATCTGTCTCTTTGATTAATTACCCAGGGAGTCATAAGAAGGCCTTCAAAACTAAACACCCCTGTTTGGGGAGGGGGTTCTAAAACAAAGATAGTTCTTTTTCTCCTTGAGAGGTATGCTCCCAGTTTTAAGCAATTATTTTCTCTGCAATACACATATTTTCTCATTTAATCCTTAAAGCAATTCATTACATGGTCTTTCATGCAAGGCAGGAACTTTTGGTTATGCTACTATATTATACAAGTGGTTGTTTGGATTCAGAAAACAGAGTACATTCTGTCCTGTTTCTAATTCTCTGGTTGGAGAATTGGTCAGATGCACTTGAGTCATTTCCTGTGTGAAATACAATGTTTACATATAAGAGTCTTTGGCTGTTTGAAAATGATAACTTCTTATGAACAAATCCTCCTATTCCTTTGATAGTGTATGAGTCTTGGTTCATTCTGGTTGGAGAAACCACAGAGTAATTTGAGCAGGTACACTTTAATATAAGTAATTATTAAGAGTAAAGGGATTACAATAACAGAGGATTTAGCTAATAAGAAGTAAAAAGAACTCTCAAGTGTCTAGAAACAGCAGGGGTATGAAGCAGCCTCTTCCTTGGTGGCTGAGATAGCGCACCCAAGGCTGAGATTCAGACCATATGGGACAGGACAATCATAGGTACTGACAGCACAGGAGCTGCCTTGGTGCCCCCAGAGACTGCTGGATGTCTGCTTTCTGGAGCTTGCTGGAAACGTGACCATTGGGTGCCATGAAAGCTGCTTTCTCCCTGGAGACAAGCTACCTAAAATTGCCTGAGAAGATGCAGCTGCTGCTCACTGTGCACTGCTGGCTGCCATGCAAGGCCTTGGTGCTGGAGAAACCACATGTCCTACAGGGACCGGGCGCCAGAGAAACCACCAGCACTGCCGAAGCTTGCCAAGCAGGCTCACCAGACCAGGAAGCAAAGCCTTTCTTTCCTGCAGTCTCTCCAGCACCTAATACAGACAAAGTTTAATGTCATGCCAACTAGCAAAGCCAAAAATATTTAAAGGGCCCAGATACACATTTAGGAGCAAATAAAAAGGTTGAATTTGAAGATGAAAGGCAATAAATCGCTAACTGGCACTCCAGGGACTAAAAATGTTAGTGTGAATATTCACAAAAAAATTCCCCACTTCCCAATGTACCTTTCTAAGGTGGAAAAGCCATTTGTGGTTTGGGCATTTATCAAGACTAAGAAAAGGGACGGTAAGAAAAAGAAAGGACACAGCAATAGCCTACTGATTGACATAACAGAAAGAGACTGGGGAAAGAGTGGAAAAGGCAGAGAGGAACACAGGATGTATTTAGGAAGGTAATGTTAAGGGTTTGGAAAAGGAAGTGGTGAAGTATTTCTCAAGTATCATGAATAATTCTTTGGGAAAGTAAGACTTCAAAAAGATTTTAAATTATTTGTATAATATGCAATATACATTTGGACTTTTGCATGTCAGAAATATTTAAATGACTTTTTAATTAATTTGGGTTTTGACGTTAGGTTTCTTCTAGATACAACCTCTTGCTGAGAGAGGACCAGCTTTATTTGGATTACACTGGACCAGAACATTTTAAAGCTTTTGAATCCTTCAAATTTTTAAATATTCAGATATGTTCCTTTTATAAACCAAATAATAAATGTAACAGAACTTAGTCTCATATATTGGACATATTTATTAAATCAGCAATTTGCAACTGGTGTGCCTCAAGAATTTTTAAAACATGCAATACTTGACTATTTATTCAGGGGCACTAACCTCTTTTCCCTTAGCTTGTCAAATAAAAAAAAAATGATAACAGCTAACACAATAATAACCATGTGGTGTGAACAACTCAAAAGTATACCTATTTATTTATTGTCACATGGGCGAACATTTTTGCCACAGAATTTTAGTAATGGGATTTTAAAAAAAGGTTGAAAATCGCTGTAGTAAATGTTAATTCTGCATTTATCATCTCCATTTCAGCCAGTTCTAATATTGCATGGCAGTCCTCTTATCAGTTTCCAGTTAGTCATTTTCCCTTCCTCGAACATGTTTAAAAATCTTTATTACTTTTCTTATGTCCCCATGTCCATCCTCAAATCCAAAGCCTGACTCAGCAGGTAGCCTAGTGATGGATGCCAGGTGAATGTATCCCACCAGCTGTCTACTTTTGTACCTTTTCTTAACTGTATCTGTCATTCATACTTCTTTTTCTTCTGTTTCAGAAGCGGCAGCCACCCGCTATCCAACTTTAACCTTTTCCTGTGCTCTTAGTCTCATTTTCTTCCTTGTTCCCGAGCATTTTGTTTCAACATTATACCCTCTTCTCTTCCTCTTGAGTCTTGAATTTCTCCCTGTGTCTTACTCGTTGGCCTATTAACAGACTTGAAATTTAGAATCCTTTAAAAAATTTTTTCCCCATCTATTTTATTTTTTTAACACTGCCCATTTAAAGATAATCCATGCTTATTACATCTATTTCCTCTTCCCCCCAAATTCACTCTTTGTTGAAGCTTATTTACAAGGTTTAATTGGCACAGGTGTTTTTCTTAGTCTAATCACTTAGTTCAGTCAAATTGGGTACCCAGTGTAAAGCATATTGAAAACATACTAACAATTGGATATTGTGAACAAAGGTGTGCATGCCACCAACTATCCATCTCTCCACCTACCATCCTGTTTCCAGAGCAAACTAGGGTTTTTTCCTCAGTAGCTGTCCAGTAATGACCTCCCCTGGGCCAGAAGGTGACTTTGCTGGGCCAGTTCTCTGGCCTTTGTCTAGGAGAATGTTGGAAAAATAGGATTAGGTCTCAAGGCATCTTGGAAAAGACGGATATGATCGAAGCACAGGCATCTCACAGTCCTCCTCCTACCTCTAGCTCCACTCAGAGAAGTCTTGACCTTTCTCCATGACTGTTTCTCAGTCAGAAGTTGGCATCCTCCTTCATTAGTTTATTTCCTTTTCAAACCCTTCCAGAGGAGTTGAATCTTATTAATACTAGTTTCACTATTTCATAATTACTTAGGTAAGAGTTTATAATATTTTAAAATAAAATGTTATGTTAAGCTACAAAATTATCTCAAACTTATACAGTTTAAACAAAATAATATTTTATTCTAAACATAATTAGAATGACTTTTTCTTTTTAATAGGAGGTCATCATAACAATATTTAATGGTAAAATTTTCTTTTATGAGTTGTCAGGTGTTCCTCTTTTTTCTTATCTCTACACTCTTCAACCTCAACATCTCCATGCCCAAGATGGGATATCCCAAAAAGGACTTTAAGTAACCACCTGTATACTGCAATCTAATGCCATCATCTTTCTGTCATTCCTGTTGAAAATAATCTCCTCCTGCCCACCTTTGGCACCATGTATTATTGTCCTCTGTATATTATTGTCACTTAGGCACATGATAAATCTCTGTAAATGAATCCTAAAAGCAATATACTTTTGATCCTTACTATTGTGTAAGAGAATTTGTGGGTAAGATCCTTATTTTTCTCACTACTTTCTGTGCCTAGAGTGCCTTACAAATAATATGACTTTAAAATATTTAATAAATGATTTTCATCAAATAGTGAAAATGTGAAATAAATAATTGGTCATTTATTACATACTAGAGGCCCTGTGTACAAAATTCATGCACAAGTAGGGTGCCTAGGCCTGGCCAGCAACCAGGGTCGATAAGATTACTGGACTTCCCACCTCCTCCTTCCCTCGCTCCCTCAGCACCCCTCTTCCACTGGTCACCTGTCATGTTCCACCCCACCCCCTGGTGGTCAGCACACATCACAGCAATTTATTGAACTCCCGGTCTCCCTGTCAAACTTCAGAGAGGACACTTTTCATATTAGCCTTTTATATAGATGATATAGATATATAGATATAGATATAGATATAGATATAGATATAGATATAGATATAGATATAGATAATGTATAAACCTATTAAATTTATTTTTGCCTTTTCATTTCTCATTTCTTTGTCTACATATTTTAGTGAATCTTTTTTATTTTCTTTGCTTCTATTTCATTTTTTTCTTCATTTTTTAACCTTTATTTTCTCTTTTGCTTCTCAGGCAAAAACTTATTTTACATGGAATGAAACCTTTGGTTTCTTATTTGAGTTTTACATGTTAACTCAAAATTAATGAGTGATAAAAATAAAATACTAAACTAAGTTGTTTATTACAAAATTTATGGAACCTTAACTTATCATTCTCATGAGCTTAGTGGCTTTCAAAAGAAAAAAATATTTAAACTAAACACAAGAACCATCAATGTGTTAGAGAAATTTTTTGGATTTATTTATCTATGAAATAAATCCTTTGAAAGTTATAAGTTGAAATTTTAAAATCAAGAGGTTATTGATATTTAGTATGAATTGTGCAAAGTAAAATCATGCAATTATATACCTAAGTCAAATGTTATGAAAAAAGTAAATTTAGCAGTAGAAACCTTAGTGTGGTACTGAATTGATACTAATCTCTGGTGGGCAACCCTGTTCAAGTTAACAGTAAATCAGTTGTTTTGATCAATTTAGTATTATACAAATCCTTATAACTTGATAAATTACAATAATTTCCATGACCTATTAAGATATTCAAAATGAAATAATTAGCCATTCAGCAGTCCTTTCATCTATACATAGTCAATAAAATACAAGCCCTCAGAAAAAATATCAGAAGCCAGGAATAGCAAAAGGAGATATTTAAGTTGAAAAAATATTCATCTTTTATTTATTATTATATATGTATATAACTAACTGAATTAAACATTTAAATTTCTTTCATAAGTGTCAAAGTGCCCATTTTTGAAATTATTAAATAAAAATATACATTATCAGATTTATTCAACTTAAATAGTGGCCCATATATATTCTAATAACTGCATGGTTTTATATTACTTCCTATAATCAGTCTGTCCCTCTTCCCACACTCCCACATAGGATCTGGCTTTTAACTTGGATATAAAAATAATGTACTAAGAGGGCTCACCATTGTCCAATTTCATTTCAAATGAAATGCATATGGAATGATTAATTTTGTGTAAAGGGGAACTTAGTAATACTCTGAGAATTTTCTAAAAATTATTATTATTAGTTTAATATATTTTTATTGGTTTCAGAGAGGAAGGGAGAGGGAGAGAGAGATAAAGACATCTATGATGAGAGAAAATCATTGATCAGCTGCCTCCTGCATGCCCTGAGCCTGCAACCTGGGCATGTGCCCTTGACTGGAATTGAACCGGTGCCCTTCAGTCCACAGGCCTATGCTCCCTCCACTAGCCAAGCCAGCTAGGGAAAATATCTAAAAATATATAAAAAATATCTTCAGTGCTTTCCATATGTATTTTATATTTTACAACCTGTGACCTGAGGGGGAAAGTTTAGGGAATTAGAAACAAATAAAAGGCAACCACCTCTTATGCTGGACCAAAATTCCTGGACATTAAATCCTCACTGTAGCTACACCGAACATTTATTCCTAGTGCTCATGTTTCCTTACAACCACTATATACTTCTTGGGATAAACCATCTAGACTAAATATTGGATGTGGGGGCTTTTTATTATCAAATGTAGGTTTAAAAATTTTCTATTGTTATGTTATACCTACAGCTGTGTTACAACTGCTGCTGCTTTTCTGACCACTGTTACCACTATATTCCATACATTAATGCCTGCTGAGTGCCAATTGCTGGATATGTTCCATGCCACACCCAAATTCTCATGCCAGTCCCTCTAGGTTGGTATTAGTTCCCTGCAGTCTCTGAGAGATTACATGACTTGCCCAAGTCACAAAGCCAGTGAGGATTCTCTCCCCACAAAAACTAAGTTACAAAATTGTATCTCTAGTACAACTAATTAAGGATAATTTCCAAAACAGAAGAAAACAAAAGCTTACAATCATTCCAAATGAGCTTCATAACTCTTCGAAGAAAATAAAATAATTTTCTTGTTTTTTCTTTATTACCATGACTCATATAATTGTTTACCAGATTTTGGAAACAAGCACTTTATCATGCTCAGAGTGAGTGAGCATCACTTTCCTTGTATGTTCTCCCCACTCTAGTTCTGAAAAAGTGAACTATGTGAGATGTTGGGAGGTGACACAGGGGTTTTGTTTTTGAAGAACATGAAGGATAGCTGCTGACGAGGTGGTAAAGAAGGACTTCTAATCACGTGCATAGGCCCACATTTGAGAATGGATCAGGGTGACAAGAAAAGACGGTAGCAAGAGCATTTGGTAGAAAATATCAATAACACCCAGTAAGCAATTTATTGTACTATGAGGTTGAACATTACTAATATATCTCACTCTCTTCCTCATCAGCACAAAAGTGTGTTCAAGTCTCTCACACCTTTAAAGCAACAATGGTGAGAAACTCCAAATCCTCTTTGGCTGTACGTTCAATTGAATTGAAAGCAATACCAGAAGCCAACTTTTCCCTAAGGCATGACTCTGATGTAGGGAATATTACATTGCAGGGAGGAAAATACCTCTCTTCCAGCATTTTCACTTTCAGCAATTGCTCATGACATGCACTAAATTCAAGCTATTTATATATATAAACCATGAGTTACTGTATTTTAATTTCATATGGTCTGCAATGACCTCAAACTTTTGGTATAAAATTTTACATTTCTTATTCACAAGGTTTACTTGGGAATGCATGTTGTTCTAAAATTTCCCGACTTTCAGGCCTTTCAAACCTGCCTTGAGACACGTGATTCCAGCTAGAAGTACATTAGAAGAAGTTTAAGTTTAAAAAATTTGGCTCTCAAAAGAAATTTCAATCATTGTACTGTTGATATTTGGCTCTGTTGACTAATGAGTTTGCCAACCACTGGACTAGGAGAATGGTGGAGTTACGAAAGACCTTTGAAATCATTTAATCCAATCTCATTTTCCTGGAGAGGAAGCACAGGTCCTATGCGATGAGGTTGAAACAGAGGCCCTGTGACAGGAGGTTGCTCAACATCACCCAACTAACTAAAGGTTTTATGGTGACAAAAAACTTGGGGATTCCAACTGCAGGCTGATGTCTGCATGTCATGAGCACATTCTGTAAATGACCTTAACATATTGTAGATAGTAAACTGTTCAATAACTATCAATCAAAATGCTACAATTAGAATTGTTTTTTAATGAAATATGTTGCACCATGGTTTGAGTTGTACCATCGCATATTAAGTTTTATACTATTCGAAACATATATTTTAAAACTTTGAAGTAGAAATACCGTGTTTCCCCGAAAATAAGACATCCTCCAAAAATAAGATCTACTTACAGGTTTCCTTCTGAGTGAAATATAAGGCATCCCCCCGAAAATAAGCCCCCACTCCCCCTAAGCTAAACATGAGAGATTTAGTCCACTGATTCTGAAAGAAATGGAGTCACAAGAAATTGACCAAGAAATTCAGGAATTGGATTGTTATGATGATGTTCCAGAAGATGATGACATAATTGTCATTGAATAGATGAGTAAATTCTTGATACTGTAGGATTCACAGTTTGTCTGGTTTGTGTTGACAACTATTGTACTACGGTACCGTATACAGGTAATAAATTTCCTTTATTTTCATTTAACAATAAATGTGTACCGTATTCTTCTTCATGGAAAAAATAAGACATCCCCTGAAATAAGACCTAGTTCATCTTTGAGAGCAAAAATTAATATAAGACACTGTCTTATTTTCGGGGGAACAGGGTAACACTTCTTTATTTAAAAATTAGTGGGAAACACTGCCGAAACCGGTTTGGCTCAATGGATAGAGCATCGGCTTGGGGACTGAAGGGACCCGGGTTCGATTCCGGTCAGAGGCATGTGCCTTGGTTGCGGGCATATCCCCAGTAGGGGGTGTGCAAGAGGCAGCAGATCGATGACTCTCTCTCATCGATGTTTCTAGCTCTCTCTCTCCCTTCCTCTCTGTACAAAATCAATAAAATATATTAAAAAAATAAGTGGGAAACATAGATGAAAAAACCCTGATATTTGTTGACACCTTACAAACAGTCTACACACGTTACAGTAGTACATTTAGCTATGTTATACATTTGGTTTCTTGCATAGTTTCCAAAGTGTTTTAGAAGAGAGCAATACTTTAAGTGGAGTCAGCTGGAGTTTTAAAAGGTATTTTAAGAAATCGCAAACTTATTTTGTCTTCTTGCATTCTCAAGAGTTCTGACTGGTTAATATTCATCATTGCTTAAGTCCTCTTAAGATCCAAAGTTACTGTTAGACTGAATTTAATGAACCCATCAAAATCACAGAAGAATTTTCTTTCACCTCCTCCAACACCTTGTTTCTGCTTAGTCAAGGGAGGTAAATGCTTCTGTGAAGCAGAACACTGGTGAGACTGGATTAAGTCTGGTTGAGATGGTCAGTTGTGGCTTTGTCTCAATCATGTAGCTCTTCTATGCCTAAAGAGGCTACTGCTTGTCTACTAGGAGAACATTCTAGAGTGCTAGACCTTTCATCCATCAACAAATGGGCACACTTCATTTAGAATCACTGAAAATGTCACAGCACCAAGAGTTTACTCTTCTGTCTTGGGGTAGGGGTACGGTGACTAAAGTAGACATTTTTACTTTATTCCCTAATAACATCCAGCATCTGCTCTTTGCTAAATCCTTTGTGAATCTGGGACATCTCCATTGACACAGGTGATCTTTCAGGTCTTAATAACTGGTCTGCATTTAGCCACAATTCCTGTGAGCATAGTGTCATGTTCATGGAGGGAAAACTGAGGAAGCAAGTCTTAAGCCACCTGATACCACATCATTTTTAAAATATATATATTTTATTGATTTTTTTTTTTTACAGAGAGGAAGGGAGAGGGATATAGAGTCAAGAACATCGATGAGAAACATTGATTCAGCTGCCTCCTGCACACCTCCTACTGGGGATGTGCCCGAAACCAAGGTACATGCCTTTGATCAGAATCGAACCTGGGACCCTTCAGTCCACAGGCCGATCCTCCATCCTCTGAGCCAAACCGGTTAGGGCCTGATGCCACATCTTGATAATATCTTGCCTTTTATAGCATTTCAGATTTTTTCAAAGTGCTTTATATGTATACATATATCACGTACTAACAAGAACTGGGCAAGCGGTGTGGGAGGCAGTATTCTAGGATGGCCTCCAAGATTTCTGCCTATTGCTGCATATGCCTTGGACGATCCTCTCACCTCAAGTGTGGGCAGGACTTGGGGATGGGATGAGATAGTAAGCCCCATAATTACAGTTAAGACTTCATCTTAGCAGATGGGGGGGTGGGGGTGGGGGAGAGGAGAGAGAGAAGAGAGGGGGGGAGAGAGAGAGAGAGAGAGAGAGAGAGAGAGAGAGAGAGAGAGAGAGAGAGAGAGAGAGAGAGAGAGAGAGAGAGAGAGAGAGAGAGAGAGAGAGAGAGAGAGAGAGAGAGAGAGAGAGAGAGAGAGCTGTGCTGTAAAAGGGCCACGTGGTGAGGGAGGCCCTTGCTCAGAGTGCTCCCAGTGGACAGTTAGTAAGGAAACAGGAATCCCACTCTACAGCTGCAAGCAAGAAACAGCCAACAACTTGAAAGAGCTTGGAAGTGATCCTTCTTGACTGTGTTCAGATGAGAACATCATCTGGCTGACTCCTCGAGAGACCCTGAGCAGAAGACACTGCTCTGATCCCTGAGCTACACAGCACCTGCACTAATAAATGGGCATTGTTTTAAGCCACTAAGCTTGTGGTCATATTTTTATGCAACAATAGAAAACCAATAAAAGCAAAGACAGACAATGTTACAACCATTTCACCAATAAAAAGACTTGTTCATAAAGATGACTGGTTTGCTTAATTTTATTTTGAAAATTAGTGACAGGACTGAAATTGCTACCTTAGACCCTCATTTATACTCTGGCATTTCCCCCCCCCCCCCATAGTACTCCCCACCCTACTGCTCCACACTAATTAATATTATTGATAGAATTTCTTTACCCCTGCCCATAAATAAGATAAATAATAAAAGTCTGATATATTGTTTTACTCCATACCACTCATCTCAAAGTACAATTATTTTATTAAATTTTCACATCAGTTCTTTAGTATAATAAAAAGCATTAATCAAAATCATATTAAGTTTCAAGTTGACAAGTTTTAAAAAAATCTTCAACCAAATGTCAATCTTCATCACTAAACAAACAATATTCTGAATAGTCAAGATCAGGAAATGTGATAGGTAATTCTACCCATTTTTTGAATTGTTTCTTTGTTGCATTATTTTTGAAACACACTACAAAGTTTTTTATTTTGAGACAAGGCAAATCTAAGCCTTTGTGCACCATCATCGTTCCCCAAGCCTGGAAAACAAAAGAGAGAACAAAAACAAAAAAATAAATTTACATTAAATTAAGAATTCCTTTTGGCCAAAGCAGGAATGAACCCGCAGCTATATACTCACCTGGCCACATGTTTTGCAGATAATCTCACCATTTGTTTGATAGTCTGCAAACTTCTTTTTCAGTGCTTTGTTTTCTCTCATAATGTAGAGTTCCCTAAAATTACCAAGGCATAAGAAACATCCCTGAGCATTTCCAAATGACCACTATGCAGCCCACAAGTACATGTTGTTGAACTTGGCACTCATCCTCCGTCAGATGCCCCTTTCCACAACCACCTCTCCAGGGACATGTTGCCTTTTGTGGCTTCTTTCCATCTGTTAATTATTTTAACTTGACTTGAGTTGTTCAAAATTTTGAGAACAAATATAAATATATACACACTGACATACCTTCCATCAAAATGGCTTGAAGTACATATTACACTTCTTCCTCCCTCCCTAGTGCAGCATATTTGAAAACCAGACATTTGAAATATACAATTTGGGGAAGTTAAAAGAAAAAAGTTCCGAAAAATAATAAATGATATTTGTACTGTTTTGGAAGAACATTTACAATACAACCTGCTTCATGTCCCATAAGGAAACTTAAATGGACTCTCCTTGAACTTACTTGAATTCTGGTGTCATATTGACATGGTGCATTTTCTCAATCACGTGGATATGGTCTCCAGTGCAGGCGACCACACTGCAGTTTTTGCAGAGGAAACTTATTACCGATGGGTTTGCCTTACACTGCTTTGCATTACTTCTCTTGACTTTCATTTTCTTTTCCATTAAACTTTGCATCTGCAATTCCAAAATCTGCATCGAGAAAAGAATATTCTGTGGGTTTTTTATTCATTGTCCCACTGAAGTAAGATCCTTGAATTCAGAGACCTTAGATAGTTGTGAAAACATTCTCTTAGTTTATGTCCTAGAAGTTGAAATAATTAGGCAATGGCCCAAGTACAACTTAGTATAAAGACCTTCATGTAATCATGAAAATGTGGGACCCTAACAAGTAGACCTTCTATTTTTTAAAAAGTTCTATTGTGAGAAAGTCCTTAGCAATATTTGGCAAACAACAACAACAACAACAACAACAAGAAAAACCTCCCCATCTTCCCACCTCTTTAGTTTTGTCTCATTAAATCTAAACTTTCTTCCATATGAATCTCTTTAAGAACTAAACATTGTTACTACATCACCCATAGTCTTCTCTTAACTAGGACAATCCCCACCCCGTTTCTCGTTTAACTTTTACCCTTCGTTATCTTAGAAATCTCCTTAGCGACTTCTCTTCACATTTGTAACAGAAACTACCAGTTTACAATCTAGTAGTCATTTTTCCTAGGAACAGAACCATAATTTTATTCTGGGTGGAAATATGCTAGCTAAACGACTATGTTTCCAAGCCAGTGGTCAATGAGACACAAGAAAATGTTAAGTGGTGTTTCTCCTATGTATGTGTACTTTTGCCTTTTCCATTTCTTCCTCCTTCCTGCCTAGAATAAGCATGTGGCAGCTAAAATTCTAAAAGCTACCTTTGACTCTGGGAATGAAAGCCAAGTACTAAAGGGTGGAGAAGAGTCCTGAGGTCTTCCTAACATCATGACTTTAGATTGTCCACATTCTTGATTCTAGAGAATAAGCTCTTATGTCATACATTCCAGGCTCTGTGACTAGAGGCCAAACTTATTTCATCACATATACCATCTGGTTTAGTGAGCTGATTAAATGATGATTTGGCATAGGATCACATACATGTGGGCAATTAAGACACACCTATGAGTTCAATGAGAAAAATAAAAGTAAAACCAAGATCAATGTATGGATATATAACCAGGACACCAGAAACTAAAAGATTGGCCCTAAAATAGTAAAGCATGTAAAATAATTAGAGGGGGAAAATTATGATAAATATATGACAAGCACAGCTATAATCAGACTGTCGCTTGAACCGCAAAGGGAAGGCAGGGGAGGGTGGGTGAGAAGAGATCCACCAATGAACTTGTATGCAGATATGCATAATCCATGGACACAGAAAATAGAGTGGTGAAGGCCTGGAGGGCTAGGAGAATTCTAGGGGAGGAGGGGGAATTATGGAATCCTTTTAACAATAAAGATTAAAAAAAGAAAAAGTCCAAATAAACTTTAATACTGTAGTAAAAGTTGTTGGGTCAATGCCAGGGAAAGTTTAACATCTCTATTTTTAGAAGCTTTCAGTTATGTATAAACTCTGCATCAGACGTGGAAACTCACTTATGCGTCCGCTCTTACCATTAATTTTCAGCTACCCAGCACTAAGTAAATCAGAGGGTTCTCAGAGGAAAGGAGAGCTGTGACCTACTAGTAACATCTACTACGGGCTTTGAACAGAGAGTGGTGGCAGGTGCCTCTCATCATTTGCCATCCCTGCTCTGAGTTCGTCCACCTGAAGTAGTTTTAGGAGGGCGGATCACTTAGTCAAGAGACCTAAAATGACAGTCTATTCTGCAGTCCCTCAAGGGACTGTGTCTTATTCTAGATATTGTCTGGACAAAATTGACTCAAACTTCAGAGACTGTTCTAGAGTTTACCCAATACAACTAGTCTCCAAACATCAATTTTTGAAAACAGCCGCTTGATCTCACTCATTTAGGACCATAAATGTAAGACAATGACTTTCCAGTGACATTATTTGGCCACAAATGCTTGATTTGACACTGCAGCATGTTTGGTTTGCCTTGTGTTTTGAAAGGTTTTAAAATACACGTTGTGTGTAGAAACCTGGCCAGGAAGCCTTGGAGTTGGTTATAGCAATGCACACCAATGTGAAAGCAACCCTTTCGTGAAACTCTATTTAGGGTAGAGCCAATTCCGATGTTAAGAAACTAACATTCACACCCATATGCAAGGGTGTGAATTTTCTTCTAAATGGATTGTTTGCTATTATAGTACTTACAGTCTTTAATTCAGTGGTATGGGGGATTTCCTGAAATATTGCAGAAATACTTTCTTCTTTCGCGGCATTCTTCTCACCACCCAAATAACTCTATGTTAGTAAACTGAGATGCTGCTCGATGACATAGTATGCTTTTTCTTTTTATTGAGGTGTAGCCTAGACTCACTCCCTCTAAGAGGCCTTTCCCAGCCATTCCGTCTAAAGTACTTGTCTAGTAACTTTTTCCACGTCATCCCTTCCTAATTTCCCAGCACTTGTTTCTACACGGTATAGTTCTTGCATCATTTCTGTTTATTATTTCTCCTTGTCAAATCCTCAAATCTCAACATGTATACATTAGAATATAAGCTTCATGCTGCAGGGGCCTATCTTCGTTGTTTGTCTATCTGTTTTCTATTTCTAGAACGTTCCCCGGCACACAGGAGACATTTTATAAATATTACTGGAATGAAAAAAAAAACACAAAAAAAATGCCTGTGTAACCCATATTGAATCAAGCCAGAATTACCAGGTTGGGTTAAATGGATGAGTTATACTAGTCCTTCTGGATCAAGGGCAGCTTAAATTTATATTACCAAAGTTTATGGCTGGTTCCACTGGAATGGCTCCCTGACAATTCCTGCCCAATATGGATCCTGGTTCTTTGTATGTGAATCTGGACTAAGCATAGCTCATCAAACTGGAACTCATACTTTGGCACTTTTTCTGTCTGGAGACTCGGCCACAAAGAAATCGATGGTCAACCGCATGCAGCCATTTTAAAGTGAAAACTAAATTCAGAGAGGCACCCAAACAGTACCTTATGAGCATACTCCTCTGGCTTCATGTTTTGAACACGGTCTATAGCTTTATACATCATTTGCTCTCGGAAGTCATTAACGGTCTCACGTTCAACAACTCCCGAGCCGCTGTGGGCAACCAGGACGTAGGTGCTCTCATCGGCTCTGGCTCGACCGCGGGCCTGAGGACAGAGGGAAGTCATGTAAAAGAAAGGCTCTGGATCAACGCCTAACCAACAGACATGAACACCAGGGGGAGTGAGGACAAGAATGGGGGTGGTGGTTGGAGGGTTAATTGAGGGATGAGGACGCATATGTAATACCTTAATCAATAAGGAAATTAAAATTAAAAAAAAGAAAGGCTCTGCCTTGCTGAGATCTCCCCCTTTTTTGTCCTGGAATGATATTCACTGCTCAGTGTCCCAGCCTTCCAATGCTCTCTTAATTGTTAGTGATGTTTATAAGTCAATCATTCAAAACTCAAAATGCACTTGAATGCAGAAACAATGTTCTTGAATGATGATAATTAGGTCCCCACAACCCTCACAAGCCTCAATAACACGATACAGTCCTGTCCAGCCTTTTGGTACCCTGGGGTCCCTCTCTCAAACCCTAGGAGCCAGCAGCAGTGATGTGGACTAGGGGAGCCCACTCCCTCCCACCAGTGAGGATGGATGGATGAGCAGAAGGGGCCTCTCTGACCTTGACACCAGGGCCCTGGAGCGTGCAGCTCTGTTCTAGCACCTTCCATTGGATTCTGAACACATTTCCCCATGAAAACACACTCAACATGGTGATAAACTTCCATAGCCCTCTTTATAAAGTGCTATTCAGATACATTTTGAGTAACAGAAAATTGTGTGGCCTGGCCCAGAAACATATCAGCTCTCATGCTATACTCATGAAAAATGTATTCTGAGTTACAAACAACTAACAAGTCAACTCCTGCCATATAATTACGTCCTGATTTGGTGCCTGCTGAGAGATCTTAGTCCCCCAGGACTTGTCTTCCATTCAAGATGCAATTTAAAGTATAAAACAACCCTTTTGTTACTTTTATGGGTAGAATATGAAGCACAACCCCTATGCCTTCTCAACAAAAGGTAACAATTGTATTGTTAACATAATGTGGACAAAAGATAAAGTAAAATTGAATGAAAACTGGAACATTTCACTTTTTTCTCTTTCTTTGCATATATATATATATATATATATATATATATATATATATATATATCTGCCTCCCAGCCATCACCATTTTATTATGAAAAGATTTAAATGTACAGAAGTTGAAAGCATAAAAATGGGAAATGCAGAAACAGCAGAGCTCCCTAAGGTTTCACGTGTCACTTTGTTGGACATTCGTGGGCTGCTGTGCTTTAGACTCCTGGCCCAGCTGGGAGCTCACAGATATCCTGGAAATGAGAAGGCCTACTTTGGTTCTTACAGATGGGGCTAGTGCCATGTTCCTAAAAAGTCTTAGGACACAGAAATAACAACCAAAGAAGAGTTTCTGTTTAAAAAGACAGGTTTCTGGCTGTGATATGAATTAAACAAAAGGCAGTAGTGCACAGCCCTTCAAGATTTCTCTCTTTTTGTTTAATTGAGATTTAATTGACATGTATTACTTTTAGGTGTGCACTATAATGATTCGATATTTGTATACATTATGAAATAATTTCTCTTTTCAGAGGAAAACAGCTATATTTAAAAAAAACAACTATGTGTGCTGTTTTACTAAATAGAACAACTAAAATAAAATAAGAACACACAATTTTAAAATGAATAGAAAACAAAGTTTAAAAATTAATAGATTAAAGGTATTTGAATGTACCTGGACCATGGCTATCTCATTAGTGACGAGACCATAACGGATAATGATATTACATTCTTTAATATCCAGACCTTCTTCTGCTACGGTGGTTGCAATAAGCAGATTTATTTTTCCTGTGCGAAATTTACTAATGACTTCTCTTTGTTCATTCTGTAGAAACATTTTAATAAATTAAATTTTGTGATGCTAACCACATTAAAATCATCTAATTAGGAGAAGAAAAAATAAATTGCAACTGGTCAGTGTAAATCAAAGGATTAGATCAGACACGGATTTGATGCCATCTGTTTTTGTCATTGAACAAAGACATGATGGTGAGACAACATTTGATTCCCAATCTGGGATTACCGCACAATAACAGAAATATTTCCGTCTTCCAGTCTGGAGGTGGGAAGATCATTGATGCCAAGGAAATCAATTGATGGGCAACTTGGGAGGAAGAAAGGAAGAGATGAGGAGCTTAAAAGTGCTTTGCTTTTCGGAATCTTTAATATTCAAAGCATAGCATGCAGTGACACTTCTAAAAATGGTTGTGTCTTGAGTGATCAAGAAATGCACCCTGTACACAACTGGTCACACTAAGAGGCATTCAAGCCAGAAAGGTGTGGAATATTCCTGGAAGGACACGTGAGAAACTGAAAACACTGGATTGCCTGCAAAAGAGAGAGCTAGAAAGCTGGAAGACCGTGAAGGGCCCTGTGCCATATTAATTTTCAAAGAAGTAAACATCTGTTCAAAGGGGTGACACGGATAAAAATGAAAGAATAAGTTATCAAAACACAATTAAAGCAATCACATTTCAATTTAAAAAGCCGGAATTCTGAAAGTTAACACAAATACAGAAATTAATTATGCTTTCTGGCCCTTGCATCAGAGGAATGGGGGAGCATAAACCTCGCCCCATATGGCTAGCATAGTTTTATTTTCATAATCACTCTCATCAAAGCTGTTGGTCCAGTTTGCCTATGGTGCACATTCACACCATCTCTTGCCCCCATACTGCAAGCAAAAATAAACATGTCAGACTGACAGTGTTCTCCCGTCCCTTCCTTTCTCCTCAGAGGCAGCATGTGCCTTCATCTGACTCTTAACTGTCTGCAAAAGCTCCCTACTTAGTCTTCGATAATTCCTCCCTCTTGCACATATGTCTATGATAAAAAACTTACATGTCCTTTAACAGAAGATGTCTGTGCCTTAATTCAAAGGAGTAACTTTAATAAGAAGAATTTCAGACACAGTGTTAGACACCTTGCCCCATCCGGAAAAAAAAAATAAAAAATCAAGGGTTAGGCAACTTCTCTCCCAGTAAGTTCAGCTCAGTTTACAAGAGGAGGTTGTGGGGAGTGAGGGAAGGGGTGTGTGCTATATTCGCATGCTGCCCCAAGTCCTAAATGAATAAGTAGCAAAAAGTAGCTTGAAAATATACTTTCCAATTGTACTTCACCCTTTTTTTTCCAAAGAGGAACTGAGGCCATATACAAAGTCATTGCGCTCAAACTAATATAACAGAAAAATAAAAACAGGACCCAAAGTGGCCAACTGTAGATGTATTACTTGTAAGAATTAATACAGAGGCTATGAGACTAAACTTCAGTTTTTCCTGTAAGGATTCCTAGAATCTAGGGCAAAAGGAGAACCATATTAACTAAACTAGCTCTCATCAATAAGAAGCAAGCTCCTTACCCATGAAAGCCAATGCTTTCCCTGGAATTAATTTGAGAGGCAATTTTAACATGAGTCCAGTCCATGTAGAGAGTATATTAAAAGTTATAGTGGACAATTTCAAGAACTTTTCAGCAAAGGCTGAAACAAATTTACTTTGCTCCATTGAGCATATCAGAATCGAAGTGCCCTGTTGTCCAGCAAGATTCAGGATTCATATGACTTTAGGAGAACATTTTAGTCTAACAAGCCACATGCGTGTAACGTCTACAAGTGCCTTTTCCTCTCCCAAGTGTTTTTTTTTTTTTTTTACTGTGCACATGATAAGCAGTATAATGAAATGACAACAAAACAAAACAAAAAAAAATTAAAAAGGAAAAGCTCTCATAATCCCAAATCTCTAACACATCAAATGTCTTAAAATTTTCCAAGTTCCCTTACAGATCTCATCCTATGCAAACATATTTTACATAGTTCTAATTATAATGCACATATGTTTGAGGAGACTGGATTTTTCCACTTGATAATTATATTGCAAGCATTTTTTTTCTATCTTCTTTCTAAGTTTAAGTGTCAATCATTTTTGCACAGGAAACTCACTTGAGAAAGTTCCTTCAAGCATGTGGATAAAAATGACTCCTAGGACAATGCTTAGCCTGTTGAATACCACAGGTTAGATTGCTATGGAACTCACATTTTACTTCAAACACAAATGCTTCATTCCATAATATTATTTGTGGGTGGTGAGAAAATGGATGAAAAAAGGACAACATGCAGTTTGTGAAGAGTAATGACAGTATAAGATTAGTAGTCCAAAAAGATGTTTATACCTGGGTCATGGGCTTAAACTCACTGCTGTGTCCAGCTCCAATCAAATGGTGGGCTTTGACTCCTACTTCTGCAAATTTTTCATTTTCAGTTATCCACTGGGAAAGGGCATATGCACTCTGTCGTGTTTTTGTGAAAATTATTCCTCTTGCTGTCCCCGCAGTCCTTGTATATTGTTCCATTATGGTATTTCTTAATTTGGTCAGCTTTTCATTTTCATATTCTGGGTTTTCAGCCAGTTTCTTCAACATTTCCTTGTTATCTTTAAAAATAATTAGTTTAAGTTAGTAAAATATATGAGTAGTTACAGTTGAAGATTTTATGTAGTGATGAACTGAGTTCAACTATGGCTAATCTTTTATCTATATCTAGTAATCAAGCTACTTAATAAATAAATGTGCCCAGCCAGTGTTGCTCAGTGGTTGAGCATTGAAATATGAACCAGGAGGTCATGGTTCAATTCCCAGTCAGGGCCCATGCCCAGATTTCTGGCTCAATCCTCAGTAGGGGGCATGCAGAAGGCAGCCTATCAATGATTCTCTTTCATCACAATGTTTGTATCTCTCTCTCTCCCTCTCTCTATTCCTCTCTGAAATCAATAAAAATATATTTAAAATAAACAAATGTATTGCAGTCATCTTGACCAAAATTCACATGATCATATTATTGATTGTGATCATACAACTCATGGCTATTCTGGTCATATCAATTAGGAATAGCTCCAATATGAGTGGGAGTTCTTCTTTCAAAATGAAAATATGTGAAGAGGGCCTTTTGGAGAGCTCTTAAAAAGCAACAATTCACATCAAAGAGGTAAGATGCATGAGACCATGCGATAAATGTCACATTGATTTTTACCAAAAAATAAATCCATGAGAAATGTATCTGTGGCATCCATTTTCAAAGGTTTCTTTCCATCATTCTCATCTTCATCACCATCATCGCTACTATCACCACTCTCATCACTATCCTCTAGGACTGCAAACTTCTTTTCTCGCTCATCTTTATAGAAAGTTTCAAGGTGGTTATAGGCGTCAATCATTCGGATCGTGTCATTAATTTGCAGGGCCTCATTGTATTTCCTCAAATGCTCTGTACAGAGACGGTCTTTGCGATTTCCTTCTCTTGCAGCTAGGAAAGAATACATTATGTTGAGTGAAATAATGATCAAACACACCCCTTAATGCTGTGCTGAGGACTAAAATATGTTTCAATGCAACTCTAAAATAGGTTTCACCTTATTTCTGAAATAAGAAAATAAGACTCAAAATGTGCCGAGAGCTTAAAAAGGGGGCAAGTTTTCCAACTCCTACACTTGCTGTTTGAGTTCTACATCAGTAAGAACACATACCTGGTCCAAGCTGAGTCAGAGGAATTGCATTAAAAAAACATATTAGTTGAGTTTGCAACTGGAGACAGAGTTGTTAATATTTATCTTAATATTTTAAATATACAATAAGCAAAAAACTGGCGATAAAAATAAACTGGATGAATTGATGCCTCCTTCTTTAGATAAGGAACTAGGACATTTATCCTCGTCCTACTTAGAACACAGAAATTCCATTTGCTTTCAGCTTGCTTGGGAATATGTGACATAGTCATCTGAAATCTTGGCATAACCATGGGATAAACCGAATGTTATGTCAAAACCCCAATTACCTTTTTTTTCCATTTGAATGGCCCATTGTTCATAGGGTTGAGTTCCAAAATCTGACATTGGGCTCACTTGGCAAAAAGTTTGAATCTTTGTCATTATTTCCAGAAGTTTGTCTTTAAATGGATCCTAAAAATAAGTTATACACTTATTCTTACATGTTTATATTGTTAAAGGAATAACATTATCTTTGTGAAAATAATTCCCATATATATATATATATATATATATATATATATATATATAAGCACCAAGGGACAGACACTCAATGCAGAAGCTGGCCCCTGGTGGTCAGTGCACTCCCACAGCCAATTTCCTGTGGTTGGCCAGCAGCATCAGCATCCATTCCTTCCGTGCTTGGCTCTGTGACTGTTGCCTCCTCTCCTGACCCTGCCAGGGCCTTAGGCCCAGGGCTAGAATGGGAAACCAGGGGTGGGTGGCTCCTTTCCCAGTGGGGCTGAGGGCCAACTTCCTCCTTGAGGCTAGCAGCCAACCTCCATGCTTCGTCCCTCCTCCCTTACCCCTGGCGGCAGGCCCCAATAGGCCCACAGTCCCTCTTCCATCCCTCCCTCAAGCCAGCAGGCCCTGATTGCTGGCCAGGCTTATGGACCCCACATGTGCATGAATTCGTGCACTGGGCCTCTAGTGTTATAATAAAGTTGATTCAGATTATTTGTCTAGGCAAAGTAGTAAGTTAATCTCTGGTCACATCTTTGCACATTTATTTTTTTATTGGTTTTTCTTTTAAGAGTCTCTATCTTAAGACTCATCCACACCAACACTCTGTAACACTTCTGGAATTTCCAATCTAAAAATTGTATTAAAAAGCTCTAGCTGGTTTTGCTCAGTGGATAGAGCACTGGCCTGCAGACTGAAGGGTCCTTGATTCAGTTCCTGTCATGAGCACATGCTCGGGTTGTGGGCTCAATCCCCAGTGTGGGGCATGCAAGAGGCAGCCAATCAATCATTCTCTCTCATTATTGATGTTTCTATATCTCCCTCTCCCTTCCTTCTGAAATCAATATTTTTAAAAATTTCACAAAAGAAAAATTAACGAGTGATAATATTGGATGCTAATAATGATTTTTAAAACATTGTAATATAATGCCACACTTATTTAGAAAGCCTACAATCCAATTTAAGAAACATTTCTCTTGGAAGAACTGGTTTTAGCATTATACCAGAATTAAAAGTGAAGAGAGTTTTAGAAAAAGATAGACACAGAAATTGCTTACTGTATGATTTCATTCATATAAAGTTCAAAATCAGCCAAAATCCATCTTTAGTATTAAAAGTCAGGATAGTAGTTAATCCTTGGGTTATAGTGACTAGAAGGGGAAATGACGAGTTTCTGGGGTGCTGACACTGTTCTGTGTCTTAATATGGATTTTGGTTATACAAGTGTGTTCTGTTTATGAAAATTCAGTGGTCTATATTAGACACTTAAAATTTGTATTTTCTTATGTGTGTTATATTTCAATAAAAAGTATACTAAAAGTTAAAAATTAGGTGGCAAATTTTTAAATATATATATCCTAAGTGACATCCAGCAATTTAATCCCAGCCCATTTCCCTGAAAAATGAAATAAAACAAAATAAAGATGTCCTAAGACAGTAGAAAAGTGCATTAAACTTATCAAGTAAAACTGAATAACAAAAGGAAAGGGGAAAAGGAGACACAGACACTGGGCAGTGGGGGCTAGCTCAGGGTGGGAATGGCTGGGGGAGGGGTCAACTGGAAGAAAAGGAGACATATGTAAAACTTTAGACAATAAAGAAAAAAGTCATAATCAAAAAGTGAAGAGAAATAAAGTATATCAAATGTGCTAGTTCTGCTGGAATAGATAAGTACTCTTCCAGAATTAAAACACACACACACACACACACACACACACACACACACACCAAATCACAGAACTGATCAATGGACAGTGGTCCCTAATTAGTTTAGTGACTACTACCTTTCAAACACAATATTGTTTATTACGCATATTTCATATCCTTATGAGGCATATTTTAAATAATTATACTTATTATCAAGTACATATAGGTAAAACTTATCATGCTTCATAAATTTTATGAAAGTATTGACATATGCACTGGTCATAGTCATCTAAAAAGCACAAAGTATTTCACTTCTTTGTCATGTCAGTGTTTTCCTGAGAAAGTAAATATACAAATTAGATAGGATTTCCATGATCATTGCCGACTGTAATCTGGTAGCAACAAAATGGCTCTGTGGAATCTCAGAAAACCAATCCTAGAATTCACTAAGAAAGTAAAAAAAAAAAAAAAAAAAAAAAAAAAGATAAAACAAACTATGGTATAATCCATCTAATTTACCTATGTCACCTTTCTTCCCTCCCTCCTCCCACCCATCCCCCATGGCTTATATTACTGAGCTTGTCTCTGTAAACTGGAAAACTAAAAGGATGAAATATTCATAGCGGTGCTTTATGGCCTAACCTCAATAAAAAAAAAATACAAAATTGTAACTTTGCTAAAAATTTAAAACAATATTATTTTGGCTGCCAATATACAACCATCTTTGCATCTTTTAACTGAATATGATATCGGCAATCAGTTAAAAAGACAATTTAAACACATACTTCTCTGGTGTCATCTGCAATGACAAACTTTTTGCATGGCTCTTTTATTTGTTCTTTAAGTTGACAGATGTTTTCCTTCACTGTTTTAATAGTGAATGCATCAAGATTGGCACATATCTGAAAAAGAAACATTTTTCAATATGTAAATAATTAGTTTTCTCTCTCACAATTGACTCAATGTATTTTGTTGTTGTTGTTGTTTTGTGTGTATGTGTATAGCATTTTAGTATTGCCTTACTGTGGATCTGATTAACCAATAATCAATAACATTTGTCCTGATAAAGTAAAAAGGAGCTTCTAAAATCAAGTTGGTGGGTAATACCAGAAAAGCGCGTTTATTTTCATTCTTTACATTCTATTTTGTAGCTGGAAAAAACTGACATGGAAGGAGTGTAGAAACTTACAGAAGATTAGCAGAGAATGTTAATGAGAAAACCATATTGCATGAGGCATTTTAAAGGTCATTTTGACATCCGTGGATCATGTTACCACCCTCTTCTACAGTATGATGCTAGGAGCAGCTGAAGCCCATGTGCCTGGATCTAGATTAGAATCTGTCCTTAACCCCAGCAATAAAATATATCTCGGAGCCACTAACTGTACCTCTGTCTACTCTACATGATTTTTGCTATATGCAACTTAAAATTGGGACTTAAAAATACAATTGCAATTGACCTTGATGCCAACACACGTCTTGGGTTATTTTGAATTCATTTAACATTTGAGATCAACAAGAGTACGTTATGTGTTGTTACTATCTGGGGGCAGCAGATGAATAATACATTTTTAATTACAGATCTGCATGTCCCCAGTTTCCCATTTAATTCCCAGAATCTGAGAAATACATAGAATAAAAAAGTTAGCAGCAAGACATAATTTGAAATTCATTGAGTATGAAAATAAGATACATTTATAGCTTTATTTTTATTCCAATATCAAATACATCATTAACTTTTATACTAGGAGGAGGTATTTAAAAGAAGGTACTCAATTTGCTGCCACATTTCATTAATTATATTAGCTTTCCATAATCTTTGTGATTTGTTCTGTCATAATTGTTTATTAAGACATATTATTGTTTTGTAGAAAATTGAATATACTTACTTTAACTAAAGCAAATAGATTTTATTTAATTGATGATCCTGGAATACCTCCTTTAATGCACCTGAACCTGAACTTACTTAAAAAACAAAACAAACAAACAAACATACAAAACAAAAAACAAGAAAGCCCAGCTAGTGTGGCTCAGTAGGTCATTTTGACATCCGTGGATCATATTATCACCCTCTTCTACAGTATGAAGATACTCATCAACACATGAACAATAAGGACACATGTCCAGGTTGGGGGCTGGATCCCTAGTATGGGGCTTGCAGAAGGCAGCTGATCTATGATTCTCTCTCATCACTGATGTTTCTCTCTCTCTCCCTTTCCCTTCCTCTCTCTGAAATCAATTAAAACACACACAATTTTAACACACACATTAAAATAATAAAGCCCAAGAAGTACTGGTATTTTTTTAAACTTTGGTTTTCTTGTTTACACATAAAGTTAATAACTTACTTTTAAAATGTGTTCTTCAGCCTTAGCTTGCTTGGTGGCCCCTCCAACACCTGGTGAGGCTGTAAGTCCCAGGATCTGAGGTAGAGGAATCACTGGTTTGTTTTCTTTCCTGAGCTTATTGTTTTTCAACTTCTGTTTCAAATAACGCCTCATGATGTTATTATAGACTGCTTCTTTGTTGGTGTGATGGCATTCATCAATGATGATGAGAGAAAAGTCTTACAAGAAAATTCAAATGGTTCATTTGTCCATACCAACAAGGTACGGTAAAGAAAAACAAACAAAAACTCCCACTAAGTTTATTGTCCAAAATTCTCAAGATTATGCTTTTGTTCTTTAATATAATGTTTAATTATAAGTGGGTAAGTTTTGCATTTATTATGTCAAATTAAAACTACACTATTCAAAGAGTGAAGTTTTGGGCAGGTTTTAACATTGCATTTAATTATTGTGATTATTTGTACTTATTTCCCTTCCTCTCTCACCTCCTCTTCTAATTCCTCACCAAAAAAAAGAAAAGATTATATATTTGTTCTAGGAGCAGAAGGCAGATCTAACAGGGTACACTAGCATATAAAAAGGACTTGTCAGAACCTAGAATAAAGAAGTAAATGGAAAGTCTAGTGGTTATTTGATGTAATAATGATATTCTTATGCAGAACAGTGATCCACAGTAATTAAAAACTTTTCAAATTTTTTGTTTCCACAAAGAAGTAAAAGGGTTTTAATAAAAACTTAAAGAATAAACTAAACTTACTCTTTTTAAATCAACATTTACATAGCCTCTATTACTACCATTAATATTAATACTAATTAATATTTATTTAAAAAAATAAATAAATTTCAACCAACCTGACAACTGGACACCATCATCTTCTCCTTTTTCTGAGTTTAAAAGGGAGTTTTCAAGGATTTGAGCTGTACTGATAATAATGTCATAGGATTTGACAAATTTTGGAAATGATATTTTCATTTGGGTATCACCACTTAATCTTGTAATGCGATACCATTTCTTCAAAAATTTTTGAAACTCTTTACGGAAGAGCTGTTCAACTAGTGGTACCTTTAAAAATGCCAAAAGTAAAAGAGAAAGAGAGAGAGAGAGAGAGAGAGAGAGAGAGAGAGAGAGAGAGAGAGAGAGAGAGAGAGAGAGATTCGTCAAAGCAGAGTATTGATCAAAGGCCTACTATGACTTAAGCATTAACAAAGGTGTTTACATAATCAGCTAATTAGACATAACAACCTATTCATCATTCCATTCATTTATCTGGTAATAAGCACTTATTGAATGCCTATTAGGTGTAGACATTGTATCTGGGACACAACAATTTTTAAGATATATTCACAACTTTTAGGAACTCAGTCTAACTGCACAGACCAAGACTGAAAATGAAACAAAATAAATACACCATGTAATAATTCTCTGATGGAAACACATTCAAAGTGACAGCAATGAGAAAGACGTAATTGACTGCTCAAAAGAAGGGCTTAGATGGAATTTTAATCTTGTAGGTCATGGGTCAGTGAAGAGATAAATCAAAACTGAAGCTGGATAAGAAATAACTTTTGAATCGAGGGAGAAGGACCAGGCTAAAAAGGGCTGTGAGCACCAAGCAGAGTATTTTAAATTTAGTGTAACAGTTTACAGAACCTTTGTGAGTTGTGTTACACTTAGGGTTGATTTATTACAGTTGTTTGGGAATCAAGCAGCGGCAACACGCCTGAAGAATTGGATCAGGGAGGGAAAGTGAGAAGGTAAGGCATTGCCCAGGAGAGTGGATGTGAAGTGAATAGCTGCTGGAATAGCTTTGGTGGCTAAGAAAGAACAAAACAACAAAGAGGTTTGGGATAAAAGGTGCATCGCTTTCAGAGACAGCTGGCATTGTCTAGTGAGAGTGTGTTGGCTTTGAGGTGACTTGACCTGGTTGGTGGTTTACAGTATCTTCTCCTACACTGACAGGTCAAAAGGCAAATCCTCTGAAGGCCTGGAGCTGCAAGGCCATCAACATGGAACCCACTGATGCCATGGGTAACGTGAGGGCCAGCACCAGGATGAAGAAGGCATCCCTGGCCTGGCCAACAGAGCGCATCTTTGTAGGCCAGCTGCTGGAAGATGGTGTCACTCCTTAAAACTACAGCCTCCAGGGTCAACCCTGCCCCTGCGCCTCTGTCTGAGGAGTGGCTGTGTTCTTACAATAAAGTAAGCAAAAGAAAATGTTAATATGAAAATCATAAGAAAGAGAAATAAATTTATGGCATTTATTGAAAATAATCTGTGGCCGAAACCATTTGGCTCAGTGGTAGAGCATCTGTCTGCGGACTGAAAGGTCCAGGGTTCCATTCCCGTCAGGGGCATGTATATTGGTTGCGGGCACATCCCCAGTAGGGGGTGTGCAAGAGGCAGCTGGTCGATGTTTCTCTCTCACTGACGTTTCTAGCTCTCTGTCTCTCTCCCTTCCTCTCTGTAAAAATCAATAAAGTATATTTTTTTTAAAAAAGAAAAGAAAAAAATCTGTGTATAAGTGGACTCATGCGGTTCAACCTCATTCTTCAAAAGTCAACTGTATTTTTTTTTTTTTAATTCCACTAATGCAGACAGGGGTGATAATCTAAGAAGGAAGTATCCTGAGGAAGAGACTGTGAATTAAATTGAATGAAAAGAGAGGGCAATCCATAGCAAAGAAAATCAGCTCTGAAAACAACTACCGTAGCTACTTGCTTATTCTGTGATCTGGGACACGTTACTTAATCATCTCAATTTCCACACTAATAAAGCGGGGGTAATATTAACCAGTGGTGAGGTCACTGTGAAAAATTAAATAACAGCTGACACGTTGCTGGTACTGAAGAAAAAACTTTCTTTTTGTTCTAGCAGTGAGTGTGGTTGGTGCAAAGAGACCAACTGACTTCAGAAGAAAAAGGTTCAAGTCTCAGATCTGGTGATAATTGGCTGGATGACCCCTGGGACTAATGAAAGCGTCTGAGACTCAGTCTTCTGATGCGTAAAAAGGGGATAATTACAGTTACTTCAAAAAATAGCCAGGTGGTTTTAATGAGATAATATGAAGTACAATACCATATTATATATATATATATATATATATATATATATATATATATATATATATATATATATATATATATATTTCATTTCCTAGACTGTAGATTCCTTGGAGGCATGATCTGTATTTCATTTGTTTTTATTTTTAAAAATACATTTTTATTGATTTCAGAGAGAAATGGAGAGGGAGAAGGAGAGGGAGACATCAGTGATGAAAGAGAATCATTGATCAGCTGCCTCCTGCATGCCCCAACCGGGGATTGAACCCACAACCCTGGCATACCCCCTGACCGGGGATTGAACCATGACCTGCTGGTTCATAGTTTGATGCTTAAATCATGAAGCCACACCAGCTGGGCTCATTTGTCTTTAAATACCCTCATGCTACCAAGAAATTTAAGATTCTTTATTCCATGAAATGACATAGAGAACTGAGATTCTGTCCATAAAAGGTGAGTCAAAGAATCAGCATCTTCTCCTCTACAGAACAAAAAGAAGCTGTCACAGGAGGAAGCAGGTGTTGGGAATCCTGAGATTCACTCCGGTTGGCAATGACTTCCTGTTGAAGGGCAGGAGAAAGCCAGATGCAAGTCTGACATGGCTAACTGGGAGATGTGTGGTCCTTTGGGAGCCTGTTCCTGCGATGTGACAGAGTGCCTGCCAAGACCAATCAAGCCCAACTGCTCCCCACTTCTGCTGAATCATATGGGCTGCATCACAGCATCTGAAGGAACCTGGGATTTATCTCTCATGATGTGGAAGCCCTAGATAGGAAATAGAAAGTCTGGAAACACAGGTGGTGTTTTCATTTCTCCCTGCATTTGAAGGCGATAACTTTGGAAAGGATGGAGAAAGGAAGATGAAAGTAAATGGTATTAGGGAACAGGATTTTTCCTTTCTAGATCAAGGGCTATAATACCTTGTTCTTGGGCCAAATACAGAATGCAGGTTAGGTTGACTTATTGGGCCACAGATTTCCTAACTCAATAAAAAAGAATTAAATGTATATTACATTAAAATTCAAAGAAATGGGATAATCAAGGAAAACATTGTGACATAGATGAAAGAACTAATGAAGGAATTTCTAGTAATTCTTAAGGAAAAACAGTAGGGAACAGTTTCAACTGTTCAAAGAATATATGGTGATATCTTATTAGGAGGAAGACATCCTTGATGTTAGAAGTTACTCAGCAGAGGTGAGGGAACCAGAGGCAATGGAAGAAAGCTGGATTTGAAAGTCCTCCTTCAACTCTAGTACAGTAGTCTATGACACTGTGCCTGATAAGGGAAGTGAAGGAAGCAGATTAATAAAAAATAACTTCTAACTTTTGAGGCTATAAGTTTTGAAGGAGGTGGTATAACAGATAAGCAGAGTAGAAGAGCTCTTTGGAAGGGTAGATGGGACTTAAATAAGTGGTGAAGTTCAAATGATAGTAAGAACATCAACCGAAGTGGTTTTTAATTCAGTTACCCTTCTTTGTTTTGTTTTGTTTTTCTGGGCCTGACACTGCTCACTGGTTAAAGAATATGAAATTTCATTTCATTCATTATGAAGGTGAAGAAGAAGGAGAGGGAGGAAGATCTAATATTCACTAAGTTATTCCAGGCTTTCGATAGATCATCAAATTTAAACTTCTGAACATCTATACAGGGCAGTGTTATTTTGTTCCTTTTATAGATGAGGAAACTAAAGTAAGAGAAATTAGTAATTTGTCCAAGATCAAACACTAAATTTATTGTATTCCATAAGACAACAGCCATAATAAAGGGAATATATGAAAAGCTCTATGAAAACCTTAATGTATCCCCATTATCACAAAAGAAATCTAACTGTTCTAATTATGTGCATATAAGTATAAAGGAGAGGTCTTTGGGCATAGCACATATGCATATAAAATGCATTTGGAATGACATAATGAAAATCATTCAGACCTTGGATTCTGAGTATGCTTCTTTAGTACTGAAAAGCAGGTTGTATCTAAACCTGTTATCATAATAGAATTACAAAAGATACAGTAAATTTGCATAGCCTATTGCTACATTTTCTATAAAGAAATAATTGAAAATATAGTTATAACTAATGGAATAAAAGACTTTCTGAATGGACAAATATTCTCAATTTTACTCCATAAAATGATAAAGATTACTATCCACAATTTATAAGTTTATAAATTAATAAACTATCATTGAATAAAGCTCAATAACTACACTGGTTTAAAATGAGACTTATAACTGTTTATAAAGATGGCTTTCAAATGCCCCAAGATATAAATTATTAAAGACCTGTGCTGCATTTAATAATATATATTTAATACATATATATTAAATATTTGAAAACTATTTAACTTTATATAAATCAGTCAAATATTAATTTTCTCTTTCTCTAAAAATTATATATATTTTGGGGTCATTTATGTTCACATGCAATTTTAAAGAATATGTGAGTAAATATATTTTTATACATAAGTTATAACTAATTGACTTAATCTGGTTTTATAGAAAATTATATTTTAATGGCTAATAACTAAAATTTTCCTTATAACTTGAAAAGCAAAGATTTAAGATAAAATAACTTGACATTTTTCTCTAATAAAACTAAATCTGTGTGATCTATGGTTACAAATGTCACTATACAAACATTTCAAAATAATAAAATGAAAATAGAGAATTTTATTTTATATGCCACTTGAATACCTTGTTGACAAGGACGATAACTTTTCTCAGTTCAGATGCTTTTTTCTTGTCCAAGTGATCCTTGGCAATGTAAACGGCCACCCTGGTTTTCCCACTCCCTGTAGGGAGGCATATAATGATATTCTTTCCCTCCAAAGCAGGCTGGGCAACTTCCATTTGATATGGCCTGAGATTCAGTTCTGGCTCAGGGGATGCTCTTCCTGCCCTTTTCTCTTCATCTGAAAGAGATGAAAAGAAAGAAAAATAAGGAAAATCCTATATAATAAAAACCTAATATTCTAAGTGTCCAATCCTCTGTCATCCATTCAACCAATCAAAGCATAATATGCTAATAATATGCTAAAGTCGCTCAAGTGCTCACTATGGAATGCACTGACCACTAGGGGGCAGACGCTCCAACAGGTAGATTAGCTTGCTGCTGTGGTCCAGCCGATCAGGACTGGGCAAGATGGGCTGGACATGCCCTGGAGCCCTCCTGCAGTCCCTCTTCAGCTGGCCAATCTCCCAGGTTCCTCCCTGCCCCCAATCATGCACTGGTGGAGTCCCTCCACCTGGTCTGTGCCCTCTCACAATCCAGAATCCCTCAGGGAATATCAGAGAGCTGGTTTCAGCCTGATCCCACAGGCCAGGCCAGGGGACCCCACTAGTGCAGGAATTTGTGCACAGGGCTTCTAGTAAATAAGTAAAGAAATGGGCAACAAAATGACTAAGGCTAAGAATCCCTCACACTGAACATAGATCTCTGTGTTTAAATTGCTTTTCATGTATGGTCCAAACCAATTCATTTTCTAATTTCTGTACCAAATGGGCATAGCTCTGTTTGTATTTGCAGGATTCAGCTCAGGCCCTGGGGTGCAGAGGGAGTGAAGTGACAGGGTAGAGGACTGGAAGGGGGCAGCATGCAGCAGTCAAGGGCAAGTACAGAAAGGTGCAATATTGGCAGTTATGGTTCTTTTCTTTTTTAATATATATTTTATTGATTTTTTACAGAGAGGAAGAGAGAGGGATAGAGAGTTAGAAACATCGATGAGAGAGAGACATTGATCAGCTGCCTCTTGCACATCCCCCACTGGGGATGTGCCTGCAACCAAGGTACATGTCCTTGACCAGAATCGAACCCGGGACCTTTAGTCTGCAGGCCGATGCTCTATCCACTGAGCCAAACTGGTTTTGGAGAGTTATGGTTCTTAATGCATCACATTTTCCATCTCTTTGGCCATTATTTCTTACATGTTTCTATTTGGTCTTCCACTTACAAATCAAGAGGACTGGGTAAGTGGGAACCATCAGTCCTACTTATTCTGTATCCCTCTTAATTTTTACTGCAAAAATATATTATAGCTGAAGCTACTTTCCTTCATTTGAAAAACTTATTTTGTCAAGCAAACACCCAAAAGCCTGCACATTGACCTATCCACTTACCTATCTCAAATATCTAAAAATGGCGGCCTAACTGGCATGGCTCAATGGTTGAGTGTCAACCTATGAACCAGGAGGTCACAGTTCAATTCCCAGTCCGGGCACATGCCCAGGTTTCGGGCTCAATGTGGGGCATGCAGGAGATAGCAGATCACTGATTCTTCCTCATCATTGATGTTTCTCTATCCCTCTCCCTTTCCCTTCTTTTCTGAAATCAATAAAATATATATTTAAAAAATATGTAAATAAATTAATTTAATTAAATTAAAATGGCAAAAAAATCAAATTTTGGGCATTTGAACCAACCAGATTAAACAGAAACGATATTTATGCAGAAAGGAAAAAACTCCTCCCATACTTGCCTTTAATTTATAGATTTTCATTGAATGACAAAATTTTTTTTTGTTAGTTTAAACTGCACTGTAACATTTAGTTTTGAATTGTGATCTTTATTGTTCTTTATTGTGTATGTTTCTATATTTTCCTATTCTCCTGAAACTCAAAGCACAATAAATTTTAAAAAAACTCTAACATTTCTAAATTTAAAATACTGATAAATACTGATAAAGTACTAACACACATTGGTTTTATAAACATTTAGATAAAATTATTATAGCATATCTTGGTTTAAATATGTTTTGTTTAGAAGTGACCACATTTACCCATATTAGCCAAGGGGAAAAAGATCTAAACATGTATAACTTATCAGGTGGAATGCAGGAAAGTAAATATTATATCAATTTAAAAGCCTAACTTATGCTTTGCGTAAGCATAAGAAAAAAAAATGACATGACAGCAATTATCAGTATTTCACGACACATGAAGTAAGTGCTCTTTCTCTTATTGATGATCGCAATAAAACTAAGCTAACATAATCCCATTAACTTCAAAAAGGTTGCTGATGGTTCCATTTTGGCAAAGGGAGGATTCCACTTAACTGCGTTTTAACTTGTTGTGATAGTACCATCTGAACAGGTAGGAAAATTCACACCAAACACCACTTAGCAAGAGTCATCTACTAACCTGGCAGGAAATTTGCCTTCTGTATGGTTGAGTAAACACAGGTGCAATATATTTAAGATATCATTGGATCAGCTGCTGATTCATCTAATATGATTTTCAGAAAAAATCTTTCAGAATCACCAACATTTAAAAATATTCATATGCAAGTTTTCTCCCCATCCTACTTTTGAACTCTACGTCAATTATAGTATTTCATCTTCTATTATATTTATGAAAGGCTCAAATTTATTTAAGGATATCATTACTTCTCCTAAATGGCTTTTATAGATTCTCAAAATATTAATATTCCACCTATATTACAAGCACTTATCACATAACTTTTCTAAAAGAGCCACAATATTTGCAAAAGAAGATGTATTTTAAATTATGTGTAACACCACCATCCAAAAATTTACTTTTGCTAAATTGCTTTTTGATCTAGAAAGTTTGTCAAATGATATTAGCAAATTCCCTGTTTTTAGTTTCACTCTAGGTACACTTCTGCATAAATTTGGAAAATAATCATAAAATTCTGCTTTCCTCTTAATAGCTGCATGTACTTTTAAAAATCATTATTTCCCTCTTTTGTTTTTCATGCTTACTAGTAAAATCTTGGGTAACAAAAATTTAAAAGAAAAATTAGAAAAATTTCCAGAGTCTCTATCTGAGGAATCTAAAACTAAATCAAGTGCATAGAACATCAATATCTCTTATGCATATTAATATTGTACTAATAAATTTAAGAAGACTTAGACAACAGAAAGGGCCGGTATGTTCAAATTTAAGTCTAGAATTAAAGTATGACATTGCACTGCTATATAACCAGCCATGTACCATTAATTCATTCTGCAGCAATTATTTACTGGGTGCCTCTTAGACATACTCATGTGCTTTCAAGAATACAGTCCTTGTCCTCAAGGAATCCAGTGTCTAGGGTACTATACTGCGGCCACAAAAAATATCTGGGTATTAGATAGATAGTTTAATTATCTTCCACATTTTTTAGTCAAGTCTAAGAAACTTGATGGGTGTCCTCAAGTTTAACAGAGAAGTATAGAGTGAATATGGAAAAAATTAGAGTTGGATTCACTGTGAGAATAGCATCCAAAGAAAAAGGGCTGGGTGAGTGCTAAATATTCAACCTGATTCTTGCCTTATCACATCCTCTGACATAGGGATAGAAGAATGTATCCACATAAACAATATAAACAATAAAAAGAGATTTTTCTCTTTTCTGTCACCAGAAGGAGAGAACTGGACTCGTGTCAATGAGCCAGGAGCCAATTTCCTTCATAAAAAAAAAGATGTTTGGGTTTTGTTTGTTTGTTTTTGGTTTCTTTTTGGCTCTCTTTGAAAAGAAAAAATCCATTAAATGCAATAATAAAAATGGTATTTAAAATATGCACAGGTTTTGAATTACTTTGCACCCTTCCTCTAAAACAAATACTGATTAAGGACCTTAAAATTATACTATTCATATAAATGGTCAAAAAAAAATGAAACGAAATAGGGCTTAAATAATAACATTCTATTGGAACTACACCATGTGGCAAATTTCATTCTCACATTGATTTTGACAGCTGAGTTATTCTTGGAGAGAAAAGGTCTGTCACTGCATGTGTTTGAAATTGAAAAAATACTCCTTTACCTATAGTATATCACCACAAAAACATGCCATTCCAGCTGGACAAATATTAATAGGTATTACCTTGAAATAGTAAGGAAACACTTTCTACATATCATCAGGCCAATGTGTATTCCAAAAAAATTTGCTACTTTGTGTTAAGCAGTATATCTCTCTGAAGACGAGACACAGAAACACAAAATGCCTCCCACGGTAGAATTAGTTATTAAAACTTAAAAATCATCACTAATTATATTTTGCTATGGCATAATACTTCACAGAGAAACATGTTATGATGGTGGGCCATGTCTATGATCTTATGGCCCATTATGTAACCTTAGAAAATGGACAAAGGACAAGTGAAAGAACATCCCCTTGATGTCAGCCTCCAAGGTGAAAACAGAATCCCAAACATTGTAATTAATGCTTTTCAGTGATTCCATATGTGTTTAACAATTAGCAATTCATCCAAACCTTTTTAAAAAAATTATTTCTATTTCATCCTATACGATGTACTTAAGGGAAAATATTTTCACAATTTTATAATTTCAGAATTCTACTACCCATCGTGCAAAGCAATTCTCTGTCCTAAGCACTGACCCCATCTAAAGCGTCGATGGATAGCCTTTGAAAATGTGTTTGTCTTCACGTGTATTTGCCTTTGAAAATGTATTTGCTTTTTAAAAGTAGGTTGCATTTAGATTTATCACGTCTTTCATGCCACACTGAGCACTGAAAATCAGTAAACAGTTACATTTGCTAACAGCTCGAACTAGACAAAATGCCCTGCACAGAGAGGATGGCCATGAAATATTTATTGAATGAATGAATACTCTTGAAAAGCCCTTACATAGACAAACAAAAATTAGGACTAGTTCCAGAAGTTTAAAACTACCCATAAAATGATACATATTAGTTAGATTATACTTTGAGTTCTAGAATCAATAGCATTTAATTTTAAAATCATAATTAAACAATTGGGTAATAGGCATGGAAAAAACTAAATTTAATCCACAGAAATAAGCACATGACAAGAACTTCACAAACACTGACTGAATTGAATAGAAAATGAATCAACACTTTTTATTTAAAATTAATGTTAGGACTGACATTTGATGGATTGGGTTTCCTCAACCAACTTGTCTGTGACAAGAGATTTAGAAGTCTTATTGAGAGAAGTGATACACTTCAATTTGGAAAGCTTTTAGGGCAGCTGAGCATCCTTATGTAAATTATTTTGACCCTTTTAGACCTATTGTGGATCTAAATTTCTATAATTCTTCTGAGAATGCAGGGCAATCTGAAGTACACAGTATTTTCTAAGTATTTACTACAACTCAACCACAAAACAAATAAAAACTAAAGTAATTTGTTTCTTTTTTTTTCCTTTCATTTTTTTTATTAAGGTATTATATGTTTCTTAATTTGCCACTTCTCTACTGCTTCTTAGCTGGCCACATTGCAAAGCATTTTTAAGGATTTGTTAGTTTTAGTGATGATGTCTTGTAAACATATAGAAAAATATAGAAAGGTGGGTGACAGACATGAGGGCCCATCACCCATTTTGAAAAGATGTTACTATTAGCTCAGTAATAATAATGGAAACACACATTCAAAGAACAGAGATTTGAAATTGATCAGATGGACAAAAGTTAGGAAATCTGACAACAGAAAGTGTTGCTCACGTTTTTGCTTCACTTATTTATTGCTGGGGGGACATTCAACCAACGGGGAGGGCGATTCGGGAGACGCCTAATAAAATTCTCACTCAGTGACAAGAACATTTGCAAACTCTGCTCAATGCAAGAGGTATTCATACAAATTGGAACTCTTTAACCGCATATGTAATTTCTAGTTCTTCATTTAAAGAACTCTTAAAGTTTTTATTTAAAATGTATTCTAATTTTTAAAAAAAATATTGTTTGGGAATAAATGTACCAAATTGCATACAGGATTTAAAACAGTCAAATTAATTGAAGCAGATTTCATAAATAAACCAGATAACATGATCCTATGGAATGTGGCATATGCCAGACCAAAAAGCTATGAACTAGATCAAAATTAGAGAGTTGGATTCTAAGACTTTTGTAAGTTGTACTTTGAAAGGATGTGAATGGCAAAGTTCCAAACCTCCTTCCACTGGAGAAAAGAATTGCTTTAATTGCATAAATACATTAGGGAGGGTATGAACAGCCCCCATGCTTTCCACTATATGGTGTCTTATTTCACACTTGTTAAGGTTTACACAACAGTGAGGCAGTACCTGAATCACTTCCCATGGTGCCTGAATCACTGCCCATGTTGCTGTTATGTCCAAGACTTTCATCTAAGCAGTTGACACTTCCTTCTGCCAAACTTGTGTCTGATTCTGCAAAGGAAAACATTTTAAAATATTTTTTAAATATTTCCGAGAATAAACATATTTTAACTACACACCTCTACAGCACACAGTACATACAGTTCAGTGCAAGTAAGGAAGGCACACCCAGATAATTATGCACAAAAGGTAAGAGTTTCTGGCAAGCTACATTTAAACACTCCACTGTGGATGAGAAGCCGCGGGTAGTGAATCGAGTACATATATCTACTTAAAGTAGCATACAGCCAATACGAGAGGAGCTAATGCAAATGGGTAAGGGTTTATGATTTTTGTCAGCCCCCCTTCACGTAAATTTTGTCCAAGAAAAGATCTATGTCATTTACACAAAAATATGTTTTATAGAAACCATTGAGTTATTTTCACATAAAATGGTAGGTAATGAATAAAGCAAAGAGATTAATAAAGAACGTGGATTTACTCGTTAGTTATGAAAACAACAGTTCAGTAACAAACGTAACTGTAAGATATTAACAACAATTGGCTCCGGAAGAATATCATTAAAGCCTGGCACTGCAGTTGTAGCTTATGTGAGGTTGCAAATACATTTTTTTTTTTACTGTAATTAAACTATGCTTCTGTCAATGGGTTGCACTTAATGTGAGTGGCAAGGGCACACCATTCATGTGTTAATCCCAATGTTCTGTTTTCAGTTCTCAGTATCAGTTCTATTTGGAAACCTTTCCGAGGGAAGACTTCCCTCCTCGCTGTTTATTTCCAAGGATGTTTGCAGTCCAGTCCTCAAGGATCAGAGCTATTGCTAAACTGGTTGCAAATACATGAAAGATGGTTGCAAATGTTGGCTTTGGAATCGGGAGGACCTGTGACATTTGCTGTTGCAGTTGCTCTGTGCCTGACTTCCTGCATTTAAAATGAGGCTAGTGCAATTTCCCCCATCGGGCTGGATAGACATTCTCTCATGTCGGTGCAGTCAGCTCTGAGCACTTTCCCTTAATTCTGGTGATTAGAAAATGAAATAAAATTCAAGCACTTGTTGTACTACTAGGGCAAGAGTTTCAGTTAATAATGTCTTATAATTAATAACATTTCATAATACTTATAATTGCTAGATAACTATTATTTCATGCTAAAGCTGCTAAATGCACTAAATAAATTACGTATGTTAATATAGTCTTTATCCATTGAAAGGAGTCTGGGTGTCACACATTTGGGCTGGAAATAGAAGTGGATGGAAAACATACACATAGGATGTTATCGACAAAATTTCTCTGGAAGGAGACAATATACAACTCTCTAAAACTACAGGTACCTTCTCCTACGTTAGCCATTTATATTTTTAAAGCCAGGTGTCTTCAATTATACTTACACACTGGAAGTGACTCTTTGTAGGCATATAGTTTGACAAATGTATACAGTTTGTCACCACCATCACAGCCAAAATTTTTCCATCATCTATAAAGAACCCTTCCCCCCACTTATAGTCAGCTCCCTGCTGCTGTCCCCTGGCAGTCACTGGCTTGGTTTCTGTCCCTATACATTTGTCTTTCCAAAATGTCATGTAAATAAATCTATGGAATGTGTAGCCTTTATGTTTAGCTTTAACTTAGCGTAGGCAGTTCGAGATGCACCCATGTTGTTCTTTCTACCAACAATGCGTGCCTTTTTATTGCCGACTAGTATTTCATTGAGCATCTGTGACATATATGACCTCCCCCTTGCAACCTGGGTAAGCCCAGTTAGCTTAGGAAAGAATGGAGTTACAGCCAATGGCAATCAGAGGTATCTGTCTTCAAAGTTAAGAGAATGCTATTAAGAAATTTGTAGGAAAATTCTCAATGGACACACATACTGTTTAAGTACATTAGCACAACATAAATATACTAATGTGAAAATGCTGTGCTTATCAGTTGTTGTAGATGAGCTCTAAAACTCGGATTTGAGGAATCCCTTATGATCACACGGGGAAACCTGTACATCTCGCTGAGAGATTTTAAATATGGCACTTTGCAATCCCCAGAGGTATTCCTTGTTAGGAGCTCGGAGGCAAGTGCAGGATAGAGCTGTCAAGGAGAACAGTGTTTTGGGCAGATGTACTGATGAAAAGAGTATGTGATTTGTAAGAAAAAGGCAAGGTGTAAAATGAGATGGGGGAAAATACCATTGCAAGGATAACTCCCAATCTTAGATATATAGACCAAGATATTAGAGACAAAAAAATAATTTTGACATGCTTTTCATATGCTGTATTAAATGTGATACTGAGACCTAAAAACAATGCCAAAATATGGATAAACACTAATAAATATTTTCTAAAATCTAACACCATGAAGTTTCCAACTAAGTGTAATCCAAATGGAAATTACATTTGATTTCTATTTTGTTTTCTAATCGCTAACAATTATTCCATAAACTTAAACCTGCTCCATGTTAGTGTATAGTCAAGATTTCCCCCCCAGGATTTGTTCTAACATGCACATGATTGGGGGAACCTATTTAATGCAATGCATGCAAATAATTAGTGAGTATTAAAGACAGCTTCTACCAAAAGAATAGGGTATGATTAATTAAGTTTGTGATTTGGATTAACTTCATCTAGTCAATAAATCTGCAATGTGTCCCTGAGCTTTGTGCTTTCACAGATGTAATATAAATTACATTTTAAACCCTCAGCGTTCTGTGTGGTACATGCCCATTATCACCTCCATTTTATAGGTGGGAAACCACAGCTCAGAGAGGCCCAGTCTCTGATTCAGACCACACACCTGGAATAGGCAGAGGAGGAAGCCCATATTATCTGATTCTATGTCCAGTATCCCAGTGCCTTTACCCAACACTGGGCGTGGCTGATAATCTGTGCGACGCTTTGTAAACAGGCAGACAACTCTGTAGCCATACTTCTAAGTGAAATAAAGTTGTTGGTTTTTTTTAAGCATCTAGACATTTTCACTGTGATGTCAAATTTTCTATCAATCTTGAAACAGCTTGTCTTTGCGAGGAAAGTTAGATTGTTTTATTTTGCTAATATTTCTGATTTCATCCATAGACTTTTGTTTACTTTACATTGAAATATCCACATTTGTGCTGAAACTATTTTCTGCACACAAACAAACGAAGAATACTTGCATCCAGTTGATAAAATTAATTGCAATATTTCTGCTAGAGATCATTATGAAAGTGAAAAGGAATAGCAGAGGTCTATTTGTGTCTCATTTTAAGGATATATGTTTCCAGTTTCTCAGTACAAAAATAAGTCTGTTTCCTAGACTGCAAATGCTTAAGCATTTGACATATTTTTATTTTGTAGAAATATAAGTACTCTAGGAAATAACTTTAATAATAGAAGAAAGTATATTGTATCTCCTATAACATTGAGTATATCTGCCCCAGAGATTTTTTTCCTGTATTCATTTTTAAAAGTTACATCACACACACACATACACACACACACACACACACACACACACACAAAGCCAGATTGAGAAAGTACTCAAGTGGTATGAAAAGTAAACCAAGCTATTGAGTTTAAAAGCCAAGGATTCCTGCAATGGACTCTATAGGAATATCTTGTTTCACTCTGTGCTTTTCATGGTGTGTCAATCTGAACTGATGTCCTAATGGATAAAGTCATGGGCCTATGATTTTAAAACAGATTAGATAAAATCGAGCCGATTGGAGACTGAGGGCTGACAGGAAGAGAGTACATGCTATGGAGTCAGACAGGTCAGTCTCCAGATCTACTCTCAGCCACTGCTCACAAGTGATTTTACTTTTTAACAATTTGCAATACAAATAGTAGTTTCTACTTTCTCATTTATTGTGAGAATTTAGCAAGAAATAAATCATGAGGAGAATCATCTGAAATTCTTGTGAAGTTGAAGCTTAAAGAGGCTTTGAGTATTGGAGTTTTATTACATAATACATTTAGTTAAATTTTATGTAGGTCTTATCTCTTCTAGGAAAAATACCAAAGATCGTTATGAAACAGATAAGAAAATGCTGGTTATTTCTGTTAAAGAATAGCAGTTATTCATATCAAACTGTATGGAAATGAAGAAGAATATTACTTCATGTTTGTAGGAAATAGTACAACACAAACAATACAGTAAACAACACAATAAACAATAGCTTTGCTTACGGCGATAGTGTCTACAACCAGTCCATAAACCATAAGAAAAACTGCTTCTCTGCAAGCAAAACCTGAACATTTTAATTACTAATAAGGCAGAAATATTAACTGGAATCTGATAAACTTCATATTTAACATCCTCTGGACCTTAGCTACTTTAAAAACATTTAAAACCCATTTGGAAATTTATGTTTAAATTCTGATAGTTAAAAACATTCTATTGAAAAGCTCTTGGTTGAAGGCCTTTCTAGATCTATTTTAATGTAAAGTCTGCCCTCTGCTGGGAAATGCCATTATGACAATTTGTTGATAAGGAACATTGTGTTTTCAACCTAAGACCTAAGTCTCATTAGGTAAGACACAAATTACTTCTCACTGCTGCTCCTACCGGTAATGCCCCTCTTATTTTCAGCCTCGATGCACCTCTGCGTCCACAGACCATTTCCTACAGCTGGCCGAGGCCTCCTGCATTCCCTTTGTTGGGACGTGTTTTTGCATCACAGCAGGAAACGGTGCAAGGGGCCTTGTGCCCACTGAGGAGGAAGGTCACCAACAGACCCCGTCCTCCTGAGAGGAGTGCTGCCAGGGTCTGCAAATAGTCTAGTTCCACTGTCACGGCCACTTTCTATTTATCCTGGTTCTGACCTCCTGATGCATGTGAGCCTCAGGTCCTTCGCCATTCCTCCCTCCCTCCAGTGGCCCACCCCCGCAGCCCAGCCTGTCCAAGGCCACCCCTAAGGCTTCCCACATGTCCCACAGGGGCACTCGCACAGAGCCAGCCTGGACTTCTGGAGTGTACTTGACGTTCTCACTACTAATAATGCATATTTCCTTTTCTTTTGACAATCTTTTTTTGAGAGGAGATAGATGACTTTTATTTTCAGCTAGCTCCATGTATATGGATGTGTGCATGAGTGCACGTGCGCACACACACACACACACACATACACACGCACGCACACGCACACGCTCACATTTTGGTCTGTCAGATTCTGCTCTCCATGCCAGGGAACATGTGTTCCCACAGAATGGAGAGAAGCCACCTCCACCCACCTTGCATATTCTCTCCTGGATCCAAGCTTCTAGGAAATGAGTTTCCCAAAGAGAAAGAGAGAGAAAAACACACATACAAAAAAAACTCTCCCATTACCTTAGCCCACATGGCTATTCCGAGGAGCTCCTTGCTCCCGTTTATAGAATTATAAAATTTAGATGCTGAAATGTTCTTGTCAGAATTAAATTTGAGTTGTGTGTAAGGACATTGGCGTACATTGTATCTCTATGCCCTTTAGCCTTTAGAGTTGGGTCTCAGATAGAAAGGTAGTCATTAAAGCACGGGGTGGTGAGGATAACACACCCAGTAGAACAACCATTCACTGCTAGGAGAGACACAGGCAAAAAGGTCCTAGGGCAGAGTCCGTTATGAGTGATGAGTCGGACGACTACATGGAAAGCAAGTCTTGGCAATAACAAAGGTTAGGGGTAGCAAGGTAGGAGGTGAACTGCAAAGTTCTTTAGCTGATAGGCACCCTTCAAGAGAAGCTGTGCGAGTGAAGCAGACACAAACAGACTCCCGAGGAAAGTATGAAGAGAGACACAGTCATGGGTGTCCTGGTGAGTGTTCAGAATTCGGGCTCTTATTTCAGGAGGGGGGAAGCCACAATGTAAAAATGTTAGCCAATGTTCAGTGTAAATATCCCCACCGTGGCTCATTTCCAGCCACGGTGTGATGCCACTGTGTGGACTCAGGGAGTCACGTGCCTGTCTGGCTCCTACAAGCCGGTCTCAGCCACTTCCCACACCCCAAGGAGGATATGTGCCTCTCGTTATGGGCTTTCCTACAAACGTCATCTGAGATCATCACATGTGCTTTATGCTGGTACTAGATCATTGTTCAAGGGGTGAATGATAAACTTTTTAAAAACTGATTTTTGAGAGAGAGGAAGTGAGGGAGAGCAGTGTCGATGTCTCTCTGACCGGGGATGTGCTCTGACCGGCAATGGAACCGGAGACTACCAGGTGCACTTGTGAGGATGCTCCGACCAACCGAGTCCCCCGACCAGAGCATGAATGACAAACTTTTCACAGTGTGGTTTTTGTTTGTTTGTTTGTTTTTGTTTTGTTTGTGTTTTGTTTTGTTTTGTTTTGTGTGTGTGTGTTTTGTGTGTGAATGTTTAAGTTGTGGCACATTTACATAATGGGATAAAAAAGAACGGAAATCTTACCTGCCAGCATGCATGGACCTGAAGAGCATTATGCTAAGTAAAATAAACCAGGCAGAAAAAGACAAATGCCATATCATTTCACTCACATGTGGACTCTAATATAAACGAAATAAACTAACAAACCAAATAGAAAGCCTCCTATACAGAGAACAGACTGATAGCTGTCAGAGGGGCCGGGGTTGTGAGGCTGGGTGAAAAAGGTGAAGGGATTAAGAAAACAAATAGACACAGGCAACAGTGTGGTGATTATCAGAGGGGGAAAGGGTGGGGGAGGGAGAGGGGGTATGGGGGGACAAATGGTGATGGAAGAAGACTTAACTTGGAGTGATGAACACACAATACAGTATACAGATGATGTGTTATAGATTTTGTATTAACCAATGTCACCCCCAATAAACTCAATAACCAATAGAAATAAAAGTGTCTTCTTTTGCCTTAGAAAAGCATTTGTAAAAATCAGAGAGAAACCCCTGAATTCTCAGTGATCTTCGAAATCTTCTCTGCCTTCCCTCCTCCATAAACCCTCCCCTCTAACCAAGCTGTCCCCCTGCACACATTTTGTTATAGCATTTTTTTGTGTTTATTACAGCTGGAGAATGATGCTCATTGTATATAATAAATATATTACGTAACTGTATTAATTCATCTACTCCCTGCCCCCCCATAGGCATAGCCTCCCCTGTTATCCACATCTCCTACACCAAACGTATTTTGCACTCTGCTATACCTGCACTTTTGTTCATGACGTTTGTGCCACTTAAAATGCTTCTGCCACTTCTGGTCACAAACCTAACACAGGAGCTTCACGGCTCAGCCGGAATGTCTCACATTCCTCCTCTGGTAAGCTTTCTCTATCTCCCCCCCCCCCTTGTTTTTTTTTTTTTTTGCAAGTCTCCTCTCCTCATCCTTTAATACTTTCTATTTGGCTCTAGATAGATTACTGTGTCTCTGTGGGACCCTGTAACTTGTTTTCTCGAACTGAATTATAAACACTTTGAGGGTGAAACCAATACCTTAGTGCTTGGTTCCTGACCAACTAGCTCCTTTATTTCCACTGCCCCAGTTTCTAGTCTTCATTCACACACCACAATAGAGAAGGTAAGGTCTGATAGTCAAATTAATATTAGAATCATCGTCTCTGTTAAAATGTGCTAATAAACAAAAAATACTTATTATACCTATACTAATAAAACACAAATATCAACTCTAGCATCTCTCTCTCAGCTCAAATTCTTATCTGCCTTTTGGATTGCCTCAATAGTATAATAATTAATGTAACTAAAATTAGAAAAATATAGGCGTAAAGAAGAGCTATCTTAATTCAAACCAATGCTGCAATAGGATAGGCAATTCTGACACAATATTGCTACATCCTTTTCGTTCCCACTAAGATCCCAACTGCTATATGGTATTTATTTGTAGAGATTCTAAGAATTTCTAAATTTCTAGAGGTTAGTGCTATAGAACATTATTCTTGTCCTCAAGTGCAAGGATAAATTTTGTGGCATTTTAACAGAAAATAGTTTAAACCAAATCTAAGATTGGACTTTAGTCTATAAAAAGGCAAAACAAAACAACAACAACAAAAGTGCTGGAACAGATTGGGCCAGGGAGAAGGAGGCTGTTTTATAAAGGTCAATTTTTAAACCCCTCCTACAGAACATGATCTATGCAAAATATATCCACAATATATTCCAAAGCATAATGTCACCGGATAAACCTAAGGAGTGGAACATATGGGGGAATATGAAAAAGAAGGTATTAAAGTCTGAAAACAAGCAGGTTGGTAAGCTCATTAGCTGGGGTGGAATTTTAAAATCCTCACGTGAACGAATATGTAAATCAAAATATACACACGCATTCATAGTCATGCGCACCGTATATTCACACATGGCACCGTTACATTATACTAGAACAGTGAAATTCCAGTCTCGTTATAAATGCAAAAGCGCCCTCTGCTGGCCAATCTGGGGTACTTGCATTTTCTAGTTTGACAACAGGAAGATTCAACATACAGTTTCTGTGAAATTCTGCCTGACAGTAAGCTTATTTCAAATACAATACTTTTTTTTTTCAGTTGTGAATCTCATTTACTTCACTTTTATTTTATTATAGGGCATTAATTTCTAAAATAGCATAATAAAAACATCGATGCAAAATAACTACTCCCTTGCAACAAAGCAACAGTATCAGACAACTAAAACTGATTGTACGCTTGCTTTGATTGTACCCTCAGAGAATTTTAAAACTCCGGATAAGGATGTGCTTGCTCTAAATAAAATAGTTTCAATAGAAAAAAAAAAGAATGTAGACTTTATGCCCTTCTGATGTTTTCTAGGGAAGTATGGTTTAAAGAAATATCAAAGTTTTCCAATATTTTCTTGTTATAAGATAACCAGTGACTTCAGAAAGCAGACTACAACACCCAGCATTAAAATAGTCTGAGAACTATTCAAATATTCTTTAGAAATTATTGTGATCACTTGGAAAAAGAAAGGACTTCTACTGACCACCTTTTTAATGGGAAGCAGTTGGAAGGAGGAAGGAAGAACATGGAGACCTGATGAAATCACCCTGCAGAGCTACCCTGGGAATTCTGACATACCGCTCCTAGGATGAAGGGGAGAGGTGATTAAATTGATTTCGGGACAGGCCACTGTTATTAATGGCAATCTGTCTCACCCATCAGATGTATTAAGGGGTAAAAGGAGCCACAGAAATAATATATGAAGAATCTTTGCATTAAAATTATACAAAATTAACATTTGTATGCACTATACAAATATTTTTAGAAACTGGTTCAGGAATAAAATTACAGAAGTCTTCATATGAACTTGGAAATAATTCAAGTCAATTTTTTTTTCTTTCTGCATATGAAAATTCATATGTACAGATTATGTGCACCTTAAGTAAAAAGATTCTTTCAATGCCATTTTGGTAACCATATTTGAAACCTTAACACAACATATTAGAATTAAAAATAAAGATTATACATCATCAGTATCAATAAGATACACAAAACACAATTATGCAAATGCATATTAGAGACTATGGAATGCTTTCATGTACTTTTTGATTGTTAATTCTGTCAAAGAATGCCAATGTAGGCAAAAATCCTTTCATAGTAAATTTTGCAACATAAAATCCAAGCAACAGAACTCCAATAACTTCTTGGGTTACTGGTATTTTACAAGTAATTTATATCAGTACTTTTAGTTCTGTAGAGCAACAAGAAAATGAACAGGCACTTGGATTAATCAACAGCAGCATTGTCTATGCCCTACAGCAAAGGCACGCTATTTTCATAGACAAGGAATTGTACAAATCTGCTCCCAAATCTACATCACAAAGATCTTCTAGACTAGAAAATTGTTAAAGTATATGTATTGGATGGAGTCCTCAGATTTCTGTATATCTTAACTGTATTCTTACATGTTCTCAGGCATATATATATATATATATATATATATGTATATATATATATATATATATATATATATATCACCCTGTGGAGTTTTCAAATGATATAAAATATATTTTCATTGACTTTAGAGAAGAAAGGAGAGGAAGAGAGAGATAGAAACATTAATGATGAGAGAATCACTGATCAGCTGCCTCCTGCACACCTCACACTGGGGATCAAGCCTGCAACCTGACCAGGAATTAAACTGTGACCTTATGGCTCATAGGTCGGTGCTCAACCACTGAGCCATGCCTGCTGGATGACTATTATATATGTTAGTTGTCTGTATTTTTCTTTCACAGCACTTACTATAGTAGTATTGCATAGCCCTTACTATGCAGCTAATATAGTAACTAATGTTTGCCCGACACACCCATCTGTTGAAAGCACCACGGGGCAGAACCAATTTCTATTATTCTCCCACTGGATTTACATTCCTGGCACATGATCAGTAATTGTTAATGAAACAAGTGAAGGGAAGAGAGGAAGGGAGGAAACACAAGAAGAAGAAGAAAGAAGACAGAAGAAAGAAGACAGAAGAAAGAAGAAAGAAGAAAGAAGGAGGAGGAGGAGGAGGAGGAGGAGGAGGAGGAGGAGGAGGAGGAGGAGAAGGAGGAGAAGGAGAAGGAGAAGGAGAAGGAGAAGGAGAAGGAGAAGGAGAAGGAGAAGGAGAAGGAGAAGGAGAAGGAGAAGGAGAAGGAGAAGGAGAAGGAGAAGGAGAAGGAGAAGGAGAAGGAGAAGGAGAAGGAGAAGGAGAAGGAGAAGGAGAAGGAGAAGGAGAAGGAGAAGGAGAAGAAGAAGAAGAAGAAGAAGAAGAAGAAGAAGAAGAAGAAGAAGAAGAAGAAGAAGAAGAAGAAGAAGAAGAAGAGGGAGGAACCCATTCTATTCCCTATGGTGATTATGAAGATCTTCCCCCCCCCCCCCCAAGATGTAGCTTTAAATTCTAAGAAAATAGAAATTTTAAAAAGTGTTGCTTTTAACTTTGTCCACTTAGAGACTCAGACCCCTCCATACACAAGGCACACTCTGATGAGATGCACTAGGCAACCTTGGAGGAAAAACCCTTATTTGAGATGCAGGATCATTTCCGAGTCTCTATGCTGTCTTCAATTCTTTCCAGTGTGAAATTAAAAAGTAGCCACCGAGATATCAGGCAGTCTACCAAGGAAATGTAATAAAAGGTGAAAACCCTAAAGTCAGATTGTGGATATTGGCTTTCCTACAGAACCAAGATTTCGGAAGGAAAGCGCAACTGTTCAAATGAAAAAGGAAAAATCTTCTAGGGCGCAGGTTTGGAAGCTTTGTTATTCTACACATTAAATCTCGCTGTGGTCCAGGACCAGCCGAGTAGCATTGGCTGGGAGCCAGTGAGAAAGGCAGAATCACAGGTCCCACATAGGACCTGCTGAATCAGAGTCTGCATTTCAACAAGACCCCTTCTCCAGCAGACTCATGTGGACATTCAAACTTCAGGTGCCTTGCATGAAAAAGCAAGCACCATGTACAAGCCTAAATAGCAGACAAACTAGAGAAAACATTGGCATTATTCATGACAAAGGATAGCTAGAGATAGTTCATATAAGCCAGAAAGATTATAAAGAACCTCTTAGAAAAACAGATAGGTGATTAAAAAAACAACAACAAAAAAGAATGAACTTATAAAATATTTTCCATTAGGAATTTAAAAATTCAAGTAATAAAATATTTGAAAATATTACCCACTCTTGTGGAAGATATTTCAGGGCAATAGGTACTCTCTTATATTGTTGGAGAACATATAAATTGATACTGGTTCCTGGTGTAAAATTTGACATCATTAAATTCTTAAAATTATAGAAATCATTTGATCCAGAATTTCAATTATGTCATATGTTGATAAGAATCAAACTGAGACTTAAATACAGTTATTGTATCAATAGCATTATTCACAATGTAGAAATTGGGGAGCACCTTAAATATTCAATAATTAAATAATCTATTTTAATGCATCCAGTAGATGCAATTATTATTCTGTTTTTATAAGTCATTCTGTAGAAGAACATCAAATGAACACAGGAGAAATGTCCTTATATGTAAGCATCCAGGTATGTAAACCAACCAGATGCCTACACATCCAATTGTTAAGAGTGGCCTATATTAAAGGAGAATGGGCCACTTTCTTTGTATGTTTCTATGTTTTCAAGTTTGCTGCAATGCAGCCATGTTATTTTTCTGAGTCAAAAATAGTAAACTGTACTAGTGGTACATTGGAGTCCGCTTAATACCAGCTCACAATAGCCAACTGTTAAATTTTGAGAAATTTTGTGAGCCAGCTATTAAGCACAGCACCTCAAAAATTTAAATTACATAAACTTACCATTAAATAAAATACACTAAAACTAATGCAATAGATAGTTAAAACCCACCATTTCCTGATCATTTTACATAATGGTGTGCTGCTGCACATCTCTCCTCAACTTTGTACTCAGTGACATTATGATGGAGGCTTAAAATCAGCCTTAGTGAGAGCATTTACACCAGGGACATTGGTATACACTGTGTATACACTGCCAATCAGGGCTGCTTTTTTTTTTTCCCCCTCAGAGAGCTACTTGTTAAAAATTTATCAGCACACCACAAACTTTACATACTTCTTGAGAAAATAGAATGTGACCCTTTTGAGGAGGTAGGGGAGGAGAGAAGAATCCTATCATGAGAAAATTAAGGAGAGGAACAAAATTAAATTGGTTTGATCCTTCCAGGATTGTTTCATATAAAAAGGTGCCCATGAATGCTCTCCCTCCCTGAGAGCATACCCCCGCCTTTCCTCCCTCAGAGGCCTGCATTTTTTCTTCTCTCTCTTAAGCCCAGGAGACTTGCAACCAGGGAAGCAGAGGGCAGTGGCAGCTCATCCCACACTAACCCCTTGAACCTACCTCTAAGGCCTTCTTTTCTCTGAGATTTCAATGAGCCAAAGCAGCACAGCCTAGGCTCACTCCTAAGGCCTTCCTTGTTACACAGTCCCCAGCTTTAATAAACATACTCTCAAAATAAATAAAATAAAAAAGGTGATTGATGTGATGCTCAAACCTCAGAGGGAAGTGGGAGAGATCAACCAAAGGACTTGTATGCATGCATATAAGCATAAGTGATGGACACAGACAATAGTGGTTGAGCGTGAGGGTGAGGGTGAGAGTGAGGGTGAGGGTGAGGGCAGGACTGGGGGGATGAGGGGACAATTGGGGGATAAGGATTTCTTTATTAATAGTATAAAAATAAAATAACAAAATTAAAAAGAAATGAAACAGGAAGGTGGATATGGTGGTATCAGTTCTCACACCAATTAGATACTGCAATTCAAGCCAACACCAGTTTAGCACCTGCTCATCTTCCTTCTTACAGCCTTGCTTTTATGCTACAATCCAGCTGAACTACTCGGAGACATCCCTGTCTGTAAAGTAGGGAAAAAAGTAATGGCCTTACTTAATTATCAGAGCTTTGCATGAAACAAGCTGCTCAACAAATGGGTCATGCTCTGAGAAATGGCTGTAGGTTATTTTGTTGTTGTGTGAACATTACAGCGTTCACTTACACAGTCTGGATGGGATAGCCTACTACACACCTAGGCTGTATGGTGTAGGCTATTGCTACCGGACTACAAGCCTGCATAGCATGTTACTGTACAAAAACAGAAGACTAAGTCAAGCACAAGAGAAAATGATGCAATCTAGAGATGCAGGAAAATGAGATGTATGAGGCTACTGCCAGGATAATGCAGCATACTGTTTCAAAGTAAACTGTTTTATTTCCAAGTAGAAAGCGTACACTCTAAAATAATGATAAAAAGTATACTACAGTAAATATGTAAAACAGTAACATAATCATTTTTGTGTTTTATGCTTTTTTTAATCCTCCCCTAAGGATATTTTCCCCATTGATTCTTTAGAGAGAGTGGAAGGGGGAGAGGTAGAGAGAGAGAAACATCAATGTGAAGATATGAGAGACACATCCACTGGTTGCCTCCCGCATGCATCCTGATCAGGGTCAGCTAGACCAGGGCCAGGGGTTGAGACTGCAACCAGGTATGTGCCCTTGACTGGATTCAAACCTAGGATGCTTCAGTCCATAGGCCAACACTCTATCCACTGAGCCGAACTGGCTAGGACACATAGTCATTTTTTTAACGTGTTATGTACTGTACGTAATTGTATATGTTACACCTTCAGGTGACTGGCAGCTTTTTGTTTCCAAGAGCATCATCACAAACACCTGAGCAGCGCGTTGCACTACCACCTTACAACAGCGAGGACTAAGACGTCACTAGGCAATAGGAGCTTTTCAGGTCCATTATGATGTAGTGAGACCACTGTCATATGGGCAGTCTGTCATTGACCAAAGCGTACTTATGTGGCACATGGCTCTAATGTATTTGAAGGAACTTTGAAAACCATGAAAATGTGGGACATGCTTATGATATTTATCACATTAAAAGGCCCACAGATGTCTTATAAAGTAAAATTAGAACCAAATGTGTTCATATTCATAACATATTAATATTGCATTAGTTTTGAAAACATTTTTAACCACCAAGAGGAATTATTCTAATTTAATCTCTTCTAAAAATATTATTTTAATAAAAAATGTTCACAAGTCCCCAAAAGCCCAAATTTTATCTCTCTGCTTAAAAGACCCCAATGTCATCAATGCCCCCCAATTGATTTTTTGTGATGTAGTAGTTAGTGTACAAAAAAATACATATGTGTTCCAAGTACCTGAAACTACAGAAGAATCCGTAAAAGATGATTCCACTGAGTGGTTGTATATGTCCCAGGCATCTTTCTCTGGACTTGACTGATCTGTGGCTAAAAGAGGTGGCTCTTTATCTTCAGGACCATCTTCTTGGGATAAATTCTCATTTTCTAGGAATAAAAGCATTAGAATGTAAAACAGAGCACAATGCAAGTTTTTATGCTGTGCACATAAGACCATTACTTTTATGTTGAAAATGAAATGGGGGTTCCTAATAGAGATTAGCTTGAATATGCTTCAATACCTTGGAATTCTAATCAGAATGTAAATTGTATTGCACGATGGCAAGCTTTTATACAATAGAAATGTCATTGTTACTTTGAAAACCAAGTGGGTGTTTCTCTTAGAGATCTGCCCAAATGTAATTCAGGACGTTCACATTTGAAAGGCTCGGGATATGTGTTTTATTTTGTTCTGACACAGTATTTTTATTATTAATATGGACATAATGAGTAATTCTTTGCAATGTCAAATTTTGTCTAAAAGGACTACATAATGTTATACTACTCACAGGAAAAGTGTGTGACGATTTCCTGTCTGATCATCACCTTTAAGAAGTAAGCCACTTGTTCAGGGATGCAAGGCCACATTTAAGGCTGAATTAATGAAAATGCAAATTGGGTGGTGGTTTTTCTTTAGCGTGTGCTCTTGCCATTTTGTTCCCTCGCTGTGTGCTTTACGGAAGATGTACATATGCTTTAATGTCAGCCTAAACGCATGTATTCTGAATTTCTAGAGATTTTTAAAAATTCAATAAAATATTCTACATCCTTTCTTTCTTCTTTCATTTATTTCCAATGTCTGGCCTTGCTTACTTCAGCCAACATAGATTGAGCATTTTCTCAATCTTGTTTTCAAATAAAAACAAGATTTTCTGTCCTTCTGAAGCTGCAATCTGTCAGAGAAGACTGAGCCCATAAAGAAAAAAAATTAAGTATCATTTTGGATTAGGTCACCTTACAAAATAAGGGGCAAATGAGTCATGTGTATAAAGAATGTTCTGAAAAACTGTTCTGTCTTTGGACTTTGTTTTTGGCCAGACAGCTTGACAATGTATGCAGCTAAATATTAAGTATGTTTGTAGTTTATAATCATAACAGTCAATTGTTTTAGGCTTGCTATATAAGCACTTTGCATAGGTTAAATAATTTAATCCTCAAAATAACCCTAATAAATAAGTAACATTATTATCCCCATTTCACAGAGAAGTAAACTGAGGCACAGAGAGGGCAAGTACCTGGACAAAGTCACACATTCAGGGTCATAAAGGAGCAAGAACTCAATAAGCATAAGGATTCAGAGCCTAGGCCACTATAATAAAATGTTATAGATTGAGTGGCTTGAGCAATGGAATTTCATTTTCTCACAGTTCTGGAGATTGGAAGTCCAAGATCAATGTGCTAGCAAAGTTGGTGTCTGGTGGGAGCTCTTGCTCTTTACATAGGTTGCAAAAGGTCACTTTCTTACTATGCCATCACATGGGGGGGATGGAGGGAAGCGAGGGGGGGGGAGAGAGAGAGAGAGAGAGAGAGAGAGAGAGAGAGAGAGAGAGAGAGAGAGAGAGAGAGAGAGAGAGAGAAAGAGAGAGAGAGAGAGATTTGGTTCATGGGTTATAGTTTTCCAATCCTGACCAATTTACTATACCAGATCATAGACATTTTTCTCCTTTTTTTTTTTTTACTGTCTACTGAAGAGCTTTTTATTTATTTACTTTTTTATTGTTTAAAGTACTACAAATAGTAGTACATATGTCTCCTTTTCTCCCCATTCACCTCCTCCAGTCTCCCCAATCCCCCGGCACATGCCCTCACCCCTCTAGTATCTGTGTCCATGTGTTATGCTTATATGCATGCATATAAGTCCTTGGTTGATCACTTCCCCTATCCCCCAACCCTCTCCTGCCTTCCTGCTGAAGTTTGACAGTCTATTTGATGCTTCTTTGTCTCTGTAGCTATTTTTGCTCATCAGTTTATGTTGTTCATTATATTCCACAAATGACTGAGATCATGTGATATTTATCTTTCTCTGACTGGCTTATTTCACTTAGTATAATGTTCTCCAATTCCATCCATGCTGTTGCAAATGGTAGGACTTCATATTTTTTATAGCAGTGTAGTATTCCATTGTGTATATGTACCACAGTTTTCTAATCTACTCATCTGCTGATATGCACTTAGGCTGTTTCCAAATGTTAGCTATTGTAAATTGTGCTGCTATGAACATATATCCTTTCTGATTGTTTTTTCTGTTTTCTAAATAAAGGACTTAAACGTAAGATGGGAAACAATAAAAATCCTAGAAGAAGCCATAGGCAACAAAATAGTAGACATTGGTTGTGGCAATATCTTTACTGATACAGCTCCTAGGGCAATGAAAACTAAGGAGAAAATAAACAAATGGGACTACATAAAAATTAAAAGCTTCTGCACAGCAAAAGAAACCATCAACAAAGCAACAAGAAAGCCCACTGCATGAGAGAACATATTTGCCAATGTTATCTCTGATAAGGATTTAATCTCCAAAATTTATAGGGAACTCATACAACTTAAAAAAAGAAAGATAAACAATCCAATTAATGCCGAAGCCGGTTTGGCTCAGAGGTAGAGCATTGGTCTGCGGACTGAAAGGTCCCAGGTTCGATTCCGGTCAAGGGCATGTACACTGGTTGCGGGCACATCCCCGGTAGGGGGTGTGCAGGAGGCAGCTGATCGGTGTTTCTCTCTCATCGACGTTTCTAGCTCTCTCTCTCCCTTCCTCTCTGTAAAAAAATCAATAAAATATATTAAAAAAACAAACAAACAAAAAAACCAATCCAATTAAAAAAAAAGAAAAGAAAAGAGCAAAGGACCTAAATAGATACTTTTCAAAAAAGGACATACACAAGGCCAAGAGACATATGAAAACATGCTCAAAGTCACTAATCATCCGAGAGATGCAAATCAAAATGACAATGTAGTACCATCTCACACCTGTCAGAATGGCTATCATCAACAAATCAACAAACAACAAGAGCTGGAGAGGATGTGGAGAAAAAGAAACCCTCGTGCACTGCTGATGGGAATGCAGGCTGGTGCAGCCACTGTGGAGAACAGTATGGAGTTTCCTCAAAAAACTAAAAATGGAACTTCCATTTGACCCAGTGATCCCACTTCTAGACTCTTTCCATTTTTTTCAAATATGCTTCCATTGATTCTAGAGAGAGAAGAAGGGAGAGGCGGAGAAAGAGAAACATTGATGTGAGAGAGAAACATTCATGGGCTGCCTCCTACACACCCCATACTAGGGATCAAGCCTGAAACCTGGTCATGTGCCCCAACCTGGAATCAAACCAGCAACCCTTTGGTGCACGGAGACTGCTCAACCAACTGAGACACACCATCCAGGGCTGAGAAGAACATTTTATACAGTTAAGCTTTGTTGTGGAAACAGAAGCAATGACAGTAGAAACCCTGGATCCTGCTTGTAGACAGATCATGGAGTTACTGCCTAGATTTTGAAAGCTGGATTGACTAAGTTTGACTGAGCAAGCACCCTCCCCACCACTTATTCCTTCAATAATTCATGATAGAAGGATAGCTTCAAGATCTCTGGAGATTTTCATTTTGTGGTGGTCTTGAACATATGACACTGCAAAGCACTAGGGTGAAGATAAAAAAACTTAATCACAAATTTTTAGAGCTTTTTAATACCTCATAGTAAAAATATTGTTATTTTCTTTTTCTCTGTCTCTCATTATATATGTAGATAAAGATATAGATATATATACTTCTTTTTGTATATGTGTATCTGTATGTATATTTCAAACCATTGGGCAGTATTAAGCTATTTACTTCATCCTATCTAATAAAGAAGGAATTTGCTAATTGACCCTCAAGCTGTTGCAAAGATGGCGGCACCCACAGCCAATAAGGAGGGAATATGCTGACTGCCCTGCCCTCAAAGATGGCAACGCCCACAGCCACAAGATGGCGGTGCCCAGTCCCCTCAACCCCCTAGCTACCCAGGGCCAGCCCAAGGTGCAGGCAAGCCTCAGATGATGGCTACCAAGCTGCCCAGGGCCGCCTGAGGCTCAGGTAACCAGGGCTGGCCAAGGTTTGTGCTGCTGGCAGTGGCAGCAGCAGAGGTGTGATGGGGGCATCACTTTCCCCTAATCACTAGGTCACCTCCAACACTTGAGGAATCCCAGACTGTGAGAGGGACTGGGCTGAGGGACCCCACTCCAGTGCATGAATTTTTGTTCACCGGGCCTCTAGTATAATATAAACATATAACATACTATTAATAATTTAGTAACTATACTTTTATTTTGCATAGATAACTTAGAAAATAGTTCACTGGGTATCTTATTCCATTAGAAAGTGTGGTATATGGGGGTAGGGAATTTGTGTGTCTCTGTGAAGTCATGTTCTAGCCCCTACCACAGTGTCTGGCTCATCCTCGGCACTCATGAAGTGTTAGCTGAATGGCTGACTGAATGACTAAAAGAGTTGACATGAGCTTAAAGTGGTTCTAAGTCATTTATACCAATTAATTTTCAATTTGTCTTACATAGATTTTTTTGAAAACAGAGGATATGAACTCTGAAAAAAATATGGCAGTTTAAGTGTTACAAATGATACATATGAAATGCTATCAAATGTTAACTTTTGTTATTATAATTGGATAATTTTAAAAAACTCACATGAAGTGATATTGAAATATGTTAGATATTATAGGCCATTTATCAAATATTTAATAAATTCCTTTAAAATGTATATAAATACCCAGGAGACTGTGCAGCAGAGTTGTTATACCATTACATATTCTTCCCATTTATGTGTATATGTTCAATATTTAAAATGACTCGATAAAAACTTCAGGCAGTCGAAACCGGTTTGGCTCAGTGGATAGAGCGTCGGCCTGCAGACTGAAAGGTCCCAGGTTCGATTCCTGTCAAGGGCATGTACCTTGGTTGTGGGCACATCCCCAGTGGGGGGTGTGCAGGAGGCAGCTGATGGATGTTTCTCTCTCATCAATGTTTCTAACTCTCTATCCCTCTTTCTTCCTCTCTGTAAAAAATCAATAAAATATATTAAAAAAAAAAAAAAACCTTCAGGCAATTGCCTCATTTCTAAAATAAGATAGATGGCTGGTGGAAAGAGTGTTTGTTGGACTGGGAGTCAGCTGCCAATACTATCAACCATTTTTACTGATTTTGTGGTTTCTGTAAGTTAATCTTTTCCTCATTCGTAAAGAGGATAGAAGAGATGATCCCTCCTTTCCATTTTGAAATTTTGATTCTAAGTTTCTTACTGTTCGGTCTTGTGTCTACGAGCTTCATTAAACTCTTATCACCAGGCAAAACGTGCAAACCCTTCCCCCGGAGAGCGAAATGTACCTGCACTGCTGTCCGTGCCTGTTAGCTCCTGGGCTAGTGCTTCGTTCTCTGTCTCCCTCAGAACAGTCACAAACGCAGAAAACCAGTTTTCTTTCTGCACAATCCTTCTCAGCAGCTCTCTCACACCTGCCTCGTTCCCATTCTTTTCTGCAGCGGAAACCTGTTATAAGAGAAAAGCAGAATTAAAAAAGATCACACATCCTCTGAAGGAATTTAAAAAGGAACTAGCCTTTAGAAAAATTGAGCAATTAAGCATAAGAATAAATAAAGACTTATTTCAAACACTAAAACAGCAGGGCCACTTGCAGCAGTAGATATTTTACCGCAGTTGTTCTGAATAAGGGGTTCAAAAGAAAGGGCCTTTCATCTCTAGCCATTTTATGTCTGTTTGCATCAATCTCTGTCTGTATTCCTAGGACTTGATTTTTCCTTTTAACTCTCAGAGTCTGCAAAGGGGAAATAAATCATGGTATTTATTTCATATCACGAGAACATTTTATTTCTCTATATATTCCTTTTTCTAAGTAAGGATCAGAATTATTTCTACATCTATTTGTTACAAACCTTACCTTTCATTAAATTTCCATTTCAGATTAATCTAAGCAAATCTTTCTACATGTGGGTCATTTATGAAATGATTATCATAGTGCATCTCCCCAATTAGTAACATAACACCAAACACTTGGAGAAAAGAGTAATACAAGCTACATTTAAACCAGAAAAGCAATCAGACCGAACATCATCAGCTTCTGTGCCATTAGGCAGGCTACTCTATCTCTCTGGGCCTCAGTTTCTACATGTGCCAACTAAAGCAACTGAAAAGAAGTGTCAGGCCCTAACCGGTTTGGCTCAGTGGATAGAGTGCCGGCCTACAGCTGAAGCATCCCCGGTTCAATTCTGGTCAAGCGCATGTGCCTTGGTTGCAGGCACATCCCCAGTAGGAGGTGTGTTGGAGCCAGCTGATGGATGTTTCTCTCTCATCAATGTTTCTAACTCTCTATCCCTCTCCCCTCCTTTCTGTAAAAAAATCAATAAAATATATTTTTAAAAAAAAGAAAAGAAAAGAAAGAAATGTCAGGCATTCTCCATCATTGCTACACTAGAATCACCTGGGGAGCTTGGAATCACCTGATGTCTGGGATCTACTCCCCAAAGTCTGATTTATTTTTGTCTATTCTGGGAAACTAGAAAAAAAAATTAATCCTCACCTGAGGATATTTTTTCATTGCTTTCTAGAGAGAATGAAATAGAGAGGGAAAGACAGAAAGAAATATCAATGTGAGAGAAACACTCCATTGGTTGCCTCCTACACATGCCCTGACCAGGGTCAGGGCTGAAGAGAAGCCTACATGCCTTTTACCAGAATCAAATTTGGGACCCTTCAGTCCGCGTTGGAACCCAGGACCCTTCAGTCCTCAGGCCAGCACTCTATCCACTCAGCCAAACTGATTAAGGCTAGGAAATTTTTTAAAAAGCTGATTTAGCTTAGTGGATAGAGCATTGACCTGCATCCTGAAGGTTCCTAGGTTTGATTCCTGTCAAGGGCACATGCTTGAGTTGCGGGCTCAACCCCCAGTGTGGGGTGTGCAAGAGGCAGCCGATCAACGATTCTCTCTCATCATTGATGTTTCTCTCCATTTCCCTTCCTCTCTGAAATCAATAAACGTATATTTTTTAAAAAAGCACTTAGTAATTCTAATCAGCATCTTAGATAAGAAATACTGACCTAGTTACTCTCAAAGGTCCTTTTCAACATTTGCTCGTCTTCTGCTAGTACATGTGTAATTTGGATTGTTTAGCTAGATTAGGTTTTCTACAAGATTTATGTATTTCCTAGTCCCTACAAATATATGCATAAACTTTTAAAGTCAGGGATTTGTACTCTTGGAACAATGTCTGGCACAGATTCAGCTATTGTTATGGATGACCAGGAAAAATACCTACCTTTACAAACATTTCACCAGTGAACACTACTTAGTACATAAGGGTACAGCATAGTTTCTGAGGATATTTTAGTCTTATTAGCTAATAGTTAATAATATATATATATATATATATATATATATATATATATATGTTTCCCGTATTTTCCGCCGTATAAGACGACTTTTGAAACGAAAAAAAAATCAACCGAAAATCGGGGGGCAAAAGACCCAAATTGCACAAAAATTACCTGCAGATTTTGACGGGAAAGTAAGTCTTTTCTTTGAAGTGGGGGGTAGTCTTATACAGTGAATATAGGCCTAAACCCATGTTTTAACTGTAAAATTAGGGGGTTGTCTTATATGCTGGAAAATACTGTGTGTGTGTGTGTGTGTGTGTGTGTATGTATGTGTATGTATATATATATATATATATATATATATATATATATATATATATATAAATAAAAGTCTAACATGCTAAGTGTCTGACCAATCAGTTGACTGGCTGGTGGATCACTTGACCACTCACTATGATATGATGCATACTGACCACCAGGGTGCAGATGCTTTGACTGGTAGATTAGCTTGCTGCTGGGGTCCTACTGATCAGGACTGGGCGAGATGGGCAGGACATGCCCTAGAGCCCTCCCGAGGTTCCTCCCTGGCTTGCCATTCTCCATCAGCACCAGGACTGGGCGAGATGCCTCAATCACCAGCATCTGTGCACAAATTCCTGCACTGGACCTCTTATAAAGGCTTTGTATTGTATATATTAACCTAGCAACCCTAAAGAATGTAACAATACAAACCCATTTTACAGATTCAAAAAAAGTTCAAGGTGCAGAGAAGTCCAGTTACCTCCCCAGGGACACACAGCTAAGTAAATGGCAGAGGTAGAAGTGGATCCAAGCAATTGACTTCAATGCTATCTTCCTGTACTATAATTATAGGCAATAGTTGTCTCTAATTTTAAGTTCATTTTCTGGCAAGAAGGTTTAAAATGCCTACTTTAATTTCATAAATTGTAGGTGATTTCAATTCATCTCTCCCACAGCATTTACTAAGCAGATTATTGCTTATTTCTTACCTTTTTCTCTAACTTCATTAATCTCCTACTAAAAAGTCTTTGTCTTTGATGGTGTTTGTAATCTCCTTATTATTATCAAGTAATTTAATCACAAAGAATTTCTCTAAAAGCTAGTCAGACACTGTAATAAATACTTTGATTAAAAATCTAAGCATTTTATATCCACTAAATTTTCTTTAACTCTTAATGAGTTGATTTTTACTGTAAAATTACATTTATCAAACTTGCTTTGCCCTTACTGAGTTCAGGCATTTAAGGATCCTTATGCCATTATTTCCTATATGTATTTTTATTATTTGAATGTAGAGGTACATATAATACCTGTACAATTTTGTCAGCTTCATCAAGATTCTGAGTTTTTAAGGAATATTCTCCTTTGGGGTGCTAGAAAAAAACATCAATACCCTTTGAAGCAACCACCCATTCCTTTTAACTGATTCTGTTCTCTTAAAACACAGTAAAGATATTAGATTCAAACATATGATTGCTGAAATTCTTGGGAGGTAAATATTTAGCTTTGAAGCTGCAAGAGGATTCCATTCTCCATACACTAGTCCCCTCTACCCATATATCACAGCTTGTAAAAATGGTCCGAGGTTTAACTTTGTGTCCCATGATTACCCAAAGAAACTTATGTAATTGATTTACTTATTCATCAATTTATTTTAAATTTATAGATTGGCAGAAAAGTAGTGAAAAGATTGGAGACTAATAAAGTCCAGGGTTTTTATGGAGCTTATGTTGCAGTGTTGATAAGTGTTCATTCTTCCAACAAATAGAGAAAAAGTGTCTAGCTTATACTAAATACTGCTGTGAATATTGGTGACTAAGCAATAAGTACAAGAGTCACTTTATGGATCATTATAATAGAACTAGAGGCCCAGTGTACCAAATGTGTGCACAGGAAAGGGAGTCCCTCAGCCTGGCCTGCACCCTCTCCAATCTTGGACCTCTTAGGGGATGTCCAACTCCCTCTCGCAATCCTAGACCACTGGCTCCTAACCTAAGGTGACCAGACATCCCAGTTTTGGTGGAACAGTCCCAATTTTTAACAATTTGTCTTGTGTCTTGCGGAATTTTATAAAAGTCCAAAAGATTTAAAAGATTCTTTCTAAAAATCAGACTTTTTTAAAACGCCGCAGGACACAGGACAAATTGTTAAAAATCGGGACTGTCCCACCAAAAGCGGGGCGTCTGGTCACCTTATCTTAATCGCTCGCCTGCCTGCCTGCCTGATTGCCCCAATCCCTCTGCCTACCTGCCTGATCGCCCCTAACCACATCTGCCTCATCCCACACCCGGACCCAGTATTCCCTCCTCTAACTGGTCGCAGGCACTGGGTACCAGGGCTTCCTTTCTGTTGGCTGGCCACTGGCACCCAGGACCCGAGCCAGCTTTGCCCTGCAGGCCGCAGCCACAGGTGCCCAGGACTGCAGGGTGTGTGGCTTGTCCCATTCCCAAGCTGGGCCACAGGCACAGGTGTAGCTGCTAGTGCCTGGGACCTCAAGGTGGGGAGCTTGTTCCTCTCCCAGGCATCAGCCTGGCTGGTCCCCATTCCTCTCTCACAAGCTCATTTGTGCCTGGCTGGTCCACATTCCTCTCTTCCTGTGCTGAGTGTCTGAGCTATTACAGTGTGAAGGTGTGAGGGAGTGACAACCATTTGCATGTTAAACTCTTTATTATATAGGATGTTAGCTAATTGTAGGGAATGCCCCTGTACTGATATGCTTCTGTTTTAGGATGCTTATTGGACATTTTGGCCCATTCATTGACTAAGACAGCAATGAACTCTGGAAAAGAAGGGATCACATAAACTTTTCCATAATGTCTTAATATCAGTCTGAAGAGAGGTAACTAAAAGGCCAAGTAAAATATGCCTACTGGAAAACAGAAAAAGAAATAAAAGAAAAAAAAGAAAATATGATTTTTAAAGTTTTAACAACTACTTAGTTGAATGCTACTTTATGCTGTTCAAAAATCAAATTTTGAATTATTATGTTTATTATCCATCTATTCCCCAATGCCCGATATGGTTCATCATATCATATGTTTGTATCACTCATTCCAGACAACTCTTTGGAAATAAATGATCAATCACTTAAATATTAATCTATCACTATTTATTAAGTACCAACCCTATACCTCATCTTGTCTAGGTTCTGGGAGCTTAAATATCAAAGTTATAGTTTCTTCTCCAAATCACAGTTTAATCCAGGGACTTTAAGAAGCAGATCTCAATTTCAACATGGGAGATTTACCTAAATTCTCTAATTTCTCTAAATTCACAAGGAAACATAATCAAATGAATGATTAAAAAAAGTCATCATCATCATCATAATAAAATAGATTTTTACTATTTATACAACTTTTTCATAAACATGATTTTGGGTTCACTAATATAATGAGTTAGAGGAGAAATTATTATTATATTAATTCTCATGGGTAATCTTAGGATCAGGGAACTTAAAATTCCAAATTCCCATGCTTTTCTCATTGCACTTTGCCATTCTATGTAATAAAAGCCTAATATGCAAATTGACCAAACAATAGAACGACCAGTGGAACAACTGTTCACCCTGACACGCACTGACCACCAGACAGCAGATGCTCAATGCAGGAGCTACCCCCAGCCCTCAGGCCACAGGCCAGCCAAGGTGGGTGCCAGCAAGGGCCCCTTGATCACCCAGCTGATCACCCCACGGATCAACCCTTATTGTGGACCAGGCCTAGGGACCTTACCCATGCATGAATTTTGTGCATCAGGCCTCTGGTTTAAGATAAGCATTCATTAATGACCTCGGTGCCAATAGATTCTTCTAAACCGAGAATGCCCTTCCCATCATCCACCATAGCTTATTTTTTATTCTGATGATACAATTGAAATTATGTTTACAAAAAAAATTCCAGAATCTCACATAGACAGTATTCCTCCTTAGAGAGCGTTGGATGCATAGCTCCTTTGTCTTTCTGGGCCTCCTTTGAATTATGAACCTGGGGGAAGAGTTTGGGTTGCTTTGGCCTTAACCGTTATCAGTACACAAATGTCCTCTTACTCTATATTTTCTTTGTGTCAACTCCCTTGCATTACTGCTAGCTGCCTCCAAGCTTGCCAGAATCAAGAACTTGGATAGAATCTAGCTGGAGGAAATTCAACCCAGGCAAGACAAAAGTGACGCTGATAGGCAGAAGTATTTAGAGTAAATAAGGAGAAGTGCTGTTTCGCTGGCAATCGCGACGCCATCCCCACCAAACACAAACAGCTTTGTGGTGTTACTGGACTCTGTTGCTTCTGGACTTCCTAACAGCTACTGTGGCTGGAAATGCCATCTTCCATCTCCAGCTGGCTGGAAGGCTGCATACTGTCTTCCAAATTAAGATTCTGCCACAGTGATGTACACATTTGTCACATCCAGCTGGACTACGATAATGCGTTCTAGCTGGTTCTCAATACACAACACTACGTAAACGCTACAGACAACAGTGTAAAGTAATTTGCTTGTTGGGAAAACCAGCCATCAAAATGAGACGCGTGCTTAGGTCTTTGGACGGGCCGCATGGCTGTCAAGTCTGCAGAGGAGTATTAACTTCAAAGACTAAGTCACATCAGAGGCTGATATGAGTCCAAGGCCCAAAACTTTGTAATGAGGATAGAAACAAGTAATAAATCAAAAAGAAAGAATGAATGAAAGAAAATGTCAAATTCATAGCATTGTAGACAAAGCCTTTGATTTTTAGTCTGCCATTTCCCTGCTTGCTTTTCAAAATAAGACTTTTGACCTATGACTGACCCTGAATGTCTGATTTAAATGGGTCATCATTTCTACACTTCCTGTAGAACATTCTCACTCACTGAAATAACAATGAGCAATAGAACATTACATTAAGTGTAAAGTCACTTGAGAAATTCACCTGCCAAAATACCTAGAAAACCCACTACTCCTTCAGTAATATGAAAAATTACAACTAGAGACATATTTTCTCAATAAATTATCTCCAATTATGATTCTCAGAGAATGTTGACACTTCAGGGGAAAAAAAAGCATGTGTATTATATGTAATTTCCCTATTTGGAACAGGACTAATTGGCATAATGTATAATATTAACCAGAGATTGGCAAACATTTTCTCTAAAGGCCAGATAATAAATATGTAGGCTATGTGGGCTATATGGTCTCTGTCCAAATGCTCTTGAACTGCAAAAGCAGTCATAATATATAAATGGATGAGCATGACTGTGTTCTAATAAAGCTTTATAAACACTGAGCATTTACCAGTATAAATCTAAAACCCATTCTTAGGTTTGGGTCCTGGCAAAACAAAACAAAACAAAACAAAACAAAACAAAACAAAACACAGTAGCAGTCTGGATTTAGCCCATGGGTCATATTTTCTGATCTCTGTTGTATGGAAGTACATTAAATAAAACATAAAATTCCACACCGTCAGGCCCTAAATCACTAGCTCTGCCACAATCTTCCTAAAAAAGCTTGGGCAAGTTATTTAACCTGCCTCAGTCTTCCCATCTGTAAAACAGAGTTAATAACATTATACACCTCAGTGGATTATTCTGAACATGAATTCTGATAATACATTTTTGAAAAATAGACCAACTGCACATAGCAAGTGTTCATTACATATTCTCTATTAGCACACATTGTTTTTCTAGAATTAACTCTTTAGCTAATTTCAACACAAGGATTAGAAGGGGGGAAAAAAAGCCTTTTAGTGTGTTTAAATGTTTAAAGTTATGTTTTATGTGACTAGATCGTCTCTTCCAGAGGAAGAAGGGATCCAGATTCACCCAGAGATGTCCAGGAACGTTTGGAATGGGGCAAATCAATGGACCTGCCACAGGTTGCAGAATCTGCCTCACAGGCCAGCCCCATCTGAACCGACACCTACCCGGCTTCTGTCTTCAACCGTCAGCAGCTCCACCGCCACACACCTGTCCAGGACATCCCTGACCAGCAGCTTCTCCACCAGGGTGGGCTGGAGGAGGCTCAGCAGTTGGAAACACTCGTCATTCGCGTTCTCGCTGGACGGAGAGGGCAGGTCGGTGAGCTCGGGGTCCATGTAGCGGGCGGCCAGCGGGTTGCCTGCCCTCCGGAGGGCCTCCACGAACACGCGGGTCCAGCCCGGAGGCCAGCCCCCCTTCTCCAAGGTGCTCAGGAGCAGCTCCGCGGCGCCGATGTTGCCGTGGGTGGTGGCCTTGGCCTGGATCTGCTCCTTCAGCTCCGCTGGCAGGAAGGTCAGGTAGTCCAGCACGGGCTCCACCTGGATGTACATCCTCACCCTGGCCCGGAAGCACGCGAGGAGGTAATGGAAGTTCTTGTCTGCAGAATGCCCGTTCGTCGTCATCCTTCCTTCTCAGAAGAGGGAGAGGTTCTCCCAGGTAGACGGGTTGCTGTTCTCTGCTCAACAGGTGCTGTGTGCCCCGCGCCTCGGAGCAGAAGGTGTGCAGCAGGTGCCTGGCAGCGACCGGGCGGCCGCAGAGCCCCCGATGGTCCCGCGGGGAGGGCGCCCCTGGCAGGAGGGCAGGAGGGCAGGTGGGCAGGTGGCAGAGGGGGTGGGAACCCGGCTGCAGACTCACTGAGCGAGCGGAGCGGCCGCTTGGCCTCTGCAGTGCTCGCAGATGGCCCAACCAGCCAGCTCCCCTGCGCATTCCAGTGGGAGCTTTAAACCCAGTTTCTCATCTGGTTTCTGTTTCGATTCCCCGCTCCGCTCCGTCAGTTTCCAAACGTCAAGGCGCTGGGCGGGGAGTGGCTGCCGGTCCGGGAGGGACACCCTTTGGCCGGATCTGGGACACCCTTTGGCCAGCGCAGCGCTTTGGCCCGGGGCGCGGCGCAGGAAAGGAAAGCGAACTCCCCCCGGGGTGAGACAGGCGCGCCCCGCAATGCCCTCCCTGCGGGGATCCCATCTCCCCTGCAAGATTCCGCCTGGTCAATCAGACTTCTTCCCCTCAGCCCTCTGCACCACCCCCTGTCAGCTGTGAAAGCTCCTGACTCGGGACTTTCCAGCCTGTCTGAAGGTGAAGAGAAACTGGTGCCATCGGGAAGGAGTCCGCCTTGACGGGGGAGTGCAGGCAGGTTCTGCCCCGCCAGCCAGCGTGGGGAGACCGCCAGGGGCAGGTGGAGAGAGGAAGTTTCCAGAGAGGTGTAACCCCAGGACCCCAGGATGAAGGGATGTCTGCACCCTTTCTGGATATGAACCCCATGTCCTGAGGGTCCCCCGAGAAGGAAAGTTTGTCCTCCGGGAATTTCTGGGTGGGTACAAAAAAGAGTGAGTCACGATAAAGGTAAACTTTAGTCCCTCGTTTGTAGATTGCAGCATTTATTTTCTGCTTTGACCAGGGCCTGGGGATAGACAGAGAGGGACTTTAACCACCAACTCAGTCTAGGAGGGAGCCAAGATTGAAGGTTTCCTATTCCTGCAGGGACATTCCCACCATTTTCTTTAATATACAACTTTTCTTTAATAAAACAAAGCAAAATCCCCAGCAACTTATTTTTGACATAGCTGCCATTCTTTTCTTGGACTCAATACAGCAAGTTTTGGCTGAGGCAGCTAGGAACTTAATTAGCAACTAATGTACCAACTTGTAGTAAACATCAACATTTGTCTATGTCATGACGGGGAGAAGAAAAAAAAAAGACACCCACACTGAAAAATGGCAGCTTCATTTTAGTGCAGAAGCCATATAAACATGAGCCCTTGGGGTTGCGGCTCAGGCATTCTGCCACCCCGGGTGACTGCAGGTGGCAGTGTATATGCTTCCTAATGAGAATCCCATGGTTCAGAATTATGTGGAGGTTGGAGGAGGGGTCATTTAAGCTCTGAAAAAGATGTATTTAGGAAAAATAATTTGTTAGCAAGCTCATTCAGTGACGCTTGTCTAGGCCAGGGAAACCTGGCCATGCTTTCGCCTGTATAAAGGAAATACAGTAGGATGAAAAGGGTACCCCTGCGCACTGTTGGTGGGAATGCAAACTACTGCAGCTACAGTGGAAAACAGTATGGAGTTTCCTCAAAAAATTAAAAGCGGAACTGTCTTTTGACTCAGTGATCTCACTTCTAGGACTATAGCCTAAGAATATGGAAACTCCAATCAGAAAAAAAATTATATATATATATATATATATATATATATATATATATATATATATATATATATATATGTGTGTGTGTGTGTGTGTGTGTGTGTGTGTGTGTGTGTGTGTTTATACAGCTTTATTTACAATAACCAAGATCTAGAAACATCCCAAGTGCCCATCGACAGGTGAGTGGATAAAAAAGCCACGGTGCATCTATACCATGGAATACTACTCGGCTATAAAAGAACTCTTATCCTCTTAGAGAGCATGGATGGACCTGGAGAATAGGAGGCTAAGTGAAAGAAGTCAGAGAAAGACAAATATCATATGATATCACTAATATGTGGAATCTAAAGAACAAAATAAATCTATGAACAAAATGGAATTGGAAGCAAGGAGACATGGAACAGACTGGCCAGTGCTTGAAGTGGGGAGGGGTGTGTGTGACTGGATAAAGAAGGTGAATGGATTACCAAAAGAACATATATGCATACCCCATGGACAGGAACAATAGTTTGGTGAAGGCCAAGGAAGGTGGAGCGTAGTGGTAGACAAATGGAGAGAAAAGGTGGACACTTGCAATTATGTCATTTTTATTTATTGATTTTCAGAGAGAGAAAGGGGAGAGAGAAAGAGAGAGAGAGAGAGAGAGAGAGAGAGAGAGAGAGAGAGAGACTGACTTATGCATTCATTGGTTGATTCACATATGTGCCCAGACCAAGCAACCTATCACCACCTTGGGGTATGGGTATGACACTCTAACCAACTGAGCTACCCAGCCAGGGTGTAATCTACCACAACTTTATTTTTTATCTTTAGGTTTTTTTTTTCGGTTTTTTTTTAATTAATTTTTTAAAGAAAGAGGAAGGGAGAGGGAGAGAGAGAGAGAAAAAAAAAAGATTTATGTGTGAGAGAGTAATAAGGTGCCTCCTGCAAGCCTCCCTCGCTCCCTTCCTGGGCAAGTGTCCAGATCAGGAATCGATCTGATAACTTTTCAGTGCACAGGACAACACTCAACCAACTGAGCCACACCAGCCAGGGCTCTACCATAATCTTCACTGCACCTCTTCTGGAGGAAGAATGTTGAAGAGACAAAAGCCAAACCACAACATCTCGAATGTATCTTTTCTCTATATCTATATTTTTGCATCATGATTTACTTTATTTTTGGCCTTTTGTTCAAATACTTGTTAGTTTCTTCTAACAGCTATCATTTTCATCTTTCCTTTTGTTTTCTAAGTGTAAGTTTCTGTTTCCTTTCTCCTTTGAGGTGGAAAATCCTGCTGATCTCTTTTTCTTTTTCCTAGACTCAAAAGACACATTTCAGTCTCCATCAGTTTAAAAAGCCCCCCTGTAGCATTTTGTTCTTTAAGTAATATGCCAGGAATATACTAGATAATAGATTACTACTGTTGTCCAACTTTTCATTTGAGGTTTCTACAATTAAAAAATAGTAAACATCATAGCTGCCACTTTTTTTTTGACAAGCCAGAGATACAACTTAATGGCCATACATAGCAGGAATGCATTTTCCAAAGAAAATGACAACAAATTCAATTTAATAAGGGAATCTTTTTAAGAATTATTATTATTTTCCTTCATTAGCTTACTAATTGTATCAGTGAAGAGCCTATTCTAATTTCAAGTTAGCCTATCAATATAGATTTATGGTGAAGCATAAAGACTCTGAACTCAGGAAGCCAGAATTCACATCTCAGCACTGTCTATAATTGCTGAGTGATCTTGAGAAAATCACCTCAAATTTCTCAGTTGTAAAATTAGAATGATACTAGTACCCCGTCATACGGTTGTTAAAAGGATGGATTGTAAGTACTTAACATCAAGCCAGGAATATTATATTTGCTCTATAAGTGACTGCCAGCATTCTTACCCAAACAATGGATAAGAGATGGTACTATCCCCCAAAGATTATACACTTTAACAACTAGCCATGTAATTAAGTTTCTAGACAGTATCCCTTTTTGAAAAAAACAGAAGTTGATATGCTGATTTAGCAGAAAAGTTTATCAAAAGATACTGCCCTAGCTTTATGTCTCAAAAACATAAGTAGGCCCAAAATAGAAAGAGAAATTTTGACAATGTTTACCAGACCATGATACACATTTAATTGCTTTCTCCAACTCAGTGATAAAGTCTGGTTTTAAAAGCTTTTCTATATGACAAAGTTTGTCACCCCCACCTCCACCCCTACCCCACAAAAAATCAGGTATCAGTAGAAATTTTTTCCAAATGCTTCCTCCATAAGTTGTCTCTTCAAAAACATTTATTTGCACTTGTGTGTGTGTGTGTGTGTGTGTGTGTGTGTGTGTGTGAGAGAGAGAGAGAGAGAGAGAGAGAGAGAGAGAAAAGTATCCTTACCTCAAAGGCACTGCCTGGCCTCAAAGGTACTTCCTTTACTTGATTTAAAATAAGGGCTTAAGAGCAAACTATAGTAAAGTGTAATTAGAGCGCCATTGTCTTTTCCTTGAAACCCAGGTTGACATTTAGCTGGTAGATAATTTGGAGTGAGCTCTCTCAGCCTGCGACCATTGGAATTGAGGGGGTGCCTGTTCTACTTCTTAGTACCCACCCTATAGAATTAATTAAATATTCTTAAATATTTAATTATCTTAATTAAATATTGAATTTAACCTCTAAAATGTTATAACTGGCAAGGTTTTGAAGTAGGAGTAGGAGTGCTGTGGAATGAGTTATTGAAATCAAATATTGGGGTAAATCAAACCAAAGTTTGAATTGCTAAATCACAAAGGCTGGAACTAAAATTAAAAAAACAACAACAAAGCACTATCAATTATAATATTTTTATGATTAATACACTCAATCATATCAATTACATTTAAAAATCTTTCATCTTCATCTGATTCCTTAGTTTTTAATGTTTATTTGTATTTTATGTTGTTATTATAGTTGTACATGAAAAGATTTTCTAAATAAAGAGGCAAATATTTATTAAGGTTCATGTTCAAAGATTTTTACTGATAGGGATAAAGAACAAAGAACTTGAAGATCACACTGTAGAGAACCTCCAAAAGGCTGGAGATTGTGATGAGTTTGAAGAGTAAGGTTATGAAGACTGGAGGAGGAAGAAATTTCAAGTTAGCCTAGCCATATAGATTTGTGATGAAGCATAGAGACTCTGAGCTCAGAATTCTGGAAAGGGATGGGTAATTCAGCACTTAGATCTTGGAAGTACTAGAACATGCCAAGACTCTGGTGTTATTATTGCTTTATGACAAATGACAGTAAGTCAACACATGGAACCTGAATATATTTTATTTCCTATTGTCAAGACATGGTGTCCAGACATGCATGCATACCCTCCGCATTTATTCAACAGAGAGTAAACTTAGATGGTCTCAACTGTGGAGAAGAGATCTCGAAGGAAGAGTTCTCTGTAGGGGGATGGTGTTAACAGGCCAAGAGGAGGAAGAACCTGTGAGAGCTTCCTGTGCAGGGATGTCCAGGATATTTGGGCAGCAATTCCTAACATTAAATAACAAGTTTATTCCTGTAGTGCACTTGTACTGAACTTCCTCAGTTCCAGATCTTTCATAAGAGTCTGCTAATATAAGAGACTTGTGTTGTGGTGGTTTGGTTAATAAAGGAGGAGAGGGAGGTGGTGGCCCCGTGCTGTGAAGCAGAGCTGCATAGAAAGAAAGTGAATCTGAAGCAAGTGAGGCAAAAAGTTTGGATTAAGAATTTCATCCAAGGGAGACAAGGAGAGCATAACCCTCCAGGGATCTTCTAACCTGTGAGGAACTGAGCCAGACCTCCATGCTCTGTGGGATGGAAAGGGCCCTCTCAGTAGAGGTGCTTTTGGTTGCAAAGCAAAGCATGGCTGACTCAATGTGGCCCAACCAGAGGGATTGATTTTTCTCTCTTAAGATGAACCTGTGATTCATTGAGGTCAGAACTCGGATAACGTTCTGTAATTTTATTGTTTTTTTCTCTCAGGGTTGCAAAATGGCCACAACCACTCCAAACCTCATTTCTTCCTCCAACTTCAGTTAAAAGTTGCTTGGTTGCTATGCTCCCACTTACCTCCTCCCAACATGGATGTGGAAAAATATCCCAGGAGTTCCCCAGCTGAACTTATTGTATATCTCATTGGCTGGGACTGGGCTGTGCCCACATCCCCTAAAATAAAGTGCTGCTTGCTCAAAGCATGTAAAATATCTAATTTGTAATAATAAGGCAGTGTTTGTCACAAGAGCTCCAGCCGTTTTATTTAAATACTAGAGGCCCGATGCATGAAATGTGTGCAAGCGTAGGCCTTCCTTTCCCCGGCTGCCGGGATCAGCTTCCCTCTGGCTTTCCTTGTGCCCTGGCTTCATCCAGAAGGTCATCTGGAAGGATGTCTGGTCGAATCAGCATATTACACTTTTATTGTTATAGATTAAAATATAAAGATAATATAAAGATGGCTAGAAAATGTGTTCTTCAGGTAGTTTCCCTATTTGAGCACACTCATTACCCTGAAGAGTATCCCAAAAAGGAAGAACCAAAGCAGCCATTCAATTTTCTTACGGCAGCAAAGTAAGCTAGGGAATGATTGCAAGCCTAGCTCCATATTAGATTCACATGGAAAGACGTACACACCTATTTAGTGTGTCAGAATCTCCGTAACTGGAGCTTTAGTGTCAGTTATTTTTCCTGTCAATTCCACTTGTGATTCCACCCTTCAGCTAGAGCTGAGAACTAGAAATTAGGGCCAACTCAGAGTACAGTAGAGTCTCCTGTTATATACTCACAACTGTTATATTCTATAAAGTTATAGGGAGCACTGAATTAGAGAATACTGAACCATGGCACCTGTAGAAATCCAGAATTCAGTTCCTACAAGCTTCTGGTCACAACATTTATTAAATCAATTCATATATAACCCTGCTTTCATATGGGTGTTTCTGTTTAAAGACACCTGTAGGTGTTTCTCTCTTTCTGTGTCCAGCATGGAAAAAGAGCAGATCCAGTTCCTGAGTAGAGGAGCTGGGGATTGAGAAATAAAAGAAAGAGACCAGACAACAAGATAGAAAGAAAAAGCTGGGAGCTGTGCGGGACTGCTATTCTTTCTGATGGAGGGATGGGGACCCAGAGCCAACACAGCAAGTTTATTTTATACCCCCAATACCAGGGGGTTTCACCAGAACTTAGGATCAAAGGAGTTTATTTGCATTCTTGAGTAGGCCCTAGCGTTCCTGGTGCTTGACTGGATTTACATATCAAAGTTACATCCCTTACAGCCAGGCTAAAATGAAGGCCAAGCTGATAACACTCTAGCCTTTTTGGCAAAGCATGTTCCCAGGGTGTGGCTTTGCATGTCGCCTTGAATTCAGCTGATAATAATTTAAAGAATGCCCATGTGCCTTCCCAGGGGGCCCTCTACAGCATCTTATTTAATATATGTTGATGCATTAACATTCAATTCACGGTTAGCAACACTGTAACATACCTGAATGAAGCTTATCTGACATTCTGTGACATTCTCTCTGAAGAGTTGTCTAGTGTTTTCCTGTGCTTCGAAACACTAGATAATTCTTAGAACTATTCATTTTTAAAGACATAAACCACCAACAAAAATGCAAAAAATTGGGAGCAAATATGCCATGAAAAGGACACATGTTTACAGTATTAGAGCTGAAATTAAAAGTCTGAGTATCGCCTTGTTCAATCTTAGCTGGAAAATGCACATCAGACGATTCAAATTTTCACTGCTCTGCACATACCCACCAATGACTGTAAAAGCATCAAAACCAATGATTTGGGGGTTAGAAAATAAATTTTAGCCAATAGGTTGATAGTTTCTTGGTCTAACCAGGAAGCTTTAGGAAATTCAAGTGTGCTTTTTAGACACATTCCTGAATCATTCATACTAGCTCAGTTTAGCTAAAGCTATAATATAAATGAACATAGATTTTCAACTATTTATTAAAAATGATGCTGTAGCTTGGAACACTTATCTGCCAAATCCATTGACCTAGGCATTGTCAGATATTTGCTGAGAACAAATGAAATCTATTATGCATCATACAAAATATAGACCTTCATGGCCGTAACAGCATGGACACTTCAGATTGCAAATCTCTAACTTATGTTTGGAAAAATTTGACCACATATGAATTCAACTAAAAAGGTCACCTAATGTCTGTAAAAAGAGAAAGTAACAAGGAAATCTGACTCTAAGTGACTGGAAAAATTTTTACTTATCTCATGCCTCACTGTTACCCAGGTCCTTGATAGTTCTCTAACTTACAGTTTAGCAAAGAGAAAGAGGAACAGAAGGGGAAGCCCTATATCATGAATACTGTCTTGCTTACAGTAAATAAATGAAATTTCTCATACTTTACCAACCATAAAGAGGGAAGTAAGAAAGATTATCAGGAAATTCATATTCCACGCAACATTAAGCTCAACTACACAGCCACTGTTATTGCAAGTTTATTATGCTCTAGGTGACCAATATTCTAACGATTTTGAGGAAACTTAATGTAACATAGTGATACTATAGAAGGTGATGGAGAGGCTAAATGGACTAGGAGGCTTTGGGCCTGAATTCAGCTTCAAAGAAAGCAGAGTTTTATTGGCTATATATTTTGGAGTTCCATATTTTGGGGAAGATGTTTGAAAACTTCTGTGCTAGGAGATTATAACATCATTCATATGTGAAGATTTTTTTTTTTTTTTTAATCCTCACCTGAGGATATGCTTAGAGAGAGGAAAAGGGAGAGAAAGAAAAACTTGGGATCAAACCCACAACCCACGTATGTGCCTTGATAGAAATCAAACCAGCAATCTTCTCGTGCACAGAATAATGCTCAACCCACTGAGCCACTCCAGCCTGGCAAAACTAGAACTGAGCCACTCCAGCCTTACAAAATCAGAGCCTTCTCAAACTGCCTCACACTTATATTGGCCCAACCACTAGCAATATGAGTTCTGGACAATCAGCTGCCTTCACCCATCAATTTTCCATAGAGCCAAATAACTGTTAGAGAAGCTGGGCAAGTTCTAGGACCAGTATACCATATTGTTGAGGGATGGAAAGAGACTTTAATTATATTATGTGCTATAAATGTTATAAATGAAAGAATGCATGAGTAAAATCAGCAAAGGAATGAAAAGATGACAGACTGATTTATTGAGGTTCCAAATTATATCACATTATATAAAATATTATATTAAAATGTATAATTTAAATTTATCATTAAAATTAAATAAATTTAAATGTTATACTTCAAAACACATTGAAACTATTTTATAAAAATGCATCTCGATTATGCCTAAAGAACTAATTTGTCCCCCCCTCTGAATTTCTAATTAGAATGCGTGTGTATATCTGTGTTGTATTTTCACATCTGTATGCAGATTTGTGTTGAGAGTGCATAGATTTAACAGCTCCTGGGGAGCTGCATAGTTCTTCCTACCCCTTAGATAGAACTAGTACAAAATTTTAGAACTTTAGTGCAAATGGCCATTTCATTGATTCTCCCTCAAATGCAATAAAAACATTAAGAGGACATATTTTCCCATGAGATAGATTTTTTTAAAATTATAGCGGAGTCTAAATTACTTTATTACTATAAATGTTCTACTTAAAATACTTCAAGATGACGGATGATGGTTTTTATAGTTTGATTAATGTAAGTAAGGCTATATAAGCATGGGCTGAGTGAAATCTGATTTTATACATTCAGAAATGTTTTGTTTTTCAGGAATAGACTTCCTATGTATACGTACATATGCAGCATGTTGTTAATTAGGGATTAAAATAATATTAACATTTAATATTTGTGGAACACCACCGTGAATTATAGAGAACACCTGAGCTTCATCACAAAATGAATTCTGAAAGCTAGGCCTGCTTCTCTGGGAGGGGTGGGCAAGCTCTGTCTGTGGCTCTTTGTATTTCCTGAAACCTTAAGGACAGCGTCTCCTCTGGCGAGCCCTCAGACAGAAAGCAGCCCTGGGCAGTCTCAGACATTCCGCGGTATTCACTCCCTCTCAGAAAGGAGCTCAGTGAGGAAGCCTCCCCTGGCTTTCTTCCTTAGGCTCTTCTCTGCTGCAGCGGCTTGCTGGTGATGGTGTTGCCTCTGCCGCCACCTTGTGGAGTTTTACTGTTAAATCTTAACTATGTCAAACTGGTTAGGTTGGTTTCAAGGAAGTAAAAATTGTAATTATGTACAACTATATATATATATATATATATATATATATATATATATATATATATATATATATATATTTTTTTTTTTTTTTTTTTTTTTGGGGGGGGGGTTGTTTTTGTTTTTGCAGGTAACAGAAAAAAAAAGTCAATCTGTATAACTCAATGGAAAGAAAAAACCATGGGTATAATTAAGTATAAACTTAAACTATTCTATTTTATAAAAGCAGAAAACATCATAAGGAGGACTAATTGATTTTTTAGTAGGGAATATCCCCATTGTGCAAAGGAAGAACCAAGATTCATAGAAGTTGTATTATGTTGCCCAATGCCACACAGTCAACAGATGAACTAACTTGGAGTCAAGCATCGACCTCTAAAATATTTATTGCATAGTTTCTTTGAGTTAGTATAGACAATAATGAAGAACCAATTGTTTTAAAATGTTATTATTCCAGTGTGATGCGGGCGATAGCTCAGGAGATGACTGCCATTGAAAAAACAGTTTGTTGTTGGGTCCAAGACGAGGGGACGCACCAAATCAGGTATGGCCACAAGGGAGAGCACCAGAGTCAGTAAGAGGAAGCTGGGCCAGAGCCTTTATTTTAGTTTCCATGGGAACAGCAAGGTAAAAGGGGGTTAGAATTGGCTAGTTTGCATAAGTTCAGCAGACTCTGGGGCGTACAGGCTCTCCACAGTTGCCTGGTCTCTGCCCCTGGGGAGAGTAGTGTAGAGGAATACTGCCTCTTGGAGTGTAAGAGCCAAAATGAAGAGAGATAGTTCAGGGTATGGGCTCTGGATTGGATAGTTTATCTGTACAAGAGCACACTCCCTGTGATTCGTTTGCTCTCCAAGAATTGGCTAGTCATGGGAGGGGGAGTCTCTCTCTCTCTCTCTCTCTCTCTCTCTCTCTCTCTCTCTCTTTGGGCAGCTTTCTTATTTATTTATTTATTTATTTATTTATTTTATTAATTTGAGAAAGAGAGAAACATTGACTTGTTGTCCCACTTATTTATGCATTAGTTCATTGGTTGATTCTTGTATGTGCCCTAACCAGGGTTTGAACACATAACCTTGGCTTATCAGGATGATGCTCTAACCAACTGAGCTACCAGGCCAAGGCGGGCAGTAACTTTCCAGTCAGCCAGGCCCCAGATGCTAGAACATCAAGAACACAGAAAAAAAGAAAATATAGTGAATACACCAGTTAACATACTTTTTTTGAAATAGGGAACATATGTGAATGAATGAAATCAGTGGAGTTAATAAAAAGAAATTGTCCTAACTCTGATATTGGTATTATTTTACTATCTGCATGATATGGTTAACTGACAATTTTCTATATGAATGTTTCCCAAATAGCAGTCAGGAAGAAATATCAAAGGCAATCTAAAAACTATGATAGGTTTTAAGCTTGAAGATACAGGTTCTGCTTACTTGATCCTTTCAAATTAAGATCATTATCATTTAATTTTCAACATTATACTGAAAAGGCTATATTTTAGGCACAAGGTTTTCTAATAGAAGTCAGTTTTGGTTCCTTATAAACAGTTTTCACTTTATGTGCACATTTATTAAAAATAATGTATAGAAAGACATTTTACACAGGAACTGAAATTTAAATATTTGATTTTTATTACCCACATGCTCAGATATTTTCTATGCCCCTACTAATCCATTTTTGGTATTTTTCTTCATTTAATTATGCTTTCTGATATCACTAACTACCATTTCTGCAATTTATGAGCAAACAGTGTCCTAAAGATTCTGTTACTAGGTTACATCCTTCTTCCTCCCACCTTCCCATTCCTTTTCCCTGGGCTGGTTGCCATAGTGCCTCTTGTAATGGGTGGCTCTGTTGTAGTGTACCCCGAATCTCACAAAGGACGACTCAAAAAAAGTCGAGTTGTAGAGTCATTTATTAAAAGCCGGCAGCTGGTGAGGGGCAAAAGCGCTCCAGACCTCACAGTCCTGAACAGCTCGCCACATCAGGCTTATATTGGCAGAATATCACAAAAGTATTGATTACATCTTTGGGTCTGGAATGAAGAAGCTGTTTTGAGAAAAAAGGATTTTTTTGCAGAAGCGAAATTGAGCAACTTCATTATCTAAAGTTTCTACGAATCACTGACTCAACAGAAACACATTATCTGGGACCACTGGGCAATTTAGAATAATTGTGCTGTCCAGATTCTGGGATCACTGAGTCAATAGGAATGCACTTCCTGTAGCTTCTGAGGCAATTTAGGATAATTGAGCTGTTCTGATTCCGAGACCACTGAGTCAACCGAAACTCAGTTATCTGTAGCTACTGAGAATTTGGGATAATTGAGCTGTCCTAAGTCCCAGAAGAATGTGCTTCGATGACCAGTGAGATACAATCAATGGAATATTTAAACTGCCATCAAGGGAGTATTCAATTATACATAAGTTCAGAAAATCAAAATAACTCTTCTATTATTTTAGCAAGCAAATGAATATAGAAGCCAAATAGCAGGTTAAATTAAGATTAAAAACTGCAGTTTCTACCTGAGATAATTGCTACCATACTTCAGTTCAAATCTGTATTGGAATGAAGGTGGCTGAATAAAAATCTAGGTTCTCTCTCATTCTCTTTTGTCTACATAACCTAGTTAGTTGCTCAAGCAATTATTGAAATTTAATTAAACAGAGAGTCACCATTCAGTAAAATTATTCTGTATTTACTTTATACAATGGATGTGGATTTTTGCCATACAGAAAAATTACATAAATTGACTCTCTAATTGAACAGCTGTTAAATTTTGGCAGGATTGTGAGTGTATAATTGTTTCTTCATTGTATTGATATTTTCCACTAGCCTCTGAAGATCCATGCTCTATTCTCCTCTACTTTCTCCTGTTCCTTTATGGATGTAATCCATAAACTCCTTTTTCCTCTGGCTTCTGAGATCAGACAATGGAAACACTGGCAGGACATCAGAGGCAGGAATGAGAGTGAGGTTCTAGTATTCCTTTCCCAGGCTCCCTTCCATTTAGTTCATTTGCAACACAAAGAGTGTTCTCTCCAGATAATGACCTTTTTGAAACCTTGATCTCAGGCTTTTTCAGTCTCTACATAAATAAATAAATTTCTGTAGTGTAAGCCACCCAATCTCTGGTATTTTGTTATGGAAGCAAGCTGGCTAAGGCATCATATATAGTTTCTCAAGCTACATGAATTTAAAAATTGCCAGAACTATTTGCAAATATAACAAGTTACACTTTTAATGTCATAAAGCTACTTCTACTACTATTCATTACTTTTTTTTTTATGAACAACGATGTCAAAGAGGCAATAATTTCTTTGGTCACTTTCACTTTCATCATCAGCATTAGTAATTAATTTTCATTTTAGGTCCACTTTGGAGCAATACCTTCCACTAAGTTCTCCACTGCTTCTCTACAGGTGCTGCATATGTACCAAGTGGAGAATAACAAGGTTCATCAAAATGTAGATGCCGGGTGGTTGGTAGGCACCTTTACTAGCTAAACTATTTACTCTAGCTAGCCTCTTAGATCAACAACCTACCTGACGTTGTCACCAAGTATCACAGATGTCTCAAATCTAACATGTCCCATATTGATTTTTTATTTGGCCATCCCAAACTCCATTCTTCACCATTGACAAAGATAAACAAAGACCTTAGTTAAAGTGATAAGGATGAGTTTAATCAGTAATGTACTATAAGTAATAGGAAATTAATAACACCAATAAAAAGAGTCCAGTGTGAACTGAACTGAATTTCGATTTTTATAGAGGAAATGAGGTATGTTAAAGGTAGAAACCGGAATAGAGAAAGGCAAGTTGGGTCTCTGTAGAGTGAGGGAAGTGAAAAACCACAAAAAAGCAGGAAGAGCGGCTTAGTCCTAGGAAAGTCATCTGGGTTTCCTAACTGGTGCTCGTTGCAGTGAGGCTTCTACCCTCTCACAAAAACCTGGAGTCAGGACCCTGTCTTCAGGTATCGGCTGGACCAAACAGTAAAGTCTTTCGGAAGCCTTGAGTTTTGTCTAGTAGGCATTTTAAGGAAGCGAGGGTTGTCGTGGGAATGCACCTTTGAGCTGTCAGAAACCATGTCAGTGCTCGTCGAAGCCTTCATAGGCAAGGATTAAGGCCTAATCAAGAAGAGAGCTCAAAAAAACCTGATTAAAGTTTGGTCAAGGAGGGAATCTTTGTCACCCTGTCACCATGTCACCATGTCAAGGGCAAATCCAAAACAAACAGTAATCCATGAGGGTCTATCTTAAAAACAGAAAATAATCTCACCACTTCTTACCATGTTAACTGCAGCACCCTGGTGACTACCAACATTTCTGAATTACCAACAGATGGCTAAGAGAGCCTCTTGCCTCTACACTAACCCCTTCAGTCTACTGGCAACAGAGTTGAGTGATCCTTTAAAACTAAGTTATACCATATCTCAATAAGGCCCCAACCTTTAAGTGTCTTCTTATCTCACCAGAGTATAAAATAAAGTCCTTACAATGACCCATGAAGGCTCTGCTGGTCTGCCCCAATATTCCTGCACTGTAACCATTCTTATGCCTTCCACTCTACCTCAATCCTCACCAAATGCACCGACCTCATTCCTGATTCTTAACAGCCTTCTGCCTTGGGACCGTAACTCTAGTTCTGGCTGGAATATTCTTCCTGTAGGTCCAATAACTACATGTGTAACTCATTTGTGTCCTTTAAATCTTTGCTCAAACCATACCTTCCTAAAGAGGTTACTTTCAGCATCCTGCTTAGTACTGCAACTTACTCTGTCACCTCTCTAACCCTACCCCTGTTTTTATTTTCCTTTTGTCCCATAGTTTTTACCATCTTCTAACATAATATATAATGTACTTATTATCTTTACATAGTATTGTCTGCTCTTCCTGTTAGACTATAAGCTCCACCAGGGCATAAGCATCTCCCCAACCCCACTGATGGATTTTTTCTTCACTAAACTAGTAGTTTTACATTGTGGATGTTCAATAGATATTTGTTGAATAAATACATTACTTGACCTAAGTAAACTTTCTTAGTGATATAAAATGAGCTCCATGAATGTTGTTTTGCATCAGCTGGGTGTGGCTATATGTCTTGTTACAGTATTTGGCACAGAACATAGAAATTATTTCTATGACATGGGTAGGCTCTGGCTCTGACGCTGAAGTTTACTGAGGAGCAGTACATTTTATTCTTGTCTCTCATGGCCCTGTTTCCCCACCTGTAAAGAGAGGGAGAAAGAAAATATCCACATTGCCTTAAAAGAGAGGTTTGGCTCCGTGTATAGAGTGTCAGCCTGCGAACTGAAGAGTCCCAGGTTCGATTCTGGTCAAGGGCATGTACCTTGGTTGTGGGTACATCCCCAGTAGGGGGATGTGCAGGAGGCAGCTGATCAATGTTAGAAACATAGATGAGAGAGAAACATTGATCTCTGTAAAAGATCAATAAAATATATTAAACATTGATCTCTGTAAAAGATCAATAAAATATATTAAAACAAAGAGAAAATATTCACATAGAGGGAAAAAGATAATGAGGTGGCAACAAATAGGAAAGGAGACCATAGTTACATCAGTGATTATATTGTACTGATAAATGTAATGGATAAGCAAATATCTAAACTTATAATAAGACCAAAGACTACCAAGAATTGGAAAAAATACCACAAGTAGATATAATCACGAAAACTTTGTAGTGATCAGAAAGCATGGATCCTGTGTAAGAGAAATAATTACACAAAATATGGCAAATATTAATAAAAAACATGCATTTTACTCTCTATTTCTCTACTTATTGACGAGCCATTTTCTACTCTTTAAACCCTTTCCTGTTATAATGTAAACTAGAGGCCTGGTGCACGAAATTCATGCACAGGTAGGGTGCCTAGGTTTAGAGAGAGAGATACTGCAGACTGGAGTTTTAAAAAGCCTGTCTGTATCTCATATGGTAGTGTACTGGAGGTAAAATAATTTTCCCTTTACTCTTTTAAGTTATGGGTTGAGATCAATCTCTGTAATAAAAAAAATAGATTAACAAGAGAAAAAGCCCAGAAGTTTATTGACATGTATCCTCATGCATACATTGGAGATACTCAGGGAAAAAATGAGTAACTCTCAGAGGTGAATTAGAACTTCATCTTAAATACCATCTTCAGCTAAAGAGAAAAGAAAAAGTGTGGGAGAGACTATAGAAAAAGCACAATAAATAAGTGCAAGATTTGTTATGTTGATTTCAGTCTCTACTTTCTCCATTTCTAATGGTGTCTTACAATATGAGGGACACTTTTAGAAACTTAGGTCCTGCTTTTGGACAAATAAGCGGGAGAGTAGAGAGTTTTTATTATTTCTTTTCAATTGCCTTCAATTAAAAAAAAATTATGTGAAAGTGGCATATTGGGGAGTGGCATATTCTGTGACCCTTTAATAGAAACTCTGGGTAGCTCTTTGTCTAAGAGATAAATTGCTAAGAACTACGAAGGATCTGATATTTTATCCTACTTGCAAGCTACTAAGTAGCCTGCTACAGTTTCCTAGAAGTTGACAGAAGGCATGAGATTGCTCTGTAGGAGACAAAGGACTTGATTGATCACAGCACAATAGGGAGTGTGAACTTCAGACTCTCTTAGATTCCTCTGGCTCCCAAATTCTAGGAGGCAAATTGGAGCTGCTAGGCAGGTGCTGCACAAGCATTGGGTGTATATTACAATAGAATGGAGGAATTTCACGCTTAGTCCTGCTAGCAAACTTACCCAAACATTAACATGGAGGGAGAGATGATCTGCTATCTTCCAACAATCTCTCTGCCCTTGAAGGAAATACTATCCCTATGCTGGAAACTAGAACTTGTAAAAATGCAATACGACTCCCATCATAACACAAATATAACGCATCCGAAGGCTATTGTACTGAAGAGAAGATGCACAAAAATTCTGACCAGAGATTTAGACTAACATAGTAAATATAAAACCCTTGGTGCTTTCTGTCTTTGAATATACAATTAATCAATTAGAATAAAATGTTACAACAATTTGTTTTCCTTAGTACTGCTTTATCACTTAATACTTTTATAAATCATGTGTTCTTTCCTCTTATCATGTAGGTTTTACCACACCCCTCTACACTTATTTGTGCCAATAATTTAATCTTATCGGCTAAGGTATTTTTTGTGTGTGTGTGTTAGAAGTAACACACACTTTCTTAAGAGTGGCAATCTTCCTTTCTCTTTGCCTCTTCCTGATAAAATTAGGTTTCACAAGGTTCAACGAGTTCCTTCTCTGTAGTGTTAGCTTAGCAATAATTACTCAGCTTTGCAAGGTTTATTTCCTCTGTTAATAATTAACACTTCCCCCCCCAAATACTTTTTTTGTGTGGTTGTTTTATTCAGAAATAACTCAAAATAACGTCATCCTGATTTTTTTTTTTTTATAGCAAAAGCTACAGCTGTCTTTGTACTGTGTGTGTCTTGTCCTTTTAAAGCTGGGGCTACAAAATAAATTTGAATTCCAGAGAAAAGCAGAACTGTCAACTACTATTACTTAATAAAGCAAGTAATTGAGCATTTAATTTTTGCCGGAGTGAATACCTCTCATGTAACATTTGAGGCATTTATAACAATTCCTTGTTCACAAGGAAAAGGACATTTAACTGGATTTCCTATGTTTTTATTTCCTAAATCTGGCAACTCTAGTTACTGTTCATAAACTACAAATAACATTCTGGTAAATTCTGACATCAAGTGGGTATTAGCTCGAAGCACCCCTCCCCTTTGGCGCAGAGGTAAAGGTTTCAACATTTTGATTGTGACATCCACGCTATGCAGAAACAAATGGGAGTAACTCTGCAAGGTTTTTAGATTCATAGATGCATCTGAAGTCCGGTTTAAAACGGTGGTTAAAGAAGCACTTAGGTCCGGAGAGCTTTTCCCAAAGAGGGTAGATGCACCGCGGCAGTTTTCTACTTGGGTCCGTGAGGAGAGCGTGACACCTGGGCGAGCCAATAGGAGCCGAGCAGGAGAGAGCTGGGCGCGTGAAGCCAATCAGAGACAAGATGGGCGGGACTAAGAACCCGGAAAGGGGCGTGCCCCCAGGGGCTGGCCTCACCCAATCGGCGCCGAGTGGGGCGGGGCTGGGTTCGGGCAGTGGGCGGTCTCCGGGAAGCAAGGGCGCAGCGGGTACTCTGTCAGGCTCACCTGCACCTGCACCTGCACCTGCGCTTGTCGCCGGCAGGGCGGGCGGACGCGGACTCGAAGGGTGACGGGTGACACTTGATCCGCTCGTCATGGCCTATCCGGGATACGGAGGAGGGGTGAGTCCAGTCCTCTTCTCGCTCCTGCCGGGCGTGGCGCCCCTGCTGGCGGCGCCGGGGGACCCGCGCCACCTTCGGCCCCTGAATGTTCCACCTCTTATTTTGCCTCTTGGATCCGCGGTCCGAGGTGCTGGGAGCCGGCCGGTCCGGTCCCGGAGGCGTGTTCTTATGGAGCCAAGAGTGTGATGTGTTTTCAGAAATACCTTTCCGGAACGGCGGGGGGTGGGAAAAGCACTCTTTTCTTGTTCCAGTCATCCTTTGTGCCCCGCCCCCAATGTGTCCCTCAGTTTTGCTAGACATCCTCTTTCTGAATTTTTTGGACCACTTATTTTCCGTCCTTATGAATAAATTAAGATATGCTACATGTCTCCTAATCTTTACTATTCTGCTAAGGGCAATCTGTTCCTAGACTTTTTTTGGGGGGGGGGGGGAGTGGGAGGGTTACTCTTTTCTTACATAACTCTTTATTTTGCATCACCTTTGAGAGTGGGAAATTATAATCGCAATATCCTGGTGGCTAGCTGGCCAGCTTTTTTCTTTTCAGAAAGTAGCACAACCTTCCGTATTTATGTCAGGGATCTCCAAAGTGAGGGAGCACGCTTTGTATGAACACGTGCACGAGGGACAATCCATTGGGCTGTGGGTAGAAAATAATATAATTCCAACTTTAATGGTACTTGGTTTTTTTTTTTACCCAGAAAGAGAAATTGAGCTTTACTGATATTATTATAGGTTTTGGCAGTGTTGAAAACTTGGCCTAAGTTCCTCCTGGCCCCTTCTACTTTAAATGCCTAAGGAAGGCAAGGCCTTCTTCAACAGTTATTCAAGGGAACACAAACCCGTGGGACTTTGACAATGTTCGCACTGATATAAAATACGGGGAATAAACTGAGGGATGAAGCAGAGACATTGGCTTCTCAACTTGTTTGTTCCTTTCAGCTTATTGTGATATATTACAGTTTATATGTACAGAGTTCTCTGGCATTGCAGATTATATAGTAATTGAGTCAAATTAAAATGACCCAAACTGGATCCGTAGTTTGAAAATTTCTGGGAAGAAACTAGGAATCCAAGATAATATTAAGGATTCAAAAATGTGTAAAACAACGTGAAAATGACATTGCCACCACTTTTAAGTCCAAGCTGTTTTTCAGTCATGTTACCAGATAATAACTCTGACCATGTAATAGTCAGCGTTGGCTCATTTGACACTACCAAGAAGACAACTTGAAATACGAATTTTTAAACTGTTTTTATGGATTGTCCTTAATGACTAGGAGCTCTAGTTCTCCCTGTGGATCCTTCTATGTGGGTCTTGGGCTTCCTTATGCTGGCTTTACTCTTAAGAGAGAAACAGAGACTGCCTCTTGAAGTCTTTAGCCTAGAACGGACCTTGGTGCAATTTCTGCTGTATTCTGTCAGTTACAGCTGACACAGGCCCAGTTCGGATTCAAAGGGATGGAGAAAGTCTGCCTGGCCTAGGGAAGATGGCAAATAATTTTCTTTTTAATTTAATTTAATTTATTTAAATTTATTGATTGATTATGGTATCACATAATTGTCCTCATTCCCCCATTCCTATCCCAAACCCCTCCCCACATATGGCTCCACCCCTCTGTTGTCTGTGACCATTGGTAAGGCTTATATGCATGCACACAAGTCCTTTGGTTGATCTCTCCCCCTTTTACCCACTCCCCTACTTGTCTGTACAAAAAGAAATTGACAGCCAGTTTGAAATGCAATTGCCATAGACTAGAGCAAAGAATATCCTTACGTGATATTGTACAATGTCATAATGATTTTCCCCAGATCTGTGTTACTCCCATTACCTATAATAGTCCCTTGTACCCTTGGGAATCAAGAAGCAAATACTTTTCAATCATCTTTACTCTGACCGCTACCAGCTCTCATGTTTTTGGATTTGGGGGAGTGAATGCTGCATGTCAGGAAGGAAAGAGAGGTGGAAGGTTATTCATAAGGTCAGGTTCTTCATGTAATATAGCTTGCCTGACTTTAGTTTAAAAAAATGTGTTCAGCTGAAACCGGTTTGGCTCAGTGGATAGAGTGTCGGCCTGCGGACTGAAGGGTCCCAGATTCGATTCAGGACGGGGGCATGGACCTTGGTTGCGGGCACAACCCCAGTGGGGGTGTGCAGGAGGCAGCTGATCGATGACTCTCATCCATGTTTCTAACTCTCTATTCTGTATCTCTCTCCCTTCCTCTCTGTAAAAAATCAATAAAATATATTTTAAAAAAATAAAAATAAAAAAAAAAAATATGTTCACCTCTCAAGGAACAGATGGAGATGCTATAGTGAAGTGTTCATAGTCATCTTTAGGCATCACCTCAACATTAGCTTTTCACTAATATGCTTAATTTAGTTTGACCTCATTTCTTATAACATATTTTTAGTTTTCTTCCTTATGTGAATCTTACAGTGGTAAGGGTCTCCAGGAAGCCTTACATTCTTGGCTAGGCCCTCAGACTTGTTTTCAGTCCTTGTCCTTGGAGGCCTTGGCCGATGCCTAGGTGTTGGTTATTTCTACATGTCCGAAGAGCAAAAGCCTTAGAAATTTTGCTAAGCTGTTCACTTGTCCTCAAATATTGGCCTGGAAATTTCCTTAAAAATATTTTTGCAACATTTTGATTATTTTGATTATTAAGGTTGATTAAATTATCCTAGCCTACATTTTTAGAAATAGAAAGATTTTTTTCTCCCTTTAGTCAACATTTATAACATATAATTTTAGAAGAGCCATTTCATCTACATTTTCAAATATATTGGTAAAAAGGTATTCATAGCATTGCTAATATATATATATATATATATATATATATATATATATAATTTAAATTATATTTGTGGTTAAATACTCTCCTGTATTTTAAATATATTTTTATTGATTTCAGAGAGGAGGGGAGAGGGAGAGATAGAAACATCAATGTTGAGAGACTCATTGATTGGCTGCTTCTTACACAACCTGGGCAAAGGCCAATGCTCTACCCACTGAGCTAGCCCTACTAGGGCCCTTTTACTATTTTCAATCTGGTCTGTCCACCTCTGCCTCTTCTTTTTAAAGAAGCAACTTTTAAGCAATTACATCTATTTTTTTTTTTTTTACTGTTTCCTTTCTTGTACTTCATTGCTTCAGAATCTCTATATGTTTTCACCACCTCCTGAGGACATTTCTTGGAACTCTAGTACTTCCTCCATATTTTTGCTCTTACCACATCCCTGCCCAGGTCTTTTCAGAGCACTGCAAATAGTCTCTATCTTTTATCTTCTTTGCCCTTTATTTTAATCTTTTTTTTTTTTTTTTTTTTTTTTTTGCCTCTGGCAATCTCTACTGACCCTTAAAGAATGCAAGTGAAGTTACAAACTAGCAGTTGAAAAATAGTCATGGGAATGGGAAGCTCAGCTAGGGTATATTATCACTAATATTGTAATAATTATATATGGTGTCTGCGGGATAGACTTATCTGAGAGATCACTTTGTAAGTTATATAAATACCTAAGCACTACGCTGTACACCTGAAACTAATATAATATTAAATGTCAACTGCAATTAAAAAAAAAAAAGTCAAAGCAACACTATATGAAAAAAAAAAAGAATGTAAGTGAAAAATATTTTTGTTCAAGTAACATATGATTCTGGAATCTAATGAACAAAATGAACTAACAAACAAAATAGAGACAGACTCACGGACAGACACCAGGCTGACGGGCTGTGGTGGAAGGAGCTAGGTGTGGAGGAGGGTGGAGGGATTGAGCAAAAAAGAAAGTGGAAAAAAAAAAAAAAAACTCTTGGAAGCAGACCACAATGTGGTAATTCCCTGGGGTTAGGGGTGGGGGGGGGGATGGAGGAAGGTAGAGGAGGGTATGGTGGTGGTGGGGGGGTGTGCTGTAAAGGACAGAAACTTTTCTTGGGATGGTAAATACAAAATACAGTGTACAGATGATGTTTTGTAGAATTGTGCACCTGAAACCTGTATAATTTTGTTAACCAGTGTAACCCCATTAAGTTCAATAAAAAGGAAAAAAACACACTCAAAATGGAATAATGGACAATCTTTATATTTCTTTCTCCTTCACACTAAAAATAAATACTGAGTAAAGTTATCTTTTAAAAGTTATTAATAATGTGTACCAAGGTCCAATTGAAAAGAAAAGAGGAACCACAGATATCGCAGGAGACAAACAGTAGGTAGCCTCTGGGGTCATACTGTCTATTTTTGAATCATGATCTACTTCTTACTAGTTATTTGACCTTAACCAATTCAGGAACCCTCCTGAAGTTTCAGGTCCTCAATTGCAAAAAGGACATAGTACTTTTATTCCTCATAGAGTTGTTGGAAAATCAAATCACATAATAGATGGAAAATACTTAGAACAGTAGTACCTGGGATATAAAAAGCTCTCAAAAATATTTGCTGTGTATTATTATTATATTCTTGTTGTTATTCTTAGTTTTGAAAAGGATCATGGTTAGAATTATCAATTTATTGATCTGTTCATTGATTTCTTCCTTTAACTTCTTTTTTTGATGGAGCGGGTCTTTTACTCCTAAGCTGTTTCCCTTGATTTATTCACAATTTCATTGTATTTTACCATGTATTCTTTTAAGTATATGTCTTGAGTTATACTACTTGTTAGTTTTTCTGTAGGTGAGTTTGCTCACAGTTTTTATTTTTGTTTATTTTAGTGTTGGTTATGATAAACACTTTTTCCAAATTATGCGTCATGTCCAACTATTAGATTAAGTTCTTAGTTGCTAGAGATTTTTTTTTCTTTCACGGTTCTTTTAATTCTGGATAACATATTAATGCATGGAATTAGGCCTAATTATGGAACATCTAGCATTTTGGAGCTAACACCTTTTGTGATAGTGAATTTGGAAGCTTGCAGTAACTCTATTCCTGTACTGCAATGGACTGCTCATAAATATTTCCTTTTAAAACAATGTTAGTAGATAGTAGGTAGCATTTTGTGATAATACCTTTCTCCTTTTTTACTCTTCTAGTTTGGAAATTTTATTGGTCAGATGCCAGGAATGGGACAGCCAGTGCCAGTGCTCCCTGGGGGCTACCCCGGGCACCCAGCTTATTTGAACAATTACTCCTCAGCCGAAGGCCCCATGTGGACATACTTTACCGCTGTTGCTGGACCGGTGAGATGCTAAATACACTGCACAAATGTCAGTTAAAAATGATTGCTGTTTAAAAGACACGCGCACTTTTTTATTTATTTAGTGTATCATTAGAAATGCATATCAAACTTGTATTTTAAACTTTTCTAGACTAATTTTCTTCCTGAGATCAGAGACAAGGGTAGTCATTTTATTTTAAAAAGTCTTCTAGCATGATCCCTAACACATAGTTCTTTTAACTAAAAGTGGAACCAGGGAGCCAGAGAGGATTTGGAAAAAAGATATCTACAAGTACAGACTGGTGACATCACTAAGTTGCCATACCGTCAAGTTCTATCTTGCTCCAGACTTCTTGTATAAAACAATAAACCCTTAGTTGTTTAAGCCCCTTTAATAGCATTTTTTATTGTTTGCAGCTAAATGCAATCCTGTTACATTATACCATTCTTATTTGCAAGGAAGTTTTGAGTGATCTTACTGAGAATAAACATGTTATATAACTGATTATATAATAAATTCATTTTATAAAATTACTACTTAAGACAGGAACTGGACATATATATATTTAGAGACTTTTATTTGACTTCTGAACTATTACAGTGTAACAGTTTTCAACAATGATTTTCTGTGTTTGTACTGTTTGATAATTGCCTCAATTTTTCCATAGTCTTGTGCTTTTGTGTAGTTAAACTCCATGAAGACATGCTCTTGCAATATTATCCCTTACCAAGTTGACACTAGGAATATATTAGTCATTAAATACATGTGTTGAATGGGTATGTGAACTATTTCATTTTTAATTTTTTAGTTCAAATATTTAGACAATTCTTTTATATGTTGAATTTTGCCTAGCTTTAGGATCAGATGTAATATCAGACTTACATATTATGGTTCTACAACCCAATTGCTGAACTCCCCTCTATAGCTGTATTCTTTTTTTTTTTTAATAATTTGTGATGCTCTACTACAAGAAATGCCCAGTTAAAGCTTTCTGCAGTGTTCCTTTTTATAGGATGATGCTTTCTGAACAGTATTAATTCACTCATCAGTTTATTTGAGGAAATTCTGATTTGTACCTTTATAAACACACAGCATACACACATGCATACACACACACACACACACACACACACACACACACAGATCATGCTTTTCAATAATAGAAACACCTGTAACTTTAGTATGCACACTGCTTCCACTTCTGAAGTGGATGCAGAAGAACTTCAGAAATGTTAGACACAGCCTGGAATTAGTGGAACTTATTCTCATGAGATCTTTTGTATTCCACAGGGTCCATGCACACATTCCTCATTACCTTTACTCTGCTGTATTTCCCTCTTATCACTTAATATCATCAAATTCATTTATCCTTTATTGTCTTTCTCCCACCACTAACATGTAAACTGTCTGATGGCGAGGAATTTGTTTTGAACAATGTTACGTAACTAGTCCTATTAATGGTGCTTGTACATAGTAGGTTGCTTAATAAATATTTGTTAAATGAATTTCTTATTCTTTTTAATGGAAGATACTTGTTTAGTTATTTTTTCTTCATTTTCTCTACATACTTGATTTCATGATTGCTCCATAAAATTAATTTCATCTTGTATGGATTTGTTCTAAAATTGTTCATTTTTGTTGATTGTCTTTTTGACCATTAGATTTTTCAATATACTTTCGACTTTTGGTTCATAAACTTATTTTGCTTGAAGTTCTTGTGTATTTCCTCCCTTCTTCTTTTGGTCCCCCTTCTATGTACTTCCTTTCCTTCCCCTTGTCATCCTTCCTTGTGTGGTGGTTTTGTGATTGTCCCCACCTCAGTTGTGTCCACAATTTAAAATATGGCTGATTTTTTACAAGAACTATTTTCTAACTACAGAATTTAAATTTTTTAAAATGTATTTTAATTGAACTTTTTGGGTTACATTGGTTAATACAATTATATAGATTTCAGGTATACAGTTCTACAATACATTTAAAATTATGTAAACAAAATTATAAAAACATGCATGACAGACAGACATCCACTTAGATGCTGTGTAGTACTAAACAGTATTACATGGTTGGTTCATTGAGAAGAAGTTTCCTTATAAGGAAATCTAATCTAAAGATCAGAATATGAGCGTTTGTAATAATTCTTAGTCATAGTTTTCCTTTCAAAGTTTTTTTTGATGTTGTTGTTGTTTCTTTGGTCTCTTACAAAGTACGTTTTAAATTTGTCCCCTTGATCCTTTCACAGAGCTATTGTTTTGCATTTGGACAATGTATTTGATGCCTCCAAATAAATTATTCTCCTCTGTATTTTTAAAAATACAGAAAATAGGATGAGGTACTGAAACCTGAGACTCCTCAACCTGTTTCACTTTCAAAATAAAAAAACCCCATATTTTCCATAAGTTCAAAGCAAGAATGTTTGGGCCATAATCAGAAGATTACTAACAAAATGTACGGAACTATAAAATTTTGCTGGGGTAATGGTGTTGGAGGGAAAATATATTTTCTCCTTCAATATTCATTAGAAATAATCTCCCCCCAAAATAGGCATGAAAGGCAAGTTTTGAGACTTTTCTGAAAAGTCCTATTGTAGGTTTTTTTTTTCCAATTAATTTAAGTAGAGGTCCAGTGTTTCTACCAAGTATTACTTTGAGCTATTATTGTATAGGATGATTATGTCATTTTCCAGTAGTAGAAAAAATTATATTTGAGATGCTTGAAAAGTTAATAGATTATAATTCGATTGTGAAAAATTACTTATAGTTCATGATGTTCTGTCATATGCCTTTGCTATAAAAGTCATCTGTTATTTTGTAGTTGGTAATAGAGTAATATTTTGAAGAATGCATATTTATCGGTTAGTCTAGATTGACAGCATTTTACTATGCATTTATATAACTGTACATTAAATCAAGTCATACTTATTTTAACAGGATGGTGAAGTGGATGCAGAAGAACTTCAGAGATGTTTGACACAGTCTGGAATTAGTGGAACTTATTCTCGTGAGATCTTTCCCCCACCTCTGTTGAAATTGGAATAGGAAATTTATATCCTAACATTTTGCACCCATACTTACAGTACTTTACAATGTTTAGTTTAAAGAGTCGAATAATTCTTCAAAGCTTGTTATGAAAATAACTGTTCATTGTTCATTGCTATCTCCCCAGTGTTAACCACTCACAGGGGAAATATCTTTCAACTTTCTCAGCTGATTGTTTTGAAATTTGCCTCCGGATCTCAAAATAGCATGCCTTTTAAATCACTGTTGCTTTTCAGTTTTAATGATTGTCTGTAGAGGTCTACTATGGAGGAGGGGGATTTAACTCTCCACCTTTAACTCACCCTTGGCCCTGCCCTCCACACAGGAGTCCTACTCATCCTCTCATCCATTCAGCACAGCTATATAATAATTTACATTAGGTCCATAATCAGCATTTGCCTTTTTGTTACTATCTAAATGCTCTTCTTGTGTCTTGTGATAGGTCTGATTAAATTTCCATTTTATGTAACTTTCATTTCCTGAAATTAATCATCATCTTGGAGCTTTCTGTTGTGCTCTACTCTGCAGAGCTGTCACACTGGCATCCCGTCACCATCGTTCTCGGGAGCTGTCCTTCTCTCTCTCGAGTTGGATCTTCCCTTTATCTCAGCTCGTCAACTTTTTTAATTCTATTAAGTATAACATTAGCTTCCTATTAAAAGAGCTCATCTGAGGTGCTTTCATTCTGTCCTCAGAATTAAACGAATGGCCAGGTGTAGAATGCTATTTCAAATAACTTTCACTTAGAATCTTAAAGGTACCGTTGTTTCTAGCTTGCATTGTTGCTCTGTCTTTATGTTTCCTGCCTATATGTCATTTGTTTTTCCTCTCTTGAGGCCTGTGAAATGTTTGTTTGAAGTCTGGTGGTTCACCATGATGTGCCTAGTTGTGTAGGGAACTCAGTAAGTACCCCCAGTCTGGGACTCATTTGCTGTAGTTCTGGGACATTTTCTTCAGTTATGTTTTCTCTATTTTCTCTTTATTGTAGAATGCCTGACATTTGGAATGGATCACTATTTTCTCCTACTTCTTCTTTTCCTCTATTTTGAGAGGACATTTCCATATCTTTATTTTCTAAACTTTCTATTGAGTCTTGTTTACTGCCATCTTCTTAAAATCCAAGAGCATCTGTGTGTTTTTTTCTTCATGAAGTATTATCTTCCATGATCTCTCTGAGACTTAAAGTTCCTTTCTTTCTACATAATCTTTGTTTCTAACAGATTGCTGCCCGCCCCTCCTTTTGCCCCCCATTTGTTTGTCTTTTAAATTAGGTGCTTTTTCAGGTGTCTGGTGATCCTGGGATGCTCATTTTTAACTAAAAGGCTGGTTAGAGGCTGTGAGATCATGGTTAGAGTTCTGTGTCTGATGGTTAGACTGGGCAGTTTGTTGTACAACACTGGGTGTTAATATCTTTAGGGTTTCATTTTGGGCTGGTTGTCCAGCTGATCTGTGTGGAAAGGAGGGGGAAAGAATCAGCAGGGCTCTCAGTCTTTTGTAAATTGTCATTTAATTGCCAGCTAGGTAGCCCTGTTCTGGAATCTTGCAGTCTAGAGATTTCTCCAGGGAATAAGACCCCAGACTATGCTGAGGTAGGAGCAGACAAAGCCTTCCTCTGAACTGAGGCCAGGAGGCGATTTAGAACTCTAAATGCTCCTTAAGTAGACATTCAATCACTCCTGTTTTTATTTTATCTTCTCCCATTTAAAGAAGTATTGCCAATTCTTAAACTTTTGGGGCCTTTTCCTGGATAAATAGGCTGCTTCTCAGCTGTTGTTATTGCAAATTCAGGAAAAACACTTTCTCAGAACTAGGTTAGTTAACTCACATCCAACTTGCAAATTTGGTTCTTCTATCATTCTCTTTTTCTCTAAAGGTTTATGACTTTTAAAAAATCAATTTAGTCTCTGTTCTAATGGAATGTGGTGTGAGGGAGAGAGGAACTCTTTTCAATTTTCCTGAAAATTCTCTCTTCATTTTTTTGTCAAAATATTTAATTTGATTAAATATTTATGTGTATGTGAAATCACAAAACACAGACTATTTGGCTCATAGTAAATGCTCATTGATTATCTGTTGAAATTGTCAGCCTTAAAATACTTTAACCATCTATTCTAACGTTGATTAAACATTTAAAGAAAATCAGCTATTAAAGTTTGTGGGATGTTTTATAGTTTTTTTCTTAAAGGATCTAAAACTTAGCTGAAATCACTTGTTTCTTTATAGAATTTCAAAAATATCAAATAGTATAAAATAAGCCAACTTAATTTTAAGTATTTTTATTTATTTATTTTTATTTTAATGAGCTATTAGCTATGAGAACTTTGTAAGCTTACCCGTGCTGATATGTTTTCTTTTTCAGGGCTATGATATAGTTTGAGATAAATCACATACTATTTGAATGCAATGACAGTAGGATTTGAGAAATTAAATTCTACTTAGTGAGTCCTCAGTTATGGTTCTGTAATTACAAAAGTGTTAATATTTCTAATAAACCATAATTTTAAGATAGTTTTATATATCCCTTCTTTCTTTTTTTGCCCCCTTCCATCTCCCCAAGGGGCGGGGGGACATTTGCTTCAGCTTAGAAACTTCTCCTTTCTTACTTAGTCAAATTGCAATAAAACTATCCAATGATTTACCTACATCCATTTTCATCTCACTTTACAGTCTGATCATGGTAAACTAATGTTTCTGAAATGAAGATTTTAGAATTATCCCTCTGCTTCTTAAAATGCTTCAGTGACTTATATTGGTCTAAATCTTTAGGTTGGCATTTAAGACTTTCATGATCTAGCCTGTCTTTCGGATGTCATCATCTGCAACTCCCTCACATATACCCCAAGCTTTAACCAAATTGCCGACTCCTTTAAGTGTTGTAATTTTAGTATATGTCAAATGCCTACTTAAACTCCACTTGTCATTGTATTAGGAAGTCTAAAGCCCTCCTCTCCTGTGATAGCAATTTTCAGTTACTTTATGATTACTTAATTATCTAAATCCCCTTATTAGATATGACTAGTTTGAGGGTAGCAATTTATTATTATTATTTTTATGGATGGCTAACATCCCAAGTTTGCTGATTGGGATGATTGTATATTTTAGGCAATTTTGAATGTGTTAAATTGACAATAGAAATTGTCATAATCTTACATAGATTAAACGGAGCAGACTCTAATTCAAATAATAAATATGTTTTATAGCCTTCAGTTTGGAAACCTGCCGAATTATGATTGCCATGTTGGATGTATCCTTGAATAAAAATAGAAAATGCTATTGAATAGTTGCTTTTTCATATTAAGGCAATTGTTGATTATAAATCACCACAGTAAGCCAGAGTTTAAAAATGCTTTGTAAGATTCTGTTTAAATTCCATACTTTCTCAGTTTTACATAGAAATCTTTTCATATGCCGAATTTAGCTAACTCTTGCAGTAACATCCTAACATTTTGTGTGTGTGTGTGTGTGTGTGTGTGTGTGTGTGTGTGTGAATGATTTGGAGTTTTGGGTTAAGTAAATTCTCTTTGGTATCAAGTTTATTTTTGTTAATAAAACTGTCAGAGAGATTACACAGGAAAAATGGGATTTAATGAATTCAAAGAACTTTGGACAGCTCTTACTGCCTGGAAACAAAATTTCATAGCTATTGATCAAGACCGAAGTGGCACAGTGGAGCATTATGAGTTGAATCAAGCCATTGCTGCTATGGGTAAGAATATTAAAATTCTTTAGCATCCATCCAGGTTATCTTTGTTCTTTGATCAGATGGATCTTAATTGTTTTAATTTTTTTAAGTAATATAGTTTTTCAGCAATAAACACCATGGTTTTTTTTTTGTTGTTTTTTTGTTTTTTTCTTAAGTAGTCGAAAATACACACTAGGTCCCCAAATACCTCCAAATTAGAAGTATGCATTTTAGAATATTTTTAAATAATTTAACTTTATTTTTTATCAATCTTTGATAAGCTAAGATTCTAAGTCTACTTTCTTTCAAAAAGTGATTATATACAATGGTGTGTAACTTGCTTATAGCTAATGACAGTTTTCAGTAGATTTAAGTGTTTTTCTCTTTATGATTTTATTTATACTCATTTCTGAACAAAATACATTTGTAAGAAAATTAACTTCTTAAAAGTTAAAATCTGAACCTGATATACATTATTTCAAATTCTAATTTAAATAAGTAAAAACTGGTGATTTTCTTTGTTTTAAAATGGACATTTTAATTTAATAAATGGCAATTTTAGGGACAATCCTAGCTATACAAACTTGTGCTATAGAACCTTAATAATTAGTGGATTAAACTTGTTCCTTAATTCAGTATAATGTTGGAACATTAATATAATCTTTTGCAAAAAAAGAAAATAGCCAAATAATTTACATATGCATTTGAATATAACAAAGAACTATTCTGGATTATTCAAATTTAAGATCTTCAGATATATTTAAAATATTAAATTTATTTTGCCAAGAATGTTATGGGAGCTGAAACCGGTTTCGCTCAGTGGATAGAGCGTTGGCCTGCAGACTGAAAGGTCCCAGGTTCGATTCTGGTCAAGGGCATGTTACCTTGGTTGTGGGCACATCCCCAGTAGGGGGTGTGCAAGAGGCAGCTGATGGATGATTCTCTCTCATTGATGTTTCTAACTCTCTATCCCTCTCTCTTCCTCTCTGTAAAATATCAATAAAGTATGTTATATATTAAAAAAAAGAATGTTATGGGAAATATTAAGAATTTTATCAATACCACATTCAGATCATAACTTTCCAATTGAAAGCTCAAAATGGATTTATATATAATTAAATTAGTTTGCATGTTTTATTTGCTTCTATTAATTTATACCTTTTATTGAAGCAAGTTTCCTGCATTTTATTATAGCTACACATAGAATTTTCTCCAATTGCATTTATATTTTTGATTTCCCCTTTGAATGAATTAGTATTGTTTGTTGAAATCTACTAAACCCAAGTAATAATAAAGACAATACTTCTAGGCTATCATTCTTTCCAATAAAGTGCACATATCTCATTAAATACATTAAGACCATCTGTACAGATGCATAAAGTATAATATATTGATTTATATTTCTAATTATTTTTAAATTTTAGTTTTAGATATATTTTAAAATGTGAATAATCAAATAGTAATACATGTATAGAATTTACAACTAAATACACATATAATGATCCAAAACTTTTTACTGATAGGAATATGCAATAAAAAAACCTATATAAAAAAATACCAAGGAAGTAGTGATAAAAGTCTGAAGAAATAGATTAAGAGTTATGGAACATAAAGGAGTAACATTTTCTATTTTTTCCCTCTGAATAACCATGTTGTCTTCAAATTTTCTCTGCCTTTAAAAGATACTTGTAAGTAAAACATTCAATGGAAACTATAGGATTTGAATGCTAGCAAAGATCACTGTGTAAATTTTGCTCTGATGTTCTTTAAAGATCCATAATTTACAGAATTGATAGGTGAAGGTGGTCAAAAGTGCACATTCCCAATTATAAAGTAACTCATGGCATTGTAATATGCAGCATGGTGACTCTAGTTAATAATACTCTAATTGCATTTTTGAAAGTGATTAAAAAGTAGATCTTAAAAGTTCTCATAAGAAAAATTAATTTGTGTTATGTGTTGTGACAGATGTTAACTAGACTTATTATGGTGATCATTTTGCAATATATACAAATATCAAAGCATTATATTGTAGTCCTGAAGTATAATGTTGTCAATTATACCTAATAAAAAATAAAATGAAAAATGGAAAGATACCTGAAGGATAAAAAGATAAAATAAAATTAAAGGCTTGAAATATTGAAGCATTAAAATCTATGAAATACCCTAGACATTATTTCAAAATCAAATATATAAATACACTAGAGGCCGGTGCACAAATTCATGCACATTGAAAGGAAATTAATTAGAATATTTTAATATCACTATTCACCCTTTCTCTATAATGGAAGTGTCAACTAAATTCATGATTGACAATGACAGATTGAAACACATATGTGTGATTGGCATTATAATAAAAGCCTAATAAATATATCCTATATAATAAAACCCTAATATGCTTTTATTATATAATATATATAATATAATCTGGTTGTCCATTCAACCAATCAAAGTGTAATATGCTAATGTTATGCTAAGGCCACTCAACTGCTCACTATGAAGTGCACTGACCACCAGAGGACAGACAGTCTACTGGTTGAGCAGTTGCTCTGACATGCACTGACCACCAGAGGGCAGACCCTCTGATCAGTAGGTTAGCTTGCTTCTGGGGTCTGGCCAATTGAGACTGAACAAGATGGGCTGGACACACTCTGGGGCTCTCCTATGGTCCCTCCCCAGCTGGCCAACCTCCCATGACCCTCCCTGGCCTGATTGTGCACCAGTGGGGTCCCTCAGCCTCGCCTGCACCCTTTCATAATCCAGGACCCCTCAGGGGAAGTTGGAGAGCCAGTTTCTGCCCAATCTTGCAGGTCAGGCTGAGGGATCCCACTGGTACATGAATTCATGCACTGGGCCTCTAGTATATAGATAAACTTGCTTAATTAGATCTGCTTTCTGATTTAGCTTTTTTCAGCCCCAAAGTTTAGCACCTCAACTTCTCTTTCAGGTAATTGTCAGAAACATGCAGTAAATATCAACATGAAGCAGATTATTATTGTAGATCCCACAGGGAGAACAAAGGGTAAAATGTTTAACTGCAGCAGTGTTTGACTATATTCTGCACAATAAGAAAAACTGAAGTCATTTTTAAGGTCCACCATTTCTTACTTCTTTTTAGTCAGGTCAAATTTCTAAGCTTTCTAAATCTCTGTTTTCCGGTTAATGAAAAGAAAATAGGATTCCACCAAGTCTCCTATCTACCTACTCCAGGATTTCTGTGAGTAGGTAGATAGAGGATCAATGAGGTGAAGCATGGGAAAATGCTTCACAGATGTTTAGTTAAAATGTTTCCACCTGGCTACAAAGCAAGTCGTGTTCCTGGCTGAAGAAACTGCAAGGAGGCTAGTTGCTAGGAAGAGAAAGCTGGGCATTGCTATGTGACATCATTACCTGGCACCCACAGCCACCGTTTCCGGGCAGGGATGAGGGCCACATTTTGCGCTATAGCGTCTCGGCAACATCAGCTGCTATTTGGTGGGCTATCGCTCTGGGGTGGTGGTGGGGCCTGTGTCTCACTTGAGTGTTGCTTTGTGGATGCCAGGTCTGTGGTGCCATTTCTCTGTAAATGGCCAGTATGTGTCACCCAGCTCCTGCATTGAGAGTCTGGCCCTTGGTGGTCAGTGAGCATCATAGCGACTAGTCAGACTGTCAGACACTTAGCATATTAGCCTTTTTTATATATATAGAATGTATATTTTAATTCTTTACCCAAGGATATTTTCTCCATTAATTTTTAGAGTGGAAGGGAGGGGGGAAGACAAAGAGAAACATCCATCTGAGAGAGACACATCGATTGGTTGCCTCCTGCACGCACCTTAACTGGGGCCAGGGATCAAGCTGGCAACCAAGATATGTGCCCTTGACTGAAATCAAACTCTGGACTCTTCTGTCCACAGGCTGAGGCTCTATCCAGTGAACAAAACTGGTAAGGGTTCAAAATATATTTTTAAAAAGACAAATAATAATTTTTTAGCTTTGACTTTATTAGGAAGCTGGATTTGTGATATTTATGTATCACTGTTTTTTTTTGTTTTTTTTTAAATATGTCTTTATTGATTTTAGAGAGGAAGGGAGAGGGAGAGAGACAGAAACGTCAATGATGAGAGATAATCATTGATTGGCTGCTTCCTGCATGCCCTCTACTGGGGATAGAGCCACAACCCAGGCATGTGCCCTTGACCAGAATTGAACCTGGGACCCTTCCGTCTCCAGGCCGATGCTCTATCCACTAAGTCAAACCAGCTAGGACTCTACCACTATTAACAATTAATAGTTGCTTTGATCAGTTTCGGTATGAATGTGTTTTGTTTCTAACATTGTGCTTTGCTTTTAACATGTTTTTTATGGAATGCATTTTGAAAGTTAATTTATTTATGACAATTAACAAAAATGCAGTGCTTGTTGTGGTCTTATGTGTTTAGTATTAGAAGGTGTAATTTATCAATCTCTCTCTTTTTTTAGGTTATAGGTTGAGTCCTCAAACCTTAAGTGCTATTGTTAAACGTTATAGCAGGCATGGCAGGATCTTCTTTGATGATTATGTTGCCTGCTGTGTGAAGCTTCGGGCTTTGACAGGTATAGACCATTTAAAAGTGGGTACAGTTATTTTTCTTAAGTAATGTCTGTTGCTTTCTATAGCATGTTTATATAATATTTTCCCCTTTATTCACTATTAAATCTAATCAGAGTGTTAAGGCTTTAAAATTTTTGGAGTATATGTAGTGAGAAATAGTTATAGCTCAGTTTCAGAGTTGTTGTTTTTTTCTTGTCTGAGAAGCATAATCAGGATTTAATTGAATATGAAATTATTAATATTTTAATACATGGGGACACTTGAGTATTTGGAACTATAGATTTTTCAATTATAATAAAAAAGTAATTTGTTTATTTAAAGATTTCTTTAGGAGAAGAGACCATTTGCAACAAGGGGTTGTGAATTTCATATATGAGGATGTGAGTATCTTGTGTAAACTTTTAATATTTACACTATTCTAGAAGTGCTCATAGTTATCAAAAACTGTAAAGTGATCACTGGTACCAATACTGTGATAATATATTTTGTAGGCCATGTTCTTTTTTATAAGATCAAATATTGGTACAGATACCAACTTGACTTTATAGTAAACATAAGATATATTTTAAAATTTTATTACGGGTTTTTGGCAGTTTTTCTTCCAAATCATTTTTAAGGGTAAAACTACCATTATTTTTATGAAGAGTAGTTTACTTGGGGTAATCTTTCTTAGTTCTAATAAAGATAGGAAATTTTCATATATGATTATAAAGCTATTCATTTCTCATTTCAAATAATTGCTATTAACCTGAATCTAGTTTTTTAAAAAATCGATACTATAAGAAAGTTATATTTCCAATGTTCCAATGTTTTAGTGTTTTTGTTTTGTTTTTATGTGGAAGTTACAGGGTCAACATTATCCTACTAGCATATACTGGTTGAATTATAAATCTTGGAAAATCAAAGTTTATCATCTTGTGAAAATACTTTTATGGAATATAATTAATGAAAAACAAATGCCATTTTGTTGTTACCAGCTGGTGATTTTGCTTATTTATTAGTTTTTGCAGGGCACGATGACAATTTGAATATCTAGAATTTGAAAACTAAAGAAATACTGTGAATGTTTCTGCTTGGAAGAAATGAACTGGACTACTTTAAATTGAAGCTTTGAGGCTTTTCATTTTTCTACCTATTAAATATATTCCCTTTATAATATATATATTCTATATATATATATATATATACACACACACACATATGTATATATTATACATTTAGTAAAATGTGTTTTTATTTTAATGAACAATTCAAAGCAATAAAAGAGATGGTTTTGTATTTGGGATGTTTTTGCTTTTAGAAAAGTTTTCCCTTGATGGATATCTATAATGTCATCAAATATTGGTATATGATTAATTGATCTGTATATCTCTTTGCCTTAATTTGAACAATATAAACTTGGAGGAATGTACTTATTAGATTATATAAGGAGCCAAATGATGAAAGCCTAGATAACACTGATTTAAACTTATCTGAAGGTTACAGATTTTGCTTTCAGTTTTTGTTTGTAGTTGTTGGTGTTTGAAGGTAAGCTAGAGGGGCAATCCTGGATTTTGTGCCATATTTGTTATAGGGGTTGTTCTTATTCACATTATCAGAGAACAAACTTCAAGGTCTTTATCTGTGAATAATAAAATTGTAGTTCCTAAAATTTTATCTTAAATCACCTTAGGTGGAGCATAAATAACCTATAGTGAAATAAGACTACAGGAGGCATCATTTTTCTTTTTTTATTCTTTATATTATATTATATATTTTTCTTCAACATAGAACATGTTTTATTGTTTTCTATGAAAAAAAAGTTCTTAATAAACAATTTTTCTCTCTGAGCTTTATTTTGTTACTAAAGACATAGATAACCTCAAATGACATCTTTTTCTACATCTAGATTTTTCTGGAAATGACATTTTTAATGAAATATCAACATTTAAATTATTCCGTTAAACTAAATTATTTTTTATACATAATGCCAATTGTTTATAAAGTTAAAGAATTAGATAATTTTTCACTTTGTTTAAATGTTCAGACATTATAAATTTGACTTTCTTGACAACCTTAACTGCTGGTTTTGGTGTTCGTAAACCAATATGTCTTTTGAGCACATCTGTGTAATGTGGCGTACAGAGCATGGTAGACATCACAGTGATATTTCTGTGTGGTATTACTATGGGAATTGCAAAGTTGGGTCACCAGGTTTTTAGCATTTAAAGTCCCTGGTAAAAATTGCTATAATGAAGCTAGCCCCCTTTTTGGCAACACATTAAGTCTTTTTCAATGAAGATTTAATAAACATATTTTAACTGATTCTCTTCCTTAGCTTAAAGGTAAATACAGTAGTCTCCCCTGATCCAGAGTGATACATCCCAAGATCCCCAGAGAAGCCTGAAACCATAGATAGTACCTAAATCTAAATATACTATTTTTTTCTATACACACATACTTGTGTTAAATTTCATTTATAAATTTAGCACAGTAAAAGATTAAACAGAATAAATATAAAATAGAACATTATAGCAATATACTGTATTAAAAGTTACGTGAATGTGGTCTCTGTCTCTCTTAAAATATCTTACTGTACTGCACGTCCCAGGAGGGATGATCTGGGATGACTCGAGATTTCTTCACACTACTCAGAACAGATGCAATTTAAAACTTATGAATTGTTTATTTCTGGAACTTTCTATTTTATATTTTCAGACCATAGCTGACTTCAGGTACTGAAACCATGGATACTGTACAAATTGACTTAATTTTAATATGGCAAGTGACCAAGTTAATATATAGTTTTTATAAAACTTTTTAAAAAATATATCTTTATGATTTCAGAGAGGAAGAGAGAGGAAGAGATAGAAACATCAAAGATGAGAGAATCATCGATTGGCTGCCTTCTGCATGCCCCCTACGGGGGATCAAGCTCACCACCCAGGCATGTGCTCTGACTGGAAATCAAACAGTGACCTCCTGGTCCATAGGTCGATGTGCAACCACTGAGCCACACCAGCCAGGCCAAAACTATGTTTCTTAAAAAATGGAGGATTAAAAGTAGAATAGTGAAAAAAATACACAACATTTTATAAACGTATAGAATGCTAAATCAATATTCATTTAAAAAATCCTGGAAAGGACATAATTATAGTCATTTAATTATCTAAGTGATAATTTTACATAATTAGTTATCAAATTCATTTGGTCAGTTTTATAAAAATAAATGTATAAATAACCCATAATTTATCCTCTAGCTGTTAAATTTTTTTTGGAGCATATATTTGATAATGTGAGGGCATTATCTGGGCCAGAGAAAATACAGAATTTTAATAAAACAAATTGAAGTTAATATTGAAAAAAAACACAGAATTTTAAATAGAAGTATTGTAGTAAAAGCTAATGTAAACACACTGTACATCAATAAAGATGATAATATGACTCAGCATTCTAGAATCTTAATATCCTGCTTACAGGTGGTCAAGCTACAATGCTCTTCTGAGGTAAATTACAATTTCCTTACTTGGAGTCTCCTAGCTGAGGTAAAACTTTTTAAAATGACACGTGATGTTTGTATACGTTTCTGCTAAATGACATTTAGTATTAGAAGTCTTTACAAAGTCCCCTAAATCTGATTTTCAACTTTTTAAATCTCATAGCACATACAAACTATTCAAATTCTGTGGCACACCAAAAAAGTATATATATTTTTTTGCCTATATGACAATAAAAATAGGCATACTTTTGATTCATTTACACTGGACAATATTGGCTGTTGTCATTTTTTTATTTTTTATTTGACACGCTAAGGCAGGGGAAAGGCCAGCCAGTGAGCTGTATAAGACCCCCAAATTCAAAATCTGGTCTGGCTCTGCCAAGCATTAGGGGATGAGATAATTAAATGTTTGACCAAATATAGCAGCCTAATGCTGAAATTGATAATTTTCTAAGGTCTGAGGATGATGTTATAAATATCCGAGTGGCCCTTGGTCGAGAAAAGGTTCCTCACCCCTGCTCTAAGGGGAAGGAGGTCTGTGGCCCTGACTAGACAGTCAGGTATGGCATGTTTTTAAAAATTCTTGCAGCACATCGACTGGAAAGTGCTGCTCTAACTCATCCTTTGCTATAGGTATTCCTGGGTGTATAAGAATGCGTTTCCATGGGCAGACATAGTTTAGAAACTCTCATCCTCCTCAGGGAACTTGAGAAATCCCAAGGTACATGAAAGCCTGTTAATTTTATTTGACCTAGTTTATTCCAAACTCTTTTGGACACAGGACCTCTTTCCCTAGCAAAATAACTTTCCAGCCAATCCAACTTCATTGTGAGGCAACTCCTTTGCATTTTAATTAAATAGATAATCTTTTAAAAACATTAGGCATAGAGAATATTTTACTGGGATTTTTACACTGAAATGCAATTCACTCAATTCAATGTCTTAAGATAATTGATGTAAACCGACATCCATCACTAAAGTAATAAATAGTTTTGTGATAAACATGACTGGAATATTAATATGTCATACTAATATAATAGATTGTACTGGTTAATTCATGCCCGGTTTTCTTATGGTATAAATTATTGAATAATGTACACTCTTAATTCTAAGTGCTTTTATTTATACAGTACACATGTTTCCATGTCATTTGAGAATTTTTTAAATAAACATTCAAATAGCTTGCTGTAAATTTTAGTATCATACAAAAATCTGTTACATATATATTATGAGATGCTTCGATTCAAATAACAGTGCAGTAATTCACCTATGCCTAAAAAACTGACAAATAATTAAATGTCAGGTATTCCACTTCTATGTTCGGTGCCAGTTTACACGTTTTGAGTTACATAAAAGGGAAATAAATACTATTAGAGTGTTAATTTGGTCCACTGTAAATGTAATCTTAAGGACTGTGCTCATTGGATCTATTTCAGCATGCATTCAGAAACAAAAAGTCATACAAATATCAAGTGATATGTTTATTTCCAGAAAAGACATTTACCCTGGAAGAGAGTAGAATTTATGAATGTAGTTTAAAGTTTGTGCAATTAAAAAAGTAACAAAAACATCAACTTGTGATTATTTCTTTAAATAAAATATACAAATCAAGTTCATTTGTAATCTTTGGGCATTACTAAACTGGACAAACAAAATAGATACTGTTTGTCAGAAATGTGCTTTTCTTTCTCCTTTTATGTTTGACAACTTCATAGATGATATGTACTCTCCTATTTGTAGCAGTTTTCTGAGAGATTAAGAGCAATACATTTGTGGAAAATCTGGTAAATTAAATCTATGGAGTAAAAACTTTATAATGCAACCATGGGTGTTTTTTGGTCATGTACACAGTAAATTAAGCACTTTGAAATAAATGAACAATGTTAAGGTATGTCTAGACTTCATAATAATAGGTGATGCAAAAAACAAAACAAACAACAACCCCATTTTGAACTGTTACAGTGATGAATGCAAAAAGGATCTTAAATGAATACTTTTCAGATATTTGTGGTCTAGAATAAGGTCATGATGTCACATATGTACATATATTAAAATCATTTTGTAATTTAGAATACTGAGCACAAAATTTCCAGCAAAACACCAGAAAACATGAAAATTTTCTGCCTAACTCATTATCAGCTCACAAGTGAATAATGGGAAATCTTGTGCTTTTAATGATTTCTTGCCTTTTTTTTTCTATTTATTTTTAAAAACATATTTTACTGGCATATAAAATAAGAGTCTTATATTACTTAACATTCCTTTTGCCCAAGTTGCTTGGTAATATGTAGCTTTGTATATTTGCGAGCATTCAAAACTCAGCTGTGCTTCTGTATATCTGAATAGACAGTAAGTAGACCTTGGCAGCACTTCTACATAAGTGTGATGTGCGAAGAGTTAGGGAAGGAGGGGGATCCTTGCCTGTGTGCTACTCATTGTTTTAAGGTGTACATACCCCTTTTGCAATATGAGATGGTGGCAATTTGGAAAGTTTACAGGGAATGAGAAGGATTGGGTTTATGTCATCATGTAATAGCTTGCCAGGAATAAGTACCTTCTGATGACATTGTGGGGGAGGGGAAGGGAGTGCCCAACTTTTTCTATTAAGCATAATCATATAAATATGTACTTTACAGATGCATGCATACAGTCACTTGCATTTTAGTTGACTATATTTAATTACATTTTATCTTGCTATGATTACTGAAATTTCAAAGGATAACCTGAACAGTGCTAGTTTGATTGTTCTAGAAACATACTAACTAAAGATCTATATTCTTTGGAAAATTATAGGCCTTTTTAAAAATGATCTTAGGTCCATTATTTATGCTTATATGCATGCATGCAAGTCTTTTGGTTGATCTCTTACCACCCCCCTAAGACACTGGGCGGACGATGAGGGCATGTGCGGGGGTATGGGAGGCTGGGGGAAAGTCAAAAGGGGGAAAAAAGGAGACATGTGTACTACTATTTGTAATACTTTAAACAATAAAATAAATTTAAAAAATGATTTTAGGATTAATTGAACTTTTGGATGCATATTTCATTCCCAATGTTATCTAAATGTAGGACTCCCCAATTTGTTCTTATAACAAAAGACTTTAAGTTTTAAAATATTAAGCTCTTTCATACTTTGAATCTTATTTTATAATCAGCCTCACTTATCAATACAGCTTTCTTCTAAACTGTATTTGGTTTAAAAAAAATAAACTGTATTTGGTTTATCTTTTTCACTTATCCAATAGGAAATGTTCTCTTGGATTTCTAAACCTTAAAAATGAATGGTAGGGATTCTAAACCACTAAACAGACTAAACAATCCTTAGCTTAGAAAATTTCCACATCATGACCAAAAAATTTTATTTAAAAGTTTTACTTGAAGATAGTTTGATGTTTTTCTTAAATAACAGATTAATGATTCCGGGATGGGGGGTAGGGGAATTAAGAATGTATGAAACTTAAGCAAATGAAAATAATATTCTCAGGATATTTTCTTCTTAATGCAAAAATAAAATGAATCAAGTATACATTATAATAATTTCGTTTCACATGTAAGTTAATTTCTTTAGCCATCATAAGTTTTAAGTAATCAAATGTTTTAGTAAATAACTATGTTATTCTTGATAGCAGTAATAAAAGGAAAATGTTTTTGTTTCTTTAATTTTGATTTAATGCTTTTAACTACTCAGTCCAACTTATTAGTGTCCTAGTGGAACTCAATAAAACTGTACAGGTAGATACACTGCTGCAATTATGTGATATCATGAAATACATCAGCACCACCATGCCCATACCTGGTACTGTGCCTAGTGAAATGTTGGAAATAGTTGGCTTCTCTAATAAAAGTATCCTAACTAGCTATTGAGATTTACTTTCTTTTTCCCCAAAATAATTTGTTTTTACAAATTCTTGAGTTTTCATGTATAAATAGATGAGAAATTATATGCTTCATTCTTAAATTATGTATATATGCTAAATTTTCAATACAACTTGTACACCTTTAGTTACCAAAAATTTGCAATCATTTTTACATGAAATTTACATTTTTATATTTACAGTTATTTGTAGAAGGTTATTGCAAAACTAGTTGTGCAAGTAGATTACATTGTCAATACCACATACTAATCTTTGAAGAAAATATTTGCTAAAAAATAAATATTTCTGCACAGAGTATTTGAAAAGCATCATGGTTTCATGCTGCCTTATGTGCATAAAGACTGGGGAATAGTATGTGTTTGGGTAGATTATTTCATTATGTTTGAAGCATTCCAGGGAACTTAACTATGCAACTGAGTTTCTTTATAACAGGTAATTGATATTTTCAATGAGATCATACATTATTTCTTAAAATATATTCCTTAACTGGCAAACGTTCTGTTACACATTTCCTATCAAAATTTTAGAAATACAGATTTCAGCTAATTAAAATAAGTAGGTGCCTAGAAATCCCTCAATATTTTTATCTTAATATTTGAAAAAAGGGTGACTTGTCATTTTAAAGCTTTTGCAGTTATGGGGGCAATTTGATGAAGTTGTGGAGGAGTTCATTATACGATTACTGATCCTTGAATTTTACTCCTAAATAAAATAAGAATGATGGAATGGTATGGAGTATTTTTTTTTGTACAGTCAAACAACGTAATGTCAACATAAAAAATATATATATATAGTTTAAATGCTAACAGTTGTGATTATTTTCAACTTAAACAAAACAGGAAGTACAAAGAATATAGATTAAATATATAAAATCATAGGTGTCCAAAATTATTTTGTATTGCTCAAAATATAAAATATAACTAATGGAAGTCACAGATGTCATGGCTTAACATAGGAATTTAAGTTTTGACATTACTAGTAGCTTTTCAAGAATAACCATGTTAATATTGCCACTTTATATAAATAACAATATTTTATTGGGATCGTTTCTATAATAATTCTTGCTATTTCCATTTAAAAGTTTGATTATGATTGTAGAACAATTAAATTGGTCAGTTGATTGTATTCTTAACGTCTGTGTTCTTAAAACTATATTTATCTAGATGTTTTATTCTATTCATAGTAATAACTTGTTAGTTTTATTTTATTTTTTAATTTAATTTTATTTTATTTTATTTTTTATTTATATATTTTAATAGAGTCCAGAGAGAAGAAGGGGGAAAGAGAGAGAAAGAGAAACATCGATGTGAGAAAGGAACATCCATCTGTTGCTTCCCACACATGCCCCGACCTGGGATTGAACCCACATCTGGGTATGTGGCCTGGCCCGGAATTGAACCCATCATCTTTTGGTGCACAGGGCAATGCTCCAACCCAGCCACACTGGCAAGGCTAATTTGTTAAATAACTTCCTGTTAATAATCTCTTCCAACCCCCCCATGTAATCATTTATATGAATAAGCTTTGTGATCATTTCATGCAGCCAGTTATTAATAATTCATGTCTTCCTGTGAATTTTCTATGTTGCATATTCTTAAAACAAAGTGAATTTGTACCATAAAAGCAAGTATTTAGTCTAAGCTGGGCACTGGTCAATCACAATGCCTAATTCTTTATAAAGCATTTAAAAAATAATCTTTTTAGTTTTGAAATATTAATATCACTTCATTATAAGTTAAATAGAAACACACACACACACGCACACAAAAAGAACAGCTTTGATTGAGAACACTTGAGAAGTGAAGGGGAGAGCTACTGCCTACCTAGAAAACAATTGCAATACAAATAAATGTAGAATTTTATGAATGTGGGACAAGGCAATATTTGACAAATATTGGGATGTTGTAGCAGAGGAAATGTCCCTAACACTGGCGTTCTCCTGCCCTGAGCAAATGGATCTTGGCGAGTTGTGTGAGAATATTTTCGCAGATTTTTAAAAAATTTGTTCAGTTAATATTGGTTAATGTCTTTCATAGATTTTTGTCATAGGGTGTAAATGCGATCAGTGTTGAGTAGGGGAAAGCAATGGAAGGTTTTCAGAAGACTGTCTGGTTCTACTGCACTTCCACCATAATATCACCATCTCCTTGATTGTGGACAAGTCACATGATGATCTCCATTTTTTTTACTGCTTTATGGTTTGCCAAACATTTTCACATAATATAATATATATGGTGTCCCCAAAAATATATACACACTTTTAGTAATTATTCCAATATTTTTTTCAGACTTAATCCTTTGGAATAAATACTTATTGAAGGTGGGTATATATATATATATATATATATATATATATTTTGGGGGACACCGAATTCATCTCTTGAAGATATTTAGGATATTACCTCCATTTTTATAGTTTTGGATACTGGGGTCTTTGAGAGTTTATCATGAGAGTAGGTGGAGAAGGTCACATTTGAATTCAGATTTATCATATTGAATCTTGCCATTGGCACCATTTCACATGAGAGCTTAAGCTGTCTAATACAGCTGTGTATAGTGAAGGAGCAGGCCTGGTTGCCTGAAAAAAATAATTTTAACTTGAAAATTCTATTTTATGAAAAAAAAATAGACTGTATTTTCTTTCAAAATTGTATTTTGAAAATGTCTTTTTAAACATCCATTTGGGAACTATATCCCATGAATGTAAAGAGGTGCTTCCACAATGAAGCAACCTACAGAATCCATTCTGGTAGCAATGAATTCGACAGATGGCCTTTGCATCCTGGGCCTTTGCTACTGATTCAGCATAGATGCATTTGTAACCATGAAAATCATACTCTATTATTGAACATAATAAATATTACTTTAAAGCTCTAAACCTAATCAGGACAAAATACAATTAAGAGAGATGAAACAATAGCTACATTTGTGTTTTTCTGAGTCAAAAACTTCAGTCTTGGTAACAGCTGTTTAGTTGGAGACAGCACATTGTGCAAAAGCTAAATTAAAAATTATTTATTTTTCTGATTTAAATGTCATGTTCCTGCATAAGAACCAAAGAATCTAACATTTTTTGAGCACCTACTATGTGCCAGAAACTTTAATATATGGTATCTAATTTCCTCCTCAAGCTTCCCCAAGGCAGGTCCGATGATCTCATTTTACAGATTTAGAGAAAAGATTTGAGGATATTAATTAACTTGCTTAGGGTTACACAGCTATGAATGAAAGAACTCACACTGATTCCCAAGATGGTCTGACTGCAGAGCCCATGCTCTCATTGTTCATTCTTAAAGTTTTCATGTGCATCTGGATTTTATGGGGAAGGCCTTCTTAAAAAGATTGCTGGGTCCCACCACCTGAGGGTCTGATTTAGTAGGTCTGGGAGGGGCCCAAGAATGTGCATGCGTCTAAATTTCCAGGTTGTTGGTGCTAGTGCTGCTAATTTGAGGACCACACTTAATGTCATCTCATCTTGTCTTCCTAGTGACTCTGAACCCACCTGATAGACACATTTGTTTTACCACAAAAATGTCATTGGAAACCTAATAACATTTGAATTATTTAGTAATTTATAAATGTTTTTATCTGAAATAAGAAACCTGGTTAAATATAGTGATCTAGTTTTGATTTTAACCACAGATAAGCAATCTAAAGATTTCACTATATTAAATTAGTCAATGTTGTAATTTACGTTTAGCAACTAGATTTACTGCATTCAATTTTCTAACCATGGAAATTGTTCAGGAGAAAAGATACTGTCAATTATTATTTTAGATATGGTGACGAGGTGACACGTTTTCTTACACAATATATGATGGGGCTTTAAAATAACATTTGGATAAGACATTGTTCTTCTGGGCATTATGGAACCATTGCTAGAGATCAAATTCCCAAAGGACCTTGTAAGCAACTGTGATACCCGCATATTAAACGAGGCATCTCATGCCACTCTGCCCTCACTGGGTTTCTTATCCCCTCATTTGGAGAATTGGTAGGTCAACTGTGCTGACCAACCATTATAATGGACTTGAGAAACTCTGTCCCAAATGTGCCTCTTCCTTCCTATGCTTGTTGAATGAGTGGTTGTTAATTTTAAAGCATGCAAGAATATTGCTTCAGCACTTTTCACTCTTGGTTTTCTTGTTAACTAATTAGAGCATGGGTCTCCCCTGCAGGGTAAAATTATAAGTCTAAGTATTAACACTCTGCTAAGCAATTAATAACAGTAGGAAACATCTAACCCAAATAACGTTTAGATTTTAGATGGCATTTTATTTAGGCCTGGGGACCAGGTAGCAATATCTTTAGGAGGAAAGCAAAAGGTATTATGTGAGCACTTTTAGTTACCCAAAGGGAGAGCAGTTGCTATACTGCCCTTAGCATTGGCTGTAGCAGGTAAACCCTGCTTTCAGTAGGGTCCCACGATGGAGGGGTCGGACTGTTTTTGCTACGTCCCATGAGGAGTGACAGTGATTTTAGGCATTAGGTCTTCGGCTGGGACAAAGGGATGAATTTTGTAAATTAAGATAACTGCATTGGTCATCTATAAGGCATTTTAACCATTGAGTCTTCTGACATTTTTGACTGAGTAATGGTATCTTTATGTTGCTCGGCTCTTTTTAAGCTCATGTCTTGTGGGAAGGGATCTTCCTAATCCTAACTCTCTGACTTAGATTTTAATATCAAGCAATTGATTTCTATAAAGGCTAACCAAAAAAGGTTTGTATCATGCTGCAGTTTAAAAAAGTTGGATGCTTGCATGCTGTCCCCCATCTTCCCATTCCTTCACGCTCAGTTTTTATAGAGAAGCATAGTGGCTTTATGTGGAAGGGTGGATTTTTTATGCATGCCATACCAAATGTTGCCGCTGAAGCATTCACTAATCAAACAATCATATCTAACTCCCTCACCTGCCAAATTCTCTCTCCCTACAAATGAACAGTCTCTGGTGAATTTATTTTGAATTTCCCTGGAGCTCAAGCTGGCAATCCTTATGAAATTTGTTGCAGCTGCAAAAATGTGCCTAAATATGGAAATAAAATCCCTCAATCATCCTCTGAATTAGAGTTAGCCTTTTCTCTCTCCCCTGTTTGGCACCCACAAATGTTCGTTGAATGAGGGAATAAAAGCAGCAGTTAGTCCCTAAGTTTCTATGTATAAAACACCGAATAGTTTGGGAAAGCTGGCTAAAATTTTTATACTTCTACTGAATTGACTGGTCATATTGCCATCCGTACTTGATTACAAATGTTTTGATGTTTCAAAAATTAAGCAGGGATTAACATGCTCATGCCTATAGATTGTTTCCCACATAGGTTAGCAATTTATGTGACTGTTTAAAAATATATAGGGAACCATTTAAGGTTACTTTAATCATATTTTAAGAAGAGCAATAGTTTTTGTTAATGTAAACAAATTGCTTGTATTTGACAAGCATAGATAGGATAGAAATATATTATATTTAATAATGTGCACAGGTATAGTATTTCTTTAAAATTATATGAGTATAAGAATTAGTGAAGGACTTAGAAAACTTCAAGAAATTTCAAATTTTTGTCCAGAAGAAATGAATATAATGCTTGAGCTCATAATATGTTTAAATTTGTACTCAAATGAATTGAAAAATAAAGCAACTTAACTAGAACTTGACTAATCAGAGTTCTAAATTAACTTGCACATTTTTTTTGTACCTTGATTTTAAAAGCGGTTTAGGCCTCCCTCCACAAAAGAAAATCTAACAGTTAAAAATATTAAGACATTGCATTATGAATGTATTTTAATATTCTGATGGAATATTAAATGGAATATATTCAGATGTTCCAATATTCTAGGGTCAATATATATTCATTTAATCTTTGATTAGCAAGTGTGTGTACAATAAAACTGGAATTTTACTGTTGGTGGGTGTGCATTTCCTTCATAGGCAAGGAAATGCACACTGTTTTCCCACAGCTGGGGTTAGAAAGCCATAGAATGACTTATACTCAACGAAAACTAGCTTTGCCAGGCAAACGCATTAAAATTGCACTTTAAAAAACAACAACAAAAAACTATGTGCCTTCACTCTTTTGATCAAGATTGCTCTAAAATATATATTAGAAGAAAGCTGTGGATATCAGTTTTTGTCAGTTACTCGTTAATAGTTCTCTCTTCCCACCCCCCAAAAAGTAGAAAATTAGAGAAACCTGCTTCTAATCATTCAAGGAAATGTGCCAATGGAAAGCATTTTAGGTAATTTGTAAATGCAGTTAGCGACAGAATTTTAAACAAAAAGGCCTTTTTGTCCTCATTAATACTTGCCTATATTCGTGCATTTAGTACTAGTATATAGTCAGAGATCTCTAACTCTAAAACTGCATTTTTTAATTTTTATTTTTTTGTCAGTATGGGGTGGAATGAATGTAATTAACTACGAATATCAGTTCTCAAAAGTGACTAAGTTCCCTTTTTCCTCCTTGAACTTCCTTGAGTTGAGGATCATCTGAGTTGCATCCGTGAACAAATTTTATCCGTTGGTTTCTAATTGAAGGCATTTTCATAACAAAGTACTGATTTAGTAAAAGCAGGAAACAGGAGTCTCCATGCAAGAGAAATTGAAGTTTCCTAACATGCACATGATTTAAAAAATAAAAATAAAAAATAAGGTGCCTTGAGATGCTGGCAGTTTTAACATTTGGAACAAAAGAGTTCATACGTATATTTACAACCTAACTGCTCAATTTTACCACACAAGCTTCAGTTTAGGAAAATATACAGTACTTTTGCATATAATGGTACCTTTGAGCCCCTGAGTCAAGTAGAGAGGATTTAAATACAAAAAGGAAAACAGCCATTAAAAGCACTTACATTGTATGTGGAATAAATAGTACAAAATGATTATTTCCCCGGAAGACCAGGATCAGAAACATGCCTATGAAGACCCAAGATTCCTGCAGTGCTGGGGGAGGACTCTGTTAAAGAAGGATGCCTAATTGGATGAAGGTAGGTTTTTCTTTGCCTCCAGGGAAGCTCTAGGGAGAGCTCACTGTCTTGTTTTAAACGTGAAGGCAAGTTGTCTTCCGAAGCTGTGTTCAGATGCACACCACTTGAGAGCGATTCTTTGGATTTGAGTTTAGATTTGTCAAGGTCCAGAAATTCAGGGCACTGATAGAAAGAAAAGAAAACATATTTTTATAATTTATTTGGACAGAATCCTAAAATTATACTCATGAAATCTAAGTATGTTCTCCCCCCCTCTCCCCCCCCAACCCCATCTGTATTTAATTAGTAATACTAGCCAACCTTTCCCTCCCAAAGGTGGGTCAAGACATTGCAAGTTAGGTGTGAGATTAGGTCAGTGGTCAGCAAACTCATTAGTCAACAGAGCCAAATATCAACAGTACAATGATTGAAATTTCTTTTGGGAGCCAAGTTTTTTAAACTTAAACTTGTTCTAATGCCACCTTTAAAATAGACTCGCCAAGGCTGTGGTATTTTGTGGAAGAGCCATATTCAAGGGGCCAAAGAGCCACATGTGGCTTGAGAGCCACAATTTGCCGAACAAAGGGTTTAGGTAATCCTGAACAATCATTCCAAGAACTTTAGTTTTACTCTGAAGTCAGAACAGAATTTATTTATTTTTTATTTTTTCATTACACAAATGACCCACACGAATTTTTCAGTTGAGTTTTAACTCAAAATTCAAGACAGAACTGGGATAGGAAATGTGGGTCATTTGTGAGGAGAGAAAAGAAAAAAGGAAGAAAAATCATCCATCCCTGCTCAGAAAATATTGTCTAAATCCACTGAAAGCAAAGAACAAAGCTTGTGGTTTTGCATGTTTCCTAATCATTCACAACTAGGGATAAATTAATTTGTACTTCCATATTTTAGAAAGATTGCATTATTTTCCATTTGCACATTTCCTCCTGTTACTAATCTTGTTTCTGTTAAAAAAAGAAAAAAAGAAAAGAAAAGGTGGGAGGAGGTTTCTATGTAAAGTAACTGATAGGGGCAGACATAGAATACTGGGGACCAACTCTAATTGTAAGAAATATTAATCATGCTCTGTTACCCGTGATTGCTTTATTCTGATTGAAGAAGGGACATTCTAACCTGGCTGGAGCTCACCTGGAAATGCAGTCCATCCTCTCCATCAGGAGCTGCCTATTAGCATGGAAAGATGAACCACCTTGTTGCAGAAACCAGAATGGCCAGCCCTTTGAAGCAGCCCTTTGAAGACCCCCAGCCTTTGCATACCCATAGGCCTTTGCAAATCACCAGACCCAGTGGGCATGCCTTTTGCCTACTTCCCCATGTAATCTTTGTCCTTCTATCCATTATTAGCAGCTGGTTTATGGTGGGGTGCAGAGCAGATTTCTGTGGATGACCTGCTGCTCTCCCATACTGCTGGCATTAATGGAATAAACGCTCATGTCTGATTCAACCCTGTCTCTGCTTCATTGGCTCAAGTAGTGACAGGGAGCATGGACCCTTGATTGTCCAGTTCCATAATCTCATTGGGTGATTCTGATTCTAAATTCACCCTGTGGTAATTGGGCATATCACGTCTTTAGTAAAAGGTTTGTCTTTGGCTTGTCCGTTACTTCTGTGTATCTAGGTTAGCTTACCTTTGAAATGAAACATGACCATCCTCAATAGAGCACATAATGTTGTTAACTATCCTGTACTCCAATCCCGACCTGACCTTGCTTTCTCCTGCCTCCATGGAATGTTCCTACCTTTCCTCCTTAATTTTAAATGCACAAATGAAGCTGCAAAACTGTTATTCCTGGAGCATTTGAGATCTTGCTCCTTGACATATGTTGTCAGTTTGGCTAAAATAAACTCTTAAAAATTCTCTATAGGGTTGGGTGTTTCTTATGTCATTATTTCATTTCCCAGAATATTTTGCACTAAATCCCCAAACTTTAAAGAAAGTTTACACGATTGTTCTGTTCACCCTTATTTAAATCACCATTCTTAGATGCAATTTGGCCATAGTGCTTAAGTTAACTAAGAATGATTTCCAAAATAGAATTCCAAGGGAATTTGACTTTCAAATTAACATAATTCAGAGGGGCTAATTTGGAGGGCTTCAGAGGCAAGATGAGGGACTCCTCTTCCCATTCTCCAGGGGAAGAAAAGGTTTAGAGATCTTTGGTGATGGTAGGGTACAGATATTTACGATTACTAATTTGGCTGCTCTTGAGCCTCAGGTCTTCTGTGTCCAGCTGCTATTTTTCTTCCACTTCCTTCCTGAGACCCTGTCCAATAATTCATCTGGTCACTGAAGAGCTTTTAGGATCAGGGCTACCTTAGCTTTCAAAGCTCTGCCATATACACCCTTAAGTAGATTGACCCTTGAAAAAAAATTTTTCTTAAAAAAATATATATATATTTTAAAATGAATCTTCTAGGTCCAATGTTATCAAACTTTAATGGGCCTAAAAATAGCAGGGAATAGCAAGGGGGGTGGGGTGGAGGTGTGGAGATGTGTAAAATGTGGATTACAGAGTCCATTCCCAGAACGGAGTAAAATGAGAATCTGCGTTTTCTGCAGCATCCCAGGCGGCTTTGATTCAGGTGGTCCCTAGAACACACCTTTCTACCCTATCCACACTCACTTGTGAGGAAGGACTAAAACTTCGATCCGTCTTGATAGATGCTCTCAGATGACTGGCTTTCATCAGGTGGATGGTGGGTCTCTGATACTCCGCTCCTGCAGTCACCATGCTGTAGGCTGGGGGGACCACCGTGGTTTGTTTCTGCAGCAATTGTAAGATGGTCTGGATGTCTGCAGTCATTTGGGATTCAAGTCTGCAGGACAGACAGAAAGGGGGAAAGACAGTCCCTAAATAGTTGATCATTAAAAAGAATATGAGAAAATTTCAGCACCACTACTGTGCATTGGTTTAATATGATTTTAAATCCAACTTTTTAATGACATAAGTGAATTTGATCCACCTGTTTATAACAAAGACAAAGTTGTAAAAATTAAGTTGTTTTGACATGAGAATGAAATTGTGTGAGGAAGCTGAAACCGGTTTGGCTCAGCGGTAGAGCTTCAGTCTGCGGACTGAAAGGTCCCAGGTTTGATTCCAGTCAAGGGCATGTAAGTTGGTTGCGGGCACGTCCCCGGTGGGGGGTGTGCAGGAAGCAGCTGGTCGATGTTTCTCTCTCATCGACGTTTCTAGCTCTCTATCTCTCTCCCTTTCTCTCTGTAAAAAATCAATAAAATGTATTTAAAAAAAAGAAAGAAATTGTGTGAGGAAAATCCATCTCTTCTGTTGTCATTGATGACATGTAGAGAAGCAATGATGGCAAGGGGATATTTAAGCTATAAATACTGAGAGTTTGTGGGGACAATCCCAGTGTTCTGGTCTGGGCAAGCTGACACCTTGCTGGCCAAAACAGCTCTCAAAGATCTTGAGGCATTTGCTCCTACTGTGGCCAAGGAGATGGTCAGCAGTGCAGCTCAAGAGTGCAGCAGCCTCAGGAAGAGAAGGCACTCCTTGTGGGCGGGTCAAAGCCATGCAGAGGCCCTGCCATAACTCCGGAAGCAGCTCTGAGTGTCTATCAGCACTGGTGTCTCTGCTCCCTAGCAATGTGCTCTAGCAACAGGGCCCTCTTGTTTCTGTGCTGGCCGCTGTGGATGTCAGCTCTTGGTTGGCCAAGTGCCTCTCCCAACTGCCTACTTGTATCAAAGGTTCCTCATCTATATTTGGAGTTTATTTCTTTTATTCCTCCTCCTTTTTACCTGGGACACTAATGCAATTAATCTAGCATTGCTGTGGAATATGTTCCTTATTTGGTTTATTAAGAGGTATTATCTTATATGCTATTCTCTTGTGAAATTATAATTCCCTAGGCAAACCTTTATTAAATAAATTGCTGGCAAAGACAAAAATCAGTCCCTGAGCATAATTTTGCCGCCCAAACAAAACAACCACCAACAAACAGAATTATGAGCCTGCTTTAAACAAGAAGAACAGGAGAGGGAGCACGGAGATTCTCTCCTGGCTGTTGCTAGCTTCCTGTCTCACTAATGGTTCTGATAAAGACCATTGCTTTCCTGCTTATTTAATAAGATCTTATCAGGAAAACAGCTGAATGGAATAGACTATATTTTTACAATGTTCTTTGTATTACATTTTCACGACAAAGCTTTATTGTTTTCAAAGTGTAAAACACACTGAGAATCTATTTTTAATCAATAATTGTCTTTTCTTTTTAATCAGGCTTTGCTCAGTTTCTTGTGAAAGTCTATCTACTCTATAAAAATAGAGATTTGGGTAGCACATTTCATTTTTTATTTTATTTTAAAAAATATTTTAAAATTGATTTTTAGAGGGAGAAGAAGGGAGAGGAAAAGAGAGAGATAGAAAAAAAAAATCTATGGGAGAGCATAACATCCCAATCAGCTGCCTCCCACATGCCCCCTACTGAGGATCGAGTCTACAACCCAGGCATGTGCCCTGACCAGGAATGGAACTGGCAACCCTTTGGTGCATGGGAGGGCGCCCAACCAACTGAGCCACACTGGCCAGAGCATGGTTAGCACATTTCTTTCATAGTGATAACAGCTGGATAATTTCTTATTTGTTTCAAATTTATATTACCTTTATTTTACTTTGCCTACCTCCTATTCACATCAAGGGTTGTATATTATTCATTAATATAGTCTTTCTGTAATGCGAAGTACTGTTAATGTTAAATTCCTTTCCAGTCTAAGTTCAGGCCCTTTGACATTTATGAGACAAATCAATGTAAAAGTTTACTTGCTTCTGTAATCCATCTGACTTGCAAAATACCATTCAGATCATTTTTTTACCCAGAGCTCAAAGTAGCCAACTGGCTTGTTAATTTTGTTCTCATTTTAAATTAAAATTCAAGGGAAAATACAAAATACAATAGGGCTGATTCCCCTCCTTTGCATGTGTTAACACCTTTTAAAAAAAGGAATTATGTGGGCATAAGAACATAAAATTTGGACCATATGCCTCTTTAGACAATTCAGTTCTCTTAACTCTTTACTGACTTGTCTCTAAATGAAAGATGCAAAGGAAAGCTAAGCCTTACAAAAATATTAAAATCATAAAACTAATTTTGCTCAATTATATACATTCTATAATTATTGAAGAGAACTTAGCATTTGATTTGAAAGGGAACAGAATAAACCTGAAAAACATGAGGAAATATTGTTTCTTTTTAACTCAATATTCATTGATACTGCAAATCTTTCTTCTGAGAAACATTATTCTGTACAAAATATAGAAAAAATATAGCTTATTATCTTCTAAACCAATAGTTATAAATTATTCATGATTCTGCCTTGTGAATGACAGAAGCTCACATTGAAAAAAGAAAAATTGAGCCATCAACTAGTTTATTTATCTACTTGTTACCTATAGGATTGATTTAATTTTTTATTGGTGTCAACTAAATTGGGTAGACTAGTTATTTTATTGTTGTACATCATTTTGTTTTCACTCCTCAAGGTCCAGCTCAAATTTAATCTGCAACCAAAAATCTTCCCTTATCTGACTCACTCAGAATTTATTTCTCTCTCTTCTGAGCCTCCAAAGAAAAGTTTTCATTCAGTCTTCATTGTAAATATTTCTGTAAAAATTTGTCCTATCACTAACAACATTTAATATTTACCAAGTGGCTTACACATGTTTATTACATTAAATTTAAAAGGATTTGGAAATGGAGCATGCAATAAAAACCTCACCACTAAGGAGGATTCAAGCCCTGATAGACAGTCAAAAATTATGGTGATATTTCTGAGTCATGTGAAACCTTCATTAAGCACCATGGTCTCAGAAACAAGATCTCTATACCATGGATTCTATCTATTTGAATCGATCCTTGGAGGAAAAACTCTATTGGAATGTGGAGTTTTACTGATTGAAACATGGTGCCATGAATGGACTCACCTCACTTTCAAATGTGCTTATCAAACAGGTTTCTTTTTTATGTAGGCTTGCATCAAGAGCCTTCCCTCAATGTGTCCAACAATTCTGGCTATTATGTCATGAACTTTGGCTATTTCCAATCAGTTCCCTATCTTGAAAGGACCAGACTCTAAAATCCTATCAATATCCTACTTCTAAAATCCCCTTCTGAGATATCACTTAGGCTCTGTCAAGATGGTAGTCCCTTCCTGCAGTGATTTTTAATACTTGGTTTTGTTTCATTAACTGGTGATAATCTGATATTTTGGGTAGTTCAATGCAGTGGTTAAATATTGCCCCCATCCCCTCTGGCCCCATTCATATGTTGAAGCTCCAACCCCCAGTGCGATAGTATTAAGATGGGTGCCTTTGGGAGGTGATTACATCATAAGGGTAGAGCCCTCATGAATGGGATTAATGCCTTTAAAAAATCCAAAGAGCTTCTTTCCTTTTTCTAAATGTGAGGCCACAGGGAGAAGACAATCATCTGTGAACCAGGAACCAAGCTCTCACTAGAAACAGAATCTTCTGACACCTTGATCTTGGACTTCCCAGCCTCCAGAATTGTGAGAAATAAATATTTGCTGTAGCTAAGCCACCATTCTATGGTATTTTTGTTATATCAGCCTGGACAAAAATACCATAGAATGGTGGCTTAGCTACAGCAAATATTTATTTCTCACAATTCTGGAGGCTGGGAAGTCCAAGTAAGACATCCAATGAAGGGGAGCATTAGTGAAGAATTTCTTATTATGCATGGATTATATTTTCATGTCTTATGTCTAGGGTATACTGGCTTCATTGGAAAAGACTCTTCTACTGAGACAAAATAATCTGCTTTACTCAGGAGGTATAACAATTTTTAAAAGTCTAGCTTGGCCTTTAAAACAGAAAAGAACAACCCAGTTTTAAAACTTTTTTTTTTTTTTTTTTTTTTTGTCAGTGAGGGGTATCATAATATGCCACCCCAAAATATGTCACGTTGGTATATTGATTATTTTGAGCTGCAGGCACTTGAAAAATAGCAAATGCAGGGAGAGGCTTTCTCTGAACCCCCATTATCTGCAGTTTCCCCCAAATAAAGTCACTTGTCACGAATCCCCTCCCTGGGAGTTTTAGCTACTAGGGAAGACTGACTCTTGTCACAGGAGAGGAGACTAGAAGTTCTACACCCAGGCAAGCTTTGTCACAAACTAGAGATATCTTCCATCTCTTTTCCTCTGGTCTGTTCATCTTTCCTAAAAAACATTCACTCTCCTCTAAGAGGTCTACACCCCCCTCCCCCTTGCTCTATTTTAAAACTGTATTTAATCTTAAATTCTAAGCCACCTTGGAAGTTATTCATTTTTCCTGGATATTTCCCAAATACACATGAGGTATACATGTTACTAAACATATGTTTGTTTCTCCCTTGTTAACTTGTCTTTTATTACAGGGGTCTCCGCTAAGAACTCAGAGTAGAGGAAAATTTATTTTTATTTCCCTCATCAGCAAAGCTGCACTGCTGTGTAAAATGAATGTTTTCATCCACTTATTCAAAGACTCACAATGCATCAGGCACTGTGTTAAGGACGAAAGAGTAGAAAGGACATGATGACAAAAGAACAGGACTCTGATCTGGGGCGCCTACTGGAGCTGACTATCTAGGGTAGAAAAATGAAGGAAGTGCATAGAAAGCCATAACAGTAGGTGATACAAGTGCTCAATACTATAATGAAGACAACAGATAAATTGCTCTGGGTGTTCTGCAAGGGATAAAATAATTATTAAAAGCTTTACTCTCTGGGGCCTCCCCACTCAAAGTGTGGACAAAGCTGGGAGCTAGTTAGAATGTGAATTTCCAGAACTATTGACTTAGAATCTGCATTTTAAAAGGATCCCAGGTGTTTTACAAGCACCGTAACGTTTGACAAGCAATGCTTTGACATCAAGTGTTAATGATTTCCCTAAATATGTAGCTTATCTACAGGCATAATATATAAGTATATAAGAACATGTCTTATACGGACCTTCACCGCAAATATAGTTTAATTGGCCATTAAAGCAGAAAAGCAACAGCAGCAAAAACAATTGAAGATAGAACATTTAAGTTTGCTTTCATTGATTATGTTCTTAATATGTGCATTTGGATGGGACAAATGGGGGTAGAAATTCATGGTTCTATATTTGAACAGAATGCTGAAGCTAAGTGGGATACATCAACTCTAGAAAGTTAAAGACCAAATTGGGTTGCCCTCTGCAAAATTGCTTCTGCCTTCTAGAGTAAAGTGGAAGAAAGAGGTGTTGGAGATAGCAGTATAGTAAAAAGGTAATATTTTGGATTTTATGTTTTAGGTTTCAAAGGGGCTAAGCTGAGTTAGGCAATAAAGTATTTGTGAAAATATTCAGAAATAGAAAGAAGTTAGTCAAAGGAAAAAAAATATGTCTAAGGACATGCAGGTGCTAGGAATATGTCAAAACATTTAATTGTTTTTTTGCTGTGGAAAAGTTTCTAATAATAATAATAATAGTAGTAATAGCAATAATTATTATTATAGTGTAAGAAAATAACAATGATTATTACTAACTAGAGGCAGCCCAGTGCATGAAATTCATGCATGGGGTGTGTGTCCCTCAGCCCAGCCTGCACCCTCTCCAATTTGGGACCCCTCGAGGGATGTCTGACTGCCCATTTAGGTCCGATCCTACTGGGCAGTCAGACATCTCTCTCACAATCCAGGACTGTTGGCTCCCAAATGCTCGCCTGCCTGCCTTCCTGATTGCCCCTAACTGCTTCTTCCTACCAGCCTGATCACCACCCATCCACTCCTCTACCAGCCTGATTGATGCCTAACTGCTTCCCTGCCAGCTTGATTGCCCCTAACTGCCCTTCCCTGCAGGCCTGGTCCCCCAATGGCCCTCACCTGCAGGCTTGGTCCCCCATAACTGCTCTCCCCTGCAGGCCTGGGTCCTCTCCAACTGACCTTCCCTGAAGCCCAGTTGCCCCCAACTTCCTTCCTCTGCTGGCCTGGTCACCCTTAACTGCCCTCCCCTGAGGTTTGATCACCCCAACTGCCCTCCCTTGCAGTCCTGGTCCCTCCCAACTGCCCTTTCCTGCTGGCCATCTTGTGGTGGCCATCTGTGTCCACATGGAGGCAGCTATCTTTGACAACATGGGGCAACCATCTCGTGTGTTAAAGTGATGATCAGCATATTACTCTTTTATTAGATAGGATAGAGGCCTGGTACATGTGTGGGGGCTGGCTGGTTTCCCTGAAGGATGTCCAGGATCAGGGTGGAGGTTCCCTTGGGGTGTGGGGTGGCCTGGGCGAGGGGCCTGTGGTGGTTTTCAGGCTGGTCATGCCCATGGCAACCCAAGTGGAGGCCCTGGTATCTGGGATTTATTTATCTTCTATAATTGAAACTTTGTAGCCTTGAGTGGAGGCCAGGGCAGGTCAGGGTGGGCTGCAAACTTGGCTACCTCCATAGCTGGGGCAACCCAAGCCTCCTGCTTGCTCCAGCTCTGTGGCTGCTGCCATATTTGTTGGGTTAATTTGCATGGTCACCCCTGATTGGCTGGTGGGCATGGCTTGTGGGCGTTGCAGAGGTACGGGCAATTTGCATGTTTCTCTTTTATTAGCTAGGATGGCAGTTGCAAATCCAATGGATCCTAGATATATTATCTTTAAAATTTTATACTTTCAGCCATGGGATATATTAAAAACAAATGTTTTAATAATCTTTGACAATGTTAACCACAACAATTGGTTTACATGATAAGGTAACTAAGGTGACCTATCAACTTCAGTTCTGAAGAAAAGTCAAATGAAGAAACACAGAATTACATGTATAGCAATAATAGATTGAAGGCCATTGTTAATCAAATTTTGCCTAAGAGCAAGTCCTGCACCTTTTATTTTTTATAACAAATATAATTTGCACATGTACTGTCTTAGTCTTTACAATGGCATTGCAAATTAGAGTCAAAGGATCTGAAGAGATTTAAATGGCTTGATCCAGTCACCCTGTAAGCAGTTAAGTAGAAGAGTTATTATTACTTCAGGATAACTTAATTACAAGTACTTTGCAAGTATTGTGCTAAAGAACTCACTGCTAGCTCTGTGATTCATCCTTTCATTCACTCACATTTTTATTTACTAAACAAATTGAATATGTACTTATGTCTTGGCAGTAAATAAATGGGCGGTTATTTTCTCTCAGTCATAAGAATAGATGTTCAAGTTCATGCCACACACATCAATTCTGTATATGGTATACAGTCTTACATATTTTATAGATAAAATATCAAAGTGGCTTGGCATATATAGCAGGGAGAGAAAAACATAAATGTATTAAGTAACTAAATGTACTTCTCTATCCAATAAAAATTATTATGATAAGTTCTTACACTTTAATTAGGAATTACTGACTCTAAGTAAATGATAATCTGTTTTAATTTCTCAAAAGTTAACTTGACACTTTGAAATGAGATATGGACCTCAGCACCAGGCTATTTTAAAATCAATTTAATTTTATGGTAATGTATATGTGTGTGCACACATGATTTAATGTATTTACTATACTGTTTGAAACTGATTCTAGCATAAAAATTTTAAAAAGCAATGCAAACAATGAACACAATGGATAAAGCACATAAGAAATACTAATCTGATAGTAAGTATGCAAATAACATGTATATCAGAGGCAAAACTTAGAGGATGTTTTAAATATAGTTAATGTATAAGTAATTAGCAATTAGACATGGGCAGAATTCATAAATGTATTAAATTTAGGCAGTATGCAAGTAACCTGTAAAACATGCCAAACATAGAACAGAAATATGATGTAGCAAAGCAGAGTGTAGCTGATACATAGAAAAAGATGGAAAGAACAAATTATTTTCATGTTATCTTTGGGTAGACACTTCCAACCCCAAATTGGATCACCCATTGGTGATGCAAAGTATAGGTTCATTCTGGTTTCACATATACTTTGCCAGCAGGCTAATTACATATAAGACACTGGGCCTTATATCCCTGTGATAGAGCAAGTGTGTGTCATTGGCACAGGGGATTTTTGTTGTTGTTGTTGTTCTGTGGAACCCTTTGTGCAAACTTCAACTCTGGGCCAAGTAACCACACCATCCTCAGGAAGGCTGATGATACAGATGGGAACATTGGGTAAATCAGGATCCAGGTACTGTGCTTCATAGAAATATGTTACTTACTGCACCTGGCTCTTCTCATCTCTCATTGTGTGTTTTAAATTGCTTTAGTAAATCCTGTTGCTATGGGCAGTTAGACAGAAATGAGTAGAGTGAGGATGATGGGCCAGGTGCAGAAACTCACCACTGCAGTTTTGCCCCGGATGCTTAGCAAGGGGCAAAACTGGAAAACAAGAATCTTGTCTCCAGAATAACCTTTCCTCCCCGGCATATTGCTGGTCATGCGACTTAGAGTCCAGCATGCTTTCTTCCTCTCTAAAGACAACATCTAGGCCTCGGTTGTATTTCAGCTCCAGGCCCAGAAAAGTAGCAAAACCAGACAAGTGATGCCCTGGCTGTCTTAAGACCAGCTACACTGACTAATGACGCCTTGTCTTGGCACCAACCAGTCAGTGAAGACCCTGAAAGAGCAAACCTAGAAAGCTAATGAATAGTTTACCGAGACACTCCCCTGAGGCCCTCCTTAAGAGTTTTTATTTGACTTTATTTATTTATTGATTAAGGTGTTACATATGTGTCCTTTACCTGCCCTCCCCCCTCCCCATCCCTCCTACTCATGCCCTCACCCCCTGTTGTATGTGTCCATTGGTTAGGCTTATATGCATGCTTACAAGTCCTTTGGTTGATCTCTCTCCCTTTTCCCCACCCTCTTTTAAAAATTCCACCTGCAAAAGAGAGAAACATGTGCTCAGGATAAAGGGCCTGGGGCTTGCTCTCCCCTAGAGAAGTATGCCTGTGCCATCTCTTCCCCCCTCTTTCTTCTGAGGCAGGGAAGGGGAAACTTTTTTCTGCCAAGAGCCATTTTGATATTTATAACGTCATTCCAGGGCCATACAAAATTATCAACTTAAACATTAGCCTGCTATATTTGGTCAAACATTTAAATAACTTACTCCTAATGCCCTGGTAGGTGCCAAACCAAATCATTTCATGGGCCTTATACTTCCCAAGGGCAGGACAATCGCCACCCCTGCAACCAGGGGAGCAATAGGCAGTGGTAGCTTGTCCTGGTCTAACCCCCTCAGCCTGTCTCCAAGGCCCTCTTTTCTCTGACTTCTCAGTGAGCCAAAGCAGCCCAGCCTAGTCTCTCCCGTTACTCCTTCTATGCCCTGGCTTGTTTCACTGTCCTAAGTTTATTTTTTGCTGTGGCCAATAAATTCTTACTTTGCTACAGTTTGTCTTTTGATTGAAATCTTTCCTTCAAGATGCCAAGAAAGGAGGTCTCCTAGTCTCCCTGAAAACACTGCGTTTCATTCATGAAGCTTTCCATTTGTTACCCCTAGAATGCCTTGCCTGGTGATATACTTGGAGTCTATGTATAAAACAGTATAAAGTCCCACATGAATCACAACTACAGTAGCTATATCATACTCATTCATTCATTTTTTCCCTGAGTCTTATTAACCAGTTTAATTTTTAAAAATCCATTGAGATTTGTGTTAAAGAGTTCCATCCTTCCCAAAACCTAAATTAATTCCTCATTTAAAAAAAGTATAGATCAAAGATTTTAAAAAATGGAGAAGATATGGACTTCAACTCTTTGAGATTTTCAATTTTAAACAAGTTGGCTAAGTAAATGTTTAAATAATTTTGTTGATGCTTTTAAAAACATATCATAACATATAATCAACTTACCGGAAACAACCAAAAAGTATAAAAGAAGGATTAAAAGAGGAAGGGTATTTGTCAATAAGCTAAATATGAAACATTTCCTTAAGCAGTTGGTGTGGGTGATATACTAGTTTTATGGCAAGTAACGAAAAAGTAGGATTTACTCTGCCTGAAGTTTGAAGTGTTCTAAATAAATGCTCTTTGCAACACAGATTAATAATTCTGTCAACTTCTGGTCTTATTTTAAGTCAGTAAATGTAGAAGAAAAATATGAGATTGTGGCACAAGGAATTTGTTACTTACAAGAAGTAAAGCTAGACCCAAGGAAGGGCTTGGTTTATATCCTCTTTGCCCTGACATTGCTTATACCTGTTGAGTTGTTCTTGAAGCAAATCCAATCTTTGCTCCACTTCCCCATAAGTGAGGTCACTTTCAGTTTCAGAGATCCCCCAGGCAGTTTGCTGAGGTGCTGAGTGACTAGACTCATCGGCCTGAGTCTGGGCATTTTCTTGCTCCCAGCTTCTTGTGGCAGAGATATCTGTGGGAAATAGCAAGATAGAAGTCAACTTCTTGATGTGCCCATTGGCATTGGTAATATAGAGATACCCACAATACTAGCAGGAAGGGATCTTAAAGTTTAACCCAAATTCAGAGATCCAGAGTGACTCAGGGACCTCTCCAGGGACCACAACCAATTGCTAGCTCTCCCTGACCCTGCTTGCCACCCCTCTCATCCATGTCCAGATGATTAAAAACAGGTATCCAGTTTTTAATCTTAAATACAACTTTGCCTTCTGTTTGTGCTAAGAGTAAACAGGGATGGCCAACCCAAAGCTGATTGTAGAGCAGCTATTTTGTGCTTCTATGTTTGGGAAGAAACAGCACCATTTGTTTGTAGTGCTTCACACTTGGGTTTAAGATTTTAGGGCTCTTTACCACAGGACAGTTTGCACACTTCTCGATTCAGAGTGGGCCCAAGAGAGGAGCCATCAGCAAGAGTTGATATTCAAGGGAATTCCTTTAGGCCTACCCAACTCAATGTCAAGCCAAGAAATAATGAGCCATAAATGATGGAAACATTAAGTAAAGGTCCTCTAGTCCCATAACACCCTTTTAAATCTCTTGGTCTCCTTGTGGCTCCTTCTGCCCTGTCCCTTAATAGTCACATCAACTCCCAATAGGTTTTCTGTGTCTCTTGTATTTAGAATATTTTTATGTTACTAAACTTGAACACATATCACCAATCTATTCACGTCCTCTTCAAATGTTCTGTGTATATTATGTGCCATTCTGCTGAATGCAGAGGAAACAAAGATAAAGAAGACATTGGCCCTGATCCTGAGAAATCCAACTTACCAAACTTTTGGGCATTTTTCATACAGAGATTTGTTTTCTGAGCTTCTTTTAATTTATTGTTTCTTCTACAATCTGTACTTAAAAGTTGTCAATATCTAAGCACAAATATAGTTTTTCCTAATTTTTTGCTTTAGATGACCTTTGCTATGATTTCTTACCCTCTACATTTTACATACCTTAGAGAAGGCTTAAAATGACTAAAATGTTAGAAAATAGCTCAGCTCATTTGGCTCAATGGATAGAGTGTCAGCCTGTGACTGATGGGTCCAGGTTCGATTCCAGTCCGGGGCACATGCCTGGGTTGCGGGCTCGATCCCCAGTAGGGGCTGTGCAGGAGGCAGCCGATCCATGGTTCCCTCTCATCACTGATGTTTCTCTCTCTCCCTTCCTATCTGAAATCAATAAAAATATATTTAAGAAAAAGGTAGAAAATAAAACTCATGAAAAAATACTAGTGGAATTGGGAGTTCATTTTACAGGTAAAGAAGGAGCAACATTTCTTCCTCACTGGGAGAACTGATAGGAGGGAAAGATGATCTAAAGCAGATTTTAATTTTCACATTGCAACAGATTTGAATTAGAGGTCGTAATTTTGGTTTTATAGACTTTTTTTTTTTTGACAGGGAACTATGATTAAACTCTGCATAAGTTATGTCAAGTTAAGGAATTTATATCCTTGGCTGATTAAAAAATAGATGAAAAGTAACTGATTTGGTACGGATTAGCTATAATTTTAGAAATAGGGAACAGAATGTGTAGGACTTCGCAAAATCCCTTCCTTTCTTACAGTTTCTCCAAAATACTGCCAGATAGCTCAAACGCTTACCTTTCTCCAAGTAGCAGACAAAAGTCCTATATTCTTTTTTTCATGATTTTTCTATCACTATCCTTTTATTACTGAATACACAGAGCTTTCTCTAATAAGGTGCCTACAATTTCCTACAATTTCTGCTTCAATTGGCTGAAGCTATAACAAAGGGATTAGTATACTCAAAACAGCTTTGGAAAAATCTCAGGTTAGGGTTGCCTGTTCTATTGAAATAGGTAGCACACCTCAGAGAGCATGCTGTGATTTCCAGAATGGTTTTTCATGATTAAGGCTTCCTTAGCCTCTGGAATCCTGGTGTTTTGTTTTGTTTTTTAAAAGCAACAGTATATAATTTACTAAACTCCACAAAATGAAAATAAGCATAAAAATATAAAATTCCCGCCCCGCTGGTATGGCTCAGTGGTTGAGTATCAACCTATGAACCAGGAGGTCATGGCTTGATTCCTGGTCAGAGCACATGCCTGAATTGCAGGCTAGATCCCCAATAGGGGTAGTGTGCAGGAGGCAGCTGATCAATGATTCTCTTTCATCATTGCTGTTTCTCTCGCTCTCTCTTTTCCTTCCTCTCTGAAATAAATAAAAATATAATTTTAAAAATACAAAATTCCTGGAGTTTTAACTAATATATCAGAAGATTTTCAGTGAAAAGTATGCCTTATTTTTCACAGATATGTCACTACTTAAAATAAAAATAGCAAAAATCTAATGTCCAATGGACTAAGTTTTCAATTTTGGAGTAGCAATGTCAGACAAACATTCAGAACACAGATGTTAATGGTCTGTGTTCTGAATATTTATCTCTGTCTGGCTGCTCGCTAGCTGTTTAACTTAAGGTTTTTTTTTAAAAAAATAATAAGAACTGATAGAAAGAAGTTACAAATTTTGCTTAGAAGTTTTGTGCCAAGAAAGTGTACAGAATTTCTGCCTATGCTTAACAGGTCTCTCATTCTTAAGTCATATATAAGAAATTGATATTTAAAGAACAATGATGTATTACATGGAATATGTTATGCAGTATTATATTTTTCTTCAATGTTCAAAGGAAAAACAAAACAAAACACTGATTATGTCACTTAGAAGAAACAAATAAAATGTAAACTTAAAGACTTCCTTAATAATAATGTACTCTTTGTATTATTATACCTTAATAATAATGTATATATGGCATGCCTGTTTTAGAAGCAATATTTTTTAAAAAAAGGAGTTCAAGAGGGAAATCCTGCTTAGGGTCTTAATAAAAATGAACATCTTTCTAAATATAGCTTTAAAAATAATCTGCACTCGGTTGCCTTGGAAAATGTTGCTATAGTTGCAAGACACATTCCTGGAAATGGATAAACAAAGTAAATTTTCACTTTTCTCTGTATACACATTTTTCCTAGAGTCAACTTTTGACCTCAATCTAAGTATGATCAGAGTCTGTTTCTTTTTCTGCTTGTTTGTTTCATTTTAGTTTTGCCTGAAAGGTGCTTTGCAGGACAAATGCCAGGAATGTGAGTGAGAAAAATTTCCTACTAATGAAAAATCTAAAGATTGTAGGGAGTTAATGATTCAAACTGCAGCAGTTACAGGTGCACCCTACATGTTATTCAAATTCTCAAACATCCCGTATTACTTCACCTTAAATAATCATTAGGGAATGAAATTTGCAATGGTTTAATAATTCTTTATTTGTTAATCATATTAACTATCTAGGTTAACTGTGTCACACTGATGTTATACAATGTCAATTGTGTTTATTCAATTGACAGGCATATTTAACTATACATTTTCAAAGTAGTTATTTACTATTTGAATAAAGATTGCATTATAAATTTTTGAAAATTAAAAACTTACAGATATTAAAATTATTTGTTGGAATACTATCTTATTGTGCATGTAGAATAATTAAAAATAACTGGAAGAAGTAGCAAAGAAAAACATAAGATGAAGGGCATGAGAATTCACTGTCAGCAGAGCTATTATAAAGTTGAATAAAATCCCCCAAATATATCTTCAACAACTTGTCAAGTAAGGCTCAAAATCAAGTGGTAAAAATCAAAACACAGTGTGTTTTTTTTAAAAGTCAGGCCCACATTAAGCTGACTTTTGGGGATAGTAGAGATGGTTCAGTAAGCTCTTCAGAACTTTTGACTTCCACAATACAACCCTTTTCTCTTTTTAGCACTTCCTAAAATTCATTTTCATAAATAAAATGAGGCATTTGGTAATGACATTTAATATTCCATTTTTTCTATTGTGATAAATGAGGTACTATTTTCATCCACTTCATCAAGATTTTAAAGTGTCCAGAGAACATATTCTTAGCTTTCTTCAATGTGGGATCATGGCAAAAGTTGATTTGATAAGATAGGGAAAGTAGCAGTGGAAAAATGTAAAGCCTAAATAAAACTTTTATTGTCAAATATAGTCACTGCAAATAATGGTGACACTGATAGATAATATTTACTTTGTCCCATAATTTTGCTATTCTGCCAGTCTGAGAACATCCCATTTTTACCTTATTTCTGTTATATTCTTTTGACTTTGTGCTATGCGATTGATATTTTTACATATATAGGGATATATTCAACGATTAAAGGGTTAGAAAAATAAAACCTGTGAGAATATACTAAACCTAATTGGGGATTGTATTTCAGAATAGATAATTTATGCTTGTTATCTTGTTAACCATTAGTTACTTAGGAAATATTATTCCTGCTTTAAAGATGTGCAAACTGAATTTTAGTGGGGTCTGTTAGTCACTTATCCTAAGTCTAAATGGGAACAAGTGACAGAGTTATAAATGGAACCCAAGTAATCTGAACCACACCTATTTTTGCACCCACTTAATAGATAAATCTATTATAAAAAGACCTGTAAATTTAGCTCTGGTTATTTTAAGTTAATTGTTCTTCCAAGTGATAGTCTTCAAGTTTTTCTAAATTTCCCATTCTTTAGCATCAGATTTGAATTTATTATTACCTTTCTCATGCATATTTTCTGCAGCAAAACCCATATATTTGGGGATTTCTTTTGGTGGAGATGTTAAATAAATATATTCAAATGAGTTGGATCAAGAAAATACTTTATTTAGAAGCATTTCACTCATTTTCTCATAATTCCCAGTAAATAGAATTTTTTGGCCCTCATTGTAGTGTTATTGCATTGGCCTTTCATGCTATAAGCCATCAGGGTTCTACATGTCATTACATTAAGTCTGACTGGTCATAAAAAACAAAACAAACAAAAAAACCCCTCTCATGCTTGGGAATAATTACCACTATTCCAGAATGGTACAAATGATTTGTAGATGATCTGAGATTTGAACTCTTTGCAAATATGTTATGAAATAGCAAAAGATTAGAGAAACATGTGCTAGTACAGTTATTTGTGAAAAATCGTCATTTTATGATGAGCACCAAAGACAGACAACCTGATTCTTGAGAAACTCAATTACCTTTGCAAGAATGACTTCTTTTATCTATGTGAATTCTTCCTGATGTGGGCACTATTTCTTTAAAATTGAGCCCAGTTGCTTTCCCTATGCCTGGCGGGGAATCTACTATTCCTGAGAAGAGAGGCTTTTGTTCATCATCAATGGAGGAGATGAAAGATGAAGATCTGCTTTTTTTCTCTTCGGTGTGTTTTTTGGAACTTTGATAATTTCTTATGGTGTCTCCAGAATCTTCAGCATCATTTGTACTGTTTCCTTTCCCAAAATCTATTGAGGAAAGTTATTTTATAGAAGATAATTAAATATGACACTCTATGAACATTACACCACTGATACACCAACGACCTTTTCAATAGTGATGTTCTTTGAATAACTTAATTTCTATAAAATCACCAGAAAAGTTATTCTTTCTTTTTTCCCCCTGTTAAATGTGTAGCTAATTAAGCAGACTTTTTCTTCATTCAGGAAATATTAGATTATCCTAATGAAATACATGTTTCATTTTAAAATTAAAAGATTATCTGGATAGTAATATCTTATTTCAGGGAAAAATAACACTATAAGATAACTTGCAGTCTTATGCCAGCTCAACAGTTATTTCTATTCTTGAAATCTGGTGCATTATCTCTTAAGGAAATAAAAAGGGAGGAGAAATGTGTCCCAATTCTAAAATACCAGCATTATGCAGCTTGTTGTTTGTTTTTAAATGTCACGCCCTGGCATCTGTAGAGGCCTTCATACATTGCAAAGGTCCAAACTGGAAGTTATTGTGCTAAAGGCTGGCAAGCTGAATTTCAACTGTATATATTAATATAATGGCCTTGGAATTCTGGATAGTTTGTTTGTGAAGCATGTTGCAAAGAATATAAAGCAAAATACAGTAATTAAGGTGAGTTTACCAATTACATTATAGACAGTAGTGCCTATTAACTGTTTTATGCAGAAATACCAGGATAATTTCAGCCTTTAAGGTTGTGTTAGAACGTTCATCAGCAAGAAAAACTCAGAGACAAATACCAGAGGTTGTTTCCATTAGTTTTCTGGGGAGACAGTATAATTCTCCATCTGGTTACTGTTAATAACTAACCAACAAAGGTATATCACTTTCCAGAAAAATGGTTGAGGCAGTGTCTCCATCTATGCTCTGACTTGTGTGCTTGCTTTGTTTGTTATAGAAGGCCAAAGGAACTGATTTAAGGCCACTCCAGAGAAGCTTCCAATTGTTTTTTAAAATTCCCATATGACATAGAAATTAGAGATTTTCCCCCTTTATTTCAAAAAAATCATAATTTAAAATATAAGAAGCCAGAAAGAAAATCAGTGTAAAAATGGATAGAGTTAAAAAGTTAGCCTTGCAGAAACCGGTTTGGCTCAGTGGATAGAGCGTCGGCCTGTGAACTGAAGGGTCTCAGGTTCGATTCTGGTCAGGGGCATGTACCTTGGTTGGGGCATATCCCCAGTGGGGGGTGTGCAAGAGGCAGCTGATCGGTGACTCTCTCTCATCGATGTTTCCAGCTCTCTATCTCTATCCCTTCCTCTCTGTAAAAAATCAATAAAATATATTTTAAAAAAAGTCAGCCTCAAGTAAGCTGCTACTAAGAAGTTAATGTTCTGTCAATGAAAGTTAAATACAACAAAAGGGGATAGCCCAATTTATTGTCCTGAGAATTCACACTGGTACAGTAACTTCATTTTTGCTGAGAAGATCACAGACCTTATGGAGTTCAAGCACTGTAGACATCATAGATCACTCAGTGTCACTTATGCTTCTCTACTCAGACACTAATCTGATTGTATTTCCATCAGCTCTTCCTACACAAACCCTCTTTCCTCCGGAGACACTGACACAGCCTCTTCAAGCTTCTGAACTTCATTCTTGTCATTTCTTCCTGTTTTCTTTGTTAACTTTTCCCCTCCCCAAAACTGGATCAACTATTACCCACTTTATGAATATATAATTTTGTTCCTCAAGAAATAATAGTTCCCAATTTTATGTTGATAGATTTTTTTTTTTTAAAAGGAAAGCTTCACTTTTCTAAATTATCCTCATATCTGCCAAGTGAATTGCATCAGTTTGCTGCTGCTAAGTAAACCTTTGTGCAGTTTGACCACCATGGGGTTTAGAATTAGCTTTTCTTTTAGACACTGTCAGGGTAGCTTTCTGGCAGAATCAAATGCAAACTGATTTAACTATTCATTCATTTGGCTCTAATCTAAGTATGAAAATGCTAACAGTAACATGTGTATTTAATGTAGCTTAAAAATATTGAATCATTTTGTCTCTTTGGCTTGAGAGGTCTTGGAAGGTCTCTGTTTTTAAATCCTCACACATCACCGGTAAAATGTCTTTGTTGGACTTGCTACATGAACCTCAGTCTTTACTAACTTAGGGTCTAATTTTGGATGCGTAGGGGCAAATTCATCAGTTAGCATATGTTGTTAAATTGAATTGTAATTTGCTGGTTTCCACTGAGGATAAGTATTCACAAAATGTCGTGAATGAGGGATTATTATTTCGTTCTATAGTGAAATGGAGATTACTTCATGTTCTTGGTATCTAAATCCTTTAGCAAAAAATTCCATGTAAAAGCAGGATCATGAAAGAAGAAGAAAACGTCTGACATCTTTGAATTGCTCCACTACTTAAGGAGAATTACTCCACTTTTATTTCCACGTTCCTTGCCACCTGACCGCCAGCCCAGCTGCCTCCCGGAACTGCAGGCCATCTGAGCGGTTTCTTTGAAGCAGCCTGTCTGCAACAACAATTTTCTATTCGCTACCAAATAAATCACAGCTTCATCTTCTATCATTTACAATGAAAGTGGAAATGACAATCTATTTGTGGGTTAAAAATAGAAACTGCTCAGGCTGAGGCTGGAGGTTGGCTGATGGAACACATGAGATTGGGCTGAAATGCATTCTAATGAGCTCCCAGTACCTTTAGATTCTGATGGCTTATTTCGTGTCTGCCTTTTCTTAGGTAGAGTGGGTTATTTGATGGCTATTAAATAGTATTAGGTACCATGTATAAATATTGTTCTGAGGGCATTAATCTGAAAGTGTTTAACATTTCCCCCTTTGCTAGCAGTGAGATTGCCTAATCACTTGTTACCATCATTTTGCAAAGAATTTTTTCCCCTGTTTTGTTAAGTCTCAAGGTTGCTTTCTGATTTAGATGATTGAAAACTTAAAAAAAAATCTTGTTTCTGCAGGCTGACAGTTCATTTCCTTTCTCTTCCTCATAGGACACAATTTTAAAGCATTTTGTGATTGGTCCTGTGGTGTCTCTCGTGTTCAGAATGACTTGAACAGCACAGAAAAAGAGTGTCCTGATGAAATCTTTCTCTCAGATTAATTACCATTTTTATATGTCAGACCTAACAGGTAGATCAAATTTTGGACAAAGAGAGACATTTAATGCACTCTCTCAGCATCTAAATTTTAGATTTCTTACTGGTAGCAATTTTGAAAAATTGAGCATTTTTCCAGGCAGATGCATTTTAAAAATTGATTGCATTGGAAAATTGCCCTCTAAAGTATATTGTTTCCTTAGATTTCAAGTACCTTAGTTTCTCTCTAGTTTCAAAGAATGAAAACTAGTATCATTTTTCTTTTTTTTTTTTTTTTTTTTTTTTTAGTATCATTTTTCTATACGAATAAAAGATGAAAAATTTAAAAACATCTTAAAATTGAAATAAAATACACTTATATACTAGTATTGCTGAAATGGATGAGAGATAATCACTATTTGTTATTAGCAAAGATATTTGAGAGATGCCTAAGTATAATACCAATATATTAAAATGTTTAATTTAATAAAATTATAATTATACTTATTCCTATTCTCCAAAAATAAGTTTAACAATGTATATATTTATTCTTTACTTCAATAATTTTCATAGATGTTATTTTATTTTGGAGAAACACTTTCAAAGCATACTGACTTTTGGATGACCCTGTGAAATCATTAAGCCACTATTACAAAGAGAGAAAGATTATTCCTGAATAAATGAAATTCCAGGAATTGGAGCTCAAGATATTTCCACTCTCATTTTTGGGACAGTACATGTTTTCAGCTGTAATATATAGAGAAGTGCCTGCCATTTTTAATAAAAATTATATGGGGAGGGAAATGAGAGAACTGCAGCCTTTCTTCATTACTGTTATGATGTGTGCATAATATGTCTTGAAATGGGTTCCTGTTTTCAAGGGGATGTGTGGTAGCATCTCAGTCCAGAGAAAGAGGATGATGAACATTTTGTTTTACTTTAATTTCCACTCCTTTGGTTGGCAGGGGCACATTGGTAACAGTACTTTGGTTATTTCCCCCTGTTTCTTGGATCTGTTACATTTCTGTTCTCATTTGTTTATTCTCTGACAAATGGTTATTGATTCCCTAAGTCAATCACTAGTAACAACTTTGATACTAAATGTTATGTCCCTGGATATTAAATTTACTGAGCAGACTATTTAAAATATTTGGTTATAAAAACGCTATTGGTGAAAAGTGTGTGTGTGTGTGTGTGTGTGTGTGTGTGTGTGTGTGTGTAGCTCATGTGCCATTATACAGGATGGAGCATACATTCTATTGTATTAATATACTATCTATGTTATAAAATGTAAGCAATATAAAATTTTAAGATAAATATACACTGTGACCCAATGGGTCATATTGGCACACTCTGAGGTATGCGCAATCCGATCTAACTTTGTAGACTCCTTAGAGACTATTTTCAACAGTTCTTATTTGGTATACCTCATTTACTTCTATTCTACTCAACCATATTATCAATGCTCATGTCCACTCAATAGGTCCTTGAAAATTTATTTTTATTATTCATTATTTGTAACAATAGCTTTTTATTTCTATCTCAAGAACTATAGCACCTCCTGATACAATGACCCTAGTCAAATTAGGAAGGTCCTGGGCACTTCCATGCCAGAATTTAGGAAGGAAGGAGAACTACTAGATGATACCTTCAAAAAATACAAAGTGTCTGCCCTGGCCAGGTGGCTCAGTTGGTTAAATTATCCTTCTGTACACCAAAGTTTGCACATTCAATTGCTGGTCAGGGTACAAATGGGTGGCAACTGACTGATGGTTTTCACATCAATGTTTATTTCTATATCGTTCTATCTGTCTCCCTCTCCCTTTCTCTCTGAAATCAATAAAAAGATATTTAAAAAAAACTTAATCTCCAGGTGAAGATTAAAAAATATACAAGGGGTCCTAAAATCCAGAACTGAACTTATGGTTTTTTCTTGTCAGGAAATGCTTTTATTTTTCCAGAAAAATTGTTAAGCTCATAAGGACAAACTGCTTTCATCAACATATTCATTTTAAGAGAGAAGAGATTCAATATGTTAAGCTTCTATTTGTTCAATCAACTTGCTGGAGGTTCTGTTTATACCTATTCAATAATTTTATATATATATATATATATATATATATATATATATATATATATATATATATATACTTAATGTAAGCTCCTTAGCATTATGTGTTAAGCAAGATTGGAAGGGGATGGGGAGAGTTGGGGATTGAAGGCCAAACAGTTTCAGTGCTTAGTTGAATAGGTATGTAGTGAAGTAGTACAGGACTCACTCTCTGTCAGTTTCCAATGCCCAATATGTGTTCTTACCTCTGGTTTTTGATGCCTTTCCTGATCAACTCAGTCAGTGTTCTTTGATGTCTGCTTTCAAGGTATTGTTTCACATGAGCAGTAAACTAACTCTAAAATAATCAATGCTTTTCATAGGTAGCTTTCAATTTGTGTAGCCCCATATCACTTAGCATCAATTATTTTCTGAAAGTTTTTTTATACTTATAGTATGTTTTATCTTAGATATTGATTGTACATCAAGAAGTATAGAATGGATGATCACCTTCAAAGCATTAGATTGGGTGACAAGGACTAAATTACTTTCAGCAACTTTTATACTTGTTTACAGTAGCATGGAGTCTGAAGACTAGACTAGGCTCTCAGGCTCTGGATAAGTAAAGTTCACTATGTTTTCATATTAGCCAAATTGTGCTTACTCACTAAAACACCAGGAAATGTCAGAGAGCTACAGGAAGTCAGGCAAAACCCTTACTATCTACACTTTGTACAAAATAATGTCATAGACTAAGCCTGTGATTAGGGAAAAAGTTTTTAGGATCAATAAAAATGTCTAGTTGCATGCGCACAGTGTAAATTGTGCAAATTCTCAGAATATGGAATCAAAACAAGATTAAGAGGAGGTTTAATAAATTTTCAACTCTTTGGGGTTCATTATAATATGAAGACCATTATCAAGCTGCTCTTCATTTCCAGCAAGATCAAAATAAGAGATGAACTTCAGGATAAAGAATTTAGATTAAGTCTATAGAAGAGCAACTTGACAGTAATGGTTCTGATTTTAGAGAAAGTCAACAAGAGACGAATGAAGGATATTGAAGAAATAAATTATCACCTATCTGTAATCAGCCACAGGATCCAACAATTATCTCAATTCAACAAATATTTATCAATTCTTTTTTGCTAAAGGAACTTATAGTTGGGTAGAGATATACCAATAACTACTGTACAGGGCAGTTTTTAGCAATAAACAAGAGGCAAGTGCCTTGGAAATTCTTAAGAGAAAGAATAATTAAATATTTGTGGAAGTCAAGAAAGAATTTATGTTGAATATGTCTTTAGAGATCAACTGAAAAAAATGTAATGTTAGTGGATGAAAAAGTGTGTGTTGTGGCTGCATGTGTGTGTGTGTGTTTGAGGACAGGGAGGAAAAGTCCAATTAAGATAATAATATAAGCAAAAGCACAGAAACCGTTTACATGGACAAGAGGGCAGTTTAGTTCACTTGAAATATAGAGCTAATTTATGCTAGTAGATGAGCTCCCCTTGAACGAGAATTCAGAGAAAAGAGGGCCAAGAAAAGAACTTGGATTAAGAAAGCAAAAGGAGGAAGAGAATCAAAAGGAAGATGCATAAATTTTATTGATTCATTAATTTTTTTCAACAAGTATTTGTTGAACTCTTATTGTGTGGCAAGCACTGAAAGGTGATTAAGTATTTACCACCTTCATGGGGCTTATGATTTAGTGGCACACAATATCTATGAAATAACAGTGCAAATAAACAAAGTACAACTGAAATGTTGCAAAAGAGAAGAGCTGATTGTGGAAGGCCAGGTTAAGCAGTGATAGAATGGGTGGTATCAGATAAGACTGAAGAAGTAGACATAGACCACCTATTAAGAATTTAGGAAATGTGAAGGCCTTAGAGGGCTTTAAATAAGTGGGTGACATAAACTTAACTACATTTAGAAAAAAGTTTACCAGTTGTCCAGTGTGGAGAATAAATCAGAGGGAATCAAGGTAAATTGGGATGCCATTTTAGTATTGCAGGTGACTGATTATGATATTTTGACTTGGAGTTGTGGCCATGAAGATGGAAAGAAGTAAACCAAAAAGGACCTAGTTCGATGACTAAATGGAGATGTATTGGAGGTAGCAATAATTAGACTTGTTGCCAGAGCTGATGGAGAGGTTGAGAGAAGGGGCAGAGATGGCCACTTGGCTGTGCAGTGGATTGAATGGTAGTGCCACTGAAAGACATAGCAACTGATGGAGAGACAGGTTTCCAGGGGCACATTGTGAGTTCAGTTTAGGAAATCTTGAGTTTGAGCTGCCTTTGAGCTCTCAAGTTGATGGTTTAATAAGCAGTTGGGTATATGAAGTTGAAGCTTAGATGGTCCTGGATTAAATATGCACACTTCTTATGTGAGAATATCATAAGACTGTAAGCATAAAAATAGAATTAGAAGAAAAGAGGGCCCAGGACCATGCCTTGAGGAACTCTAATAACTAATGGCTGAGTTTAAAATATAATAATTTTGTGACAATTCTCAAAGAATTACTGAGAGTAGGAGGAAAACAGGAGGAGTGCAGAGTCACAGATGCCAAGAGAGAAATACACAACAAGAAGAAGGGAATTGGTTCACAGTGATTCTGTCGAGCGGCCAAATAAGGTGAAGACTGGAACGTGTGATGGATCAGCATGAGGCAAGAGTGGAGGCTTCTTCAGGAAAGCCTTCTCCCATCTGCCCAGGCTCAATTAGATAGAAGTATCCTCATTTGGCTTCCCGCTGAGGTTTGTGAACTCTGGGTACAGCACCTCGTATTTATATTTGAAATAATAGAGGGTTTATCATCTTTCTCTGGAGGACAAGGGCTGTTTTGTACCATTTGTTTCTCAGAGATGGAGTAGCTCTTTAAAAATATGAAATGTTAAATGTATATTTGTTGTATTTATGAGTAAAACGTAAAGGGTAGCTGAAAGGACAGAAAATTCTAGACAGGACAAAGAATGGCAAGTACCTCAGAGAATACCATCTTCATGCATGTCCTGCATGTGTTGGGACTAAACACTGAGTCTGTAAGAAGACTCTTCTCCCCAGAACACTCTGTTCAGAATTCTGAGCCATAGTTATTCAGCTGTTATTAATTGGCCTCTTTAAAAACAAACAAACACACTCTATTTCTCTACTTGTGATGTTATTGTAGGTACTAGTATCAGATGGCTTTGTTGAATGACATTGCTGAGAGCTGTCAATCAGGAACCATATCATTAGCTACTGAATAAAAGCAAAGAATTTGCCTTTCTAAAACCTAAAAAAAAGTTTCCCCTTGACATCAGCAATTAAGTAAAAAGAGCTAATAACCACATGCTCTACAGTTGAACTTTATAAATAGAATGAATTACCTGTCTCTCCTTCACTATCAAATGATAAATTCCTTCTTCGTAGTTTACAGTTGTCTCCTTCAGAGTCATTCATGGACTGTGATCGTAGTAAGAGATCAGTCTTTGTTAATAGAGCATAAGATAAAATAGAAGATTACTCAATTTAAACAATTATTATCAGTAAACTGTTCACTATTTCATATGATTTCAACCACCGTGAGACTTAATTATTAGTCTATAGGCAAATAGCCATGATGCTTTGCTTAATGATTGTCTCTAAATTATAAAGTAAACTGACAGAATCATTTTATCACTTCCCATTTCCATCATATGCAAAATTATAGTTTTAGAATTTATCAGAAATGTTTGGGGATGATGCTGACAACATTTAGAGACTATGTTCCTTTATGTGAAATATCTTTTATATAACTTGGTAAAGTTAAAATAAAACAACAATAGTTTTTAAAATCCTTGCAGAATGTGTATTACTTCAGAAAAAACAAAGAGTGAACTAATTTTAATTAGTTGTGCTGTTTAAATTGCATGGTAATGATTAGAAGGTAGTATAGTTACACAATGGAATACTGCTCAGTCACAAAAAAAAGAAAATCTTACCCTTTTTGATATCATGGAGTAAAATAAACCAGTCAGAGAAAGACAAGTACTATCTGATTTCACTTATATGTGAAATCTAGTACTATAGTGACCTTAAAAATCAAGCTAAAAAGTTTTTGCACAGCAAAGAAATTCATCAAGAAAATGAAAAGAAAAAAAAAACACACAACAAACACACTGAATAGGAGAACATATTCACCAAAAATACATTCTATAAGGGGTTAACAGCCAAAATTGATAAATAACTTATACAACTTAACCCCAAGAAAACAAACAATCCAATTATAAAATGGACAGAGGACCTGAAAAGATAATTCTCCAAAGAGGACATACTGATAACCAATATATATATTATATAAAAAGATGCTCAGTGTTACTAATTGTCAGAGAAGTGCAAATTAAAACTACAATGAGATATCACCTCACATTTTTCTGAATAGCTATCATCAATAAATTAATAAACAACAAATGTTGACAAGGATTGAAGAAAATGAAACCCTTGTGCACTATTGGTGGGATTGCAAATTGGTGTAGCAACTGTAGAAACAGTATGGGGGTTCTGCAAAAGACTAAAAATAAAATAACCTTATGACCCACCAATTTTGCTTCTGGGTTATATGTTCAAAGAAATCCAAAGCACTAAGTAGAAAACATACACAACCATACTTTTATTGGAGTGTTATTCACAATAGTCAAGATATAGAAGCAAACCAAGTACCCATTAATGGGCAAATGGATAAAGAAGTGGTGGGTCTGGATGATGTGGCTCAATGGTTGAGCATCTACCTATGCACTAGGAGGTCACTGGTTCAATTCCTAGTCAGGACACATGCCCAGGCTTCGGGCTCAATCCCCAGTAGGGGCCATGCAGGAGGCATCAGATCAACATTGATGTTTCTCTCACTGATGTTTCTATCTCTCTCCTCCTTTCCTCTTTCTCTAAAATCAATAAAAACATATATATTTTTTTAAAAAGTGGTGGTACATATGTACAATGGAATGTTACTAGGCCATAAAAAGAATCTTATTATTTGGGACAATATGGATGAACTTAGAGGGTATTATGCTAAGTAAAATAAGCCAGTCAGAGAAAGACAAACACCATATAATTTCACCTATATGTAGAATCTAAAGAACAAAATAAACAAACAGAACACAAACAGACTCAGATATAGAGAAAAAACAGGGTTGCTAGATGAGAAGAGGGTTGGGTATTCCAGTGAAAAAGGTGAAGGGAGCTAGAAGTACAAAACAGTGAAAAAGGAAAAGGTATGTAATGTACAGTATAAGAATTATAGTCAATGATATTGTGATAACTATGCATGGTGCCAGGTAGGTACTAGAATTATCAGGAGGATCACTTTGTAAATTGTATAATTATCTAAACATTATGTTGTATACCTGAAACTAAAAATGAAATAATATTGAATGTCAACAGTACTTTAAACATTTTTAGGTCTCTCACAGTACATGGGAATGACTGCAACTCCAGGAAGAATTAAATCTACCATCTTTTACCGAACTATTGACTTGAGGATCTTTATTTCCAGAGAGTATTTAGTTAGCATTAAAATACATTAGCAAGTTTCCAAAGCCCAACATTTTATTTCTGGCAAAAAAAAGAAAAAGAAAAGAAAAAGAAAAAGAATATTTACAACAGGAGTTTTTTTGTTTGTTTGTTTGTTTTGTTTTTGTTTTGGAGGGGGGAGGAGGATGGAGGAATAACCTAATAATAAATTGTGGGCTGCTATATAAATTCTATATTTTTAAAACAGTGGTAGATCATAAGGATATATGTTCATAGTGGAGGAGACTGAGAGATATAAAACTTATTTAAAAAGATTTTATTTAAAATCATTTAAAATATTTTTACTACACTATATGCTATTCATTTGAAGCACTAATTTTGATGCAGGTATAAACCTGATTAATTTTTACCTATGTGATTTGGAAATTGTGTTAAATATGGATATAAAGTAAAATAAGTTTACTTTTTATAAAAAAGACATTACTAACCAATGCCTGGTATAAATAATAGCTCTATATAAGATAATTTTGGTTAGAGAATTTTCAATACTCTAGAATCACCCATTTATTACAAATGGTTGTCCAATATAAGCCAAAGCTATTTTATATCAAGTATGTCACATAAGAGTTCCTAAGAGGTCAGATTTAATTGACCTACGTAGAGTTATTTAATATATTTGAAAGTAATTAGGCTAAATTAATTCACTATAATTTAGAAATTCAATATTAAGTTGGCTTTTCCTTCCAAATATTCAGAATTGGTAAAGTTTTGTCACATATTTTGCTTGACCTTTCAGAGGTATTTGAGCAGTCCAAGAATAAAATGAAATGTCAAAAGCACAAGAAATAAGCACACAGTTCACATATACCTTTGCACTCTCATGTCTTAGGTTGAAGGTCAACTCTAGGTTTGTGAGAAAGTGATCAGAAAACTCAGGATACATATCCAGAACCTCTAACAAGTCTTCTCTCTGGATCTTATGCAAATCACAGTATGTGAGAGCTCTTACATCTGCGTTAGACTTTCCAGGTTTGGCATAAAGATGAACCATTTCTCCAAATATATCGTTTTTCCCTTTAAAAAAGAAAAAAAACAAACAGAATTTAAAAAATCTAAATTTAATGTTATTACTGTTTTTTGTTTGTGTTTGTAAAAGTATTGGGTCGGCAGCTAAGTAATTGCGGGTTTCACACATATATGGCTTCAGTTGAATTTTTAGGTTTGCAGACGTAGTACAAATGTAAAACACATTTTGTTATTTGATAGTTGGCTATTCAGCTGTTAATCAATAAAAAAAGTTTTTTGATCTGTTTTGTAGTTTTCGTTTGGCGTTCGTTGAAAAATGGAAAATCAAAAGGAACATTTTCGTCATATTTTGCTTTTTTATTTCCTCAAAGGGAAAAACGCATCGCAAGCTCATAAAAAGTTATGTGCTGTTTATGGTGACAAAGCCTTAAAAGAACGGCAGTGTCAAAATTGGTTTGCCAAATTTTGTTCTGGTGATTTTTCACTCAAAGATGAAAAACGCTCTGGTCGTCCAGTTGAAGTTGATGGCGCCCTAATCAAAGCAATAATCAATTCGGACTGTCACAGTACAACACGTGAGATTGCAGAGAAGCTTCATGTATCACATACATGCATTGAAAATCACTTACAACAACTTGGCTATGTTCAAAAACTCGATACATGGGTTCCTCACGAACTGAAAGAATCACAGTTAACGCAATGCATTAGCAGCTGCGATTTGCTAAAGAAACGTAATGAAAATGATCCATTTTTAAAATGACTGATAACTGGCGATGAAAAATGGGTTGTTTACAACAATATCAAGCGGAAAAGATCGTGGAGCAGGCCAGGTGAACCAACTCAAACAACATCAAAAGCTGATATTCATCAAAAGAAGGTTTTGTTATCAGTTTGGTGGGATTACAAAGGAATTGTCTACTTTGAACTCTTACCACCCAACCGAACGATCAATTCTGATGTCTACATTGAACAACTAACGAAATTAAATAATGCAGTTGAAGAAAAGTGGCCCGAATTGACAAATCAAAAAGGTGTTGTATTCCATCATGACAATGCAAGGCCACACACATCTTTGGTCACTCGGCAAAAATTAATGGAGCTTGGTTGGGATGTTTTGCCACATCCACCATATAATCCTGACCTTGCACCATCTGATTACTTTTTGTTTCGATCTTTACAAAACTCCTTGAATGGTAAAAATTTCAATAATAATGATGATGTCAAATCGTACCTGATTCAGTTTTTTGCTAATAAAAACCAGAAGTTTTTTGAACGTGGGATTATGATGCTGCCTGAAAGATGGCAAAAGGTCATTGATAAAAATGGGCAATACATTACAGAATAAAGTTATTTAGTTCCATGAAAAAATTGTCTTTGATTTTCTTTAAAAAATCCGCAATTACTTAGTTGCCGACCCAATAGAAGGGAACCACGGACTAATCTCTGAATTAAAGATTTCAAATATGAAACCCCATGGCCAATAGACTGTTGGGTAGTCACCTCACAGTAACTATTCGATACTTAGTTTGCTGAGTAGAATTTGCCTCTTAGTGCACTGGGCCTAGTATAAACCCAGCTACTTTCTTGTTTTGATTCTTTGGCTAAACAATTAGGAAGTAGCAAATATGGCCTTAGTCTGCTATCCCCTCCTTGCTAAAAAAAAGTCCTTGTCATATAGATGTGGTCTGATTTTGTCAATGCAGAAATATGAGTACAGCTGTGTGAGTCCAACTCATGAACTTTCTATCTCAAGGTGGTCTCTGCAGGAGATGCTAAGCATGGGGTTATGGTGGAACACTTTCCCATTTAAAGGACTAGGGGTACAATTTGAATATACCCTGTTTCCTTTAGTAACCACTTTTGGATTTGGCTTTAATGGATTTATCCCATTGTTTAATAATCTAGTTACATTTTCTCAACATACACAGTCATACTTTCTTACCACATGGCCTTTATTCTAAAAGTGTGTCCTTGCAGTCTTGCCAAACCTGGAGTTAATTTAGTGTCTAGCTTCCAATGGGCCTTCCCCATCTCCTTCCTTGCCACCTGCTCAATGGTGAAGCTGATAATGACAGCAGCAACAAATGTTCACTGAAGACTAAGTAGGTGCCAGGCACTGTGTCAATGTTTAGGTGTATTATTTAAATTAATACCCCAAATAACCTCATAAAAAAAATTGCTGACAAAACTGGTTTGGCTCAGTGGATAGAGCGTTGGCCTGCGGACTGAAAGGTCCCGGGTTCAATTCCGGTCAAGGGCATGTACCCTGGTTGAGGGCACATCCCCAGTAGGGTGTGTGTAAGAGGCAGCTGATCGATGTTTCTCTCTCATCGATGTTTCTAACTCTCTATCCCTCTCTCTTCCTCTCTATAAAAAAATCAATAAAATATATTTTAAAAAAGAAATTGCTAATTATTATCCAACTTTTATGAATATGGAAAGAGGAATAGAATTCAATTGATTAGGTCAAGGTGACCTACTTAGATGGGTAAAGGGAGGGAGAGAGTAACTATGAAAAAATCCATGCATTCTGACTCCAATCAAAATCTTTACACACCACTTGTGTTTAAATTCCCTGCAATATTTTTCATGAATGCTGTGGCCACGCAGTTTTTTCTGTCTCTGAATGTCAAGACACTTAAAAAATTGTGCCTGAGAAATATGTACTAAGTAACCATTGAAAGGTTATTGATTACATGACTTTTAAAGACCATCAAAGGAAGTGTAAAATAGTACTTGCTTACATATATCCTGAAGCTTCTTTTCATAATTAGATAAAAACCTCCTTGAATCTGTTAACTTTTTTTTCTTAAATATAATGGTATTGATTTCAGAGAGGAAGGGAAAGGGAGAGATGAAAACATAAGTGATGAGAGAGAATCATTGATTGGCTGCCTTCTGCACACCCCACACTGGGGATTAAGCCCGCAACCCTGGCATGTGCCCTGATGGGAATGAACTGTGAATTCCTGGTTCATAGGTCAACACTCAACCACTGAGCCACGGCAGCTGGGCTGTTAACTTTATTTTTGTTAGGCAAGTTCATATATACCTAACCATGGAAACCATCAAAGACTTTGAAACAATAAAGTCCTAAATATTAAAAATATGCTGGAGTCTTCTTACCTTAAATATGAATTGAATGAGAAAAATCAGATCCCATATCTTTATAGTAAAAAATGATATGAGATCAAATACATTAACTTTAAATAATCTTAGCTCTTAAAAAATAGAATTAACAATCACAACTTGTGAAGAATTCAGGTGGATTTGGAGACAGAAAAGGAGCATCTTCATATTCTTTACAGTTTTGTATAGGCATTATCAAAGAAAATCCCACAACTAAATCCAGCCTGGACTTTGTATTTCAATTAGCTTACATGACTGTGAATGAGCAAAAAGTAAGCCAGTCAGCATGCACACCCTAGCTATGTTCACCCTGACCTAATATATTTTTTAAGAGACCAATTGGACAGATGACTCTCTTTTGCACACAAACCAGTTTATTGCTAATTATAATATGCTCACTGCAAGGTCATAGCTCTTGTAATCCCATTGGATGGCACACAGCAGGTTCAAGTGCATGGCAAATAGGTGAAATACATCAGAACATAAACCCAGTTGTACAGGGCACTGGCACATTCTAGCCACTATACTTACAATATGTACATTTTATGTAAGGGGTAAAAGGACCAAGCATAAATCCCAAATCTTCTAAGATGAAAATAATACTGACTACTTTTGTATATTGGCCATCAAATGCTTACTCAGCTGCCAAGGACAAGAGCGTCATGGAACGGTTTACACATCAGAGGAAAAGTGAGAGTCAAGAGAGGTTAATTTGATTTGAAATGAGTGGAAATGAAGCTTTAAAATTACCCATCAGTCTTAAGTTGTACTCATGAATAAATAAAATCAGTCCTTTTTTCTGTAATTTTAAACTCCGCGTCGCATCAGCTTGTAACTGACTTTGTCCCCATCCAGTTCTAAAGCACTCACCCAGAATGGCTACTACAATGTCATCTTTGAGGATTTCAATGGAGCCTCTGGATAAGAAATAGAGTGCAGTGAGGACATCCCCACAGTGCACCAGAGTGTCTCCCGGAGGTGCATGGGTGGTCTTAAACTTCATTGCCAAGGCTCGAAGGCAACCTTTGCTTGCCCCCCGAAAGGCTTTGCAGTTTTGTAGCAAAGTCTGGTTGAGATGTAGACAAATGTCAGCTTGTAAACATTCTGGGAAACCCTTGAGGACCTGAAGAGAAAAAGCAAAGAGTTTCATACCACAGCACACAGGGCACCTCCACCTGCAATAAAACATATTTCTTGCTCACAGAACCGCAGGCGTGATAATTGTCACACAGGACCTCTCACAATCCTTCTACCTCGCCTACCTTAATGAATACTTGGTTTGCTAAACATGTTAAACTTTTAACTAAAATACTTGTTCTCTGAATTAACTGCAGGCATTCAGACTCAACACAAATGTTATCTCGTTAAAATGTAATGCCTACAACGTTTCACACTGCTTCTCATTCCCTGCCTTCTGTTCTTTAACATCATGCTGTGCACAGATATAATACAATGTGACAATAAGACATAATTAATGAAAGGCAGTACAATTAGAAAGACAACTTTGTGAAGGAATCTCAAGTCAATTTGGATTGCTATCTCTGGCATATGTGTCTTAGTTATAATTAGTAAAAATACAATTCAGAAATAGCCATTGTAGTTGCAAAGGTCATATACCAGAGTGCTGTTAGTTAACAGAACTAGGAATATTTTTGTTTCATATGCACATTATTAAATACTAAATATTGTGGTAAGCACTGAAAATAGAGAACAAGAACAGAAATCATACTTTTAATGTCTAGTTTAGTTTTTAGAATTGGAAATTGTGCCAGAATTTACAATGCATACATAAACCAGTGCAACTATTTTGACAACCTATTCAGTGACTAATTTAAAACTTGTAGAAAACATAAATAATAGTTTGTGACAAGTGCTACTCAATTTAAATGGAATAAAATTGTATGCTATTTTATAGAATTCCCAGTATTCAGTGGGAAAAGGAACTCAATGTTTGCTTCTCTGCAAGAATTTAACTATTTAGGGTGTCATATATAGATTTTAATTCTAATGTTGGCTTTCAGTAAAAATAAATCCATTTATATACATTTTGGGGGTAAGAGGGAGAAGACATCATATATCAAGTTCCCAATAATGCAATTTTAGAATTTTCTACCTTTTTGGGTTAACCTATTGCTGTCCAATATAATTAAAAGTAATCATGAATTATTTGTATAGATAATTCAAATATATGTGGCCCATGAAGGAACTTCAAATTAGATTATATTATACAATTATTATTACTTTAAATATTAAAGCAGCCACAGGGATCCTGGTTCAGTAAAGCCCTGTGTGATGCAAATGGTCAGACTGGCTGTGATTATGGTGCAAACAGATCAAAGAGAGAATCAATGAGACATCTGAAACACAACCGCTATTTCCAATCTTGTCTCCTTTACTGTAAGGTCCCCCACAGAAATGGGTCAGGGCTCTTTAAAAGAAAACCCATAGAATATGAGTTCTGGTCATGATTTTGCCACAGGATGATGCTTGTGCAAGTCACTTCATCCATCTGGGCTTCTTTGCCAGAGAATAAGAATATATTGAACATTGTCCTGCGTGCCCATTGTCTGACACTGCTCACTCCGCTCTGCACAGCTGTAGGAACTCAGTCTTTTATGCTGAAATTTCCGTGTTACCTGGCTCAGACCCAAAAAGAACGGAGCCTTCTTCATTTGAAACCGCTTTCCTTACCTATAGCTTTCAGGCTTCGTCTACATACGTAGACTCCTGACAGGTTTCCTACTTGGATTTCTATATGGAACTTGCCTAGTTTTTGCCCATTCCTGCCTTTGGAGCTGGAGGCTCTTTTCCCACTGGGACCCAACAGCCCAGCTCCTCTCAACCTTCTAGGTCTCCGATCCCCTCTACCTGTTGAAACTATTATATTGGATTCCTTGGCAAGTGATGGAATGAAGATAGGTTCGGACACTGTTTTCTGAAATGGGCCACTTTATTGGGGAGTGTTGTAGTAGGAAAAAAAAAAAACAAAACCCAGTTCACTGGCCTCTGCATATGATGTTACTTTCCTCCCTGAAGTTGAGACCTCAGCATACTCTTAGATGCCCGCATACAGATAAAACTGTAAAGAGCAGTACAGCAAGTAACAAATTAGATATGCCTATTTTCCTCTTACTATTTGGCTATAATAAAGTACAACAAGGCATTTTATATTTCGTGTAAATAGGGGAGATATTACTACCATTATAGTAGTTGAAATGAGAATGCTGAACCTGTAACTGCTATTTCTGGCATTTTCATGAAATTTCTGTTATACTTTCTGAATGTAGCTTGTGTATAGAAGGAACAATTATGTACATGAATACATATACACACATGCTTTGTTTTGGAAGGATCAGATGAGATGGAGGTAGGGGATATTCATTTCTCTGAGTGTGTTTTATGAGCTATAGAATCAGATACATGAAGTTCCAATTTCATCACTTACTATTTGTGACATTGGTTTTTCCTACTGTAAAATTAATATTTACTTGACAGAGTTATGCTCACAATTAAATGCAATAATGCGTGTAAATTTTATGCATTGTAAATGTTCAATAGACATTTCACTTCTGAGCCTTTACTTCTTCCTTCCTCCCTTCTTTTCTTCCTTTTTTGGTCATAACTATTTATTGTTGCTGAAGAACTGGTATGTTCTCTTTAGCTCAAAATTGAGAGATATGATCCCATTGTATTATTTTCTTTGGTCGCTGGTAAATAAGAAATTCCCCACTAAATTTTGTGCTCCTTTTCCTCAACAGAATTTAAGAATCCTTTGTCCTCTCATTTCTCTAACTTTTGTTCCCTGTTTCTGAATTGTGTTAAATATTATATTTTGGCTTACTTGCACTTAAGTTTTCACTGCAAGTTGTCTTACTTTCTTTTTCAAAGTAGGAAGTTAGTAAAATCAATTTACAAGTGTGATCTTGGAATTCCAGTATTCTGATAATCACTCACAAATACTTAAAGGGAACTTGGGAAAGTTTTTCAACATCATTCTCTTCTCAAGTGTCCTTTATAAATGTTGCCATCTCATAACAGTCATCTTATTAGAAGTGAGACTGGTTGGAAAGAATGACCTCCAAGTATTCCATGGAGAAGCCTTTATTTGTACGGGAAGAGGATCACAGATCTTGGCATGAAAGATTTGTGTAGATTAAGTTATTTTTCTGTGGTATTAGCCCTTACCTGATTTTCTTAAGTCAGTTACATAGATCAAATAAAACTCAATATAAGTTAGTATTCTTTAATTAAAAATCTTCCTACCCCAGAACATTGGATGTCCTAAATAAGCCAGCAGCTTGCTTTGGAATCTGAGTTATGCCTAAGAAAAGGCAGCTTTTAGTCATTTTATATTATTGATTTTTAAAGGGAGGGGGGAAGGGAGAGGGAGAGAAAGAGAAACATAGATGTGAGCTTAACATCAATTGGCTGCCTACTGCACACAACACAAGCATGTGCTCTGACTGAATCAAAGTGGCAATCTTTTGGTGCACAGGATGACGCCCAACCAACTGAGCCACACAGGTCAGGGCTAAGTAAAGGTGTTTTTTTTTTTTTAATTTTTTTATAAAGGAGAGTTAGAGAAGAGGGAGATGTAATGGAATAGAGGTAGAAGAACACTGAAAAAGAGTTGGAAGAAAAGGGAAGTTTTACATATATATTTCTCTACGGAACCCCATTCTTTTGGTCCCAACCTTTCTTCCTTCCTACTCATGCTACTTTTTTTTTTTTTTTTGTGAGGTTTAGTTCCTCTGATGAATTACCTGATTGGGAACTTTCCTCAAATAGCACTCAGATATTAGCATTTTACCATGCCAAGCAGATCTGGCTGCAAAAAAACCCAAACAAAACAAAACAAAAAACAGCTACGACAAGGACAAACCAGGACACAAGCTGGTTTAGTGACTGTTAAAATCATGTACACAACCTTCTTGTCTGTCATGTTCTGAAACTCTGCAGGTACAAAGCACCTTTTATTGTGCATCTAGAGGCAATGTTTGATTAGTTGAGTGTGAGTTCAAAAACCCTGGGGCATCACCCAGAACCATATTCATGGCCTACACTTAGAAATGTAGTTCTCATTCTTTTAGCAAATATTTATAATCTATTATACTAGAGGCCCGGTGCATGAAAATTCATGCACTGGAGGGAGATCCCTGAGCCTTGCCTGCCCCCTCTCACAGTCTGGGAGCCCTTAGGGGTGGGAGGCGACCTTGCGATCAGGGGAAGGTGATGCCCCCATCACACCTCTGCTGCTGCTACTGCTGGCAAGGCAGTGCAAGTCTAGGCCCTGTCCTGGTTACCTGAGCCTCAGGCAGCAGGACAGCCGCCATTTGTCTTGTGTTTTGGGTGGCCCTGGGCAGCTGGGGGGCTGAGGGGACTGGGCACTGCTGTCTTGTGACTGTGGGTGCCGCCATATTTGAGGGAGGAGCAGTCAGTTAGCATATTCCCTCCTTATTGGCTGTGGGTGCTGCCATCTTTGTGATGGCATGAGTGTCAATTAGCATATTCTCTCTTTATTAGATAGGATACCAGGCACTATGGTAGTCATGGAAGACAGTAATAAATAAAACATATTCTAAAAATATACCTACTCTCAAGCCTTTCTCTAAATTCCCAGATTAAAAAAAAAAAATTAATAGGTTTAACCAGAAGTTCCTACACTCATCTTTTCCTGCCAAATTTAGATATTTATAATGCAGGGTTTAATACTAATGGGTATTTAAATGAATCCTCAAGGTAACTGTTATGTGGGCAGATTTTTAAAACTCCCTGGAGTTTCAGACTTTTTTTCCAGGTTGGTAAAAATCTTCATTATGCTATAAGTCACTTTAATATTTTATAAATGCAAGGTTAATTTCTCTTTACTTAAACTTATGTAGATGAAACTCTTTAGATGCTCAAATTATGTAAGATTAATGATACATTTTTTTCTTTTAAGTGAGTATAAAATGTTTTCTGTGATTGTTAAATCAACTCCATAGCTTAGGACCCAAAGTTTAAGAACATCCAAATAAGAATTGCCCAACAATTATAAAGCAAGATAACATTATTATAACAAAATAAAATTCTTTAGAGAAATTACACAGAAAGCCAAAATGGAAGTAATTAGCTATTCCATAGCAAGCAAGAAGCAAACATGATCAAACATGAATTCAGAAGTATTTAAGGTATGTTAATCTTCCCTCAAATGTACATATGTAACATGCATCTAATGAGATAAGCATACAAGATTGTTAATATTTGTTATTATGCAGTATGTGAATTAAAATTTTCTCTAAACTTAGCATGAATATACAATGTAGTAGTGAATGGATGCTGAAGTTAATGTGAGCCTTCATCTTCTAATCTGATATATATGTGCTCATCAACATGACATTAGTCTTATTAACTTTTTAAAAAAATATATTTTATTGATTTTTTACAGAGAAGAAGAGAGAGGGATAGAAAGTCAGAAACATCGATGAGAGAGAATCATCGGTCAGTTGCCTCTTGCACACCCCTGCTGGGAATGTGCCCGCAACCAAGGTATAGGCCCTTGACCGGAATCGAACCTGGGACCCTTCAGTCCGCAGTCCGACGCTCTATCCATTGAGCCAAACCGGTCTCCTCTCTTATTAACTTTTTAATAATTAAGTCCTTAAATTTAAATATATGCAGGGTGAGGCAAACGTAAGTTTACAGTTGTGAGTATGCAAAACAGAGTTTATTCTTATATTATTACTTATTATCGTATTATTTTCTATGTGAATACCAGCAAACCTCTGTTCATCAATCCTGTATATTGACAATGAACTTTATTATTCCTGCCTCAAATTTAAAACACAGAATTCAATAAAGGCTGTTTCTTCACCAGGACTGCAGTCTCCCTATGGGGCTTATACTTCCTAAGACCTGTTGGAAGAGATTCAACAATTGAGTTTTTGCCAAGACTCTCTCTAGCCTCCTTTCATAGTGTTTTAAACATTGTATTTGCTATTATATATATATATATATATATATATATATATATATATATATATATATATATATATAATTCTGAGAGTTACCTAATAGATATCTCTTATCCAGATAGTGCTAGAAAGATAATCTATGTAGTAATGAGCATCTTTGGATTTGTTTTACATAGTGGAGCTATACAGGGGAACATTCTAAAGGCAGACTGAGAAGGCATATTGAGAAAGATGATCTGAGTGTGGCAAATGGTTCTTCTAAACAGCAAATTAATCGTATAAACAGCTTTGATAATTGTGATAACTAACATTAGAAAATTTTCTGGAAAAATTCTCTGGGCCATTAAATACACATAAATGCTGACAAATAAAGATGAATCAGAACACAAATTAATACTCCCTATGAAGCATTAAACTTTAAGCATAATTGTCAAATAGATTTTGGAAGTAATATGTTAACTCCTCAGTCTCTTCATATAAAATATGAAGTCTACAACCTTAATATTTTATGATATTTTCTAATCCTTGTGGAATCATTGTCTACTATGTGGGCATTCAGCATTTAATAATCTTAAGAACTTATAAAATACTAAACCATGATTTTTGTTGTTTCTAGAAGATAATGCCCTTCCTTAATGGAATCTATAATTTTGGGGTCATCCCAGGTCATATTATTTCTGTGGTTATGATTTATTAAGGAATATAAAACACATGTCTTTCATATTTCCTTGGTGATTACAAGTTTAATATTTCATGTTTAAGCACTGATGATGCTAGGTGATTATTTTAGTAGGTTTAAAAATATAAATATAAAGAACCCTAATCTAAGGCTCAAATTGTTTTTGCCACCTACTTTTTTATTTTATCTTCCTGGAACTGATGAAAAGAAAGAAGCTTTTTTTGTATGAAGAATTCATATATGGCCAACTTGTTGGCAAAGCAGACAATTATGGTATCCACGACTGAGGACATTTATAAGCCTTGAGGGAATTAACTAGTTTTTTTTCATGTAAGTTTGCAATGTTTATTATATAGTTGCATAAGTTAGGGGGAAAAACAGATAATCAGAAGAAAAACTTGCCATATGTACATCGAGAATAATATAAATCCTGAACCAGTTTTGGTAACAAATTAAAGGTTTCTAAACAATGAAAGAGTCCTCCCAAAGTTCATCTTCGCCTTCTCTCTCCCACAGCTCCTGCCCCTCCATTTAACAGCATCACTGTGGGATTTTTCTTTCTTTTAAAGGGACTTGTAAGCTTTAACTTGACCCAAATTAAGTGAGGGCCAAGAATGAGTTGGAATGTGGGTGATGATGTGTAGGGAGAGAGGGCTTACTGCTTTTACATACACGTCCTTGTTACCCAGACTCTGGACCCTTCTGCTATTTCAGGGAAAGCCTGATTATGAAGGTGCACCACACTTTTTGAAAAGTCGTATCAGGGGAACCCTTGAAACCCACTAGGATGTCTAAAGGTAGCAGGAGAGATCTGCATCTTGAGAAACAATTTCAGGACTTTCCCCTCAGCCTCTAATTGCTTGAGAGAGCAAGTGGGGGGAAATGAGAACAGATATGATTAAAGTGGGGTCTTTTGGATGCTTTGCAAATGCTTCTTCTAAAATAGATTGATTGTAGATGACCTAAGCTTGCTCCCAAAGTTAAGGAACAGGAAACAGGGATGTACCATTTGCAAAGTAATGAATAAAATGATTTAAGTACCACCTTGTACTTGATACACAAATCTAAACTTGAATCTACTTTCATGTTTCAGAAACATTGCTCATATATAAACTCTTTTGATTCATTTATCAACTTTATATAAAGACTACAGAGTGGAAGGAGCCCCCTTTTCATATATGGAAGCTAAAATATAAATGCATGAAATGTTTTTATTTCTGAAAGAACTAAGTCTCCTAACTTAGTCCAGGATTTCTTCCACTATTGTGTATTAGCTGCCTATCAGACTGGATTTCTAAAGCTGCTCCCAGTAGAATTAGAGGCAAACTATTTCCCATTCATTTTATTTATTGGCTTTATTAATAAGTAACAAAGAATAGAAATGTACCACACATGCCATTTTCATTTTGTACCAGTTAAGAGTATGTTCCCCCAAAAGATTAGGCCTAGTCAATAATGCAATTGTTTTCTAGAGAATGTTATGGTTGTATCAGCAATTATATAACATTTTGCAAAACAGCAGAAGTTCTCAAAATAGTTTTCTTCCTCCATCTATCAGATCTCCCTTCAGTATAAAATGTATTATTTCTCATTACCCGGCACTCTGAGTGTTCCAGACACTGCTGTGTCCCCTCCCATTTCTACTTCTACCAACTCAGTTTTAAAGCAGCTGTGTGTGTTTCAAAATCTATTTATGACAGCTGTACTTGTTAGTGGAATTATAGAATTCAATTTTTTTGTGCATAAAATAATAAAATATGGGCAAAGAAAGATAGCAGATCCCTCCACCTCCTGCCATGAAAATAAAGCTTTGGAAAAACTTTATAATGGTCATCACTTTTTAAAACGCAACCACAGCCTGCTTTTTCACTAGGTGTGGGTGCCTAAACATTTATAAGAGTAGAAATGTTATATAGCCCATTAACTCTGATTATAATCCAAAAATAAGAATAGATTATTTCAAAGTGACCAGAAAGTTAGAAGTACATGAAACTTAAGGATAACATTCTATGATAGCCTTTGGATTAAATAAGAAATAATTTAAAAGCAATGAAAGGAGAATGTTTTATATCAAAACACATGGACCCTGAGAAAACTTGCATTAGAAAAGAAAATGTATAGTTTTAATGTCTTCATTATTACAGAGAAAATCCAAAATAAGAGAAGATCTTAATATAGATGTTAAAAATAATAGAACAGTCCAAAGAAACAAAGGGGATTAAGGAAGGCAAATGCTAAAAATGAAAAGAATAGTAATAAATTAACTCAAAAGCAAGTTCCTTGAAAAAAAAAACACCCCACACACAATAATATATAGAAATATTTCAAAGACCTGCTAAAGGAAAGAAGAGAGAACAAAAATGTACAAGTTTGGGAATGAAAAAGCAGTATTGAAAAAATTGAGCTTCAAGAGAATTCTATATGCAATTTTATAAGAACTTTGAAAGCCTAGATGAGATGGGTGAATTATTGGCAAAATATAAATTGTCAATGTTTATTAAGGAAGGAATAGAATATATAATTACCATACTAGGATTGGAATGGTAATTAAAGGTCTAAATTAAAACCACCAGGGTGAAAGGAAACTAAGAAAACAATCCCATTTACAACTGAATAAAAAACAAACAAACAAACCTAGGAATAAATTTAACCAAGGAAGTAAAAGACTTATACTCAAAAAAATTGTAAAGCTCTGAAGAAAGAAATTGACAAAGATTCAAACAAATGGAAGTGTACACTATGCTCATGGATAGGAAGACTTAACATTGTGAAAATGTCCAAAGCAATCTATAGATGCAATGCAATTCCTATCAAAATACCAATGGCATATTTCATAAAACTAGAATAACTATTCACTAAAATGTATATGGAACCACAAAAGACCCCAAATAACCATAGCAATCTTGAGAAAGAACAAAATTAGAGGAATCATGCTATCTATAACAATAAAATCATACTATGCTAATTAGACTGGACATCCTACTGGATAACCTTCTGGACTAAGATGTGGTGGTGGGGCTCAAGGCAGAGATAGTGGATCCAGGAGCTGAACCCCTTGCAAGAATTTTGTGCATCGGGCCTCTAGTCTATATATATAAAAGCCTAAGTAATCAAATGACGACCCGAAGGACAGTAACCACAGATCACTATGATGTGCACTGACCACCAGGGGGCAGACATTCAATGCACAAGATGCTCCCTGGTGGTCATTGCGCTCCCACAGTGGGAGTGCTGCTCAGCTAACTAACCCATCCCAGTGGCCCACCAGCCCAGGGGCAGCCACTCACTCCCTCAATAGCCCTGCACGTCCAATCTCAGAAGAACGGGCCAGGCACCGATTGACCAGCACCACCAGCATATCCTGACAGTGCTGCCCGCCTCTTAGAAGTCAGCATCAGGCACCGAGGCTTCTTCCACTCCCTAGATGCTCCATAAGGAAGAAACAATATGAAAGCGGCTGCCAGGTGGCTCCCAGCAACCAGCATGAATGTCAGCAGGAAGGATCCAGATCCCGGGCTGGCAAGGGTGTCCCATTGCCCACCTGGAGGGCCAATTGCGTTCTGCCTCCCCACAACACCCGGGGACCCCATCCTCAAATTCATGCACTGGACCACTAGTCTGATGTAAAATCACCATACCACATGGTTTTACAGATGGTTTTTAACATTTAAAGAGCATGTAATGATAGATCAATATCATTATAAAATAGGTGCAACATTTAAAATAATTTACTCGTCAATATAAACAAAGCTTCAAGAATATATGAAAAAAATAATATTTATTGTATAATAGAAAAGCAATGATATTTGTAAGTATTAGTCTTAATGGTAAAGCTATTTGCTTTAAAATCAGCTATTACTGACCAGCCAGTGTGGCTCAGTGGTTGAGCGTTAACCTGGGAACCAAGCGGTCACCAATTTGATTCCTGGGCAGGGCACATGCCTGGGGTTTCAGGATTGATCCCCAGTAAGGGTGTGCAGGATTTCTATTTTTCTATCCTCCTCCCATCCTCTCTCTCTCTAAAATAAATAAAAACATGTTTAAAAATCAGCTATTACCATTTAAAATTGTTTAGGAGGATCTAGTGAACTAAAAGAGCCATCTGACTAATAGGAGCCAAAGATACAAATGAATAGAAGTCATTTAGGAATATTTGACATGAAAGTGGCAATGACTGTATATTTTTTCCATCCACACTCATCCCCATGGATAGCAATGCAATGTCTAAACCAAGAGAAACAAATAAATATCTGTATTTTCTTGAGTACTTTGCCTACGGCTATATGGTCAATAGGGTTAGATGAACCACTGTGTTCATTTTCACCCTTAGAAAATGATTTTACAATCTGACTGCTGGAAATTCCAAGACCACTGTGAATGTCTCAGACAATTCTCCCATGAAGGAAAATATTAAAGTTTTATTTTAGAGAAATTGCAGATGGTTTGATTCCATAAGCTTTGATAAATATTGAATTCTTATAATATTATAGAACTAAAATGTACTTAATAGTAGTATTTCCAAGGATTCATTTAAAACTGAACTCTGATGTCTCCCTCTCTACATTTTTATTGGCTAAACCTGTGTTGAATATTGAGTGTTCTAAAGCTGAATTGAGTTTAAATTCATCCTGTGTTCTTATCACTACAGTGTTTGAAAACATGCCACACTCTTCAGCAAAAGGAATTGCACTCCAGAGTCCTGATCAAATAGAACCATTATTTTAGAAAGTTATAAAAGAGTACTATGCTTTGAGACATCATTTCCACCTTCCTAAGAGGAACACTAAGTGGAGAAACTGAAGCTCAGAAGTGTGTTCATTGCCTCAGCTTGGTGTTCCTGCAATGACTGTTTCCCTTGTTTAAAACTCCAGCCATGCCGTCATTATTTCCCTTAGCTTGGGAACCTCTAAAGAAGCAGCATGGTGCCAGCTGTAATTAAGTCTTTCTTGATAATGACTAGAGACCAGGATGAAGTGACCATCATCATTTGGCTGAACACATATCATATGTGACCTGAAAATACCAGATGCCTGTCTTACGCTTGATGTTGTTCATGTCAGGAGGCTCCAGATGGCAAGTATGGTTCTCTGCGGTATTTTTGAGACTTTAGGGCAAACAGCCTCCGTGAAAAATAGAAAGTGTGTGAGCTTGACCTTCCTAAGCACCTGCTGTTCACGGGCTGGCTACAGTAGGCAAGTGTGTATGTCAATAGCAGATATCTTGCTGGTGCAAAATTTTACTACCTATCCAATTTCTGCAGAGCTAGACAATGCCCATTGCCTAATCAACATGAAGATGGAAACATCTTTTAAAGCATTGTAGACAATTATTATTTTAATTCAACTCCTAAATGATAACTAGACCTGTATTATTATTTTTTTAATTAAAACATGTCACCAGTCCTGAGGGTCTTTATCACTTAAATGTAGGTTTTTGACAGTCTCCATGCCCCTTTCTAAATGAATTTACCTACTGGGCCATTTAGGCCTTAGTGCAGGGAATAGGCATGTTTCTTTCAACTTAGGCAATATTTTGCAATGCTTTCTTCAACTTGACTGCTAATTTTGAACCTATGCTTTTTTGTTAGAATATTACTGGTTAAACAAAAAGTATCAATTACACTGTACAGGCTTACCTATGACAAACTTCTATTATGCTATTGATGTCTTTAGAAGTGAGTGATTTTATTTTCTGAAGAATTCTTACAAAAGGGCTCTGTGCCCACTCAGTAGTGGAGTAGTCAAATATGAGAATACCCTATTTTTTTGTCTTTTTATTTACAGCTCTATGCCTAGTCAGTTAAAGCTCTTTTATCGACTATATTTATCAACTTAAAGATATAAAGAATCATTAGAAAAGGTAACATGAAATTAAAAGCAATGTGGTGAAAATAAGCCATGTCATTTGGTAAATCTTGATTTATATTTTTGATGGGGTTTTGAGTTGCTGAATCGAACCTAACTGAAAAAACTTGTCATTACATTTCACTGTGGTCTATTGAAACAGTCCATGAGTGAATGGGAAAGTCTGGCACAGATGAAGTCATTTAAAAAAACATTGAGAAGTTTTTGAAATTGTAGGGTTAGAATGTGAATGCAGATATAAGATGTTAGTAGCTAGTTAGTAGTAGGTAGTAAGTAGTAGTAGTAGTCAGCAGTAATTAGTTAAGGTTAGTAATTAGCAGAGGCTAATCTGACAGATAACAGGAGAGCTGGAAAGGAAATCAAATTTTATTAACATGATCCTAAGAAATCACATCAGTTTCAAGAAATAAGAATTTATATGAAACAACCTGCAATTATTCAATATATTCTTTTCCATTTTGATTGGCTTTGTTCGGCTCATGATAAGTATATTCTTTCTCACTTACATTCTCATATGTGGTTCTACCCATTTTTAGTCAACTAGGTTGACTAAAATTCCTAAATATCCTTCCTTCTACAACTTAGCCCCTATCTTATACCACCTCTTTTTTGAGGAATTAGTTTAATCTTTGCTAGACCAAGAAGACTGGGCCATGTAGTATAAGGGACTTGGAGTTTTCTCCTTTACTTCTCAATGCCAAGGCATTCACCCTTTCTCTTTTCCTCCTGCCAGCCTTTCAGAAGCCTTGCCTATCTGCCTTGCTGAAGAATTTATCTCTCTTCCTAGATTCTTATTCCAACGCCTTGTACATCTGTCGCTCAAAATTGTCTCCATTAATATCAAGGTCAAACAAAAACAAAGAGCAAAACCCAACTAAATTGTTATTTTTCATAAAATAAAGTTGTTTCTGGAGTACTTCCCTTAATTCTACCTTGAACTCTCCCACATATGTGCTTTTATTTCTGACCTTGTCTTTACCTGAAATGACGCCCTTTGGTGCTCTGTCATCAACTATTCTACCACTCGTTTAGTCCAGTGGGTTTTGAATAATACGAAGCAGATGTTCTGTAAGGGAGACTAAGGTCCACCACAGGCAGTGAGAGAGGGACAACAGATAGGTTAGAATCTCCATCCTCAAGCTGAAATAACTGTTTTTGTATATTTTGCATATTTGAGTTCTGGTGCTTTAAAAAATATTTGAAAATGACAAGTTTAATGAAATTGCAGAGAGATTAAGTGACTTGTTCAAGATTAGTGGCATATTGATGGGGCATTTTTAGGTAAAATAGAATTTGACATTAAGTGTTCACAAAGATTTTCTTTCACGTCAATGTAATTTTAAATTATGGAGTAATTTCTGCCATAATTGATTATTTCTCACAATCCAGAATGATGTATAGACCATGATAGGGTCATTCCTTTAGGCATTCCAGTTCTTGTGTGTGATATGAGAAAACTTGATTCTACTCTGACATGGGAAGTGATTTTTAGCTGTTGGTAATTAACTAAAAGCTATGTTGGATAATGCCAGAAAGTTGCAGATTGCGTTTCTTGATTTGGCGAAATTTTTTGAGATGCCTTTCGTCCTATGCCAAGAAAATATCTCCTTCTTAATTAGTCACATTTCTGGGAGTTAAAGGGAAAGGATTTTCCAGAATTGATCTAAAGACATTTTGGAAGTAATTTTTACTATTCCTAAGCTTGACGTCAGATGCAAAAGAACACCTTCCTTTCACCAGTTTCACTAGCCCGACACTCTTCCTTTGCACTCTGAATGATTTGGTTCAACTAAAAGGGCTTGAAAGTGCTCCTGAATGCTTTTGGACCTGGAACATTCTGGCAATTGCTGTTTCCCAAAATAAACAAAGATGCAGGAAATAAGAATGTGGCTGCACACTTTAGCTTAATTCTTTCCTATGTTTTGTGATCTATTAAGGAGTCAAATGTTTTAGGTTATGAAAAATAACTTTAATAGGTCAATTTATACAAGTATGACTGGGCATCTTGTACTGCATTTAGCTGAAAAGCAAAAATGACCTGAAATGTTTCATGAGAAATTATATTTGAGGCTATACTTAAGTGAAATAAGATGGAGTGCTGGTGAAGGATACAACAGTTTGATGTACTTTTATGTATCACAATACATACATTTATATAACTTTAAATTATTATATTACGTTTTAGTAAATAATTACCTGACAAGACACAGGAATTTTAACAGTGTTTTTGGAGGTAAAAAAAATCTACTTAGATTTTTTTTTTTACCTCACAATAGTCTAAGATTACAGTTATTTTTCTCTAATCAACTTTGTTTTGCACAGCCTGCTTAATTAACAAGTATCTTCCATTTGCTGAGTTTTCAGTTATCTTACACTTTGATTATTTTACTCACTTTTCAGTCACACGATGAGAAATGTAGACACTCTATACAAACAAGAAGTTCGTGCAAAGTCAAGCTCTCAAAACCACATGCAAGACTCAATAGCACATGGTTTAGAGCTCACACACTTCAGGATCATGTAACACAGGCATGCAGATGAGAGGGAAGAAAAATACCTACATTATGAAAATAGAGGATGGTGAAAAAAGAATGACATTTTCTTTATGACAATTATCTAATGCAAACCGTATACCCATAACCTTTACCGGAGTGGAGGAAGGGGCAGGTAAGTGGCTTTTTGTGGGGAAGGGGAAAGTGTATATAAATGTCATTGGAGGTCAAGTTATTGTTAAAATTAAGGGTTTCTATTCTGCACTTGGCCTCTCCCAGGTTATCTTTCCCAATTGATTGCTTTGTCTATCCTCCGCTACATCATGCAAAAAAGATCAGAACTAACACTGGAAACCACTTAACAAGCTCTAAACCTGACAGATAGCAAGGGTGTTCTCCACAGTTTACACGAGAATTAAATTGGATATAAATACCTCCTGTTCTTACCGGTGGGTGTTGTGATTCCATGTATTAAGGTGTGAAGCAGGCAGGAAAGAGATAAATCTTTCATAAGTACATTGTAAATAAGCAAGTGGTATATAAACCATATTTATAGGTAATAGAGTCAAACAATGAAAGGTAAATAGATGTCACAAAATAGACTTTATCACAAAATATGGCCACAAAACTAGTTATATGGAGAGGGGAGGTACAATAAATAGCTGTTTTATTACTGTTATTAAAATAATCTGGCATATAAAACAACAAAATTGAGTGGTACGTGTGTTGGTAAAAAAATTCTTGGCACTGCTTCAGCCAACCCAGCGTTAGAGAAACCCCAATAGTTCCAAATGATGATATCTTTGTAAAATAATAATATATAAAAGTGATCAATTTATAGGTGTTTTCTTGTGAGACTAAAGTGTTACCCTAGTAAGATCAATTTATCAAATAAATTTTCACAAAGAACACCTGGAAATAAAGTTTGGTTATGATTTTGCACAAAATGTGCTAACTGATTGGCTCTTCAAATTAACTTTTTATTATGGCATGTCCTTACTTCTCGGTCAGATAAATCTCACATACTGAGATAAGTTTATTCATGTGTAAATATGCCTTTCAAATTGGGCAATATTTGCAATAATTTCTGTATTTGGATTGGTAATTTTGAATCTGCTTTTTTTTGTTAGAATATTTACAAGTCAAATTAAAAGATGTCAATCTAAATTATATAGGTACAATTATACAAAAATTGTATTATACTGTTGATGTCATTATATGTAAGGAGTTCTATTTTCTGAATATTTTTAGAAGCAGGTCCTTGTCCAGTGGAGGAGTAGCTATATGAAATGCACAATATTTTTAATCTTTTAAAAAATAGGTCTATGCTATACTATCGAATTTGGACCTGTTACATAATTAATTTTGAGGAATCAGTTTCTATAAGCCAAACAGCTAGGTCAAATAAATGTACCCAATTTTCCTAATATGAAAAAGAGCTTGATGGACCACAATTATGTTAATACTAATTGTGTTGATTTGGGGCCATTGTCAGAGGAATAAATGGTTGTTAAAAGTGATTGCTGATGTTGAATTAGCTTAAAAGTAACGAAGAAATTTATACTTTCCCTTTGAAAGGAAATATGCATTAAACCAAATACAGTAAAGGGGCACATAGTTAATTTTTTTAAATATAGAAAAAAATTCCCATACCATAAACATGAGATTTCCTATCCTAAAGTGTTTAAGACATACTTAAGCTTCCTAATCTCTTCCACAATTCTCAAAATGACCTAATATTTTTTGAAGAGTGTTAACCTTGAATTTCTGTTTGGGGCCATCATAGTTATTACTGTTTACTTGTATATAATCTTAATGCAAATGGGTCCAACTATTTTCGGGGGTACTGGTAGGTAGGCCATGTGGTGAAAGACCAAGCTTAGCAAGGCTCTCTTTAAACAGAAGTGGAGACTCTACTACACATAGTTATATCAGTTTGCATCATGTTATAATGCCTTTGCCACACAGTATAACTAGAATATAGCACCATGCAATGCCATGAATTGAGAATGAGAGGTTATCTCCAGGGGAGAAAATAAACATCTGAGAGAGAAAAACAAAAGCAAGGGGTTCAAAGCTGGTGAGACTAGCTTTTCCATTTTGGCTGTAGCTAAAATGCCTATGGTTCTTTCGTTTTGGAAACAGAAATACATACCATATTCATGTCAATGCCGTTGGTGTAAGTCCATGCATGTTGGAAATATTCTTCAAGCCGTTGCCTCAGAGGATTGGGAATTTGGTGAAAGCGAATGAACTCCTTTACTCGCAGCATCTGCATGTGGTACCTGGCAGTTCCCGAGTACAGTCTTTGGATAATTGCAGATACATTCCCGAAAATGCTTGCATACATTAGTGCTGGATTGAATAAAAAATAAAGTTATGGGGGAAGATTGGATTTTGGAAATATTATATCTTGTCAGAGTCTCAAGTATGTTAATATTTATTTATCTCAATTCAGTTATGAGGATTTTCCATTGGCCCTTGGAGGAAAAAAAATGGTCAAGCCAATGCAGCTTCAAATTTTATAATTTTGATGATACTGGACAGGAAAAGTCTCTAAATTCCTGATGGATGCTAAATTAAAGTTAAAACTCAGGTTGTTTACAATACCAACCTGTAAGCTGGAGTGCTGATTAGAGATAAAATGCATTTAGAATAAATATTTTGTTTGTAGAGAAAAGTAGACTAAATCACTTTTTTTTTGTCTACATGAAGAAGTGAACTTCTATGATACTCTAAGTATTGCACTTAGGTAGAATAACCTTTTCAGTGCATCCTGAGCTAAATCTTTATAAGGTAACAGGAGGCTTTTAAGTCATCTTCTCTTTATCATTATATTGTCATTCAGTTTTTAATAATCCTAAAAAGTGCCATACTCCTCAGAAAATCAAATCATGACAAATGGTCTCTACCTTGATCTTTGGATGTGTCAGAGCTTTAGAGAGAAGGTTACATATGTTTAAGGCTTTGGAACTACAATATACCAAGCAGGTGAGAAAAATAAACAAACATTTTTAAGTGTTTAATTCAACTATATTCAATCAACACATTTCCCTCCCCCCACAACACTTTTTATAGAACACTATCTCTATCAACCATGTAACCATTTTAAAAGTAGATTTTGGCCAAGTTCAAGGTGTTTTAAAGTGGCTTTCCTTAATAATTGGCTTTCTTTTCCACCTTTGTCTCTTGGTGAACATGGTCCTTGTTTGCCACAGGTGTCCCTACTAAGAGAATGTCCCAGAGAAAGCAGTGACCCTTTGTTTTTATATATTTAAAAGGATGAAAGTTGGGGCCATCTGTAGTGAGGCTGAATTGGGATGTGTGAAAGACAATATGTCTCAGTAAGGCAGACAAACTGTTTAGATTGTATCTTCCACAGAAAAAAATACATGAGGCTAACTTTAATAAATGAATAGTTGATTAGGAAGGGAGTTAACAATACTTGCCTGAAACTGATTCCTGTGATCCAAGGAGATTCATGTGAAAAATATATTTTACTCTTCCTAATTGTAGTTTTGGAAATATTTATGCATGCTGTTATGTCTCCATAGTACCTATCATATGCTCAGGAAATAGTACAAATTAAATTCACTTGATTTAATCAAAGGGCACATAATCAATGCTAGTTATTTTACCTAAACCACATAATTACTTAAGAGCCAGGGCAAACATTCTTATTTCGTATTTAATGAATACTGTGGTTTTAAATCTATATTGCCATAAGAATGAACCAAAACATTAGTTTGGGTCATAAACAGGTATTTCCACTCCTTGACAAGATGGCAAAATCTAGATTATAAGTACATTGAATATATGAATGACCTGTATTGTTCCTAAGATATTCTATACTGATGGCTTCTCAGATTGTAATAGAGACATACTACTTTTTAAGGAAGCAAATAAATCTAAAGACTGTCAGCAAGAGAGAAGCACAAATTGACTATATTATGTATACATTATTAAGGTAATGCCTCTCAACTGGCAATAAAATATTTGTCAAAAGCACCTTGGAGTAATATTTTCAGGCATTTCTTTCCTAACTCACTATTTTATTTAGCTTTCCATAATAGGGAGATATTATTTCATCAAAATTATTTGCTTTAGGTTTAGATATTATAGATAATATACATTTATCTTAAACATTTCTTCAGCATACTATACCCCAAATCAGATATGCTAACCACACTAATGAATTTAGTTGGCTATTTAGGTATTAGCTGAAACATGTTGATAGAACAAATACACTTGATTTTCTACAAATTACACAAACTTAAAAAATTGTAACTTAAACATTTTATTGATGTGTAATTTACATATAATAAAATGAACCTGTTTTAAATGTAACGTTCAGTTAGTTTTGACAAATGTACACACTCCTGTAAACAAAATCAATATATAACACATTTTTACTACCCCAAAATATTTCCTGTGTCCCTTAGCTGTCTGCTTACTCATTTCAGACCCCAGAAAACCACTGAGGTCCTTTGCATCATTAAATTTTAGTTTTCATTTCCTGGAATTTCATATAAATAGACTCAAAATATACATGTTCATTTGTGCCTGACTTCTTTTGATCAACATTATGACTTTGAAATTAATTTTGTGTCAAGTGTATCAATAAACTTTTATTATTATTATTATTATTATTATTATTATTATTATTATTATCATTTATCACTGAGCAGATTTGTATTGTATGGCTATACCACAGTTTCTCTCCTCTGTTGCTAGAAAACTCACTGTTTCTAGTTTTTTGGTTATAATGAATGGAAGTGCCATGAACATTTTTATACAAATCTTTGTTTGGGCAAACATTTTCATTTCCCTTTTAAAATCTAAAAATGGAATAGCTGAGTTACATGGCATGTTTGACTTTATAAGAAATGGCCAAACTATTTCCTAAAATTGTTATGTTACACTTCCTCCAGCAATGCATGAGAATTTCACTAATGCATTGTGTGTGTGTGTGTGTGTGTGTGTGTGTGTGTGTGTGTGTTTACCTGTTTGGGATTTACTGAACTTCTTGGAGCTATGATTTATAGTTTTCTTTTTTAATTAATTTTAGAAAAACCTCAGCCATTTCTAAAAAAAAAAGAAAGAAAAAAAAAATTCGACTTCCCGTCCATTTTTTGGAAGTCCAACATTTGTTCAAAGGTTTGGTATTGTCTGCTATGCCTATCATCTCTGTTAACTCTAGCTATAGTTTTTTTTAAAAAAATGTTTTTTTCTCCTGCTTATGGGTTACCTTTCTTATTTCTTAGCATATCTATTAATCTTTTAATGGATGATAGACATTTCAAATTTAACACCGTTCATTGCTTTATATTCTTTGCCATCTTTAGAAATGGTGGATGTTGTCCTTGAAGGCAGTTAAATTACTCATAGACCAGCTTGCTCCTTTTGAGGCTAGTATTTTAGGCTTTGTTAGGCTAGACAGGCTCTAGTCCTATGGCAATAGTTTTCTGAGATTTAGGGTTTTCTACTCTGCTGGTGGGAATTGTTCAGCTTACAGGGCTTTTAAAATCTATTTGTCAGTATTGGAGGAATTTTACCTCATGCATTTCTGACTTTGTATTCGTCAGTAGACTCAAGGGCAGACCTACCTGGAGATTTTCTATGCCATGGCTGGCTCTTTTCTGTCTTGCAATACTAGCACCTGCCTCCACAACTTCTGATCCTGTGTTCTTAGCTCAGCGAGACACCTTTCACTGCAGAAAGTGCCTCCAGACTGAAAGCTGAGGATAACAGGAGGCCCATCTTGTTTGTTTTCCTTCTTTGAGGGATCAGATCCCCTACTATTTTAGTGCCAATGTATAAAAACAGTTGACCTGCATATTTTGTTTAGTTTTATGCCCTTTAAAAAAAGATATCGGGGTATTCTAGTTATTCCACCATGGCTAAAAGAAGAAATCCAATGACATGTTTTTCATGCTATAAACACAAGGAATTCTTCCAAGATGTTTGTTAAGTAGATGATTGACATTTGCCTTAGTTTACTGGTTTATGTGTTTTGAAGTTAAATGTCTTTTATTGTATTTATGATAGTTGAATAAAGAGTAAATTTGTATATTAGCATACCTATATGGAAATACATGAGCATAACTTACATTTACACTTATTTGATAGCTAGCAAATATCAGTGACATTTTTACTATTGTTAAGTTTCAAGTCTTAATTTCATTTTTTTCTTTATTCATGGCTTAACAGGTCATAAAGTTCTTCAGGAATATTTACACATTTTTCCTGTGTGACATTAAGTTTTATATAATCCCATTTTGATTAAAATTTGCAAAACTGATTTGTTATCCAAATAAAGGATATCATGTAGGAAGTGGGATGTCTCATACTCTACCCAATTAACTATAATGTTTTTTCTTTTTTAAAAATAATAAATTCACTTGCAGGAGACACATTCCTAAAGAATCAATAAAATAACCTCATGTCACATTTTAAAAAGAAGAAAGTGTAAAGAAATAAAAAAGAAAAGCAGAAAGGAAATAAAAAAGAATTAAAACTGCCCCAAATCCCCTGGTTTAGGAATTAAAGATTAGCTATAGAGTAAGTAAAAAGTTGTTGTTTTTTAAAACTTGAAATAAAGTACTGATAAACAGTACTATGCATTGCACTTATTTTCACAGGTGGTAAGGGTTTCTAAGTGGTGAATAGGTTAAACTTCAGTGCATTTATAAAATTCTTTCTTATAAATTCTAAGTTTCAAGATACAGATTTTGTTTTCTTTTTAAAAAGTTTAAATTTATATATATATATATATATTTTTTTTCCCCATAGGTTTTTATTTATTTATTTATTTTTTAAAAAAGTATATTTTATTGATTTTTTACAGAGAGGAAGGGAGAGAGATAGAGAGCCAGAAACGTCAATGAGAGAGGAACATCGACCAGCCGCCTCCTGCACAACCCCCACTGGGGATGTGCCCACAGCCAGCGTACATGCCCTTGACAGGAATCGAACCCGGGACCTTTCAGTCCGCAGACCAACGCTCTACCACTGAGCCAAACCGGTTTCGGCGGTTTTCAAATAATAAAAAACACATTTTCTTTTGCTTGCTTGCTATCTATGTCACTAAAATTCACAACTACTAAAAGTATTTGCTAGCAGTTATAATCATATTGGGACTGTTTTCTCTAAGAGAATTTTTCTATTTTCTCCTGTAGGCCCATTTCCATTTCCTTCTGGATACAGCGCTACTTCTGTGTTTATATCCATGATTGAGTCTGAATTTGAAGAATATTTTAAAAGTTACTTAAATATAATGATTTTGTTTATTCAAATGTTGCTATGAAAAAAAACCCAGCAAGACATATATATATATATATATATATATATATATATATATATATATATATGAAGTAAATTTTAAATAACATGGACAATAAACTGATGAATCTTATTAAATTTCATACCTAAGTCTTATCTAAACACATTTCATTAGTCAATATCGAACAATTAAAAATAAACAAATAAACTCTCTGGAAATAATGATCGGTGGCCTCCAACAAGCATCCCGACTGAGACCGGGTATTGAATCTGCAACCCAGGTACGTGCCTTGACCAGGAATCAAACCCGTGACCCTTCAAAGTGTGGGCCAATACTCTAACCACTTAGCAACACCAGCCATGGCTACAAGATTACTTGTTAAGAGAGATTTATAATTCCATTTACAAGCCCCTAAAAATGTAAAAAATAAACTCTTTGAGTCAATTTTCAAATTTGTATTCAATCTGCGGATGATGCTATTTTTAAGTTTATACATTCATCAATTTGCCAATTGCTTCCTGGTATCAGCAAGGCTATCTTTAGTGGTTCCAAGGTGAGATTTAAACAATATATATACTACTATTAAAACATCTTTAGTTCAATACAAACTTTTTTTTTTCTTATTCCAAAGAATGCTCCTTATAAGTAATGCTCATGATATTACTCAATTACAAGGTAAAGGTCAATCAGTTAGGCCTTGACATAGTGTCACAGGGAAAGAGATTTATAGGCAATAATGGGGATATATATATATATATATATATATATATATATATATATATATACACAGTACATATTCATATGTAAGAGATTAACTTGCATTATTATTAGTGATCATATATACTTGTAAATTAGTGATATATATATTTCTATATCTAATTAGGACATCTAGTAATATAATGTAAGCTCATCTTTCCAATTCAAACCTGCCTCAGCTGGAAACAGAAGATAACTATTGGTAATAAATTAGGAACAGACACTCTTTTACAGCAGTAAAGGTGAACTGCAAGTCTCGATTCCTGAATCCCAAGACTCGTTTGACTCCAGTTTTATGCTCATGTTTTCCTGAAATCTTGAAAACCTTTGGTTGCTTCCCTTCAAAGACAAATACACTATGATACCTAAATATGCAACCCCATTACTTGTACAATTATATATATATATATATATATATATATATATATATATATATATATATATATATATATTGCCTTACTCTAAATGTTCTGGTGATATCAATTTTGTGATATCATTTTGTCCTAATAGATAACAAAAGAGAAGTCTACTTACAGCCAATCAACATGACACAAATTGAAAAGATTTTTTCCGAATTGGTGTTAGGTGACACATTCCCGAATCCTACACTGGTTAAACTGCTGAAGGTAAAATACAGTGCGGTGACGTATTTGTCTTTAATGGATGGCCCAGAACTTGAGTCACTGTCATTGTAACGTTTTCCAATTTGTTGTCCTAAGGAGTCCAACCATCCGATTTTGTCAGTCAGGTAGGGCCTTTCTACGTTCCCAATCGCATACCAAATGCAAGCCAGCCAGTGAGCAATCAGGGCAAATATGCACATTAAGAGCATCAGAACAGCAGCGCCGTATTCTGAATACCGGTCAAGCTTCCGAGCCACTCGCACAAGACGGAGGAGTCGAGCTGTCTTCAGAAGGCCAATCAGTGTTGTTGTCTGTGGAGGTAAATGTGTGTGGTCAGAAACAGCTGATAGAGGTTCAAGGTATGTTCCTGTGAAGCTAAGTAGCAGGAACAGGTAACAACATGGTGGCATCAACGATAACTGTATATTTGAATTAAGTATTTTCTTACCCACGTTGTAAAATATTCTGAAAATGTCCATTGCACTAATTTAGTATCTTGGCATGCAAAAACTCTGGGACCAATAATTTATCTATCTTACTTTATGCTCTAACCATCATGGGTAAATCATTCCTTCACCAACAAACATCCCAGGGTGTTACTGGTGTGCCTAGCAGGTGCCACACACTGGAAGTGTGGTATTGAAAAAAAAACAAAAAACATACATGGTCACTTTTCTAAGAAGAGACAGTTATTTGGCAGACACAATGTCTTCTTTAATAAAGAGAGACAAGGTCACTATCTATTGGGGATGTAAATAAACAGTAAAATCATTTCAGAGATGAGAAGTGCCATGATGAAAACGAGACAGTGATATGACAAAAGACGTTTGGGGGCCTGGGTTGGAATGGGGATTAGTTTATAACAGAGGGCCTTTCCGAGGAGCTGTCCTTGGAATTGAGAAAGATCTGCATAAAGAGAAGAAGCTAGTAAAGCAGATAAACTGGGAAACTTATTGGATGATTGCATGACGCACTAGACACTAGATTTAAATGCATTTTTTCCTTCTTAAATATGTTAAGTTGGTAAATTGTTTCTTGATCTCCCAAGGATATTGTGCATTTTGCTTTGTGGTGTAATATGTGTAACTAATGACATGATTATTATTGACCACGTATCTAATGATAGGACACTTCTATATAATAACATGATACTTAACTGGTTGTTTGGACTTGAAATCTGATGAACACAAATTACAAGTTTATTTTTTGGGTTTCCTAAATAATGTCAGCTATAAGTACTACATATTTCACAGTGCATATAATTATTCCATAGCTACATGGTGTTTACCAATCAATTATTTAGTCATTTTATCTGTTCATTGTTGGTATTTATTTCACGAAGTGCATTCAACTGAGTTAAGAACATATATTTTAATTAGAGAAATAGTTCATGACGTAAGTATCACCCTATATCTATTCACATTGACTTGATGGAAAAAGGGCACTAAATATCAAGAAACGTTTTCATTAAAATACTGTAATTGTTGCAATTACCCCCCAATCCCCCTTAGTCATAATGGTGACAAGGGAAGGGGAGATTTCTCTGAATTCTTTTTTTAACTTTTTTAAAATTTCTTTATTGATTAAGGTATTATATATGTGTCCTTATCCTCCTTTAATTGAGTGCTGACACCTTCTACAGGTGAGAGGAGCTTGTGTAGTTGAGATGTGCTGATCACAATTGGACTCCAGACTTAGCTGATTTTGGAATGTGTGGAGAGGGGAGTCTTCCCTGTTTTCAATGCTGGGTTCTTCTTTTTCAGGTGCAATACAGAAAATAGTTTTTTTTGTTTTTTACAAATTTAAAAATATATCTCATCACAGTAAATAAACAGAGAATTTAAGTTAGTATTAAATAGTTCCTTTGGAGGAGAGTCGACTTCCTACTATTTGTATTATCAGCATTTTACCTTAACATTTATGTGCTAAGACTGTTTGAATTCTGTTTCTATACCAGTGTGTCACTTAGGACAAGCTACTTATTTAATCTCTAAGCATCAATATTCAATGTTATGGGCATAATAATGCCTATCTTATAGGACTGTAGAAAATACCCAATAAATGGTAGCTCTTCGTGTTCTTATTTGAACAGCCAGGCATTTTGTTTTCATCAGTTAGCAGGAACTTTTATTATAAAATGAGTTGATAGAGTTTATACACTTTCAAAATGCATTATACAGATATCTGGAATCCCAAGTGGAGGTGTTTTAACATTGGCTTTGCAGGTTCCCCAGGAAATGATGGGGATTATATTATATTATATTATATTATATTATATTATATTATATTATATTATATTCTTATATTATATTATATATTTATTTTTTGTTAATTATTGGCTGAGGATATTTTTCCATTGATTTTTAGAGAGAGTGGTAGGGAGAGGGAGAGACACACAGAGAGAAACATCAATATGTGAGAGACACAATGATTGATTGCCTCCTGCCTGTGCCCCCACCTGCGCTGGGGATTGAGCCTGCAACCGAGGTACTAGGTCTGTGCCCTTTACTGGAATCAAACCCAGAAACCTTCAGTCTGAGGGCCAATGCTATATCCACTGAGCCAAACCACCTAAGGTATGGCAGGGATTTTAAAGACAAGAACTTCATCCAGTTGCACTGTCTGCTCAGACTCTGATAATATGAATCACTCTGGCTCAATGTGTCATCATTCCTATACTTCACAGCTTAAGTTTACATGTTTATTTTTTATCTTAGCCCAGTTATCTATTTCCTTCTATTGAAAAATCAGTAATATCTGAGGATTGTTATTCAAAATTTCTTGTCCTCAGAACAAAATTTCTCTTTGAACCCCAAAGTAAATGAAATATAATGAAAATTCTCTGCATATTTGATTACTGAAGTGAGATACTTCTAAAGAAAGCAGCTGTTTTAACTAGATCATAATGTGATAACAAGAACTGACTCTTCAGGCTGCAAAGGTGGTAGAGTAGGGGAAAATGATGTTATGAGGCGAGGAAAAAGGGAATGAAATCTGTTGGCATGCCACCCACCTCCTTTTTGTTCTCTTCCCAAAGAAACCTCTGGTGTTTCTTCCAGAATTATATTACAATGACATAAAACCTAAATGACAGTACGTTTTCTAACCAGATAAATAAATATATCATATATAACAACATCCAAGAGACATCTTTTTGGAACAAAAAAGCTTAAGAAATAGGGTACACAATGAGTCTCAACCCAATTTCATAAGTGAATATTGGCTTCAGAATCAAAGCCATGTACCCAAGCATAACTGTATGTTAGTCTGACAACATGACAAATGACTTGACCCTCCTTCTATTGTTATCAAGATGCACTAATACACCTGGACATTCTTTCTTAGCTACAATTGTAGATAGCACATCTTGTAGATATTGCAATAATTCCTTTCTTCTTGTTGCTTAAATATCTTTTTATAGATTTAAGGGAAGTTTTGTCCCAGGTTGCACAACAGAAAGAAGTAATTGAATCAAAATCTCAGGGAGAATAGACTAAATAATTGTCAGAATCCTCTTGATGATTTGTAGGAGATTGTTTGCCTCCATTGGACTAAAGTACAATGGACTACCTTGTATTACCTGCAAGTGAAAAATGGGATCAACAACTATCTTACAATTTAATTGTGTTGACATCAGAATTTGGCTGAGTGGAGTGTTTTCAGGATGTATGGCTATATCACAGCATATCTAATTTTATGTACTATTCAGATACATTATGGGAGGCTGTCTTTGTGGGTTTTCTCAATTTTTAAAAATAGACATGAAACCATCCTTAAATCAATTATAATAATTTCAAAAATTATAGAGATAATGGACTTTCTCTTAGATGATAGTTCTTGAGCTTTTCATTGGATATTATAAAAATATTGCATTCATTGTTACTTTTGGTAGAGATTCAAAAATCATTAAAGCTCACCAGAGGTAAGTATTGATATTATGATATATAAGGACATAATGACAATAAATAAGCTATAGAAAGAGCTGAGCCATTTTGCAGGGAATTGAAGCAAGGTACTATTTCCTGACCCGCCCATGAACTATAGCACGTCAAGGCTCCACCTCATCAATATCCACGCCATCTCTGAACTCAGCTCCTTTACTCTGATTCAATGATATTTCAAATTCTTTTTGCTTTTAATGCAATAATAAAAAAGGCTATTTATTTAAGGATTTTATTTTAATGTATTTTCTCATATATATATTTTTTAAATGTAAAATGCCTCTTCCCCTGGAAATTCACTTATTTAAATTTCAAGGGGAGAGGAGAGAGGCACTGATGAATATAATCCAATTTCAATTTTTTTAAAATGTACCTATATCCATAATTTATTAAAGTCCTAGATACTTTATTATATTGAGTTGGAAGTTAGTTTTCTTTATTAAGTATGACTTTCTCAACTAAATTTTATTTTAACAAAGTATACTCTAAACTATTATATCCTTGCAATTATGTTAGGTACTAGACCTAGATTCAAGAAGATTATGTGATTACTTTTATTAGACATTTTATAATATATCAGTCAATATTCTCTCTTAATGTAGTGGAATTCATTTTAAAGGCCTGAAATAGAATAGGATATTTCTGATCAATATTCAACAACTCTCCACTCAAGATTAAATGTGGCTACAGTTAACTGAGAAAACCTGATCTATAAGAGAAAATCTTATGCTCAAATGTTTTTCAAAACTATTTTGAAAAATAATTCTACTGTCTTTTTAGTAAACATTTTTAAGACTCTTACATTTAAAATACTTTATTTCAGAGGTTTACTCTCTAAAACCAGTGTTTACGGTAAGTGGAAAGAATTATTCTTTTATAAGTGAGGAAATATAAGTAAGTGACCTCTGGTTTCATCTACAGGGTTGATAAACTGAGTTGTCACTGAAACTTTCTACTTAATCCATTAGTCTGTCTTGTTTGTCAAGAGATATTTTGATACTAGAGGAAGAATAGGAAGAGTGAGTAATAAATTTCATAACTGTACACTTACATTTTTGCTTTATATTTTATTTCAATTACCTTTAAGCTCTTGTACTTGTAAACAGCATTTAATGAATTACTTACCAATATAACTTAATAATTTTGAAACTAGTTTCTAGTCTGTTGTTCATCTTGAGTCACATTATTTTAATTATATTTCTAAGAACACACTCACTAATACAATCAAAGAGCTACATTTTGAGTGTGCAAGAAACATTGAAGGAGTAACCTAACTCAGTGTTCGGCAAACTCATTATTCAACAGAGCGGCAAACCTACCACTGACTTAACTCTTATCCTTTCTTAATTCATACCAAACCTCACACATTTCTCCACTAACTGTGGCTTTTATTTTATTTATTTATTATTATTTATTATTATTATTATTTTTTTAATATATATTTTTTATTAAATTATTATTTTTGTTGTGGTTTTTAAAGAGAAGATGAACTTAAACCTTGGGAAACTTGTCCCAATATTGAACAACCTTTACTGTTTAGACCTTTTATTTTTATTTTGTTTTATAATTAACATTTTATTTTTCTGCAATTATACTCACTTTTTCTTTAGTTATAGGAACACAGAAAACTGGGCATCAAATGATTCTAAATTCTATGTAAATGTTACAATAAATAAACAATCACGGATGTTACATTTTTAAAATGGAAATTTTAATTGGTCTGAGAAATATGTTACCAAAAATTGTACCTTTATGCCATCTCTAGCAAATTGTAGTCAATAGATCACAATATCAATAGATCACACGTAAATAATGACTAGATGATTAACTTAATGCAAAATAAAAAACCTTTTTTTTATGGAATGTTCCTATATCTCCTTAGTTCAAAAATTCTTCCATTGGAAATTTTGCATCTCTCACTTATCATGTCACAATTTTTGCAGGCATGATCAGTAGCCTCAAATACAAGCCATTGGAAACTTCGGTTATAACACCCCAATAACTAGCTAAAGAGAGAGACACAATAACTTTATGTATAGGCATATATTTGAAATCACATTTCCAAAATGTGCTTTGTTTTTTTAAGTTTAAACACAAGTATGGCTGATATTTTTATAAATTCACTTCCAACAAACTAATGAGGACTAATGGGGAGGTCAGGTTCAGATAGAATGCTGACAAGATAATCAGATGCCTGCTAAGTTTTTCTTTGTATCCATTCCATGATTCATCTATCAGATTAATGAAGTAAACACATCAATGTGAGCAGAAGCTCCGCCTTCTGATTACAACTTTCCCTCAGAGAGCACTTTAGTAACTTAGGTTTTAAAGGTCTTGCCTGCATTCACGATTCATGAAGAGTAACTGTTAAGTGTGAAAGTAAAGAGGCCAACAAAGCAAGTAATTAATCAAAAGAATACTATTGTCAGGGGTGGAAGAGGTTAATGAAGCATTTATCTAAACAGAACGCTCTAGGTTCTAATTGTTAACATTTCTGAAAGTAAGACTTGCCACAGCTAAGCAAAATATGGGGAAATTTGAGGCAGATAATGAAAAGTTGGCTGCCAGGAGGCTGATCCAATAATATTGCTCTTTTGCATCAATAATATGAAAGCAACTTGCTATGGATAGCATGATGTTTGATGATGCAAATATTAAGAAATAAGGAACCATTTTCTTGGTCTGTCTGTATGACACTAACATCCAGGAAATATTAATGACATAGGCCTACTTATTGCTGGTATCATTTTCTACAACCTATTTTTTTAACATTATAGAAGATCCTCTAATTATTTATAGGTCATTTGCATTTACTTAAACTAAAAAAAAATTAATATGATATTTTGAAGAAAATAAATAATTCTGCTCATATATCTATTTTAGTAAAAATATATATGCCAAGCTATCCTTTGTATGAATATGCCAAGCTTACCTATAAAACATGTTATCATTGCCAACATGTTTTATAGATAAAATAATATAAATCCAAAATTCAAATAATTTTTCTTCTCCTGAGTTGAGTGTAAATAAAACTAAATGCAACAGTAACTTACAATTTAGAGAAATTAATTAATTTGTTGTTTATTTCAAAGAGAGGAAGAGAGAGGGAGGGGGAAATAGAAACATCAATGAAGAGAATCATCTGTTAGCTGTCTCCTTCATGCCCCTACTGGGGATGGAGCCCAAAAACCAGGCACGTCACCTGGCCTGGAATGGATCTGAAACTTCATGGTTCATTGGTTGACACAACCACTGAGCAAAACTGTCTGCGCTGGGAAATTAGAAGGAAGACATTCATGTTCAATTGACATTAACAAAATTATTTTCTCTAAGATCACTCATGATGCTGTGACTCATGGAAACATATTAATAATTCAGTTAAAACTAAGCAATTAAGAAATCATAAATAGGCCTGGCCAGTGTAGCTCAGTTGGTTGGGCGACATGCTGTGCATTGAAAGGCTGCTGGTTGAATTCCAAGTTAGGCCACATGTCCGGGTTGTGGGTTCAGTCCCCAATGGGGGCATGCAGGAGGCAGCCAATTAGCCAATCGAAGTTTTGCTTTTACATAGATATTTCTCTCTCCTTCCTTCCTCTCTCCAAAAATCAATACAAATATTAAGGAAGAAAAGAAATCACAAATGTTCTTACATGTAGTTGAAAATCACTTTAACTTGTTTATTATGTATTTATTTGTAGAAATATTCTGTGACCACACAAAAGCTCTTTCCTGGGCTTCCCCTTTATTTCAGAAAGGCCTCTGGATCTCATACATCTGGCAGCAGAATTATTCCTACAACTTTTTAAAATGCCAGCGGCAAGGCTTTGCCTCAAACGTGCCAGGCAAAGATTCCATACTTCTCTAAGATTCATGTAGAAACTGGTGCACTGTCCTGTTGTAGAAGCTCTGATCCAAACAAACCTTTGTCGTGATTGCATCTGATTTATAATCTAATGAATCTCATTTCTTTTTCTTATACTCACTCATCTTTCTAGCTGTCATGTGGTGCCTGACTTGCCTACCTGTAATCTGTATGGGATGACTAACAGGCATGGCCTGAATAAAATTTCTATCCCCATAAACCACCTTCTTCTCCCCAGATTTCTCCCATTTGGATAAATGTGCAACAATCTATAAAAGTTGCTTAAGTTCCCTCCCCAACATTTTCAAACAAGAAGGAACAACAAAATCTTTGAGTGATCATTAATTATGCTTTTATCTTTTTTTAAACAAACAAACAACAACAATATATATATATATATATATATATATATATATATATATATATATATATATGATTTCAAAGAGGAAGGGAGAGGGAGAAAGAAATAGAAACATCAATAGGAAGAGAATCATTGATTGGCTCCCTCCTGCACTTCCCATATTGGGGATCGGGCTCACAATCCAGATATGTGCTCTGACTGAGAATCAAATCATGACCTCCTGGTTCCTAGGTCAATGCTCAACCACTGAGCCAGGCCAGTCAGGCAATTCTGCTTTTCTCTAATCCTCCAAGAATATTTAATCCATCAACAAGCTCTCCTCTAATATATTCCAAATGTACCTATAATACTTCACTCCACCTGTATTGCCACCGCATAGTCCAAGCCATAGTTGTTTATCCCTCCTGTATTATTGCAAAACTTCTAAAGTGACTTCCCTATTTCTTCTCGGACTAAATTGTTTGCATACATCAGCCATGAGGTGTTTCAAAATATCCAGTAGATCATGTCATTCCCACACCAAAAGTTTCATTGCAGGCAGAATAAACACAGACTCCAAGGCTGCATCTGATGTGGCCCCTGTCTCTGAATCCTCACATCTTAGCACACGTCCTCTCACTATGGTCCAGCCTGGCTGCCACCGCCTTCTTTCTGGTTTCTTCCAGCCAAGGCTGTTCCCCAGTGAGGCCATTTTCACTAGTGTTTTCTTTTGCTTAAAATGCTCTGCATATGGTTTCTTGAAGCTTGTTGCTTCTTGTTATATCTCAACTAAAATGGCACCTTCTCTCAGAGGTCTTTCCTAATCTTCCCATCCAAATTATCCCCCCACCAAAGTCATTCTGCACCATATAGCTCTTTCTTGTCAGCTCACAAACATCTTAGGAGTAAAAACACAACAAAATCAATAATTCTTTTCTTCACTGACTTTTTTTCAGTCCTCATCATGCTTTATGAATTTACAGCATTTGACACTCTCACCTTGAACTGTCCTTTACTTCCAGTAGAGTAAGGTAGGCAAAAGTCCTATAATGCCTAAAGCAGTCTCCAATAACAACAAAAATGTGTTTTACATAACTTTTCAATGCCCACAGTCATTTGTATAAGCTAAAAATAATTTTATAGCTACTGAGCCTTGAAGCTAGGTTTTACATATAAAAATAAATTCAGTTTTGCCCATTTTAACATTCATTACATTTTCCAGGAATTTAGCCACCATGTAAATTGAGAGGTGATTAATTTGTTTAGTTTGGACTTTTACTAAGAGTTGCTCAATGTTTTAGAAAATTATATCTTCAATTGCAACAGGTCTTGTGGTATTTGTGTACTGTGTGATATGTAGCATGTTTATATCAGGATACACATTTATACTAATTTAAACATATATATCAGTATAAATATATATCCTATATAATAAAAGGGTAATATGCAAATTGTCCCCTTGACTGGGAATTTTACCTGAGTATGACTAGGGGGCAGGGACAGCCTGCCAACTGCCCTGAACCCTGCCCCCCAGCCAGCCTGGCCCTATCAGCCCCAATTGGGGCATGCCAGCCAGACCCCACCTATGCAACAATTTGTGTACCGGGCCTGTAGTATATGTATAAGAGTATAGATATAAGTACATTTGTAGTTATCACAGTCACAGTATTTTTAGGTGTGTATAAATGTTAAAATGCACACACACACACACACACACACACACACATATATATATGGATATATACATATCTATCTGTATATATACACATATATACATATATAAACACACACACACACATATTCAACCCTTATATTAAAATGCAAATATAAAGATATTAAATTTATTGTTTAAATATGGACTTCCTCATTATAACTAGGTTACAGCATCTGGTAACTTCATTACATCATTTAATATAGACATGCCTGAAGCATTTATATATTTAACTAGATATTTTATTAGAAACATTTATTTTATTTCTCCTTTTTATTAAAGATAAAAATGATATATTACATTCTTAAAATTGTATGTTAAAAATTATATTACCTGTGACTTTTATTTAATGACTAGCGGCCTGGTACACAACATTTGTGCACTGGGAGGGGCGGTCCCGCAGCCTGGCCTGCGCCCTCTCTCAGTCTGGGGCTCCTCGGGGGATGTCTGCCTGCGGGGAGGCAGGAAAGGCTCCCACCACTGCTGCTGCACTCGCCAGCTGTGAGCCCAGCTTCTGGCTGAGCAGCGCTCCCCCTATGGGAGCACACTGGCCACCAGGGGGCAGCCTCTGTGTTGAGTGTGTACCCCCTGGTGGTCAATGTGTATCATAGTGACCAGTCATTCCACCACTTGGTCAATTTGCACATTAGCCTTTTATTATTATAAAGGACAATAAAAGGGGGGATTAAAAATATTTATTATATTGGGTCTGATATGGCTGGGAACCAATAAATTATAGCTCCATGCCTCTAATGGGCTTTTCCTCTAACTAGCATGATCTTTCTACCCTTTCTACATGTAAAACTTCCATCAGTAATCAGGAACTCCCCTTTCCATGGTCACAGCACTATAAAAGCATTTCTCAGATGGTACTTATTCAATTCATCTGCTGCTCTCCCACTGTAGACTGCAAGCTCCCAGACAGTGTGGTCCTTGTCTCACTCTTTCCTGTAAACTTGGCACATAATAGGTTCTCAGTAGATGCTTACAGAATGAATGAACCTACTTGAGAATCGGACTAAAGTTATGAACTCTGTATTCAGAAAATGTACTATACATACACATGCCAGCTTTCCATATAGTTTCCAGCTTTCCAAGATATTGGGAACACAAGAAGTATTTTCCAACTTAGATATTATTAAAGAGGAAGCTTTGGAACAAGATGTTTCAGAAGATGCCTCTTCCACATAATTTGAACACAAACAGGTAAGCCTCTGCTCTCTCAAACCACAATTTTGAGTGAAGAAAGAGACATCTTCACCTTTGACAGTTTTATACCCATAGATTAACATGTAGTGATTTTATACCCTGGAAATGTGCTAGGTACTATGAAACCCTGTTTTATTGTTTATTTTTTTGGTTAAAAGTAAACAATCTTTAGTATCTCTTAGTAAAAATAGAAATAATTCTGAATTATTTGCAATGGCAAGATAGTTCCATATCATTTTATAGCATTTTCAATTGAAAATGAATTTTAACTGTGAGATATGGGAAGATTGTAAAGCACCCAGTCATTTTATTTTATTTTTTATTTTTGCAGTTAAAAAATAGATTCATTTTTATCCTTGCAATCTTTCAAAAAAAAATAAGATGCTTCAGTTGCTCTTACCTCATCAGAGCCAGATCCAAAAATCAGCAGGTCGAAAGGAATCGCTGCAACCATGTCGATCAGAAACCAGCCTTTGAAGTAGTGGATGGCTATTTTGGCGGGATCACTTACCACTTCCTCATTCTGATTTACGTATGTAGTTCTGAAGTTTATTAGAATATCTATGATGAACATAATATCCACAATCAAGTCTACCACGTTCAAAGGGCTGCAAGAGTATCCACATTCTCGCCGTTTCTGCTCCTCCCTGTCATTGAGGAGAAAGGCTGCCGAATAGGGGGTGAATATCGCAGTGTATATGACCAGCAGCAGGATCAGCCAGTCCCAGACGGCCTTGAAAGGACTGTAGTGCAATATTGTAAACTTGTTGATGCGCGGCGTCTGCAGTTTGTATTCCGGCAGGACGTCTGCTCCTAAGGAAAGAACCTGAATATAGAAAAGAAAAACAGACACTACATAAAAGTGCCATTATTCAACCTCCAAACCTATGCAAATATTAAAGTAATTAAACAGCAAAATCTATTAGAAAGGATTCCCGTAATGGAATTCATACATTGTAAAGTGCATAGTTGAAGAAGCCAGTGCAAATCCCTTACTTCAGAAACCTCATTGGTGTTTTGATAAATATTATTTTCACTGAAAAATAATGAGATAACAAGTACTGGTTACTTACAATTCCTTTGGAACGCACTACTAGTCAGAAATAAAAACACATAGGTTTTTGTTTTTTAGAAAATCATGAAATCAGTTTGGTACGTCAGTAATTCAGTTTTCAAACCTAAGAAAGAATTGGCTGCAATGAATAGAAGCAGGCTACTTGGGTCCATCTATACTTACACCTGAACTTCTTTATCGCATTTAGAGAATCGTGAAGAGAGAATTGTGAATGGAGATGATCAGAAGAATAACCTGGAAATGTTGCAATATTCTTACATACCAGGCAGTGCTCAAACTCTAAGATTTATTCTACTTAATCAGGCACTGAGTAGACTAAAATAGTCCTTTTTTTTTTTTTTTTTTTTTGAGTTTTAGGTTATCTGAAAAAAAATGAGTTAAACTTAAATTGTGACTTTACCCAGTTGAAATGTTCATGTGTATGTGATTGTAACCCAAAATTGAGGAACAAAGGTAAAGAAAAAGTTACTTAATTACTCAGAAAATATAAATACATGGGATTTTAAGAATTTAACATTTTGATGGATCCACAAATGGTACATAGAGGTATTTTTTAAAGGAGTAGTGGGCTATAATTTTACCTTATGGATAGCCCACATAGGTGTAGTAGCTTTATTTCAGAATGAACCTCACTAAAATTTTTCAGACTAGATTCTTCTAACAGCTAATAAATAATCAGCTTTGCAACATGGGTCTCAGGAAATCCCATTAGTCAAAGAGTGTCATTTCTTTGTTCTTAGTAATTCTATCCATGTAGGTTTTAACTAAACTATAATAATAAACTATCTCAGACAAATTGCAACTTGCAATTTTATTTTTATTGTCATACTTCTTACATCCCCACCCACATATAAGTTACTGTTCTATTTAAATGAAAAAAAAAAAACTTGAGAAGTTAAATAACAACCTCACATGAGATACAACATGACTTTTAAATATAACAGAAAGACTTCAGTTAAAATAAGTAAAGCTCTTTTTAGATAATAGCTAAAGTGATTTAACTAGCTTTGAAAAAAATAATAAAGAACTTAACCATTTTTTTTCCAGTCCAGAATAAAGTTGTATATGGAGGAAACAGGGACTTAATTTAAGCTATTGTAATAAGTGACAGGAATTAATTATTACTAAAAGAGAAATCTGTAAAATAAAGTGATTTCACTATTTATTAAACACTAAAAATCATCAGAATCCAAGATCTAAATCTATATCAATAGTTCTAGTGATATCTGACTTCCAAAATCCAAATAGGAATGATGGTTAATCTATCAATTCGTAAGTGCAGATTGATAGAACATGATCCTGTTATGCTTAGTACAGAAAACCAGTGTAAGATATTTGGTCTGGAAAGAATGGATCATCTCTTATGGTATTATATAATGTCTTTCCCTCAAAAATCAGGAACTACTCAGAATAGAGAAAGTAAAATCCAAAACCTTATTTTGGCTCTCAAAGTCATCTAAAATATGGACCCATTCTGTCTTCCCAGTTCCTTCTCTCATTAGATTTCTCTATGCACACAGTGTCCTCTGGCAAGACAGCTGCTGAGATCTTCCCAAATTGCTAAATTCACAGATTTCTCTCATAAAAAAAGTATCAAGTTATTCAAAGAGAACCAAAAAAATGTCATTTTTAAAGACAAGAATATATGTCTGAGTTTGCTCTCTGCTTTAGTGACCTGCTTGTGATAGGAACCTCCCATAGGGGGCAGTGTATATATTTGTTTTAGCAGAAGTTATACTACATATATATAACACCTTAGAGCTTCCCATGAGAAGCAAAACTGTGGATGGAACTCTTTCCATTGTACATATGCAAAAATTGGAAAGGAAATAATATTCCATGTAGAGTGTTAAAAGAATGAAGAAAGGCAGGGAGGTATGAAATAATGTGCTGTGGGTTAAGCTGCTTTATAATGTTGATGAATAAAATGGGAGGAAATAGTGGTAGAGGAGGGCAGTGCATAGGGACAGGGACAGGCTGTAGAAGATGTAATGCGACATGTAGTAATCTCAGACTTTCTCATTTAGGTCAGGGATTCTCACACTTGAATGAAATATAGATCCTTTTAAGGTTAATAAACTTACTGTAGAACCCCAATGATGATTCATAATATTTGAATTGATAATGTTAGGTAAATATATACCAAGATAAAACTAGGTTAAAACCTCTTAATATGACTGTTGTGGATTGAATTGTGTATCCCCAAAAGACATGCTGAAATCCTAATATCTGGTACCTGTGAATGTGACTTTACTTGAAAATAGGGTCTTTGGAGGTGTAATCAAGTAATATAAAGTCATGGTGGACTGGAGTGGGCCTTGATGAAATAATTGGTGTCCTCACACAAAGAGGGAAATGTGGCTGCAGAGACACAGCCGTGTGGCAATGGAGGCAGAGAGCTGCGAGCCAAGGACCACCAAGGACTGACGGCAGCCGTCAAAACCTGCGAGAAAAACATGGCACAGATTCTTTCTCAGAGCCTCCAGAGGAACTGTGATTTTGGACTCCCAGCCCTCAGAATAACTTGCATTGTTTTAAGCCACTTTGTGATATTTTACTAGAGCAACTCTAGAAAACGAATACAATGACCAAAAAATAAACAAGTAAATTATAAAAAATATTGCAAAACTATCATCACTAATTTAACATTTGATATACCTGATTGCTTCTTGACTATTATGTGTGGTTTGTTCTAATAAGTGGGCTATTTTTCTCTGTTCTATCCCTCAATGCCTTTTTGTATTAGCATGTTATCAAAATATTACAAAATTCAAAAATTGTATTATCATTATAGGGTAATCTAATCTAACTCTTAATTCAAATTTTATTTCTAATAGGTGTTCAAAGCCAATTTTAATGGTGTTACTTGATACTGTACAAAAGTTTTTTGTTTACTTGAAGTTTAATTTTGTTTTGGAGCATTATTGGATTCTACATTAAGTAATTATCTAATTTGATTATTTTTGGAACTAGGTTCAGAAAAGAAGTTCATTGGCAATATTCAAATGTATCTATTAATACAAAACCATTGAAATTTGGCATATACAACAATGGAACATGTTTTGAAAATGCAATTGTAGCAAAATTATTTGTATTAAAAGTTAAGGTACAAATTCTTCCGATATCTGAAAGGCCATGCCATTTTTATATATTATTCAATTCTTTCATGACTTTTACCAGCTAATTATACTGCATGCTTCAGTCACTAAAGTTTAGTGTCATGCAGTCTCATTGTAAAACCAAAAATAGTCCTAGACACTGAAGCCAGGTCAGATGGCAGTACTCTGTTATTAAGTGATTATCTTATTGATTCAGAAGATTATTATATTGTTTTAGCTTTTCACCAAGATTCAGTAATTTTTAAGATTTTCCAGAAGTAGAAAGAAGTTCTATATGCTCTTTGCATAATATATGGAGCAAATAGAATCTCTCCATATGATCTCTTTAGTAGGGTAGTATGATGTCTTAGGTAGATGCTCAGTACTCCCGAGAAACACGCGGAAATATCCAGTCTTCTTAAGGTCAAGTTCTGGAATTGGCACAGCATCACTTCTGCCATAATTTACTGGCCAAAGCAGTCACAGGCTATCCAAGATTCAGTAGCGTGGGAGGATAGACTTTACCTCTTGACAGGAAATGACATACATGGGAAAGAGAATTCAATTGTGGCCACCTTAGAGATAAGCTACCACAGGAATTATTGACAATTATTGTTCTTAGGTACGATGATAATATCATGGTCATGTTTTTTTTTTTTAAATAGTCCTTGCCTTTTAGGGGTTCAAGGAAAATACTTATTTGTGAAATTATATAATGTTGGGGTTTTCTTCACTATCACCCAGAATGGGGGAAGATAACAGGGAGAGAGAGTTTGCTTGTATGCAACAATATCAACTATATGTTGATTTTATTGAAACTGGGTGATGGGTATATATTGTTATCTCTAGTTTCACAATATGTTTAAACATTTTCATAATAAGAAGTTAAAAAAATATAGAATCTCAGACAGAAAGGTGTAAGATATTTGAGAAAGTAATTTTTTTATGAAAAATAAAGAAATAGGTCTACAAACATCATAGAAGCTTGCATCTATCAAAATTGAGTTGTTGGCTCTGTATCAGGCAACTTTGAATTTTTGTTTATACAGAAGAATGGGTACTTTGCTCTCTGCACATCTAATCCACATGATGCTCACCTTATTCAACAACACTGACTATACACAATCCCAACTTTGCCCACCCTCCAAATGTTTGCCTTCAAATTTCCATTGTGTTGGGCAAATCACAGTACAAGAAGGTAATTGGACAGGCTAAACCTGCAGATGCTCATCCCTCTGAGAATACTTGGCTATGTTGTTCATCAAGTTAGGTTAAAATACAGACACTTTTCAGAAACTCATAAGGTTAGACCTCTTATTGAGAAACAGTGTTCTCATATTCAAACTTGAAGCTTTCATTGTAGTTTGATATAGGAGGTATGTTTTTGCATTTCCCCCATAAAACAACAACTGAATGCAATGTATATATTGTAATATCATTTTTATAAATATTTGCATTATCTATTATTTTTATTATTTATTTCTAAAAAATAATTGAGTTCTCTTGAGGAATCAGTTTTCATCTTTCTCATTTTAAAAACTGGTAATGAAAGAGTTATTTCATTAATTGCAGTTTCTTTTTGTTTTCTTGCAGAAAACTATAAGAGTTTGGAATTTTAGCACAATTATTTTATGTTGTTTTAATAGTTCTATTTCCACTTTAATGTTCCAAATGCATATATATTTTATAATGCCACCTTATACTTCTTTGGAAATAAGGAAAAAATATATAAGTCATAAATCCCAAGTAAGTTTAAATTAATCAAAAAAGACTTTGGAGTGTTGTTAGAAATATTAGATAGGTAAATATTTGCTTTAAAAACATGAGTAAGATCTTAAGGGGTCCATGATTAAAAAGTAAAAGGAAGCTACACAGTCTATTAACTTTTCTTAAGAGAGCCAACTTCTACACATTTGGGAAATAAGATACTTTAGAAATATAAAATGTGATTAATTAAACTTTGATAAAGCTTTTCTTTTTTTAATATATGTCTTATTGATTTTTAGAGAGAAAGAGGAAAGGAGAGGGATAGAAATATCAATGAGACTCATTAATTGCTCAGCTGTCCCCTGTATGCCCCTTATTGGCTTTGAGCCCACAACCCAGGCATTTGCCCTGACCAGGAATTAAACCAGTGACCTCTTGGTTCATGAGTTGACACTCAACCACTGAGCCATACTAGCTGGGCAATAAGACTTTTCAAGAAAGAAAAAAAAGAAAGAAAGAAAGAAAGAAAGAAAGAAAGAAAGAAAGAAAGAAAGAAAGAAAGAAAGAAAGACAGACAGACAGACAGACAGACAGAAAGAAAGAAAGAAAGAAAGAAAGAAAGAAAGAAAGAAAGAAAGAAAAGAGGGAGGGAGGGAGGGAGGGAGAGAAGGAGGGAGAGAGGGAGGGAAGGGGAGAGAGGGAGAGAGGGAGAGAGGGAGGGAGGAAAAGGGTTTAAAGCCTCACCGTATTAAAAAAGGGGGAACTCTATGGTATCCAGAAAAACACTTATATTTTCTCTTTCCTGAAACCACCAATTAACTATACAGTTTAATACAATCTAAAATATTGTTCTCTTTACCAAATACAGTTTTCCTAGTTGCTAGCACACTATTTGTTTAACCTCTAACTGCTAAGTGTTATATACAACAAAAATCTATATATGAAACAACACTATTTATTCAATAAAGATCTGCTGTGAACATTTTGTGGGAACAACAGTATTAATAACTACTCTTCTCCTCAGAAAAGTGCAGTAGGGAACGATTAAGTCTTCCCAAAGATTACATGGTACTTCTGGCAGCTGTTAAGCCATTCTGAGGTGTTGGTAGAGACTGCTCATCTGTTATTTATCCTTTACTCAGGACTCACAGTTACCCAATAGGCTAGCACCGTGATGGGCAAACTGCAGCTCTAGAGCCACATGGGGCTCTTTGGCCCCTTGAGTGTTGCTCTTCCACAAAATACCACAGCCTGGGTGAGTCTATTTTGAAGAAGTGGGGTTAGAAGTTTAAGTTTAAAACATTTGGCTCTGAAAAGAAATTTCAATCATTGTACTGTTGATATTTGGCTCTGTTGACTAATGAGTTTGCCGACTACTGAGCTAGCTGTAAACTATTGGGAAGAGCAGTGTGTAACAAAATGAATCAGGTAAAACATATAGCATCTGGACAGATTTAGAATCCCCTGGCTTTTCAGCAGATGACTTGAGAAATATAGCAAAGCCTAAGCAATTATTGCAACGAGCAGCCCCACTGATGATTACCCAGATATTTAAATTAAAAGATGAAAAGTATTCACATAATAAATCAAATCTGTCACATAGGAAGATTTTTAATAAATAAAATCTTAAAATTAGATTGTAGAATCACTGCAGCATTCTGTTTTACAGTAACTTTCTAAGGCTTCAATTAAAGTAGATACTTAATCACTTGTGTGTGTGCACATCTGTATATGCATGGATGTTTAATAAGTTGGAATGATTGCATCATTTTGCAAATATATGAGTCAAACAGGTTCAGTTAAATGTCAGGTTTAGTGTTTTGTATGTGTTATATATGTTAATTTAAAAATGCTGTCTTCTTAATATATCTGTGACTCAGTATAAGAGAAATAGGTTAGATCATATCTTAAACATTTATAATATTTACAAATTACTTAAAATACATACATATTAGAAAATTAAACTCTTGTCCTGATTGAACCAAGAAGTCATGGTTCAATTCCTGGTCAGGGCACATGCCTTCTTAGCTCATCAATGCTTTATCTTGGAGAAATAGGATTGCTGATACTGACTCTCTTTATGTTAGTCACCAGATCTAGTGTTAAATTCTGACATTCAATTCTCTCAGCTGCTGTTTGAGATAATCATTATTATCTATATTTTTATAGATGAGGAAACTGACTCAGAGAGGACAAGTAATTTACCTGAGGTCTCAGAGACAACTATAGTATGATCAACGTAAAATCCCCTAACCTTATTGAATACTTATTATTTAATGAAGACTTGATGGGCATTATCTCATTTAAATATTACATGTTTACAATGTAAGTGCTAGCTGTAGGTTGAATTGTGTCCCCCGCCGAAAGATATGCTCTATTCTAACTCCTAATACCTGTGAATGTCACCTTATTTGAAAATAGGATCTTTGCAGATGTAACCTACCTCAACTTAAGATGAGGTAGGTTATACTCAATGGATTGAAGAGGGCCCTATACAAAGAGCAGAAGAGACAGAGACAGACACACAGGAAGAAGGCCACATAACAATGGAGACAGAGGTAGGAGTGATGTGCTGTCAGTCAAGGAACACCAAGACTGCCAGCACACAGAAGCTCAGAGGAAGGCAGGACACCAGCTTTCCTCTATAAGCTTCACAGAAACATGCCCCAGCTAATGGCTTGATTTCACACTTTTATCCTCCAGAGTGCTGAGAGAATAAACTTCTGTTTTTTAAGCCTCTCAGTTTCAATTCATTTCATTATGGGGACAAAGCCTACGTTTTCTCACTGCACATGTTATTTCCAGAAAAATAATACATTTTAAAATATATATTTTATTGACTTTTTGCAAAGAGGAAGTGAGAGGGATAGAAAGCTAGAAACATCAATGAGAGAGAAACATTGATCAGCTGCCTCATGCACACTTCCTGCTGGAGATGTGCCCACAACCAAGGTACATGCTCTTGACTGGAATCAAACCTGGGACCTTTCAGTTCGCAGGCCGACTCTCTATCCACTGAGCCAAACCGGCTTTGGCAAAAAATAATACATTTTATAAGTGTTTGTGTAAAACCTTTCACAGTGATAAAAATATTTTTAACAAAATTCTAATCACTTAAGTCAAAATAGTGAATAAAGAGAATTATGCAGAATCACTTCATTTCTTATAAATCTTTATTGTTGAAAGAATTACACATGTCCCTTTTTTTTCTCCATTGCCCTCTTCCCCTCACCCCACCAAGCCTTTACCACCCTATTATCTGTGTCTATGGGTCATGCATACATATATATGAGTTCACTGGTTAATCTCTCCAAGCCTACCCCACTCCTCTCATCTACTTAAATCACTTCTTGTCAAGAGTCTCAATACTACTTGTTGGGATGGACACACAGATGTAGGACATAGGAAGAACAAAACAGAAATGTTAGATGGCCATGATGGGCGCTCAAAATAAAGAACATTCCCACTAATTAGAAATACATAATCTGTCAAATATCGCTGCATAGGCTAGACTCTGGGCTGAGATGGCCCTGTTACATATCCCAGCTCTGAGGTGGTCATTCAAAAAAATCTCCCTGAGCATCAGACTCCTCAGCAGCAACATGAGGACAGCAATATCTACCTCATAAGCCGTAGTGTAGCAGGTGTGATCACACATGTATAAAGTTTATAGAGAACCTCTGTCATCCTAAATATCCCATAAGTGAATACTACTATTATAATTTTAGACACATTTAACTTGACCAACTCAAAATTAAATTACAAATAACACTGAATGTCAATTATAATTATTGATGAACCCAATTCTCTGATGTGACCTTTGGATTAAATCAATCATACAATGAAAAGATAGCGGAAGACATAATTATGGCTCTTGGTTTTGCTGGTAAGATAAAAGTTTTTCTTTGATTATGAACATCTTAGTTATGCTTTGTTGGCTCGTGGGTTACTTGTCAAGTAGTGATTTAAGAAATCAACCATTTTTTTAAAGCTCTCCAACTCTTTGCAAAGACCCAGTTTAAGCAAAGAATAATGTATTTATTCATAAAATCATGTGGTCCTGGAACTAGGGAACAGTTAGTTAATTGGATTGGAATGGCTATCATAAAAAATAACTGCCAATCTGATGAGTGGTTGGAGGAAATTACTTTTGAATATTTTCAGAGAATGCATGAATTTCTCAATTTTTCTGCAAGTAATAAAATGGCATTTCTTCAAAATGAATTCAGTAAGTATTTATGGAGTTCCTGTCCACTTTTAAATCTGAGTATAGTTTCCAAGGATCCTGTAGAAATTAAATTATATATATGATATCTGAGGTTATGCAATTTCATCATTTTATGTAGCACACATTGTTTGCTTGATTACAATAAATTAGTGTGATTTTACTAGGTTTGCATTTTCTAAACATCAAGGATTATTGTGTCTTAAAGGCAGAAATAGGCAACACTCTCCATGAAAATTCCAGGATGATGGGGAAATGTAAATGTGTGCATATGTATGTGAGCAAACATAATTGTCTACCATGGTGTATTATTCTCGGATATATGGGTGGGCTTTTATTAACTTCTTGAAATCATCTAAAATAATTGAAGATGTGTACTATATTTATTTGACAGAGAATATATGTTCATGCCAGTTATGGATTCTCAGTCACCTATGACCTACAATGAGGTAAAAACCTTGCCTTAGGGCATACATTTTTCTGAATTCCTTAGAACCACAAACACGTTTATAATTAGAGAGAGAGAGTGAGAAAGGCAAAAGAGTAAGAAAAAGAGGTATTTAGAGAGAAAATGAAGCATAAAGTAATGGGGGTGGCATTTTGGAAATGTGCTCAAAGTTATAGTAAAGTCAGAGATGGCATCTTAACTGACTGAAGCACAGAGGAACTGCTTCTCCATTACTGATAGACTTTCCTTCCTGAGTATTTACAGGGCGAATGATGTGCTAGTAGTTGAGTCTGTGCTTTGCTTTTAAATAACTTGGCTTTAAGAACAGTTCTCTTTTCTGCTATATTTCAAACTGAGAAATGTCTTTTATTTGAGTACATTTAGTTTACAAGTAGCATCAGAAAGTGTATGACATTCTTACCAAATTTGTAGTTTATGAGTCTTGGTTTGACCATATTTTAGGATTAATGATCAGTTAATAGTCTGTAAAATCTGATAGTAATAGTAGGAACCCATTTAAGTAATTTCCTTTAGTAAAAACTTCATTGGAAGGCCATCCTTTACCTCCTGGACTTGTTCTTTTTGGTGGTCCGTCAAGCTTCATTTGGTACCCAGAATAGCAATAAGTAGAAAATTGCCAGGATGTCTATTGGTCAATTCAATAAAACCATAAGAAGTAAAACAAGATGTCTTCAATAGAGTCAGGTGTTAAATAACCTATTTTGTCTCTTTTCTTCCTTCTTTTCCCCCCTCCTTCCTCCATTCCTTCTTCCCATTCTTCCAAAATAAAAATGTTTAACAGAACTAAACTTCTGCAAGGAGAAATTATAACTTAGGGTGCAGAGTTGTTCACTAGATTCTAAACTGCCTGGTGGTCTTACCATGTTTGCTCTATTTTTGCACCTAAAACCATGCCATGTCCAGTTGCTGCCCACAGAGTAAGTACTCAATATATATTTTCTATTGGACAACTAACATGCCACCCAAGTAGTCAAAAATCCATGAGAAGAAGGAGGTTAATCACATGATAATTTATATTGTTTTTAAAAAATTCAAAAGATCCTTAGAAAAATGTCTTGTTAAGACCAAAAATAACCATTATGTATGGCATGGGCAAGTTGATTACTAAACAACTATATGTCTCTTTCATGTTCAAATAATAAAATCAAAATAAACAGCAGCAACAATAAAATATTAAGAAAAACACTCTATATTAAAAAAATTACTGAAAATATTCACAAATTAATTTTAATTATTATTTATTATCTATTCTTTTAAGGGAGAAAACAAACCAAATATTCTATTATAACCCATGAAGAGTCTTGGAATTAAATCTGACACTGATTCCATCATAGTCAAAAAAGATTTATACCTAAACAATGGCTAGAAGTATCACTGAGATAACTTTCTTTGATAACCAACTATCAATCACAGCCTACCTTTTAGTCATGCTGAAAAAATCTGAGTAGTGCATTCAAGAAAACCATCTTTGCTCTTTTAAGTAACTTTAAAACAATGGGCATATGAATCATCTGAAGTAAATGAACAAAAATATGGCATTCTCAATTATTCAGAAGACTTGATATAGAAACATAATTTTGTATCAAAGATTCATTAGCTTCCTATTTTTGTTCATCACCTTTCAGGGGTAACTTCCTAGGAGGCAATTATTCTTAATTCTAAATTGTCCTGCATTCCATTATGCTTTTTATCTTATTAGAATTTTTTTGGGGGGGAAATAATTAAGATGTTTTATTCCTATTCGTGTTTCCCAGGGGGAGGACATGAATAGCACTTATCTGAAACAAAAAGTATGATCCCAGTGACACAGAACAAATAAAAATCAAGCCAGTTTATGCTTCCTCATGATAACCTCTAGCCTAATTAATGCGTAATAATATGATTATGACCACACTTCAATCTTCTTAACTTCTTTATATTTGCATCTTTTACATCTTATTGATAGAAAAACATGCAAATTTTTTCAAATACAGTTAAAAACTGTTATATTTACTCTCTTGTCAGAGATACATATAAATAGCAAAATACATGTATTATTTCCTTTCAGATTTTTCATCCAATTTTACATGGTAAACAGAAACACTGTCTAGCATACTAATTTCATAACTAACCCTTCTTATTAATTTGCCTCATTGGTACATTGTTTAAGCCTTTCATATATAGAGCAGCCACTAAAATCCATTCTCTATTGGTTTCTAAATCAGTGGTCTCCCAACTCTTGGATTTTAGAGTTTGGTAAAACTAAAAAGAAGCGGGATATTTTGCGGTATTCCCCACATTAGGAATGTTATGAAAAGCAGTCATCTTTCTCTACCACCATTATTTCTGTTATGCCCTGATTTCAAGATCCTTAAGCCTAGTCCAATGCATAAGCAAAGAGCCTTTATTAGCTGGCCCGGTGAGCAACTAGCCGGGCGACTGCTCTGCTATTCTCCACGCAGGAAGACCAGAGAACAGCAGCGACCCTTTGTGTAGGACCACTTTTAAGCACATTAACCACATCCTGTTCTTACAGAGCAGGCAACCCTAGACAAAACAGATTTTCCAAAGCAACGTCAGAGTCATGCCATTGACAACCATGTTGTTCACAGGGTCATCCTGTTCTTCAGGAAGCTGACAGTGATCTATGAAAGAAGGCCTACGTGCTGGGAAGGGGCCATGAGACCCTGTCTCAAGGCCTGGCCTGGTGTCAGCACTGACAACCCTATCTGGGACATAGTCCATGGCCTCTCTGGAAGCATGCTCAAAACTTCCCACTCTCCAACAATTTCCTAAAGGTATGCTAATATAAAAAATCAGAAAGGCAAACTGTTAAAATAAAAAGCAACCATTTTAAATAAGTTCAACTTTATGAAATCTTATTATGCCGTTTCTCCTTTCTTAATTTGTTGTGGGCAGTTCAAATTGTGTTATCAGCAAGCACTGCTCTGAAGACCAGGGTTTTCAAATATTGCCACACTGATTATCTCAATTATAAAATACACAGGTTGAGTTAAGCTATCTCTAAAATCCCTCCCAGCCTTAACATACTCTAAGTTTCTGATTTTTACTGAACTTTTTTTTTTTACTGTAAATTACTCTGTTAGTCAAGGATGGTTATTACATTCGTGATATCACAAACAAGCTCTAATGTGAAAGGGAAAGTTTCCAATATGTAAATTTAATTTTTTTTTAAAGCATAAGGATGTATCCTATATACTCATGTGATAGGCATTTGCCATGGTAGTGCAGGACTTGATGGTGGCAGACCACTGAGCACTGAGATTTCTGCCCATGTATATTTTGTATGTAATCCAACTGTTCTAGAATCAATTCTGCCTCATTTTGGTCACGAGGATACTACTCTATACAGTAAGAATTCAGTGAGTCATGCTGAGTAATAATATGTACTGCATTCTTGTTAATAGTATAAGCTGGACCTGACCATAGTTAACTGTTTGTATTAATATTATACATTTATTAAAAACCCCACAAAGTATCATGTAAATGGGCATCCTGCCATGCAGTCATGGATCTCCTTATCCAATTTTTATCTTTTTCCCTTTGAATTTTTAAGTAGCTATAGATCTAAAGGAGGCACCTATTTTCCAAGATGATTGTCTACCATTCAACTATTTTTCAAATCCATCTTTAAGACTTTCTTTTTATACGGGTTTTCTTTGCACTAAACCTCTGAAGGTAATCAGAATTAGCACAGCATTGCACAGAATCAAACCTAACATCTCATTAGTGTGCTATCTTGTCTTTGTTTAATTGACTACATCTACATCCTTGTCACCATCAGCTCAATGATTAGAAGCTAAGCTTATAACTGTGATACAAGTGAGTGTATAAATATAATATCTGTATATCTGTTTACACACACACACACACACACACACACACACACACACACACAAATATCTATGTTGGTATGTTGGCTAGAAGACTGAAAATGGCAAGAGAGAGACACTATACTGTACCATGAAAGAAACTCAGAAGACAAAAAAACCATTTCTATAATTCACTATACATGCTGTAGATCAAGAATGTCTAATTCTCTAGTGAGCTAGCAGCATTCAGGCTGCCATCTTTAATGGTATTACTTTACTGTAACTCGGTCAGGTTCCTCCTTCATTTTGAGAACTCATAATGGGCTTTAAATGATTGTCATTCAGGTAAAATGCTCGAAACTATTGCATTAACAGTAAATTTTGGAAAAAAGTTAATTGGATGCTAACGTTATAAATAAGTTGTGAGGAGAGGTGGTTTTAATATATTAAATGTCATCCGGAGTAATAGCGAATGATCTTGAAGGCAGAAATGATCACTGACAAATGACGAGATGCATTATTTTATCACCTTTGCTTGTGTCTGCTCTCGAGAGAAGGAGGTGAATTATCCTGAGCAGCATGTCATTTTCAAGTAATTCTGTTTGACTTCAGCATGGATTTTAGTTCCTTCCTATGACAGTGGGAGGCTTTCTTCTGGGAATTCACAAGATATTAAAAAAGAATAAGAAAGAAAAGCCTCCCACGCTGACTGAGGGCTGGCGAGCTAGGTAAGTTGCCTGTCTTCAGGGAAGAGGTTAGTCAGCAGAAGCCATCATGTCACAGAAAAGTTGGAAGTGATTCTTTCACCAAAACTTGTGAAATCAACATGTTAACATTTCTATATCTAATGCACCGTGCTCGATCAGCTGGTGAGCTTGTACATTTAAGTGCCAGGAGCTAATTCTGCTGGTTACTTAGGTGTTTTGTTGTTCACACCCCTTTGTCCTCTCCACCTTGGAGTAAACCACCTGGCAGTGGTGGGCTCAGCAATGACCCCATTTACATGTGTTCGGTTATGAATTTTAGCACCTGTTTATCTTAATTGGAAGAATCTGATTACTGGCTGCAGATACCCTCCAAATTTAAATTAGAAAAAAAAATCAGCAGAAATCTTAAGGCATTAAAATAATCGGACACCAAAATGTAAAGTACCAACACAATCTGACCTTATGCCTTTGTGTGAAGGAATATAAAGCTATTAAACCAACACAATTAATATGTATATATTATATAGTTTGCAGCTAGCTATTCCAAATTATGTAAGATTATTAATTTACCTGTACTATTATATATCTTGGGCAAGATATTTTTTTCTTTATTATATTTTAAAAGTTAAAGTGGCATGTGATGACTAAATACTGCTGTATTTTATTTTATATTGAAAAATAATCAAGTCTTATTGACTCATATAAGATAACACATATGAAAGCAAAAACATATTTCAATGTAATAGCTAAAATTTCAGGCAACACTGACTGAGCAATGACCAACTTAGATCCAATAGCAAAAGTGCTGCCAGAGGTGGTCCTTACACTCAGTTGCTTTTGAACTGACCTGGAGAATGAATTAATCATTTACATGTGATGTATCAAGGGTCAGGTGAGCAGGATCCGTCAACTACTGTGTGGAATTGCTTGACAAGGGTGTTATTTGAGTAAATCTTAACCATTAACTGAGATTCCCTCCTCCCCCTACTTAGAAATAAGATGCTTTCCAGGGAGTCCACAACACTAGTAAAGCATGGAAACATTCATCAAGATCATCCAGAGGGACAAGATCTTCAAGCTTTTTTATGTATGAGAACTACTGTCAAAAGGCTGATTTCTGCCCTCAACCCTCTGAGTCCAGAGGAGCCTTGGGAATCTAAATTTAATTCAAAGCAGTTAGTCTCCTGTGTATATACTTGTGTGTCTGTGGATGTGTGTATTTGTGTGTGCATTTAATAAGTACGTATGTGTTTGTTGTGGGTGTATGGTTTTTAGAGTGGGCAAAAGAAGCAGGATACGTGGAGAGGGTGTGGATGAAGAGGTCTGAGGTGAGCAGTTTGTATGCAATTTTAAATGCCTGGCTGAGAAGTTTGGTTTATGAAGAAATACAGTTAAGAAGTTGTAAACTTCAAAATCCCAAATAATGGGAAGCCAGGGAAAGCAAGATTGACTCTTATCTAAAGAACTGCAAGTGAAGAAAAGCATGTTCATTCATCTAAACAACTCTTATCTGGGTGGCAGTCCCCTCAAAGCCACACTTAAAATAATCTTACGAAACCAGGAGCTGGGGGTGAAGGGATCAGTAATGAGGGTGAGAAGTATCAAGAAATGGAGAGGAAAAGAGACTGCATCAGAAATCTATCAAATCATTCATTCTTTAAATCATTCTACCCACTTGTTTGAGGCACCTACTATGTGCCAGACACTGAGCAAGACTCCCTACATGCAGAAACACATTCATCTTTCTCTTGAGGCACTCACACTTTAATAGGGCCATAGAGCAATAAATAGACCTTGATAATACAGCAGTGTAATACATCTGATAATAGAGTTAGGCACGTGTGAGCTGGGGGAGTATAATAAGGGTACCTGACCCAGAATTGTGGTGTGTATGTGTGTGTGTGTGTGTGTGTGTGTGTGTGTGTGTGAAGATTTCCTGGGCGAAAACTGAACTCTCTGAATTGAGTATTTAAGCATAAATATAAGTTCTTCAGAGAAAGATGAATAGGGAAAGGCTGTTCAGGTGAAGGAGACCATCCTGTAAGAGGTCAAAATTGCCTTCGCACTGTTATACTTGCACTATATGTTGTGAAATGGCTCCAGAGAAATTGGGGAAGTTATAATAACAACCGCCCCTTACTGAGGTCTCACCATGAGCTAGAGAGCGTGCCACAAGCTGCATAAGGATCATCTCCTTTAATTATCACAACAATCCTATAAAGTAGGAATTATTATTGTTTCCAGTTTCAACGAGGAAACTGAAGTTTTGTGAGGTTAATAAACTTTCCCCATCAATTTAACAATTTTCCGGCTTAAAACCGATAAATCGTGGAGCCAGGATTTGAACCCAGGCAGCCTGTCTTTAGAGCCCATGACCTTAAAGACCATTTAATATTGCCTTTATGCCCTATATATAAAGGGTCTTGTATGTCATATTAAGAAGCTTAGACGTTCTCCTGAAGTCAACTAGCAGTTGTTAAACAAAATAATCAGATTTTTATTTTTTAAAGACCACTTTGACATAGCAAGTGCTGTTTGATTGGAGGAGACAAAATCAGGCTCTGAGACTACCTAGAGGTGGTTGCTATAATTTTTCAGAGACACTGAGGTTTGAACAAAGGTTGTGGAAGGCAGCCTCTGTTATGGCCCCCAGTGGTTTCTGCCTCCTGGAGTTCAGTGTCCCGGTGTAATCCCTCCCCCTTGAGTGTAGAATGGGTTTACTGACTTGCTTCTAATGGCCAGAGTATGGCAGATGTGACGGGAAGTCACCCGCAGTTTTCCGTTACACAAAGACTGTGGCTTCGGTCTTGCGTGCGCACCCTCCCTCTCCCTTGGACTGCTGCCACACCGAGGCTCAGAAGCCAGCACGGCCCCTTGAATGAACTTGGAAGCTAATCCCTCCCTAACCTCGCCTGGAGGTGACTGCAGCCATGGCCGTCACCTCACTGCAGCCTTGAGAAAGACCTTGAAGGGGAACCACCTAGCTAAGCCTCCCCTTGATTCCTGACCCACAGAAACTGTGAAAGGAGAAATGCTTGTTGTCTACTGTCACTAAGATTTGGAGTAATTTCTTACTCAACAATAGAAAACTAACATGTCAGGAACTATCACCCTAATCATCATATATATATATATTGCAAACCCCTGGAGACACTTGGCATTTATGTGGCAGGTTGACACTGTTTAATGATGTCATTTGTGTGCAGAATACTATGTAGGAGGCTTTTTCTGGGAGGATATTAGTACCTCTAATTGACAGGGAAGCCCTGACAAATTCTAAATGCCTTATAATGATCTGTTCTTGCCCATGTTTCTCACAAAATATATTTTTGGTAACTTTAGTATCATTTTGGAAGACTGATAGTGAACCCTCATTGCCACTAATGTGGCCTGAGGAAGATAATGGAACTTGCATTCCCAGTCTGCACCCAGACTGCCCCTTACTCTGGATATCGAGCCAGCTCTTTATCCACCAACGGGATGCAGAGAGGAAACCACATGTGTTTTCACAGAGTTGCTATTGCATCACGTACAGTATAGCCAAGTAAGTGACTGATGCATATACAGCGAATGCTTTTTGACACAGATGAGATTGTGATGTACACCCATAGCTGAATTTCACATATATGGGATATTTACAACCCTTAAACATCTGCCTCTCACTATGTATTCTCCCCTAAATAGCTGACAAAAGAGAAGGCAAATTTAAAATGGATTCCTTGAAGGCCCCCATCCCCACCCCTGAGGTGTACTTGCTCAGCTCCTGAGTCAGGGGCTGTGTGCATACAGTTGGCTCAGATGAGCTGGCAGCCTTGAAACTGCAGCAGCTGCACGGAACAATTACCAGGCTCTGACGGAGAACATTTCCCTCGGGGGACAAAGAGCCAGCTGGGCATTGCTGGTGTTTGTCTGGTGGATGTTTGTTAGTTTGTGTGAACACTCAGATTCCCTGGGCAGCATCCAGGGCATGAGAGAATTCAGTCTAGAATACATTAACCCAGAAAACGGCTGCTGGAGAAGACCCTCTTGTGGGGGCAGTGTGTGCCTTCAGCAAGCAAATTGGCGAGCCTTGGCCAGAACATTACGAACTTGGATGAAGCCCCTGAAGCTTGGCATCTCATTAAAGGAGTCTGGCGCCCATTAATGAAATTCAATCTATCAAGCCTTAGCTTTCTCAATGCAACCTGCTGAAATAGTGTTTCTGGTCAAAATTACACTGGAAATTTACACACAGACCAAACTTCTGTTGTGTAAAGATTACAGAACGTATTCATTATATACCAGAGGCTGTATCTAAATATTAATATTTGCTCAGATTGCTCTCAGATAAGATCACCTCAAAGCCCCTTAATACACTTTCAGTAATTCAGAAAAACTCATTATCTTGAAACTATCATTAACCTTGTGATGAAGACAGATGCTGAAACGATGTGATTTTTATAGCATTTTTTTGGTCTTTAATGTAATATATATTTAAAATGAAGGTTATGAATCTTAAACTAATGAAGGGTTTTCTTAACACTTCATTTTAAATTACTTCCATTTCGCTAAGCTATATATCATTTGGTCTGTCTCTTTAAAACTATAGGTTCATTAGTATATTTTACTAATGCATTTCATATCATCTTTAAGTAATCTTGAGATAAACAATGAAACAGGGGTTAGCTATCCATTTCCTGTAGTAAATGATAACATCCTATAGATAACATCCTGTATTGCTTATGAGTTGAAGAAAGAATACTTTTCCAGAGACTATTTGCAAAATTGAAGCTTCAGAAAAACACTTGCCTGTGCTTACCTCTTGCAGAAACAGAGCTTCTCAGATGTTGAAAGAGATTATGCATATAATTAAGTCCCACATTTGCAATTGGTATCAATAAAAATGCCCATTGGTCAGGAGCAGAAGATGTACCCCTGAGCATCATGTAATGTTTCATTTGCTTTGGGAGCTAAGAAACGGGACATCTAAGGTTTAGGCTAGCCACCTAAACCTTGTCACTCACTAGCACCTATTAAAACTACTTTTAAAGAACAATTTTCTAACTGCAGTGAAAAGGAAGATTGAAAGGTGAATGTGACATTCTTGCCCGGGCCTTGGTAACAATTAAGGGCAGTGTCTTGAAAGCTTAGAGGCTCAGGATCATTCCTGACATTTTGCAGTTTTTCCTGCCATGACATTTCTTGGGATTGGGAGCTCTCACCTCCTCGCTTGGACTCACTCAGTGGGAGACTGAGACCCTGCAGGCACCACGAGTGTTCGGAGGTTAATGTGCCTTTGGGGAGTAAAGGAGCAGGGTGAGCAAGAGGCAAAGACGAAACAGAAGCTTTGCAAGACAGAGGCCTGGCAGCCGCACCAGTCACGCACCAATCACGTTTTTATACCTTTGGCTCTTTTTCCACTTTCTGTTCTATCTTCCTCAACAAAGAGACGTGAGAGAAAAAAAGTCAATGAGTCTTCCCTGTAGGCTTTAGAGAAGGAAAGAATTTAAATGGATAACGTTTTAATTCTGTTATTTATTTATTTTTTTGCAGTTGGCAGGCCCTAAAGAAAAAGCAGTCTGTCATGTTTGTCTTCACAGAGAATAATACTGATGAAAATACGAAGCAAAAATACTATAAACTCTACAACAAAACATTTTGTGTTCATGCTGCCTTATTTTCAGTCTTTTTATATTATTGGATAAAATATTGTTCAGCTCTTAAAAGCCAAATACCATAATATATTTAGGAGGGGGTTTGTTAAAAATCTGGTTCTGAAACCAACAACAAATCATAGCAGACTAGACCTATTAAAATTTAGCTTTTAGTTAAGATTATTAGATTATCCCTTCTTAACTGTCATAGCTAAGGAGAAGAATGAAGTCCTGTCCCCCATGGGGCCTGCAGGCCTTGCTATAAGCAAGTTTCAAAAGGTATACTCTGCTTAATAAGGTCAGAGAAGAATGTAGCCAGTTAAGCATAAAATGGATAGCTCTGTTCTTTACTTTTTGCTCTTAAGAAAATGTCACTGACTCATAATCCTAAGATGTCTTACAGGTCTTTCTTCCTGTTTGAGGCCATCTGGCCATAGTCACATAGACCTGGACAGGATGCCACCGGGAGATGAATAAATCAGATTGTGGAATCTTGCATAAGAATTGACCAACACAGCCCCCCTGACCTTAAACCCCTTAGTCATGATTACTCATGATTTTTGTCCTATAAAACATCTTGTCTGTAAACCGTTAAGGAGTTCTGGCTTTGAAACAACTTAGTTTCCCATTCTGAGTGGTGTCATTTATAATAAAATAGAAAATCTTTCCCCATTGTAAAGCCCAATGTCAGTTTTTAACTCATAAGCATATAGGTGGGCATGGATTCTCTTATTGCTCTTTCAATTTCAGCTCCATTGTGCCTCCTCAAATGCAGGTCTATTCTTCCTAAGAAAAATAGATATCCATCCATCCATCCATCCATCCATCCATCCATCCATCCATCCATCCATCCGGCCATCTGACATTTACTGAGCACCAACAATGAATCAGACACTAGGAAAATCATGAGAGACAAAAAAGACACTACTCCTGTTTTTAACGAGTTTACCTACAAGTGGGGAGAAGTCCAGTATAACACAAATGATTACACAAATAAAAATGTAATTACAATTGCAGTCATTTTGTATATATAAAAGAAAGGTACTATGAGAGCGTATAACTGGGTGAATTTAACATAGTCTGTGGTGTTGCAGGTGGTTAAGGAAGGCATTCTTGAGGAAATGGAATTTAAGCTGAAGTGGTTTAGGTATGCTGGTAGCACATAGAGGTGAGACTAGAGACAGGCAGGGCTCACACACCTGGAGTGACTGCCTTGGGGCTCCAAGTATTTCCTTAGAACTAGGAATTCAGATTTTTCCTTTTAAAAACTATCATCATCTCCCATTAGTTGTTCTTCAGAGCTTTGAGAGCTTCAGAAGATTTCCCATGTGAGTTAAAGTTTATAGACTTTTAGAGATAATCACGGGCCAACAGATTGTGAACAAGCAACTGTGACCTCCTTAAGATCACAGGACATCATGTATTACCTCAGTGTTGAACATCTTGTAGATTTAAGTTATTTGTTTGTTACAAACGTTTTAAGTTTAATAAAAAGTATTTGTAATTGGTACATTCATCCTGTGACTCTTTGGTCTGCCTCTAAAGTAACCTTTGAGCATATTTTGGTTTCTGCTGTCATAGGCTAAATATTTTCTTACTTCATTTTGCAAAATTTCTCCTCCACCCCATAAAAAAAAACAAAAACAAAAAACAACAACAACTATTTTAGGGAATGCACAAAACTGTTTTGAACCAGGCCATCTTCTGGTTCATTCAAAATTGCATAAGTCTAGATGAATTAGGTTTTCAAGGCTTCATTACACAGTATAATTCCCCATCTTTCAGCCCAATATGAAGCTACAGAATCATGAGTACCAGCAATTTCTGGTGCTAATTTAATTTCCAACTTGCTTGCCTTTGGTGTAAGGTAGGCCCTCTGGCAGTTGAAGCGCCTGACCTACTTAGAGTTTATTTTATGCTCTGGAATGCAGCCCATTTTATAGAGCAGGTTAAACTCTAGAACAGGTCATTAATCATTGTAGCTCCCTGGGCTTTCCTAGTGCTTTTGAGAAAGAAGCAGAACTGATACAAATAAAACATGTAGGGAATTTTTATTTTGAAAGCTTCAAATCTGCTCACAGAAATCACCAGGGAGGAGAGATACTGTATTCTAAATTTAGGTAGGTGGAAAAGGCTCAATTACTGGAAAATGTTGCCTTCCTCTAACAGGAATGGGGAACATGAAAATCTAAACGTCCTCTTTTAAATTATATAAAAGGTCATTTACTATATTGAGTTTATATCTCATCATTATTGATAAACTGAATATAAGGTATTTATCTTTTAAAACTAATGATAATTATTTATTAGCTAAAAGGACACCCTTATCATAAATCAAATGTTTTAATTGATGTTACAGACTATCAGAGTTTGGCTTTCTGGTGAAAACAGAAGGCTTATGAAAAAAAAAGAAAGAAAAGAAAATAGAATACTTATGAACTTTATGTATTCTTGTAGATTTTGAGAAAGCATATGTTTTTATTCATGAGAGCTAATGATCAGTACCCAAAGCACAACTCCGAACTCAACTGAATAAGCAACTAGCTTTCACAATTGAAGAGTAAATCAAGCAATGATACATATTTTGCTACTTGTTCAATATTTATAGACTAGAAATGAAACATATTTTCTCATAGGGTACATAAGCTCTCAAGGGGCAGTCGCCTAAGGAAACTCAGAAGGATTGAATGGAAAACATGTGAGGTCCTGAGGACAACTTTTATGAGACTAGCAGCATTGTTCTTGTTACTCCCTTCTCAGTTTCACTGCTGGGCCATGGCTCAGTTTCATCCTTGTGTCTACAGCACCCTCTCCATTATCCTAAATGCTCTGCATCATTCAAGGCTCAGAACAAGTCCTCTCCCATGAAGTTTCCCCTGTCCGTGCAAGTATACCTTTACCTGATTTCTAAATGCAAATATCGTCTGGCCCATGTGTGTTATTCTTTATACATAGCACTGTAGTATACTTTAAATTATGTCATATATTATAACGTAATTTAAAATATGTTAGTCATCCCAAACATCCAAGAAAAAGCTTCATGGTACAATGCTCATGCATGGTACAATGCATGGCAGGTAGAAAGGGTCTTTTGTGTCATAGGTACACCATAAATGATGCCTCCTGAGGATAGATTTCTTATTTTCATTATTTTTCACTACAATGAAAGTGGGTCCATCTACATTAAACTCAAGATACAACATTAAGAAGCTCTGAATGCGTTGTGATGACTGAAATATATGCAAGAATAAGATCTGGAGAGCTGAAGGAAAATATTTTTACTATCTGGGGATACCTTCAGAGAGGTCTTGATAGGATTCTTACTAATGCCTTTCTGTCTTTCTTAGAATAGAAATAAGTGCAGGTTGATTCTCAAGACAGAGGGATGGAATTTATTTTAATTTACACTTCATGACAATGTCATCTGAGATTTTATTTGAAGACACTGCAAATGAAACCTGATATTCCGTGAAGAATGATTTTGCCAAGGAGACCATAATTTCCCAAGGATTTAATAAAGCTATTTCACAAACTTGCAAGAGAAAAGAAAATCTCTAAAGACAGGTGTTACATCAAGCCATAAAAAATCAAGTTCTGATTAGTTAATATAAGAATTCTGTTGTTTAAAAATGTAGGGATATGGAAATGGTATTATTTTATTTTTAATATATTTTATTGATTTCAGAGAGAAAGAGAGAAGGAGAGAGAGAATGAAACATCAGTGATGAAAGAGAATCATTTATTGGCTACCTCCTGAATGTCCCACACTAGGGATCGAACCTGCAACCACACCGAGAATCAAACCATCCTGGCTGGTTCATAGGTGGATGCTCAACCACTGAGCTATGCTGGCTTGGTGGAAATGCTATTATTTTAAATAGACACCTGTGGTGGATGCATTTTTCTTATTTTCATTATTTTTCACTACAAGGAAAGTGGGTCCATCTCTACAGTAAGCACAGGAATCCCAACACATTCATAAATGTACCTCACTACCAATGTGCTTTCTTCAAGAGGAGCCTATTTTGCTCTAGCTGATTTGGCTCAGTGGATAGAGCCTCGGCCTGCAGACTGAAGGTCCCATGTTCGATTTCAGTCAAGGGCACGTGCTTTGGTTGCAGGATCAATCCCAAGTAGAGGAGCATGAAGGAGGCAGCCAATCAGTGATTCTCTTTCATCATAGATGTTTCTATACCTCTCTCTCCCTTTCCCATCCTCTCTAAAATCAATAAAAAATTTTTTTTTAAAGAGGAGTCTATTTTATTGATCCCCTAACTCCCTCCAAAGATGAAGAGAGGAGGATGATTACGACAATGGGGTTGTGTGGTACCTGAGGAAAGTTAACTGGCAGGAAGTTTTGGGAGGACAAGAAGACCTGCTATCCCTTTACTTCCTCCAACTATGTTTTCATCAATAAAATATCCTCTTGAGGCAATGAGTTTCTCCATCCCAAGGATAACACATCCCAAGGAGAACAAAAATTCCAGTTTATTCCAGCAGGTTTATATGAAACTCTCATTAAACTAGTAACGTTCAGAAAACCTGTATCTTTATTGCAATGAGAACAATGGAGGGAGTGTCTTTTTAAACAGACTCGAATTGCAATTTTGTGTATGACTTTAAACATTTGGATAGTCTATTGGATGTCTTCCCTCAGTAACCTCTGGAACTTAGCCTTCCCTATTCACTAGGCTTGAAAATCTCTGCAATAATGTTTGTGTGTGCCATCTATCCTCAACTTCCTATGTCTCTAGCTGGTTAGCATTTTCTACCATTTCTCTTCCTTCATGTTTCAACATAGGCATGGCTTCCTCCAGGCTGGGTCAGATGCCTCTTCTCTGCTGAGAGATCACCCTTAGTGATCTCTAGTGATAGTACAATTTTTATCACATCTTTTAATGGGTTCTGTTAATCTTTCTGCCTTTGTGCACTCAGGTGGTAGCAATGTGTTACTATTGCAACAGGCTTTTCTAGCACAGTGTCCTGTTCAGAGTTGGGATTCTATACATATTTGGAGAATAAGAGGATCATTTGTTTTGCCTCATACTTAACACACTTTGTGAGTACCTACAACAAGGAAGGCACTGTTCCTACTCATATCCTTCAATCAATGTAGACAAGAACATTGGCAGTATTGAGTGATAAGGCCTGAAATTAGAATCCAGGTGACATGCTCTGATCTCCATTTAGAAGTAAATAGTGTCAGAGCATAGGCTGGTCCTCCCTAAATTTCTCTATCTGTTACAATGTCCCCCATCACTTTTTGCCTCTTTCCTTATTGGTAAAAAAAAAAGAGAGAGAGAGAGAGAGAGAACAAGGACAGAATATATAAAAGGCAGAGTATACTGAATTTTCATGAGTCTTATTTGACCTACCTGGCACCTAGAAATAACTTTAAATGAATGGGTCATTGAGGGCCTTATTTCTTCCTATCAAAGTATAACAAGAAGTTAGGATCTTCTCCTGTGAGTACTAGGAATGTACCAGATAAAATGGCATTTTCTTTAGCCCAATTACAATCTGATGCGTGAGGACTGTGCTAGTTTCCTTGGAGCATATTTTTCAAATATATTATAATCCTATTTCTCAAAGCTTTCTAGTTAAGAAGATGACAAAATTCATTATACATCCACACATACACAGAAATATTTATCATCTATGTATCTAATTATGTGTCTATGTCCCTAACTACATAAACTACCTACCTACCTGTCACATGTCCATCTAACAAGAGATACAACATAGAAATTAATTGTTTAGCTGTGTGGAGACAGACTAAGTGCCTGAGAGTTTAAGCATGGAAGAGGCCAATGCAAGCTTGGATGCCTGACAAATTTAACTAGAGATAATAATGGATTTCAGAAAGGGTGGAGTTCAACATATAGAGAAAAGAATGGCACTACTGTAAGTCTAGGAATCACAGACAACAAACCTCAGGTCTTGTTATAAGCAGGACAAGTAAAGCTCTAAGGAGACTGTTAGAGACAGTACAACTGGCAAGGAGTGAGAACACAAGTGGCAAGGAAGGGGGAAAGCACTCATAGTGAAAGAAGGGGTCGAAGGAGGAAATACTCAAATGTCTTCTGCAGTGTGTTTGTATGTGTATTTGTTTTCCAGGAATATGGGGAAAGTTGACGCTGAAGGACATATTAAAGTGAGTGCATGTGGATGATAGTACAAGAAAGGAATTAGCCCATTAAAAAACACAGTTTTCTCTCTAAGAAAGGGTTGGGAATAACTATTTCAAACAATGCTGATACTTTTAAATAGCTATATGGGGCTCACTGGTTGAAGCATAACCCTGGTGTGGCAATTCGCCCAAGTTACGCATTGAGCCAAAGCAAGAGAAAAGAATGTCTGCTGCCTTTGCAACTACAGAAGCTGGGGAAATAGCAAATGTTGCAGAAGCAGGGTCTCCTAACCTCTATAGATTAATCAAGAATCTCTCCTTCCTCTGTGGGATAACTATTCTAAAAATAAATGTTTCCCTGCAACCTTTAAAGCCTCTTCTTAAAGTTTGCTGGAACACAAAGTGAATTTCAAGTGCCAACTGAATACAATCATATCCCAATTATTAGCAGGTTAATTTTCACATGTTGCAACCAAAAATTCCTGGCACTGTTAGCACCAGTAATTGGGTTCTGACTTTATTCTCAAGGGTTGAGGATCTGGAAGGACTCCTATTATCAAGGAATTAACTCCTCATAAGCTATGGAAATAAAAATAGAAAGCAGAAAAAAATAAATTATATTACTGATTTTAATAAGTTCTCAAATTTCATTCTTGAAATTTAAAAATTCTTATTTAGCAGTACATATGGATGGGAAACAAAGATGTATGAGTGTTAAGTACATAGAATATATTTTTAAAACTCTTACCTTAAAGCCAATAAGTGAAACATTTTATAATGTAACCTCTTCAAATTTTGTGGACAAGGAGCTATGCTGGCCAAGGTAAGTTTCAGATATTCCCCTAGGCATGTAATTTTTTATTTTGCTGTATGGATTTCAATTTTACTTGCAATGAAAAAGGGATCTGCAATGTGGAATTATTGTTCTTGTCAACATTTAGGAGTCCTATTTTTCAAAGAGAAATAATTTCTTAAGGAACAGAAGTTCATTGTTTTCTTTGTTGCTTTGTCCTTGTATATTGTGTCTTTTCTTGACAATTAATATCACTTCTACATTTAAACCTCTTGGCACAAAAGTAGCATCAGATTCTTTTTTCTGAGAATCTTCTCAGAACAAATAAGAAATAACCTAAATTTATGTGACAGTAATAAGAAAAAAAAATTGTTTGTTTCCCCAGAAAGTTAATTGTCTGTCTTATTCTTGAGGCAGATTGTAGAATATTCATCTTCAAAAAGTAGCCTATTTGATTACTTGGTTGTAACTAGTTAAGAAAACTCGCTTCTGGTGATACAGGGATTAAAATGGCTCTGCTCCCAAGTGGGAGTGCCAAGAGGAAAGAGCCCTAGACTCCACACTCAGAAATGAGAGTTCTAGTTGTAGATGTACAGTCAATAATTTATGGAACTTTGGATAAATCACTTCACTGCAAAGTATCTACAAAAACAAAGACTTGATGACCAGAATCAAATCCAAGCAGTTTTCATAAATGAAAGCACAAAATAAGTAGCAGAACTAGACCAAAGTTGTTTATTTAGAGTGCCTGACTCTTTCAAGTTTGTCAGAACATACCACACACACACACACACACACACACACACACACACACACAACCTTAAGAAAAAGCCAATAAATTAAATCACTCAGAATGTAGCTGGTCTGACTGAATCTGGGGGTAGTGTGTAAGTCTCAATACTCCACCCCCTTAAGCCCCATCCTGTTTATCAGCACCTAGTAGTTTAAGGAGCTCAAGTTTCAAAACTATTGGAATAATTGCATTAAGACATTCTTTTATTTGATAAAGGAGTTTTTCTCTGAAATAACATTAAAGTATTTCTCACTTACATTATTAAAAAAAATTATTGCTATCAGGATGAACACTAATCTAGCCATACAATATATGATAATTCTTTTCTTGTCCATTGGATAGGCCAGAGATGATAACTATGTGGAAATTAAACGGGAACTAAAATAATCTTTATCTCTGTTATGTGCTTTTTATTTTTATTTTTTATTTTTTAAAAAATATATTTTATTGATTTTGTACAGAAAGGAAGGGAGAAAGATAGAGAGTTAGAAACATCGATGAGAGAGAGTCATCGATTAGCTGCCTCTTGCACACCCCCTACTGGGGATATGCCCTCAACCAAGGTACATGCCCTTGATCGGAATCGAGCCCGGGACCTTTCAGTCCCCAAGCCGACGCTCTATCCATTGAGCCAAACCAGTTTCAGCTGTTGTGTGCTTTTTAAAAAGAAATATATTTTATTGATTTTTTTTACAGAGAGGAAGGGAGAGAGATATAGAGTTATAAACATCTATGAGAGAGAGACATTGACCAGCTACCTTCTGCTCACCCCCTACTAGGGATGTGCCCTCAACCAATGTACATGCCCTTGACCGGAATCGAACCTGGGACCCTTGAGTCTGCAGGCGGACGCTCTAGCCAGAGCCAAACCGGTTTCGGCTATTGTGTGCTTTTTTAGTAACTAATAAAAAGAAGAGAATGTCTTGAAAGTTGAGGATGGAACAAAACTGCCTCCAAAGTGAGGTTCCTTCAACTTCACTCTGCACTGATGTTTTCTCCGCTCCACCTTTGTGATTCTAAAGGAGGAGTTTGGCTTCAAATTCTAGGCAAATGTGAGGGAAATGTGTAAGAAATATATTTAGGGTCTTAATATGACTAATCAGAAGTCAAAGTTGAGGGGTTATGGTTACTTATTATATAAATTAGAGGCTTAGTGCACAAAAATTCGAGTACTTGGGAGATCCCTCAACCAGGCCTAGGCCCTCTGGCAGTCCAGGACCCCTTGAGGGGTGTCTACCTGCCTGCTTAGGCCTACCTCCCAGGGGATCGGGCCTAAGCTATCAGTCAGACATCTTTCTGGCATCCTGGGAGCCCTAGGGGGATGTCTACCTGCCAGCTTAGGCCCACTCTCCAGGGACTGGGCCTAAACAGTCAGATATCCCTCTGGCAGTCTGGAAGCCCTTGGGAGATGTCTGACTGATGGAGGGGAGTGGGTCTAAGCCGCAGTCAGACATCCTTAGCACTGCCTAGGAGGTGGGAAAGGCTCCTGCCACTGCCACTGCCACTGCACTTGCAGGTGTCAGCCTGGTTTGTGGCTGGGCTGGGCTCCCCCTGTGGGAGTGCACTGACCACCAGGGGGCAGCTCCTGTGTTGGGTGTCTGCTCCCTGGTGGTCAGTGCATGCCATAGAGACGAGTCATCTCATTATTGATGCTATTAGGGTCAATTTGCATATTACCCTTTTATTATATAGGATAATATTAAATGATTCTAAAATGTAAAAATATGATAATCATCTCTCTCTGTTTTACTATCCAGGAGGCGAATGCTTTAGCTTTTCAAGTAATAGGTTGTCTAGAGTAGGCAGTGATATTTATTCCTTGGAAAATACTTTATTTTTAACTTTATACAGAAATCTTATGTTTGCACTTTTCCATTTACTAGAATTATAAGCACCCCTTTCATTAGGACTTATTCATTCATTTCTATGGAAGGAAATATAGGAAAGAGAAAAGAGAAGTCTTTCTTCACTCGAAACACTGAGTGGTAGGATATAACAATGGTAGAAAATAAATGAGAGGCAGTAGAGTAGGCCGTTTTGGAAGTAATTCTGGTGCCTGCAGGTAGGAAAATTTAGGGGCCTGAAATCACACTATTTTCTGATCCCAACCCATGAATAATGGATATATAGCTATGGGCATAATTTACAAATGACAGCTTATCACCTTAAACAGGATTGTTCAGCTCAACTGACTGCTGCCAGTCAAACAAAAAACAGCACTAGAATGTATCTCTCTATTACATTCTCTCCCCCCCCCCCCCTTTTTTATTTCAATCAATTTCACCCAGTGTTGTCACCATGACCTGAAAATTAAGACCGTGTTCCTAATAATGGTTTGGGGATTTGTCAGCTTGATACTTCACTTCAAAGGTGAGAAAGATCAACAGGCACCAGGAACTAGAGCTGGCTGTAGACCATTTTCCATAGTTTCTGCCACCTCTGAAAAGGAAAACTGAGAGACCAAGAGGAAATAGAGGACACAAGAGTATAAAAATCAGCATGTCTTTGTAACCTGGTTCACCTCACACTGCATGCCACCTCATCTGTCCCCACCTTCTGGTACCACTGTTCTCAGGACATTGGGACCAGGGAAGAAAAAGAGTTCTCCACTCTCAACTTTTTAACCACTAAAATACAACAGAAAGGCAGCTTTAGCTATGGTATTCTCAGAAGAGAGATTTAGACACTTTTTAATTCTCTTCTCCATGACCCTGCATCCCACATGTTTTCCTTTCTAAGTGATTCTAAAGGACTAGGCTCTATTCTAAATACCAGGTGTGTTTGTGACAGCTATATTTGAAACATAAAAGAAGATATAGATGGCATTTAAAAGAGAGAAAAAGGAAATGGAGATGGTATTTTCTTCACCTTCTCTGAGCCAGTTCTATATGGGGTACAGTTAGAAAATAAACCCTAGTAGACTTCATCAAAACAATAAGGAAAAATGTACTTCCCATTGAGGGGAAACAGAATATGTGACTCCAAAATGTATCACTTTGGCATGTGGATTATTTGGAGCTGAAGACCATCAAGCTCTCACAGACTCAGTAAGGGCTCTTTATCTTCCCCTTAAATGCCGAAAACAATTTAGATAGAGAACCCGTGCCAGGAGACAGCTAGTACCAAAGATGACTTTTCATCGGGATGGCTTATCTACACAGCAAGGCAAACATTTACGTACCATTTACTCAGCATCTTCCTTTGAACTTTTTTTTCTTTTTTTTCTTTTCTTTTTTTTCTTTTCTGATTTTAAGTGCAGACACCTACTCCTTCTCCTTAATTCAGGATGACACACAAGCCTCAACTTCCTAACTATCTTTGGATCTCATGATTTGGGGCTCCTATACACAATCTTTGTTTTTCACCTGTTATTCAGTCTTATGTCATTTTAATTATTAGACCATCCAAAGAATCTCACAATGAAGAAAGTTAAAGTTTTCAGCTCCTATACTACTAAGTACCACCCCCTTCTCACCAATCATACCTCACACCTATCCCAACCTTCTTTCTTCAAAAAGTTTTAAAATTTCTCACACATCCATATTTGAATTGAATATTCAGTACTCACAGTCACCTGTGAAAAAACATTATTCCCTAAAGAATATTATCTAAATAATCTCCCCTCAAATATGAATTGCTCCGGATAAGAATGGGCACTAAATATAAACATATAATTAAAAACAGTTTTTGTCATAAAATATGTTTGAGAAATAATGGATAAAGCTGTTTTGTAGATGTGTTTAATTTAGCACTTCTCAGAACTTTTAAGGTGCTAATTCACCATGTTAATTTCTGGGGAGAGTAGGCATTATTTGCCAAAGAAAACTTTTCTTCTAGGAAACACTTATGAGAAGCCAATTCTAGAGCACTCCAGCCTACGCAACTCTCCTCATTGGAGCTTGTTTCTCTGAGGGAGATTGCTTCTTGAATCCAATATGGCAGTAGCTCCCTGATGAAGGTGAGCCTGTTATCCAGTATGATTTGCATAAACAAGAATTATGACTTTTTTAAAAACAAAAATATAACTAAAACATCAAAATAATATATAACTGGACCAATGAACTCATTAAGAAATCTATAGAAAACAATGCAATGTACAATACCAACTGAAGAAATGTGAAGCCTCAGTCTCTACTGGGTTCTCTTTTCAGCTTCTTTAGCTGCAGAATAAAAACATCCATGTTTCTCAAATTTGCCTGATATTAATAATGTGGAAAGAAAGGTTGCAAATGCAACAGATTGTTAAAAGTTCAAAGTTCTCAGGCTCTTCCATGGAAACGTATTTGAATTTCCAGGGAATGGAGGGAGGATAGGAAGGAAGAGAGAAGAAAGAGAGAGAATGATATTTAAAGTTTCTTTGAAATTTTAAAATTCTATGAAGATTAACTGCTTTTAAATAAACTTTTAAAAAGCAATTGGGTTTTATAGATTTCATTATAAATAATATCCATGATTGAATTCAGTTCAAGGAATAGTTCAGTCACTTAACATTACAAGATCTTGTGCCAATTGGGTGTGTGAAAAATGACATGTGCGCTCTGGATTTTCATATCTGATACAAAGATCTTTTACCTACTTTTCATCCTGTCAGTCATGGAAAATTTATTGCTACTGCCCACTTTCATTAGGCAACCCACATTGAACTACATTTGTCCCAACCCCTATGCCATGAGAGCAAATGAGCAAAGGAACTCTCCCGCCAGTATGTTCTTTCTGGTCCTGAGTCTGACTTTTACCCAAGGCTCATACTAATGGGGAGATAAAAACTGAATCATCTTAGAACATCTATCTGCAATCTTTCTGTAAGGCCAGTGCCATAGCAACCAGACAATTATAATGTATGCTAAACTAAATTATTTTTATCTATCTCTTCTGACCACTCATATTTTACTTCACGCATCTATTTTCAACTTGTTTCTTTGTCTGACAGAACTTTTAAAGGAGGCAATATTTTTCCTCCCTTTATTTAAAAATGTGTGATGAATGTACAAAACTAAACAGGTTCTTTATAAAAGCAATTACACATACATGCTTCACCTACAAGCGATGGCTCTTAGTGACTATCAGAGATTCATATGGATACTTTCATCACCTAGAGAAAATAGATAAGTATTACTTATGAACTAATTAAGGTGTTTTAAATTGATTAAAATTTTATTTTAATTTAAAATATATGTCAACAAGTGACAGTTTTGATATGCATATAATATTTAATAAAATAGAAAATAACTCCTTTTTTAAATTACTTTCCTATTCAAAATAATGAACATCCTTATTTTATATTTAATATTTATATAGCATACATCATTCTTGAATTAAACAATTACTACTTAAATGTCTATAGTTACTTACTATTTACTAGAGTCCCAGGGCATTAGATTCGTGCACTGGTGGGAGGGTCCCTCAGGCAGATCTAGGACCCCTTAGGTGGTGTCTACCTGCTGGCTTAGGTTCGATCCCCCAGGGCAGTGGTTTGCAAACTCATTAGTCAACAGAGACAAATATCAACAGTATAACGATTGAAATTTCTTTTGAGAGCTGAAAACTGACTACTGCGCATGGGCCATGAAGTTTTAATCGCACTGTATGTGTGTGCCCGCAGGTGGTATTTTGTGTAACAGCCACACTCAAAGGGACAAAGAGCCACATGTGGCTCATGAGCCACAGTTTGCTGACCATTGCCCCAGGGAATCAGACCTAAGGTCAGACATCCCTCTTGCAGTCCTGTAGTGGAGGCAGAGAGGCTCCTGCCATTGCTGCTGCGCTCGCCAGCTATGAGCCCAGCTTCTGGCTGAGCAGCACTCCCCCTGTGGGAACACACTGACCACCAGGGGGCAGCTCCTGAATTGAGCGTCTACGCTAGGGGTGTCGAACTCAATCAGAGAAGGGGCCAAAATCTAAAATCCAGCCTAAATCGCGGGCCAAATGGTTTACTGAACAGTCATAAACTGACAATGTCATAAACTGACAGCGGAGTGCAGTGATGACAGCGCGGTGCGGGCCACATTGCAAGGCCTGGCGGGCTGGATTTGGCCCGCGGGCCTTGTGTTTGACACATGTGGTCTACGCTATGGTGGTCAGTGAGCATCATAGCTACCAGTGGTTCCACAGTTCGGTCGATTTGTATAGTAGGCTTTCATTGTATAGGATTCTTTATTATTGAAAGATTATAGGATATATTTATTTACCCAGAGAAAAAGAATCTTGAAGATCAAAGATTTGTATTCAATCAAAGGCCATTTGAAGGGCAAAAACCTTGTCTTAAACATTTTTGCATCACCATTGCACATAACACTGGGGTTCTACAGAAAGTAACTTCACAGGGTGATCTGATCAGAAATTCCTAACTGGACAGGCCTGGTGGGTAGTCATGCCCCAGGCATATAACTTCTTTAGTAAGCTCTGTTTGTTGTTTCTGTGCCTCTAGGTTAGCACACCTTTGTAATGCCCCTTTCCGCTCAACAAGAGAACACATATTTGTATCTATCCTTAATTCCATCCTCAAGTTGCTTCCTCTGCCCTCCATGTAATTTTCCTTTCAGTCCCTCATTAATTTAGAATGTATAAAAGAAACTGCAAAACTGTTATTCTCTGGAGCATTTGAGATCTTGCTTCCCAGCATATGTTGTGTCAATTTGGCTCAACTAAACTGTTATAAAAATTCTCTACAGGTTTCAAAGTTTCTTACATGGACAACACTTTGACTTATATTTAGTATATGGACAAAATAGGGGCCACAAACTAAACTTGACAAGCTCAGGGAGGGCCTGCATGCTGGCCTTACAAACTCAGATACCTAAGTAACCACATAGCATGGTCTGAAATGAAAACTTCCTAACTAAAAGAGATTGATGGTGGGTAGTCATGTCCTAGGCTAGTATCTTTTCTAAAAAGAAGTCAGTCTTTACCTTAACTAAGACTGTCTATTGTGCTTTTTGCATCTAAGACAACATACCTTTGGAATGACAGTTAATCTCCTTTCCCGGACCTATTAGGGCACAATCTCCCACCAGAGCAGGAGACCACACCTTATTTTTGTTATTCTAGTAATTGTTAATTGTTAACTATCCTGTGTCCACCTATGTAAAAGCAGTATGTGTCTATTCCTTTTACTTTTTATCCAATCCCAGAGATTTTTCCACTTTGCTTCCTCCCACCTCCCTAATCTATCACCAATGGATTTCAGGTAACTTCTTACACTCCCCACCCTCCCTCCTTTGATTCTGATGTATAAAATAAGGTGCAAAACTGCCACTCTCTGGAAAATTTTTTCAATCTTTTGAGATTTTGGTTGCCAGAAATTATGGTCAGTTTAACTCACAAAAATTCTCTACAGGTTTAAGTGTTTCTTACCTTGATACTCACATTGAAATTGAATTGGTAATTATTTCGATGAATGTGCTTTATTTGTACTTGCATCATCTATTTATATTGCTTTCCATTTCACTTTGTATGAATGTTATGAATGGATATAGACCAAATTCAGAATATGGGGAAAACATTGGATAGTGATTTCTGTTTTGCTAAACCAATTTTATGGTATTCTGTAAATAGCAGTAAGACAATTAATATAAAACTGAAGCCATATTAAATTAAAAGTGTTTAGAGGCACCTTTGAACTTGTTTTGCATTTCAAATTTATTTTGTAATTTTGTAATTACTGCTATTTTTGGAAGTTCAAAATGATCTTATAGTTCATTGAAGTTTACTTGATATCTAATTCAGACAACAAATGAAGTTTATTTAAATCATACTGGAGTAGTATTGTGAATTTTGTTATTTTGTAATTTCAAGAGTGAGAATCAATGAGATTTTATAAAAATTAACCATTGAAAAACAGAGACTTTTTAATTAAGTGTAATTTTAAATTCATGACTGATGTGATTCATTTTAAGAAATATATATTTGGTCTAAGTCTCCTTTTTTCAAAACAGAATCAGGACACTTAAATCTTTGAAATTTCTAAGTGGTGTGAGAGATTAATGTGTCTTTTGTTATGTTAATGAGGCAACTTTTGCAAAACCCCTAAATCATACAAGGATTAGGGCTGGTCAGCAGAGGAACCAACTAAGATATTAGAGGGTTGCAATTTTCAGTTCCACTCTTTTACCTACAAGGGTTGGAGGTTAAAGACATCAAAATGGACAATGAGTTACTCAATCATGCCTAGGTAAGGAAGCCACCATAATAAAAAACAAACAAACAAAAGGACTGCGTTGGTAGAGCTTCCAGAACATTTTCACAGGCTATCATTCCAGGCCTGAACATGGAGACAGAAGCGCCTGTTCAGGACCTCCTGCAAGGTATCTCTTCTTCTGGCTGTTGATTACTATCCTTTGTAATAAATTGGCTATCTAGTTAGTAAACAGGATTCCTGAGTTGTAAATTGTTTTAGCAAATTAATTAAACCCAAGGATGGGGTCATGGCAACCTCCAATTTATAGACACCAGGCCAGTAGCACAGGTGACCACCTGGACTTGCAATGGGTGTCTGAAGTGGGGGGCAGTCTTGTGGGACTGAACCTTTAATCTGTGTTGGAATCAGTTGTAGGACATCCAGTTGGTATCAGAATCTGAATAGGAGTCAGAGTTACAATGATATTATTGTTGAAAAATATTGCGCTATATAAACCCACTTTTAATTTGTAGTTGTATCTGGAAGACATTTGTTTTTCCATATGTTTTTTTAAATTGATATTCAGAAGAGAAGAACAGAGAGGAAGAGAGAGAGAATCATCCATGTGTGTGTGAGAGAGAAATGAATTGATTGCCTCCCTCACACACCCTCATTGGAGCCAGAGATCAAACCTGAAGCCCATGTATGTGCCCTCAACTGGGAATCAAATCCTTGACCCTTTGATGCAGAGGCAGACACTCTCACCGCTGAACAACAGTGGCAGAACGGGAAGGTATTTTTACCAATATCATTGAAGACAATTTTATAATGAAGTTTACCCAATTTGAAACTACAGAAAGCATTAAAAAATGTTATACTGTTATGCCTGAGATAGTGAGTCAGGTCAATAATCCCTGGCAAGTGGAATGAAGAAACTGAGACAAATGATTGAACAAAGGGCCAAACAGCTCTGCAATTAACAGTCTCCTGATAAATCTCAAGACTCTGTTCTCCCTAACCAAAGATACCTAAGAGCAAGTCCTCTAAATCTATCCTCCTTAAACAAAGATATCTAACAGCAGGTGGTTTAAATTGCCTTAATCAGGGAGATAGATTAAAAATACAATTACAGCCAGACTAATCCAAGATAGAGGTGCAACTAACCAAAGAATGAGTCCTGATCCCACCATATAGTCATTCTGATACAGAGGCATATTAAACGACACACCTGGGGGTCTAATGAATAGTCTGTTGAAATCCTACCCTGGGACCTTCCCTAAAATTTCCACCTATAGAAAATAGATAAACCTCTTAGAACAAAGGATGCCATTATGTGATCTTCTTTGGGCACACCTGTGCCCCCTTTCCGGACGCATGTAATGTGCTTCCAGCCTAAGCTCAAAGGGTCCAACAAGGCTTGCACCCAGGGGAGCAGTGGGCAGTAGTAGCTCATCCTGGACTTACCCCCTAATCTGTCTCTGGGGCTCTTCCTTTGCATCACTGTTCCAAGCTTTAATAAACTTACTCTTACTTTCACCTGCATGAGTTAAGAAATTGGACATGCAACAGTCCCAGACCATGCTGGGGCAGGGCTAGCCACTGTTGCAGAAGTGGTCTGGTAACAATAATTAATACATTTTTTTTAAAAGTTTTATTGGGGTAGAAATGCTATACAAAAATTGCAAACATTTATAATTTTAAACAGATAACATAATGAAATCAATGCTGTCTATTATAAATCCATCTCTATTTCTGACAAAGTACTGAATTATAAACATTGTTCTGCAGTATTGTCAAAATTAGTATATCTTGAGAGCCATTGAATTACATGAGCATATTGCAATGGTCAAAGATCAGTGGGAAGTAAGAAACCATAATCTTTAAACTCATCTTTATGCCAGTAGTCAGTGTAATTTTGCCTTTCTTGCTACCGAGTCACATGTCACAATAAAAAACAAAAGCTCTTGATCCTAATCTAAAGTCAGCAATAGGAAAATGGCATATACCCTTAAACAAGAGCTAAATGCTGAAATGAATCTCCCCCTTTAAGGAGGGCTAAATTTAGCTTTTTGGCGAGTTGGAGATTCTCTTCCTATTTATCTGTAGACTCGCTTTTCTAATTACTTACTCCTAAACTTTCAGATTATGACATTTTACCATGCTGTCAAATGTTACAGGCATACCCAAATGCCATGCTTATTATATTTAGTGGAAAAATAGGGAAACAACTGAATCACGGAGAGGGTGTCCTTTAGAGATTAAGAACTTAATGTGTGGAGTCAGATAATCTATTTGAAGGCTACTCTATCATTAACTAGGTAACCTGAATAAGTTGCTTCCACTCTTTAAGCAAGATTTCCCTTTTGCAAACTGGAGATGATAATAATAGTACCAACTCATAGGACTGTTATGTGAATTAAAATTGATAATTTATCAAACTTAGGATAGAGCCTGGCACATAGTAAATGCTCAATCAATGTCAGCTATTATTAAATCTATTATAATTCTATTTTTATGAGAATAATATGCATAAATGATTCCAAAATAATGAAAATCTATTTTGGTCTTAAAGTTCTTTATAGATTTTAAGATTTTATGGCTTTTTTTCATTCAGAAGATTCTTTCTAATGACCTAAGTCTCTTTGTGATTACTCTCAAAACTAATTTTGTTGAGTACATTCCTTTATGATGTTATAGGAAAACTATACTTGTGGTAAATCTCATTCCCATCATCTCTTCTCCAGATTAAAATCTCCTGTTCATTTAGGTTCCTTGATATATTATTTTCTAATAATTCTGATATAGGTTTCTTTTTAAATTTCCAGGCATTTCTCTTTAAGAAATAAATAAAAAGATAGAACTATTTGGTCATATTTTGACTAGTACAGAGCCTTAAAAAACACCTCAAATTACATTTAGTTTTATAAAATGATTTGTAGTATTTTTATATTAGCTCTTATAAATGCTATCATTATGTATTAGAAGCCCATTGCATGAAGATTCATTCCCCTGCCTGCCAGCACCAGTTTTCCTCTGGCACCCGGGACCCAGGCCTACACTCTGGCCACCACCTCATGTCTTTGCTCCAGCCTTCATTCTTCACTCTAGCTGAAGCACAGCTCCTGTAGCTCCCTCTGCCTTCCACCATCCCTCTCATAGCAGGCGTCCCACCCTGCTCAGCTGCTCTGTGTTTGCATGCATGCTGCCCAGAGGCCTGGAGTGGGTGGGGGGCGGGGTCACTGACTACTTGGTTGGGTTACTTTACATACTCACTCCTGATTGGCTGGTGGGTTGCAAAATGATGGTCAATTTGCATATTTCTCTTTTATTAGTGTAGATGTTTTGCATGGTGTTTCTCCAAGTCCTTTATAACCCCTTGATTATTGGTACTATTTTTTAAAATATGTTTTATTGATCTTTTACAGGAGAGTCTGAGGGCCTTGCTTCCAACAGAGGGCTAGTGAAGTCAACACAGAAGAAAGCATGGCTGATGGAGACCATGGGTGGGAGGTAGGGGGGGAGAATATCATCAGCTGTTTAAACAAAGACTACAGCCATGCCCCAAAGCAGATATGCCCCTGCATTTAGATTATATGATCCAATAAACTGTACCTCCTCCATTTATTTTTTGCTTAAGGTGATTTCAGTTGGTCTCTATTACTGTCATTGTGTTACAGCATTGACTAATTACCATAAATGCACTAAGGAAATAAAACAAATAAGAACATTAGATAAAGAAAATACTGCTAGCTGCCCATAGCAAATACATTGTGAATATTTAGGCAAGGAGAATTTCCACACAGGCCTAACAAAGGAAATAATAAAGTCTTGGGTTATTACAAGTTATTTTTAGTGACTAGGAGATAATAATGTTGTGAATATGGGAATTCCAGAGAGAGCCATGATCAGAAATCTTCACAAACACTAAATGAGAAAACAGTGATAGGATCACCCTGCTTACAGGACATTTCCAGAGGCTATGTTGCAGGAGGAATTTCTCAGTAGTTGATGTCTATCTTGTTGGGTATGACTGTGGACAGTTGGAAGCTTGGTTACTAAGAGCTACAGGGGGCACTAAGAAAAAGATGAATGTTTCTACTGATCATTTTTTTTTCTAGTTTCTTTTCTCATCCTTTTTCCAGTCCCTCATTATTTCTGGCCAGAACATAGCCAGCCACTTAAGTGTTCTATCTGTCTCCAGAATCACTTTGCTATCACTGTATCTTTCATAGTGTTGAAAGAAAGGGATCCTTTATAAAACAAAATCCAATTCCAATCTTCCAGTGTCTTAAAAGGTTGGTTTTTGTTTTTTTTTTGCCTGCGTCATACTTATCCAATCTGGATAATCTGGAGGTTGTGGAGAGGGGCACTCCACAATTTGGGTGAAGTAAGAGAAGTTGTAGGAAAACTGTGGGGTCTTTTTGTGGGCCTCTGATTCCTTCAGCGATAAGTCATTTAAAACATGTTTTTAAAATGTTAAAACATATTGTAGTGTCATGAAACTAAGTAAAAAGTCACATGGACTTAAGAAGAAAGTATGAGACTGTAAAAGAATGCTTGTGGTGGAATCTATTGTATTTTACCCAGACCCCCAAGGCACTTATGTGAAAAAGGTGTTCAAGAACCATTTAGAGGGGAAAGTTTCAGCAGCTTCCTGACCTGCGTGTGACAAGCCCCTTTCCAGACTAGTCTCTCCCTGGTCCAGGAAACCACTTGTTCTCATAAGACACATGGACTTTTGTGCCTCTAGAACTTTGTTCTTGCTGTTTTCCTGTTGTTGTAGTTATATTAGTGTGTTGTTTGATTTATATTTTAAGGACTTAAAACAGTGTGAGAATAATTATTTGTGTGATTTAAAATAGGAGTGAAAGTATTTACTTTTTTTTTAAAAATATATTTTATTGATTTTTTACACAGAGGAAAGGAGAAAGATAGAGAGCTAGAAACATCGATGAGAGATAAACATCGACCAGCTGCCTCCTGCACACCCTACCGGAGATGTGCCCACAACCAACGTACATGCCCTTGACCTGAATCGAACCTGGGACCTTTCAGTCGGCAGACCGACGCTCTACCACTGAGCCAAACCGGCTTCGGCAGCATTTACTTTTATGAGTGATTTATAGTTTAAGTATAGATTGTATTTCTGATCTTATTCTGATTTTATTTTAAGTGAAAAAAATTTATTTGAAATGTGTTTAAAGACTTAGTATAAGCAACTCCATTTAGTGTGAATTGAATCCATTTTCTAAAACTTAAGAGTGACTTTGAACCCATAACTGTGTGAACGCCCTAACATGTGCCAATCTGGAAATTTGTAACTGTGTGAACACCCTAACAAGTGTTTATCTGGAAAGTTGGGAAGCAGGCAAAAAGTACCTGGAGAGCGCCCGATTAAGACACACTGAAGACCCATTGGTTACACCCAGAAGGAACAAGAGAATACTACCCAGAAATGACCATAAAAGAAGGGACTTAGAGGCACTGGTCAGAGACCACGAAGGGGCCCTCCACCCGACGTGCTCTCTCCACTCCCTTCTTCCTGTTTGAAATACTGCATGAGACTCTGCCTGAGTGAAGCTGTCATTCTGCCTGTGAGACAAACTTCTGAGGCCTCGTTCCTGACCCAGACGCTGCAGCGGTGTGTTCCTGTCCAGTGTGTGTGTCTGTCGGCGCGGATCTCCAGGTGACCTGCCTAGGCTTCTGGAAACCACCAGGACTCTGGTAAATAAACCTTGAGATTCATGCATTCTAACTCTTGTTTCTGGGTTTAGTTTATGCTTGGTCAATTTTAGTTAAATAGTGTGGGCAACCTGTATAAGTCCAATCCTTTGGCTGAGGGATCCCAGTCACCTGTGCAGACGTTCCCACCTGAGGCTGAGTTGGAACACCTGTGATTACCACCCATTCCCTTATTCACTTGGCCAACTTCCTTCCCCCCTCCTTTCTCCATCCCTTCCTCCTTCCCTCCCCTCCTTCCTTCCCTCCCCTCCTCCCTCCTTCCCTTCCCTCCTCCCTCCCTCCCTCCCTCCCTCCCTCCCTCCCTCCCTCCCTCTCTCCCTCCCTCCTTCCCTCCTTCTCTTCCCCCTTCCCTCCTTCCCTTCTTTCTTCCTTCCTTCCTTCCTTCCTTCCTTCCTTCCTTCCTTCCTTCCTTCCTTCCTTCCTTCCTTCCTTCCTTCCATATTTCATGAACCCTTTCTGCCAGGTGTCCTACTAGGCCCTAGCAATGTAGGGATAAAAGAATCCTGCAGAGATGATGGGTGGGCAGGGGTAAGTTATTAGAAAACACAATAATGTCTGAAATTAATTGTTATGTACTTAGCACGGTAGTGAACACTTTCTATACATTATTCTATTTAATCCTTATATCAATACTGAGAAATAAGTTTTGCCAACACTAAAACTTGCCTCAGTGTCACACAATAAATTATACTTGTCTCTCTGGCACACAATAAATGACTTAGCCAGAATTAAAACACAAGTGTGTGTGACTTCCAGGTATGCTCTTAGATGTCACTTTCCAGTTTGGTAAGCAACTTCCCAGATCTAGTTTAAATCTCCCATCCTATCTGCCCCCCCTCTGAAAATTCTCCTATTAAAGTATAATCACTTTTGCCTTAACCTGTATTTCTGTACTCTTTATTAACATGATTTCTTTATGGCTATTTGTATAAATCTTTTCTCTCTCATCAGGCTTAGAAAGACCCTGCAGCAGGTAGCTGGCACCTCTGATCCACCTAGGCATCACCCTCTTCTGGCACCATGGACCTGGTGAGTTGGCAGGAAACCAAGAGCTTGAAAGCTTTGCAAAGGTAACACTTGGCTGCCCATGGGCCTCAAAGTGTACTTTGTTTGGCCTAAAAGTGTTTTGCATTAATTAGTTTGCCAACTTTTAGAAATTAAGAGCTTAATCATAAATTCTGGGTTTCCAGCTCCTTTTTAAAAAAAGAAAATATATTTTACTGCCCTAGCCGGTTTGGCTTAGTGGATAGAGCGTTGGCTGCGGACTCAAGGGTCCCAGGTTCGATTCCGGTCAAGGGCATGTACCTTGGTTGCGGGCACATCCCCAGTAGGGGTTATGCAGAAGACAGCTGATCGATGTTTCTCTCTCATCGATGTTTCTAACTCTCTCTCCCTCTCCCTTCCTCTCTATAAAAAATCAGTAATATATATATATATATATATATATATATATATATATATTTTTTTTTTTTTTAATATATATATTTTATTGATTTTTTTGCAGAGAGGAAGGGAGAGGGAGAGAGAGTTAGAAACATCGATGAGAGAGAAACATCAATCAGCTGCCTTCTGGGACCCCTCAATCCCCAGGCTGATGCTCCATCCACTGAGCCAAACTGGTCAGGGTCCAACTCCTTTTTTAAAATTGGAGGATTTGAAACCATCAGTCAAACACTCCTGCATAACCACATCTTTAGAGGACCCTGCACTATATAATTCCCTATGGTTTCCTGCCCTGGTCTGTTGGCCTCACCACTACTCAGGTAAGCTATTGCCAGCCCCTGACCGTAATATTTGCCACCAGTCTTCTGTGCATTTTCTCAAGTCTCTTAATTTCTATATATCCATATGATGGTTACTGTCTACAAATCATGGAATTTTTAAGGTAAAATTTGAAGCATCATAGACATGCTAATACAGTAGACTTCTTTTACTATTGTTAAATTCATTTTACTAAGTTAAGGAGAACAAAACGCCAAGAGTAGAGAGCCTGATTATTTACATAAATATCGAAGTATATATCAGAGTATGGCATGTACCATTTTCCATCTCCAGTAGAGACTGCTCAGGTTTATTTTCAATGGACTCTCAGTCGTAACATAGCTATCAGCTCACACAAAAAGGTTATTTACAAATTACTAAAGTGTTGTTTGCAGTGATTATAATTACAGAACAACTTTATTAATTCAAAATCTTCAATGCTTGGTATAGAGACTTGGGTCAAGTTTACCTTTATATTGTGACAGTTTATGAAAAAAATCTGCTAAGCAAACTTACTAAGTAATTTGTTTGGAAGGAAAAAAAACTGTTTACTTGACAAAAGTTTTAGAGTCATGAATTCTCAACAATTTAACTGCATTGTAAGCAAAAGCTAGGTAATGTGTAGGTTGATCTTTCAATATAATAAGTACAAATAATTTTCCCTATTCTTAAAACATAACACCTGCTAGACGGTACTTTTTTTTTTTCTTAGTTCAACATGCAATATTTATTTGAAAACAATAAAATATTGTTCCTGGGAAACACATTGGTTTACTCTGACTTTCCATCATCTCAGGCAGCTCCTTTCCCCAAGTCACTCTACTTACGAGAGTGAGTGAAAAAAAAGAAGGCCAAAGTTAAGAGTAAATACCGATTAGTCACCTAGAGCTTCCATAGACACATCCATTATAATACAATACCGTGCTTTAATAATGCGAGATTTGGCAGCAAAACAATAAATGCCCAAACATGATGAATAGCAGGTTAACTACCTCTACAATAATGGGAACAATGATGCCAAGTTAGCCTATTTTTGCTGTCTTGTAATAAACACAATTTATAGATAAATTGGAGTACAAATAAAATGGCTTACCTCTCTTGGCAGTCATTCATAAAAAAAGGAAAAAAAAGGATGTATTTTATGGTGCAGAAAAGAACCTTTAAAAGAGTTGAAATTGATAGTAAAATCATGTCATACCTGGGTAACTTTCTCTGTCACATTGTGTGTTCGATCTTTAACCTTGGGTGCGATAATAGTTTTATCTGAAGAAGGAGGGGATGTACTCTTTTTTTCAGCTTTGACATCTGAAAAATTCAGAGTGAGTTGTGGAATCTTGTTAATGGTGCTGTATTTGTTGAGGTTTGAATCCGATGTGGATCCCAGGAGGCTTGACTTGATATGGTTAAAAGGCCCTAAAAAAATTGGAAAGTATTTGTAAAAGCAGTATCAGAAGAAATAGAAGAAGAAAAAAACAGTCTTGAATGACCTGCTGGTGACCCATGATTAATGTGACTCTGATCCAGGTGTGACTAAATTTAGCCTCGTTGATACCCAAACATAGGGTTTAGGCTCACTGCCACATGGAGTAGCACGTGAGTATCCTAGGATAAGATGGGGTCTAGGTGTGCACCCAGAGAGCAGATTGAGGCGTTAGCTATTATTCAGCTTCGTTCATTAAAAGCTGAAATAAAAGAAAAAGAGAGGGGAAAAAAATCAACAACACTCCATTCTCTGTCATTGACCAAATTCTACCTTCAAAGTTTCTTAAGAATTTCCTTTTATAATCCAGGGATTATTGAAGGAAGGATTTGCCTCTGGTTAAAATCATGTTGGCCATGAAATTTCTGAATGGGCAGTCTACTTTGCTCCAATTTATATTATTCTCCTCTCTGACCTATGTTTTTTGCAGAGCTTCCAGAACAGTTAAGTCTAGATGAAGGAATTTCAGATAAGACTAAGAAGGGCAAATGTCTTTCCTTTTCCTTTTTTTCTCTCTTTCTTTTGTTGTTGTTGTTGTTGTTGTTATTATTATTATTATTATTATTATTATTATTTTATTCTTGAAAACTTCTAGGATCCTGTGTGGGATTTTAAAATATTTCCCTTCTTTTTCTTTTTTCTTTTTGTTTAGAATTGACTGACCACTTACTAACAAAAAAAAGAAAAGAAATAAAATCTACCAGAAGAATGCTTTGGCAAACAATTTAAAATTAAAGGCCCATATAAAGGATATACCTAAAGTTGGCAGTACCTTGTTATTTCTCTCTCTCTCTCTCTCTCTCTCTCTCTCTCTCTCTCTCTCTCTCTCTCTCTCTCTCTCTCTCTCTTAGTAAAAAAAACACCATGCTACACATTTGATCCCAAGAACTTATTCATTTTATAGCTGGTGATTTGTACCCTTTGATAAACTCTCATGATATCTTAAATTCCTTTCCCACAAAGATTATCTGGCAAGGTGCCAGGACTCCTGACCCTGTTAAGGATAAGTACCCTGTCCAACAACATCTTCTTTTGAGATGCACCTACTATCCTTTGCTTATGAAGATTCAGGAAATGCTCCAGGGGTTCTTGTACAATGAGTAATGCTAAGGTATGTAGCTCTTAGAAATTAACATCAGGAAGAATTGTAGAAAAATCCAGAGCCCACGAGTATTGAGTATTATGCAGACATTAACTTTTTGCTTCAGAGAGTGCTTAAAACAAAAATTGCATGGATGAACTTGCTAGTTAACACATTTTATCTTATTTTTTTTTCTATTCAGAATAAAACTAACACAGTTTAGGGATCAAAATGTACTTAATGTACCAAATGAGGTATAATCAGTTGAAAATTTTATAGTTTGTGTAGTTTAGACCACAGCAACCAATCAAATCAGATACAATATAATGCTAAAATAATACTCATCACTTTGTTTCATTTGAAGAAAAATCACATTATGTTTGTTTATAAGAGTTATATTTGATTATTATAAACATTTGAAGTTATTTAAAGAGAATTTTTATCAGGCTTGCAAATACTGTGTTTCTTGAGGTGCATTTCTGTTTATTTCCTGAATTTTCTTTCTGTGATGATGTCCAAATCTACCTAGGTGAAAAATGTCATTGAGTTCTCTGCATATTTATTGCCCAGCATGTTCTCATTTGCTTATAGAGTTTCACTTTCTTTTCTATTTATATGACAAGGAAAGAATTAAGAACCAAAAGTGGTACCGAATTGTTCTAACCTTCAGGTAGGACTGGGACAGAAACCCTGGGTCTGTGTGGAACTCTCCACTACATGCACTCATTTATTTCATTATTTTTAAACTATATTTTTATTGATTTCAGAGAGGAAGGGAGAGATAAAAAAAAATCAATGATGAGAAAGAATCATTGATCAGCTGCCTCTTGCATGATTGCTCCTGGGGAATGAGCCAGTAACCCAGGCATGTGCCCTGACTGGGAATTGAACCCATGATCTCCTGGTTCATAGGTCAATGTTCAACCACTGAGCCACACTGGCAGGGCCATGCACTCGTTGGGACCTAGCCTTAATAGTGTTTCCTTTTTTTTTTTGTATTATTTTATGCCTATATTCCAAGTCTATGTCTTCGTATTTACATTTTTTTAAAACATTCTAGAAACTCAGATATCTTGGTGTCGTCCATTGCTCAGCTCTAATGTTATATTTTTACTCTTTAGGTAACTTTACTGTATACCGGGATACTGACAAGAGATTGCTGAAGGTTGAAGTACAAAGTTAAATTGTGTTTAAAACCCTTTTGCCCAATTTTCGATTCTCTTCTCTATCATACTTCCATATGCAGCAGGTTATCTACCAAGTTGTTTATAATACTGGATAAAAATGTGGATCATCTATGATGTTACAGCAGAAAGACCTTTAAATATACTTTGGCTGTCCAGTGACACATTCCACTTGAAAAATTCCACTGACTTGGTTACACAGATAAGCAAGTGGTCTCTACTATGAGAGTAATTCACTCTAAGGCCAGCGATTTTCAATGGGGTACTGTGAGGCACAATGATGTGCCACAAGAATTTTTAAAACAAGTAATACTTGATTATTTAGTCAGGGGCATTGACCTCTTTCCCCTTAAATTGTCAAATTAAAAAATGACCACAGCCAACACAACAATAGTCAGACAGTATGAATGAATCAAAAGCATACCTATTTTTTTTTTTGTCACATTGACAAGAAATATATTTTGGTGTGTCACAATGTTTTAGTAATTGGCTTGTGTGCCATAAGATGAAAAAGCTTGAAAATTGCTGCTCTAAGGGCATCTGTGAGGCATTTTTATTTGTCACAATGATGGTAGGTGTCTATTCTGTCACCTTAAAAAATTGTCCCATAAGTCTCCATGGGCATTCGTGTAGGTGAAAAGCTTGTTAATGATGATCTGAACCTTGAACCTGTTTCACATATAAAATACAATGTACTTTTAACAGGCTTTTCACATATATGGAATTTTCCAGAGCTATAATTGCCACGTAAAGGTAAGGTTTTTATAGCGTTTTATGCAGAATTTTACCAGAAGTTATTCACCAATTTGGAAAATCATATCACTTAGAGCTACACTATTTATTGCTTTTGAGTTGCCAAAACGAATTGCAGACTTTGAGTTAGAGTCTGTGTGTATAGTGGCCACATGTAAATATAGGTAAGCAAAGAGATTTGAACCTTGTTTTAACAGTAATTTAAAACTGTTAAATTAGTTAAAATTTGGAGCCAGATATTATTGATATATAATTTCCAGAGATTATAGGAGTCACACTAAAAATCACTAATAAAATGTTATTTTAAGTTATTTCATACTTGTGTTCTCCTATATATGTAAAATTATGTGATACAATGGGAGGGGGGGCAATGTTAAAATATGTACACAGATAATAATTTAATAAAAAAAATAGAAATTAAATCAATGTGGTAAAAACTAAACTTTTGAAATAATTTGTCCGAGGATTGCCTGTTGGTTTGTAATATCTTCCTAGAGATCTGCCATAATTTCTCCAGAATGTCTTGATTTCCATTTCTTCTTCCAATCCATATTCTAGTTCCCATTGCTTCTGAAGGCATTTGGTCTGTAAGGCATTTTTTAAGTGTTGGAGAATATATGTCCTGATATTTAGTGAGATTTCTTTCTTCTGTGCAATTCATTACTATTGCATGTTATCGCAGAGGGAATTTTTTAAACATTACACTTAAAAGGTCCATGGAGCTTATTTGTGAGAATATTATACTTCCTCATTTTCTCCCCACTTCATCTTGATATAATACTCATAATTCAATTTTTGTTTCCTACTTTTAATTTTTAAGTATTTTCCACTTCATTTTATTTTAATTTTTTTCCATCACCATTTATCCCCCTTATACCCTCTTCCACCTCCACCTACCCTCCTACCCCCTCTAGTTACCACACTGATGTGCCTGTCCATGAATTTCATTTTTAAAATTCATATATATAAATCCAATATGTTACTACTTATTCCAATAGTTAGTTTTATTTTGTTATACACCCATATCTCTGCTCTATCATTTTGTTCAGTACTTCTATAGGCAGTATTCTCATGTCTTTAATGCACTTACAGACAATATTTTCTTATGTCTAATTATTGTATTATGTCTTCTAGTGTAGTTACCATTGAATATTAACATACTGAGATAATATAAACTGTTTTCTTTTATCTTTGTTTTATTTTGCAGTTAAGGAATCATGTTGTTCTTTTAGAAACAAGTTAAATTATTTCTGATTATAGATTCAGGATAGTAAAATGCATAATAAAATATTGGTTGCCATAAGAGGACAGGACTAAGATTTGGTCTCAGAAGATTACAAATTCATTGTAATGTGTATTTTAGCTTCTCTTATTTACTGTTGGAAAACTTTATAAACTGTTACTCTAGTCTGTTTCTTGTTTTTTAAGTTCTTGGTGTTAGAGATTTGATCCAGGTGACCATTTAATATATCCATTTAAATAATTCAGCAAAAATTAAAATATTTCTGCCAAGACCGGTTTGGCTCAATGGATAGAGCGTCGGCTTGGGGACTGAAGGGTCCCGGGTTCGATTCTGGTCAAGGGCATGTACCTTGGTTGCGGGCACATCCCCAGTAGGGGGTGTGCAAGAGGCAGCTGATCGATGACTCTCTCTCATCGATGTTTCTAACTTTCTATCTCTCTCCCTTCCTCTCTGTACAAAATCAATAAAATATATTAAAAAAAATTAAAATATTTCTTAAAATAATTCATGATGCTCCTTAGATAAGACTTTTATAAACTATTTTATCCTATATAACAAAGATTATTATTATCTTTTCAACTAATTTTGAAGCATATGTTTATATGCAGAAGTCTGTTAGAATGTGCAATATGATCAGTGTTGTTTCTAAAATCTATTGACATTCTAAATAATAAAGTTTCCAATACTTTAATTTAGATAGGTAGTAGCAATATCTCTATTTTACCAATTGTAAAACAAGGCAGACATAATATGTGGCCAAAAGGGTATAAGAATCAAGGATAGAAATCAGAATACAGGGATTCCTACCTCCTAGTCTATATTCAGAGAGGCCTTGGCTGAGGATTTAAAGGTGAAAAGCAGCCTCCCTGAGAGTGGTCATGAACAGATGGGGTTTAGGAGTCTAAAGAAAGATAGGAGAGTAACCTGAAAAACAAAGTGAAATCAATTTAAAGAAAATAAATGGGCAGAAATAAAGGGGAATGATGGATTCAGTAGAAAGAAATGTAAAACTAAAAAATATATAGAAAGACTTGATGTTTTTTAGAGAACCACTTGCAAAATGGATGCCCTGATGGAGAGAGATGGAAAAGAGGTGACTAAGAAGACTAAACCAGCAGCTATATAAAGCTCTACTATATCTCAAGTGTCTGATTAAATATAAAGTAGGCCAGGTTCTAGCTACAAAGAAATACTCTGCATTTACAGATCAGGCTAGAGGTTAAAGCAACAACTAGGAAGAATTTTAAATTTATCACAAGTGATAAGATACTAAAGGCGAATATATTCTCTTTTAGATGGTGCTGGAAATATCTTAAGATCTTTGCTCTTGAGGGCTGAATGGGTCAAGAAAGATTAAGGTTGTTTTGAACTCATCAGGTGTTTATACAATGTTTCTTAGGGCACTGAGTTTATTTTGCTAAAGTTTAATAAAGCCTAAGTTACTGAACTGACAACATTAAAGAAATGCAAGAGCAGTGTTGAGTAATTGAATTTTGTAAAAGAACATCAATAAGCATAAGGACAAGCAGTTTAAGGCTAGAAAAAGAAGTAGTCAAATTATATGTCATCAATATCTATATTGTCTGTTTCAGCACAAGGCATGTAATTTACAGAAGAAAACTCACCATTGAAAAATCAGCTTGCAACCCAACTTATACAGTCACAAATACTCAGTAATGGCCAACGCAGTTTATGAGAAACATTTGTATCACATCAATTGATTTTCATTGTGAGTCTGATAGTTTTGTTGGTATAGAAAAGGTAAAAGCTGTACTAAATATTGAGAGTAGTTTTACTTTGACTCATATGCCAAGTTAGAAATTGAACATACCATTGTCAGTGGGATGCAGTATTATATAGGATGATAAGGAGGCGGAAGCAACAGAGGGGTAAAATTATATTAATGACTTATTTACTAAGTAGGTAAGGGGTTAATTTTTATTGATGACTTGGAAAGCAGAATAGTAAGCAGATAAGCCACTAAGTTGGAGGTGAAAATCTGTTTATATGTGATTGTAGGACTAAGTTCACCTCTCAAATATTAGAGAAATGAGTGAAAAATATAATGTACATATACACACAAATAAATAGCATATGCAATTTATTCGAATTAACTTTTTCACTCTAATAATGAGTTACACTTTTTGATCTTTGAAGTCTAATTTTAAAAGGTCAGAGTGCTAATGAAATTTATTAAATGAAAACACAATTGATCCCAAGAAAGAAGGTTAAATGGAAATTATTTAATTTAGAAGGAAAGATGGAGTGTCAGTTTGCTGTTTTTATACTGTGATATTACATCAAGATTAGAAGTAGCCAGCTAGCATCTCGTCCAACTCAGGATTGATGAAGAGGAATAAATAGCATTTCAGCAAGAAAGATTTAGCTTAGTTCTTTGTGTAACAGGCAGTAAAATAGATTTCCCAAGAAAATTAAAGAATGGGCTCACTGGAGATAAAGATGCCTCTACCACTTGTGCAAAGGATTTAGACAACACCCTTGCCCAAGGGGAATGAACCAAATAATCTTGAAAACTTTCTAAATGCCTTCCTAAATTATTTATTTCATTTTGGTAAAGAAATAATTTTTAGTTGAGAAAAAAACTATGCATTTTTATTTTTAAAAAAGTGTAGAAATTTGTCTTTCATTAAAAATTTTTTAATTTAAATGTAGTTTAAGAACAAATCCAAGTTTTAAACAACATGGTTAATTTATTGTCTTACATCTAATTAGATTAATTGCTCTGTGAATATCTTAAGGAGCCAGACTCTTAAAAAAAATATTTTCAAGTTGTTTTCAAAACTAGAGCTCGAACAAATAATGAAGACTTTGGATGGCACAGGGACATTACATTTTTATTAAATTTGCACATGTTTTATCTAATTTGGGAGTTTAATTTCATAAATATTAATATACAAAAACTTTCTACAGTGGTTTAGAGTTTCCTAACTGGAGATTCTGATTTAGGATTCATTCATTTTCATTCAAAGACAACTGCTATTTAAAAATGAGAAAAAAAGGTTGAAGAGTAAGTGGATTAGTTTATGAGACAAAAATAGAACTGCTGAATGACAGAATTGTTGAATGACAATTATGTGAGCTACTAGTTTGGAAGATAAGCAAGCTTAATTTTTTATTCATTGAGAAAAAGTAAATTCATTTCTAATTAAATTCATTTCATTTAAAAGATGACTGGAAAATTGATGTTTAATAATTGATTGTTAATTATTATAGCTAAGGCCAGCCATATGTCACAGAGGCAAGTTGGTGAGAGCTGCTTGTATTCTGTTTCTCCAGGTTATGTTCTGCTTTAGATCAAGTCAAATCACCACCCGCAGCTGACACCGATTTGCTTTCTTTTAGAAATCTCAGGCCAAGGATAGAGTAAGCATGGACATGAAATCTTATCCTGTTATTGGAGTTCACCTGCCCAGACCCTTTTGGAAAATGCTTAAAAAATAAAACCAGGATGGAAAGAAGTTGCCACAACTTCCATTATTTTCAAGTTATCCTGGGCTGCTAAAAACATCTTCAGTTTTAGTGATATTCATTAAACAGTCACCAGCTCTGACTTAATTCGAGAAGGGATTGAGAAACCGTAATTAGCGTAGCAGTCACATAGATAAGAGGTCAAAACAGTGAGTTCTAAGTAATGGTGGTTACTGGTGGAGACATGTCCATGCAACACACATGCACAAAATGAGTCATTGTCACCACATGCATACCCACAGCAGCATGCATGGCCTATGTTAAAAGACTAAGCCCCACAGGTCTTCCATCTGATGAGACTTTAGGATTATTTTATGTTGTGATTCCTAGTATCCACTATGATCTAGTAGAAAAACAGAAGTGAATTTCAAATTTTTAGCCAACTCCAGATTGTCCAGAGATATTTCTCGGTTAAACAATACCCTGTAGTAGCTATAGGTCATGCCAGTGATTTCAGACTAATAGAAGACACAAACATGATTGAAATGTAATATAGAAAAACAGAAGGTGACTACCATGCATGTACAGTTTACTACTACAGTAAGCTTAAAACCATACCCCCTGCCATCCAGGAACGCGAAACTAGTTTTAAGGAAACAAAAGAGGAACAAGTAAAGTGATGCTGTCATGTAGCACTTTGCTTATTTTATTTCATCTTGAATTTAAAAAAAAAAATTTTGGCTGAAATAGGCTTATGTGCCTCTTCCACACTGGAATATATGTCGCTTGATATTTGTATCTTTCCAAATGATTTAAATATTTAGGAATATTGTTCATTGTCAACCTAGGCTTATGCTTCTTGCAGGAAAAAGTTCATAACAAACACCACGGAGAAAGGAACAATGTCTCCAACCAAAACCAAGCCATGATGTCTCCACCAGGTGCTTGGACTAGCTAAGGGCAGCATGATGTTGCATTGAACAGGGCATACAGCAGGCAACTTAACATGCCAAGTAAAGGGGCACTTTGAACATCAGATGTTAAAACTTGAGTTCGTACTTTACCTTTGACATTGCGACCATTGTCTGTTTTGAACACATAAGGATAAAAGAAAAGAGAAATATAAAAAGACTAAAATTATGCCATATACACTGAATTACCTCTATACAAAAACAGATAAAACAGAATGTAATGCTTAAAAGTTTAACTTTGAAATTAACATTTTGTACTATTATATTTAACCAAGTAAAATGCATCTGCTAGAAATAATATCTGCTGTCATAAACATTCGTGTTCAGATATGTGAAACATTTACCTCAATTTAAACGGATTCCAAGATACAGATATTATAATTATGACAGTTTGGAGAAAGACATACCCAGCTGCCTGTAATTGTGATAAAAACTTTCAACTTTGTCAGAAGCCAATTTTAGTGTTGCTTCAACCATCACTTAACAAAGAAGGACTACACAACATTTTGCATGTTAAGCAATTTTTTTGTATAATTTCACTTAGTGTGTCAATAAGGAAAAATATTTCTAAAACAGCATTTTCCCTTATAGACCAAGTTTCATTTTTAATCACAAATTTATTATTTGTTCCTTTCATAAATGTTCTTTAATGTATATTTTGAAAATACCAAATTGTGCACAAAGAGTCATTCTTAGGTAAAAATAATTATAAGAAATCAGTGGGACACTGGACTGTTCAAAGGGAATGTAAAATTTTAAAGTTTATGTTGTCACAATGCACTTAGTATAATACCCAGAATATTTAGGAAATCTATTTATATTAAAACTAGAGGCCTGACACATGAAATTCATGCACAGATAGGGTCCTCTCCAATCTGGGATCCCCTTGGGAGATGTCTGACTGCTGGCTCCTAACCACTTGCTTGCCTGCCTGCCTGATTGTCCCCAACCACTCCCCTGCTGGCTTGATTGCCCCCACCTGCCCTCCCCTGCTGGGCTGATCACCCCAAACTGCCCTCTTCTGCTGGCTCAATTGCTCACAACTGCCCTCCCCTGCCAGTCCAATCACCTCCACTGCTCTCTCCTGCAGCCTGATCACCCCCAACTGCCCTGCAGGCCTGGTCACCACCAATTGCCCTTCCCTGCTGGTCTGGTCACCCACAACTGCCTTCCCCTGCCAGCCATCTTTGTGGAGACCCTTGTGGTGGCCATCTTGTGACAACGTCATGTAAGGGCGTCACATCACGTGTTGTCACCTAGGCTTTTATCATATAAGATAGACGGGCTGTTTTCAAATCTCAGAATGCAGTCTGTAAGGGTGGATAAAGGCCTTTCCTTTGCTTTGACTTCCATAATTTATGGGAAGCAGTTGGTCATTAACCCCCAATATTGTTTGCTCCTCTGATTCAAACAGCTCCTCTGTTCAAACTGTGGGACAAGATAAGCTACTCTCAAGGCTTCATTCTTGCACCCCCCCTCATGCCTGCTGTTTTCACAACTCAGGGATAGCTCTCAGCAAGGGATCTTTAGTTAGTAGAAACTTCCATTTCCTCCTCCCCTTCAAACAAACCTCTTTTTTAACTCTTTATAACTTTTGTTCTAAGCTTGTTTTACAGGCTTGAGAAAAATACTGGTAAGAAACCTCCTTAGGACATCTGCCGGACTATCTCCTAGAAAGCGAATAAACCATAACTTTTCAAGACAAACCCCTCATATCTGCTCAACTTCAACAGAAGCCTCCTCCTGTCCTTGTAGCTTAGCAACAGCCACTGCTTCGAAGAGTAGGCCACCCTTTCTTTCCTGCCCTGTATGGACTTGGCCCTTTTCTCTCTTGGAAAGTAAATAAACATCCTCTCCCAATCTCATCTTTTAGTTGAGAATTCTTCCACAGCCTGCATCACCAACCAAATCCTAAAAGAGTGTTTTCAGATTTATTTTAGATTAGCAAATTTAACTTTTTGTTACGTATTTGCTACTAATGAAATATGTGTTACTAGTTTTGAAACTTGCGAGCTTAAAATAACAAAATGTCAAAACCATTCAAATATATCCAAGATTTCAAAAATCTGTTCAACATTTGTTGATATCTCTGCTAATATTGTGCATATTTAATATCTTGGGCTATATTAGCATTTTTTTCAAAGCTTATATGGTAATTGAAGACATTGCTTTGGACAGATACGTGAAGACTATAACCTTACTTGACAACTCTGCCCACTTTGAGGGACCTTTAAAAGCATATAGGGATAGTGGAAGAGACTTTTATTACATAGAATTAACTATCCCCATCAGAAGCTGAGTTCAAATATCATTAGTAAAATAAGTGCTTTCAAGAGTTTAAAAATTAAAATTATACTTTCCAACCTGAAAATTACATATAAAATTTTTCAAATTAAACACACACACACACACACACACACACACACACACACTCATTTGAATTCATATTGTTGTCTCCTACTCCAAGAAGAGCAATTTCCTCCTATATTGGCTATCTTTGTAGAACTTTAAGTAATTTGCAAATATATTAGTGTTTTATAGTTACATTATATAGTCACATTACATAGTTAATGCTGCTTTTATGTCCTAAGGCGGAACATGGGGTTCATTATGCTGGTTCTAGCCAAATCTGATTGTTTTTCCTCCATGGAAGCATAAAGACAGAAGTTAGAGTAAGCACATAGAGTCTTGTAGCAGGATGACAAAGGAATTTTACATCTTTCATAATAAAACAATTGGGGTTATATACTGAGTGGCCATATTATTATGATCTCTGAACACATAATAATATGCCCACTCCATATATATATATATATATATATATATATATATATATATACTATCTAATAAAAGAATAATATGCAAATTGACTGTCACTCAGGACACAACATGGCCATCATAAGATGGCCTGCAGGAGAGGGCAGTTGTGGGCAGTTAAGGGTGATCAGGCTAGCAGAGGAGGACATTTGAGGGGGAGATGCAGGCCTGCAGGGAAGGGCAGTTGGGGGGGACCAGGCCTTCAGGAGAGGGTAGTTAGGAGGGACCAGGACTGCAGAGGGAGGGCAGCTGTGGGAGATCAGGCAAGAAGGGAGGGCAGTTAGTGGTGATCAGGCCAGCAGAGGAGGGCAGTTTGGGGAGACCAGGTCTACAAGGGAGGGCAATTGGGGATAACCGGGCTGGCTGGGGAGCAGTTAGGCATTGATTAGGCTGGCAGGGGAGTGGTTAGGGGGTGATCAGGCTGTCAAGCAGAATCAGTTAGGGGCAATCAGGCAGAGGCAGGAGAGCAGTTGGCAGTCAGCAGTCCTGGATTGTGAGAGGGATGTCTGACTGCCTAACAGGCAGTCAGACATCCTTCAAGGGGTCCCAGATTAGAGAGGGTGCAGGCTGGGTTGAGGGACACCCACACCACTGTGTATGAATTTTGTGCACCAGACCTCTAGTGTGTGTGTGTGTATGTGTGTGTGTGTGTGTGTGTGTGTGTGTAGAGGCCCAGTGCATGATTTTATACACAGATGGGGTCCGGCCAGCCTGGCCAGGAAGAGAAAACATGGGTGATTGGCTGGCCTGCTTGCTGGTCAAACTCCTAGTTGAATGGACAATTTGCATATTAGCCTTTTATTATATAGAATATATACTGAGTGGCCAGATTATTATGCATTCAGAGATCATAATAATCTGGCAACTCGGTGTATTTTATATGTCTATCTTTTTTAAACTTCTTTTTCTAGTGGTATATTTTTGTTGTATTTACAAATATATTGGTTCATGATGGATTAGATAAAAAATTCTGGTCCTTCACTGTAAATGGGTTGAGAAATACAGTTCTAAGGAACTTAATAATGTAGATTCTATTAAATAATAATTTAAAATATTATGCTCTAATATATTTGTTAGTTTTTTAAAGTGCTACAAAAATAACCAACATAAAAGGAAATTATTCTTCTTGAAATAGGAGACAACAACATAAATTCAAAATCTGGTGCAATTCATGTAACTGCTAACCAGTTACATGAATTGATAAAACTAAAATCAGCTTTAAAAATTCTCCATTTTCCCTTTTCAGTGGCTCAGTTTCTAAAATATATAAAATATAAATTTAAAATATATAACGGTAGGAAGTGTAGTCTTCTATGTTAATGAGTGTTGTAGCTAAAATTATTCTGAAGCTAAGTACAAAATGCCCACAGAATTTATCAGGCATTAACTGTAGCATATGCAAGAAAGTGATATAATTTTTTTATAATAACATAAGTTGAGTAATCAATAACATATATTGAAGATGATCTCAACTCATGTCCATGTATAGAATCCATACTGAGAAATCAAAAAATGTTAAATCACCCTTTCTCATCATTGTATCAGTAACTATGCACTAAATGGAGATCACATAAAATTGAAAACCTAATCTAATCTCCCAGCACCACTGTCAAATCACAGGCTAAGTATGTGTCTATACTGCACTGATAATGTATCATTTAATACTCAAATGTACTGTTTCTTAATGTTGTTATACTATAAGTCAAGTGCTAGACAAAAGGAAAAATCTCTGAAAAGTCAGCATAATTCCTAAAAATGACTACATTAATTATATTAACTAATTAAAATATATGCTGGTCATTTAAATTACTATGTTGATTTTACTGTTTTTCAGCTATAGAATCTATTGCTCAAATATCAAATTTCAGAGCTCTCATGGGGTCAGGAGATATTGAACATGCAATTACTACATGGTGTGGAGCCTTAGATAATTATCCAGTTTCAAAATCGTCCTTGATTTTATTTTTTCCTCTCATTTTGACATTCTTTGGACTACAGATTAAAATGGATGTGCTAATTTCTCTTTGACCATAAAGAGTTTCTCAAATCTATCTGACAGAAAACAGTTCCTTCTGTTTCAGTGATATTGACTTGTCTCTCTTTGAAACATTTCCTTCCAATTCATTTTCTTTGACCTCTTCTGCCTTCTCTACTTCACAGCCCCTTTTAAAAATAGATCCCCACGTGATTCAACTCTAAGCTTTTGGGTTAAATTTTAGAGCATTATGGGGCAGGTAACTCATTTCGTGTGTGTGTGTGTGTGTGTGTGTGTGTGTGTGTGTGTGTGTGTATGTTTTCGGATCATTCTTCACAAGCCTGGTCCTCTCAATTTTAACTAGCACTTATTTAGTTTCTGTCATAATATAGGCAATTGTTCTGGATACTAGGGTGGCAGAGCTAATTGTGCCAGAACTCCTGTGTCGGGGAGCTCATAGCAACATAATTACTTGCTTACATATCCAACAGGGATGACACAGATATATAATGCAGGATAACGCAGACTGCATTAAATTATGTAATATATGTAAACACTGCTTTGCACACTCGGCAGCAAATTTAATTCCTCTGGTTTGAGAAGGGGAAGTGGGTCCTTACAGCTGTGGGGCAAAGTTGGGAAGAGTGCTTCTGGCAGAACAAGATATTGCAGCCAAGAAAAGGCACAATACATTTTTAGAAAAGGCAATTAGTTTTGTGGAGGATTGGAATAGAATGCATAGGAGGAGAGAGAGCCTTGGAGAGGCTAGAAATGAGGCTTAAAAATAACTGTGACAAGTTGGCAAAGGACCTAGTACCCTTCACTCAGGAGCCCCAGCATCAGATTTATGTTAAAAAGCAGCACCATGAGTGAGGATGGGCACCTGCAGGAAGGAATACCACAGAAAGGACAGAGGTCTCTCAAGATCTCAGATCTGAAGGATTCAGAAGACTGAAGTGTCCATACAGCAGGCACTCTGAATCTTGGACACCATGGGGAATGTTCAGTGATTCAATAGGTCCCTTGTTCAGGAAGCTTTTATGGAGCAGGAGTGAGAAAAGAAAAACATGAATGGATTGTGGGCCTTGAGTTTAAAGCCATCTCTGGCACTCCATAACCTTAAACCAGTTATTTATTTAGTATATCTATGCCTCAGTCTCTTCATCTATATAAATGGGGCTTGATCATAGTTCCTAATTTATAAGGTTGTTAGGAGAGCTAAATGAGCATTAATCTGTATCAAGCAGTTACATTGCTTCTCAAGTAGTAAATACTCAACAAATGTTATTCTTTATGATGTTAACCATGCACAGTTTTGGTCCTTGCTTTTTATAAACCCATACTTTCACTAATAGCTAATATAAGAATGTGAAAAATAAGAAGCTAGGGAGAAATTAGTGAATTCCTACTTTGCTTTCCAAGTTGATTTTGTTTAAGATAAAGAGTTTCGGGTTTTTGTTTTGTTTTGTTTTGGTTCCCCCTTTACTTATTTGCTCCCTTAATCAGGTTATAGCTTCCTGATCACTCTGTAACATTTCTAACAACTCTTCCTTTGGAAAGAGTTGCTCAATTAAAGAGTCCTGTGATAGCACACCACTGTTTCTGCTCAGGGTTTGACTATTTGCTAAATATAACAACATTAATTATGCTTGAGATTACAGCATCATGACCTAAGCACATCTTATATTATGTCATTTATTCATTAAACTTCCATTAAGAAGGCAGATAGTGGTTATCATACTATTTCAGAAACACAGATAAAGAAGTCATAAGAAACCAAATTAGTCACTAGGGTTCAGAGAAGAAATCAGTAACAACTCTGAATGTAGGACTCATATGTTTTAATAGCCCTTACTCACACTTTTTTCTCTAAGGCAATGATTTTCAACTGTTATGCCACAAGAATTTATAAAACGTAATACTATTTATTCAGGGGTGCTGACCTCCTTTCCCTTAAATTGGCAAATAAAAAATGACAATAGGCAACACAAAAATAGCTATCTGGTGTGACTGAATCAAAATTAACCTTTTTTTGTTTTGTTAGGCGAAACAATTATTTTTGCAGAAGTTTAGTAATTAGTGTATGGTGTCATGAGATGAAAAACGTGGAAAGTCACTGCTGTTAGGCATAAAGAATAATGTAGAAATGGAAAACAGTATCGAAATTCCCTTACATTTCCCATTAATTTATGGTTTCATATTTTAAAAGAACTGCAGACGTACCTTCACTGGCATGTCGGTCTCTAAATATGCCCTTTGGGTGGACACTGAACCCTTCTATATCATGGACTGAAGAAGCCCTCCGTATACTGCAAAGGCTTTCTTTTGATCTGGAATGGGTCAGCTTGGAGCTTGACTGAAGCATGTCAGGGTAGAGTCGGTCCCACTGCCTTTTGGGAGAGGAATGGTCAAGAGGTCCAGATATATTCACCAACTGGGAACACTTGCTGGGCTGTATCAAGGCTTTTGTGTCATCTGCCTCAGAGGGGCTGCAGCTTTCCTTTGTAGGAGACTTAAAGTGCTTCATAGCCACTGAATCGTCACTGTGCTTAGAGGAATCAATCACGACCACATCAGGGTCTTCTTGCGGCAAGGACTGCTTTCTGGAAGTGAGGACTCTCAGGCCAGGAAACTTGAACCCAAAAAGTTTCCCTAAAGTAGAGACAGAAAGGAGAATTATTATAAGACAAAATATATACCCCTTAAAATAAACAAGCAAATATGTTTGGCTCATCTTTAAATGATGTGTAAGAAGATGTATTAGTCAACATTTAATTTACAGTTGGGAATGAGACAACTTGTAGAAAACTTCTCTGAGGGTAATACAAATTATCATGTGAGTGTAAGAAAGAAGTAAACATAATTTTACCGTGTTTTGGATAGGTAGATAGTCTCCAGAGATGTGAAAGCATTATTTGAATGACACAGGTTTTTTGTTTTAAGAAATTAAAAGTATATATTCACTATATACCCATTCTTTGAGGGTATTTGAAGGGAAGAACATAGCTTAGAAAGAACAAAAAAGAGATGGGGCACCGGGTATAGAAGGATCAGACACAGAATGGACTATAGGGTATGCATGCAGGTGTATGTGTTGGGGGGCTACTGTATTGCAAGTAGTGGGGAGGGCCTGAGGTGGAGGTGAGGAGCTGGCCTGACATAGCTGGAAGGTTTCTATTGGATAATAATGTGAGTTGAGTGTGGATGGAAAAGTGATGTCAATTATGTATGAAATGTTTCTTATTCCATTTGGAATTCTTGCAAGACTTTTGTTTTCAGAGAGAGAGATGTATGGTAAAGAGAGGAATTTCTTTTTACTGATTTTTTTTTTGTTCTGAAATCTGAGAATATAACTAAGAAACACATAAACTCATTGGTAGTGAAATTTAAATTAACAAAAGCATAACATTTAGTGTTGGCAATGAATGCTGGAGAGGATTGTGAACTGCTTCAAATTCTTTGGAAAGTCATTTTAGCCGAGACCGGTTTGGCTCAATGGATAGAGCGTCGGCTTGGGAACTGAAGGGTCTCAGGTTAGATTCCGGTCAAGGGCATGTACCTTGGTTGCGGGCAAATCCCCAGTAGGGGGTGCGCAAGAGGCAGCTGATCGATGACTCTCTCTCATCGATGTTTCTGACTATCTCTCTCCCTTCCTCTCTGTACAAAATCAATAAAATATATATTAAAAAAAATAAAGTCATTTTATAATACCCATTAAAGTAAAAACAATACACTTTTCATTTGCAAACTGCTACAAATTCTTTGGAAAGTCATTTTACAATATTCACTTTTCATTTGATTCAGCAGCCTCATTTATAGAAAATCACAAGCCACAAAAACTAGACATAATCTGAATATTCATTAGAATATTCTTCAATAGTTGAATACATTATGGCATTATTATACTTTGAAATCGTATGACATTCTTTAAAAAACAAGAATAATATATCTATGTTCTTGATGTTTGGAAGTGGGGAAAATATAATACATTGCATCTCTCTTGTTTGACACATCAAGCATGCATTCTTTTATAAATTAAAAAAAGCTAACACTTCTATCCTTAAAGAGAAATGAAAATATAAGAAAAAGCATCCAAATAATATTGTATAATTTAAAGATTTTTCTAAGAATCGTCTGCAAGAAAAAGCAGAGTTTCTAATTTGTATTGCCAGCCTAGTAGCCTAGGTCCACATCACCCATGCCTTTCCAACTACATGTCCTCATTCTAGTCATTCAGTTGGTGTCTTTGGGTTACCTTCTTGTATTCTCTGATGGTCAGGGGCACCATTATCTTTAATATATTTACTATGAATTTTTCCTCAGTGGACTCAAGGTGTCTTAACATGTGAAAGAACACTCATGAACTTTCCTGCATTTTATTTGAGTCTAATCTTCTAGTGGATGGTGTCATGCACACATATGTTTACTCCAATGATTCATAAATGTGTATCTCCAGCCTCAACCTCTTTTCTTTGTTCTAAAATTGCATTTCTAAAGGCCTCATCAACACCTTCATTTTGAATTCTTAATGACACCTCACAACCCAATAGCAAATCCAATCTCTTGCTCTATCTTTCCAAGCCCAGCCCTTTCTTTCCGTGAATGGCATTACAATCTACCTAGTTCTATAAGCCTGTGACTTGAGACTCATTGTAGCTACTGTTCTCTCTTACCTCCATCCCCCATATCTGATCAGTCCCCTAACTGTGTTCATTTCACCTCTGGAATATCTTTTTAGCGATATTCATTCATAATAATCATTTTCACTTCTCTCATTTCCACTGCTCTCACTTTTGTCTAAGCTACTATAGGTTCACCTGATTTCTTGCAATGGGATGCAAATTACTTTCCACATCACATCATATTGTCCATCCTTTAAAAATAGTTTTCTATCTTTTAAGAAAAAGTCACTTGTGATCACATAGACTATGATTTAATCTTTCCCTGCTCCTCATAATTCCCTGCGTTAGGAATGAAGGCAACTCTGTCTCCATTCTGCAGCTGCATAGTTCCTCCCTCACCCTCCAGGATCCAGTCATGTGGACTTTATAATTCATTTGGAGACCTGTGCTTCTTTCCAGCTTTCTTGTGTTGATAAATTTTACTCTTCCCACTTTGTACATCCTTTAGGTTTTAGCTCCAAAATTCATTCCTTTGGAAAAATGTTCCTTCCTTCTGAACTAGACTAGCATCCCCTTTATAACTTCCACCACAGTTGCCTAGTTATACACTTGTTGACGTTCTTATTTATCTTCCTTAGTGGACTGTGGGCTCATAAGTGAAGGGCCCTTGTATGTTTTGCTCACCAAACCCCATCTCTGACGGGATGCCTGAATTTAGTAAATAACTTTCCATAAGCAGATGCCAAACTGAAAATGTGCTTCAATCCTTACTGTTGAAAAACTAGAATATTTCATTGCTATGACCAACTTAATTAGATAATTTTAGTCTCCTGAAATTGTATTGACCCCTATTTACCCAAAAATTATTGAGTTGAACTTGGTAGCTCATGGAAATGGTGAACTGTATAGCATGTACTATAAACTTGATATAGCTCTTAGGAGTATTGTAAATTTAATCTTTCTTCAGTGTTTATTAATTGCTACTATTCTGATCTTAGAGCATACAAGTGTTTTCAAACTCATTATCATCTAGTGAATTTTATGAAAAACACCCATTCAGAAAATTTTAGAACTAAATAGTTTTATTTACTATTGTACACTTTCATTTGTAAGCTAGTAGACACCTAATTAATGGTGTCAAATATAATTGAAATAAAATTGATCTTTCTGGTAGAAGACATGACACAATGCACAGACAAACCCCGAGTATGTTGAAAATTAAACTCATTTTTAAAATTTAAGTTTTTCCATCACTATTTATCCCAACTATGGTCTCTTCCACCTTCACCTATCCCCCTTTACCCCTGAAATCACCCAGCCTGTTGCTCATGCCATGAGTTCTCTCTCTCTTTTTTTCTTTTTTGCTCAATTCTTCCACCCCACCCCCACTCAGCTGTCTTCCTGCTCTCTATCTATGAGCATTAAGCCATTGATTAATAAAATGCAGAAGAGATAATGAATCTGTGCAACTAGGATTAAATAACAGCGTATTACAATAACTGTTTTGCAGGCATTTTCACATAATTCTACTGGCAATGTTTATATGCTCAAGTAAATTGGCAAGTTAAAAATTAGTGAACTGCATCAGAATCATTTGATTAGTTTTTAATCCACATGAAATTGAATAATAAAGCAGTTTACAAATCAATTCTGTAAGCTTATTATAATGGCCTGAAGGGCAATGCTTATTTTTACTCATTGTTCATCATTTACATTGCTCTCTTCTTTTATTATTATTATCATTATTTTTTAAATATATTTTATTGATTTTTCACAGAGAGGAAGGGAGAGGGATAGAGAGCGAGAAACATCGATGAGAGAGAAACATCGACCGGCTGCCTCCTGCACTGCTCTCTTCTTTTGAAAGACAATTCACTGCCTTTCTTAAATTAATGATCACACAAGGCGTGTAGTTTGCTTGTATAGTTTAGTCATGTACTAGGTGGTACAGATGTTTTTTTCTGCATGACTAGGTTAATATGACCATGTTATATTGTATTATAGATTTAGCTGTCTAACTGCCGTTCACCCGGAAAGAATACACATTGAGAATTTTTCTTAGTGCCGGCACTTCCAGGCATGAAATAGAAACACTAAGTGAGTGTAGTCCTGTTAGGATCTTAACACTGAAAAACACTCTTGTAAGTCAAGTCTTTGTATTCCATTATATATCTAGTAGAAGCCCATTGCATGAAGACTTTTGCAATAGGCCTTGCTTCCCCTGGCTGCTGGCACCGGTTTTCCTCCAGCACCAGGGACCCAGTCCTTTGCTCTGGCCACCATCTTCAGTCTTTGCTCCAGCTGGAGCACTGATCCTGTAGCTCCCTTGGGCCCCCACCCTCTCCCTCATAGCAGGCATCCTGCCCTGCCTGACGCTCCCATGCCTGCATGCATGCTGCCCAGAGTCCCAAAGTGGCTGGAGGGTGTGGCCACCAGCATCTTTGTCAGGTTAATTTGCATCCTCATTCTTGATTGGCTGGTGGGCGTTGCAAAGTGATGTTCAATTTGTATATTTCTCTCTTATTAGTGTAGATTCTAACTTGAACAGCTAAAATACAGTTTAGCCTAGTTACTAAAATATTCAATAAATCTGAAATCAGAATAGCTGAATGTTTTGTACACATATTTTACACATTCTCCAAAATAAATATAAGCATTGATAAACTACTTGTATGAACATAATTTTGCTTAAATATACCACTTTCATATAAGAAGATATGTAGTTTCTGATATACCTGAACTTATAGTAACAATTATGACAAGGTCTTTCTTTGGAAGGTTTTTTTGTGGAGCTGTTAAATATGTTAGAAGCTGCATCTTCATGTATCTTGTATCATATTGAACTAAAAGCTTTTTACTTGTCAACCAAGAAGGCACATTGATATCCCCATTGTCTTTTTCTTTGAGAACTCTAGAATTACAACTTTAACTAAATATGTAAAGATGTGAAATACTTGGCCCATAGTCAAGAAATCAGGGTAAAGTCAGAATAAAACAGTAGTTTCCCTGACTTAATTTCAGTTTACTCAAGATTTTCTGTTTTCTTGGGCTATGAATATCCACCTGAGGATCTAAGGAAAATCATAACTCTCTCCTCTAAATAAATGTAGGTAAATACATACCAAAAATTTCATTTATTGTCTCAGAGATTGAACAATGACCACCCTCCTTTCCAAAATCAAAAACCTTCTATTAATCTCCCTTAGAATCTCCTAGGATTAGTTGACTGTTAATATTACTTCCGGTTTTGACTTACTTTGCTTATACCTTTGTGTTAATTACAGTTCTCACAAAATTATAGCAGTCAAAACTACATTTCTATCCTCTCTCCTGTGGTAAAGGGACTTTAGAAAATGGTTTTGCTAAACATTCCCAAATTGAAAATATCTTATCAATCTGAACTGTTCATTCCCGCCCTCCCTCCCCCAGTCTCTCTCCTGAGAGCTAGCTCTCATCTAGTAAAGTTTGGAAGATTTTGACTACAAACAATTTGACTACAAACAATTTTTATATTAGGATTATACCTAGGAATGTTAGAATATTTCTTGCAGAAAAATAGTATTTTTGAAATATCTTCCATATATTCATAATTACTGAATTTCCTCACAGCTACAAATTCCCAACCATTCAATTGGTGGAATTTCTCATCATTTCTACAAATTCTTAGAACTTTGATTATCTATTAATCAAAACCCAGATAATATACATTGGAAGCATTTTATTCTCTCTTGTTTCTGCTTAGATGAATTATGGATTGAAAAGAAGAAAGAAACTTAAGCTCAAACAGTCATGTAAATTAGAGAATATAGTGGGGTAAAGAGAGGGCATATGTGGGTGAGGTGGGCAGCAGGATTGAGGATGTTATGAAGGCCATAAAGTAGAGATGCTTCCCCTTACAAAGGATTAGTGTGGTGAGAGGTGTCTTCCTTTGGATCCCTGGTAGTAGACTGTGCAAAACTTTCAGTGGGTGTTCCCCAGAGACATCCCTTTGCGGGAGGGAGGAAGGCAGGCCTGGGCAGAGCAAGGTAAAGGGCTATGCAAGTGCAGCTGCAGCATCAGAAGTCCTCCTAGAGCTGTGCAGCTGGGTAGCCCTCCCACAGCATGCTCCACTGAAGCCAGGGTAGCTGGACTTTGGATCCCTCCAATAGCTATCACTGCTCCAGCCCGACCACAGGAAGGGCCATGGCTTTGGATAAGGCAGTTTCTTGCCTTTGACAATCCCCAGGGAGGGGCAGAACCATGTGTCCACACAGATGACATTCCAGTAGTGTGGTTCCAGCCCAGAGGAAGGTGTTTGCTGAGGGGCATAGTATACAGCCCAGAGGGGAGGGATAGCCAGCTTTTGGTCTAGAAAAATCATGATCTAAATTAAGTTTTATTACCAACTATTATCACACACACACAAAAAAATTTTTTTTTGAATTAAAAATTTGAGATGTGCTTTGCTAAAAATCACTTTGACTGCATCTCACAATTAAATTAGAAGCCCTTAAATCACAATGAATTTTTTTTTCTCTCCAGACAAATAGCTCTGGAGGTGCAGAGAAACATGACTTCAATTTCTGAGAAACAACATTTCAGATTTTATGGGGGAAACAGAGATCTTCCATATATCTGCCTTTTCTTTTTAGGGAGAACATTTCTGTAGAGGTACTGGGCAAGGAAAGAGGGTTTCCTGGTCCTAACTATAGAAGGAGGTATATGCAATGCTGCCCAGGGGCTGCCAGGGAAACCCAGACTATTGTGCAAGATGGCGGCAAACTGCAGTGAGGCTGGGGGAAAGTATCCTTCCATGTTAACTGAGTCCTGACCCAACTCACCTGGTTCGTGGGTGACAAATGGGTCAACGTGGCCAGTCTGGGCCTGGTACTAGCAATCACACAAGATCACCAGGGAGTACACCCACTTAGTAAACCTAAAGCTAAACATTGGGACTGTTTAAAGGAGCAGATGTGGTGAGGAAGGCCTTGGTAAAAGAAGCTTAGTAGAACATTTTCTAGGGCAAGGGATAGCAGAGAAAAAGCAAGATCTTACAATGAGGCAGGAAGTAAAGGACCCAACAGAAATATTGAACCCAACAGTGCATGGGGCACCTGTGTGCAGGCCGGGAGGTTAAGGCTGCGGCGTGTGTGAGAGCAACATCAGGGGCTACAGCAGCAGAGAACCTCCGGGCCAGGTTCACACAAGTCTGAGCGGCACTGCTTCCAGCCGGGCCAGGTCATCACGAGAGTAAAGAAGCAGAAAATGCAAGTGTGGGAGAAGGGAGCTAAGGCAGCCAGGGCAGGGCAGTGGACTGCTTTTAGCCACCTGAGGTTGTAATCCCAAGGCCGTGACATTGGGTAAGGCAGTTTCTTGCCTTTGAAGGAGGGAGTGGTAAGGAAAACAAACACATCAGTGTTCCTTCACAAGGTTCCAATGTGATAACTGCTGAATAAATCAATGTATGACTTATAATAGCTGCTTTCTTGTTTGTCTTCCATTGATTTCTTCCTTTTCCAAAAGCCAAGTTAAACAATCCATTCAAATCGTGTGAAAATAATAACATGTTTGCCTAGACTGACTCAAAATGATCGGGTAGTTATAATATTGACAGAGATTTTCTTCATAGGATATTCTAAATACAAATGGAATGAACATCAACCCAAATGTTGTATGATGAGGGTCTCTGCCTGATTTGGGGGTTGTTAAGTAACAAAAGCTTCCAAATTTTAATTATATGCATATATATATATATATATATGATATGTGTGTGTGTGTGTATGGTGGGGAGGGATGCTGATGAAGGGATATATGTGTGTGTGTGTGTATGGTGGGGAGGGATGCTGATGAAGATATGCTGATTTAAGTTATTAACATTCATTGTTAATGAAGAGACGATACATACTATTTTCCATCTACCAGCAATTTTCTTTACCTTAAAAATAGAATTTTGCCCAAATCCCACGGAGAAACATAACATAAAATCAATTGTAACTTATGACTGAACTTTTCCCAGCTTTTCATTAGCAGCCATGCCATAGTTCCTTTTTCTATATTAAATGTAATCTTTAAAAAGAAGAAACTTCTAAACACATAATAGAAAACATAGTTAAAACCTTTAATTAAATTCATCTGAATAATAGATTATTTCTAGGTAATAATGCTTGTTGAAAGAGAAATTATATTAATACTAGAGGTCCAGTGCATGACATTCATGCACTGGAGGAGGAGAGAGAGTCCCTCAGCCTGGCCTGTGCCCTCTTACAATCCGGGACCCATCAGAGTATGTCCACCTGCTGGCATAGGCCTGTCCTCCCATAGGCCTAAGTCTGCAGGCGGACATCCCCTGAGGGGTCCTTGGCACTGCTGCGGAGTGGAGGTGGAAGAGGCTCCCGCTACCACTGCTGTGCTCACCAGCTGTGAGCCTGGCTTCTGGCCCAGCAGCACTCCCCCTGTGGGAGCACACTGACCACCAGGGGGCAGCTCCTGTGTTGAGCATCTGCCCCCTGATGGTCAGTGCACATCATAGTGACTGGTCTTCCATTGTTCAGTCGATTTGCATATTAGCCTGTTATTATATAGGATACCAGCCTTTATCTTTGAATTAAAGGATGACACTTTCAGCTCCAATGGAAAATCATAAAAACACTGTGACTGCCCTTTTATGAACCAGATATTCTGAAAATGTATTTGTCCCTGAGCTTGAGGTTTGAAAATTGAAGTACAAATTTGAGAAAGTAATGCAGCTATTCAAGAAAATACATATTTTATGTGTTAATCATTCAAAACATGGAGTCCAAATCATAGAAACACATTTTAAGGCTAAACTTAGCCAGATAATTCCCCAAATTATCAACTTTATTCTGTGTGTGGAGATAGCTTCAGTCAAAGCTTTTAGAGTAACTCAAACTTTTATTTTTAGTAAGGATGAAAGTAAAGTTCTGCTTTGATTTGGGAAAGTATAATTTTAATCATTTCGCAGATAATTAAAGATAATTATAGTACCTTAATGAAATTAAATATAAAGCTCTCTTTTGAAAATTATTGAGAGAATAGAAATGATAGAAATTTAACTTTATTTTGCTAAATTTTTACATTTAGTTTCACTTAAAATTTATCTTTATAGTTTTGTATAAATACTAATTAAGTTAGTCCAGTAGTTTCCAAAATGTAGTGGGTATCACAATGATCTAAGAGTTTGTTAAAACATGGATTATTGAATTTCTGTATTTTTTAAAAAAATATATCTATAACTAATGTTTTTGTTATGTGTTTTTAAAAATATATATTTTATTGATTTTTTACAGAGAGAAAGAGAGAGGGATAGAGAGTTAGAAACATCGATGAGAGAGAATCATCAATCAGCTGCCCCTTGTACACCCCCTACTGGGGATGTGCCCGCAACCAAGGTACATGCCCTTGACCGGAATTGAACCCGGGACCTTTCAGTCCACAGACCGACGCTCAATCCACTGAGCCAAACTGGTTTGGGCGAATTTCTGTATTTCTTAATCAGCTGTTCTGATGTAAGGCCCATGAACCTGTATCTCAAACCTGTTGTGAGGAGATGCTGATGGTCTTATACTTGGAGAACCACTGAGTTAGACAATCTGGCTAGTGCTGATTAAATAGGAATAAAACACTAATTACTCAATGTAATAATACTATTCATTCAATTTATATATTATATGAATAAGTATTGGGTATTTACTATTTACAAAATGGGTATAACTGCACAGATTAGAGCTAAACAAGTTAAAAACAGAATAAATTCATTTTCTGTTTGGCAGTATATTGTTAAATTAATATTTTTTAAATTTAAGGTAGGTTTTCTGTGGAAGGCAGTATGGAGTTACCTAAAACAATTAAAAACAGAACTGCCAGTACCCAGCAATTCCACTTCTGGGGATGTAACTGAGGAAACCCAAAACACTCATTCAGAGGAATATACGCACTCCCAAGTTCACTGCAGCATAATTTACAACAGCCAAGATTTGGAAGCAGCCCAAGTGCCCATCAGTAGATGAGTGGATTACAAATCGGTGGTACATATGTACAGTGGAATACTGCTCAGCTGTAAAGAAAGAATTCTTATGCTGGCTGGGTGCTCAGTTGGTTAAAGTGTTGTCCCATACAAAGAAATGTGGCAAGTTCTTTTGATTCCTGGTCAGGGCACAAACCTAGATTGTGAGTTTAATCCACGGTTGGGGCAAATATGGAAGGCAATGATAGATGTTTATTTCTCTCTTTCTCTCTCTCTCTCTCTCTCTCTCTCTCTCTCTCTTTCTCTCTCTCTTTCTCAAAACCAACAAAAGCATATCCTCAGGTTAGGATTAATTAAAAAGAAGAAGAAGAAGAAGAAGAAGAAGAAGAAGAAGAAGAAGAAGAAGAAGAAGAAGAAGAAGAAGAAGAAGAAGGAAATCTAACTTTTTGAGAGAGCATGGATAGACCTAGAGAGCATTAAGCTAAGGGAAACAAGCCAGGCAGAGAACGCCAAATACAAAAGTACCACAAGATCTCACTTATATGTGAAATCTAATCAAAATGAGTAACAAACACATTTAGAGAATGGTAAATTTTCTCAATCTCCCTCAGTAAATTGTTGTTGTTGTTAATCCTCAGGTGAGGATATTTTTTACATTGATTTTTAGAGAGACTGGAAGGTGGAGAGAGAGAGAGAGACATATTTGTGAAAGTGACACATTGATTGGTTGCCTCCAGCACACCTGCAACCCTTCCGTGTGTGGGACCCAGACACTAACCACTGAACCATGCTGGCCAGGGCTCCTTGAGAAGTTTTTAACAAATTAAAGTATGTGTGTCTTTGTGTGTGTGTGTGTGTGTGTGTGTGTGTGTGTGATATATATATATATATAGAGAGAGAGAGAGAGAACCAGACCGGTGATTCTAGATTCCTGGTATAAAAGAGAAGAAATATAAAACTCAAATATACTTGTGAATAATGTAATATGAAGCTTAAAAAAGTATTTCACTTAAAATAATAAAAGCAGCATTTTCTTAAACTTGACAATAATAAACTTTGAAATTAATAGTGTAAGCTAAAACACATAATTTATTATCTTCCACATTGTACAAATATATAAGAGCCAAAAGAGAGAGAGAGAGAAAAAAAAAGAGAGAGAACTTGTTTTCCCATTAGTATTATTTCCTTTAGATGTGGCTTCCTTTCAGTTAGTAAAATAAACAACAAACACAAAACCACACAATTTTTTTTTGCTAGTCTGTATCATTTCCACTTTTTAGATTGTGGAGTTTTTATAGAAGCCATCAAGATAAAAAAAAAAATTAGCTATATCCTTTACTTGGTATTTATATTTATTACATAGCAATTTGTTCACTCAATTGTGCAGTGTTTTATCAGTTTGATAGATAGACCTATCAAAACAGTACTCTCCACTGTACTTGCTTCACTCTAGGGACATAAGTCATCTATATGTGACTGGTCCTATATCCTCAACAAAGAATAAGTTTGTGAAAAATTAGTTCCTCCTAGAGAAAGCTCTTCGCTTTTCCTGTGTAGAGTTCCTCACCCTGAAACTATTTGTCCTGAGAAATGTCCCACCACTCCATTTAGTGCAAAACAGGTTTCCGGTTTCCAGAACTTAGTCAGGGCCATGTATCAAAGTCCCTTTTTATAATCCATCTTTCCTATTGTACATTTAGGTCCTTTTCTTTCATTTAATATTCTCAATTTAATACTTCACTTCCTTTTCATTACTGTTTCTTGTGTTATTAGCTCACATTTTTTTCCTTTATTTTGTCTACAATTCAAGAGAAGCATTTAAACATACAGAAACCCCCATGTTCTCAGTTGCTTTTTCCCTATTACTCTCATTTAAATCCCACCACTTGGGGACACATAGACACATACACACTCCTTATTTAGATTATGCATTAAATATTTTCAAGGTAAGATGTTTCTTGGGTAGGGGGGAGATGTTCCGGCATTTAATTTCCATTTATTTATTTATTTATTTATTTATTTATTTATTTATTTATTTATTTATTTTCTTTATTGATTAAGGCATTACATAAGTGTCCTTATCCCCCCATTGCCCCTCCCACACCCCCAACTAATGTCCTCACCCTCCTAGTATCTGTGTGCATTGTTTATGCTTATATGCATGCATACAAGTCCTTTGGTTGATCTCTCCCTCTTTTTGTTTGTTTATTGTATGTCCATCCCTGGAACAACAATGATAAAAATAGCCAATACAATTATCTTTTTCAGTTCTAAAAAGTTATGATAAGTTATACTTGAAGAATAAAACCAGTAGGAGTTACCAAAGATCAGAGATAATAAAATGTAGGAATTGTATCATATCAGAATTAACAAGCATAATTTGTCTCTCTCTCATTTTTCTGTTGGATCTAACAATCAACTTTTCAAAACCTGACACCAAATAAAAGGAAATGTAGAGCCTACAGGGATAGAAGGGTATAATCTGAACCCAGTTTACTGGTTGTGTGTAATTAGCCTTTGTAATGCTCTGGAAACAGTTTTTCTTGCATATCTATACTCTTGTCAATGATTCCCTTAGGATTGACAGCTGTAGTGTGGGGAAACCATTTGTGTTCACAATGTAAGAAATTATCTCTGCTGAATATGCTCGCATTTGCACATGAGATACTATTTTAATCACAGTGTACAGTAGCATCGATAATGTACTATATCCTGGAAGGCTACTGTCTAGATTATCTTCCATTTGAGATCACCGTTTCAATTCTCCATTTACATTTTAGTTTGTAATGAGTACTTTCTTTATTTAAAAAGTATCCCATCTCTGCCATTCTGATGATACAACTTTCCCTTTTTCATGTCCATCCAATTTGATGAATGATGCAAGACAATCACTTTATGGGAAAAATAAAAAATTTGACCATTAAGAGGCAAAAATAGGCATCCCACGAAACAAATTACCTGATTGACATTTATGACCAACATACAGGCTGTTATTACCTTAAGTATACTCTCAGGAATCTTTTAATTAGGACTGAATTTGTTAGTGAAAAAAAAATCAAAGTACTCAACAGCTTAAAAGAATAAGGCTTTGGTATCACAATGGTTTTTTATAGTACTTTGATTTCATTTCTAAATACATCACTTGGGAGATTGACAAATTGATGATTTTGATAGAGAATCTTCCCTAAGTATAATATTGTTCAGAGTAAAATATTCAGAATAGTAGAATAATATTATATTAAAATATATTTGTCCTAACATTGCTTTAACAGAATACTGTACTGTCACTTAGACATAACTAAAAAGGTAACTGGTATTGTAAAAATTTATCAGTTGATGTACATATGATCTAGCATTATTATCATTACAACATATACTTTTGAGAACATGGTTTTTAATTTTTATACATATATTTAAATATTAAGTTTTGTGATAAGGCTTTCATCTTCCCACAGACAATGACAGATACCTAAATGCTAATTTTCTCAGGGATCATCCTAAAAATCATAAGTCAATAGGGAGTCAAATAAAAATACCCATAAACTATGCCTAAAGAACAGTTAGAGAAAGAGACATTACAAACTTCAATTTACATGTAAGAAGGGATATGAATGTTCAAAACCAGCAGAACTGTCTCAGGAGAGCACACTGCCATAGCATTGGGCACAAAGTAAGTGGGAAGAGGGTATACCCAAGTGTCCTTGGAGTGGTGGAAGATATACACGTTAGGTTTACTCTCAGAAGAGGGCTGCCCCTGAGGAGGCTAGTGACCCGGATGAACAGAGCACTGGTTACTAGAGAGACAATAGAAAGTGGCTTGGAAAGTGCACAAGACCCAGAGAGTCGTCTCAGAAAAGCATTACTCCTTGGAGATGTGGGGAGAACTTCAAAGGTGGACTTGTCCCTTGGGAAGAGGGAAACAAGTAGGCAGCTGAATATAAGGTCCCTTTGCTAATATAAAAGAAAAAGTAACAATTATTAAACCAATAAAGCCCAGCCAATAAACCAATAAATCAGTGGATGAGCGTCGACCTATGAACCAGAAGGCCACAGTTCAATTCCAAATCAAGGCACATGCATGGGTTGGGGGCTCGATCCCCAGTAGGAGGCATGCAGGAAGCAGCTAATCAATGATTCTCTCTCATCATTGATATTTCCATTTCTCCCTCTCCCTTCCCCTCTGAAATAAATAATATTATTTAAAAAAATAATCCAATAAAGAGTAGTTCTTTGGAAAGAAAAGTACTAATAAAAAATTTAGGTGGAGGAAACAAACAAATAAATGAACAATCGGAAAACTGTCACAAAGGAAATAACTGTAGAAACAAAATACTTTAGCATACCATAAAAGATGACTGTGCACAATTCTATTAAAATAAAAATTTAAAGTCTACATGAATAATTTCTAGAAAACAAAATTTAACAAAATTAATACTGGTTGAGCTGAATAATTGACTAGACCAATCTCTGGAGGAAAACAAAAACAAAAGAAAAAACAAGAAACTTGTTCAAAAGCTACTACATTGGTAAGTACCAGGCCTAGATCATTTCACAGAAGAATCTAACTTAACTTTTGAATCTAGATAATACACAAACTATTTAAAGAGTTCTGTAGCATAAAAAAAAATAAGAGAAGAAACTCCAGATTATTTTTTACGGAATTATAACATTCATATAAATATCTATGAACTTGCACATACACACAGAACATTACAGAATCTCTAATGAATATCAATGCAATAATTTTAAGTTCATAATTCATTTAAGATGAAGTTATTCAAGATCACATTACAAATAAAGTTCATCATGTCTAAATGTGTTTCCTTTTAGAGACACAAGGATGATTTTATATCAATAAATTTCATTCATAACATTTACCACAAAAATAAGAAAAGAATAGTGCACCCATTTTGAGAGATACTGAAAGCCAAGTTACACATTTCAGCACCCTTCTCAATAAATATGTCAGTGGAGACTGTCTTAAAATTATAAAGCACATACAACTTAGTCCATATGCCATCATTTCAATTAATTGGGAACATTGATGACCTGCACACAAAATTTAGGAATCAGGCAAGATGCTCACTGACAACCGCTTTTTAATATGTTGAAGGGAATAGCTGGTACAATTAGAAAAAATAAACTATTAGATGCATAAGAATTGGAAAGGTAATGCACTCTATGAGAGTCAATATATAAGCCACTTACAAACTAATAAACATCACTAAGATAGTAGAATATAAAATGAACCTACTTAAAAAATCTGTAGCCTTAAAAATATGAAAGAAAAGATTCTATTTATAATGGCTGCAACAAAATAGTAAATGTCAAGTAGCAAACAAAACAATGCATTTTAAAAGCACTCCTAAAAACACAAAAATTAAACTTAAATGAAAATACATAAAGTACACAATTTTATATAGAATGGACTCAATGTTATAAAGATTTTAACTTCCTTTAAATTAATTTATAAAGTTAATGTGCATTTAATAAAAATATTAAAGGGATTTTTTTTCTATCTAGATATGTTGTTTCTAAAGTTCATCTAAAGTGGTAAGCAAGAAATAAACTCCAACCCCCTAAAAATTCATATCAAAAAAAGCATTTCATGTCAGATATTTAAAAATGTGTTATTCTGGAGGATAAATAGACCACAATAAAGTTGAGAAGTAGATGAAAGTACACAGGAAGTTTAGTATGTGATAAAGGTAACATCTCAAATTCCTGGTAAAAAGATAGATTTTCTAATAAATAAAGAAGAAACAGCCATTGATAAAATGGTCAATTAAATTGATACCATGCACTATAAAACAAACTAAACTTAAGTGTACCAGAGATCCTAAAACATAAAACCATACAAGTTCTAGATTAAATATAAATATACTTACAACCTTGGAGTACTTAAAGCTTTTGTACTTGACTTAAGAATTCAGAATAAAAAAAAAAAAAAAAAAAAAAAAAAGATTGATGAATTTAGCCAAATTAACAACAACAACAAAAATCAGGAAAAAAAGATAAAAAAAACACACAATGTATTTGCTGCAGAAGTGATTTGTAACTGATTCCAAAATTTGAAAGAACAAAAAAAGCAAAAAAAAAAAAAAAAAAGCAAAAAAAAAAGTATGTAAGAAATAGATGACAGAAAATATATTTGTGGTGCTTAAATATATGAGCATCACTCATGATAACAGAAATGTAAATTAAAACTAATTGAGATACTACTCACCTAGCAGAATGACAAAAATCAAGAGGGCTGACTCACTCTGTTAGTATTGCTTTGGGGAAAATGTCTACCACACTGCTTATAATAGTGTGAAATGGTTGAAACCATAGGAGGGGAGTTGGCCAGTATCTGAAAAAGATTATGAATGCATCTACACTATGACCCAGGAATCCCACATATAAAACCTAACCTAAAGATGCTTAATCCAAAAATATACATTTACACATATGGAAATATATATGCAAAATTCATCCTGGCATTATCTGTGGTAGGGAAAGTTTGTAACAACCTAAATGTCCATCGTAGGGGACTGGTTGAATTTATAATGTTATATACAAGTCATTTGGCTTTGAAAGCAGCTGATTGATTCTGTAAGGCGCCAAAGAACTTCAGCTATGGCTTTTGAAAGTAGAAAGTTATTTTACTTAAAATGTAAACTTGTTTTGAGAACTGAAATAGTGAATGAAGAGTGTATGAAAATAATTACAACAGCAGAATATCAAGCACACTATGTACATATTACTTTTACTTACGGTTGATAGTTTTGACTGGTAATATTGGGTTTACCCTTTCTGGGGAAGCAGCATTTTCCTCATCTGTCACATATTCAAAATTAATGATGAACATCATCGCCACACCCTCTTGATTTTTCACTGGGATTATGTGTGTGTTACAAATGAAAGTGGACCCTGAGGAAATGAAAGAAGAGAGTTAGGTTAAAAATATGCCAACATTTTGCAGTATCATCATATTAAAATTTTAATAAAACCATATAGAATTTTCTATCTTACATGATAATTAAAATTAAATAAAAATTCTTTTATCTTCTTCTTATTGTACATGCTTGTATTGCAATTAGTATACATGCTTTTATTGCAATAAATAATGCAGTAATATGTTAAGCCACATCATGGATTTGCACAACCTTGATTCCTTCCCCAGGGTAGCTGGTACAGTAACTTCATATACATTTTCCCCCACCCCCAATATTTACTATAACTAAATATTAAGTATCATTCATTATCAAAAAATTGCACTATTTTCTATTTTAAAAAGTTATATAAATGGTACATACATGTTATTTACAATTAGCATTTTTTTCAATTACAGTTTATAATCAATATTATTTTATATTAGTTTCAGGTGTACAGCATTGTGGTTAGACATTTATATAATTTACAAAATAACCCCCCAATAAGTCTTGAACCCACCTGGCACCATACATACTCATTATAATCTTAGTAACTATATTTCCTATGCTGTGTTTTATATTCCCATGAATATTTTGCAAATATCAATTTGCACTTCTTGAAAAAATACTTTAGTTTTTATTTCACATTTTATTACTATATATTTACTTAAAATATGCACAGAATGTGCCAGAAAGTATTCAAAGGCAAATTCAGGTATTAAGTTATAGAATAACAGAATATGAATTCTCACTTGTCTCACCATCAATAATTAAGACAGACTATAAAAATTAGTATATGGAAAAAGACATATTTTCCAACTTTATAGAAAAAAAAATTTAGCCTTTCCTTATATATTTTGCTTAAATCTGAATCTATATAAAATATGTGTATAAACAATAAAGATAACTATTTTTGTTCCATTTTGATTCATGCAATAGGCCTTCCTTCCCCTGGCTGTTGGCAATGGTTTTTCACTGGCACCGGAGACCCAGGTCTTTGCTCCAGCCGCAGTGGAGAAGCCAAGCCTCTTCAGTCTTCAGTTTTCAGTCATCTTCAGTCTTCAGTCTTCACTTAGGTCTGAGCCTTCAGTCTTGGCTATGAGCCCGCATATGCAAATTAACCCACAATTTTTGTTGGGTTAATTTGCATATTCACACCTGATTGGCTGGTGGGCATCATGGAGGTATGGTCAATTTGGGTATTTCTCTTTTATTAGCGTAGGTGAGTGAAATCTAATGGTTCTTGACTTTTTCTGTTTGACTTAGTTCCCTTTGCATGATATTCCACCTATGTTGTCACAATGGCAGTTTCTTCTCCCCATTCAGCCTCTGCTTTTTTGTGTGTTACTCCAGGCCTCAAAGCAGCTGACTTCCTCAACCTGCATGACTCTGGCTTCCTAGGCCTCTTGGTTCTGGGTGGATTTGGCGAATGGGTGGCATTGGTAGGAGATAGGAGGGTGGGAGGGTGAAACCAATGTTGCCCCCAGCCTTACCAGGACCACAGGTCCTAAAGGCCAGCCTCTTCTAAGAGTGGTAGTGGTTCCTGGCTGATGCTAGGCCCTGGGTGGCTAGAAGTTCCCCCGTGGCTCTTGTAGCCCTGTTCACACCTCTGCAAATGTTCTAAACTTGTCCCTGTTGAATGCCACCTGTGGCCTGACAGGACCCCACTCATATACCTCTCGCTTAAAGCACTTACCCTGAGGTTGGGCCTTTTTTCTAGGTTCCTGGGGCAGCTAGGACATAGGACAGAAGTCACTAAACCTGCAGAGATAATGCAGAGACCAATGGCTTTCTTTTTAAACAACTGGTTGAGAATGCCTTGACTCTTCAGGACCGTGATGGTTCACTAGAGTCAGCAGCAGGTTGGCAGCAAGGTGGGTCCAGCGCCAATTTGAGAGGGAGATGCAGGAAAACAAAAGGACACCAAGATGCTAAAGACATGGGTAAAGGCAAATAGCAGGATTTAATTGGGGCCCCCAACATCTGGGAAGGCCAATGGACACCAGTATTCCAAAACTGTGCTCCATCTTTACTTTGACTGTTGAAAACAAAATGAGTATGAGAAAATTCTTTCCTTTCTCCTCACCCCTATAACATGACTCCTGCTGCCAGAGCTGAGAACAAAAGTTACTGCTAATATTTCTATAGCCTGAAACATGACAGGCTTTTGAGGGTGGGCTTGGAAATCTAATTATTATTTATAAAATTATTTCTATGGGTGAACGTATTCTAATTTCCAAGGAACTCATTTACAATAATACTTTTAGAACATGGACTTTGTAAGTTGGAAAAGCACAAGTGCTAGTTATGATTCAGATTTGAAATGTGGATAGCATCCCAAATTTGTAATGTAGAATACTTTATTTATAATTATTTTCATATTTTCTATAAGTGTGTCCATGGTTTTACTGATGTGGGAAAGTGTGTTTTAAGAATGACATGCTGAACCCTCACAGTCTTCAGCTACATCTTTAATTTATTTAATAAAATATTGAGCTAGAACACTTGTCACAGTTGCCATGGTAACAAGCAGGATAACTTTCGTAAACAGAAAATAAGCAATATAAGATTGTTCCATTAGAACTAAATATAGAAGTGCTTCAGGCCAGGCATCACTACAAATTGGTTAAACAGAGAGTCTATAGAGATGCTAGAAATAGTCATTATGTATTTTGCTAATGAGCCAAAATATATATTGATTTTATCACTTAAATTGACATATCTTGGATCATTTAGAGTATCGTGAATTTGAAGATTTGTTACTTAGTTTGAAATTTTTACATTTAAGCATATCTCTGACTGTACAAAAAACATAAATTACAGATTTGTGAGAAATCAATAAAGAATATGAGGATAGAAATCTAACAGTTTTATAAGAGAGCAGAGCAATATTGTTTTCAGTAGTTAATGGGGAAATAATTTTTTCAATACTAATGCTTGCAAATTTATTGTCTAGTGCTAAACAAATCATAAAATTACAGTGCTTTATTAAAAAAGTTTATATGCATTAGCCTGAAAGCATATTAAATAAGTATAATTATCTTGGATTTACTGCCCACTACTATTGTTTCCTGAATGCTTCTTCTAAAGTTAACTGAAGACTTGTATTACCTTTTTTTCTCTTTTAGTTTTTGGATTTAATAACTCTATCCATCTTTCATAGCCTTCTGGAAAGCAGATATTGAAAGGAAGTACATATAATTTAGAAAAGGAGACTTAAGTACATTTTATGGGGCAAAAACATTTTAGCTCGCAAAATTCTATAAATTCTAAATTCTGTTAAGCTATTACTTTGTAAAATAATATTATCCTAAGAAGTCACTACAGTGTGATTCTAAAAATTTTTCTTGAATACAAAATTAGGAGCAAGAGATATGGAAACATAATTCAGCCAACACTAATCTAGCAATGAAGAAAAAGTAGTCACATTTAATAGTGCATAAAAAGGGGACGAAAAACAATCTAGAATAAAAAGTTCAGTCCTTGTTAAAATGAACCTTGCATTCAAATAAAATTAATGTTATTAATAAGCTTATTTACAATAACATTACCCAATAATTATAAAGTTATATTTGCAGTGATACTACTGTTATGTAGAATCACGTTCATTTCTCTATTGTCTCCTGAGTGGAAGACAATAGTAGCTTTTAACAGATTCTCATTCTCAGAGTGGGAAAGAATAGGTAGGAAGAATAGTGCTCGTTTTAATAAAATGTCTAGAATGTTAATTTTTAACTGTAACCATAGAGCCAGAAAACTCAGGGAGATCCTAATAATCACCTCTTTACTAATAAATTGGTGGCATACTCCTAGATGCATTTTATTAATTTCCCCCTTTATTTTATTTTATTTTATTTTATTTTATTTTATTTTATTTTATTTTATTTTATTTTATTTTATTTTATTTTATTTTATTATTTTTAAGGCCAGGACTCTTCCCTTTGAGCCCTAAACAAAACAGATGCATATCCTTGCCATTGTGTAGTTTACAATCTAGTGAAGTTGGGAAAGACAGAAATAAATAAGTGAAATACATAATAAATTAAATGGTGAGAAAAATCATAGAATATTAGGAAGAATATAGAGAAAGAGGATAGTGAGTGCCAGGAGAAAGGAAAGGTTTGGGCTGACAAAGGAGAGCTTTTGGATGGAATAAGAAAGGGAACTGATAGGCGCTGGCCACTCTAAAGACATGGATACACAAAACACTATGTTAGTGTATTAAGCAACGTCATTCAGAAAGACTAACAGTATACCAGGCCATATAGTATAGCTGGGGAGTGATAGATAATGCTTGAGCAGTAGGATGTCACATCCTGATAGCTTTCTATGTTCTTGAATTTCAGTCTTTTGGTGTTAAGATATAGTAAATTATTTTAACTATGAGAGTATCTTCAGAAGTATTTTAGTCTAGAGACAGGACATAGGCAGTTTTAGGTACTAGAGTTATCTTAAAAAGAGGAGCAAGTTCAAAAGATACAGGAGCTGTTTATTTGATTGAAGAAACAGAAGGCACATATAGAAGACTGGCTTAATTAATTCTTATACAATATCATATCAACAAGAATAAATGGAGTAACAGCTCCATGTAGCACATATAGTGTCTTCAGCTTTGTGGATTGGGTTAAACTTGATTACTTGTAGGAGACAAGCATCCTAATACTTGCTTATTTCTCTTATTTCATCAGTCTCTTGCTTAAGCCTGATAGAGTCCAGTCAAAGCATATAGAGAAACTCATGTGAATTAAAAACAAACAAACATTTTATTAACGAAAAGGATTGAGATGTGCATCTGATAATGCATTAGATCAAAAGAAATAACCTTAGGACAATCATCATCAACATATATAGATTTAACATAACAATCACCAATATAATTTAATCATGACAATTGTGAACATATTTAGACAGTTGATATAGTTGTTGGAATATCATGTGACAATGAATACCCTTTTGAAATTTCCAGGGGAGATTATTTATATGCATTTCATTTGAAAAATAAAATACTAACCAAATTTACACAGATCTGTCTGTCAGATTCTTGCTCTGTGTGGTAGTATTAGTGTTCTCTCAGATTCCAACAGCATGAATGATTTATTTTAATTACTTTTAACATGAAGTGATTTTAAACATTTAGGAAATAGTGAGGCAGTGCCAGGGAGTAGTAGCTCTGTTTGGTTGGACAGACCTGGCTCTGCTGTTATTTTCTGAGTGACCTTGGGCAGATTGCTTAACATGCCCAAGACTCAGACTCCTCATCTATAAAATGAGAGAAGGAAGAGAGTATGCCACCTGATAGTTATTAAGAAAGTGAAATTAGGTGATTCATGTAAAGTACTTAGCATGGGCTGGAGTATAGAAAGTGAGCAGTAAATTAGTGTCATTATTATTTAGTGGGGTGGGAAAATAAATTTCTCAACTTGGTGTTTAAACTTCCTTCAAACATTTGAGGATGACACTGAGCCATTCAAATCCCATGGAGTTTCCGAGATGAACTCATCAACTTATCCCCTAGTTTTTAGATGAGAAGGTTCATCAAATAGCAATTTGAACAGGATGAGGACATAGCGGAGGGATTTTCCTTTTATCAGCTAGTGTCTTAAAAATGTCCTGTCAGTGACAAAGCCTTTGGTTTATTTGCTATATTTCTTCTGTCCCTGTGGGCTGTCTTTCTGCCTGTAAAAAGTGTACTATATACTAGGTAACTTTTATGATAGCAGAACTCAGCCGCTTTTGGCAAGCTCCATAGTCAGTAGAATTTGTTATATAGTAAAAATGTGTGAAACAATCTTTATTTCTGGATTTACTCTAGGAGTACCATAATCAGTATTTGAAAGCACATTTTAGCAAAAAGGGAACTAATAATAGCTAACATTTATTGGGTGCCAGCCATTGTTCTAATGGCTTTATGTACCGTAATATTATGTACATCTATATAAAATTTGATGACACCATTATCATCTCTATTATGCAGATTAAACGCCAACCATGCACAGTCTCTCCTTTCTCTTGATCATTGGGCAGCTTTCCCCTTCCCATCTTTGGGCTAGAATGCTTGGGTTTCAATTCCTTCATTATAATAACCTTGTATTCCAAGAATTTTTAATTAGGTACATTCACTTATCTTTTTTAATCTTCCATCACCAATATTTTATAAGCATTTTTTATCTTTTATATATTTTTATCTTTATACAGAATAGTCTGAGAACGAACACTCCTCTTGTGTCTTTCAGTTTTGCATATTTCTATAGCCTTCCTTGCTTGGGCAGAATTCCCTTCTCCTGCCTCTATCCACTTACCCAGCTTGCCAAATCCAACATTATATATATATATTTTTATTTTTTAAATATAATTTTATTGATTTCAGAGATAGAAACATTAATGATAGAGAGAATCTTCAATTGGCTGCTTCCTGCAAGCCCCCACCAGGGATTGAGCCTGCAACCTGGGCACATGTGCCCTGACCGGGAATCGAATCCTAACCTCCTTGTTCATAGGTTGACACTCAACCACTGAGCCATGCTGGCCAGGCCCCATCTTTCATTTTAATCCATTCAGTCCTATACTACTCATGACCATTTTTCATCTTCTCTCTTTTTATCAGTTCAGGGCTTTCTAAGAATAAAGGTGCTCTATGCTACTCCCTTAAACCCTACACATTTAATTTACTATTATCGTTAGCATAGTTAAATCATAGCTACTATTTTCTGAATGATTTCTATGTGCCACATGTCTTTCACGAGCAATTTCCTAGAGAAGTTTTCCTATAAATAGTAGAAGAGCATTTGAACCCAGACCTTTGCATCTTTTACTGTCTTTTCAGTGTTTTCCAAAGTGTGATACGCGTACCCACAGGGGTACAGGAAGAGTTTGGTGGGGGTACGCATTGCACTGGAGTTTGGTGGGGATATGCACTGCACCGTGCTTAGCTGTGCCTAATTCTACGTTCTCATGAGTACGAGGGGTACTCAGTGTTACGAAAATTATAGAAGGGGTACACATATGTCAAAAGTTTGGGAAACTCTGTAATACATCAATGTTTCAGAAGCAGTGAGATGGAATAGATGTTACTGAAAAGGCTTTCTCTAATTAACCCATCTTGGGAAATGTCCTCCTCTAGGAGATGCTCAATGAGTATTATTATATTAGAGGCTTGGAGAAGTTCTAAAAACACAAGAATATTCACTTAGTTTAATACAGCAATTTCCAAATTTATTTGACTTTGAAGTCCTACCTTAGAGAAATTTGTGATTACATTTAGCTTCTTGGAGTATCATTGGAAAACATGGAATTGTGTTATGCTCCCTCCCTATTCCAGAGACATCCTTATGAGGGGGAGGAAAGTAAATATCACAGGTCACCTTGACTCTTGATGGAGAGGGATGAACAAAGGACTGGAGCAGGGAGGGGAGGGTCACCCTTGCAGCCTGCTGTTCAGTCATTTGATAGCCCCTCACTAACCCCCCCTGCCAACCTGGTCGCCCCATGCAGCCTGTTTGGTAGTCTGTTCGGTTGTGATGGTTGCTTAGGCTTTTATATATATAGATAATATCTACTGAGAATATGCTAGAATGCCTGAAAAGAGAACAAGTCATTTCACTCAGGGATGTGGAAGGTTTCATGGAGAAGCATTCGTTAAGCTGAGTCCTCAGAGATTGTGAAAAGTGGAAATTGGGAGTGGAGCCATTGCAAGTCGAGGAGACAGTGTGAGCAATGAACACACACAGTGACTCTAGGGAAAAGTGAGTAATGTTTGGCCCCTTCTGGGACAACCCATTTAATTATCCTCATGCCTTATATTTCTGATTTTGATAACAACAACAATAACAAACAGCTGGCATTTATTAAATAATTGCTATGTGCCGGTTATCATGTTGAGTCCTTTACATGCTCCATCTTAATCCTCTTAAGAACCTTAATGAAGTACATGCACTAAATACTTCCATTTCAGAGAAGAGGTTCCTGAGATATAGAAAGTACTATTAACTTCCCCCAAGTCACACAGCTAGTCTGTAGGACAGTTAGGATTCCCTTAGAAATAATCTAACACATGCCATGGTCCGCATACTACATAGTGACACTTTTATTTTTACTATTTATAGGTGATACAAGTGACCTCTGTCACACAGAGATCTATGTTCTTCCCGGGTTTGACTTTCACACGCACACCTTAGGGATTCTTGAAATACCCTCACAAAAAGGCACATTTTCAAACAAAAAAAAATTATTGAAAGCAGATCTGGCTTCTGAGAATCCTCTACAATGAGTACAAACCTTGATGGGATTAAAATTAGGGTCTATAAGTCTGTCTGGATACACATGATAGATGGAATTAAAGGTATTTCTCTAGATCACTTATCCCTCCTTTCTTTAAAAAAAAAATCTTATTTGACTGCTATAACTTGGGATTTTCATATTTATTTTTATGCACCTAGACTATTCTTTTTAATAGCAGAGGAAGCAGGTAGGATGTCCCAGAAATGAGTGATAACAGGCCCTTTCTTCCCATTGGCAGTGTTGGTGGGGAACATCCTCTCCCAGACTTTGACACCAAGCTTTGGGGCATTTGGCTACTACAGATGTTTCCTGCTCAAAGGCTGCTGAAGGCAAGAGCCTGCAGCAGACGCCTGATGGCAGGGCTTGCTTTTCAATAACTCATCTTGCCCTGGATATATTTTTCCAAATACAACTGCACAGCAAGAGGGAGAGATGTTTTATTTCAAATTCATCCCAAGCACATTTATTGCTGCTTTTGTGTTTGACCCATACCAGGACTTATGACCTAGCCTAGTGATTTTTCAAGGCAACAGAGTAGTGACTGATATGGTCTAGCTGTACATTGAGAGAACAGAGAAAAATGGGGTGGGGATAATATAAAATGTGCACAAAGCAACCATATGTTTATATGAGGGGCAGGATATACTTTCTGTGTCCATGAGAGGCTATGTGAACAGTGGTTAAACATGACAAATTGGGATTAGATTGTCAAGGGTTAATTCTGGATCTCTCACTTTCTAGTGTTTGACCTTGAAATAAGTTACTTAATTGCTCTGAGACTTAGTTTTGCCTGTTGTAGAATAGGGATGATGATGTTAACCCACTTCATGGAGTGATTGTGAGAATTAAATAACCCTATATCTGCACAAATCTTAAAACATTTCCTTGCATACTGAAAAGAATATTAACTATTATTATTATGATGATGGAATTATCAAAAAGAATAATTTTTCAGTTCTTTAGTCAATAAGTTATTAAATGAAAGATAAAGCTAAATATTTTTTAGGTTGGGGAAAAAAGGGAAAAATGTGATGAAATTTACCCATTTTTCTTGTGATCTACACTGTATATTTCCATTCCTACTGGCCTCTAGTTATACAGTTGCCTTCTCAGGACTTGACTGAAATAAATATTAACTATGGTATTTAAAAACAAAACAAAAAATTGGCAGATAAGTCCTATTTTGATTGGTTTTACCCATGACTATATTGGTAAAATATGGTGGGTATAAAAACTAGGGTTAATTTTTTTTTAGGAAACGCCATATTGTTCGCCACAATGGCTGCACCTGTCTGCATTCCCAACAGCATAGCAAGAGGGTTCCTTTTTCTTCCAATCCTCACCAGCCCTTGTAGTTTGTTGATTTGTTGATGATAGCCATTCTGACAGGTGTGAAACGGTACCTCATTGTCCTTTTGATTTGCATCTCTCGGATGATTAGTGGCTTTGAGCATGTTTTTATACTCCCACTTCTAGGAATGTATCCCAAGAAAATAGAAACACCAATCAGGAAGAATATATGCACCCCCATGCAGCATAATTTACAATAGCTAAGATTTGGAAACAGCCTGAGTGCCCATCAGCAGATGAGTGGATTAGAATACTGTGGTACCTACATCTACACAATGGAATTCTATGCTGCTGTAAAAAACACACAAGCAAACAAACAAACACACAAAACAAAACAAAACAAAACAGCATGAATGAAATTGGAGAGCATTATGCTAAGCAAAATAAACCAGTCAGAGAAAAATAAATATCACATGATCTCACTCATTTGTGGAATATAATGAACAACATAAACTAATGAACAAAAATAGTACCAGGGACATAGAAGCATCAAACAGACTGCACCTATGAGGGAAGGCAGGGAGTGAGCGGGTAAGAGATCAACCAAAGGACTTGTATGCATGCATATGAGCATAACCAATGGACAAGGACTGTAGTGGGGGGCAAGGACTTGTGCTTAGGAGAGGGGGTGAGAGGGGAGAAGTCAATGGGGGAAATAAAGAGACTCATGTGATACTTATAAACAATAAAGAATTAAAATACACACACACACAAAAAAAACAACAACAACAACACACAAACAAAAAACACAAAACAAAAACAAACAAACTAGGGTTAATTACATTAGCTAAACTTTAACTTTTCAGCTGGTCTAAACTGGAAAATCCATCTAAATAGGGTTGGACCTGCATTAACACCATTTGCCCACCATCCAGAACTGAAATATCATTGCTGACATGTACACATAAGGAACTGTTTGACATTGAAATCGAGTCTCAAAAGAACTGGTGGCCCAGAAAGAAACTCACTACAGAATGATTCATATGCCTTCAGCATACCATTATTGCTTGTCTCATTTTTGATTCTTATAAGTATATTTCCAGTAGAACATGATCTCACTCATCTAGGGGAAATGGTGAACAACATAGACTGATGAATAAGAACAGACCCAGCGATAAGGAACCATGGGTCAGACTGTTGGACCTCAAAGGGAGGGTGGGGATAAAAGAGAGAGCTCAATCAAAGGACTTATGTGCATATATATGAGCCTAACCAGTGGTTAAGGACAATAGGAAGGTGGTGGCATGAGTGGGGGAGTTGGGGGATTGGAATGGGGGGTTGAGGACAAATATATGATACCTTAATCAATAAAGAAATTTAAAAATAAATAAATAAATACCAATGACTCTTTTTGTCTGATGACTTTGAAGTTCATCAGTGATTGCATTATCTGTTACCTCTCTTAGTTAATTCAAGTCTACTTAATAGGAAGTTTCTGGAAATAAAGTCCTATGTCAGAGAAGTTTCCCTAAATAATGAAATTTCAGGCATTATGGTGAGCCGAAGGGAGAGACATTTTAATGGCAATGGAGACTTATCAATCCTCAAATAATAATAAAAAATAACTGAAAAATATCAGATTGAACATATTGGTGAGGTTTCAAATAGACATTACACAACTATAAGCTAGGTGTATCTATCATGTATTATGTTTCTAAAGAAAGATGTTACAAGATTTAAGATGAAAAGAATTAATTTCCTAGATTTTCACTCTTACTACTGTAAATTGCTAGGGACAAAGAAAGGAGGCAATATTTTCTAGAATTAATGTTAACAAGTACAAGGAAGGAGCCAATGTTTGGTCATCTTCTAACATCACTGGAAAAATCACAGCCCAAAGGAGTTTTGACTGACAAGAAAAGATTGAATTGATTTGATTAATTAAAAAAAAATGCTACTCCTTCTAAGAACTGCACCTGAGAAGCAACCATTATTTCAAAGTGCCTACATGTGGATTTCATGGAAAGCTTCCTAGGGAGGTAACAACAAGTTGCATCTTAATTGGAAAAGGCATAAATATTTCCAAAATCATTTCATAAGCCAAGGTGATATAGAGTGCTTGGCAATATACTAGTAACTTGACCAAACTGCTTATAATAGATTACTCTTGTCCATTATTATGATGATGATATAAACGGTACTTTATTTACTTTCAGAGTATGTTTCAACACATATTTAGTTTAAGAACAGGAATTAGGCTCTAGCTAGTTTGGCTCAGTGGATAGAGTGTTGGCCCGAGGATCGAAAGGTCTGGGTTCAATTCCGGTAAAGGGCAGGTACCTCAGGGTTTCTCTCTCTATCTGTCTCTCCTCCTCCTTTTCATTCTTGCTAAATGGGGAAAATATCTGAGGGTGAGGATTACCAACAACGACAAAAAAGGACAGGAATTAAAATCTTAATCATTGCTTGTTCAATCTCAGGTAAAGTGAGATAAGGTGTCAAGTGCAAGGGTCTGTCTGCCACATGTTAATATTTGCTTATATCATGAATTCACCAACTAATATTTAATGAGCATATACAATGTATGAATTTGTGAACTAGGCACTGAGAAACAAATATTTTTAAATATTTATTTTTTTCAATAAATTTTGCCTCTAGGATCTTTCAGTCAAGCAGTTATGTGATTCCTATATTGGACTATAATAGATCGTTTTATTGTTTCTAATTATTTAATTGTCTTTTTGTAGAAGGATTAGGCATCCTTGACACATTGAGGCTGAGCTTGATCCAACAATTTCTCTTGTGCTAATGAAATGTGAGCGTAAATGGCATCTATCAAATATGAACAAAAATTTTAAGAGCCATTATGTGGCTCAGTCATTGTGTTTTCTCTCTGCCATTAAAATACTTGGTCTTATCAATAAAGAAGGGTTTAGGAGCAGAGACACAGACAACCTTAGCTGCTTTAGTCTATGTTTGACAGGTGCAAAAATAAGCCATTTTTGGAGTGGGCTACTGAGATTTGGGACATAGCTTTGCCCATAGTGTACTGTAGTCCTCCAAAGGAAACCATTATAGGGACAAATTCAACAATAGCTTCCCAGGCAATTTTAATGACAGAAAGGTATTTTCACAAAAGTATTCTGTCCTAAAAAATTATAGCAATTCTTACCAATTACGCTGGTCAATAAAAACTGCATCTGTCTGACTCTATACCTTCTCTGCTGTGCCATATTGTCTTTCTAAGGTAATATTAATGATACTTGACATAATAGAAGTATGCGCTAAAGTCTATCACTATTTGATTTATTATATTTCAATCTTTCCAACATTTTTACTGGGAGAGCACTATTATTATCGTCTGCATTTTATTTCTTTTCCAGGTTAAAAAGGTCAAGTAGTTTTTCCATATCACATGATTGCCTTGCCTCTAATCCACTGACATTTCTCATCCTAGTTTCTTCACCTGCTTTTCAAACAGAAAAGCCTATGAAGGTGCTGTGATGCAAAAAGGAAAGGGTCCCGAAGACAGAAAAAGTTGTGTTTTAATCCCTATTACTATTAGTTATGTGGCTGTAAGGACATAACTAACCTATCGCTCCATTTCCTGATTCATAAAAAGTTTGATGCAGACTCACAACAGAATAGTATGAAGTGCCTTTATAAATTACACTAGTGGCCAAAGGCATGAATAAAGATTTGTGCAAAAATGGACCTTCATTCCCCTGGCAGCCAGCACCGCCTTCGCTCTGGCTGAAGGAGCCTTTCCACTCCAGCCCAGAGCCGCCTGTCCACCCTCCCACGCTGCCCGGAGGCCCCGAGCGGCTGGGTGTCGTGGGATGTCACAAGCCTCCTGTGTCCCTGGCCACTGGGCACCTCTGTATGCAAATTAACACATCATCTTTGTTGAGTTAATTTGCATACTCGTTCCTGTCTGGCTGGTGGACATCACAAAGGTACAATCAACTAGCATGTTACTCCTTTATTAGGTAGATAGTACAAAGAATTACATGTACTTATTACAATTATAGAGATTGAATGCTATTCCCTTTATATTAGATTGTCAGAAATGTAAACTGGCACATCCAGCATTATTTATAATAATCATTTACAATGAGAAAGAGATCACTTGTGGTACCCAAGTTCAGATCCAGGAATTCAACACTTTCTTATCAATGACATGGCTTTTTTTTTTTTTTTTTTTTTTTTTTTTTTACATCAAATGTATCTTACAAAGACTAAATGAAGTCTGCTTCTTCATTGCAGCAGGATGCATTTTTAAAGACAGTGGCACTGTCACTGGTATCTCGTTATCTCCTACCACTGTTCCTATTTCCATACTCCCTTGAATAAAGGTGGACTGTGGCTTCTTTGACAAATAGTATGAAAGAAGTGATGCTGTGCTTGTTCCTGTCTTAGCCATTAATAAGCCTGGCAGCTTCCATTTTCTGTGTCTTGTAAAGCTCACAACTGAACACTCATTCTTGGCATGCTTCCTTTAGGAACCAAATCACCATTCTCAGAAAAGCCTAAGACATTTGAACATTTGACTCACAACCATCAGCCAGCTTTAACTGGCAGCCAGCTTTAACTGTACATACATCTTGGATATACAATCCAGTCCAGCCCTCAGATGGCGACAGCCACAACTGAACTCTACCTGCAACACAAAGGAACCTAAGCTAGAACCACCTGGGTCAGAACTTAAACTCAAGAACTATGCAAAATCATAGTAAACTAGAGGCCAGATTCACAAAATTTGTGCACGCAGGGCGAGGGAGGGTTGTCCCTCAGCCCAGCATGCACCCTCCCCAATCTGGGACCCCTCGAGGGATGTCTAGCTGTCCCTTTAGGCCCAATCCTAAACAGGCAGTCGGACATCCCTCTCACAATCAAGGACTGCTGGCTCCCAACTGCTCACTTCCTTGCCTCAAGCTTTTCTGCCTGCCAGCCTGATCACACTGTAACCACTCCCTGCCAGGTTAATTGCTGCCTAACTGCTCCCCTGCCAGCCTGTTTACCCCTAACTGCTGTTCCCTGCAGGCCTGGTCACCCTAACTGCTGTCCCCAAATTCCCTCCTCTGCTGGTCTGGCCCCTCCCTATCCCCTCCCCTGCTGGCCATCTTGTGTCTACATGGGGGCAGGATCTTTGACCACATGGGGATAACAATCTTATGTGTTGGAGTGATAATCAATCTGCATATTACTCTTTTATTAGATAGGATAGAGGCCTGGTGCATGGGTGGCGTCCAGCTGGTTTGCCCTGAAGGATGTCCCAGATCAGGGTGGGGGGTTCCCTTGGGGTGTGGGGTGGCCTGGGTGAAGGGCCTGTGGTGGTTTGCAGGATGGCCATGCCCCAAGCAGAGGCCCTGGTATCTGGGGTCTATTTATCTTCTACAATTGGAACTTTGTAGCCTGGAGTGGAGCCAAGCCTTCTGCTTGCTCAGTGGCAGCAGCCATTTCTGTTTGGGTTTATGTATCTTCTAAAATTAAAACTTTGTAGCCTTAAGCAGAGGCCTGGGCCAGCCAGGGTATGCAGAAAGCTTGGCTTCCTTCATTTCTGGGGGCAACCCTCGCCTCCCGCTATTTCCAGCTCCATGGTTGTGCCATTTCTGTTTGAATTTGTTTACCTTCTATAATTGAAAGTTTGTAGCCTTGAGTGGAGGCCTAGGCTGGCAAGGGCAAGGTGAAAGCTTGGCTTCCTCCATTGCATGGGAAACCCATCCTCCCTCCAGCTCTCTGTGGCTGTAGCCATCTTGGTTGGGTTTATTTGCATATTTGCCCTGATTGGCATATGGGTATGGCTTATAGGTGTGGCTTATTGGTGTAGTGGAGTGATGGTTAATTTGCATATTAGTCTTTTATTAGAGACGATTGGCATTTTAAATTGCTAATTATTGGGTGGTTTGTTACATAACAATAGATAACCAGAATGCCAGCTGACCTACTGCATGACTTGTCTTTGATTCTTTCTATGAATCAATGAACACAATTTAATTAAAACCAAGCTGATTTTAAACAAAACCCTTTTGTGGTTTCAGCATATTGATGTTGTGAGCTTTTAAAATTCTATAAATTAATTTTAAAATGAAGATTATTATTTCACATGTTTTGCAGCTTATGCTGAAAATTAATTTTTTGAATAGATGGAATTCACATGCACACACTAAAAAAGGTCATTGCTTTTTTATTCAATATCAGAGTGGAGATTTTTAGATCTAATTGGAGTGCCTTTTCAAAAGTGATAGATTTTAAAGTCTCAGTGATATAGGTTTTCAAGTATCAATTTCCTTACATCTTAAATAATATATCATCAGGTAAATTGCAGCCAGGTGTTTGCAACTGATTTGCTCTTTTGTGGAGAATCATGATTTTTTTTTTACTAAAAGAAAAATACTTTCTTTTCCTTCATAATTATAAAATAAATATTCATTACTGACAATTTCAGTATAGGCTGTGAACAAAGTAGAGGTAGGAATCCTTTGAATAGTCACATCTCAAAGACAGTGTTAGCTAACCAGGTGTCTTTGGTGATTCATTTAATCTTTGTAATTCGTTTTCGTCTACAAACTTAAGACAATAATGATTCATATGCTTCCTGTGGAACTTTATAAAAGGATACATTCAGAGCATATAGAACAAAGCCTGGGATATATAAGTATTCTATATGTTAGTTTTAATTAGTAATATATTGATGTCTAAGTGTGTTTCCTTCCAGATTCTATTCTAGGCATGCATAAGTAAATGTATAATTTTTAGGAAAAAATTATGGAATCATAAATGCTTATTTATAAACTGATTTTTTAACTCTATACTACATCATGTGAACATGATTTCATAATAATACATGTAAATATGTCTCATTCATTTTTACAGCCATGTTGTTTTTAAATTTATCAAAAGTATCATGTCTTATCGAATAAAAGAGTAATATTCAAATTGACCATACCCACAAGCGACACCCACCAGCCAGAGTATGCAAATTAACCCCAACCAAGATGGCTGTGGCCACAGAGAGCAGAAGGGAGGCTTGGGTTTCTCTGGTAATTGAAGAAGCCAAGCTTTCTGCCTGCTCTTGCTGGGCTAAGCCTCCACTCAAGGCTACAAAGTTTCAATTATAGAAGGTAAACAAACCCAAACAGAAATGGTGGCAGTCACTGAGCAAGCAGAATGCTTGGCTCCACTCCAGGCTACAAAGTATCAATTGTAGAAGATAAATAAACCCCAGATACCAGGGCCTCCACTTGGGTCACCAGGGGGCATGGCCAGCCTGCAAACCACCACGGGCCCTTTGCCCAGGCCACCCCACACCCCAAGGGAACTCCCACCCTGATCCGGGACACCTTCAGGGCAAACCAGCTGGCCCCCACCCATGCACCAAGCCTCTATCCTATCTAAGAAAAGAGTAATATGCAGATTGACCATCACTCCAACACACAAGATTGCCGCCCCCATGTGGTCAAAGATCCTGCCCCCATGTGGACACAAAATGGTCACCACAAGATGGTAAACAGGGCAGTTGGGAGGAGCCAGGCCTACAAGGGAGGGCAGTTGTGGGTGATCAGGCAAGTAAGGGAGGGCAGTTGTGGGTGATCAGGCAAGTAAGGGAGGGCAGTTGGGAGGCACCAGGCCTGTAAGGGAGGGCAGTTGGGGGTGATCAACCCTGCAGGGGAGGGCAGTTATGGGTGACCAGGCTGACAGAGGAGGGAAGTTGGGGGCAAACAGGTTGGCAGGGGAGCAGTTAGATACCAATCAGGCTGGCATGGGTATGGTAAGGGGGTGATCAGGCTGGCAGGAAGAAGCAGTTAGGGGCAATCAGGAAGGCAGGCAGGTGAGCAGTTGGGAGCCAGCAGTCCTGGATTATGAGAGGGATTAGAGAGGGTCCAGGCTGGGCTGAGGGACACTACCACACCTCTCTGCATGAATTTTGTACACTGGGCCTCAAATATATATCTATCTATCTCCAGGGTTCTACTTGATTTCCTTTTTTACAGTTTGAGCTAACAATATGTAAAACACTGCAATGAACATACTTATTTTTAAATTTATCTTACACTACAGAATTCTATAAGCAAGAAAACTAGAAAAATAATTATCCTAAAAAGTATAGAAAATTTTACTCCATTAGATCAAAACAGTTTATGAACATATGACAAATGTTCCAACTCTAATCCTTATAAACACCATGAGACTGCTTATCTTCATTCAGATAATAAAACTGATGAAACTAACATGCAGAAACCACAAGAACTAGAAAAACCCAAAACCTGAAATTCCCATAATATTACCAGGATTAAGTCTTCTAAATAATCTAATTTAGTTCAAAACTCAGGGTGAGTACATTAAGACTAAGTTCAATGTGTAACAAGGAGAATCTTTATTTTATTAGGTCATGTAAAATTCTAAAAAAGGACTAAATATATATACTGGGTAAAGGGTATCAAATTATAAATACTGAGAAACTGAGGCAAGAACTCATACCCTCTCTTTGCCTTTTATAGCTTTCAAAGGGCTCCTGCACCCCTTGGCTCATGGCCCTTTTCTCTATATTCAGCAAGCAATATAATATGCTCAAATTTCCCTCTGCCTATGACTCCTGCTTCTGTCAGTGAGTGAAAACTGAGGTACATTAGCATACAAACATTGCATTGACCTAACGGATAATAGAAAATGTCAAAAACAGCAGGACTTATTTTAGTAGTATTAACCCCAAATAAATTTCACACCTTGGGGCCAATTTGCATGTCTTGTCTCTTCTCTGTCCCATTTCAGCTGGATTTCTAACAGGGGCAATGGGATTTGCTTGATGAGGGAAAGGAAAGAAGAATGTAGTTCCAATAATTCCATTAACCCCTGACCTCAATCTAACTGGGAATAAATACAAAACCCATGTAAACATGTCAAGCTTCTATGTAAGCACAGATCCACAGTAAGTTTCCTAGCTCTCACTTTCCAACCGAGTTGCCACCTCTAAGCTCCTCTCATGTGGCAATCCCAGAGGTACCACTGGCTGCTCACTGTTTTGGAAACTTCCATACAATCTATCTTTTACATAGCGTCATGTGGATGCACCTGTGAAATGTTTTCCCAGAGCTTTTTTTTTTTTTTTTTTAAATCAATCTTTATTGTTCATATTATTACAAAGGTTCCTCGTTTCTTCCCCCCCTCCACCAGGTTCCCACCCCACCCTCCACCCCCTCTCCATCCCCCATTGTCCTCATCCATAGGTGCACAGTTTATGTTCAGTCTCTTCCTCCCTCCCTTTCCCGGATAGTAAATCCCTTTTCAGATAGTAAATCAGTTACTTAGCATTTTCTCATATCAATAATACCTCCACATGCCCAAAGATACACTTCACACAAAAGACATTTCCAGATAGGTCAACCAACCTCATCCAGGCCCCACACAAGGCACTCACAGATCAACACCCCAGCACTATACTAACTCAACACATCCAGATCTAAGCCTTCATCACTTGATTCAGCAGACCCTCAAGTTCCCGCAAAAGTTTCCAGCCATGTCTGAGAGGCAGCCTTGGGGCAGGAGCAGGCGAAGAGCGAGCTATTCCGGGCCTGGCTGCTCCGGGCCTGACCTCTGTTGCTCTGGTCCGTTCCACAACCAGCTGCTCCGGGTCTGGCCACTGCCGCTCCCGACCTGGTTGCTCTGGGCTTGGCTGTTGCTGCTTTAGGCCTGGCCCCACCCAACCCGGCTGCTCTGGGCCCGGCCGCTCTGGGCCCGGCCACTCCGGGCCTGGCCGCTCCCAGCCTGGCAGCTACCACTCTGGGCCTGGCCCCACCTGACCCGGCTGCTCGTTTTCCCAGAGCTTTTGAATTCTTAAAAACATATGACATCTTCTCTTTCCAGAAGTACTATAGGCAAATAAACATAACTTAAATATATCCCATGTGGTAGGCTGGAAAATGGCTCTGGGAAGAGGTGCATGCCCCAAACCCCAGGACCTGGGAATAAACACAGGACCTGGGAGTGGCCAGATAATTATGATCTCTGAATGCATAATAATCTGGCCACTCAGTGTATATCCTATAAAATAAAAAGGCTAATATGCAAATTGTCCCTTCAACCAGGAGTTCAACCAGCAAGCAGCAAGCAGGCAGGCCAGCCAACTGACCATGCTCCCTTCCCCTGGCCAGGCTGGCTGGACCCCACCCATGCACAAATTCATGTACTGGGCCTCTAATACATACACACACACACACACACACACACACACACACACACACACAATGAATGAGTGGCCAGATTATTATGTGTTCAGAGATCATAACAATCTGGCCACTCAGTGCATTAGTTTATATGACAAAAGGGACTCTGCCAACATCATTAAGTTCAGCATCTTGAGATGGGGAGATTGTCCCGGTTTTTCCATTGGTCCCCATGTACTCACAGGGTCCTGCTAGGATGAAGGCAGGAGAGTCACAGTCAGGGAAGGTGATGTGATCCCAGAAGCAGAGGGAAGGAGGGAGGGAGGGAGGGAGGGAGGGAGGGAGGGAGGGAGGGAGGGAGAGAGGGAGGGAGGGAGGGAGGGAGACATGATAACAAAAGCAGGAGTCATAGTTGGAGACTGATCTGATAGCATTACATTGCTTGCTTGAAAATAGAGGACAGGGTACCTCTGAAAGCTATAAAAGGCAGAGAGAGGCATGGAGTTCTGGCCTCAGGGTCTTACAAGGTTGAAATCAAGCTATCCATCTCGGGACTGGGGTTCTCATCTGTGCTCAGGGACTCTTCAAGCACACTGGTTGGTGGCAGAGTTCCTTTCTGCCAGCTGTCAGTTCAGCTCTGCACTCAGCTTCCAGGTGCTTCCCCTCTGAGCAGCTCAAACAGGGTGTTTGCTTTCTTCCAAGCCAGCAGTCAAAGAAGACATCTCTCCCCTGACCAGCCAGAGAAAAACCTCTGCTTTTAAAGCACACAAGTCCCCCCACCCACCACCACCCCTGCCTCTCTCACTCTCCACCTTCTTCCTTTTAAGCATATCTCTTTGCTTTCTTTCTGCTAAGTTCCAAGGGCTCGTCTTTTGCTCTGCAACTTGTTTTCTGGGTTCACTTCTTCCATGGCTCACTTCTTTTACCTCTGTGACTTTCCAAAAAAACTTTTGCTTGTAAAACAACAAAAACTCCTAACAATCTCCCTTTCTTAAAATCAACTGTGCCATGCCATAAGCTAGTTGTGAAAGTCAAATAGATGAGATTCACTGTGGTTAGAATTATGCAAGTTTGTGTATGCCAAAGGCAGGAGATTTTGGGGACCATCTCAGTAGTCAGCCTTGTAAACACTTAATTCCTAGATATGATTGTTCCTATGATTTTTAAGCTTATTTCTGTATCAGCTCCTTTATCTGTGCAAAACACTGTCCAAATCAGAATATCATTCAGGTTTAAAACCTCTAAACTCTCTGATAAATATCTCCTAAATTCATTAAAAGTCTAAATGAATTTATTGAAATAAACAGGGAGGGTACTTAGAACTAGACAGACAAGTCTGGATTCTACTTCTTCATGGCAATTTCACCTTAACCAGTTAGTTACATAGTTATGGGGCCAGTTAGCTACATTAGTTAGCTAGTTAATCTATTTCTTTCTGTAGAATAGAAACCACAATTCCTATAGCTGGAGCACTGTCAGTATTTAATGGGTGTGTTAAAATTCTTACCAGGGTGCTAGGTCCAGAGTAGTCAGCTAAAAATTTCTCTCCTATGTCTTTATTTTTCTTTTTATTTCCATTTTGGTTTTGCTTGATTTTTATTTAAACTGAAATATCTCCAAGAGATGAAACAGACCAGATTTTGCCTTACATAAAAAATGTTAATTTTCCAACAACACATTATTTTCATCAGGGTTTTAGTATCCTACAACCCATTTCCACGGGCAACAGCTTGCCTGGTATGAAAGCACTGTTCTCTCTTAAGTATCACACTGACCAACACATTGACAATTAATAAAAATAAATTATATATTTCAGATGCTGGCACAATACCTTGAATACTTTAAATATTAATCATGGGAGGCGATTTATTTATATTGCACTTGTAGAATACATTTAATGCATTCTAGTTATACTGTGTGGTTCTATAACTCTTCCATCTCTAGCAGAGTAATTTTTAGCTGTTTCCTTTTCCCATTGAGTATACCTTCACTGATCAAATTTATTCCCCTGTTCATCTTTGTTTGTTGTTGTTGTTGTTTATCATCTAATACCTTACTTAACTTAATCACTTAGAAATTCTTTGCAAGTGCCCCTCAAATGACGTTGGTCATAATTTTTTAAGCTTGATCGTCAACTCTTATTAGGTTGCCTGATTCTCCTTCACAATTTCTTCATTTTGGGAAAAAAGTTTTAAATTGTTTTTTATTTGCTTTTTTTTTCATTTTAGTGTATGATTTTGCCATTTAGTCATGCAGTATGATTTTGCCATGTATTTCCAAGAAAATAACTTGTGGTCAAGTTATTTTCTTGGAAATACATTGTGTTTCTATTAAATGACTTAAGGTTTCCCCTGGGATATTAAATAGTACTTTTTAAAAGAATGCTTTAAATATTCTGTCATCTTGCTATACTTTTGTTTCTTTTTTTTTTTTTAATCATTAATCACTCTCCTTTTGATGAATATTTTTAGTTCCCCTCACTTTCACTAAAATGTTGAATTTGATCATGCTATTACCACTTGGTAATTTGCAATTCTTCTGACCACTGCTCAGAACTAGATCTATTATATTTCATTCCCCTTAAAGTTCTAAGTGAATTTAATCTTGGAAAATCATTTATCATATCCAACTATCTGACACCCACATTTTGTCTTGATTAAGATTTCTGCCAATCTATATGGGGACAAATATAGTGCCATATTATTATTATCTGGCCTAATTTTTAGGGTTCTTTTTGTCTTGTCTAACATATCCAACTGATTCTCATTATCCCCAGTTTTTCTACATCTCTACTTTCTAAATATGAGATGTCTACTTATAAAATTTTCACTTACTGTCTTTGTCCAGTAATATTTTTATCCTGTATGGATCAGTATCCAAATATTTCTGGGACACAAATAGCAGAGTAAGCTTATTTGAGAAGAATTAATTAAATAATAATTTACAAATGTGAAAGTCGGGTTTACACCTTCAATGCCCCAGGCTTAGGAGCAGTGGAGGGCCATAGAAGAGACAAGCAGAGAAACTGGTAATTACTGGAACCCTGAAATAGAGTTATTTGCTCAGGGCTGACAGGAGTATGAGATTTAGTGAGAGATGCATCCAGAACTCTGCAACCAGAAGGGTTGCAGTCTGCAGGTGGGTTGGGGGGGGGGGGGGGCGGAGAATAAATACTCCATCATTCTCCTACTTCCCTCTAGTCTTAAGCAAGAGGATAAGGGAGTCCCTTTAGCATCTTCTCTCCATTTTGAGCAGGAGCAGAAGGATGGAGAGTGAGCTGGAAAGGCAAACTGAATAAGTCCAGCAGAAATCTAACATTGCTTATCCCCTTATCTCAATGCCTTCTAAAGAGGGTATGGCTTAGGAGAAACATGTTCCATTGTTCCATTATTTTCCCTCCAGCCAGGTTCTGAAATGTCGTTCACTTTCTATATACTAGGAAAGTAGTTAATTCATTTATTTAACAAATAGGCAAGTAGAGCTTTCTATGTGTCAGGCACTAAACAAAGTATTTAAAGATAAATAAGATCCAGGTATAGCCCTTGCCCTTATTAAGGGATAGCAACACTTAATAAAGTTTATATAAGTTTTATAGTGAAAACTTTGGTAGATTAATTTTATGTTTAGAATTTAAGGACCTAAGCTAGAGTGGAGAGGTATGTTGCTGTGTGTGCATATTTAACTACTTTAGTAAAGCTTTTTTTAAATATATTTTATTTATTTTTTTCAGAGAGGAAGAGAGAGGGATAGAGAGTTAGAAACATCAATGAGAGAGAATCATCCATCAGCTGCTTCTTGCACACCCCCTACTGGGGATGTGCCCGAAACCAAGGTACATGCCCTTGACTGGAATTGAACCTGGGACCTTTCAGTCCGCAGACCAACGCTCTATCCACTGAGCCAAACCGGTTTCGGCAGCTTTTTTTTTTTTTTTTAATAGTCCACCTAATTTAAAGAATATGATATTTCCCCCTAATTTCCCCTAAAAATGGAATGTAGTGTTGCACACAGACATATTTTGATGTTACCTCTTAAACCACAAGCAAATTTATCTTTATATTATTATGGAAAGCTACCATTTAGGAAGGTGGGGGAGGATGGGTGGGTAGGAAGAGATCAACCAAAGAACTTGTATGCATATATGCATAACCCATGGACATAGACCATGGGATGGTGAAGAACTGGGAGCAATGATCACAGGGACCCCGTAGTGTGCGTGCCTCCCAGGGGTTCTCTGCTCCACAGCAGCTGAGCAGAGACTATGATTTTTCCTGAGTGCTCAAGCTGGGCTTTCCTCTTTCCACTTGGTCCTATTATCTCTAACATGGCCATGTTCTTGATTTGAGTCACCTGCCTACCTTCTGTGGCAGTTTTGAATGGACTTTAACTCTCTTTTATTTTCTACCTCTCTGTCACTTTCTACAGAACAAAACCCAACTGAAATCACCATCAGAATAATTCTACTTTCTCCTTCAAGTTGCAATTACCCACTGCAGCATAAGGCACTGGGTATCACACATATTGTGGGTTATGGTACTAGGAACGTTTTCAGTGCAAGAGGAAACATCTGAAAAAGGCATATCAGATAATACTAATTAGAGAGAAAAAGGATCACAAATTACAATGCAGAAAGTCTGATTAAAAATAAAATGTCATATTAAATATCCCAGGATTTTATGAGTCCTATTTTTCATGTGTCCTACTACCAAATGTGGTGTTTTGCAAAAACAAGCTTTTTTAAAGTTCTTATAAGTTTAAGGCTCTGTTAAAGGAGCCTTTTATAGATGTCATCAGCTTGTGAGTTATTTCAGATTAATTTTACTCTGTACAAATCTATCTAATAAAGAAAGAATATGCTAATTGACCGTCACACCCTCACAAAGATGGTGGTACCCACAGCCACAAGATGATGGTGCCCAGTCCCCTCAGCCCTGCGGGGGATGCAAGCATGCTGCAAGGCCGGGCCCGCACTCAGGCGTGTCCAGCCGCTCTGTGCACCTGCCTCCGGAGTCCCCAGTTCCCTCAGCCCCCAGACACTGAGGGCCAACTCCAGGCACAGGCAAGCCTCGAATGGTGGCTGCCCAGCCACCCAGAACCGCCCAAAGCATAGGTAACCAGGGCCAGCCCAGGTCTGCACTGCTGGCAGTGGCAGCAGCAGAGGTGTGATGGGGGTGTCATCTTCCCCGGATCGCCAGGTGGCCTCCTGCCCCCAAGGGCTCCCAGACTGTGAGAGGGGGCAGGCCAGTCTGAGGAACCCCCCACTCAAGTGCAAGAATTTTCATGCACTAGTATTAAAATAAATAAGTGAAAGGAATGAATAGTGCTGTGGTAGAAAATTTATAAATGAGGATTTAAAAAGTCATGCAAATATGCATTGTTGGGGAATTCATACCCAACCCTGAAGTTTGTATTTATGCTTTGGTTCACTAAAGAAGGTGCAAGGAAATCAGAATAAAGTGCATAAAGTTCTGACATAAAATACAAAATAAAGTTTCTTCTTTGCACTAGTCCAAAAGAATATACAGATGGTCTAAAAATGGGAAATGAATGGTTTAGACTGCATAGATTAAGAATCTGAACCAAAGAATTTAAGGAACTAGACACCAGAGTGGTAAACAATCTCTAAATAACTCAATTATAGACCCACATTTAAAGAGCTCTATATCAAAGACTCTTAATGAAGCATTTGGGAAAAAAAATCAATGTTAGAGTCAGCTGCCATTAATAATGCTGAATTATGCCAGAAACTGCACACATTACTCTTTATATTCACTATCAATCCTATTTCCCATATTATTATTTGCAAAGCTATTGTATTTTAGAATGTTTAAAGGCAAAGGTAAAAAACAAACAAACAAACAAAAAAACCACCAAAAACACACATACACACCAAAAAACTATAGACTGAAAGCTAATCTCTCTCTCAGTTTACCATTTTATAACCTCACACTAACACAAACAAGACACCGATAACCATATTATAACATTACTAGAGGCCTGGCATACAAAATTGTGTATGGGTGGGGTCCCTCAACCTGGCTTGTGATAGGGACCAACTCACCCAGTCCCGATGGGGCTGGCTGGGGGGAGGGACTGTGTGAGGTTGGCCAGTCACAGTAGGTTGGCTATGGGAGCGCACTAACCACCTCCCTGTGAGTGTCATAGCTACCAGCTGGTCAGCCAGTCATAACATTCACTAAGGCTTTTATAAATATAGATTTCCAAGTTGCCCTATTGATTCTTTTGAGTCATTGTCATTACTGGTGTTGTAACTGCTTTAAGATTGAAGCGTCAGGTTTGAACATGGAAGGGGACAAGAAAACAAGCAAGACCAATGGAATGATGATGGTACCTGATGGGGTAAGGGAAACCTTCAGAATAGGTCTGCATGGATTGTATGGCTGAACTAAGGTTGGTCTATGTGGACAATAGAAAGTAGAGGGTGTGGGTGTGTGCCTGAAGTATGTCACAAATGATATTTAATGCATAGAGTTCTTAATTATGTGGACACAGTATTTGAGGTTAAAAAGTTTATACATTTGAGATAGTGCAGCCGAAAACATATGAAAAAAAATTAGAAAGGTTTTGGAACATACAGTTTTAATGTCTATATTACATTTCCATCATTGAAGCTGAAGAAAACAGGATAGAATTGTTCTCATCTTTAGAAACTAATACCCACTATAGGCATTAGTCACAGCTTTCTAAAATATTTAGTTTCTGACTTACAAACTTAACCTATATGTTTGTCTGTGATAAAGTTGATTATCTTTGGGGATAAACAATGGGAAGTATTGAGGATACCAACTATGAGACAAATTAATCCATGCCAACTACCAGAACATTGTATTCCAAAAATTCAATTAAGTAAATGCCAAATCGCATTGCTACAAAAATTTATAAATCAGGGAACCAAGTTTCCCCCTGTGTATGGAAGTTTACATTTCTGAAGCAATTCTCTGCTGTTTCAAAAAAACATTCGTGTCTATAAAGCTCTGGTCTTAGAGATGAAAAGCTCTTTTCACTTCACACAAGTATAGCTAACTTCTAACCATACTATCAGAACAGGAACGAAAGTAGCACACACACCACTTTGGCCTCCAGGAGAACTCAGGAGAGGGGGGAGGCCACAGGTCCAAAGGGAAGGGCCCACTTAGCCAGGTTGGGAATAGCTGGGAGTCAGCATGTAGCTGGGTGGCCCGCGACAAAGATTAAAAAGGGGTCAGAGGGACAGAGAGAATGGACCGTACCCCAGCTCTGACTCTTTAACCTTAGGGTATAAAAGGACACCTGCAGTATTTGAGGTTAAATGTGCTATCCCTTTGAACTAGTGCAGCTGGTCAAGTATGAAAAAGAATGATAGCTTTTAGAACATACCCTTTTAATGTCTATATTATAGTCCCAACATTGAAATGGAAATCTGATAAAATTAATGTGCTTTCATGAGCTGTTGGTTCAAAATAGAAATGATTTTATTTCTACACATGCTTGTGTTTTATAAATATTATAGAGTTTCAAAAGATTAAAGGGGCTGTAATGAGACTCATTAAAAGGCAACTCTTTAGGCAATGGCTCATTCCATGATTCACACTTCTTCAAATAACTAAGTATGGGCCATTTCCCTCCCTCCCCCCAGTATGTTAGTCTCTGCAAGAATATCTGTTTTTAAAAGGAAATGATCCTTACACAAAACCAGGGTAATCAGCCAGCTTCATATTTAAAATACAGAATTGGAATAACACTTTTTTTTTTACAATCTGGAAATATTGTTTCTACTGACTGTTGACTTTTATAACACCAAATGTTTTGCTCAGTGGGAGATTTCTCTCAGATCTGTAATTTTTATTTATATTCTAGCAAGACAATAATTATGCAGCTCATTTATATGGAAAATCCATGATGTATAATGCAAATGCTTTTCTTTCTTTTCTTTCCTTTTTCCTTTAAGCACTTCCCTTTATTTTTACTTTTGTTTTTGTTACAAAGTAATAGTAGTAGTTGTCATTGCTATTGCAAAGAGGCAGCATCTCCTTTCCTCTAAGATAAATGTTTACTTTTTAGTGAAAATGAAAACTTTGCATAAAAGTACACAAAAAATTGTCCAAATCTTAATGCAATTTATTACTGATTTATAGTGTAGATACTTCTATTAAAATATTGCTCAGAGATATTTAAGAGGTAACTGAGAAAGGCTTTAGCTGTAAAGATGTGAGTTTGGCAGTATAATAACTCCTTCTACACGTATATATGCTGCTGTCTTAACACTGAGCTTACTCTCACAGAAGATTGGGTGTCCTGTGCTGGATTCTGAATGAACTGAGCAGGGGTTTGGGTCCAGACTGCTGCAGTGAAGCAAAGGATGGGAGTGGATATTTCTGGTGTTAGCCACCTGGGGAACAGGCCAGTCCTTAGTTCAGATGTCAGCACATGGAAGGCAAATATGCCTCTCTGGCCATGCACGTGGGGTCTGGGCTTGCAGGTAGCTGAGGACATTGCCAAGCAGTCGGGGAGGGTAGCCTCTGCCGAAGAGAAGTTGCTGGCTGGGAGTCCCCAATGTACTGGGATCTCTCAAACGGGCTCTCCCACGTTATGTTACTTCCTTTGTCTTCCCCATGCTGCTCCTGGGCCCTTTGAAAAGTCTGATTTAAATGTTATAGGAGAAGCTCAGTCCTTCCAGAATCTTCTTGGGTGTTCACACCTGTGCCAGGCACCCTTTGTGGTGCTGGAGGCAGAGAAGAATGCTTGCCCTCAGGGAGATCCTAGGGCTATTGCTAATGTTGGAGGAGGACAGTAGGTTTTGGTCTTTCTTGAAAAGGTCCCTTTTATAGGGTAAGTACTCTCAACATTCAGAAGCTAAGCCAAGGCCACTAAATGAAAGATGGTGTATTCATAGAGTTTAAAGGTTCAGTGATAAGCAGGAAGGGGCAACTGCCAAGGTTTTGCATTTTATCTCTTCTACACACTATTTGAGGAATCTTGTTTTCTTCATCTGAGAACTCAATTAATACCAATTCCTTCTGGGTGGTTTTCAGCATGAATTCAGATAACGATTTGCAGGAAAGTGCTGGACACATAACTGCTGTTATTTAGTAAGCAGCAGTTGTCAGCAATTTTAAGATATGCAGGCATTTACGTCTTAATTACTCCATCTTGTATTGTGTTTCTTGATTAACATATTATGGAAATTTGCACAAAAACACACACACACCCTCTCAGCAATGGGTTTATTTGCACAGATTAGAACACAGGCAATTAATTATGCTCTTTCTAGCTAATAGTGAATCATGGATGAAATGGCACACATCTATCAGACAAAGTACACCTTTGCAAAAATTTAACAACTTCTTGTACTGTGTCCATGAATTTCCAAATAATACTTTTTACCTAATTCTTTAAAAATAAGAAGTAAAAATTTACTTCAAAGTTTTTCAAGTGCATACTGCAAAGGCGCTAGCCCAGCATGTTGGCTGTTGGCTGCAGGTATATAGTTAGGGTTCTGCCAATGAGATCGCCCAGATCCTGAGATGACTTCATGGCATTGTCTCCTTGTGATTATAGACAGTGACTGGACCTTACAACCTTCTAATTTACAAACACATTAATTCCTAATTTTATCTTTTCCCCTTAACATTCTCTGTGCCCAGTATTTACAGAAATGTTTTATTGTGAAGTTATTTAAGAGATGTCTTTTCCCAATAAAACACAGCTATTCTTATCTGAGGCTTACAATTTTGTTATCTAGAATAAAATTTTCATTAGGCATTCATTCTCTAATAGCAATAAACCAGTAAAATGCAAAATTACTTTCTTTCAAAACTTAAAACATGTATATAACATTTTTTTCTTCTATGTCCTTCTCCACTACACAATTTGTTTTGAAATAATTACTACATATATGTTGCTCCTTTTATGCTGTTTTTCCATCCCATGTTTCCTTTTTTTTTTTTTTAATATCTCTTTCTAAAATCGTTGTGTAGCATGGTTAGACCTGCATTTTCTACCTGATTTACAGATATGACCCAGAGAGTCTAAATGACAGGACTAAGATTAAAGAACAAAGCAGAAATGTCACAGGAATTGAGTCCCATTTTACAGCCTTAGCGCAGACCTTGAAAGAGAATGTTATATTTGCAGAATTCTTCTTAATTAATTTTCTGAGCTTTGCCAACATGAAGCAGGCCATGTCCCCCGGAGGAAATTGAGGTCCAGAGAGGTGAAAGAGAATTCACTAACCCCCAAAATTGCTTATACAATTGATCTATTCTGCTTTTCTCTCTTGGAGAAGGCCCTTTGTGGTAAATGTAAAAAGACTTTTATACAGGCTATTTTTTTTCTATTATATATTGCAGAATATTTTATGAGTGACCTTGGCCGCTGAAACATTAGAATGAGAAGGATTATTGATTTAGGATTAAAAAAATACAACATAATATTTTTTGCATATGTAAAGTTACTACTTGATTCTACCACTGAAATTCATTAAAGGCCCGATCCACATTCCATTTGCGTTTAGCATCCTCAGATCAATATTTCTCCTTTGTCATCAGACTTCTTATTCTATATTTCATGAACTTGGAAAATTCATAATAGCTTTCTAGTCTCCTCAAAACCTAACCTGGTTAAAATAATTTTACATTAGATTAGCCCAGTGATTTTCTTCCAGGGGACTACAAAAAATTTTACAATATGCAATACCTGACTGTTTAGTCAGGAGCACTCACTTCTTTTCCCTTAGATTGTCAAATAATATGAAGATGACAACAGCCAACACAACAATAACTGTCAAAACTACAACTATTTTTGTTGTTATTCTTGTTAATCCTTATCTAAGGAGTAAGGATATTTTTCCATTGATTTTTAGAGAGAGTGGAAGAGAGAGGGACAGACAGAGAAGCAAAAAACATCGATGTGAGAGAGACACATCAATTGGTTTCCTCCCCCAAGCACCCCGACAAGGGCCAGAGATTGACCCTGCAACCGAGGTACATGCCCATGACCAGAATTGAACCCCGGACCCTTCAGTTCACAGGCTGATGCTCTATCCACTGAGCCAAACCAGCGATGGATAAATTACATCTATTTTTTAAAAGATATAATATAGTTTTTGGAGCGCTGCAGAAGTTTAGTAATTAGTTTATATGTGCCATGAGATTTAAAAAAAGTTGAAAATTGTTGAATTAGACATGTTATTGGGAGCCATTTTTATTTCTGAAGGCTAATTCAACTCAGCAATGGATTAGTGATGACATATTCCCTTAACCTCCAAAGTAATTTGCTTTTATGTTCTCAGGTTGGAATGATGCCCTAACTATTAATATTTCATACAACAAGTAGAGGGCTTCAATATGCCCACCGGCTAGACTGGCAGGATGCCTGCTGGTATCTGAATATTGTCCCTAGGAATGAGCAGTGATGCTCAGCCTCCTTTCATTGCCACAGTGTGTTGTTGTTGTTGATTTGTGTAGGTCTTTTCTGTATGATGCATAGGGTAATTTAAGATATATTCCTTCCTGCTTGTCACTTGTTTAAGTAACATGTGCAAATAAATTATTTTTTTTGAAAATAAAAACTAGACCTAGGAAACATCTCCATTTACATAAGTTATAGACAACATTAGCTTTAAAATATAAAATAAATTATTTAATCTATTCCCCCACTGGGATATAATGGTTTACATATAATTATGGGAAATGAATTGCATACAAAAATAACTTGATAAGATGTACCAAAAGATGGCATTTTATTATTATTATTATTATTCTTTTTTTTTTTTTTTTTTTTTTTTTTTACTGAACAGTAAAATAAGATGGAAAGAAAAAAAATTGCAATATGTTGCTATATGAAGGATTTCAATGTGTCCTATTAAATAGTCACTGGTTGAATGGTGGTGTAGTTATTCTGATACTGTAGAGCAGTGGTTGGCAAACTGTGACCCTCGAACCACTTGCGGCTCTTTGGCCCCTCGAGTGTTCTAATGCCACTTCTTCAAAGTAGACTCGCCCAGGCCAAAAACTGACTTCTGCGCATGTGTCACCAAGTTTCAATCGCACTGTAAGTGCACGCCCACACGTGGTATTTTGTGGAAGAGCCACACTCAAGGGGTCAAAAAGCCGCATGGGGCTCATGATTCATGGTTTGCTGACCACTGCAGTAGAATATTCCTGGGATTCCAAACACACATTAGAAGACTGCAAATCTGGAGTAGATCCTTGGTCTCTCAAAAGCATTACAATGTGAAATTGTATTTATAAAATGGCACTATCCAAAGAGGTGTTTTTTTTTTTTTTTTTTTTTTTTTTGTGTGTGTGTGTGTGTGTATTTAAGTTTGGGAACAGATGAGTGGTTAAAAATGTACTCACACCTTGGATGCAAATATTAGCTCATTAATCCAGAGGTGTGTGGTCTTAGACACAATTACTAAGACTTTTTTGCCTTTGCTTCCTCATCTATATAACACAAAGATAATAAAGGGGTTTGTGGGGATACATTAAATAATAGCTATTAGGTTCTTAGTACACTAAATATTGAATAAATGTTAGCTTATTATTTAATGTTTAAGATGTTTACAAGTAACCTTCAGCTCTCTGGAAACCATGTTCTGCATGTGCAGCTCCTAGGAGAGGACTGGAAGCCTTGGAGAGACATTGAGCTAAGAGGCCACTGCCAGCTCCAGCCTTCCCTCCTCAAAGGAAGCCTCTGTTGTGGGTTATTCTGTGTTTTCCCTCTGCATCATACCTTGCGGAGCTCTCCAGCCTCATTGTCAGAAGACTTACCAGGGTTTAATGTCTGCTCTAAGTCTATTTTTGTGTACGGCACGGTCACTTTGTCCTAGTCCAATTTCATTTAAGGATAGGGTAATATTTTGGGACTCGCAGGTGTTCAGTACAGGCTCTGCAGCCATTTTCAGCTCATTTATTTATAACACGATGAGAACGAGGCTTCCTCACAGACTCAGTTCCATATGGCCTATCCTGTGGCCACAAATCATCTGCCTAAATTGCTCAAGTTGTCATGAGAATGAGATCATTAAGTACAAGCAGGAAAAATAAGGTATTGCCAATTTACCACATATGTAAACAACATGAATTCATTATTCATTTAATCAGGAAACATTCATTAAGTGCCAAATCAAGAGCAGGTAGCATTTGCTTGGAGTTGCAGAGACAATTAAGAGGTAGTAATTGCCATTGAGGGGCTTTTATTCTGATGAGCAAAGGTGAGGGTCAGAGAGAGAGCAAATCTGTCAACAGCAAAGTATAGTATTTTTGGCTCAGCAGCTATGAGAGAGTTATATGCTGAAAACAAGGGCATGCAATAAAAGTGAAACAATTTTTCTGGGTAGGTGACTTTGGGTTCTGAAAATAATTGTCATGAAGGTGCAAGTATAGCCTAATAATTTTCATACTTGCTTTCAATAAACCCTGAAACTAATTTCCTCACGAAATGGGAAATGGTAGGAAAAACTTTATATAAACTAACTTAAATATCTTAAATGTCATCATATGTAGAAAGGTCAAAAGGGGAATTGTGATAGGAGATGGAGACATTCTGAAATCAAGGCATGACTAGGTGAGAGACCCTCAAAGGTAGAAATAATAATCCATTGCTCTTTATTGTGGCAGCACCTAGCCCCCCAATACTTTAAAAAGAGGAGTTAGCCAAAACCCATTTGGCTCAGTGGATAGAGCATTAGCCTGCGGACTGAAAGGTCCCAGGTTCGATTCCGGTCAGGGGCATGTACCTTGGTTGTAGGCACATCCCCAGTAGGGTGTGTGCAAGAGGCAGCTGATCGATGATTCTCTCTCATCTATGTTTCTAACTCTCTATCCCTCTCTCTTCCTCTCTGTAAAAAACCAATAAAATATATTAATAAAAATAAAAATAAATAAAAAGAGGAGATAAACAAATACAAGTATGAATGAAAGTTTGAATTTAATAAGCACAATTAATAACAATGAAAATATATGTAAAAACTGGGTATAAAGATTTAAGCTGAAGTATCTTAGAAAATAAAAAGCCGTACAATTAATTTGTCCAGGAATTTACAAGAAAATTTATGTATTAATCACATGTTCACAGAATGATTATTATTTTAATACTAGAGTCCGGTGTATGAAAATTCATGCACTGGAGGGCAGGTTCCTCAGCCCGGCCTGCCCCCTCTCACAGTCCGGGAGCCCTCAGGAGGGGGAGGCGACCTGGTGATCAGGGGAAGTTGATGCTCCATCATACCTCCGCTGCTGCCACTGCTGACAGCGCAAGCCTCAGCCAACCCTGGTTACCTGAGCCTCGGGTAGCTCTAGGTGGCTGGGCAGACGCCATCTGAGGCTTGCCTGCACCTCAAGCCAGCCCTGGGTGGTGGTGGGGTAAGGAGATTGGGGGACTCCAGAGGCAGGAACACAGTGTGGCTGGGCCTGCTTGGGGGCAGGCCTGGCCTTGCTATGTGCCTGTCACCCCAGCGGGACTGAGGGGACTGGGAGCCATCACCTTTGAGGGCAGGGCGGTCAATTAGCATATTCCCTCCTTATTGGCTCTGGGAACTGCCATCTTTGTGTCAGTGTGAGGATCAATTGGCATATTCTCTCTTTATTAGATCGGATGTCTGCAGAGAATATGACTATTTTCTTCAGTTTTCCTAGATAGGTACAAGTATTTCTGTTGCTTTTTATTTTGTGTTTACATCATTTAAATCTGATTTAAGATTAGAAAAACTATTCTTGGTCCTATATTGGAAGAATTATTTAACATGTTACCATGTTTAATAAGGTTACTTAACTGTCTTACAGAATCATTGCTATGTATTCAGTTGGCAGGGAGTTTTTATGTGTCAACTTTTAAAAACATATGTAAAAATATTTTTGAGTCATAGTTTAATACATAGGCAATTGCATTGCTGCATATATTCACTGGGAAAACATGCCCACGAAAATAAGTTGTTATATAAATTGCATGTGATAAAAAGAGCAGAATAGGCATATTTGTGAGTCATCATTTTTCACTTATTCAAGTTATCATCTGACTCTCAAGTATCTAAATGTTCAAAAAATTTGAAATCTGTCTTAAATATTGATATTGAATTGTTTTAATCACATAATTCACTGGCTAGTTATTGAACAAGTTTACAAAACAGGTGTATTTTGCATCTCCAAGGCATGGATATTTACATTTTTCCTTGAACACTTAACAATGCATAAATATTAATAAATATCAATGTTTCATCAATGCAAATGTGACTGCTGAAGAGAGATTGGACTTTGAATTTTAACTTTTCATTAGTCATTTTTCAAGTTGACAGAATAGCCTGTCCCCACCAATTATTTCAGGGTTTTAATGGTCTCTTTTTAATATTAGCATAGGTTTCTTTTTAAGTCTTAATTTCTTCTCTTTGTAGAAAAAAAGAAAAAAAAACTCAATCATGTACTTGTTGGAGAGTTGGCTCAATGGAACAACTGAAATATCCCTTTATTATGGTTTCTTAATACAGTTCTATAAATACGCTTAAATGTAATCTTAATAGATTGCAATGACTTTCAGAAACGATTGAGGGCAAAAATACTTTTTTTGTTTGTTAGTTCATTAGTTTTCCATTTAAGCATTCAATGCTATAAATGCCATGTGAACTTTATAGAAGAAAAATCCCTGGATACTTGAGTAGTGCTTACCCCTTTGAGTTTCTAATGAAAATACTCTGGAAAACTGGGCTAAAAGGAACCTGTGAGTTCATCCTGCCAATGCACAAATAATGAGAACAACTGGAGTTACCACAGCCAGTCCTAGCCGGTCCATGACCCGAAGCCCACTCTTGGGAGACTCGGGTCCATGTGTAGTCTTCTATATTATCAGGCTTAGTTTTCAAAAGAAAAACATTAACTGTTGTTTCATCTCATGATCAAATAATTTTTAGGTAGAATGCTAATACTGAGGAGAATGAGATTGGTCAATATTGTCTGAGCTATCATTGGCATATACTATCAAAAGCCAGTGGATGTGCTGGGCATTTGAGGCCTTTCACTCCTGGGTTTTTCTGTTATTGTGGTAAAATTGTGGTGCTTATTCCAAGCATTGCCTCTGTACAGCCCAACCCCCTCCTCTCCAGCTAAGCCCACAGGCAGGCAGGCTTAGCCAGGGATCCCGGGCTGGGATTCTGACTGCCTGTGTGTGGGAGTGTTTAGAGCTGTAAAGCCTTCTATTCAGAGACACAGGATCAAATTACAACTGCTGCTAGTTTGCTCTTGACCTTGAAAATCAAGTAGAATAACTGGCCTTCTGCCTTATTCTTCAATGCTGGTTGAGCCTTCCCACATGTCCTTACCCCTGCATTGTTGTCTAAATCTCAGTCTTTGTAACTAGCTTTGGTTTCTATTCCTGTAGGATAGGGTCCCATGAGGACTTCAGCTGGCTTCTATCTATTGTCAGGGGCTCAGTTACTGCCAGGTAGATTTGCCTCAGACTAACTGTCCACCTGCCTGCCTGGAATTCCTGACACTCTGTTTTGATGGCTGTCCAGTCACCCTATAAACTTCAGATGGATCTCTTTACATCCAGTGATGCCCAGGACAAACAGCTCTTGCCCACAGATATGTTGCATACGTGTTTTATTCTATCATGGGCTAGACGTTCCCCCAGCACCAGCAGCTACAGCTGACATCCTAGAGACTGACTTCCCCAGAAAATACATGAACATTTCAGGTTGGGCTGCTCTTACCTGACCCTTTTTCTGCTTGTAACTGTAGTATCTGGCTACATCCCAATGGCATTTTCAAACACTTCCTCATGCCTTTATTAAACAAGAGCAAACATTTGTGTATTAACTGGGAGTACAATATCTTTACTCAGAACTTAGGAGATTGTGTTTGCATGAGTTAAAACATGAGACATGACAATACTAAAAAAAAAAAACCCAAAATAAACCTTAAACAAACCAAACCACTACTTTAGTTTAAAAAATCCAAAACAAACTCACAGGGATATTTTATTTTTTGAGGTAGCCATAGGTCTGTAAAATTAATTTAAAGTGAATAATTATTTTTGCAGTTCTGGAAGCATTGTGAAGGATCTTTCTCATAGCTGACTCACTTGTAGGAAATGGGTTTTGCCATGCATAAGCAACTCTGAGAATCACACAATTTGGATTTGATTTAAAAGTGAACCCATCAGTTTTGAAAAAGGTTGGAATTTGGCAAAGTACTTTTTTCTAATAGCAACATCCATTCTTTGCATAAAGAGAGATCATGGCCGCACACCAAGTAAACTGTTGTTGGCCATTGCCCCCTCCTGTTAAGTGATGTGAAGAATTCAAATTCTCTCATAGAAATTTCCCTGACTCTACTAATAGTGGTGCGGTAAGCTTTTTTCCTCTAACACTATTTGAGATTATGGTTTAGGAATTCTTGAGGCAAACAATAAGAAAAAAATGCTATCCCTTTAAATTCTTTGCAACTTCCCTTGAGTTATATAACCTTTCTGACTTTCATTGCCTAATTCTGTATAAAATTGAAGGCTTAAAGAGAGTGAAAGGGAAGGAGATAAATAGTCTTTCAATTACAACATCCCAAAATTTAAGAAGTCAGGGAACTACTTAGAATGGAACCCATTCATTAAGGAAATCTGTCCCTCAAAGGTGAACACAAAGACTTGGAACAGTTACTGAAATTAGTCAGTCCTCCTTCCTTATTTCTAGTCTTAACCTTTTCTCATCTCTTACTTAAGTCCATTTTTCCTCAACAAAGTGCCTTACCCCACTTCCTTCCTTCAAAAAAAAGTCCACCACAACCACAAAAGTGTTCTTAGTTGTGTGTTGTTGTTTTTTCCTGTTTATAAGAGCTTCCAGATAAAAATAGTGGTGTGTCATAGATGTTTAGAGATAGAAGGGACAAGAATAATGACCAAAATAGTATTAACCAATAAGAGATGGAATAAAAGAGATAAGAGGTAAAAAGGAGAAAGAAGTAAGGTTGAATTTGACCTGGTGGGACTAGGTTGAACAGAAGCATTTTCAAGCAGCATAATTTATTATAAACTTCTTGCAAATTCTGTCCTCACTCTCACTCCATTAAGGCCACACCAAATTACCTTAACATCTTCAATTCCTGGCTCTGGAAACTTCTCTGGAAGCTGGACTAGTATGGCAATGGAACAGTGAGTCTTGGGTGAAAGCTCTGAACTTTGGGCTTTGGACTCTGGGCCCTGCTTCCTTACTTATTTGGATTTGTTTCTTTAAAGTTTGAGCCAAGGCACTTAACCTAATTTCCGTTACTCCTGTCAAATTGAGAAAATATTGCCTGTTCCTTTCCTCACAGACTTTTATTAACTCAGATGAGGAAGATTTCTAGGGAGAGTATTTTATAAACTGTGAAAGACTATGTTCACGGAAAATACGTCATTTCTTCCTCTCTCTATAGAGTGGAATTACCTAACCCTCATTAAGGTAGCACAATTTTACTTAAAAGACTGTTGCATTCCAGAATATTTGGCAAGTTCCCCATTAAATAAATAAATAATTAAACTTCACATACTTGTATCATCAGCTTCAGGTTCTTTCCACATATTTTCATTTTACAGTTGAATAAATCGAGGCTAACATGATTAAGTCACCTGCCCAAGGTCAAAAGCCTAACTCTCTGAGCTATGCTTTTATAAAGTCAGTCTAATCTAAGATTCTTCCACTAGGATGCTGTACCTTGGTTCCAAGGAATATTGACACATGCCCTTCTGCTAACAATGCACACTGGAGTCAAATGTGCCTGCAGAGATTCAGACCATTTTCCACAGAAGGTGTTTCTATGACATCTCCAAAGTATGACACTCACTGCGTATTCTCTTCTCCAGTCCTTTTCACTGATGTGTTTGGTGCTGACCTAGATCATCTACCACATACTCCAACCAGGTATTGAGTCTGAGAACTTTCATTGCACGGGCAGATGCTTCAACCAACTGAGCCACATGGGCAAGACCAAAAACATTTCTTAAAAGGGTGAGCTAGATTTTCACAAAATCAAGAAGTTGAGCATGGTTTTGACTTCTTCCCAGGGCCCAGTCTGCACTCTTTCTCCCTTTAGGTTTTTCTTTCTTTTGAGGTCTTCCTATCAGAACTGATTCTCATAAGACATCTGTTTTTGTTTATATCTCAGTGGGAAGAAATTTAGTTGTTAAACAGCCCTGCATAGGAATATTCATGATTTATTACTTACACTGAAATAATTTGTTTCTGGATAGAAGAATTTCATGAATCAAAGAAGTGGGAGAGAGCTTTAGAGTGGTGTGCATGTGTGTTCATTCATTTATTGATTTGCTTGGTCAATGAATGCCTTCAAAATGCTAGGTCTTATTAAGACAAAGGTAAATAAAAGACACAAAGCCCTTGTCCTCATAGAGCTTAAAGCCAAGTAAGTAAAACAATAAGTAAGGATTTACAAATAAAAAGTGATAAATGTTGTTTGACAGAATGTCTTTTGTTGTTGTTAATCCTCATCTGAGTTTATTTTTCCGTTGATTTTTTTTTTAGAGAGAGTGGAAAGGGGAGGGAGGGACAGAAAGAAGAGAAACATCGATGTAAGGGAGACACTTCTATTGGTTGTCTCCTAATGTGCCCAAACCAGGGCTGGGAATTGAGCCTGCAACCCAGGACCCTTCAATCCATGGACTGACCCTTCAATCCATGGACTCTATCCACTGAGCAAAACCAGCTGGTGCTGACAGATGTCTTGAGAAAATACTGACGTTACAAGTCTTGGAGTGTGTTTGTGTGCCTGTGTGAGGTTTTTAGAAAGCACTAGGCTCTTCAGCAGTAACGGAGGCAGTAGCAAATGGAGAGAGATAAAAATAACATTTATTGAACAATAACATACATAATAAGTTCTCATTATACCCCTGTAAAGTAGGTATGATTATTCCTAATTCACAGAGGTTAACGACATGTCTGATAGATTGCAAACCAGTTAGTGAAACAACCAAGGCTTTTGATCCCCAGGTTTGGGCTCTTGCCAGTGTTTAAAGATCAATTCAACCAAGCCAGTGTGGATTAGTGGCTGAGGGCCGACCTGTGAACCAGGAGGTCACGGTTAGATTTCTGGTCAGGGAACATGTCCCAGTTGTGGGCTCAATCCTCACTGTGGGGTGTGAGAGAAGCAGCCAATTAGTGATACTCTCTCATGATTGATGTTTTTTAAAAAATATATTTTATTGATTTTTTTTACAGAGATGAAGGGAGAGAGATAGCTAGAAATGTCGATGAGAGAGAAACATCAACCAGCTGCCCCCTGCACCCCCCCCCCCCCACCGGGGATGTACCCGCAACCAATGTACATGCCCCTGACCTGAATTGAACCTGGACCTTTCAGTCTGCAGACCGATGCTCTACCACTGAGCCAAACCGGTTTTGGCTCATTATTGATGTTTTTATCTCTCTCTCCCTCTCCATTATTCTCTAAAATCAGATATATAATCAATTCAGTGTCCAAGTGTAGCCAACAAGATAGGGCATTACACCTCTTTAGGAGACCAGAGCTGGACTTGTTTAGATGACTGAGAGAAGAAACTAGAGTATTTTGCCTATTTCAGGATTTTCTGTGGACTCAGAGATCAGGCTGTCTCATCCATGGCATAGAAACTAAGGGTTAATATCCATTTCAAATGTAAAAGAGAAAAGTAATTCCTGTTGTTAGAAGTGAGAGCAGCTTTCTTCCATAAGCATCCTTTGCTATAATTGGAAAAACAAATGGACTTCCTATGAGTGCAGTCTTACAAAATTATTATTATTTTTAGTCTACTTAAAACAAAAATTAAGTTTTCATTCATTTTTATGAGATTTTTATGTATGGCAAGGCAATCAATTTTATTTTATGTCTACCTGTCGACTGAAACACCCACACTTGGACTGACTGGGTAATAAAATAATTCTATTTATCAGTGAAATCCAGCCATAGCGTGAAGAAAAATATATGCCAGGTTTATTTTTTCTGGGCTCATTTATGAGCTTTATGAAGGCTGTGTGAATCCTTAAGAGCCACATAAATTATTCCCAGGAGAGAGTCAAGCCGTTTCTTATTTGTGTTGACTGAGGGAGAATGAGGCCTGAAGGGCACTTCACTGCTTCTGAGTATGAGGCTCATTTCTCCCATCAAACCAGGCTCACATCAAACAGGCCAGCTGGCTCCTCTGGGGGCTTGAGCCACTCCTGACCCATCCTGGGGAACAGAGAGAGAATCTGGGTCTACGTGTGGGGTTATTCAACGTTTCTTCCTGCAGAGGGAGCTGTCGGATTTCAGGGTTGATAAGAAGTGTATGGAAAGAACTCCTGCATTCACATTTCCAAGGAGGTAACGTCCTTTCTGCTCCTCTGCTATGTCAACATGGCAATTCCGTTTTCTCCAGCTTGAGAGAGCAGCATGGAGACACTTTAGTCTCCCTGGAGTATGACTTATCCCTTGAAGAGCTTCTCATCCTGGAAGCAGCTGGGGAGCCAATCCAGGGATGTTAGCAGATCACCTGCCCCAGCTCAGCTCACCCCTCGCAAGGTGGGCACCACTAAGGCAGGCAGAGCCTTCCTTCAAGTCTGTACTTCAGAATGGCCACAGAGGCAGCCGTTTAGTGAGGAACTCTAGCTAAGTCAGATGTGTGGCTAGATCGCATTTTCAATCATAGATAGAGCATACCTTTTTTTCCCCCCTTCAGAGAGATTAGTAACCAGAACTATGAAAAAGAAAAGTTTACATAAAGATAATGAGTTCTTATTTATGAAATATTCTTATAGTGAGTTTTCAAAAATTCTTTATGGGAAAGTAAAACTCACTTTCTGTTGATGAAAAAACTTAAATAAAATAACATCCTCAGAAGATGTTGAAGTTGCTGCCACTTCTTTCGGTGCTTCTCCATCTCCATTCAAAGCAGGCTCGGCGGTAAGCCAGGCCACCTGTACGCCAGGCTATTCTGTTGAAGGTATTCAGATAATGCAACTCCCTGACCGTCCCTGGCTCGCATTACAGTCACCATAGCTCAAAGCCAGGAAGGCCTTTCTAAGTTATAACTGAAATCTTGTCCTCTGGCAGTGTTAAGCTGTTTATTATTTATGGTGCACTGTCCATGTCCATCACTTAGAAATATTACGTTGATTTTCAGTCAAAAAAAAAATTACCAAGTGCCTAAAAGTCATGAGTAAGACTCATTTCTCCACTCTCATGAAGATATATTTTATAAAAGTGAACTTTTAATAAATATGAGTGTCCATAAATCCAAAACAGGGAAGGAGCTATCACCCCGAGAAGCGAACCTTGGGCTCACTCCAAGAGTCTAACCAGCGAGGCTTCAGAAAGAAGGGTCTGGCACCAAGGTATCTTGTTAAATTCCTCCCATTGTAGCCCAAACCTTTCCATTGCATTCAAGACAAATCAATTCACTTTAATTTTATTTGATGCAACTCAACTCAACAGTGTCAATGACAACCAGAGCGTTCTTGTGTTGCTGTGGAAAGGACGTCCTCTCTGAGAACATAGCGTATCCTGGCAGAGCAACGAAGGGCACGCATGAGAGAACGAGGACCTGCTGGGAGAAGAGACTCAACCATCCCACCAACAGCAGCCACAGGGGGGATGAGGAGAATGTCTGGTCTGGGATAGAAAGCAGAGAGCACATTTAAGCATAGTATCCCTGGAGGCACTGTCAAAAGGCCTGGGTGATATTTTTATAAAGGAGAGAGTGAGACTAACAGAGATTTTTTAAAAAATAGTTTGTTGATTTTTTTTTTTTTAAGAGAGAGAAAAGGAGAGGGATAGAGAGCTAGAAACATCAATGAGAGAGAATCATCCATCAGCTGCCTCCTACATACCGCCTATTGGGGATGTGCCTGCAACCAAGATACATGCCTTTGACGGGAATTGAACCTGGGACCTTTCAGTCCACAGGCTGACGCTCTATCCACTGAGCCAAACCAGTTTCGGATATATATATATTAAAAAAAATACATATATATATATATATATATATATATATATATATATATGTATTTTTTTTTAATGTGTGAAATTTTTTATGTTAGTTGTGCACAATGAGAGTCATGGAATGTTTATTGATATTGATTAACCATTATTAAACTTCAGAGAGAAAAAGTACGTATGGTAATCTACTTTTCCCAGGCTTTGAAGAATGTGAAGTGATCATGACAAACGCTGGTGGCAGGCTTCAGGCAAGCGAAATTTGGCAAATTTATGGGTAGGTCCCTGATTTACAAGTAGTAAAACTCCCAATTTGATTTCAAAAAATAAGGTTGCACACTTTAAAACCTGTTTTGCATATTTAAAAAGAAATTTCAACCAAGCATGGCATCCTGTACAATTTACTTCACTAGCTGCACATTGTATCCCTAAGAAGACACTTTAATAAATCAAACAACAATGGATAGCTGCTCCAGAACTGCAAGAAATATATAAATGACTGAACAATACACCAATCACTATTATAACAGCTTAGCAAAAATAGAATCATTGTTTTATTACATCCACTGCGAAGGTATTTGGGGCACATGCTTTTGGAGGTGAGAGTTTATTCTCTGCTTTATTATAAGAAGACACATTGCAGGTCATATTCCCTCCTTGTCCTTTCCAACCATGGAAAATGATTTTATGTTTTATTACCACTCCTTTAGGTTTTTCTAAGAGTAGATTTAAATGCAAATTTCCCCCCAAGGTGCAAACTTTATTTTACAAAATGGTATCTTGTTAGATCACTAGACTGATTGAAAATTAACATTTATTTTGTTGAGTAATATGTGTAATTACTGGGGAAAGTACAATACCAAATGCCAGGAGCAACATTACAATATAAGGTCATATATCTTAATTTATTGGAATTTGGTTTGATTTATAATAAAAAACTGCAATAATCCAGGGAGATGTCACAAACCTTTTTACTGACAAAGAGACCCACCTAACCCAAGAAGTGAAAAGCAGTGATGGGTTTACTCATGCCTGAATGAACCGCTGAGTTGAAAGTCTCCCTCCCCCACCTTCAGGCTTCTCCTTTGAGTTGATAAGCACAGTGTCTTATGGGAGGACTAGGGAGATCTCCCGGTACAAGCCAGCTTGCAAAGCAAAATGAGCTGGGTGAGCCGAAGGGCCTTTAGACAAGGCTGGATAGGCGTGGCTGCACAGCACTGCCCTTTGCAGATTGAGATTTATGAGGATGGTGATTCTCAAAGGTCAGGGCGATCTCTCCTGGGACAGGATGCAAGACTCCATTTAGCAAGCAGTTAGCTGTCCATAGGCTTTGGTTTTGAAATGTGGTGCCCCAAACAACCTGCCATTCTTTCTTAGGATTGAAGAAGAGTCTTCTGAAGTCTCTTACTAAAGGAATAAACTTGGAAACTATTTCCCTAAACTCTTATAGAATGCGGTTCTTTAGCATTTGACCCTTTAGTAAGAATTAGCAGGAATAAAGCACAATGTAATCACTTTAGGAATGGTAGGAGGCCTCCTTAGAGAAACTCAACAATTCAGTGAGGCTTTCTGCTCTTTTACTTGTGGGGTAAGGCCTTTACCCTGCAACCTAATATTCAGTGTGATCGCTGGAAGCCAGCCCTGCCGAAGAAGGCTGTCTGAGTCACACTCTGTTCCTGGTCTACTCCACTGGCTTGGCACTCAAGACAATTGATTCACAAGCTTTGGGCAGATAAGGTCACTCACTTATTCTGTTTAGAGCACAGCATTTCACATGGTAACAGAACTGTTCAATTAGATCCAAAGCAGGGGACTGACCTAACACCAATCAGCTGTGTGATCATGCACAACCTACAGAGCCTCTCAAAACCTCACTCTCATCCTCAGATCAAAGGGACTGGAGGAGAATGTTCTATCATCATTATCTTGGATATTAGATGACACCTGTATCTAGGAAATAAAACCAGAAACAACACAATGTGAGTTTGCTACCACTGCTTGCTCATAAATCTTCCCACATTCAGTAGCATTTTTAAAATGCTGCGTTTTAGTTGCTTAGTAAGAGTGAGAGGTTTATGATTTATTTTTGACATAAACAATGGAGACAACTTCTGTGGTAAGTGCTAAATTTCAAAACTGAATCCCTTATTGTCTTTTTGACATTTTTAAACACCCCAACTGTTTAAACAAGGTTGCTTGACTAATAGCTATAAATTGTTTGTAATTAGGTACTGTACATTTAGAGAAATTGCCATTTCCAAGAATCTACAGAAGCTTCAGGTAGACGACCAGATGGTTAGTAGAAAAGACTGGGTGGTTAACTTGTTTGCTGCAAAGAGAAAATTCATATTTTCTATAGGAAAAATACTAGGGTTTTTGTCATGCTTTCTGTGAGGGAAGAAACTTAGATGTACTTTCATCAGCACATTACAAGTAGTAAAAATTGTTCTCCCTGGTGCATAGGAAAATATCACAGTCATATTTCAGGCCATAGCTACATTTTCCCCAGGGTAATTTTGCCAGTACACAAAGCTTAAGAAGATTGAAAGTCTCTCTAAGCAATTACCTTGTTATTCTTGTTCTGGTTACTAAGAACAATGTTAAACAAAGTTTCCCACCTATGATTAATATAGCTGTTTTTAAACAAGAAAAAAAAAATCTAGTGAGCTTTCCAGTGCTGACCTAAAATATTTTTTATTATAATAATATGGAAAATATATAAAGACATAAAATTTAGAATTAATTAAAAATGTCTACTATTCTTAACACATTTAGTACCAAAATACATTTATAAGTTGAATACAACCAAAACAACAAAGACACAATCAAAATTCAAAGTCAGATTTTAGAAATAGCCATACCCAATAATCAAACATATTGATATATTTGCATTATATATATATTCACAGTAAAAAAAAAAAAACATAGTAAAGAAAAACTATAAAAAGCAAAGCATCAGGTTCCTACAATCAAGTTTGCTACCATTTACTTTGCCTTTTTTTTTTTTTTTTTTTTTTTTTTTTTTGGCTTTCAGAACTTATTGCATTTAGAATTTTGCATGTCATAGGCCTGTAGGCCTCTGGTACAGTGTGCTATGTGATCATTTATTTTACATCCTCCAAGACCTCTTTTACATAGCACAATCATGGGATGGAAACTTCATATATGTATTAAGTCCATCTCCATTGTTTCTTTATTTCAATATGATTCAGTAATTATTCTGAGCATCTGCTTAGCCCTAAGAATATGACTTTGAATTTTCAAGGGTCTCAGACCCTAGTCTGATAAATGAACTGAGATCTAATACATTTGAGAGCCAAAAAGGGGGACCTCAAATACCACCCAAAGTGCTTTAGCTCAGTGGTTGGCAAACTCATTAGTCAACAGAGCCAAATATCAACAGTACAATGATTTAAATTTCTCTTGAGAGCCAATTTTTATAAACTTAAACTTTTTCTAATGCCACTTCTTCAAAATAGACTTGCCCAGGCAGTGGTATTTTGTGGTAGAGCCACACTCACGGGGCCAAAAGAGCCACATGTGGCTCGGGAGCCGTAGTTTGCCAACCACTGGTTTAGCTCTTGAAATCCCAAAAGGAGCTTGTTACAAATATGTGATAATTTAGTCTTGTAACCTAAATCCCAGAGCTAGGGGAGCTGGAGCTGGAGGTGTTAGAGAAGCTACTACACACTAACCCATCCTTTGGTCTTTACACACATTGCCTTTTGAGAAACCTGTTATTGCTGAGGAATCTACATTTCAAAGTCACCTACTGTTTTATCCTCATGTCACTACCTTTTGCTACGGTAACATTAAGCTTTACCCACCAATTATGCTTACAATTTCTTCACATACAAAAAAAGAAGCAATGGGATGAGCATAAGGCTTACTTAGGTTTTGCCCTAATTCTGTCTCCATTTAATTTTTGTTTAGCTCTGAGCAAGTCACTTTCGCTAATTCATTGCAAGTTGCTTGACCTGTAAAACAAAGGCTCTCTCTACCTGCCTCTCTGAGTGCTGCGATGGGCCTATGAAAGTGCTTTGTAAAAGGAGCCATGCCGAGGGATTCCACCACCACTCCTCTGGGCAGGTGCAGAGGCAGTGTTCCCCTCAGCTGGTGTGTGCCCTGGGCTCAGGTTGATGGGAGTTTGACAGCTGGGGGTGGGCTTTTCCCTTTGCAACTTGCTCCCCTCAACCCAGCAACTTAAAAGTGACGGCATTGGAAACAACTATGACCACTTCGAGGCCCACATTCTTCTTGATTTCTGTTTTCCGAACATCTTTGCATTTTGTGTGTGTTTTTACCTCCCATTGGTAGATTGTAGATCTTTGGGTTAGGATCTGTTTATTTCTTTGCATATCTGCCACCATCTCTCTACTCATGATTAGCAAATGTCTTGGCATGAAGTGACTTTTGAGTAATTTCTTGGCTTCATAAAATAAAATAAAACAAACTTGTAAAAATGTAGTATATCTAAAAACCCACTTTCCCCAAACTTGGACAAATCTAACCAAATGTAGGTTTGGTTATTTTAATAATTCAGAGGTTTTGGAAGAAAATAGAATTTAAGTTAATCTTTTGATAATGATTCAGAAAGCATTTCTAAACTATCCTCTAGTATATTCTGAATAATAACTCCTATGTAATAGAAATAAACACAATTAAATAAATCACTAAAATTAAAAGACATAACTGGATAAAAGATTACATAATGAACAATTTTCTGGGTTCTAGCTAATTGATCCAAACTTAGAGCAAGCATTTTCAGGAGCACTGTTATGTCAGTATTAAAAAAAAAAGTTAGAATTGTGCTGGAATTGATCATGTTGACGAGACTTATCTACTTTTACTTAAAAGGAAGAAGGTATATGTATTACAGAGAAATGCAACAAATATGAGTTCACAAAGCCACAGAAGGATTTGGGTAGGATCTCAGAATATTTACAACAATTTTTTTTTAACATAAAGTATATTTTTAAACAATAAAAGCCTTTTTTAAAAATAAAATTTAAAACTTTCAGCTTTTCCTGTATATACATGATTGGATTACTGTTAATATATCAAAGTATTATTTCTCTTTTAATTTTGTGGTTGTGGTAGACTGTGAACTATGGCCATGAATTCCTCCTGTCCTTATGGCACACTCATTTACAATGTGACACCCCTGCTCAGCTCACCAAAAGGTGAAGCGTCTTTTCTACCTAACCTCCCTTAAATCTGGGCAGGCTTTGCAACTTGCTTTGACTAATAGAATGAGCCGGAAGTGATGCTGTGAAAAATTTGAGATTAGACCTCAAAAAAGTCTCATACCTCCTGTTTTGCAGTTTGTTTGTTTTGCTTTGTTTTGTTAATCCAAAGACATTTTTCCATTGATTTTTTAGAGAGAATGGAAGGGAGGAGGACAGACGCACAGAGAGAAATATCAATGTGAGAGAGATGAATCGATTGGTTGCCACACTCATGCGGTTTGGATAGAGCCTACAATCAAGGTACCTGCCCTTGACCTAGGAATCGAACCCTGGACCTTTCAGTCTGCAGACCGAAATTCTATCCACTCACCCAAACTGGATAGGGCCTGTTTTGCTCGTTTAGAACTCTAAAAGCAACATGGTCTGAAGAAGGGTGGAATGATGGACAACATGGAGGGAAAGGTTGAGCCTCATAGCTATCCTAGCCATCTCATCTAAGGCCTCAGACCTGTCAAGGCTCAGGCCTGGAATCTTCTTACACTTAAAATCAATAGAAAACAACATTGAAAGTTGGCATTAGAAATAGAGTGGCATGTATGAATTTCTTAGTACTAATATTTTCACTGTCATAAAAACCCATTACAATTTTAATATAAAAACATAGAATATCTGTATCAACTTTATCAAGTGTACTATACATATTTATGCATACTTCTATCATTGTCATGGCCAAAATTTTCTCAAGATTGCATGTCCAATTTAAACTCCGCTTCATATACTATATACACATTTTTATTCCCCCATGGAAAGAATAGCTTCATGACCTCTCATCTCAAATTCTATTGCTTAAATGTTACTTGTAAGCAAGGCTTTCATTAGGTATTAAATGAATACTACAATGGTATGGCTGCAATTATTTGCCCATAATTTATATATTTCATTTTCTGCTTCTGTATTATACTATTAACTTCATATTTATGACTGATCTACCAGTCCCATTAGGGCAACTTGCATATGCTTCATCAAACATTTTGACTATTAATACATCAGTTTTTAGTTGAGAGATACTTTATTTGTTTGTTGATTTATTTATTTTAAAATATATTTTTATTGATTTTAGAGAGGAAGGGAGAGGAAGTAGGAGATATTTTAAAATCCATATCTTTGTGGTAGAAGCTGTCATATTAAACCCAAAGAAAACTTTTTGAATATACTGCAATAAAGTTTCCTTTAAAATATATGTTTATATCCTCCAGTTTATATTGCATACCCTAATAATAACTTGCTAGAGCAATCACAAGCTTGCAGTAAAAGAACGAATAGAGTCTATGTTAAAACATTGCTGAGATCATTTCTAATATTAATTTTATTGTGAAGCTTTTGCTCTTTTAGCATTCAGATTCTTTTAAATGCAAGGTACAGAAGCAGCAGCTAAAACACTTTTTTAACTATACACACACATATGCAGTGTCATCCATACTTTCTCTGTGTTCTTGTGAGTCTATTTCGGTTTATATAGTTTCCTTTTCCCATTTTTATCCAGAAAAGACATTGGCATATGTGATGATAAATAAGAATTTCAAAAGCATATCCCTTTTGCACTGTAGTGACTCGTTAGATCTATGGAATACTCAAACATTTGCTTCTTACCACAATATATGTTGCCTTTCCTTTCCTTTGCTTTTTGCATCTGTAAGATGCCAAGTTCATTTAGCTATGTCTTTCTGTTTTTCACACCCCAAGAATTCATGATGAGTCAGTATAGCACAACTGAGATACATGGAAGTTCTGCTGCAAAAAGAGCATTTCCCAGGAAACAGCTTTGCATTTGTAGCTGCTGCCAAGACAAGGTAAGCAGTCAGACTATTGCAGAGCAACAGGGGTGCCATTGGCAAACCATCCCTTCTTCTTCCCAATGCTCCTGCACTGATCCAGCTACTAAAAGACCACGGAATGTAGACAACTACTGCACTATCACATAGGTATCATTTGAAAGAGCCGCTGGTAATGATGATTCAATTCCTAACCCCTCACCTCTGAATATTAATACCTGGAAGGAAAGTTAGGGAAAAAATTAAGAAATAGCACACATCTGAATTTAGTCACTTCCCTGAAAAAGAAAGAAAAATGAATAAATATATTTTTATGGTATCTTTTCCCAATAGGTAATCTCTCTTTGACATTGATCCTGGTGGTAGTTTCATTATAATATGTAATGCAGAAGGCATTAGTTAAGTGATAAAACCCAAGATGGGCACTATATGTAGCTTTTGATATTACTATTTTATTAGATAGGACTAGAGGCCTGGTGCATAGTTCTGGAGCCCTCAGGGGATGTCCGACTGACAGTTTAGTGGAGTGCATCTCTGGTCATTCTGCTGTTTGATCAATTTGCATATTACCCTTTTATTATATAAGATAGTAAGAATTCAATACTTATTTTACTTTATTTTTTTAAATAATCATTTATTTTTAAAAATCAGTAACCTTTTGTCATTTCTAACTCTTCCTATTTAAGAATTCCACCATCCCTAAAGCAATTCTTTCCGCAGAAATATACAGCTACATATATCTTGTGGAAGACATAAAAAGTAATACAGAAACCGTCCATGACATGAAAGTCAATAGCCAGTCTGCACAGTGGTGTAGCTAAGTAAACCACATGCGGCTGCTGCTAAGTGGCTAAGTGGCTAAACATCTCTCAGTGAGTTGTCACGTGACTTAGGTCTCATAGTTTTGTCATGTCACTATGCCAACAATGGGTTCATGAAGGTATCCTGACTGTCACACAAAAATCTATAAAATATTTTTTACCAATTAAAATTTGTGGTTGGAACATCTTTTCATATTTTTGAAGAAGTGAACAACTTTCATTTTCATTATTAAAATTTAAAGCCTTATTGTTAATAGTTTATTTTCTACTCCAGTAAGAATCAGCACCCCTGTTATTCCTGTTAGTTCTACTTTCTCTTCCTATCACAGATTAACTCATAGTTCCAGTGCCAGCTAATAACTTTCTGAGAAACTTATTTAAAGACTTATGAATGTATGAATGTTCAGGCTATGGTAAAAATACCATGTAGAATCAATGGATTTCAGTCCACTTTGACTTTCTGTCTATTATACTGGAGAGAGAAAGAGAGAGAGAGAGAGAGAGAGAGGGGGGGGGAGGGAGGGAGGAAGGGAGGGAGGGAGGGAGGGAGGGAGGGAGGGAGGGAGAGAGAGAGAGAGAGAGAGAGAGAGAGAGAGAGAGAGAGAGAGAGAGAGAGAGAGAGATCCTTTTCCACTTAGCAAAACACTGACAAAGATGTTGAGAATAGTTTCTGAGGTTCATGGGGTGATTCAATTCTCTCACAACTACAAAGGTTACTTAATTCAGAGTTGTGCTGAGTTTCCAGATCTATTCCTAGTCTCTTGATAAACAAAGGTTTTACCCACAACCTGCAATCAGCACTGAAGTTATATTAAGATGAGGAGACAGATGCATTTGTAAGTGCACTGGCTATGAAAGAGATGGGAACTATCAGAGGCAAGGAAGACATCATTAGGATCAGAGTCCAGCCTAGTAAATAGGGTCCCAGACATGTGTGAGGGACAATGGGAAAACAGATACTTGTTTATCAGGTCTTCTCTATGAGTCACCTTCCAAAATCTGAAATGCTGTGCGAGGATGAGTACTTGGCTAAGGGAAAAAAAGTCTGGCTTAGAAATTTAATGGCAGAAACAGGTGCCAAGGAATTGGCTGGTATAGCTCAGTGGCAACTGATTGATATTTCTCATAAATGTTCCTATCTCTCTTTCCTTCTTCCTTCCTCTCTCTAAAATCAATTATATATATCAATATATATATGATAACATATATATATTGGGTCGGCTACTAAGTAATTGCGGATTTTTTAAAGAAAATCAAAGACAATTTTTTCATGGAACTAAATAACTTTATTCTGTAATGTATTGCCCATTTTGATCAATGACCTTTTGCCATCTTTCAGGCAGCATCATAATCCCACGTTCAAAAAACTTCTGATTTTTATTAGCAAAAAACTGAATCAGGTACGATTTGACATCATCATCATTATTGAAATTTTTACCATTCAAGGAGTTTTGTAAAGATCGAAACAAAAAGTAATCAGATGGTGCAAGGTCAGGACTATATGGTGGATGTGGCAAAACATCCCAACCAAGCTCCATTAATTTTTGCCGAGTGACCAAAGATGTGTGTGGCCTTGCATTGTCATGATGGAATACAACACCTTTTCGATTTGTCAATTCGGGCCGCTTTTCTTCAACTGCGTTGTTTAATTTCGTTAGCTGTTCAATGTAGACATCAGAATTGATTGTTCGGTTGGGTGGTAAGAGTTCAAAGTAGACAATTCCTTTGTAATCCCACCAAACTGATAACAAAACCTTCTTTTGATGAATATCAGCTTTTGATGTTGTTTGAGTTGGTTCACCTGGCCTGCTCCACGATCTTTTCCGCTTGATATTGTTGTAAACAACCCATTTTTCATCGCCAGTTACCAGTCGTTTTAAAAATGGATCATTTTCATTACGTTTCTTTAGCAAATCGCAGCTGCTAATGCGTTGCGTTAACTGTGATTCTTTCAGTTCGTGAGGAACCCATGTATCGAGTTTTTGAACATAGCCAAGTTGTTTTAAGTGATTTTCAATGCATGTATGTGATACATGAAGCTTCTCTGCAATCTCACGTGTTGTACTGTGACAGTCCGAATTGATTATTGCTTTGATTAGGGCGTCATCAACTTCAACTGGACGACCAGAGCGTTTTTCATCTTTGAGTGAAAAATCACCAGAACGAAATTTGGCAAACCAATTTTAACACTGCCGTTCTTTTAAGGCTTCGTCACCATAAACAGCACATAACTTTTTATGAGCTTGCGATGCGTTTTTCCCTTTGCGGAAATAAAAAAGCAAAATATGACGAAAATGTTCCTTTTGATTTTCCATTTTTCAACGAACGCCAAACGAAAACTACAAAACAGATCAAAAAACTTTTTTTTACTGATTAACAGCTGAATAGCCAACTATCAAATAACAAAATGTGTTTTACATTTGTACTACGTCTGCAAACCTAAAAATTCAACTGAAGCCATATATGTGTGAAACCCGCAATTACTTCGTTGCCGACCCAATATATATATATATATATATATATATATATATATATATATATATATATATATATATATATATATAAAATTGATTTTTTACAGAGAAGAAGAAAGAGGGATAGAGAGTTAGAAACATAAATCAGCTACCCCCTGCACACCCTCCACTGAGGATGTGCCTGCAATCAAGGTACATGCCCTTGAGCAGAATCAAACCTGGGACCTTTCAATCCACATTTATCTGTGTTATTATAATGATGTTAAGCTATATATACATATACTTTTATAAAATGTATATATAGAGTTTTTACTTAATGACTCCTATTTATGGATTGTAATGGCAAAGATTTGCCTTGACAATTTATTATCTTCTGTTGAGCTGGCCAAGTCTACAAATATAAAACCTTTTTCCTTCTTGATATCAAAGTATTGATGCATGTTTGACATCTCACAGCTAATTCCATATTAAAAGCATATCACAACACTTTATAAATTAAATAAGAGTACATTATATTTTCTAGAAACATTCCAATTTTTATACAGATAACTTAACTTACTAATAGTCAACCACTTGTTACATTTAAAGGAGCAATATTATTAACAACCCTAAAATGAGCTAAATAGTAAATATTTTAGGTTGTGTTGGTCTTATGATATCTCTATCCCTGCATAATTCTTTTTTTAAAACTCTTAAAATATAAAAATCATTCTTACTTCAAGGGTCATATAAAAGATAGGTTGGAGGCTGAATTTGGCCCATGGACCTTAATTTGCTGACTCTTGTCATAAGTAATAGAAAAGATATTTAAGAAATTTCTTTGTTTCAACCAAAAAGCTTCCCTTTTCTCCTCAGCATAATGGGGATTATAATGTAGGCAGACAGAATTGACAAGTGTTCTGTATTTTGGAGGAGAAGGCTCACTTTGGGAGTAAGAGTGTTAAACATTCCTAATTGCCTACGGTAGGCCAGTGCATCTTAGTCTAGTCTAGTTCAATCTTTGAAAAAACTGTGATCCAATTTAACATTGATAGCAAAGATTTTTGTTTGTTTGTTTCCAGGAAAGGCACTCTACAGAATTCTGAAATGCCATCTTTAATGTTGTTATTTGGCTATTTAAGTTGGAGGAAGTAGGATTGGAATAAGAAGCTGGATTGCCACTTCTCATCTGTGAGAATATGATTTTCCACCTCTTATTTCTGTCTTTCAGGCCAAATCTTTAGTCTTGATAACTAATACCAACGATATTAAGACAGTGCATAGTTGACATTTTTAATTTGCAGAGTTCTCATTTCTAAAATAAAAATGAAGATGTTTTCTCTACATTTAAAAATACATATTTTATTGCCTTTTTACAGAGAGGAAGGGAGAGGGAAAGAGAGTGGGAGAGAAACATCAATCAGCTGCCTCCTGCACAACCCCTACTGGAGATGTGCCTGCAACCAAGGTAATGCCCTCGGCCGAAATTGAACCTGGGACCCTTGAGTCCACAGGTCCATGCTCTATCCACTGAGCCAAACTTGTTAGGGCACTACATTTTTTGTTTTGTTTTTAATAATACTTGTTAAAGATTCAATCTTATAACTAAGGATAATTGAATCAAATTAACTTCAAAACAGACAAATGTATAAATTTATTGACTCAATATATCCATGGACAATTATTCAGATATTGCACACTTTCATTCAAATGTTACATATGCTCATTCTAGTATTATTTTCCCTGTCTTGCACTTGGCTGGCTAACCTTACATATGAAGGATGAAGGGAGAACTATGGCCTTAGTACTGTAACATCATTTTGAGCAGGAAGTCCTGTCTCCTGTGATCTTTTGGGACCAGGTCTTCTCACCCGGTGGCAGTTTTCTTTGGTTGTATGGCATACGTTTAGTTCATCACATTCCGAATTAGTCTTGGGATTTGGTGAAGATCTTATGAATTTGGGGTAAGAAAGGGCACACACGTATCACTGTCTTTCAGAAGAACATTATGTTGTATCTCACAGACATGCTAGTTTATAACCAGTGAATATATTCCTCTTGGAACCACAAGCTTTGTGACCTGCTTTAGCCACTTTTGATCTGTTCAATCTCAATCTCTCTCTCTCTCTCTCTCTCTCTCTCTCTCTCTCTCTCTCTCTCTCTCTCTCTCTCCTCCCTCCTTCCCTCCCTCCCTCCCTCCCTCCCTCCCTCCCTCCCTCCCTCCCTCCCTCTCTCTTCTTTGTTTATAAGCTGAGAATATAACAACAGAGGTGGAATCTTAGTGACGTTTTATAGCATATGAGAAAGAGTCCTTTACTTATACAAAGATACATCTGAAGATTGTTAAATGTGAAAATAAGCTATAGATATCCAAGTGCATAAATAGTCTTTAAAACTGCTAAAGCTGTTTCAGTGTTACATATGGCAAAAAATCCTTCTAGATATTGAAGAACTGCAACATTTAAAAATCACAGTGGCATCTATAGTCAGCACATAGGCTAAAATTTGATGTGCATTTAAACATATGTAAAGGCTCCTTTACTGAATGGGTTGGACAATTTTTTAAAGGAGTGTTACTGCACACTGAAAAGCACTGTGTGGTCATCACTTCAGTAGTTATATTATCAAAGGTGCTGTTACATTAAATGTGTCAAATGAGACAATTACTAGGATTAGGTTAAAAGTTCTAGCTTGCCCTTAGCCTGTTTGGCTCAGTGGATAGAGCATTGGCGTGCAGGCTGACAAGTCCCAAGTTCAACCCCAATCAAGGGCATGTACCTCAATTGCAGGCTCCTCCCTAGCATGGGCCCTGGTTGGGGCTCTTGCAAGAGGCAACCAATGAATGTATTTCTCTCACACAGATGTTTCTCTCAGACTTTGCCTTTCTCTTCCACTCTCCCTAACAATTAATGGAAAAATAAGTCCTAGCTAGCTTTAAAGGTTCATGGGTAATATAGAAGTTTCTATAGCAGTTTTTCTTTCTTTCCACACTAGATATTGTGTGATACCAGCATTACTAAGAAATGTCACATATCCTTAGTAATGTCCTATGTCAAACCATATTAAATGGTTTATAAACAAGCTTTGAGATAATTTTATAATTTCTCAATATCTAATGCAATAGCTTTGTATTCTCTTTTAGGAAAGGTTATGTGACTCAAACTATTCTCATAAATTAGCATTTCTTTGAGGAGAGAAATTAAATTTCACATAAATTCTATTCCCTTACAAGATCACAGAATCTTAGGTGCTTCTTACTGTTGGAGCCAAGAAAAGCTGTTAGTTAATAGCCTGGATTAACATTATCTCCAAAAAACAATTCTCCAAAATTAAATCAGAGTTTACAACATTCCAGATCTTTTTATTTATGGCCTAAAACCCTTTCAATGTTAAGCTATTTCTCTTCACTTCTTCTTTTTGGACACTGACCAGCTTTACACTATCAACACTTCTAAATCCATTTTATTAACACTTTTTAATTTTTTCTTCTTTCCTTGTAGTTATTTCCATCCTAGGTCTCTGGTTCTTTTCCATGGTTTCCAAGACTTTTATTTATATGCCTCATAAATTAATTTTAAAATGTTACTTAGTGATTAATCTACATTTTCATTAACTAAATTACAAACTATATTTAATCAAATATTTGATTATACATTTTATGAAGTACAGATTACTTGACTTCTTTTAGTTGTACTATCCAGAATTACATTTTCTAATCCAAAGACAGTCTACAACTCACTAGGGTTAACAATTCATCCTTTTCAAATTTAACTGAGGTCTCTTTAGCAAGCATGTTGCTTCACAGTTGATTCTAGGGAACTCAATTTTATTTGCTTGCAATCATTTTTCAAACTGTCAAGGTCAGTTTTAATTCTTAGTCTGTCTTCCTAGGTGTCCACCTATCCTGATGATGTGATGTACTCGACAAATTTAATGACTGCTCTCTCCAGCTCGTAATCAATCACATACAGAGATGTTAAATGCACCCAGGACTTTTCTCTGCAGAACATGACCCTTTAGAGGCTTGGGGCAATGGTTCTACATTGTGTTATTTTTAAATTCTCATGATTGCCTTGTACTCTGCACACTGGGTATCAGAAAGAAGATAAATAGATATCTCACTGAGTTAAATGAGACCAAGCAGACACAGGAAGGTGATCTCCCTGGGTGGCATCTCCCCTAGGGGCACTTTACGAATAATGGGACTCTGCCCTGTCATTATTTCACTGAGGAACCAGGTAATTTGAGGGTGAAAGATGTTGCCTCTGAAGATTTACCATCCGTTTGATCTCAAGACAAGCAGCATGTAGCCCAGTATTTAGGGAAATTGTGTTTTGTCCATATGAAAAGAATCAGTTACAGTGACCACTCCCTGAATACTCTATTACTGTTGTGGAGAGTAGACATGGTAAAGAAGTGAGTCTTTCAAATTTTCAGCTCAGAACCAAAGAGCTCTGTGTATATGTTTTGGATCAGAAACTTTAAAAATGAAACAAAGGATATTAGAGTTTTACTTCTTGTATGGACCAATAGAGAAAAGCTCCATTTCAGTATGACAGGCTGGATTTCTCAGTCCACCTGTGAATGAGTTCTGGGTCTCTGTGAAATGGAAATCTGGACTAGAACAGATGGGCGTGGCAGGTTGTTTTCACCAATTGATTGGAACTGGCTGTTGTAAGTGCGCTCCTAAAATCAGCTATGACAGTACATCTCTTATTGTTGATTCTTTGTTTCATAGGAAAGAACATTCCATGGAGTAATGATGTTTCCCAGGAGGAGATAAAAAAGGGAAGGGACATCATGTATGCCATTTATTATCCCTTTATCTAGTTGATTTTAAAAGTCTACTTTTGGGACTCGTATACATGCATATAATTACAACAAATGGACACAAAACTCTGGGGAGGGAGGGTATGTATGGAAGGGGGGGATGTTAAAATATGTACACAGATAATAATTTAATTTAAAAAAAGGTAAAAAAAATAAAAAAAGTCTACTTTTGATCTAAGATTCAATGAAAACATAACCAAAGGAAAGAAAAGAAGAGGTAACGCAGAGTTCACCTCAATATTCCTGAGAGAATAACACCTCTTTGGAATCCTGCTCCACTAGCTAGTTGGTGTAGAGAGCCTGTGCTCAGTATGATCCAGTAAAAGTTTGTGACCTGTGGTGTCCAGTGGTTTTCAGGTAATAGAGGAAATGGTATCAGTTGACTAGAGGTCCCTGCATTTAAGTTGAAGGGACCTCTAGGTTGTGGGCATCAGCTCTAAGTTCGTTCACCAGCCATCACTTGTTCTGACTTTCCAATTAAAAACAAAAACAAAATACCTCTTGTTCTTTCTTTGTGTGTGTGTGTGTGTTTTTTTTTTTTTTTTTTTTTTTTTTGTTTTTTTTTTAAATATTTCTCAAGCTAAACTTCTAAATCATGGAAAAAGTAATTTTAATGATCTTGCCATTATTTAATTTGTTCTTAAATGTCACATTCACTAATAAAGTGTATAATTAATCTTTTTAACTTTTTGTTTAGACCATCAATGGTAAATTTTATTCTAACTTGTCTTTTTGAAGGTTAATAATTCATCCAATTATCTGTCATAGCTGATCAAATTTAATGATTTTGGAAGACTTTTTCTTATCAAGTTATGTTGGATATTGTAAACACTTGGCTGTGTGGATGCCCCCTTTCATGGGTTCAACATAGACTGTATTTTATTTTTCCAAATAACCTTTCACAACATGCTCCTCTTTAACTTTTATAAGAAATGAACACTGTAGCATCCTTAAATTCATGTTCTTTGAAAAACAGATTAATGTCCAATTTAAGCAGAAAAATTAAAAGACTTTAGTGAGGAGTTTAAAAAAGAACAACAGGACTTTATTCCAAAATATTCTAAACCAGATATGAAGAAATTAAGTGCTCCCGAGTCTGACTGGGTAAGGAAATAAAACTACAAGTGTTTACTTGGATATGAGGGTCCTTGCAGAGGAAGACACTGGGTGAAAGCCAGGGAGGGCACATATGGGAGAATCTATTACAATAGTTTGAAATAAAATGCATTACTTAAATTCATTTAAAGTATGTTTTTATTAATTTCAGAGAGAGGAAGGGAGAGAAATAGAAGACTCAATGATGAGAATTATCCATACTTAGGTTGCCTCTTGCACGCCCCCTACTGTGGATCAAACCCATGACTCGGACATGGGCCTGACTGGGAATCAAACCAGGAACTCCTGGTTCATGGGTTGATGCTCAAGATGGACTGTGTTCTCATTTTATTTTTTTCTCTACTTCCAAGTGGATAAGGAACAAAGTCCAGTAAGTTTGACTAATGATAGTAAGAAGGAGGTCTAGAAAGAAAATTTCAACGTGAGTCTCCTGAGCAATATTCAAACCCTGGGAGGCCATTAGGTAGAAAGGGTAAAGTCTCAGGGCCAAGCAGAGGCAGGGTAGCTTGTGGGAAAACACCACAACTATATTTGAAAGTCACCAAGCTAGCAGGCATGAGGAAGGTGCTAAATCGCAAGCCTTCCCCATGTCCTGCAAAACCCTAAGTGGCCTGGCTTACCTTTGGAACCTTCTTTCTGCTCTTGTCTCTCACTGAAGTCAGCCTCTTCAAGCATATCTTTACCATTGCAGACTTCACATTGCTACATTCCCTCAGCCTATATATTAATACAATATACCCACGATATTCAGGTCTCTGCTCAAATTTCATTTTTTAGAAAGATCCTTCATAACCACATTACTTAAAATTGTTAGTTATCACATTACTCTGAATTGTTTTTTCTTTATAACTCATCACGATGTCATATTAAATTATTGTTTTAGTCAATGAATGAATGAATGAAAGAATGAATGAATAAAGAGGCCAGAAAAAGGGGACATAAACAATGAAAATAAAAGCTGAGAATATCAAAACCCAATGAAATGTCATAAAGTGACAGAGGTTAAGTCAGTTTTTCAGAATGAAGACATTGAATGGTGAAGAGAAGAAGCTGGGGTTCTCTTTTGGTAGCATTCCCCGTAGAAGGGCATTGGGAGCAATTTGGAACCACAGCAGGGACACACAGAGTCGGACTAGTGCACCCTCACACTCAGAAGTTATTATGAGAAACAGACAGGTAGAGTTTAGGAGTTTGAGATTAGTTTGATGTTAACTCTGTGATTTGTAAGGGGTAGAGTATTATTATTTTTTATTACTCTGAATTCTAGGGCTCAAGAATACAAATAAAGTAGATTATGGAAATTAGCAGTATGAAATGTATACCGAATTATAATTTGACTGTACTATGCATTTGGGATACACAGGTTGCAAGAAAATAAATTATGACCTAGTAAAGAGAACATGGTGGTTTTTATTATTTATTTTAAAATCTGTTCTTTGTGGGGACTTTGATAGGTCTCCCAAATTCTCATTTTGTTCTCAGATTTGTTGTATTTATAAAATATTAAATACTGCATTTTTATTATTTATATGGCCAAGTCTTTCTATTGTATTTTCAAATAATTAATGAAAAATGCAAAAAGTGGTTGTAAAACACTCTCACTATATTCAAGAGAGATAATAAAGTCACAGAGTTGTGATATCTACAGATATTTTTATACACTTTCATTTAAGGAACAAGTAAACTATACGCCTTCTGAAAATGTTTATCTCTGCCAAATTACTTCCCTGCTACTCTCTCAGGGGTCTTCAAACTACGGCCCACGGGCCACATGTGGCCCGCAGAGGAGTCTGATCCGGCCCGCCAAGTTTTTTGGGCAGTGAGCGCAGCCGAGGCGTTACAGTAGGAATTAGTAGTTCATATAGTCCAGCCCTCCAGCTCTCTGAGGGACCGTGATCTGGCCCCCACTTTAAAAAGTTTGAGGACCCCTGCATGTGTTATATGCTTTAACCTTGTCCTCATTCTGGTTTTCTAGAATGTAAAGATTTAGTCTAGAATTCATAAGCTAACTCATCATCTATTAATACTCTATTCTAGTACTGGGCTTAAAATATATGAAAGGTGTTTGCAGAATTGCTTGCATTTCTCACAGATGGTAGTCAAATACTAACTGTTAAAATAAAAACTTTAAAAATAAAATCTCAACCCATATGTACTGTCATTTAAATTATTAAGGAAGCTCGACCTTTTGATTCTTCTCTCATTGACATGAAACTATATGTGTGGCGAATACATCCAAAAAGGATAATTTACTGATTTAGCTAAAGAAAGTTCAATTTTACACTAGGGATTCCTTTTCAATTTGATTGCTTAGAAGAAAACACACGTTTTCCCTAATAGAGGCTGTTGACCACAATTTTTGTTTTAGGAATTAATTAAATGTATATATATTGCTTATACATGGTCATGATTGATGAACAAAAAAGATAAAAAAGGAGTAGATATAAACATTGTAATAAATATATTCTTTGGTTCAGTAATGGATTGTCCAAATTAAAAAAAATGTATTTTTTTTCTGTGGGAGTCTGGGCATTGATTTATAGACTATTACCATTGTACTTAATTGATTTTACTCGGTCTTATGAATTCAATGACCCTTGCAGTGGTAAGGATTCCCAAATTTATTTAAGCCCAGGCTTCACTCTCAGCTTCCTCCTGCACATCAGATTGCCTATTCCACACATGCTTCGTAAATTATATGTCCAAAGCTGAACTGTTTTCCACTCCAAATCACTTTCTTTCTTTTAAAATATATTTTTATTGATTTCAGAGAGGAAGGAGAGGAAGAGAGAGATAGAAACATCAATAAAGAGAGAGAATCACTGATTGGCTGCTTCCTACCTGCCCCCTACTAGGGATCCAGATCACAACCTGGGCATGTGCCCTTGAGCAGAATGGAACATGGGACCCTTCAGTCCGCAGGCCAAAGCTCTATCTACTTAGCCAAATCAGCTAGGGCACTTGCTGTTTTCTTTCTTTTTTCTTTTTTAATTTCCTATTTTTTTCTGAAAAAGTTTGCTAGCTGGCCAGTGATGAGCATTTCTGTACATCACCTTTGCCTTACCTCAAATATTTTAGACTTTTATTTTTTAGTGTTTTATAAAAATATTTTTTATTGATTTCAGAGAGAAAGGAAAAGGGAGAGAGAATATAAATATCAATGATGAAAGTGAATAATCGATTGGCTGCCTCCTACATGTCCCTGACTAGGGATCAAGCCCACAACCTGGGCATGTGCCCTTGATCTGAATTAAACCCAGTACCCTTCAGTCCACAGGTGGACACTCTCTACTGAGCCAAACCAACTACAGCCTTTTAGAACTCTTATGCTTTCTATAAAACTTTCATATCTATTCCATGCACCTTTTTTTTACTATTAGTTAAGATTTTGTTGCTTTAGAAAAAAGAAAAACAACCATCTTATCTGGGAAGCAAGAATAAGAAAGAAAATTCTCACTCTAATCTTTTATATCAAAAACCGGGTTTTAGGGGTAGTATATCAGAATTGAGTACAATGAACAGCTAATAATATTGTGTTCAAAATAGTAGTATTAGTCCTAAAATATGGACTTATTAAAAGTGTTTTTATAAGCTACCACAGAAGTGCCTAATCAATTCTCTTTGTTCCACCAGAAAATAGAAAAGTATTTAATGTTATATGAAACTCAAAGAGAATTGCAAAGAGGAAGTGCTATAAAGAGCTTCATTTTTTGGAGAGATTGAAAGTGTGTAAACATGCCAATCTATCCTCATCCTTCCTGGCTGAAATGAGTGAAGTTAACACACATTTTCCATGTACCTAAATTAGTACTAGATTTCTTGGTCTGAGTATGGAAAGGAAACTAAACCAGCCTTAATTACTGTCACAGACTACTTGATAGGCTAGAGTTCACCTGCATGATGGCAGATTAATTTAGTTTTTCAATGTAGTATCTATGACAAAATAAATCATTTCTGAGAATTGTTAAATCTGATTAGGATTCCTGTTTTAGCAGCTATCAAACTTATAATTTTATAATGATTTAGTGGTCAGTAGTAAATAAAGAGTTACAACTAGAAATCTTTGGGAAAGGAATGCCAAATGCATTTTTATTTTTCAAATCTGTAGGAAAAGTAAAACTGTTACAGATTGGATTACCAGCTGGGACCATGATTTTTTTTTTTTGTGGACATAGAAAAGTTTTTAATGTCAATGAAAGTGAAAATAAAACAAAGTGGGGTTTACTGAAGATGTTTTCTGGGTGGAGACTTTCATTTGCATTCAGGGATGATTAATAGAAACTAAATTTCTTCTTGACATAGTTTTACCCATAATGCATATAGAAAAATCCACATGGGGTGGGATCAAAACTGAAATGCAAATTTTATTTTAATTAGATCAGGACCCTTACTAGGTCACAATGAGGTCATGCCTTTTTCCTCTGAGCTTGCTCCAAGAACCAGTGGGCACCTACCTGCAGGTGGCAGTCTGCTGGGCTGCCCATAGAGAGGCAGTGTGAAGGCAGTGTTGGTCGGACTCCTCTGCAGATCCCCAGAGAGGCCCCACACCAGTTGCTCAGGCCTAACTTCATGCCTAACAAAACTTCCACTCTTTTGAAAGAATTTCCTTGTGGTTTCTAGATGCCTAGAAGGTGATAGATGTGAGCTCTAACATTCTGCTTTAATATAAATTCTGCAACTGGTATAATTTCCTTGATGGAAAATATTCTAAATGTAAGAAGACATCCCGGTTGCTAAAGTTTCAATATTAGCTTTGGCCCTTTCCCTTTGAAAGCCTGTACCAGCCCTGCTACAGAGCTTGATAATTTGCTTTTCTTGGTATTAAAACAGATCCTGGGCCTTGGTCTGATAGTTTGTTAGAGCATCATCCTGACATGCAAGGTTTGGGTTTGATCCCCAGTCAGGGTGCATATATGAGTCAACAATGAGACATAACCAGTTTGGCTCAGTGGGTAGAGCATCAGCCTGCGGACTCAAATCAATCCCAGGTTCCATTCTGGTCAAGGGCATGTACATTGGTTTCAGGCACATCTCCGTTGGGGTTTGTGCAGGAGGCAGCTGATCAATGTTTTTCTCTCATTGATGTTTCTAACTCTATTCCTCTCACTTCTCTGTAAAAAATCAATAAAATATATCTTAAAAAAAGCCAACAATGACTGTATAAATGAGTGGGGAGAAATTGATGTTTCTCTCTCTTTCAAAAACTCAATTAAAAATTAATGACTTGACAAAGTAAGAAATAAAAATTCCACAACTTTTCCAAATAAAAAATCTGGGATTCAATTTATAGCTTAAATACAACTAGGACTCAGGATAATTTTTATTTGTAAATTAAGTAGACATAATGCATATCTTCTTAGTAAATTCCATGCACAGTGATATATATATATATATATATATATATATATATATATATATATATATATATATATATATATTTCTATTGATTTCAGAGAGGGAGAGAAGGGGAGAAAGACAGAAACATCACTGATGAGAGTGAATCATTGGTAGGCTGCCTCCTGCATGCCCCACACTGAGGATCAAGCCCTCAACCCAGACACAGGGCCTGATCAGGAATTCAACCATGACCTTCTGGTTCCTGGGTTGAGGCTTAACCATTGAGCAACACCAGCCATGCTTGTGTGTTTGTTCTTTTCTTTATACTTGTGGTAGAAAGATTAACATTCTACTCAGGAGAGATTTTATAAGCAATGGCTGACTAGATAGCAGAAGACCCCTTCATGTATAAATAAATTTCACTCACTATCTTTAAATTCCAATATTAAAGATGTACTTCTCAGGCCCATGAATTTTTTTCTCCAGATCTTTTTGGGCTGCTGCTAGGTAATAGGTTTGAGGTTGTGGCATGGGATATGTGATCCAGAAGAAAGGGCATAAAGTGAAAGAAAACTGAGACACTGTATAAGTCTTCAGTAAGAACATGATTTAGAAATTCAAAAGTAAATGCCAAGCTTAAAAGAAACCAAAAACTACATTGAGTTAAAAATTATTGGGTTAATTAAAATTGTCATTGAGATAGATGGCATGAAATTAAAGTTGCTTAATTTTTAAATATTCATTTAATTACAAGGTGACATTTACTATTATCTATTTTAAATACTTTTTTCAACTCAGTGTTTTAAATCCTAAGTTCTATATTATTAATAGGGAAGAAAAAGAAATGTAATAGCTGATGTGAACAGTTAATAGAAGCAATTCAAATGGGTTATATATGTAAAAAATGTTCTACCTCACTATTAATCTTATCAAAGTAAATTTGGGCAGATGACCATTTTCTGCCTATCATGGTAACCAAGATAAATGCATAGTGCTGTTGAGGATTTTATACCTAAGAATAAATTAAACAAAAACAAAATCTTCCAGAGAAGAAATGTGGCGAGATAACCTTTAAAGTTCATCCATTTTGATTTAGTAATTCTCTTGGAAATCTACATCATTAAAATAATCAGACCTTTAAACATAAGATGTGACAAAGATAAATATTAAAATATTACTTTTACCCCCGGACAGTGTTGCTCAGTGATAGAATGTCAGCCTGTGCACCTAAGAGATGTTGGGTCTCTGGTTCATTTCCCAGTCAAGTGCACATACTTAGTCTGCATGTTCTTTCAGGTTCATTCTGGGCCCCAGTCTGGGTGCCTTTGAGAAGCAACCAATCATGTGTCTATCACACATCGATGTTCTCTCTCCTTCTCCCTACCTTCCATTCTCTCTAAAAAGCAATGGAAAACATATTCTTGACTGAGAATTAGCAATAGGAAGGTTACCTTCATTAGGAAAAGAGATGAAAACAGCCTCAATATATGGCCATAAGAGAATAACTAAATAAATTATTGTGCATTCATAGTTTGAAGTAGTATAATACTACTAAAACTGGTGTTTTCACGAGTACATATTAACTTGGAATAACAAAGTAAAGGAAACCAAAAAAGGCTGATACAACATGTATATATAAGGATCTCAGTTTTTGAAATACATGCATTGATTAAAAATCAGGCTAGAAATGAATACATATCAAACTATGATGGTGGTTATTTGTAGATAGTGATATTACAAATTGTTTTCTTCATGTTATTATTTACCTATGACCGCATATTCATTTTACAATTTAAAAAACAAATGTTTTTGAAAATTGATGGAAAAATGGCTTGTATATTAACAGAAAGCAAGATTACTGCATATCTGTTAAATTTTGAGAGAGAAAATACATTGGAATAAAGAAAAAAAGTCTTGACTTATTACCTCATTTATATATTGCATAAAATAACATTAATGAAAAATAATGGTAGCTGTGTGAAATTATTCTCTTCATTGACAATATCCTAAAACCCTTAACATATGCTTATTTAAGTCGAGTGAAATTTCTCAATACACTATTATTAATATAAATGATTTCTTGAAAACAGAGTATTTTCAGTTCTCACACCTTTAAATGAAGACACAACATTTCAAAGTACTAGATTTTACCAAAAAAACCCCCACTTTGATCTCTTCCAAATCTAATGAATTCAACCAGCTTAAGGATATGAATATAATTACAATGTTCTGAAAATATAGACTATTCTGGCTTACAAGATTTCTTAATTTACAAAATTTGGCTTATTCCTTTAGCTTTTCTAAACCTAGCAAATATTCCTTATCTGTATTTCTTAATGTCATTCTATTACATTAGGTATCAAATCTATTTAGGATTTGGGGTTGTACTTGGGCTGCGGTGTTTATAAAGGTGTCATATTTTGAAGACAGAATTTAATTTCTGTGTGCTGACCTTATGTGCACATAGTGCACAAAATGAACAAGTCCACTTGCAGGAGCTTGCTTCTGCACTGAGAAGACAGGATTCTGTGTGAGGAACTGATGGCCGGATTAGTTGATGAGGACCTTGCATCCGGCATAATTATGTATCGTTAATCCCCAACAAGATTTGTTTTCAATGGTGTTAAAATTAGTACTATAAGCACAGGATGATTCCAAACTCTGGGCTCTACAACAGGGTACTTGGGATATGAACTGTAGTTGGCTGCATTGCAGTAAGAAGTCATTTCCTCTGATTTTCTGAGTGCATGTAATTTCCTATCCCTCCCAGTGCACACGTGGGGCACTCCGTGGAGCTATCATAATTCTTTTTATTCAGTGACAGAATAAGTAGGAGGTGGCAAATTTCATCCAGTGAATTCTTATTTATATTCTCACTTTAGTCAAATGAAACTTCCTACAGTTCCCTGAAAAGTTCATGCATTCTTCTGCCTCTGCCTCTGGCCACACTGTTAACTGTACCAGGAGTTACTTATCATCATGCCCTCGCACAGTTGATTTCAAGTAATTTCTGTTAATCTCTGATGTTATAAGCATTCTACTTACTTGCTGTTTTCTATGGAAGCTTCTAAAATGCACATTACTGTATGGTTTTGTATTGCTATTTAAATGTTCTGCAGCCAAGCTTGAAAAGGAGGCACCCTTATTCTAACTCTTGTACCTATACAAGAACTATTCCATTTGCTTAGACCATTGTCCCCTCTATCACTGAATTTGATGATGGCTCTACAACACACACACACACACACACACACACACACACACACACACACACTCTTCAAATCTCACCTGAGGCATTGCTTTTTCTAAGAGGATATTTCTAGTTTGCCATATGGGAGGAGATTTGATTCATCCTAAATGAAACCCAAGTTCCATTTACTTTCTCTATTGCAGCCCTTTGGAATTAATTTCTCACTTCGTCATCTATAGGTAAAGCTCCATAAGACTGTCAGTTCCTTTATCATTCATGAATAAATAAATGAATGAATGAATAAGTAAATGAACTCAAAATGCATTTTTGAGTCTGCTATCATTCAACATTTCACACATAATGGATATTCAACATTTATATTATTTTTTATAAGGACTGGGTTGGAATTTTCCTGTACATTGTTGTCTTCACATGAAGTCATAGAACTTGTCTGTAGAAGGGCCCTTAGAGATCACTTAGTCCAACCTTTTCATTTATATATATTTTGGATTTCACTGTGAAGGTATTTTAGGTATTCTGGCCCCAAGGCAAAACAATTTAGTTAAGGGAGAAAGTGCTAAGAGTGCATAAATGAAGTTAAGGCAAACTTTTTGCAGCTTTACCCTCCTTTGAATGGAGATTTGGTAGAAAGTAGAGGAAAGAGAGGGGAGAACTAAGGAGTGGGATAGCAGCTTTCAAAAGAGAGCCAGTGTGATTCTGAAAGTGTCCAGGATTCAAATGAGGGGAGGGTTAGGGCAGGGCTATAATTCTACTGGGGCTGGTCTGGGCCTGGGACAAGTCTGCCAGGAGGGTATAGCCTCAAAGAGATTCTCTAAAGGGAGTAGCTAAAAGATATTTTGCTAATACCACATCATTTTCAAGAAACATTGCCCCTACGAAGTGCTGGTATCTCTAAGCCTAGCACACAGGGAAATCATCACAATTCACTAAAATGTTAAGGCTATTCTGCCTTTGAGATGGAAAATAAAAGCAGATAATTGTTTTACATGTATATTTATCAAAACAAGAATTCTCTAATTTTATTAATTTACATGTGATTAAAATATCTTCTGCTTTCCTAGTCCCATTTTTCCCCCCAACACAGTGCAAAGTTATAATCTACTAAATAGGCATAGGACTAGTGATTTAATTATTTTATTTTTATTCATGTTATCTCTGATAAAGTATTGACATAATAATTGGTTTGAATTCTGAGTACTAGACCTTCATTTGCTTGCATCCAAGTAGAGAGTGAGAATGTGGTAAGAATTAAAATTTGCTGCAGAAGGTATTAATCACTCACCTGCACACATACATGCACACACAGAGAGAGACTGAGCTGTGAGATAATATGGTTAAAAGGAAGATTCAGTGAAAACACAATATTGGTCAAAATGGGAAGGTGTGTTAGATAAAGGAGGTAAAGGAGGACCTCAGATCCTACTCTCTGAAGGGACCTTGAGAAGAAACTGCACAAACATTCATCAATTAAGGATACAGCATAAGAAAAGAAACCTGAATGCCAGAGACTTAACTTTTTAAATTTTTAAAATCATCTTCGATCATACTTGGCACGGGTGGAAATTTGAAAGCCGGGGCCACCACTGAGTTCACTGTGGGCACAGGGGTACACTCTGAGGCAGAGGGGCAAATGGAGGTTGTGGCCAGGAGGCACTGGTCCCCAACCAGAGTAGAAAGAGACAAGACCTTGAGTCACAGAGGCCTTATTCACTATCTAATGGGGCTAACAGGGTGAGCTACATAAAGTGAACAAGAGAGCTTGTCCCATGACATGACTAGCCAGATATCAGCACACCTCTATACTTTTGACTTCTGCTCTTTGATACAAGGTTGTATAAACAGACTCTGCTCTTCAATACTCCCATGCATTCAACAAAGAAACTGAGAAAGAGATAATGGCTAAGGATATGAGACAGTAAAAGATGTTGTTTTTGAGTGAACACTATTTAAAGGGATTAATGAAAGCAGCATATTTGAAAAAAAATATATTGAATAGGTTTGGCATTCAGCTAAGACTAAGATGTGCCTGAGGTTAGGGGAAAGATGACATTAGTCATGGGGGAGAAAAGAGTTATAAATTCTTGCTCATTTGTTCACAGTGTGAGTTAAACCTGAAACCTTACTTCATAACATGTACCAGATTGATACAGAGGAGGGGTAACACTCATTTCCTCTCCCGAGACACTTAACATTGAGTAGGAATATAGATAATGGATTGCTTCACTGACATCTGAGTCCTGTCCATGTTATGAGGTTCACTTCAGGGTGAGATCTTAAAAAGTACTTCGTAAATGGGGCAGAAATTGAGGTGAATCTTACTGTATGCCTTGGACTTAGGACAATGGAGAAAGTCACTACAGGAAGAATGAGTGTCTGGAACAGAGCTGTGGACTCAGGGGCACTTAGAGAATGGCTAATAGGAAAGAGAAAAATTCACTTCCATATTCAATGTTATGACATTGAATTACTAATTTGAAAAACTCTATGAACAGCAAATGACTAGAAATGTTGGATAACATAGAGCAAATGGTTCATTTTAGGCTCAGAACTTGGCTTTGGGGAGAGAAAGGGAAATAACCAGAATCAATAGTGAAGGGCGTGCTAACATCCAGAGGGGGAGGTGAAGTGAATATCGTGGCTGCTTTGGAAGGGTTATCCAATCTTGGTGATTAAAAGGACTGAGTATTTTTTAAAATAAATTTTTATTGATTTCAGAGAGGAATGGAGGGGGAAGAGAGATAGAAACATCAATGATGAGAATCATCAATTAGCTGCCTCCAGCACACCCACCACTGGGGATTGAGCCTGCAACCAGGGCATGTGCCCTCACCTGAAATTGATCCATGACTTCCTGGTTCATGGGTCGATGCTCAAGCACTGAGCCTCACAGACTGGGTGAGAGGACTGAGTATTAATGGCTATGCAAGCTTAATGCAGAGAGCACCAGGCAAAGCCAGAATTCATGAAAGATTAGTTATTGGTGAAAAGTGGATTTAAAAAACAGATAAACTCACTTATCTTGACCTGAGCTTGAGTGGGAAAAAGTTTTCTCTTGAAAAATCTGTAATCAACGACTTACATTCACATTGTTTAAAGTTCAAATCTGTACTCTGTAGGTGGTTTCAGAGACCTCCAGGTAGCAAGTTACCATAAGTAATTGGTAGTGATTGGTATTTTATCAGGACATCTGACAGAAGGAAATGAAACTTCTTAGAGATAAAGTGCTGCCAAACATGGGCTCAAAATTCATAATTACAAAACACAGAAGGAAGAACCTGCTAAGCACATAATTTAAATTAGATTCACAAGAACACCAAATAATTTAGTTACTGAGTATAGAATGTAAATAGATATACTTACAATGCTTAGAGAAAATGGGTTGAAACATGGGGAAAAAAACTATTTTGTTGAATGATAGTCACTATTTTATAAAAGAAATTATGTAAGTGAAAAATGAATAGTTAAAATTTAAAATCCAGTGGAAACCTTAAATAACAGACTACTTCAGACACCAGCTAAAGGGATAACTAGCAAATAAATATAATGTACTGAGTTACCCAGAATTTATCGCAGAGACACAAGATGAAAAATATGTCAGGGAATTTAAGGGTCCTGGAAGACTGAATGAGACGATTTAACATGGATGTAATTGGGCCTCTGATTAAAGGATTCTATATACTGAAAGAAAGGAAGGAGAGTAATGCCACAGATAACCTGCACATTCTAGAATTAAAAAGCACGGATCTTCGCATTGAGTGAGGCTAATAAATATTAATTAGGTAAACAAAAAAAAATCCATAGCTAGACACATCATGCCTTAGTGAAAGTGCAGGAAACTAAACACAATAAGAATATTTCAAACGCTGCCTAGAAGAAAGGCTGATTTTCTCCAGAGGATTGTAATTACAGTGACTACAAATTCTCAATAGCATCATTAGAAGGTAGAAGACAGTAGAACAATTCTTCCATCTACTAAGAGAAAAAGCTACTGCACAAAATTTTATTCAAGGAAAGAATATGTATTTTAGTCAAAACAACACAAAGAATTTGCTTTCAACAGACATTCAGTGGATAAATTAAAAAAATTATAAAGCAATTAAACTTTTTATATACTATGATTAAAATTATTCCAGAAGAAAGACAAAAAAAGCTCAAAGGAAAATGAGGCACAAAACTGGTTAAAAATGACATGAAGAGGAAAGTGAATGTATGTAGATAAGCTCACGTTAAATTTTTGAAAGGTCTTTACTAAAAGGCAGAACTAGTGTTTAAATTCGATAGTAGAGGGGAAATAAATTGAAACAGAATAATATCTCCACCAAAGGAAAGTTTTAAAAGTAAGCCGAAAAAAGGGGAATAGAAGAGCACAAAGAAGCAAAGATGGTCCACATTTCAAGTGTGAATCAAGCACACACATTCTGAAGAATAATTGAAGGTATCTTAGAAAGCAAATCATGAATGCAATTCTATCCAAGGATATATAGACTAAAGGAATACGTCAGAAGCAATAGAAAAACAAACAAACAACAACAAAAAAACCACCCACACACAACAACAGCCACATTTTAAACGTGTAATCCATTACAGTTCAATAATTTCGCAAAATGCATGAGTAATAACAGCAATGTCAAATTACTATAAAAGTTTTCAAATGCTTACTCTGGGTGGCTATATTCACCTCACCATAAAACTGTAGTAATTTATTGATTAACCCTGTCCACACCACACTTTGAGTAGATTTGCTCTATAGAAAATCTTAAAAAACATACATAGGCAGAAATATATCATAATACTCATAGTACCACTCCTTGTAATAACAAAATAAAATAAAACAAAACAAAAAACAACTAGCTAAATGATAAAAACAAATAGCTAAGTACATTGTGGAATATATTTATACATCTAATATTCAGTGATGTGAATGAATAAACTAGAAGTAAATGTATCAAAGTGGATAAGTATTTGGGAAAAAAGAAATTTGTAGAATATATCTTATATAATAATATTATAAAATACATGCCCACCCAGTGTGGCTCAGTGATAGAGCATCAACTTTATGAACCAGGAGGTTACGGTTCAATTCCAGGTCAGGACACATACCCAGCATGCAGAACACAGCCAATCAATAATTCTCTTTCATCACTGATATATATATATATATATATATTTATTGATTTCAGAGAGGAAAGGAAATTATATATATAATTTCCTTTCCTCTCTGAAATCAATAAAAATATATTTAAAAAAAAGAAATCATCCTATGTTTTCCAGAGAAATACCCATGTAGTGAACTATAAAAACATGTACAGGAGTGATGAGCGGCAGGTATAGGATAGTTACTACCACTGGGTGGTGGGAAGGGAAGGAGTGATATTGGAGAGGGTTCTTGAACTCCATTTGTGTTATTATACTTCAGCTGGGTAGCAATTTTAGGTGATTACTATAATAATTATATTTTTGTATGTTTACAATTGTATAAAGAAAAAAGGTACATTGATAAAAATATTTAAGTTGATAGTTAAAAATTATAACAATATGGTTTAAATGTCAGCAATCCTTCAGATCTGTCATTCTCTAGCATACTTGAGTAATTTTGTTTTTCACAGGTTACAGAACCTCAAATGATGTGTGGTCAATATCTCAAGCTAACATATTACCTGTAGTTTTTACTCACTCACGCCTTGTCTTGAGTCCTACCCCTAAACAAATCAAGTGCTTCCTAGGACCCAGTGTGCAGGCAGCCTGGAGCCCATCAGAGATTTTATATAAAGATTCTAATAAACATAAGAAAGCGCTGTGCTTCCCACACTGGGCTCCAAGTTTAACTACTATATGTTTTTTTTAATTTTTTATTAGATACTTCAAACATTGCACACAACATGCTAATTGTAAACAAACAGTAAATTGCCTTTCTTTGCTGACTGTTTACATAAAAGAGAAGACATTAAATATAAATCACTCACCAGACTCACCTCGCAGCTTAAACCTATAGAGGATTTGCCTTTATATAACTTGTATATTCTTTGTTTGATTCTCCTGAGGCTTAAAACATTTATTAATGTTCTCAAATGTTAGATAGCAAGGCAAAGTCATGATCCTAGAGTAAGAATCATATTGCCACTCTGCATACACAGCAAGAATTATCTATCAATGTTATATTTTATTATTATTTATCATTTATGACATTACTCCCTTAATGCAGAGTTGTTTAGAGTCATTTTATTTTTTGTTAAAGTACTTAAGCAATGAGGTTATTAAAGTCTCATTGCATTATTATATGTATTTTTTTTTAAGATTGTGATCAGCAAAAAAAAATTTAGCTCTGGGAGAATGTTTATAATGCAATTATAATTATGAATGCACATGCAAAAATGTGCAAATGGCCAATACTTTTAAAATACTAGCCAAAAAATAGTGAATTTTTTCTAAATTGCTTATTATAAGTTAGTTTTCAAGTAATTAACAAAATGATTTCCTACTTCAAACTGTTTACTTAATTGATACTTATTAGCCTCACTCAATGTGAAGATCCATGCTTTTCAATTCTACAAAGTGCAGGTATCAGTGGTATTACTCTCCTTCCTTTCTTTCATTATACAGAATCCTTTAATCAGAGTCCCAATTACATCCATGTTAAATTGTCTCATTCAGTCCCCCAGAACCCTTAAATTCCCTGACATATTTTTCATCTTGTGTAATTTCAGGTTATGCATGGTTGTGCTCTTTTGATTTCTGTGTTTCTTGGGCTCTATATCTGTTCAGTGCTGGGAAGGTGGAGTTTAAGGTTGGGTGGGGAGCATTGGAATCGAGAGTCACTCAGTCAGTTAACTGTGATTGGAAAAGTCAGATTAGAGTGCAATAAACACTAGTGTCTTGGCAATACGGATTTAAAAAACCTAAGCAACAGGTCTCCAACAGAGGTCCCACTGAGTCAGATGACAGCAGAATGAAGAGAAAGACTGAGAAAAATGCAAAAAGAACTGAGTACTTTAATGCTGGTCACAAATCAGAGGTACAGAAATTGTTTGGGGAATACTTGCCTGGCAATTAACGTTAGTGTAACATTTCTAACAGGTTAAATGGGTTACTCATGTACAGAAAATTACAAAGTTTTCAAGTTTAATGTGAATTAAAACTAAATAAAATATAAGTAACTATAAAATCCAATTTATAAATAATAAAACAATCTGCATTTATTAAAATAATATTCCATTTAGAATTTTTTTTAACAATTCTATAATTTTAGCTTCTTAATTCTAATAATCACAAACCTAAAATTTTGGGAGCTTTTTAACATTTATGTTTATTTTTTCATTTAAGAAAAAAAAATAAATGAATGAAAATATTCCTAGATAAATCTAGTTATAATAAAGAGATATAGATATATATAATTAATTTATCCTATCAACCAGGATGTCAAAGAAAAAAAAAGATTGATTATATATTTCTAAGTAAATATAGAATAATAATAGTAAAATTAGCACCTCTTTTTTTATTATTTAGCCTCAGGCATTTGTTTTGTAAATGAGAAATGCCCTGTTGCTCTTGGAGGCAGTATAACTAGGAGAGAGAAAATCAGAGTAGTCTCTAATCCTTGACATGATTCAGGACACACTACCCCAAAATCTGACACCTCTGTATATGGAAAATTTCAAGCTTAAGGAATTTGAGAAATGACATGAGCAGAAAGGACTTTATGACCTTCCACTGGAGCAAGTCATAAACCCTCATGTGAAAAATGCCCTCCCTACACCCCAAGGATAGGAGCATCTTTACCTCTGAAGAGAAAGAGACACAGAGAGGACTCTGAAGGAACCAGCCTTTGCACAACCCCTCTTTGCCCTCCTCCCATTCCACTTCCCTGCCATGTACCACACAGCTCATTCCCTTTGCTTTATCACATCTTTCCACTCTTCATCAAGCCTAGTTTAAAAACACTCAGATTTAACCATTTCTTCTGGTCTTTATTTCCTAATGAAGGCTCCCTGTAACAGAAAAGTTAAAGGAAATAAATATGCGTGCTTTTCTCCTGTTAATCTGTCTTTGTCAGTCTAATTTTCAGACCCAGGCAGGGCCCAAGAGGATCAAGGAGAACTTTTTTCCTCTTCTACATCCATAATACTGAGTTTAAAACACAGATTCCACCATGTCATGAAATAAACTAATTATTTATAAGAGCTGCATCTTAAAGATAATTTTTAGAGGACACATACACCCATACACACACACACACACACACACACACACACACACACACACACAAGCTGACATAAAAGTTTAGTTTAAATATATATAAAGAAAGCATTTGTTTTTAAAAAGTCAAGTACTGCTTTGAAAATAAAACTATGTCCCATTTTACTTTGGAAAGATAAAATAGTCTATCTTATTTTTCAAACTCGAATCTTTAATAAACTACCACATTTGGTTTAAAAGTTTTTTTGTATTTTTTCATTACATGTGTTCTATAAAAATCTGAGTTATAATTGCATGTATTAATGGATTGATGAATCAATTGAATCTTCTCTCAAACAACTGATGTAGTTTAATAAATGTCAGTGATTCTCTCCTATATGCACTAAAGGAAGTCTGAAAAGCTGTCCAGCACAACAAACTAATTTTAAATCCCATTATTATATAGATTAGCTAATGGGAAAGCATAAAGAGCTATATTAAAGAGAAAGAGAGAGAGAGAGAGAGAGAGAGAGAGAGAGAGAGAGAGAGAGAGAGAGAGAGAGAGAGAGAGAGAGAGAGAGAGAGAGAGAGAGAGGAGAGCGAGCAGGCAGTGGTGTTAGGGCTCATTATCATATTTATTCATGCATGTTTTGGTTCATTCTTTCAGCAATATTTGTTAAATTTCTGGCTTGGATAAATCTCTCCTCTAGGCACTCTTAGGGATACAAAGATGCAAATGAAGAAAGATCCTGTCCTTAAAGATATTATAATATTTTGTTGAATGTATACCTCATCTATCCACTCATTCACCTACTCTTCTTTAATAATTGTGTGTTAAGAGATGCCTGGGCTATTTATTAACTATAGAAAGTAAAAAGTTATTTAAAAAATTACCCACCATAATAAATATAACATACTCTAGTTTATTAAGGTATTCTCCAAATAGAAAGGTCTGAAAAAATATCTCTAGGAAAATAAAGACTAAATTAGAAAACATTAAAATTTCTTTAACTGACTATATCTTATGTCCTGACCAAGAGTAATACTGAAATGCTCTTTGAGGGGAATTAATTGTTATTTTTTATAATTCTCCCAAAAAAGGAAGAACAAACAGAATTAGACGTTATTCCAGGATACATAATTCTTCCAAAAAGCCAAATTCCTTCTCCTAGTCTCCCTCTAGAAAACCCTCCAAAATCAATGCCACATGACAGCTAATCTATTCATGCTTTCCTCTGTGACAGCACAACCTCAAAACTAAATAAAGACAATTATGTTCTCTCCCCAAAGGGATCCTTTTAATAGATAAGCCAATGTATATTCTTATCATTGAGGAAATCATTCTTTTTACCTCTTTGGTATTTGCTGACAACTAAATATTTTAAAGTTAATCTCCACATCCTGGAAGATGCTTTATAGTGATTAAGAGATCTTATTTGACAGAATATAGCTTGGAAAGCTAATTGCTATTATTTAGTCTCACACTTTTATTTGTCTTTATATCCTAGTTTTAAAGGGACAGAAGTCATTTTCTTAAGCATATATAACTCTTATCAGCCTTTAAGCTTTGGAAATTTTTCTACAACCTGTTGTGTGGAGACAGCTAAATAGACTGGAACCCCGGGTTCAAAGCCCTGGGAAACCTTTGGTCAGTCTCCAGATCCACTGCTTATAGTTAGCCGATCTTGCATTAAATCATTATGTTTTCTCTAAGATAGATCGAAAGGTAGATGTGAGTATTAGTGGAGATGTGGGACTCCATGATCTCTAAGGTCCCTTCTAGTGGTTCGAATGTCAGCATGGTCCAGAAATGTTAACATCCATGCAAAATCACCCATTTGCTGATGATTTCAGATGTATATTTCCTGTTTCTTTAGACCCTCGTTGATTATTATAAGCTAAAACAAGTTCCTTGGCTTGCCTTTGACCCTGAAAAAAGGTATTTTAGATAGTGGGCTTCTTAGTTGTCCTTTAAAACATGTTTCTTCTAATATTTCATTCCTGTTACTGACAAAGACTTACAATTTATGTCTGCTTTTGAGATCCTTTTCCACCATGATTTATTTTAAATAATTTTAAAATTCTGTCAATATCACCTCTGATAGAACTATGAATCATCATTATTTGTGTCCTATTCACTAAATAACAGTCAACTCATGTATATACAAATGGGCAACACTTTCACAATTTTTCCTGCCTCCCTTGCTCTGGGTGCCAAGAAATCATAAAATAATTATCCTGCCGCAGACCTTCTGTCACATAATTCCTTTGCTCAGTAATTAACAAGAAATCTCTAATACTGAGCTTCAGTACAATGTGTTATTCAAACTGGATATTATGCTGGAACAAAAGGCATAAACTGAGGATGCCCCCAGTCAATGGGGACATATGGTCCATCTAAACAGAAACAACTCAAATCTCTTTCTTTGCCTTCCAAATGCCTCCATCCACAAACTTACCCCATTCTTTCTTCCACTTCACATATATTTGTATGTATAGTGTTCCATTAAAACATTTTTTTTAGTTATTCTCACAGGATATTGCTAATTTTCAACCTTGTAGCTTCTGTAGATGCAAAGCTACAATTCTATTTTGTGATTTCTTGTTTTATACTCTGCTTCAAATCCTGGGTAAGGTCATCATTAAAGTCTGTGTGTAAGTAAGGGTGATGCATGGCATGGAGGACACTAATGGTATACTCCTGCTGGCAGTAACCTTGTATCTAATGAAGACCAGGAGGACACAGACATCTCTCTCAACTGACAATGCTCCTTTGCTCTGCCACACTTAACATGCATGAGCTTATCTCACTGTGTGTTTCAAAGTGGGGGAAGAGATTGGAACCTTTCTACAGGTGTTATACCCTACATATACATATTAGAGAATTTGAAAATAATCTTGGCTTAATACATTTGTTTTTACAACTGATTACATACTATTTTAACTATGTGACTGTATAAAATCACACATAATTATTATCTACATATATATTTAATTTGTAGACTTCAAATCAATTTAATAAGTACATATTCAGTACTTACCCTGTGTTAGTGTTTACATACTAGTATACAGAAAGAAACAAAATATTAAATATGATCAGCCCATTACATTTCTCCAGAGGCAGATTTTTTTATAAGCAGTTATTCAGTTAAAGTAGCTATTACCTTTTATTTTAGCCCAGTAGAGATAGTTCATTTAGTTGCATTCATTAATAAGTTTGTATTGTTCTCTGCATCATTAATTACATGCACAGCAGAAATATCTCTTTTATGAGAGGAGTCACCAAAATACAAAAATATAAAATTGTTATTTTAGGGTATTTTCCTCTTGCCACTTCTCATATGAATCTCTTAAAAATAATATTCAGTCTAATTTCTCTCTTCATATATACTTTGCTATTCTATTTCTGCAAAATGAGAACATTCCGTTCTATTCATTCTCCAACTTACTTTTAGAAACTGCAGAGAAGCTTAAATTAAACTGCTAAATAAATTAACTGCCATTCTTATGCACAGTTGTCAAATATACAATATTCTTGTGTCAGCTGCTCATAGGAGTAGTGCCATGCTGATGAGTGATCAGCTCTGCCTTCAGAAAATACTCCATAAGAAGGAGTATGGAAAATGGGTCAACAAAACGGAACCAGAAACATAATTACCTGGAACAGACTGGCGGGTACCAGAGGGGAGGGAGGTAGGGGTGACTGGATAAAGAAGGTGAAAGGATTACCTAAAGGACATAAATGCACACTCCATAGACAGAGACAACAGTGGGGTGAAGGCCAAGGGAGAGGAAGGTGACGGCAGGTGAGGTGAGCAAAGTGGGTGGAATGAGGGACATCTGCAATAGTATCAACATTAAACATTTTTAATTAAAAAATAAAGAAAAAGTGGGCCAGTACCATCCTGACATGTCATGTGATGATATTCAGGGTCTGCTTGCATGAGTCATTGAGGGAAAGGGAGAGGATACTGGCCACCAGATCACAATGGGATGTACAGACAGGATGGTTTCTTTGGGTCTAACACAAATTCATTGGCATTCTTTTATTGCAAATCAATAGTAAGTGTCATCAAATAGTCTTTTAAATCTGGCAGATGTCAAATGAAATTAAAATAGCTTATTCTTAACGCAGGATAATTGCAGTTAAATACTTGTGTGTCAAAAGAAGCTTTAGTACCTCCCTTTGTTTCAATTTCATTCTTTATTGGACATGGGATGAAAAATGAGATTGACCTCTGTGTTTTCATCTAGGTCTGAAATTTTGTCTTTTAATGTCTAGACTTCTGAACTGCAATAGTAACTTCTTTATTTTATATTTGTGTATGTTCCACTAATAGTCAGTTGTAGTTGGCCATAAAGCCTTGCTGTGGATCTAAGAAAAAAAAGTCCTAATTACAGATACCCAGAAGTCCAAAAGCTATCAGGTATGTGGTTCAGAAACAAACAAAGAGGGCAGGTATGTAAATTGTGCTTTGAGTCTTGGCTTTGCCTCACTTACATTTTGTTTCATAGATTTTTGCTATTGTTCTATAGATTTTATTCTGTAAAACAAAAATGTATAAGGATAGTATTTTTACATTTTAATCCCATGATCCTAATTGTTAGTGAAAAACACTAGTCCAAAGATGGGAGAGCAAGTAAACGTCTTTAAAGATAAATTAATGAATTATTTATGGCTGAGATGGGTGGGATAAAGAATATGGTTAAATAAAGATTTTGGTAAGGCAATTTGTAAAACAAACCCATGGATTACCCAGCTCTGTACTAGTATTTTGTATTTGATAAGGGGTTATTTGTACTAGGGCATAGTGATTTTCCATCATAATGTTATCCTAGAAAGGTTCAAGATCTCTTACCATATCTCCATTTTTTTTTTTAGAAGGAAGTATTGTTAATCACCTACAAGTTACTACATTAAGATTTTCTAAAATTTTTATAATTCATTGAATCATTTGCTTAGAGATACTGAATATCATAACCTGTCTCTTCCTGCCATTTTTGTAAATCTAAAATTGTTGAGTGGTAGCAATATTATGTAGTTTAACCTTAATGATAATTTACACGAGTAAGCTTTATATTATACATTTTCTTATTAAAGGATCTTTTATGTTGACAAAAATAAACTAGTTTGTCTACAGACCTGCTTTTTATATATGACCTATTGATACTGTGAACACACACGGAAAAACACTAATTAGTGTAGAGGTTAGGAACCTGGATTCTGGAGCTAGACTACTAGGTGAGGCTAGCAGGATGAACCAGTCAGATCATGAGCTAATTATATAATCTTCTTGTCCCTCATTTTACTCTAAAATAGACATAATAGTACCTTATTAGGCTGTGATAAATGAACTAAAATTTGTAAATTCTTTGAAGGTGAATGCATCAAGTTTATATATATTTTGTAAAGGCTAGCTAAAACATTGTCTTTGACTCAGTAATTTCAGAAGTCTATGAGAGGCAGGAGAACAGGATTAGGAGTAAGGACTGAAGTATCAGATAAATGGAGATTTCAATCTTTATTCCATAAAGATCTGTTTCTTCAATTGAAAAGTGGGGAGGTGTAATCCTTATAAAAGCGTCGTGTAAAAGCTGGTTCATTATCATTTGCTATTACACAGTGCCCTCTTTCATTTATACATTCTCACCTCTCAAAATTTCCAAAAGTCCTCTTCCAATTCTGATATTCCAAATAAAGTAGGCAAGTCTTTATTTATTTTAATTATATCTTTCATTATTTTATGGACTAGTATCATAAACATCTTCCCAGAAAAAAAATTAATTATAATCTTCTTTGATAACTCCCTACATGATAACCTTGCCATTTCTTTTATCAATTTTAAAATATATATTTTTATTGATTTCAGATAAGAAGGAAGTAGAATAGAGAGATAGAAACATCATTGATGACAGAGAATCATTGATCAGCTGCTTCACACTGGAAATTGAGCGCACAACTCAGACATTTGCCCTGATTGGGAATTGAACCATGGCATTCCTGGTTCATAGGTCCATGCTCAACCACGGAGCCAGGCCAGCTGGACTCTTTTACAAATTTTTAAAGCTTTTTCCTAGTCTTCTCTAATTTTATTGTGAGTTGCATAATTATTCATTTCATTATACCAAAACAAGTTACAGATTATTTTAAGTGGCCTGATGTTTAAATGTGTAACTATTAAGTTTAATTCCTTGAGTACAAATCCTGGTTTTGTTCTGTACTAGTCTAATGACTTGGCTAATTTCTTAACCTTGTGGGGCTTTTGTTTCTTCCTCTGTAAAAGAAAAAAAAAAGTGATGCTTCGTAGCGGTGTTGTAAAGATTAAACTAGTAAATGCAGATAAGCACTTGGGATTTTAACTGGCACATGATAAGTATTCAATAAATTTTGCTTGTTATTATTTTCTTACTTTAAGCAAGTAGAAGCTAGTAGCGGGTAAGGGACTAGTGAGGAATGATGACTTTTAGAGCTACAGCTGCTTTAGGTAGAATCAGGCCACAGATAGCAAGATTTTTTTTCAAAGAAAAAAAAGTATTTTATAGCTATTACATAATTTAAAAAAATAGAATTGGGCAGCCAGGAAAAAAAAATAGAATATTCAAGCTTACTCCACCCCACAGTGTTTTGTTGTTTAACTTTCTAGTATTCTGTTATACATGAGGATAGTAGAAGAAAGAGCTACAATATTGGGAATTGCATTAAATAGTTTACATTGAATAGTTTACAAAAGGAAATAATTTATCATGAAAGGCAGAGGTAGGAGCTAAAATGAAAATATATAGACTGAGTGGTGGGTGAGATTAGAGAGGAGACTATGCACTATATACTACATAGCCTATAGAAATTATCTGAAATGCATAGCTAAATATTTGTTAATAAGTAAAACCTGAAGGATATGAGACAACCAGTGGTTTTGATATTTCATTGTATAATAAAATGTTAATGCCTTGGATTTGGAACTACTAAAGAACTTGTGGTGGCTGAGTGGTTGGCTTGGACTCAGGAATAATCTGGCCATGACATCTGTCATTGCATTGATTGCCAGGATAGAGTTACATGGAATTTTTCCAGTGAGTAAATTCTTTGAGAGTAGAAACTATAGCCTCTTTCCTTTGCAGTCTCAAAGTATCATAGTGACTTGCACATACTGGATATTCAGAAATTGTTAACTAAGAAAAGGACTGATTTATTGACCATGTAATTTAACGAAATCTCCTATTTGTATTGTTACAGTTTTTACTGAAAGCATCAAATTGCATAAAAATAAAGAATGATGAATTAGTGATATATAAAATCAAGATACATGCACATGTACACATATATCTCTCCAAGCTTCAAAATTTTAGAGGACTTGCCAGTCTCACCAATGGGCTGCTGCATAAGAAAAATACCCTCATGCAAGAACTCTGGCGAGTGTTCCACATTATTACACTTTCACTACTTCATTGATATAATGTGAATATGTGTTAAGTAAATACTATTAAAATAAATTTGGAAAGAAGACATTTTGTGTACAGATTCTAAAATACCAGAAATCAAAATAAGAGCAAAAAGGAAGCTCTTGAAATGGACATGGCTCTTCTAGCAAAAGTGATGTGAGTTTCTGTTGTATTTTTTATTTTAAAAAATATATTTTATTGTTTTTTTTTACAGAAAGGAAGGGAGAGGGATAGAGAGCTAGAAACATCGATGAGAGAGAATCATCAATCAGCTGCCTCTTGCACACCCCTCACTGGGGATGTGTCCGCAACCAAGGTACATGCCCTTGACCGAAATCGAACCCAGGATTTTTCAGTCCGCAGGCCAATGCTCTATCCATTGAGCCAAACCGGTTTTGGCCTGTTGTATTTTTTAAAGTGAAAAATAAAATTACTTTTACTAATGGTGGGTAAAGAGAGAGCTCACATGGGGGAGAATCTTTTATAGCTTTTAGGGCAGCAAGCTGTTTCCAGAAGCCCCTCTGACTTGTAGTTGATAAGATGATTTAAGAGGAAAATTCATGTAAATCAAATGAAAATTAATGGAAGTAATAAAATTATTCTACAAGATAGTAAGTTCCCCAAGTGCAATGGACGTTTTTATAAAGCAAAAACACCAATTAGAAAATATAGTGGCAAAAACAATATAATTTGTAATACCAACAATAACAAAAACAAATTCTTGAGAATAAATTGAAAAAAGAATGCATGATGACTATCTGAAGAAAATTTCAAGCTTATTGAATGTGCAATGCTAAAATAACTCAATAATTAAAGAAATATATCATCTTCAGATTTAAATACTCAGTTTATTTAGAAAGTCATTTTCTTCTCAAATTAATCTATAAATTTAAAGCAATTCCAATCAAAATTTCAATATTATAGGCTCCAGAAAAATACATAGGAATAAATATTAATTAGTTTGAATAAATGTCATTGAAATATTTTTGGAAAGGATGGACTATTCAAAAATAATGTTGTGGCAATCATTTAATTATTTAAAATGAAACAAAAATTAGTTCATCTATAGTGCTCTATGCTAACAGAATTTATATAGATTAAAAATCAAAATATTAGGACTGGAGAGCCTGGGTTCATATTTTCAATAGCACTGAATGAATCCCATCATAGTTCTGTGGGCTCTCCACTATTGCAGCTGAGAAGTTCTTGTTAAGAAGTACCTGCTAGACTTCAAGATTTCAGAAGAGAGGTGGAAGTATATGGAAACTTTTATTGGACTAACAGGTTATACCACAGGTAGGGATAATGTCACAAATTAGAGCTTCTTATTCCTATGATGCTCCCATGGACTTCATTAGTTTTACCTCTTTGAATGATGAAGAAGATCCCCCCTCCCCACGCCCCTCTCCCCTCCCCCCCTCGCCCCCCGAGATAGATTCTTGGTTTGAAGAGAAGGCCTAGCTAGAGAATAAGTTTCCCAGGGAAAATGAGACATGGCTTTTTTAGGACAAAACTCCTTTAGAAAGGCAAATCCTCAGAAAGCTATTGTTACAAAGAGTCAGAAAAAGGAAATCTGGTACAATAGTCAATTCCTCCAAATGCTTGTCCTTCCGTGGAGGCCAAGGGAACCATCTCAAGAAATACTCCAACCCAGCCTCAGAGATCATCTGTCAGGCTCTCTGATGGGAAGGATTTGGCACACAAAGAAAAATACTATGTAAAAATGAAAGCTAGGCCTATGCCATGTAAACATGTGTTATTCCTATAATCATCAGTGAAATTCCACTTCTAGGAGAATGAAAGTATCTAAATATAAAAAGAGCCAGAAGAGGAAGATAGTAGTGCTCATCAAAATATGTTTGGAAAGAATGAGTCTTCCCCCAGAGAAGGACAGACATATACAAGGACAGACATACTATGCCTTGTATATCACCTGTAATGCAAATATTTCTAAAAAGTACCGAGGAGCGAGAACATGAAAATGTAGCAGAAGATAATGGAGATGCAGAAAAAATATTGAAGAGTTCAAGAAAACTTGCTCTTGCAGAAGCAGGTCAACCTGTGAAGAAATCAGTGAGCCAGGTAACTGAACAGCTGACTTCCACTTATACAGAGAGAGTGAATCAAAGAACATCCTTTGAACAAGAAGGCGTTTTAGGAAGTGAACTTTTCTTTTTATCTCTCTCTCCCTCTTCCTTCCTCTCTGATACAATAAATATAATTTCAGAAAGTGAACTTTACATTGGAATTGTAAAAGCACCCCCTATTTCCTGGCCAAGTGACCAAAAGATTAACCATTATAGCCTTTCAACCTGTCCCAAGTGAAGAAAAGAACTCTTGATGAAACAGTTTGTTCCTATGTACCTTTTACACAGCAGGTCAAAACCTTCTGTAAATGAACCTCTAATATATATATCATTTGAGGAGTAAGAAAGGAGTATCTTACTTTGCTATCCCTCCAAATCTGCTATGGCCAAGATTTCTAGTGACCCGCAGACTCCTGAGTTGCAAACCAAACAGCTTGCAAGGAGATCACAGACTCCTGTGACCTGCAAAAGTGCAGCAGACCAGGAGGCCAAGGAGCTTGGGAAACTGCAACCATATAAATTCAAAGCATGGGAACTTGATCTCAGGATTCTTGAAAGTGGGCCTATCTTGTCCAAGAAACCACCTGTGAAGCCACACCCTCAACCTACTGACTTTGATTTGGAAATTGAGGAAAGAGTCCAGGATTTCAGGTCACAGAAGAAATGAGAAGAACACTTTGAATTTCATTCCAAACCTTGCCTGACTGAGATCTTGGAAGATGCTGTGGGTGTTACTGAAAACAAAGTACTTCCAATCACTGCCCCCACGTCACTGGACTTTCCATTAAAGAACAGAATCTGCAAGCTCACCAACAGTGCGGAAGGGAAGCTGGTAGTGATAAAGAGCTCAACCTGTACCTCATTTTGGGAAGCCTTTTAAGACCCTTATTCCAGAGGCAAAAACTGTGGAAATATACCCTTTCTCTTTAGAGTATTCAGACAAAAAACGTCAGTTATGGAAGGAGAAGGAAATGAAATAATTTTAGAAACGGGAGTTGTGTGACTTCAGGGCACTTCCTTAGCCTCATTTTAACACCTGCCAGAGAAGAATGTGAAGAAGGAAATCAGGATTGAGTGGTTCTTCTAGGAGTCAGACAAAAGAGGTGCTGTGAAAGCACAGACTTGGAAGCACCAGCTGGAGGAAGAACCGAAACGGCAGGAAGAAGCAACTTGCTTCAAGACTTGTTCAAGCACCATCATATCTTGGGAGCCCTTGTTCCCAAGAAAGAGAAAAAGTCCATAGCTCAGGGCCTTTTTGGTTCTCTAGTTCAGGAACCTTTTCAGCTGGTCACTGAGAAGCGAGCCAAGGAGCTGCAAGAGCAGGTGGAGAAAATGTCTGAGGGAGGTAGAAGCCCAGAGAGACCAGCAGTTGGAGGAAGACAGGCAGCAGGAGGAAGAGCAGCAGCAGAAGGAGCTGGACATGCTATGGAAAGAACTGAAGCACAAGGCAAACCCAATATGGAATACTGGGTGTGGCGATAAAGTCACATGACACACCTCTGCCTGTGCCTGTATCTCCCCAGTTCTCCACTCCATTCCACTGCTAAACTCAGCTGTGAGCTGCAGGCACCACCTGGGAACAGAGCTGCTTTTTTCCATGAGACCAGGAGCCTTCTTTCTTTATAATGGGGGCATGGAGAGAACCCATTTCCTCAGACTTCTACCTACCCATGTCCAACACAGCATACCTAACAAGTGTGGACTCCAATGTTATTGAGAATTGTGATCCTGCACTATTGAAACCAATAATGAGACAACTCACATATGTCTCCATTGGAATCCATGTCTTTATTTTCTTCAAACCATCAGTTGACCTTTAAAATAGATTTTAACTCTGACTAGAATGCAAAGTCTTTATATCCTACAGTGTAATTTCTATTGCCTCTCCCCTTAAATCCCCCTCTTTTCTTTTCTTTTTTTTTAAATCAGAAAATGAGAATAAATACTGAGATAGGATCTAAGTCATGGCTTCAGTGAGGAATAATCAGTATACCAGATTGTTTCCTTCTTGCACAAAATGAACTTGGAGTTAAGGAGCCCTTTGCTACAAGGGGGAATGCCTCATTAACTACACAATGAGGAAGTTGAATGTGTGGACTGCTGGGGAGCCTTACAGTAGCCAGGGGCAAGCTTTTGGCAGAGCTGCTGCTGTTAAGACACATTCTTCCCTTATTGGTACTGATAATAAGAGGGGATGCAGTGTAGCACACAATTTAAGTCCTCCAGTAACATGGACTGGAATAAGTAAATTTGTCTTTTCTTCCCTGTTTTTGCTATTTGATGTTTTAAAATTTGTTAAGAACTGCTCCCCTTCCCCTTATTTTTAAGTTACCATTTATTGAGCATCTTGCTATGTTTTAGGTCATTCACTGGGTTTATACATTTACAATTTGTCATGTTATCCCTAGGAGGCGTATTATTTCAAATTTTTATTTAAAAAACAAAAACAAATTTGAGTAATAATTGCACAGTTATATGTGATCTTGCCAGCATTTAAACAAAGGGCTTTAGTTGAAGAATTCCTTACTGCAACATTCTATGAACTTCCTTTTGACCAAGCTTTGAAAACATTTTTTTTTTTTAGTTCTTGGTTTATAATTTATTTTGTTTTACATGTTATGATAGCTAAAAGTTGAGTCTATAGACAAATATTGTTATCTGTGGGATTTACTTTCCCTGATGTTCAATACCTTTCTCAAGTAGATAAACAAGATTTTCTTCTTGTTTCTTGGTGTCATTTCATATACTTTCTTAATTCATCTATAAATATTATAATAAATATTTTTTAGTATACTGGTATACAGTATTGAGATCTTAAAATGATTTTTTTTCCACATAGGTGACCAATTTTCTATATTAAACTCTCATTTTTACTAGAGAGCATCTTGAATTCATCTGTTTTATTCCACTTATTGTGTGTCTATTCTTCTACCTATATTATATTGACTTAATTATCACAGCTTTATAATTTGTGTTAGTACTTGATTGGGCAAGCTTATCATTCTTATTTTTCAAAACTTTCCTGAAAATTCTCCAAAAAACCATTGGTTTTGAAAGGTAGGGGAGGGTGGGAATAAGGGGGAGTAATCAACCAAAGAAATTATATGCATACATATAAGCATAACCAATGAACACAGACACCAGGGGGGTGAGGGCATGAGCCGGGGATGGGGGGGCAAAGGGGAATAAGGACAGATATGTAATACCTTAACCAATAAAGAAAAAAAAATTAAAGTTAAAAATAAAAAATAAACCAAGAAAGAAGACCCTTGGTAAGAGAATAGAGTTCAGAATTATTCTGTCAAAATAAAATAATATTTTTTAAAAAGTACTACACTTCTCTACAACTCTTAGTCTGCCCATCCAGAAACAAAGTACGCCTTTACATTAGTTTGTTTTCTTTATATATATTTGATGGTTTTTATAAATTTGATAATTTTTCTCATAGATCCTTTACTTTTCTTCTAGATTATTTATATATCTTGTATGTGTGTGACAAAGGAGTTGTGTGTGAGGTAAATATTACTGTAGTTAATGCCACGTTTTTCTGTTCTATTGTACCTTCTATTTGTAGTGATTGCTGGTTGCTGCTCTTTATAAGGATATTATTTGTTTTCCTTTAGCAGTAATGAAGACTATATTTTTATATCATTCAAATTCAATAGTAATTTTTAAGCACTAAGGGTCCATGGTCTATTCTATGAGTGTGAACATACAGGTAAGACAAGAATCTCTCAAAAGCATACAAAGTCTTGTAGAATTGCCTATAATCTTTATACCAGGGGCTAGGCTTAATTAAATATTGAGAAGGTATCAAAAATGGTTGGCATTTATAAAGAATAAATTAAAGTGTTTTAGAAACCTCTCTAAAATGTCAGGGACTATATTATGTTCTCAGTATCCTCACAGCATTTACCACAATCTTATCCTTAACAACAACCACAGTTGTAACAGCAACCTTAGGGATTGCAATAAAGACTAAGTATAATGCTTTTAAACTCCCAACATCCCATCAATGGGTATACTTCTCATTTCATTGATGAGGGAGCTCAACTCAGGGAATTTAAGGAACATACCTAGATACTCTGCAAATAGTTACCTGACCCAGGGTACCAACAGGTCTGAGTGCTTAATGTCTTCCACTGTGATCTGTCATAGACATGTCGTCAATGTGATGAGATGGATAAGTCAACAAGGAAAAGACTGGTCAAATTTATCTAACCTGATATATGGAATTATTTTATTTTTCTTTTGGATTTCTTACTTGATGAAAAATGATAAATTGAGATGGGGAACAGATAACAGACAAATAGTATTAAAAAAAAAAAGCAGTTTATATATCCAACAACTTCTGTTTCTTCTATTCATTTGCAAAATGTAGCACCATTCTGTCCAACATGTGACCACTTAATTTTGCATTAAAATTATTTAAAATAAAATAAAGTTAATAAGTCAGCTCCTTAGTTGCACTGGCCATATTTCAAGTGCTTAATAGCTATATGTGGCTAACAGCTATCAAATTGGGCAGTGCCAACAATTTCCATCATAGAAATATCTATTGAACAATGTTGATTTAATACATCTGACATAGAAGTCATATTCTGAAGTTATTCTACAATTTCATTTTCTCAGTGAATGTTTAAATGCACTAAATGCTTTAATTTACAAAAATAGGTAAAACACCTTCTCTTTCCTTAAATTTCTTAAAATATAGTGGGAGACAAATGCAAAGGAATCACCATTCTTGGGGATAATAATAATAGGCCCACAAGGAAATACTATACATTTTATGGTCTCATTCCTTGTTCAGATGTAAAATTGTTGCCTATTCCAACTTGATCTGGGGTGCTCTAAATTATCAATTGCCCTAACAGTCAATGCATTCAGCCCTTATTTTGACCTTAGAATTTTGCAAATTCTAGTGTGGATTTCATAGTCACCTACACAGGCTCAGAAATGCTGCCTTGCCATTTGAGTCATAATTTCTACTAATTCCTTTTATATAATAACGTTGTCAAGGGTGATCTATTTACGTCTTTGTCTTTGTTATCTAATGAAAAACAGAAAATCTTGACCAAGAATTCTCCTCATTTCATTTTGTACAAAATAACCACTATCTGCAAAACTGTCTGATTCTTTATTGTTTTATGCATTTGAAGTTTCTCACCTTTGAGCAGCTGCTGGAAAACTGTTCCTCTCTTGCTATGTGAGAGAAAGCTTGACTTCACCCTTAGTTTTTATAAACAAGCTAGAACTGCTTTTGAAAACATCTTGCTGCATAAAAATCTATCACATATGCCTCTTATATGGGCTCTCTCTTTTCCCACAATTAATGAGAATAATTTTGTTTTTCATTTTAAAAAATACAACAAAAAGTCATTTCACCTTTGCTGGAAGAGCCAAGTCCGTTTAATTAGAGCTTCCTTTTTTGCGCCTACTTTGATTTTAGGTATTTTAGAATCCATGCATAAAATGTCTCCTTTTCAAATTTATGTTTCCTAGTATTTATCTAGTACATTTTCCTAATTGACAACGAGAGCATTTTATGAAGCAACATTATTCCTGAAGACAGCCTAAAATCAGCATTATCAAATAAGGGGTAAGTCAGAATGTTAGCCAAGGACAGAGATGAAGAACTGATTAAATGTATATAAAGCATTCATCTCTTTCTGATGAAAGGTTTTCACTGAATGTTTTCCAGTTTTTACCTGAATCATCCTGTTTTCAGGACATTCATTACAGCTGTTGCCAAGTGCTATCAACCAAACAGCCAATATCGTGTTGATTGCTGCTTCCTGCTGGTTGTTGGACCCTCCTCATGCTTTCTAATCCATGCAAAATCAGCCATGGCTCGTTTCTCACATTCTCTTTTTCTCACTGTCTATCTAGATAAACATTTCTCTCTTGTTTTCAGGCCTGGATGATTTATTTTAATGCCAAGCAAACGACTGAACACTAAAATTCAGTATGCCACATCGCCCAGTACAATTTTTAATAAACTGACCATGGTCAGTTGTTTTTTAGGTAGTTTTTCTTCATATAAATAGAAACAATACATCAATTGAAATAAATGGAACCAAAAAACCCACTGGATTAGCATACAAATTATTTGAGGTACTCATTCTCTTTTCCTCCACTGTCCCAAACCAGCACTGTGCTTTGCTAGGCCAGCCTGACACATACTATGGTAACTACTGAGTAACAGCTTGCCATTGTCACTTGCAATTTCACTCTCAACCCTCCACCTTCCCACAAAGGATTCCTACACCTAATCTAGGACCACCTGGCTGCCTTTTCCCCTCTCTCCCTCATTCCTCTTACTTCAAGAATTTTACAGGAAGGATCCGTTTTAGGTAATTAATTAGGGCCTCAATCAAGAGCACATGTGTCAAACACAAGGCCCGCGGGCCAAATCCAGCCCACCAGGCCTTGCAATGTGGCCCGCACCATGCTGTCATCACTGCACTCCGCTGTCAGTTTATGACATTGTCAGTTTATGACTGTTCAGTAAACCATTCGGACCGCGATTTAGGCTGGATTTTAGATTTTGGCCCCTTCTCTGATTGAGTTCGACACCCCTAATCAAGAGGATTCAATACTGCAACATTTTTCTTTATTCCTCACAATTCCTATCACTTTGCCTCCATTAAAATGTATTTCCTCTGTGCCTTCTGTTCTGGTCTCTGATAGTCGATAATAACGTTTTTCACATATATGGTTAGAAGAACCCCATCCTATGTTTTTGTTTGGAGACATCTCACATTTATGGTTTCTCTCTTCACCAACTAATTCTTCCTTTATATAAGGTGGTCCTCTTGTCTCATTGAGCAGAGTTTGTGGGTTGAGGGCTTAAGTCCTCTGTAGCTTGCTAGGTAAGTATCTGCTTTGTAGACTATTCCATTTATTATCTTACATTAGTGGAAGAGAAATATGAGATATTACATGTCATCAAACATCTAAATCTGGGCATGTGCCCTAGGAATCAAACCAATAACCTCTTGTTTCATGGGTCTATGCTTAACCACTGAGCAACGTCAGCCAAGCAACCCCTTAGCTATTTTTTACACAAATGTAGAAGCAATTCAGTGGAGGAAAGGTAATGTTTTCAACAAATGGAGCTGGAGGAATTAGGCATCCCATCCTTAGCAGAAAACTAAACAAAGAAACAAGAACACTTGACCTGAACCTTGCGCATTGTATTTAAATTAATTTGAAATGTATTACAAGTTTAAATGTAAAATATAAGGCTATATTTTTTAAAATAGGATAATATCTTCAAGATCTAGATTTAATACAATCATGACCCATCAAAGGAAAAATGGATAACTTAGACTTAATTTAAACTAAAAAAAACTTTGATAAATAGACAAGCTACAGAGTGGGAGAAAACATTTACACATAACCAACACATAACCAACAAAGGCCTAGTCTATCCATACTATATAACTCAAGAAGGTCAGCAGTAAGAGAAATAAGTAACTCAATTAGAAAATAGACAAGAACATGTACAGATAGTACACTTGAGGGGATATACTTATGGCAAATAATCATATGAAAACATGTTCAAGTGTATTGACAATTAGGGAAAGGAAAGTGAAAACCACAGTAAAACATCACTATACAGCTATCAAAATACTGAAATAAACAATACTGACAAAACCAAATACTCACGAAGGTTTAGAGGAACTGGATCACTCATTCATTGCCCATGAGAATGTACAATGGTAAAGCCACTCTGTAAAACAGTTTGGCATTTTCTTAAAACATAAACATGTTCCTGCCATCCAATAAAGCAATTGTATTCTTGGGAATTTATCACAGAGAAATGAAAACTTATGTTCACACAAAACCTGCACATGAATTTTTATAGTAGCTTTATTTATAACAGCCAAATCCTAGAAATAACACAGATGTCCTTCAGTAGATGAATGACTGGACAAAATCTGATACATCCATGCCATGGAATACTAGCCAGCAATAAAAGCAACTACCCATGCATGCAAAGACCTGGATAAATGTCCAGGGAACTATGCTGAGTGAGAATTGTTTTTTAAAATATTACCTAAAGGATAAATACTGTATTATGTTGATCTATTGATATTTATATAACATTTTTGAGATGACAAAATTACAGAACTAGAGAACAGATTAATGGTTGCCAGAGATTAAGGAATATATCGGGACAGGAGGGAAGTAGCAGTGATCACAAGGGCAACCTAAGAGATCCTAATTGTGATAGAAATGTTTTCTATCGTAATTCTATCAATGATAATATCCTGGTTGCTTAATTGCATTTTTGCAAGATGTTACCACTGGGGGAAATTAGGTAAAGGGTACATGGAATCTCTTTGTATTATTTCTTATAACTTAATATCTTATAATTATTTCAGGATAATAAAGCATACTTTTAAAATTCAACAGAGAAAAATATCAGAGTCTGCAACATCTAAATCAGTTTATAATTAGAACATCTTAAACATATTTTTAAACCATTTCAGTTTCAATGAAGCCCAAACAGTTATTTTCTTTCATTTGCTCATAATGATAATGATGTGGCCACTCAGAGTACATCTTTCAAATGAAACTAAGGACTCCTCAACCTACCCTGTTTCCCTGAAAATAAGATAGTGTCTTATATTAATTTTTTTCTTCCAAAGTTGCGCTAGGTCTTATTTTCAGGGGATGTCTTATATTTCCATGCGCTCAGGGGTCCTCAAACTTTTTAAAGTGGGGGCCAGATCACGGTCCCTCAGAGAGCTGGAGGGCCGGACTATATGAACTACTAATTCCTACTGTAACACCTCGGCTGCGTTCACTGCCCAAAAAACCTGGCGGGCCGGATCAGACTCCTCTGCGGGCCACATGTGGCCCGCGGGCCGTAGTTTGAAGACCCCTGCTAGGTCTTATTTTCAGAGGATGTCTTATTTTTGGGGAAACACAGTAGTATGTTTCAATAGATAGGTATTAAGTAGAGAGGATGCCTTGATTAAATTCACTATTTTAAGCCCTACTTATTCTTACCTCCATACCTGTTCAAGTTTCCTGAATACTCCCCAGGGATGATCCCTGGCTAGACTCAAAAACACTCATTGAAAAAATAAAAAAAATAAAAAATAAAAACACTCATTAGTGTGCACAGCTCCACTAGCAAATTAATCATAACAACCAATTTGTATTGACTATCCCCTATATGTGAGGCACTGAGCTAGAACACAGTACCTTTTGCATTATTATCTTGTCATTTGATGTTTATGCTATTCAATTTTCATTTGCATGTGCACCTTTTTTTGGTAAACAAATTAATTGTAAGGCCCCTATGGTTAAGTTTGTCTTGGGATCTGGTCTCTGTATCCATCACGACCCTTGCAATGTCTCATGTGCAGTAAGCATACAACATACATTTTTTAAATTATGTGATTAATGAAAGATTTCCAACTTAGCTATCTACAGTGCTTTCTCAAGAAAAAGGCATAACATACATGTGGGCTCTCAAAGGGGTGTATTGTTGCCAATATTTTAATTATATGGGCAGGATGATTTCTATTGCCAGGATGCTTCTCTCGTTTGTGCCACACCTTGGTAACTCGCAGGGCATGGCAGCAGAAACACCCACACCAGCTACCTGGGCTTGTTGGAAGCCACAGATGTGCTTTAGGGCTCAGCGACACTGGCTTCACTTAAAACCCACAACAGCATGCAAGTGTTTTCTTGCTAGTCCTGTAAAACGAAGAGTAACCAGGAGGCTGGATTTTCAATACGTGTGTACTGTTTTTACTGAAACAATTTAACAAGGCAAAATATAGTGGTCAAACTCTGGGCATTTGGGGGAATTTCAAATGAAAGAATGCTTATAGTTTGAGAATTAAAAAAATACTTTATGTAGTACAATGAGAGAAAAAAATATTTATACAATTAAAACTTGGAAACTAGTAATAGCCCTAGCTATTACTAAAAGAAACCTCTAAGTTAATGGAATTTGTTCATTTGAAATATTTTAATAACTCTAAGAACTGCCATTCTAGTGTTTTCATGCAAAGCAGTTGTGTTTTGGTGTCAGACACACCTAGTTCAAGTCATAGGACTTGGCTGCAAACTAGAATTATGACCGTTAGCAAATTATTTTCTATAAACTTTATTTGTCCCCATCTGTAAAGTGGGTTTAATAGTATTGTAGAATTCAAAACATTTTAAGAAATAGAAGAGATAATACCCTAAGAGGATTTAGCATGGTGACTACCATAAATTAAGGATTCAGTAAATTTTATTTATTTGCATTAACAATTTATTGATGAGTAAACAGTACCATTTGTAAATAATATGTTCAGAAATATTGGCATCTTCTTTAGAAATGTATTGTTCCTTTATAATAAGTGTTTTCACATAATGTTAATGAATGCTTAACATGCTGCAAGATGCCTCCAGCTAAAGTCTGACCTACATATTAGGAAGGCAGCTTCAACAATCTGGCCCTTACAAAGGCTCTGTTTTTCTGGACTGAGGAAATTGTATAATTGCTACTTTATCCATTGCTATAGAATGATTTCAATTATATTAAAATACTACGATCCTTAATTGGTTATTGTTCCTAAGTTAATTCTTTCTAGCTCATTGCAAATACCCAAGTCCCCACAAAAATATAAGATAATTTTATAAAATGTGTTTATAATGGGGATACCATCATTTATAATCACACTTTAGAGTATCTAAGGTCAACTACAAAGAAATGCTATAAGATAATGCTAAAATAAGATTAGCATTAATCATTTGGTATATTATACAAGATTAGCATAGTCATTTGGTATATTATACAATTCATATTATTGTGAAATTTATATTTTCACAATTATATGAATTGTATAATGAACTCTACTGTGTCCAATAAGATAAAAATCAAACGATTAGAGTCTTCTACCATATTTTCGAAGGGAAATCGATAGAATAAAATCCTCAGAGAAAGAGTCAATGGAAGATTTAACTTTGGAAGGAAAGTCCCTATGAGGACTGGGGGAAGTGTTAAGAATGGGCAGGATTGATTTCAAAGGGTTGTGAGTGCTGCAGTCAGAAGTGGAAGACAGTGTGGAAGAGAGGAGAGAATGTGTGAGTCAAGGAGGGCAGAATAGGAACTAACATATAAAGGTTACAAGCAGCATTGTTCAGAAAAGTAATGTACAATTTGGGAGCGGTTTGTAGCTCCCTGTTCTTGGAAGAATGCCAGCCGATACCAGATGCTTACTTGTCTCTCGTGTTAGTTGTTACTTCATCGAGATGACAGGCTTCTAAGGATACTGCTCATTTTTATCACCTCTGATTCTAGAACATTAGGCAATTGAATTAATTTCTTCCTGGGCTTGAGTATCTTCAGATTTGTAGATAAAAAATGTTGGAATGGGCCCTAGCCGGTTTGGCTCAGTGGATAGCATGTTGCCCTGTGGACAGAATGGTCCCAGTTTGATTCTAGTTGTGGGTTCAGTCCCTGGCTCTGGACAGGGCATGGGCAGGAGGCAACCAATTGATGTGGCTCTCTTACATTGATGTTTCTCTTTCTTTGTCTCTCTGCCTCTCTTCCACTCTCTTTAAAAATCAATGGGAAAATAACCTCAGGTGAGGATTAACAACAATAACAAAATGAGGAATGGCCCTAATATTTGAGGATTTTTTTCCAAATGTTACAATTCTGCAAATAACCATCTTTAGACTTTTATTTAATAAATGTATACATCTAATCACTGTCAAAGTGATGGTTTGAAAGTTAGATGACTCCATGGAACACCCCCAAAATACATAATCTGTTTCAATGAAATATTACCATTAATAGTATTGGTTTCTGAAACTGAAAAACAAGTATCCATTTAAGTTATAATGTGTTGAGCAAGGATACATGTTTCTAGCATGATAGTTTTCTCTTCACCACCGCCTATGTGGTTTCATTTGAGATAAACAGAGAATAGTACTTGAAAACATTTTCCAACACAGATATTTTATATTGCTAATTGAATCTTGATCTATCTGTAGTCAGGTAACTACACAATCAGTGTTAGGTAATAATGCAAAGTACTACACAGAGTTCATGTTTCAGGAAGATGGAAATTTCATTAAGACTCTATTTCCACTATCAATTATTAACTATCTCCACCTTAGTGTTTTTTTCCTCCTTACCCATTCAAGACAAAACCTTCTCAGAGGAGGAGCATGCTCTTAGTTATGCATGAGTGTGGGTTTTAAAATGAAAAGCACGAAAGCCCGTTCTGTATATGGAAGATTTCTTAGAGGTTATATCTGAATAATTATGTCATAAGGCTTTTTGTTTCGAGAAAAGCTCAACTCTGCACAAATAGTAATTGTCAGAGAACAAAAGTATGCCAGAATAACTTGAAAATAAGTTTTACCTTTAGGTTTTTAATAACAACTATCTAGTGTTACTTTGCATTCAATGGATTTTTAAATATTCACTTATTATTTGGAAGTCATTGAAATATTAATTCCCTGAGAATTCCCATTGCCTGTATATAGTAGTATGAGTTTTGTTGTTCTTGGCACTAGTACATGAGTCTCTCATGAAAATTCAGTGAGACAGCAGCAGAACCTGAGGACAAATCCTGGATCTTAATTTCCCAGTTCTGCCTTGAAAGGCTTCTTTGATAATGTGTTTACATTAAATATTATATCACATGAGAGAGAGAGAGAGAGGGAGAGAGAGAGGATAATTATTTTCACAAGATATTTACAACTGAGAATATTTACTTCAAATTAAAAGGCAGTCTGTTCTCTCTTTGTTGTTGGGCCAGTAATAGAGCATAGTTAAACTTAGCTACTAAATTTACATTCAATTATACAATTATACAGCAATAAAAATATATCCTTATGCTAATGACACAGGGTTATTTGATTGTTTACTCATATAATTTATTCCTATTGTATTGGGCCTTTAGGGAAAGCCAAACAAGGCAGTAACAAGTAAAGGAAAAATAATTGCTTCCACCTTTAAGTTATTCAAGCACTTAAATAAGTTTATGAGTTTGGCCCTCAGTGTAGTTATATGATATTTTTTTTTCTCATTGCTCTTGTGGATCTTTAGTTTGATTGTGAGATATCAGAACACAGGAGCATTATCTCATATTTCTTTGAATCTCTAAAGCCCAGAACAATTCCTGGCAAAGTGTAGTAATTCGTGAGGTCTTTAATGAATTCCACATGGCTAACACCTTGCGCATTTCTCCCAGATTGTAAAGCATACAGTATAGCTGTCTTATTTGAAAGAAGTATATTTCATGACTTAGCTTTCATTTATACTTTTATATTGGGTCTTTATTATAATTTATAACCAAAGTGTTCAATTATATTCTGGAGAACTATGTTTCAATATATGATATTGATACCATTGAAAAAAGTTAATAGGAGTCCTGGCCAGGGAGCTCATTTAGTTAGAGTATGATCCTGATATGCCAAAATTGCAGGTTCGATCCCGACAGGGCACATACAAGAATCAACCAATGAAGGCATAAATACCTGGAACAATAAGTTGATATATCTCTCTCTCTCTCTCTCTGTCTCTTTTTTCTTCTCTCTCTCTAAAAATCAATAAACAAAAACTCTTTTAAAAGTTAGTAAGAATATCTGGTATATGCTACTGTCATGAGAGAAACTTGGTCATTCCTCAGGCTAGGTTTAAATGTCACCTCTTCATCAAAGACTTCTCAAAACTCCTTGACAAGGTTTAGTTCTCTAGTCAGGAACTCTCACCCTAATATTGATATCAAAATTCTTCATATAGCTTTGTTTTATATATTTGGGAAAATGTTGTATTTGCAAAAATTGAATTTGCTATGCTTTCCTTACCCTTTTCTATTTTCTTTTTATACATGTGTGTGTGTGTTGATGACAATTTTTGATGATTTGCTAATGACAACTACTTCAAATAAAATTTCTCTTATTTATTTTCCTCTCAAAGGAACACATGATTTTGATTATCACTAAGTTATCCTTTTTAATAGAGAGCTGATTAGTTTGCTCTTCTGAAGAATGTCATTAGCTTCTTTGTCCACTCTGAAAGTATTCAAGAGAATCAAATAATTTATTGTCAGAGAATAGAAATTGAAATGCAGATCTAAACATTTATCCTGCGTAGAGAAGAGATCTTTGAATAAATTTCATCAAACCCTAAAAAAAGTTATTTAGAACAAGTAATATCAGATATTATAATAATTTTACAGTAATGAGATGGCTTAAATGTCTCAAAATGGGGTAGAAATGTCAATACAAAACACATCAGAGTAAACTGACCTGTGTAAATGGTTTTAAGTAACAAGGAAAGATAAATACAGAAGCAACTTTAAATATAAAGCTACCAAGGATTGTTGAGTCACTGCCCTTACCGTGACCCCTTTACAAAGTTGCAATGTTTTTACCTGGCTTTCCTAATTCTGTCTGACCTTATCTACTCATTTCTGCCACTCAACCTTCTCTTCAAGACCATGTCAATGCTATGGTCTCCTTTCTCTTCAAATTCTCTACATTGATTCCCCAGTTTAAAGCTTTGATTCCTGCACTGGCCAGTGTTGCTCAGTGGTCTCAGGTTTGATTCCCAGTCAAGGGTATGTGCCTGTGTTGCAGGTTCCATCCTTGGTCTTGGTTGGGGTACATGAGGGATGAAACCAATTAATGTATCTCTTTTACATCAATGTTTCTTTTTCTCTCTTCCCCCTTGTTCCCTCCCTTCCACCCTCTCAAAAAAAATTAAATGGAGCCCTAGCCAATTTTGCTCACTGAATAGAGCATTGGTTTGCAGACTGAAGGGTTGTGGGTTCGATTCTTGTCAACTGCATGTACCGTGGTAACAGGTTTGATGACAAGCCTGGTGGGGGAGAGTGAGAGAGGCAACTAATAGATATGTGATGTGTCTTTCTCACATGATTATTTCTCTGTGTCTCTTTCCCTCCAGTCCACTCTCTCTAAAAATCAATGGAAAAATATCCTTGGGTGAGGATTAAAAAAGTTATGATTCTGGTTTAGTTGCTGTTCTTACTCCCTGTTTGTTTTGTTTTGTTTTGTTTTTGTGTTTTTATTTACTTATTTTTTTAGAGGGAGAGTGAGAAATAGAAGCATTGATGAGACATAAACATCTCTCGGGGATGCCTTCTGTAAAACCCCTACTGGTGAATGAGCCTGCAATCCAGGCATGTGCCCTGACCAGGAATTGAATCAGTGATCTCTTGTTGCAAGGGGTGATGCTCAATCTATTGAGCCACACTGGCCAGGCCTTACTCCCTGGTCTTCATTTTTTCCTTTTTTCCATGTCATTCATTCCCTCTTCTCTTTCTGCCAACTTTTTTTTTTCAATCACTTTTTCCTCTTAACTGTTTTAAATTCAAAACACCCTTTAAAAATCTTGCAAATGCTAGTATAGACCTTTTCCCCCAGAGAAGTATTTATGCAGATAACCTGTTTTACTTGCCATTTTAGGGGATTATTTTAACATCCTAAGGCCCAACCATGCATAAACTCCAGGTGAAAAATACTTGCTTCACTAATCTCCTCCTAATTCTCAAATCAGTAGCAATAGTTCCCACTTACTGGGTAACTTCCATGCACCAGATATTGTGCTGGATGCCTCATATTCTTTGTCTCTAAACTTCATAAACTTATTAAATAGAATACGAAGTTAAATGATAAGTTGAAGAAAATTCCCTGGTTTGTTTATAGTGAAAATAGGATGTGAATCCAAGTTCAACTCCAAATCCATGCCGCCCCCCCGTCCCCCCCCCCCCCTCCGTTTCCAGCAATAGTGGCATCAGGACAGACTTCCATGCACCTCCAACAGCATCGGAAGCCCAGCCTGCTCAGAATTTCTCACATCTTATTGATGATTACCTTCCAAATCTTCCAAATGCTCTGCACATTCCCTGGTAAATCCTGTTCTTTTTTTGTCCCATTTCTAGCTTCCTAAACCGTTCCACAGTGCTTTTAGAATTCTCATTGCATCTAAAGGATACTTCCCTCCTTCTTCAAACTCTTTTGTGGTTTCCCTCACCTACTTACTCCTATAAAATCTCACTATTTCCTGGGGAATATACGTATATATATATTTCAAAGTACACTCAAAATTAATTATAGGTAAAGGTAATACATAAAAAAAAAACTTCAAAACCTTCTTTAAAAGCTCTAAGAACTTGCAATAAGGAAATATTTATTTACCAAGACCCTAAAAGTATTAATCATAAAGAAAATACTGATCAGTTTGCTTACCAAGTTAGACCTTCTATTCCTCAAAATAAAACACAAAGAAATTAAAATGACAAGGTACAAATTGGAAAAATATATTTACAAAATAGCTAACAAAAATTAATTATAAAATATATACTAGACTCTTACAAATCAGTAGAACTACAATAAAGAGCTGATTTTGAAAAATAGGCAAAAATGAACACATATTTTATAATACAGTATAATTGATATATATTTAACATATGTGAGGTATATTAAGATATTAAGAGATAATCAACATACTTAGTAATAAATTAGATGCAAATCAAAGCTTGAGTTAATATTTTATATTCATTAAATTGACAAAAATTAAGGTCAGATAATGCAAAGTACTGATGGAATTTGGACCTATAGGAAACCTTTACAGTCCTGAAGGAAGTGTAAACTCATTCAACAATTCAGAAAAATAATTTTATTTATTGATTTTAAATAGCAAGATTATTTCCAACAGCAAAACTAGGAAAATAAATGTGTATTAAATGAATAAATGTTGGATAAATAAATTGTAGTATATCCATACAAAGGTATATCATTTAGTAAAAACTATGCAGGAAAAATGAAAGGGAAGGATGCATTGAAGTGGACAATCAGTATTGGCTTGACTATCTTATCTTAGTGATACTACTAAAAATCTATCTTCCATTCAGACTGGAAGAGTTATCAGCAAGGCTCTGTTCCAACTACAGAGAAAAATGTTAATACTTAGAAAATGTTCTTATGGTTTTAATGTTAGCAATGGAAACTATCAAATACTCTTGTAGGAAATCTCATTGAAGAGACCTCCAAATCTCTGTTAGACTTATATAAATTGCAATTGTACATTCAAATGCATATATGCATAACTCATAGACACAGATAATAGTGTGGTGAAGGCCTGAGGCGGGAGAAGGGGGAGGGCTAGAAGCGGTCAATGAGGGGAAAAGAGGGACATATGTAATTCTTTCAAAAATAAAGATGGAAAGTAACACACAAAATAAATAAAATGGGCCTGCATATTTCATGTTATTATCCATTTATGAAATAATTAAAACTTTCTGGGCATTTAGCATGTAGGATTTGGGAAACCAACCAAGAGAAATTCTAAAAGTTCCATTTCCTCCGCTTCCATTGACATAGTTGCATGAAACAATATCTACCCACTCCCCTGCCAAATGGATGAAACAGAAAGAACAATATTGAACTTTCACTAGCAAGCAAGGCACTTCCAATGTCTACGTCTACGCTAGGAGACCTGCAACTGCCACAGCCAACATTCCCTGGAGCTTTGGGAGTAATTTTAAAAACAAACTGGAACTAAATGTTCCAAGCAGCTGTACCTTGGAGAGCTCCAGGAGTTGCCACTTGTCATGAGTCTAAAATTTATAAAAATGAAGAGTTCCAAAGTAACTTCACCAAAGTCTTTTCTACTTAGTGCCGCCACATACGGCTTCATTTTGTGATAGAATACTTTCTCTCTAGTTTCAAGCTTGATGTTTCCCTGAGAAAAATTACACATGCTTAGAAAATTTACAAGAGTATCATTTATGGAAAAATAAAATAAGCACACCTTTTGGTACCATTGCTTAAAGATAGGGAAAAAAATACCCAAAATAGAAAATTTTCTAAAATATTACTCTAAACCACAAAATTATTATTTTAGTCTCTTAACTTGCTTACTTGTGCTTAACAACTTGGATAACTGAATGTAACAGTATTAGTGTAAATGACTGAAATTATTGTGATATATGGTTCCTGTGATTTTTTTTTTTGAGAGATTATAAAGCAGAAAATATAGCAATTTGGGAATATATACTCTAAAATATTTCTTTATTTGGTCTTAATTAATTTACATTCATTTTGACAATGGCATCATGTTGTTTTTTAAAATTGCATTGAAATGTATAGAGGAGTAAATTATAAGTGCATGACCTAGTAAGTTTTCACAGACTGAACAGCCCCTTTTCCAGCACCCAGATTAAGAAACAGAGTATTTCCAGTCCTGCAGATGCATACCCATCCAAGATATCTTCCCCCTTGATACTCTTCTGTGCCTGTCTTCCTTCCCTCAGTGTTATATTTGTGAGGCCCACCCATGGTGTTGCATGAAATTGTAACTTGTTCATTTTTATGGCTGTGCAATTCCCACTGTATACTACAATATGTTCATTTGTTCTACTCTTGATAAGCATATGTGCAATTTCCAATTCAGATTCATTATACATAAAACTGCTATAGATACTCTTTCACATTTTTGACAAACATGTTTCAAGGAATTACCTAGTTATAGGATATGCATCTGCTTAGCTTAGTAGATACTGCCAAACAGCGTTCCTATCTGGTTTGACCAATTTATAGTCACACCAGTGGTTTTTAGGAGTTCTAGTTGCTCCACATTCTCTCCAATATTGGGTATTTCCTGTCTTTTAATTTTCATGATTCTGGTGAGATGGAGCTCAATATCCAACCAAATGAAAGAAATTTTTTTTTTTATCACCAATGAAAAACTGTTTCCAATAAAAATATCTTCATAGTAACTCTGCACACATACTGGGGAGAAATGACAATGTGTGAAATTCACCAATAACCTCAGAATGCTCTGGAAGCTGGCAGCTTCGTCTGCATCATTACAGGACAGGTCAAGAACAACTTCCCATTGTTGCTTCTGCTGGGTCTGGGAACACTTTGAGAACCATCGGTCTGTCATGAGGCCTGGACAAGATATTTTTCAGAACCCTTTAAGTGATATTAATGTGCAACTTGGCTTGAGAACCATAGTGCTAATGGTTTCAACCAATAATGCTCTTTGTCTGGATCTTTTATTTCATTAGGGGTTATAAAATGATGTTTTCTATATCAGTCCTTCCACTGCATTAGCTGGAATTTTTCTTTAAAGAACTTTTCTTTAAAGAACTTCTTTAAAGAACTTTTTTAATGACCAAGTTTTAAATTTCAAAAGGAGCCCTTAAATTAAATGTATGTATAAGTCCTCTTTGCAGGTGTGCACACTTGGAAAAAGGACTAGAACAAAATATGCCAAAATAATAATAGCTATTTCTGGATAGTTAAATTGTGTGTAATAATATTTTCAAATTTTCTAATGTATACATAGAACCTTCACAATCAGAAAACCCCCCACAAATGTATATTATGAAAAATTATTTCTTAAATGCCAAATAAAATGAAGATATAAGTTTATCTTTCTCAAACATTGTTCCCTAAATGAGGCATTTTAATTTTTATAGCTTTTATTTCTTTTGAATAAACAGTGAGTCAACTTGTTTCTTACAAAAATTCAAACACACACACACACACACACACACACACACACACATACACACACCTCAAATGAGTATATCTGGAGGCTTTTTCTATGTGGATTTTGCTTTAGAAACTTTATATTTTAGGTTAACTGGTTTTGGACACCTATACTTGGGGTCAAGTGGTCTAATTTCCTATTGATCCCAGCCAAGAAACTCAAAGATTTTGTAATAGGATACGTTTTCCTAGCATATTAGATATATTTAGGGAATGGGGATAATATTAGGCTTGTGCACAATGCTTATCCAAATGTAAAGTGAGAAAAATCTGGATGAAGATGATAATTTTCAAATGTACTAAAATCATTAGCCAGAGTGCATACAATAGGCACTGGATGCCTTTGAAGAAGATTTGAGTTCAGGAGTTTTATATTCCAACTTGGACTTTAGGGACTATACACTGAGTGGCCAGATTATTATGACCTCTGAACACATAATAATCTGGTCACTCTAATATATATATTAGATATATATATTGTCATTGTCAAGCACCAGGCCTCTAAGATATATATATATATATATCTTAGAGGCCTGGTGCTTGAATTTGTGCATGAGTGGAGTCTGGCCAGCCTGGCCAGAGAGAGAGGACATGGGAAGTTGGTTGGCCTGCCTCCTGGTCAAACTCCTGGTCGAGGGAACAATTTGCATATTAGCCTTTAATATATAGGATATACACTGAGTAGCCAGATTATTGTGTTCAGAGATCATAATAATCTGGTCACTCAGTGTAAATACAGGCTGAGGCAAAATTTGAAGTAACAGGTCATAGGGAGGAAATCCTATATAATAAAGAGGTAATATACAAATTGACTATCATTCCAACACACAAGATGGCCACCCATATGTGGTCAAAGCTGGCCACCTCATGTGGACACAAGATGGCTGACACAAAATGGCCAGCAGGGGAGGGCAGTGGGAGACCAGACCTGCAGGGAAGGGCAGTTGGGGGGAACCCTGCCAGTAGGGAAGAACAGTTAGGGGCAACCAGGCCATCACAAGAGGGCAGTTATGGGCAATAAGGCCAGCAGGGGAGGACAGGTTGGGTTGACCAGACTGGCAGGGAAGGGCAGTTAGGGGCAATCAGGTTGGCAGGGGAGTGATTAGGTGGTGATCAGGCTGGCAGGGGTGTGGGTAGGTGGTGATCAGGTTGGCAGGCAGAAGTGGTTACGGGCAATTAGGCAGGCAGGTTGGTGAGCAGTTGGGAGCCAGTGGTCCTGGATTATGAGTGGGATGTTTCATATTGAAGAGGGTACAGGCTGGGCTGAGGGACCACCCCCCATGCACAAATTTCATACACAAGGCTTCTAGTTAGAAATAACAGCAGCCTATAGTTTATCCTGGAGTAAAAGTTTTCAGACACAAAATAGGTCTTTTTAGCTAAATTGATAATATGCCCTTGTTATATAAAGAGGGAAGAGATCCATAGAGTGAGATTGGCCATCAGCAGCTTTGAAGAACAGTAGTGTTACTATTATAGTCTCAGGGTAGAAAGAATTGTTAATATGTAGTCATATTTTTAGTCATCTCAGAGAGATCAACAAGTAATATTGCAACATTTTCAGCTTTGCCATGTGTAAGCTAATGTATATGTATTTAATATATTAGAGTGAGCTGGTAGATTATTGAGATATATTGTTTTAATTTAAATTATTTGAATGTTATGCTTTGGGAAAGGGCTATTATCAACACTTAAACATTTTTAGAATTAAAAGCATCATTCTATATTACTGCATCCCTGATGCACTAATTACAGAAGCACTCTGAGCAGTTATTTAAAATATAGGAGCAATTTAGAGAGTTAAGCAGAGAAAAACAGCATCAAACTATGCATTTTTCTTGCCTTTATGTTATGAGTCTCGCATTCAATGTTTTCTTTATATTATTATCTTTATTTCTCATTCATTCAGTAACCCAGGAGTCATATAAGAAATATTCCACAGTGTTATCTTTAATTATCTTTCTTTCAGGGTAAAAAACCATGGAAAGGTTCAGCTTTGTGTTAACTAATGTATTATACCTTATTTATATGTGCATCCCGTATTTCTCAGTTGTAATGATATTTTGAAATAGCTTTCTAAATTTTCTTTAATTTGCCTTTGAAAAACAATTTTTAAAACTTATTTGAGAATATTTAAGTATGTTGTATATTTGGAATTTACAAAATTTAAGAATATAGAAAATTGTTTTATTTTCAAATATAGAAAATATGCCATATTTAAATCTACTGCAGAAAAAAACCAATAAAGAAAATAGCATCTTTCTAGGTAAAGAATGGCAATGTGAAGCTAATCAACATGATTGATGCTCATCATGCTGTATATAGCACATATGTACTTATGTGTTTATCAAATTATTTATAAAAATATTTTAAAATAATTTCTACAAAAAATATCTGGCAATGTTTACATGTTATCTCTGTGGTGCGGGATCATTGTAACTTTTACTTTATTCATTTCTGAGAATTTTTAATTTTTAAAAAAATAAACAAAATATCTATTGTATTTTATTATTTATTATTTATTTATTTATTTATTTATTTATTTAAATATTTTTATTTATTTGAGAGAGGGAGAAGGAAAGATAGAAACATCAGTGATGAGAAAGAATCATCTGCATACCCCACACTGGGGATCAAGCCCACAACCCAGGCGTGTGCCCTGACCAGTAATTGAACTGTGACTTCCTGGTTCATAGGCCAACACTCAACCACTGAGCCATGCCAGCAAAATATCTATTATTAAAACAACACAGAGATGAAATATGATAAGTAAAGATGATAGTAATGCTCAGCCAGGGTGTTCTAGTAAAGGGCCTAAGAAAGGGGGCTTGGACCATGAAGGGAAATTGTAAAATACTGCATAGGAAATATAGTCAATAATATTGCAATACATTTTTATATATATTTTTATTGATTTCAGAGAGGAAGGAAGATGAAGAGAGAAAGAGAAATATCAATGATGAGAGAGAATCATTGATCGGCTGCCTCCTGCACACCCCATACCTGGGATCGAGCTTGCTACCCGGGCATGTGCCCTTGACAGGAATCCAACCTGGGACCCTTTAGTTCTCAGGCCCACGCTCTGTACACTGAGCCAAATGGGCTAGGGCATGCTGCGATGAGTTTTTATAGTGCCTGATAAGTACTGAAAATATCGGGGGGAAACTTTATGAAGTACATGACTGTCTAACCACTATGCTGTACACTTGAAACCAATACAAAATAATATTGGAAGAAAATTATAATTAAAAAATAAATAAATATAAATTAATTAATGAAAAATGTATGTGTCAAAACAAAAAGCCAAATAGTGTCAGAGAAGACTCTAAAAACAAAGGTTTCATAGCACAAAAAGAGAAGAGGGTGGAGGTTGAGTAGTCATGGGATAAATGCAGTAGCATAAACATGCGATACACACAGAGCAGTGCTGGGCTGTCTTTATCAAAGAGGGTTATGGTAGACACTGGGATGGGCCCCAAGGGAAGTATCCGGTTAATGGTAGCATACTATTTCTTGATACACACTTAAATAATATAAAGATACTTCAACTGAGGACTATGTTTTTTGTTTGTTTGTTTTTTCTTTTAAAAGAAGTCCATATTTATTTAATGGTTTTGGAGCATTTGGAAGAAAACGGATCTGAAAACAAAAGGCATGAGGGATAAAGTTTTTTTTATTTTATTTTTTATTTTTATTTTTATTTATTTATTTATTTAATATATTTTATTGATTTTTTTGCCCCCCTCCCTCTCTCCCATACATACCCTCCCTCCCCAGAGTTTTATGTCCATTGGTTGTACTTATATGCATGTACACAAGTCCTTCGGTTGATCTATTATCTCCCCCAGATCTTCCTCCCCTCCCCACTGTAATTTGACAGTCTGCCTGTTGCTTTACTGTCTCTATATCTGTGAGAGATAAAGTTTTGAAAAACCTATCTCTAGCACTTGTCATTTGCTTTCTATTACTGGAAATTAATTTTTTGTCTGCTGTGTTTTATTTTTTCAAAACTAATTTTTTAAATAAAAATTGCTTGCAATAAATTTATTTCCAGGATTTATTCAGAAAGATAAAGTCATAAAATTCTATTTTTAATCCTGATAAGTCGGATCTTAGTATACAGTTGGATCTTAGAATACACCAATGCATAAAGGTCCTAAGAAGTCAGAATAGAATAGTCACACCTCCCTCCTGTCTTTCAATTCAGAGTGTATCCATCACTAAAGAAATATTTATCAGTGCGCTAATAGGAGTCAGGTACTGTTCTAAGCAATGGAGAGTCAAGATTGTCAATACTTACACCCAGCATATAGAGCAATAGAAATCTGTTATTCAAAGGCCATTTTTGGAAGCATAAAGCCTTGCTGTTGCTATAACCCACTTCCTGTCAACATTAAGGACTGATTTTTTTTTTTAAATAAGTCTAGTTTTAAAAAAAAAAAATAAGTCTAGTTGTTCTGAGAGGAAAAAAGGGCTATAAGAATTTGGGAAATTTTATAACAAAATATTTAGGTTTAATATGCCACGATTATAATTAAGACTATCTATACTCCAGGAAGAGTAGCAATGGGTTGATAAAGTGACATATTTATTTTTCAGGAAACATAGATATAACAAAATTGTAGCATAAATTTGATGAAAAATGTTCAACAAAATGTTATCCATTTGTATTTCTTTGTGGTGGAGTTATATATGATCTTACTCTTTTCTGTGTGGGCCTCTAGTTTTAAATAAAAAGACATTAATTGCTTTTGCAATCAGAAGAAAACAGTAAATTCTAAAGTAAAAAAATCCTAAAACTAAGTTTAATAATGTGCTAAAGGACATTGTGCTTCTATCTGTGATAATCAATATCACCATGCTTAGACAGAACCGTAAAAAAAACCACGTTTCCTGACTATTCATCCAGGAAAAACCCAGACAATATGATTCGTCAATTAATACATTTCAGCTTAAGAGAGGCATAACTACAATACATAGTGTCTTGCACTACATTTGGCTTACTTAATATAGGAAAGTATAGATTTTTGTGCATGGGCCCCAAAATAGGTGCATTAGAAAGATGATATTAAAACAGGAATATTGAAACATGCGGTTAAAACTATAAGCATTGTTGGTAAGTGAAAATGTAGTATAGAAGTGACTTTCCTGCTGAACAAACCATAACTCTCTATTGGAGGGCATGGAAATGTGATGGTGTCTATTTACTTACAGAGAGATATAAAATTTAGTATGTTGAAATTCACATCCCTCTCTGTGAAGCAAATCAAAACATTAAGTCTCTCACATGTACATCTGCCATTTGATATTTAAATGAAGCATACAATTCCTTATTCAGATAGTACAGATATTTTTTTAAAAATCATTTAATATCTTTAGATAGCCAAAAGGCCTCATTTAGAAAAAAAACCTCACTGGGAATTCAAAATAGCCTTTGAATTCATCAACTATAATTTCTTTCTTGTTGAGATGAAGGCATTGGTGATTGAGAAATTAGGTGATTTATTTAAACTCATCTAAATGATAAAAGGCAGAGTTCATTCTACCCTTAGCTTGGTAGCTTTCTGTTAATCTTGTCTAAAATGGTCTTACACATTCAACCAGCAATCTCTTCTAATATGCCATTTTGACAACTTATTCTTTGCAACTATTTTTCCTCTTTGATTTTAGTTTTTATGTGTGTTAAGTCACCCTTAATCCAACCTTAGTGACTCATTAAGAGCAATTCAAGAAAACTACCCCAGTATGTCAGAATTCACAAATGTTAGAAATAGTGAAAACACGTCTGATAAAAGGCATGAGGTCACATTAGTCTAGTTCCCAGTATACAAGGACATTTCCTGTGTATCTAAATTCATTTAAATATAATATTTCTCTAATTCAATTATAGTACTTTCTGATATTAATAAGCAGTTTTTAGTACCTATTGGCACCTATAAAATTTTATTGATCTTATCAATAATATCAATATATAATTTCTGAACCATGCTTTAGAGAAGTGACTATCTTATTTAGGAGATAAAATATACAATTAGAAAATTGGTATGGTATCAGATAATATACTACAAAAAGCCAGCTGAATATATTCTAATGACAGAATGTATAGTGGGAGGATGGCTTAGTGCAGATTGTTAGAAGGAAATGCTGAAATTATTGGGAATGGCTCTGTGATGAATCTAGAATTGAGGTGGTGCTGGGAGACTGATAGATTTTCAAGGTGATAGAAGTGCCTGGTGGGAGAGGATATTTCAGATGTATTAGGAAAAGTAAGATAGATAAAGCTAGAGAGGAAACTTAGAGTTGTATCTGAGAAGCTAATGAAGCCCTTTGGGTAGGATTGTGCCAGGACCTGGGTCAGAGAACAGATAGAAAGAGACAAAACTAAAAATCAGTGGGAAGGGAAATTAGATAGTACAAATAAATTAGACAAGTCATGAAAATAGATTTAAACAACCCTTAACAATGATTCATTATCACTCATCCAGTCAGGGAAGATAAAACAAATCAGAACAAAGCAATAAAATGGTGTCCCATGTTAAAATAAGTCAGCTCACTGAATCTTAGCGCTTTATTTTCCTAATCATGATTGATAATCCGACTACAATGTGACAAAAACACTTCTGTTTAGCATTTGCTCTCTGACATTACTGTCCAGACCAAAAGCTAGTTTTTATGGAAGAAGCCAACGAAGTCAAGGAGACTGAGACATAAGGAAGAAAGTGTAATAATTAAAATATTGGGGGCCACCCCAAGGGACCCCGATGTGAACGAATTCCTGCACCAGACCTCTAGTTATTTTATAACATTTTATTATGTATGCTCTTGATACTATTTCTGCTATTGTATCTGTATGGTAGAAATACTTTATAGGGTGTATTACTGCATATTTCTTCACAACTCTGTACTCAGTAATGTCACATTGGTAGCTTGACATTAGCCATGTTAGAAGTATTTATCCCCCAAACTGGCAAACAAACAAACAAACAACAGCAAAAATCAGAGCTCCCCTCCCCCTCCCCCAAATGCTTGTTAAACATTTACTAGCACATCACCAGTAAGGATCCATAATTTTAAAAGCTTACCCAGGGAGAAGAATAAAGAGTATATGTGTGTGCATGAAAATCACCAGACTGCTTTTCTCTGGTCCAGGAGCCTTCCTAGCAAATAAAAACTATTTTTGTGCACAATCCTTAGTTAATGTTATTAAGCATATTATCAAGACATTTTATTAAAACATATTTTACTATATAGAGGAACAATTATACAGCAAATTTAATAGTAATAATTCATAATATATAGGACTAATGGTACAGTCTGAGAATGAGATAAAAAATATTAATCATTAAAAGGTTTATACTTCTTACCAAGCTATTTTATTGAATGAGATAAGAATAAAGAAATAACTCTACTTAGGACACTTAATTTAGAGTGAATTCACAGTTTTCCGGTGGAATTATGATGAATCAAAGCAATCCAGTTCAACACAAATTTTTGTTGTAAATTTTAAACCTGATATCAGTAATTTTTAGTAATTCTCTGTTTCTAAGTTATTATATATTTTTAAAAATGTGTTTTTATTGATTTTGGAGAGGGAGGAATGGAAAGGGAGAGATAGAAACATCAATTGGCTGCTTCCTGCATGCTCCCTACTGGGGATGAACCCTGCAACCTGGGCACGAGGTGCCCTGACCAGTAAAGGAACCAGGGACCTTTCGGTGCACAGGATGAAGCTTAACCAACTGAGTCACATAGGCCTGGGTAAAAGTAATTATCTCCTTATGTACTAACATTTCTTCCCTCAACCCTGTTTTGTTTTATTTATTTATTTATTTGTTTGTTTGTTTGTTTGTTTGTTTTTGGGGGGGGAGGTGGGGGATTTGGATGTCTACATTGTTACTTAAAGATATAATTTACTCTATTGTCATTCAGCAAATGGGCGTAGGTGCCTATCTCCCAGTCTTTTTAAGCTTTAATAGTACAGAGAGCCCAGAGGTGGAGTCAGGAAGGTCTGGAATGAATCCCTTCTTTGCTACTTACCAGCTGTCTAACCTCTGAGCCTCAATTTTCTTCTTTATAAAACAGGCATATCACCTGGTACCTAGCCAGAGTCCTTGCAAACCTGAGTAATAATGCCACACCCCAAGTCAGAGTCTGGCACATAATTTATGTTATATAAATGATATATATTGTTATACTCCCATGATACTAAATATGGAAGACAATATTTAGTAATTATTGTATATATTAAATTATTATGGTTATTTAGTCTCCTCTCTTATTCATTAACACAGGACTCTTGAAAACATTATCTTCCTTTGAAAAGATAAACATGATGCCTAGTAGGAACAAATTCAATTCAACAACTGCGATATGTAAGGTTCAGTTAAATCTGTTTGAATTAGTATCAGTTGAAATGTATGTTGTGCTTTTTAGGGTTTTATTGACTCAAGTAAAGGGAACAATGGTTTTTATCCATTTTTCGAAGATTGTGTCATGCACGATTTAATCTAAAACTGCATGGTTTCTAGAGCTTCTATTTTATATAGAAAATGCATGAACATTTTGACATTTTTAGATAAAAATATTTGAGGAGGATGAGGAAGATGAGTATGAAGAGGATAGGCATGTCTACCTTATCCATAGCCAGTGGCTTTATGAAAAACCTGCCTCCAGCAGACATACTAGGATGGTTTTATTTGAAATAATCCTTCCAGGGAAAAGAGGAAGAAAACAATGCCAGACTTTAAATAAGAGAATTCAGTCAATAGTATCTTGTCAAATAACTGGCACTTCAACCACACTTTTATTTAGTGAGAAGAAACTTTAACAAGAAAGTTCACTTTCTATTTTTACCCAGCATACCCACTGCTAATTTCACTTTCAGCACAACCCACTTGCCAGAGATTCCGGGTGGTTGTGTGCACTCCTTACTCAGATGGGTATCAGATCAACTTCAATTATTATTTCTCCAGTATCTCATTGTTAATTGAGATACAGAGAGATTTGCTGACTTCATGCACACAGACTGCAGGGAGTGGTGCTATTTCCACCCTGCATGTCAGAGATGGACTTGTAACAACAACAGATTTTACATCTCTCTATGAAATGAGATTAAATGAAAACATATCAACTATATACTAGAAAACAGGTTGATATATCAACATTTAAGAGAAGTGGAGGTTTCCTCTGGATATTTTTAAATTCTTTTATTTTTCTAAAACCATTACTAGTAATTTACTTCCTAGACCATTTTTATTTGTTTTTTGAATTTATATGTTATTTTTTACTGCTCTATGTGTACAGTTAATTCTTTTTCCTAACCCATGGAGATCATAGTTTGAGTGAATGTTTGCCACAAAGACTGTTCTGAAAACAGCAGGAGATATTGTTCAAAAAGTAGAGTAACAGTTCTGTTCCATTCTCTGTTGAGGTTTCATATGCATGATTTATATATATATATATATATATATATATATATATATATATATATATATATATATATATATATATTATTGATTTTTTTACAGATAGGAAGAGAGAGGGACAGAGAGCCAGAAACATCATTGAGAGAGAAACATCAATCAGCTGCCTCCTGCACACCCCCACTGGGGATGTGCCCACAATCAAGGTGCATGCCCTTGACTAGAATCAAACCCGGGACCCTTCAATCAGCAAGCCGATGCTCTATCCACTGAGCCAAACCCGTTTTGGCAATATGCATGATTCTTATTACCGTAACACAATTTGTTCTTTAAAAATCTTCAAAAATAGTGAATTATGTGGAAAATAATAGCTATTTTTAACTCTTTATAATTGAAGTCATTCCACTCTAGCAACTTTAGGGGTAATATGATCAGGTAGGTCATATCTAGGAGGCAGCTGATTGATGTTTCTCTTTCATCAATGTTCCTAACTCTCTATCCCTCTCCCTTCCTCTCTGTAAAAAATCAATAAAATATATATTTTTAAAAATCATACCAATCATTTGAAAGCATGAAAGATAATTCAGTCCATTTAAAAATATGTAAAATACCAATATCCCTGAGGTGGTTAATATTGGATAATTTTCTCTTCACAGCCTCAAAGAAAACCTCATTTTTTTCCTCCTATGATTTATACTTTTGCTGATCTACTGAAATCATGACATGACCAATTACATTTTGTTCTGCAAATATGATAGCTCACATCTACTTATCATTTAGACCATGACATTGGCACTGTTTAAGGGAAATTAATGTCACTGTGAACAAAATTAGATTTCATCATCAAAGTTACGCCATGGTTACAATCAGTTGTGGATCTTAGAATCCATGTCAGACTATTCTAAATGAAATACCCTAGTGTACACAAATGCACAAACATATTTTTGCATTTGATGTGTCAAATTGTTTGAGTATTTTAATAAAAAAAAGTCGTGTGCCAAATTTTGAAGGTTGTATGACATTGGGAAACAGATCATTTACTACTTCATTTTTCTACAGACAAATCCAATCAGTATAAGGAAGTCTATAGATAATGATTTTTTTTTTCTCCATTGATATTTTAGAGTATAGGCCAGCATAACACTGTCAAGAACAAAAAGAGTGTTTGAGGTGAATTAGTAAGGGTTGAGAAAAGTTCACATGTGTGGTCCGTTTTCAATCATCAAAAAGAAAACAAATATTGGTATTCAAGAACTAGGGGTCACAAGGGAGAATTGGAAAATACTTAAAAAATAAATGTAATTCAATAAAAGTAGACAATGCCAAGTAACCAGCACACTGCAAGTAATCTTGCAAAAAGCAAGTATGAGACAGAAAGAAAAACAGTGATAAGAAAAAGAGTGCTAGAGTTTTCTGGAGAAAATTTTTAAATAATCTAGAGAAAAAACTACAATAAATAAGTAAATAAAAAAAAAACCCACATGCTTATTTATTTTGTTTAATTGGTAAAAAGGTAAATGGTCACATTTAGGTTTTCTCTACATACACAAGAATGCCAAACAGAACATACACAAGAATGCTGAATAAGTGGGAAAAACAAAACAAAACATATTTTTTGGAGGAAGGGTCTCTCTAAACAGTTTATTTGATAAAAGTCTTTTACTTGTTAAAACTTCTCATTAAAAATCACATTCAGAGACCGTTAGCTTAACTTTGATACTTCATTTCGAAGGAACACTTGAGTAAACTGATCCTGCACACACCAGAAAATTACTACATCATACATACATGCAACTGTTGCACCAAGAAATAGCTTAAGGGTAAATTGTTATAAAGCAAAGGAAGTGGCTAAATTTTCAAGAAGGATATGGTAAGGTTAAATCAGTAGCACAAGATTTGTATTTCTTCCAGATCAGTTCTAGTCATACCATCAGAAGAATGCCATCTATTCAGAAGTACTAAAAATAGGTAAGGTTACAGAGAAGAATTACTCCATGTTCAAAGAGTTTCAGGGCAGTGAAAACTCAGTTTCAATATGCAATGTGCTGTAACATGAGCACATATATCCAATCAGGAAAAAGAATAGCTAAGAAAACCCACAATGGCAGGAGGCAGAAGGCTACATAGTGCCCCTACAGAACAGGCCAATTATCTTTTAGGAAAAAAAGTTGGCTGAAGGATAGTGGAATGTTGAGCACGTGGGTGAGAAAATAGACACAAAAAACTTACAAAAGAATATGACAGCCGAAACCGGTTTGGCTCAGTGGATAGAGCGTTGGCCTGCAGACTAAAAGGTCCCGGGTTCGGTTCTGGTCAAGGGCATGTACCTTGGTTGCGGGCACATCCCCAGTAGGGGGTGTGCAAGAGGCAGCTGATCGATGATTCTCTCTCATCGATGTTTCTTACTCTCTATCCCTCTCTCTTCCTCTCTGTAAAAAATCAATAAAATGTATATATAAAAAAAGAATATGACATTTATAATTTAATGAGTGGAAAGATTGAAGACCATTTAAAAATCGCTGAAAATATGTGGATATCAAACATTTCTCATGTTAAAAATATATATAAACAAAAGACTGTTATCTTAGAGGAGATGATAGATAATGAGGAACCAATTAAGATGCTATTGCCAGCCGAAACCGCTTTGGCTCAGTGGTAGAGCGTCGGTCTGAGGCCTGAAAGGTCCCAGGTTCGATTCCAGTCAAGGGCATGTACATTGGTTGCAGGCACATCCCCGATAGGGGGTGTGCAAGAGGCAGCTGGTCAATGTTTCTCTCTCGTCGACGTTTCTAGCTCTCTATCTCTCTCCTTTCCTCTTCTCTGTAAAAATATCAATAAAATATATTTTTTTAAAAAGATGTTATTGCCAGAAGAAACACTATTCTATTATTGTTAATTTTGAATGGTATGGTTACTTCATACTTTCATAATCTAAAAATGCCTTTTCAATTTGAAGTGTATTTCAAGATATATAGTTTCTCCTTCCAGCCGTTGATTTTTCTTAGAGTTTGTTTATAATAATACGTAGGGCATTTGACCCATAGCATTTTCACAGTTTTCATTTTGCTTGTTGCATGCTCATTGTATAATGCAACATGGTTCTCTGTACTCTATGCTTTCTGCAAGTTGGCAGCTGGATCAAAGACTAGATCAGACACAGCTCATCCCTTTGGCCGGAACAAGTGTGGTTGTAGAAGAGGTGTGTTTGGGGACACAGGCACAATGGGGGATACCATCTTCCGGGGCTCCCGTCAAGAGGAAGAAAAGATCAAACAGATTTCGAATATCACTGTAGGAAAAGACGGAAAGAAAACACCTTTCATCTATATACAGTTTTCCTGTGGAGCCATGGGATGCTATTCTGAATCAATGCTCATGCTGCAAGCGGACCAACCTCATGAGGAGAAAGTCAGAGAGAGATCCCTGTGCTCCAGGTTCTCTGCTTTCCTTCCAGTGGGAAAGTGTTTAGTCTGTAAGGATCATGATTTGAAATACATATTTTTGGTGTGCCTGGAAAGGAAATAGGGATGAATTGAATATGACAAAACTGGCATCCCTTACTCTATTGGAAAACAACTCTGGAATTCTACATGGAAAAATGTAAATGTTTGCAAGGAGTCTCTTCTTAAAACACACACACACACACACACACACACACACACACAAACACATACACACATTACTTTATGACTGTCAGCATATTTGAAAAATAAAGATCCTCTCCAACTTTTGAAGCTAACAGAATCTGTTTCTTAGTAATTGTGTCAGAGGTTTAAATACTGTTGCTCTCAGTTTTTTCATTAACATTTAAGAATCTGTTTCTTTTTTGAGTCTGTCAAAGAATTTTAACAAATTGGAAATGTTGCTCATTCAGTTAGATTTCCCCCCCTCCTCCCCATGGATGAATATGATACAACAAATCTGTTTTGGTGTCTTTAAAATCAGAATTTTGGCTTATTATAATAGTTAAATATTGGTTGCTCTCTTTAAGGCTTTAAGATTGTCTTTAGAAATGGAATTACTATTCTGTTTGACCCATGTGGTAGGGCATTGGTTTCATAAGAAATAACTGGACTAACAATATTTCACATATTCAACTACTCAGTTCAGAACTGTTATATTACAATCAATGAACTGTGAATTGTTACTAAGAACACTCCCAACATAAAATGGTTCTAAAGGAGTCCCTGGGATGAGAAAAAAACAAAACAAAACATTTTGAGTGTTGTGAGATGTAAATAATTAGGTCATGCTTATTCCTGGGTTTTAGATTTTATTTATAGTTTCTCTAGTGTAGACATCTGAATTATTTTTTTCTGTGGGATGTGCATTAAAATATTTCACTAGTGGTATATAATTGATGAATTATCTGGAAAATTATCATGTTGGCAAATACCCACATATATATATATATATATATATATATATATATATATATATATACGTTATACATATTTCTTTATAGTCTTTTTTATATCTTAAAATATTCAATGAACTGTTTACAAATCATTTCTGAAAACTTATACTGGTTGGAAACTCACTCACATAGTATTCTAATATTTTTAAAAATAATTTTATTTACTGTTTTCAGCATCAAAGTGTCCAGAAAAAAAATGATATTGGCACAAGAAATCAGATATGCTAAATTCTTCTAGAGATGGCTATTTTAGCCACATTGTCTTCAATTCTATAATTTCCTAAGCCCTCAAAACACCTCTAAAAGCAAATAACTACAAAATTCAAAATGAATCTGAGAGTTAGAGTTTAACCTCATAAACATTTAAGATTAAAGATTTATTTTGCATCACCATTGTATAATTTAACCAATTTCAATTTCTAAAGGGAACTACAATGTTATTTTAAAATGCTACGTGGTTTAAAAAAAAAGCAAGAGCAGTGAGAAATATTAACCAGTATGAATTATAAATAATATTCACATCATCATCATCATCATCATATCATCATCATCATCATACCTCATTGTGATAAGCACCATATTATATTTCAAAATCAGATAAAACTAGATATCTTTCCTACTACAGTATTGAATTCAGAGGCTATAACACTATATTATGCGTAGTTTAGCCACACTAGTAAAATAAGTTGTAGGATATCAATTTTTACTGTCAAATAAATGACACACCATCAAGTAGAGACATCTGGTTCCCACCTTGAATGTAATATATTATCATTTGATTGCTGTGACTCAAATTATATTACTCATCATTTGTTTGAATTGCTTAAAATTTTCTAAAAATAATTGTAACAATTATCTCATGATAATCTGTCAAATAGTGCCATGCAGATGTGATAGGAAAGAATTCAAGGCATGTGTTACAATATTTTAAAGAAAAGAAGTCAAAATCTCAGTTAAATTTTTATTCATGCTTTCAAAACACTGCATATCCAATTCCCCTTTCTCTCTCAGAACTCTGGTCGGTAGAACAAGCTGATATCTGTGTTTGCAGTATCCTCTTCTAGCTTTTACTCTTACCAAGTTATTTCTTCCTTTCTTTTTTGTTTTTTTATCTTTGTCAGTCTTGTTAATGTTAATCTCCTCCTATTTTCTCTCTTCCTAATTAGTCCAAATGTTTCTTAGAGACAGTATTTGATTCATCTTTGGAAATCTGGTTCCCAAAATGCACTAGTCTTTGTAGGAACTCAATCAATGCTTGGGTAAAGGGAGCCAGTTAGCAATAGTGACAGATAGTAAGGACCTGCACTATCATAAGGGGCCAGTCATATCAATAACTTTTTAAAACACTGGATGTGATAGATACTAAACAGGAGCAGTTTGATGCACAATTATGTATAGTAGTTGTAGGTAAATAATAGCAATAGCTAATAATAGTTGGTAGTAGTTACTAGCATATACCATGCCTTATACAGTATTTCACTTGATCCCCAAAACAACCCATGTTGTGGATACTACCTCTACCTTAATTACAATGAGCTTATGCAAATGTTAAGAATTTAAGCCTGTATAGTTGAAAGAATACAACTGGAAAAACTATGAGATATCAGAGGAGGAAATCTTTTAAATAAACATATAATATCTCTATCATTATATTAAAATGTTGCATTGAAAACAGTTTAAATGGTACATCTACATTAAAAACAAGTAATGGTGAACTTTATATGTAATGTCTAGACAGAGCAATCACTTTATGGTGCAGGTATCCTACAACTGATAAAAATAAATAAAGAAGCATAAGACAAATATAACTACTTCACAGTTTTGTCTAGCATTAACATTGACTTTTTCTAAGACAGGCATGACCTGTCACTATAGTCATCATGGAATTCGACGGATTATGAAAATCATATATTTTAAAAAGTTACAATAAAATCATAATATTAGCAAATAACATTATCTGTGAGCTTTTTGAAAAGCATTGAGAGAATATTTTCCAGAGTAAAAATATAGTTTTAGGTATCTATTTGTTATGCCCCCATAAACAATGAAATTGTGCTTGACCTTGACAAAATTATATAATATTTCCTCCACTGTTTCTAAAGTAGGTGGGTGTTAATAAATTTTGAATGTAAAACATGCAAAATAATGACAAAACATTATTCTTACTTTAATATGTTCAATAAAATAGTCAGAGAGGCAATCAAGTCACTGAAATCTCAGGGAAAAAATATTATAGAACACTAAAAGCTTGATGCACAGAATTTGTGCAAGGGTCTCAGCCCTTGCAGCTGTGGTGGCTTGCCTCAGCCCTCACAGTCCTGGCTTTGTCCGGAAGGTCATCCAGAAGGACGTCCGGAAGGTCATTTGGCTGTCCAGTCTAATTAGCATATTATGTTTTAATTATTATAGATTGCCTCTACTCCTATGAGTTTAAATTGACTAAAAATACAACATTTGGTTGCATAGAAATTATAGCCTGTATTTTATGAGTTGTATGCCTTGGTTCATGGTGACATAGGATCAAAATTTTACAAGTTTTTGACTTTTGAAAGAGTTATTATTTTAAAATACTTAATTTAAAAAAAATTCTGTAGCTTCATTGAGATAGAGCATCTCTTTCCAGCTCCATAGAGAGGAAAGGAACCCCACTAGGCAATGGGAGAGACAATTTCTTTCCTTGCTCCTTCCAAGGTTCCCTGCTGCTTTGAGCCCCAGTATTAGTTTTAGCCAGCTGTCTCTGAAATCATGAGCCCTACTTGGCATCTCTAGGCAATTGAATCCAAAATGGCTTTATGGCCAGGCAGAATATATGAGATTATCAGAAACCTATGTAAATATATTTTATATGTCCTCTCAATCAAGGTCTGATTTGAAGTGAAGTTGGAGATGAGAAAAGAAAAATTAGGAAGAAAACCTTATAGCAAAAAAGATTCTTATCTTTTTTTGAAAGCCCGTGTTTTGACAAAATTAAGAAGGATAAAACTTAAAGTAAATGAGTTCAATTTTTAGCAGTTTTAAACAGTTTGTCGCTATGGATTTTTTTATGAATCATATTTGTAAATTATAACTCATTTTATTATCATGCATTTTCACACTGAAGTTATATTTAAATTATTAAATCATTGTCATCAAGAGAAAAACTGATAGAAGTATTTCATAACAATTAGCAAATATATTTAAAAGTAATTCAACAACTAAAAATTGATGTATGTATATATAATTTACATGCAGATCACATAGCATATTCAGTGTTCTGTTGGAATCATGCACACATTGTCCATGCCTGTTTCTTTATCTAATCATCAGAGCTATCTGCTTAAGTGAAAGCAAGTACAAGGTGATAGATTTTAAAAGTATTTTTAAAATAGAAACTTTGAGCAACCAAAGGGTGTAATGGCAACTTTATTATCACTATCAACTTTATTATCTTGCTCAAACAGGTAAGTTTTTATAAGTCTTGAGCCATCTTCCTCACTTATGGAAAGATTAGAATATCTACTATCCTATACTATAAAAGGCTAATATGCAAATTGACCAAAAGGTGGAATCACAGGTTGCTGTGATGTGCACTGACTACCAGGAGGCAGACGCTCAAAGCAGGAGCAGCCCCCTGATGGTCAGTGTGCTTCCACAGGGGAAGTGCTGCTCAGCCAGAAGCTGGGCTTACAGCTGGCGAACGCAGCGGCAGAGGTTGTGGAAGCCTATTCTGCCTCCTTGTCAGCATTAAGGATGTCGTACTGCGGACCTAAGCCATCAGTCAGACATCCCCCAAGGGCTCCCCCCCTGACTGCTAGAGGGTGCAGGTTGGGCTGAGGGGACCCTCCACACACACACACACCCATGAGTGAACAAATTATGTGCACCCTGCCTCTAGTGCAACTGTTACGGTAGAACGACCAGAATGACCAGTTACTATAATGTGCACTGACCACCATGGGGTAGACACTCAACGCAGGAGCTGCCCTCTGGTGACCAATGCACGCCGCTCAGTCAGAAGCTGGGCTCGTGGCTGGTGAACGCAGTGGCGGTGGTGGGAACCCCTCCAGCCTCCATGTGCTAAAGAGCGGCAGGTCAAGCGGTAAAGAGCAGCAAGCAGGCAAGCAGTAAGGAGCCAGGGGTCCCAGACTGTGAGAGGGATATCCAACTGCCAGCTTAGGTCCGCTCCCACCAAGGGGTCCAAGACTGCGAGAGAGCGCAGGCCAGGCTGAGGGAACCCGCATCCCCCTACTCCCGCCAGTGCATGAATTTCATGCATGGGGCCCCTTGTTACATAACATTTGCCTTTAAAGAACATAGAAACAATAAGATGGATTCATGGTATTTGCCTCATGCCTCAAAGGGAAATTATGTCTGGCCATACTCTTTTGTCTTTTTTGATATAAATTTGATACGGATTAAATTGGTAAAATGTGCTTACCTTGTGTCCAGGGATTAGACCAATTAAATGATTCCCATTGTATCCTTGGACTTGTTGTATTATGAATGAAATAGTGAGACTCAACTTGAATAATTTCAGACTTAATTTAGTCTTTGCCCATCAAAAACATTGTTATGAGCATCCAGCAAAAAGTTGGTATTTAGTGATGAAATCAGTGAATTTTTTCTCATCAATAAATTTTGGGAACAAATTTTAAAAAATCCTAAAAATGCATTAAAATTAAGTTAATGAGGTCTGGAGGTGGGACATGTGTGGTTTGGAGGGGATAATGGGGAATAAGAAAGGGGGCATCTGTAATACTTTCAACAATAAACATACATTAAAAAATACTCTAAACCAACTGTCAGCCAGTGTTTCCAGCTGGATCATTCATAATGCAATAAAATAGAGCATTGGAGAGAAAACATACTTGCCACAAATGTACTTGATTTAAAAGCCAGACTGCACATTTTGAAGTTTTTGATATTTCAGCTGAGCTTATGTTGTGCATGCCCACAGAGGAATACTCCCAGTCACAGAAGGGTGCTCTGTAAGACTAAAATCTAATGTGCCCCATTACCCAAAGACAGGAGGGCTTGGCGAGCTTTGCTGGACACTGCGGTACTTTGTTGCATTTGGTATGACTTAGTCAACCTAGAAAACCTTGGAAATATTTAAAGTTCTCCTTATAAGCTACAGAAACGTAGAACGTTTTCAAAAATGAAAAACTAAGGGGAGAACTATAATATCCTTAAAAATGACTTTAGTAATTATATAGATGATCATGGTAATATGAATGAAGATTATGTTGGTGCTGACGATGATAAGAATATTTCTCATATACAAAATATCTTCTATGTACTTCAATATGCATTATACAATCTTTATAAAACTCTATGATAGATCACCCCTATTATCCTAATTTTACAGAAGAGTAACTTGACATTGTACTAAACGTACAGCTAAGTCCAGTCAGAGGCTCAGATATGCCTTATACAAAATCCTTAATCATCCTACTGTTTTACATAATCAAAAGTGTTCAAACCCCTTCAACAAATATGCTATCTGGTATCTCTGTAACATATATTTATTTCAGAAGCTTCCAGAACTGTTGATAAAGTGGCTCTAATTGACTGTATCTTCAGGGAAGTCGGATCAGCCAACTCTGAAATGTAGCTGCCTATTGAAAAAGAAGTTGCTTAGAATAATGTTCATCCACATAGCAAACAAAAGCTGCTAAAATTGGCCCTGGTACATAAAAAGGTAATAACCATACAGTTAGAGGTTGGTCTAGTTATTTAACCAACACTTTATGTTTTAAAACATATGCTACCGAGACCTTTAATGAGGATAATTGGGGTGGATATGTTTTCTATTTCTGAAAGCCATAAAACATCTCCAGTTCCATGGTGTTATAGCACACTAGAATGTGCACTCAATTAAGCCCAAGAACTCACTTTTAACACATTTTCTTATAGTTGACATGCAATATTATATTAATTTCACTTGTACAACTCAGTGATTACACATTTGTATAACTTAGTATGTGATCATCTTGATAAATCTAGTACCTATCTGAAAACATACATAGTCATTATAATATCATTCACTATATTCCTTATTTTTTTAAATTTCCTTATTTTTTAAAATTTATATCCAAAACTTTATTTGTGGCTACAAATTTGTACTCCTTAACACCTTCACCTTTTTCACCCATTCCCCAAACTCCTCACCTATCTTAAAGAAAATCCTTTACATTTCTCCTAGTACTGGTTTAATGGCATTAACATTTTTTTTTTGTCTAGATAAGTATCTGTTTTTATATCTTACTATTTAATATTTCTTGCCATTCCTTTCTGGTCTGCAGAGTTTCTGTTGAGAAATCACCTGAGAGTCTTATGGGAGCTCCCTTGTAGATAAATAACAGGTTTTATCTTCCTGCTTTCAAGATTCTTTGTCTTTATCCTTTGGAATTTTAATTATAATGTGTTCTGGTATTGGCCTCTTAAGGTTCATCTAGTACTAGACTCTGCACTTTCTGGAATTGTATTTCTATTTTCTTTACACAATAGGGGAAGTTTTCTGTCATATTTCTTCAAATAGGTTTTCAATATCTTGCTCTTGCTCTTCTTCTTCTGACACCCCATGGTACAAATGTTCTTACGCCTGAAGTTGTCCCAGAGGCTCTTTATACTATACTCATTTTTTGGATTCTTTTTTTCTTTTTGCTATTCTCATTGGGTGTTTTCTGCTTTCTTATCTTCCAAAGCTTTGATTCAATCTCTGCTTCATCTGCTTCACTGTTGATTCCCTGTAATGTATTCTTCATTTCAGTGAGTTTATTCTTCATTTCTGACTGGTTCTCCCAATTTTTATTTCCTATCTCTTTGTTATTTCTCACTAAATTCATTGAGCATACTTATAACCAGTGTTTTGAACTTTGCATCTAGCATATTGCTTGTCTCCACTTTGCTTACTTCTTTTTTTAGAGATTTGCTCCATTCTTTCCTTTGGGACACATTTTTTAAAAATCTCCTCATTTTAGCTACCCAATGTGTTTGTTTCTATGTATTAGGTAGAGCTGCTACATCTCCTAGACCTGGTACAGGCCTTATATAGTAGGTATCCTGTAGCATCCAGTGATATAGCATCACTGACTGATCACCTGAGCTGGGCACTCCAGGTGTGTTGGGCTGTGTACACCCTCCTGTTGTAGTTGAGTCTTGATTGCCTTTGGCACTTCAATGGGAGGCATTTACTCCCAGGTTGACTGGCTGCAAACAACATGTAGGATCAGCTGCGTGTGGGTCGTCCTTTGAGTCCAACCCTTGAATATGTCACCGGTGGAGGTGGTTAGGTGGTACTTCAATGTGGTCAGAAGCTGTCCATCAAGTGTGCTGGATCTGAGGTCTTCCAGGAGGTGCAGGCCAAGATAAACTGCCACCTGTGCCCAGCCCAGTGCTACCTGGCTTCAACAACAAAGTGATCTGCAAATGGCTGATACTTGTTCTGGGCTTGGAGGTGCCCAGGAGAGGCCAATCTGCAAACCAAGGCTGGCTGCTGCTAGCCCTATGCCTGAGGAAACTTGTCCATAGGTACAAGGCATACCAAGGCCAGATGCTACTTGTTTGAAAAATTTTAAGAAAGTCTGAAGCATTAGCCAAGAAAGTTCATTTGTATGGAAAAAGCCATTGGAAAAAGTCTGGTTGGGCCTGCAAGTTGGGTAGGGTAAGATCTCAAAGAATCACCAAGGTGGGACTGACAATGTCAGCTAGGTTGATGGAGACTCACATATGACACCCACCTGCCAGTTGTGAGTGTGTGTGGTGCGGGAAGGAAGGGGGATTCTGCAGAAAAGGAAAAATGACCTCTACTAGCACTTCTGTCTGGCAGAAAGCTGGCCCCACCTCAACTCTTGTCCTGGCACCAGACAATTTAGTTCCTCCCTGTATGCCCTTGGTTCCTTTTTTGCTGCTACCCCAGTGCTGGAGCTCAGAGGGAGAGAGGTCAAGAAGGTCTGTGTGCAGGCCCCTAAAAAGGAACTGCCTATGACTCCAGCAGTCCTCCATCTCACTCAGCCTCAATACCAGCTATATTTTTTTATAGCCAGAAGCTATATAGACTTATCTTCCTGCCACTGGAATCATAGGCTGGGGTGTCTGGTGTGAGGTTGGAATGCCTTGCTCTTCAGGGAAACTCTACAGCCAAATACCCCTCCCAATTGTTATCTGCCACACATTGGTGTGAGACCAGACCTACCAGTCTTGATGTGGCTTATTCTTTAAATTCCTAGTGGTAGGACTTCCATTTGGGTAGATTTCAGGCAGTTCTGGATGGTTATTCTATAGTTTAGCTGTAACTTTGATATGGTTGTGAGAATTCCAGAACCATGTTTACCTGTGCTACCATCTTGACTGGAACCAACACATCTTTTGACAGTCCGTATTTTTTCCCCCTAAGAGTTTCACAGTTAGAGAATATCACTTCTCTTTGTATTTGGAAATCAAAGGAAGAGAATCCAAGTCTATGTGGCTATAAAACACTTCATTGATTTTATTTTTGTTAAGGTGTGAGTGTTGTTGGTTTTTTTTTTTTTTTTTTGTCTTAGTTATAAATTTAAAGTTACATTTGTAAACTCATTTGTTACTCTGTTAGATTTAAAAGGCCAAGAACAGAATTCATGAATTCAAAAAGAGTAAAAAGCACTAGGATCATTAACCTTTAAGGAGAGGCTTTTATATAAGTTTAAAATGGCCAAAGTATGTATCATCCTTCTTAAAACTGGAAGATATAAAATGGTCTTCACCATAAACTATGTAGCCAGCAACTGTTATCTGAAAAATTTTAATTGAAATAATTTTAAATATGTTTAAAAAGAAATGTTTTTTAAAATCATTTTTATGTATTTTAAAGTATATTTATTGTATCAAAATAACAAAAATAGATTGCATAATGGGTACAATGATGAATAAGATTAAACCCTGCGTAAAGAAGATGAAGTTCAAATAAAAAGGATGAGGCATGTATATAAATAGCTTTGACATAAGGAAATACTTAATGAGTTCCCAAAATAGACAAAAGAGAGGTAGAGATAAAGATAAGTGACTTCATCTGACATCATCTCCTTTGTCTTTTCCCCTTTGCCCACTCTGCTCTGGCCAGACTAACCACCTTGTGGTTTCTGGATTAACCAGGTATTCTTCAGTCACAGGGTTTTTGCAATTGGTTTCTTTTCTGCCCAGATACCGCTTTCATCTAAACTTTCCTCAAATGTTGTTTCTCAGTGACACCTTCCCTTTAGTGTCCTATTAAAAATTACAACCTCCCAAAAGAGTCATGGGGATGTAAAGTCAAGCATAGGAAATATAATCAATAAATATGTAATACGTATGCATGACTTCAATTGGTACTATAAATATCAGGGGTAACACTCTGTAAAGTATATGATTGTTTTACCACTATGCTATACACTTGCAACTGATACAAAATCATATTGAATATAAACTGCAAGGGAAATATATAATAAACAATTAAAATAAAATTACAACCCAAATCTCTACCCCTTACCTAATATCCTTGCCTATCTTATTTTTTTATTTAGCTTATTAATTTTCAAACACAGTATAATATATCCTTATATATTATTGGTTGCCTTCCTACTGTCTTAGAACAATAGGGACAAGGCCCTTTATTTTGTTAACTGTTAGCTTACTAGAATTTGGAATACTTCTTAGCATATAGTAGATATTCAAGAGTAATTTGTTGAATAAATAAATGAAGCATTGACTAGCTTAGGGTGAGGGTCTTTAGGAAAAAACAATTAAAGACTTAGGATAGTAGGTACAGTATTATCAGGATGCAGAGAAAGTTTTGCCTTACTAAAACTAAGGTAGGTTGTATGCCAGGGAATAAGAGGTAGAGACTAAAGAAAGAAAATAATAATTTAGAAAAATGAAATCATTGAGGATCAAAGTCCTGAAAGAATTAAAGGACACAGACTGAGTGTCACAAACACTAGTAGAGCAATTAGCTTTCTCTCTAGGAAACACTTCTTCCTTTAACACAGGATCACAGGAGGGCAGAGAAATAGGTGAGAATAAAGAGGACCTTGCAAATAAAGGAACACTCAGAAGTGCTAAGGAAATTAATTTTCTCCAAAGCCATTTACTAAGTATGAAGGGTATAGGGTCAGAAACTGGCAACTTCTGAAGGGACGGTACACAATTAGAAAAACCTTTCAATAGAGTGCAGAAGAGAATTACTAGAGATAAAAGTAGAGTGGTTTTTTAGGGGAGTGAGATTTGGATTGCAAGTATATAATATGCACATATAGAGGAGTCTCTCAGCCGCCTCACATGCACTCCCTATCATCTTGGAGAAAGACCAAATAAGAAATATTTTGGCTTAGGGACAAGGAAGATCAGAGTGACAGAATTCCAGATAGAACATCTACGAAGTAAAATAATAATAATAATAATAATAATAATAATAATATTGTAATAATGAAAGAAAAGAAAAATTAGCATAAGTTTAGAATCACCTAATATTAGTTTCAACACATAGAAGTACATGGTAGACACCCAGTAAATGATCTGATGTTGTTGTCTCTAATATTTGAAGAATCACAAAATAAAAGAATCAAGGTTAGACTTAGTGAGAGTAGTGAGGCAGTGATATGCCAATGCTTGTCATTAGTGCAGCCCATTTGATTCATAAGTTTCTATGCCTCAATTTTTTATTTATATAATAGAGATGCCATTAGTACCTACCTCAAAGCTTTGTTGTGATGATTAAATGAAATTAATTATAATTCTGAGGAAAAATATATTAATAATAATTAAATCTGATATAAGTTTAAAATAAAGTATCTAAAACAGTATTTTGCTTAAGTAAGCTCTATAAGTGTTGGCTTAAAAAACACAAACAAAAATAGTGCACTGTGGGAAGTGCTGAGAATCCCTGAGCCCTGGTGCTGGTTTTCTTTTTGTTGTTGTTGTTGTTGGCACTTATTGTTCAAGCAAAACCATGAGAACCAAACCTCTCAATCCAGTGCTTATTAGCATTTCTCCAGCCTCTAAAACAACTTAGAGTAAGATGGGTAACCACCTGTAACAGTGGTTCACCAAAGCAGAGTTTCTAAATGCTCATATAGAAGATGAAGAGGGTGTGTGTGTGTGTGTGTGTGTGTGTGTGTGTGTGTGTGTGTGTTTGAAGCAGAGACATAAATAGTGGCTTCATTTACCACAAATATCCTAACTAGTCTTCTGCTGTTTTCCTTGTTTCTTTAATGACTGAGTCTACATTTTTATTTTTGTTCACGATTGTATTTTTAGCACCTAGAAAAGTGTGTGGTACATAGCATGTACTTAATAAATTCACATTGAATGGATAAACACTATTGCCCAATAAGCTGTCTAAAAGCTATGCCAAGAACCGCTGGTCTGAGTCTTCTGTGGCGATTTCTTATTTATATAGAATAATCTTTGAGCTCCTAAGCTTGAAAATCAAGGCCCACCACATTCTGCCCCCAACTTCTCTTGCATACCTTTATTCCAGCTAGCCAATCTGTTCTTTCAACATCTCAAGCTCCCTATCTCCAAGCCGTTTTTCTCATTGTACATATTTAGAATACTTTTGTCTGGATTTCTAGTCACCATTCCCTCTGTTAATGCTCCACTCAACCCTTCCTCAGCACTCTGTCTTCCCCAAGCCGTAGAAATAAATTTCCCTTTGGACTGTTGAACTTAAAATCTGTACCCTCACAGACTGACCAATACGTATCAGGTACCCAAATGTGTGCTGCTTCTGAAATTATAAAGGCATACAGCTTGGTCATTCAATAGTAGACATTGAAAGGATAAAACTGGATCATTTAAGAGTGGATTTTGAAGGTAACTCATTCTTCTACACATGTATGATCATCAAAGAAGAAAGACAGTAGGAAAAAAAGAGAAAATAATTGAGTAGGAATCCCTAGATCCCCAGAGTGACAATGACATTCATGGATCAGAGATGATAAAATGTTAAAATAGCTTTGCTTCATAATCACATAAAGTAAATCTGACACCCAAAATTACCTTCAATCCTCAAAAGGAATTGTGAAAACCAGTTGCTTAGAATTAGCCCAATAAAATTTTTATGTACTTGAAAACATTAAAATGACTCTGGAAACCACCACAATAATTTGAAACAAAATAATATTCACCATTAAGATAAAAGCCATGTATGTATAATAAAATTAGACTAGTGTATTTCTGGATATTTTTGACCAAGTTTCTGGATTAGTTCAGAACTTTCTGGTTATGTTTCCTTCTGATTTGCTGATGATGCATGCCTACTGCCAGACCTTTGGTAGTGATACTATGAAAAAATGAGTATACTATGCAATAGAATTGCAACAGTGTCATCATAAAGCAGTGCTTACATATTCACACAGCAAGTACAAACTTATTGGCACTATTGTCCATGAATATTTGGGAGAAGGCACATTCCAACTTAGGCATTTTGTTGGAACAAAGAGCATATGCCCAAAGCCGTTAGGGCAGGTGACCTGCATGAGTGCAGTGGAAGGAGAGCCAGTACATTACACACACTTGTACAAGGATGTGGGCTGTCAGGGACCCTGGCAAACCTTGGCCAGAGCTGCCCTTTTAGGGGCCGATGTTACTTCACTCCAGCCAATTTTGTCATTTGAGAATGTTGGCCTAGTGTAGCCAAACCTTACAAGGTTTTGGAGAAACTGGAAACCTCAAAATCTTAATGTGACATGGGAAGATTTTAAAAGTTGGCTAGAATCCTTCTGAAATAGTATTACAGATCAAACTGTGCGGTCCTGGTACAGCCTGCAAACGGCCATTTTGCAAGTTCCCTTTGGATTCCTGGGAAGATCCTTTTCGGTGTCACTTTACGTCAGCAACCACATCAAAGCCTTACCTATAAGATGTTAAAAATAACTATTGCCCTTTTTAGAATATACCTCCACAGGCTGAAAATTCCTTATCTAAAAATAGCAGCAAGGGTTTGAAATGATATGTAGCTAGGGGCAGGAGTTTTTAAGGGAAAATGTAGATAACATGATATTCTTGTGCCTATTTCTCAGTCCATGCCCTCTGGGCTGAATATATTTCTAAAGCAATAATCCAGATGTCATCTCTCGGCCTTCTGTATTGCCAGAGATTTTGAAAGGTACTGTTTTTTAGAACTCTTTCACAGAGGCTGCCATTGCCACCGTTAATCTATTACTCTCTGCCTCCACCAGGAAGGTACAATGAAAATAGTCTCTAAGCACCTTGATAAAGTTTAAATGTGAGAAACTTCTGGCCCTCTGGAGGATCAGGTTAAACTTGTAAAAGGCTTTTACAATGTCTGTAGTTCAGCAAAAGTCACAGAATATTGCCAGGGTCCACCTAAACTCTGCATTTTCAGTAACAGATTTCACAGGGAATTTAGTTCATATTATTTTCATTAAAAGAATGACTTTGCCAAAACCGGTTTGGCTCAGTGGATAGAGCATCAGCCTGTGGACTCAAGGGTCCCAGGTTCAATTCTGGTCAAGGGCACGTACTCTGTTTGTGGGCACATCCCCAGTGGGGGGTGTGCAGGAGGCAGCTGATTCTCAGGCAACTGATTCTCTCTCATCGATGTTTCTAGCTCTCTCTCTCTCTCTCCCTTCCTCTCTGTAAAAAATCAATAAAATATAAAAAAGAATGACTTTGTGTGCTCATGTAACCTAACAGGACCTTTCCCCAAGGACCAATAACTGTGTTTCCCTTCAGCAGTTAACTCAAAAATTGGAAAGGGTAAAATATGCTTTCTACTTAGAAGTCTAGACAGCCAGAGTAAATTGTGAATGCTTCACACAATAAATGTGCTTTTGTTTCCATAAAAGAAGAAGCACACAGCAGCAGCCCCCTTCCTGCAGTGAGGCAGGTTTACAATAGCTATTATCTTCAAAAGCAGAAGGCCAAGACACCCAAACAAACATCCAGGCACAAGCTGAAGGCAATAAAGATGAAAGGGTGAAGAGCAAGGAGAAGACAAAAGGAGAGCAGTTTTCTCAGCCTCTCTTCCCATCTGTCTTTGTCTCTTTTGCATTGTTATGCATTTAGGAGGTTGTAGTTTTTCCTCAAAGCTCCATAATAAGAACCAGAGTACTCTGATCAAAGTGTGCTTTGCCCTCCTGTACAAGACATTTTATTTGGCACTTCAATCGGCTACATTTTTTTCCTCTATTAAGGTTTTTCCCATCGTATTGTTAGCCAGTGAATTCTTGGCATTTTTAGATTTAAAAAAACAATGAAACAGTGAGTGTTATCTGAATAAAAGGTTTTGAGAAAAGATGCTTCTGTGCTGCACACTCTTCCCTGTGCAGTTATGTTCTTTGTGAGACTGTCTCCCATTTTACTTCATTGTCAGTTTCCAAATCCCACCTCCACCCCACTCAGCAAAGCTGGTCTGCAATTCCTTCTCTGTAGTGCCCTCCACGGCTGTCTCCCCTCACTTTTCATGAGAAGAGTGACGGAGATAAAATGAATCATCTATACTCAGAATGGGTGAAGATAATAAGAATTTGAAATAGACAACTATCAGAGTGACTTTCAAACAAAGGAGGGTTAAAGATTAAATGAGCAAACCATTCACAAGATGTTCTTAAAATAGGTTCATTTATACTGTCTGAAACATCTACATTGGCATCTTATGGTACACAAATGCCTCAGTACTGCTCTTCTACCAGCGTGTTTGCTATCAGTTTTCAAGATGTAAGATTTACTACACTTGATCTTAGCCAAAAGGCTGAGAAGCGATCAAGATGTAAGATTTAAATGATCATTTTAAATGATCATTTTAAAAGTAAGAGGTGAACCAGTTTTTCTATTTCAGGAGTCAATAGGAGCAGTCCACTGAACTTTACTAGGCAAAAGGAACATGCTTCCTACTTTATTAAAAATAAAGGAGACATAGTAGCTGCACTAGTCTAATTTCCTAAAAATATTAAAAAAAATGGAACTCCCATTTGACCCATTTTTATATCCTAAATAACTATAAACACCAATCAGAAAGGATATATGCACCCCTATGTTCAGAGCAGCACAATTTACAATAGGTAAGATCTGGAAATAGCCCAAGTGCCTAACAGCAGATGAGTGGATGAAAAAGTTGTGTACATTTACACGATGGAATACTACGCAGCTGTAAAAACGAAAGAGAAAATGTTTACCATTTGCAACAGCATGGATGGACCTGGAGAACATTATGCTAAGCAAAATAAGCCAGTCAGAGAAAGATAAGTATCACATGATCTCACTCATATGTGGAATTTAATGAATAAAATAAACTGATGAACAAAATATTATAGATTCAGAGACATAGAAGCATGGAAGAGGTGATGAATTTCAGAGGGAAGGTGGGGGTGGGGCTTGGAGGGCAGAGGTTAACCAGGGGTTTATATGAATATAGACAGAGCCATGTACACTGACAATAGAGTGGGAAGAGTGGGTGCAGGGTGGAGGGGGTCAATGGGAAAAAACAAACAAAGGGAACATCTGTAATACTTTCAACAATAAAGATAAATTAAATAAGTTAAATAAATAAAGGGGGAAAATAATGATTTTCATTTGATTGTGAAATGCCAGTTGAAGGTTGTTGCACGATGTAGCTACCTGGCTGTAATATCTCTCTTTTTCTGTATGTGAGAGAAGAGATGTATATAGAGTCTAAATAACTGATTCAGGATGTTCAAATGACAATTCCTTATTATTGGAGAAAGTGACCAAAGATAAGGCATTTACTGTCAAGAGAAGGAATAAGATGGACACTTCTTGTTTCACAATTTGAGAAAGAGTGACTGGGAAGGCAAGCTCTGAGACAGAGCACTAAGAAAATTGCTGTCTTTGCCAGAAAATCTCTAATAATAGGTAGAGGACATGTCTTGTGGCTGGTAACTCTGGGAAAAATGGATGATATTTTGCACTGAACAACTGAAACCTTTTCAGCATTGAGAACTAATTAATTACAAAGTGAGAAGTGAATTTTAAATTAGAATAAAATTCTAGCTGGTTTGTTCAGTGGATGGTCGCCCTGCAGACTGAAGGGTCCTGTAAGGTTTGAGGCGCAGGAAACTGATCACCAAGGAGTTTTAAAGTAAAGTTTATTCCCCAGTAATGAGCGGGACTCATTATGGAGATAGAGAAGTCAGAATTGAAGGAGTTGGGGAGTGGGGATGGACCCAGCTGGGCTGCCACCTGGACATGGAGGATCAGCAGCACGTGGCTGGTCTGGGGGTCCTTTTAAGGGGAGGAACAGGAGAGGGTTGGACCCAAGGCAGAACAGGAAAGGGTGGGCTCCAGGACACTTTGGCAGGCACTGATTGATGGCTCAATGTCCTGGAGATGTCCCTGTGACAGGTGCCAGCAATGTCATAACTCCACCCACCAGTTGGGAGGAGGGAGAACCTTACAGGTCCCAAGTTGGATTCTCATCAAGGACACCCTCAGTTGCAGGCTCCTCCCTGGCCCAGGGCCTGGTCAGGGAGCATGCAGGAGGTAACCAATACATGTGTTTCACACTGATGTTTCTCTCTGTCTTTCCTTCTCTCTTCCACTCTTTATAAAATCAATGGAAAAAATATCCTCAGGTGAGGATTAAAAAACACATAAAACTTTATAGTCCAATGTGAGGATAAAGGCAAAAATACATAAAATTGCTCATGCTAGTTTAGTGGCTATTCATAATTCAAATATAGATACATAACAGCTAAAAATTGAAGATAGTATTATATATGTAAGCATAATGTTATGCTTAAATGTAGGATTTGAATTCTGACATCTAATCATTTAACAAAACATTATATATTTAACTTCTGAAATAAGGATCAAGTGAAAACTACAAATGAATGAAATATCTAATGAACCATATCTATAAGATTATATAGCTCTAATCTAATTTTTAGAGTTGGCATATCTGGGTTCTACACCATGCTATTCCTTTTACTAATTATCCACTTATTTTGGAGGGGTTATGTCTATTTGGGGCTGAAAATGTTAGGTCAGAGGCTGCAGGCTCCTGCTGGAGGTGGGGGTGGGCACAGTCATAGTTGTTGCTGCCTCTGACAGATGGGAATATTCCACAGCTGGTCTTCTCCTTGAGATGAAATGTGCAGGAACAACTGGTCAGTCAAACTCATATAGTTAATAGTCCACACCTGAGCTGCAAGGACACTGCAGAGGGATAGCCAGCTAGTGTGAAGTTGAAAGATGGATAAAGCAAAAGAGCAGGGAGAGAAGAATATAAAGTAGGAGCTAAGCTGGCACACCAAATGCACTGCAATACTGCTGGTCAAAAATAATATATTACTCCTGGCCCTCCAAAATATTGACTGAAAGATCTTAGAAGAGTAACACAAATAATCATGCTAGACTTCTTTAGAAATGTTTGTTCAAAAACCTAAGATCCATGTAAGTATTCTATAACAAGGGCTCAGCAAGCTTTTTCTGTAAAGAGCCAGATAGTAGTAAATATTTGAGTTCCTGTGGTCCATATGGTTCCTGTTGCAGATACTCCACTCTGCCTCTGTGGTGTGAATGCAGCTAGAATTTGAACTTTAGTTTTTAATTAAAATCTGAATTCAAAGAAACACAGAAAAAAATAAGGTACAAGAGACAAGCATGCTAAATATTTAGAAAAAAAATGTACAATAAAGCAATTTAAGTAATCTAAGACTTTTCCTTAAAGATCTATGTTCGCATTTAATAAATTTACAATTATTTTTCAAAGCAAATGTATAAACTTATTTACTTACACATACTCTCTACTATAAGAAATAACACTCTAATTATTTCTACAGTAGTAAATGGTAATGTGTTAAATGGAAATGAGTCTTAATCTTAAATATTGTAAAAGCAGGTCTTATTCAAGTCTTCTTCCTTTTCAAATAAATTCTGCCTGGATTACAGAAATTTATATTTTCTAATCAATTCTATTGTATTTTCTATGCTCCAAAATATTATACTGCGAAATGTTACCTTCAATATTGTTTTAGATAAATGTTTTTTTGCAAGTGCATTGTATATAGAATCAAAGTCTACGAAGAGAATTGAACAAGGTCTACACATTTACCTTTTTAGACTAAACACTATCTCTCACACAAAATAAGGATAATAGCTTTTATGTGGTCTTGGGTATAGAATATTATCTGACACAATTCATTATTTCTATGTGAAAAAATATATATCATGCACTAATATGGACTCATTTTGAATGCAAAGTTAGGAATGGTTTTATAACTCCATGCAGAATCACCTGGGTGTTTTAGAAAAGGGCCAGGACATACACTGCATTTGGGGAGTTAGAAACATCCATCAGCTGCCTCCTGCAACACCCCCTACTGGGGATGTGCCCACAACCAAGGTACACGCCCTTGACTGGAATCAAACCTGGGACCCTTCAGTCCTCATGCCAATGCTCTATCCACTGAGCCAAACCGGTTAGGGACTAAAGTTTCCCCTTTTAATATGTGAACAGATACTTAATTATTTCTTTCTTGGAATGACACACTTTATGTCTTCACTCTCTTCCTTCACCTACTACCTAATCACTGATAACACTATGCCGTGTGTGTTCTGTTGAATTGCCACACTTATGAGATGGTGCTATTATTATTCCCATTTGGCTACTGGGTATCTAAGGCATGAAGAGGCTAGGTAATTTGCACAAATATAATAACTGAGGAAGTTAATGGGTGTTACTTGTTTTCCATTATATCACTATGAGGAAGGATGCACTCCCCCCACCACCAGCTCTTGCTCACTCTTCTCCAGCCTCACTGGCACCTTGATATTCCTCAGTGCCCTTGGCATCTTTGTACTTGTTCTCTCTGGGAGGAAAACATTCTAACCGTAAAGCATTCTGATATGTGATAATTAGTCAACCTCTCACAGCAACCTTACTGGCCACACTGAATGAAACACACCTTGATCCTGCTTCATTTTCCTTCATAGCTTCTCTCACCGCCTCGCCTTCTGCTCGTCATTCCTGTGTTTATTGCCAGTTTCTACCACAAGAAGATAAGGGCCTGTTTTGTAAACAGCTATATCCCCTGCACCTGAAGGAACAGATGAAGGAGATACTAGCTACTTATGGAAAATAAATTCAGTAGTAACTGAAAATGATGCTTAAGAATGAAATTCCTTAGCTGACATCTATAAGAAGTACTAGATGCTGTGGACACCAATATTTGATTTTAAAAGCTCATGCCACATTTAACCTAATCTGCTGTGCGCCTAAGGAGCACTGTGACTGTTAAATTAAATATACCAGGGTGTATAGTTCTAAGCAATGCTTTCAGTGTACTGACCTCAAGGATTCTACCATTATTCAAACACATTCCTTGCAACAACTATTTGTCATTACCTTCAGAGCTTGTGAACATTTTAACTTTGATATACCCAATGATGGACTTTTTTAATCTATTGGGAGTGGGCTTAGTCTTAGAAACAGCCAGAAGTCATTTAAAGCCCACTGTGGGGAAAACGATATGAACACAGCAGACTTTATGAATTTTTCATAAAAAACAGTGATGTGACTAGAACATAAGACTCTCTTTTTCACTGATAACTCATAAAATGGCTCTGGAAGAAATATCAAAATTGAACTGTGAGACTCGTTTTGAATGTCATACTATAACAGGAACCATGGAATTGCCATCCAAAATCACTACTTTGGATGTTACAACACTCGTTTTGATGTTTAAATTATAGTATATTTGACTTATATTTTAAAAATAACAATTCACTATTATAGTTAACATATACAGAGTTTGGAATAAAACAGTCTCCACATAACCTTTCATTTCAAATGTCTCTGATTCTGCATATGAGTAGCTTTTTAGTTGTTCTCTATAAAATCATATTCACTAGCTGGGTGGATAAACTTCATTTTGCCCAGTGGGTATGTTTCTAACATGCTGTATAGAAACCTAATTGTAAGATTCAGAGAGTTGTACGATTTTAAATGCAGAAGAGAAATTGATTCTGGAAAAGGGAAAACTATGGAGACAGTAAAAACCATCAGTAGTTGCTAGGAGTTGGGTAGAGAAGGGACAAACAGTGCAGAACAGAGGGCATTTAGGGTGTTAGAACTACTCTTTTTAATACTAAAATATTGGGTTCATAGCATTGTGCATTGGTCCTAAAAAGGACCAAAGTTTTTCAACTTCAAAGATGTGTTTTTTGGGGTATTGATTTTTAAGCTGGTTAAGAACCAAGACTCATAAAGAACATTTAACTCTTCCCCCTTTCCTGTTTAAGAGATTTCCTGTTAGAAAGGCCTGCTCCAGGAATGAATCCCAGCATATTCACCTTCCTATTAGAGAGGAATATTCCACGTAGGGTCCTGTTGGCTAGATCCCCTGTGTGTCCCACTCATTCTGGACTGCCCAGCAGGGTTTTGTTTGCCATGTGTGTTCTACTTTTTCCAGCTAACTCCGAAACACCATTCTTTCCCTTTCAAAATCCCAGGCCCCTCTGTAGTTTTCTCCTTTGTCTAGTATAATGGCCTAAAAGGCTCAACATCCAATGTATTTCAGTCCTCATTCTTATGACACCCCTGAATGTGCACTCATATAATAAACTCTGGACATTTTATCCTGTTAGCATGATTATTAGTCCAGCTAGAAGAACATAGAAGGTGGGAGGAAAAATTTAACCAACACACGTTCATAGAATGTAAAACATTCAAGAGTGAACCCTAAAGTAAACTCTGGGTTTGAGGTGATTTTGATGCATTGATGTAAGTTCTACAATTATAACAAATGTACCACTCTGGTGGGGCATATGGAAATGGAGAGCCTATGAAGATGTAGTTATTAAAAATTTTTTCTATACTGCTTCTCATTTTTGCTGTGAAACAAAAACTGCTCTAAAGTATAAAGTCTTGATTTTAAAAAATATCTAGAAGGACTCCTAAGAAAATGCAGTCTCTTCTAACGAGTAGATTGTGAGCCTGCATTAAGTTTGAATTCCTATTTTAATTTATTCATTTCCTTACTGGTTAAATTTTACATTCATGCTTTCTCTTATATAAGATTTCCAGGGAATGCCACTCAGTTGGTAACATGAGTCTAATAGTCTACACATTTTATATATGACAAATTTGAAATTTTAAATATTACTTTTATTTTTTAAAATATATTATTGTTGATAGTATTACAAATATCTCCCAATTTCCCCTCCCTTTACTCTCCTCCTCCCAGTCTCTATCTGCTCCCCCTACCTCCCAACCCAGGGTCTTTACTACCTATTGCCCTTATCCATGGGCTATGTATATAAATATATAAATTCTATGTATATAAATATATAAATTCTTATATATAAAAAGTATATAAGTATAAAAATATATAAGTAACTTGTGAAATAAGACATCATTATAATCTCATCTTTTATAATGATGTCTTATATCACAAGTTACTTAAGTCCTTTCTAAATCAATAAAGAACGATTAAGTTTAATATAGTTTTATTTAAAATATATCTTATTATATTCTTATTCTTTTAAAATTTATTATGTGTAATAAATCTACTTGCTGGTAATCCTCAATTAATCCGAACAATCTCTTATCCAAACATTTAAAATATATATTCAAAATATAAAGAAAAAGTTTGGCCCATAATCTCCCACCTGTCTGGCAATTCAGTAATATCTTTCTCTGAAAGAAACATGTCAGGGAGGAGACAAGTTCTTATTGCAAATTGGTGATATGCACAGACAAGCTACCTAACTGTTTTGAGCCTCAGCTTCCACTATGTGGATGAATGTAGCACTAATCACTACAATTCCTTCCAGCCCTAGCAATTCTTTTATTCAACTCACTACTTCAAGGAGCCCTATTGTAAAATATCTTGTAAAGTTAGTATTTATTTTTACTTCATTCATTTTAGGAAAATGTAGGAATTCTGCATGAGACATTGTAAAGAAGCATGGCTTATTTTGAGTGTATCCATATTAAATCTGTAATCTGCATGATTTTTTGTTTGTTTGTTCTTATTGAAGGGAGTATTATAAATCCAAACCTGTATTCTAAAAAGATTAGAATGTCAAACTACTCAGTAAAAAAGGGTACTTATGAGATGATTTGTTCTGAAATGAACTGACTCACATTCTTTTCTGATATCCACAAAATATCTCTAATTGCTTAGGAATAGAGGTTTCATCAAGTTTTAGCAAGAAGCATTTTATAATATTAAATAAAGAACACTCTGACTATGCAAATGCCAGTGTTAGCAGATGGAGTAAAATCCCTAATTTTTGCAACCTTGTTTTTAAATAGGAATACGGGGGCTAGTTACTAAATACAAAAGCACGACTTCAATCAATTTACTATCCCAAGTTGCTTGCTACTTTTAATCAACATCCTCAGGTTTTAAAAAAACAAACAAACAAAACACTCCCAAGATAGAAAAAGTCCACCTGACTTTGCCACTCCAGACTTACCACACCCTCCTCTTGTGATAATCTTTGTTTGAATTGTTCCCTGCGAGTTTATTTATATCACAGTGTTCATTAGTGGATATGTTTTAAATATTAGCAGCTGTTAGCAATGGCCAAGATAAAAATAAGGCCACAAACCCTGCCAATTCGAGTTGCTCTTGCCTTACATAAACCTATGGCCTCCACTGCTACCTTGAGGCATGTGCATCAGGAAGCGCAGGAGTCAAATATTGTCACTGGCATATGTTTAAAGATGGTTTTGCAGCTCCACAGCAACCATTTGCTGAAATGCTAGTCTTTATATAGCCCCAGGGAAAAGATGGGTAGGCAGATTTCTTTTTCAGTCAAGTACAAGAGATCAACTGAAATTAAATCTCTGTGCCTTCCTTCTGTGCTCCCCTGCACGTAAAAAGCCTGTGTTGTGCCAGGCAGCTCAGAGGCTCAGTGGTAGAATGTTGACCTGTGAACCAGGAGGTCACAGTTCAATTCCTTGTCAGAGCACTTGCCTGGGATTGCTGATCCCCAGTGTGAGGTGTGCATGAAGCAGTCTATCAGTGATCCACTCTCATTGTTGATGTTTCTATCTCTCTCTCCCTCTCCCTTCCTCTCTCTTAAATCAATAAAAGCACACACACACACACACACACACACACACACGTGTGTGTGTGTGTGTGTGTGTGTGTGTGCCTGTGGTGTTTTATTTTTTTAATATATTTTATTTTAAAGAGAGGAAGAGAGAAAAATAGAGTTAGAAACATCCATGAGAGAATCATCGATCAGCTGCCTCTTGCACACCTCTTACTGAGGGATGTGCCCACACCCAAGGTATGCCCTTGACCAGAATCAAACCTGGGACCTTTCAGTCCGCAGGCCAATGCTCTATCCACTGAGCCAAACTGGTTTCGGCATGTGGTGTTTTATTTAAATAAAAGAAACAAAAGGAATCATGGTGTAGAGAAATCAAGTCTTCTGGAGTTATCTGAGACTTAATTGATGTGGGCAGTTTTGAGGTTATAGGCTATTAACAATCAGCTCTAAAAATACAGTGCACATATGCATACAAACATAAATTGACTATATTTTTTGTGGATATAAAAATTTTATAGTACACAATTTTAAAATAAAAAATAATGCTCTATTGTAAATTTCATATAGCCAGTAGATGCTTACAGAATGCTTTACTTGCATTTTGCTGAATCCTGGTATCCAGAGCCAAAAAATGGTTGCAGTTGATGAATGAGTGTAGTTCTGACTTGAATGTTGGTTGACAGTTTAATTTAAGTTGATAAGTAAGATGAAAGTGAAGCAACTACAAGATTTGTTGAAACTTCACTTGTTTATCTTTGTTATAAGTGACTTCATCACGTTGGATAATAGTTTCTGAATGCTGGGAGAACATCTCTTCATTTTTTTGAGTGGAAATATAGTGACAACACACAGTATTAACTTTTAACTGCATTAGTAGTGTTTTTCCCTGTGGCTTTGTGAAATGTAGGCAATCAACAAAGCAATAAATCAAGTCAGGACTCATAGTGTTTGCTCATTTCTGAGGTGTAAATCTGATGCTAGTACCTGATTCAAACCACCAGCATGATGTCAGCAGATGGGAAACTGGGTTGGATTAGATTTTTGGTTGCCTTAGCAGTTTGTTCTCACTGGCTAAATTTCAAATAATTAATATACTTTAATTATTTTGTACTTCAAATGTTTTTAGAAATAAAATACTTCACACTCACTCCAAAGATACTATGAAACCACAGTATCATTTATGTAAGTTAAAACAATTTCAAGATTTATAAAGAGAAATAATTAAGAATTTTCAAAAGATTAAAATGAATAATAGCAATGTTTAATGATTTACTGAAAGAAAACTGATGATTCTATATCCTACCAAGCAATTATGCATAATTAAAATCTAAGAAAAATGAAGTTGATTGCATTAAAATCTTTACAGAAAAAATTAATTAGTAATATTTAACAGTTTATATTTTTGCAAAAAAAATATATAACATTTTTCTTTATGATGACTTTAGAACCCAGCATTCAACCTTTCAACAAAACATATTACTACTATAGTAGCTGATACCATCAAGAGAACATGAGAATATAGGTCAAAATAAACTTACAAATGATTATTTTTTATTATAAATGAAGCAGAATTATTGGGAAAGAGAAACTAAGACTTAAAAGTAAGCATAATAAATATGCTCAAATAGTTTAAGAAAAATTCAAAGAAAAAAATGGAGTAATAATTTTAGGGCTTCAAAGTGAAAAATAAATCTATATAGGCTTTTATATACAGCCAAACTAACATTTATGTGAGAGGGTATTATAAAGATATTCTTCTGTTAGAGTCTCAGAAAGTTTGTTTCATAAAGATTAATTTTTAAAACTCTATTGGAATAAGAATCCAAATGAGAAAGGCAGTAAATACAGGAGGACATTAAAAGTAGAGGAAGCAAATTCAGCTCATTATGTTATGAAACAGGAAGCAGCAAAGAAGTGATATATCACAAGTGTATTAAATTTAGAATTTGGGATTGCATTGTAAATATAGATTAATTAATTAGCCAGTGTTGCTCAAAAGTTAGGTGTTAAGTTATGAACCAGGAGATCATGGTTTAATTCCTGGTCAGAGCACATGCTTGGGTTTTGGGCTCAATCTCCAGTAGTGGCTGTGAAGGAGGCAGCTGACCAATGATTCTCTCTCATCATTGATGTTTTTATCTCTCTCTCCCTCTCCCTTCCTCTCTTAAATCAATATATATATATTTTAAAAGTGCATTAATAAAACTTCTAAATTTTAAATCCAGGCATTATAAACATTGTCTATGTGGGGCTAGGGAGAGGATAAACAAAAGAGATGTTAAAGCATAATAAAATATGCAGTATTTTTATAGGAGGGTATGGATAGTGGTAAATTTAAAATGTACAAACCTAAGTATCAGTATGGATTTTAAGGACAACTACCATATACACAAAAATAAAACAATTAACTTTACACTAGTTGAAGAAAACTTGACATAAATTTTGAAAACAGAAAAGAAATATGATAACAAAAGAAAGTAAAGCAAATGAAATATATGGGGAAAATGGCAGAAATAAGATTAATTAAAATAGGTATAAATAGATTTAACTTACCTATTAAAAGATAGATATTTTCAAGTGTGATGAAAAATATTTAACAATATGCTGGTTAAAAGAGACACATTTAAAACAGTATAATATCAAAAGTTTAAAAGAAAAGAAAAGATAAAGAAAGCAAAAATGAACCAAAATAAAGTTAAAATAGTAATATCTGATACAATTTAAATCAAATTTGAAACAGAATTTCAATCAAAATGACAACCAACAAAAAGAAATAAAAAGGAAAACAATAGAACAGATTATATAGTAACTATCATAAGTATATATAAAGTATAAAGTATATAATGCAATAAGCATAATACTGCAAGAAAAATAGACAAATCACCAATATAGTTTAACATTTTAATAATTCCTTTTAAAAGGATTGCCACATCTTTTAAAAAATGCACCTAGGGATGAAGAGGACTTCTTTTAAAAACTATAGAGCACAAACTCAAATCAATATCGTTGTTCTAAAGTTATGAAGGTTACAATAATAAATAAGGAACAAGCCACACAATTTCAAAAATAGGCTCTTAACAAGTTTTACTGGGAAGAGGTATTAGATTTAAAATTGGGATAGGAGAAATCAGAATAAAAAGTTTTCTAATAACTCTATTTTAAATTATGGTCTTGGAAAATGAGATAAATCAAATCAACAACTTTGGAATAATAGGTAACAGTGCAACATAGAGATTCTGCCTGTCTAATATATTTCTCTCTTAGAAAAATGGTTTGATTTTCTAGACTTGTTAACTAGTGCTAAATCTACTGTGTGTGTGTGTGTGTGTGTGTGTGTATCAAATAGCATTAAAAATAAATATAATTGAATAGATATAATGGCAATTCCTTGCATCAAAGGAAAAGGTTACTTCTTTTAAATCTCATGTAACATCATTAGAAAATGTGTGTGTTGTTGTTTTTGTTGTTTTTTCTTCTTTCATGACTCACTCAAAGTGTGTATTATTTTTGGAAGGACTTCTGAAAAGCTAAGGTCACATTAGCTGACAGCTTGCTGATGAATATTTCTGTAATTTGAAAAAAAAATCTGATAAACCTAATTTTGGCTATAACTGTGATTTTCTCAATTCTACTGTTAAATAAACTAAATGATTAGAAGAAGATAATTTCAAATGCTTTTGATAACATAAGATTAAGTTACATTAAGTTAATAATGCAAATTCAAATTTATCATTTGTAATATTCACTTCTATACTTTATATTCACACCAAGTATTGCTTCTTTCTGCAATAGTTTAAAATATATAGTATATAGTATAAGGAAATCAAATTAATATGGTAGTCTTCCTTAACATTTTTCTAATTTATATTTAAATTGAGAGAAGAAACATTTATTGCCATCTTTGCTTACATTTTTATAATAAATATTCTTTAAGGTAGCATTTATTTAAAAAAATTATAAACAAGAATCCTTAGTCATAGGGTAATCACAAGCACTCTAAAAGATACATTCAGAATATGTTTATTCAACTTTCATATAGTGTAAAATTTGTACAAAAGGCACCGATATCGTCTGAAGTTTAATTATCTTGTCCTACTGCATCTCATGTCACTACACTAGAATAATAAAAGCACTCAGGTGATTCAGGCACAAGACAACCAAAATTAAAGGCTAGGTTTCCCTTTCCCTTTTCTCTTTTCTTTCCCTCCCTCCCTCCTTCCTTCCTTCCCTCCCTCCCTCCTTCCCTTCCTCCCTCCTTTCCTCCCTCTCTCCCTCCTTCCTTTTCTCTTTCCTTCCCTCCTTTCCTTTTATTTTTTTTTTCTGCAAGCAGTTTAAAGTTTTGCCTTATTTTATTTTATAAAAAATATTGATTTCAGAGAGGAAGTGAGAGGGAGAGAGATAGAAACATCAATGATGAGAGAGCATATAGAACATAATGTACATTTTTTAAAAATTATTATGGAAAACTTTGAATAAATTCACAATAAGAGATAATAGATTGGAAATATCTGATGCATTCAATATTAAACTTAAACAATTATCAAGTCATTAAAGTCCCTCAGCCAGGCCTGCACCCTCTTGCAATCCGGGACCTCTCTGGGGATGTCCGACTGCCTGATCCCACAGGAATCCCTGCAGGATTGGGTCTAAACTGGAAGTCAGACATCCCTCTCACAATCCAGGACCACTGGCTCCTACCCACTCTGCTTACCTGTCTCATCACCTTTAACCACTTTGCCTGCCTTTCTCATCATCCCTAACCACTCTGCCTGCCTGCCTAATCACCCCTAAACACTCTGCCTGCCTGCCTAATTGCCCCTAATTGCTTGCCTGCCTGCCTGATCACTCCTAACTACCTCTGCATTGGCCTCAGCCCCCACCAAGGCTGTCTGGAATGATATCAAGAAGATCGTTCAGCTGTCCAGTCCAATTAGCATATTATGCTTTTGGTAATAGATTGGTAACGTTGTTTCATATATACCCTTATCATACCCACGAAGCATCATTTTTATTTCTACTATTAAGAAGCATGGCACAGATTGTTGAACCTCAGAAGCAGGAGAGGGTGGGTGATTGGTAAGAGATCAACCAAATAATTTGTATGCGTATATGTATAACGCATAGACATAGACAATAGGATGGTGAAGGCCTAGTGATGGGCTAGGCCATCAAGAGAAAGAAAATGTATATAATACTTTAAACAATAAAGTTGTGGTGTTTTTTTAAAGAGAGATTATTTTCTACAAACTTGGCAATGGTATGGATAAACAATTCATAAAAGAGGAAATCTAAATAACAAATAAACTATTGTGCATCCTCATATTGAACAAACTAAAAGTCTTGATAATATTAAATATTCACTGAGGTTTGAAGCAATGTGGTATTTCCCAGACTGTTCTAAATAAAAAGGTAAATCTGTCGTTCTCATTTGAAGAGTAATATGGTAATATTTAAGAAAGCTGAAGGTGTGTATATTTTTAACACGCCAACACTATTTCTAATTTATATGAATTATAAAATTTTTGCAAATGTTCATAAGAAACTGCTCCTGTAACTTGATTTGAAAAGAAATAATGGTCTAATGGAGAGGAAAAGGTAGTAGAAAAGAAAAAGGAAAAGGAAAGAGAAGGAAAACCTAAATGTCCATAAAGAGAATATTAAGCTATGGTACATTTAATCATATTGAGTCTTGTACATTACGGTAATTAAAATAAAGAAACTTGTGCTACATGTACCAATATGGGTAAATAATAATAATATTAAATAATATGTGCACAGTAAAAAAAAAAAAAGTAAAAACATTTTATAATATTTTATAGAACACATAAAATAATGCTTTACTATTTTTATGGATAACTGCTATTAATGAACATTCATAACTATTCATAAAAATAATCTGAATCAAACTCAGGATGGTGGCTTACCTTTGGGAAATAAAATTTGGAAGTTTTGTGTTATTTTAAAACACAAAACAAATAATTTGGTAACAAAAACTAGCTGGTGGGTATAATTATTTTTGTTTTGTCAACATTTGAAATACTTTACAATTACAAAAATCTATAAAAATAAAAGGGTAATATGCAAATTAGACCGATCAGCTGAACGACCTTCCAGATGACCTCTGGACGAGGCCAGGGCTGCAAGGGCAGAGGCAAGCCGCTGGGGCTGTGAGGGCCAAGCCCCTTGCACAAATTTCATGCATCAGGCCTCTAGTATAAATATAAAACGAAACCTATTGGCTTAGAAACCTGAACTGTTGACAGCTGGCAGATAAAGTTGGCAGAAATAAGACCCTTGAGTTCTCTGCTAAATGACAGAGTAAGCTCAAGCTAAGCGGCTACAGACACTAGACAGATGCTGAAGGTGACCGGACACCCCTGCTCTGCTCTGCAACCTCAGAACATCACGGCCGCCACGGTGGTGTTGCAGGCAAGGTGCCCGGGAGTGGGCAGGTTACAAAGCCAGTGAGAGGGACTCTGTGTGAGGAGGATGGAGATTTTATTTTCCAATTTCTGCAGCAGCTGTCCTCCGGAGCAGATATTAAAAGTTAAAGCAACAGCCAAAACCGGTTTGGCTCAATGGATAGAGCATCGGCTTGGGGACTGAAGGGTCCCGGCTTCAATTCTGGTCAAGGGCATGTACCTTGGTTGCGGGCATATCCCCAGCGGGGGGTGTGCAGGAGGCAGCTGATCGATGACTCTCTCTCATCGATGTTTCTTTCTCTCTATCTCTCTCCCTTCCTCTCTGTACAAAATCAATAAAATAAAATTTTAAAAAATTAAAAAATAAAAAAATTTAAAAATAAAAGTTAAAGCAACATTTGACTGATTATGTGACAGCCTGTAATGTACCCTGTAGCAGCAAATGTTAACATTAAGTCAGGCCCCTTGAAACAAATAGGTTTTATGTAGCTATAAAGGAAACCAAAAGTAAATTAAATCAGAACCTGATATGTACATATTCTATTCGCTGATACCTTTCTTCCAAGGATATATTCCTTTGGAGTTTGTACTTTCAGGTGGATAATTAGCGCTTCACATTTATTCAGTTACTGGTTAAAGAACTAATATGTTTAAAGTCACATAATAGGAATCCTTAGGTAGAACTGAAATGAATGCAAAGCATATTGGAAGTAAAATACATTTGGAGATCCATGACTTACATTTCCAATTACAAGTTGTGTTCACCTTGGTAAGTGACTTTGCTTATATGAAGCTTAATATCTTCCTTTGTAACAGCAAAACTACAATTGTTAATAACCACCTCAGAATATTATTGTGAGGCTTAAAAAGATGATGAAATATGGGGGAAACTCTGTTCAGGTATTTGGTATTTTTATTATGCCTATTACAAATAGGGTTACAAAAAGAGAGATAAATGAAAGATAGATAAGAGATAGATAGAGAGATAGATAGATAAGAGATAGATAGATACCCTGTTTCCCCCAAAATAAGACAGTGTCTTATATTAATTTTTTCTCCCAAAGTTGCGCTAGGTCTTATTTTCAGGGGATGTCTTATCTTTCCATGCGCTATGTCTTATTTTCGGGGAAACACTGGGTAGATGACAGATAGAAAGACAGCCAAAGAGAAATCCTAAATTGTGTCTAAAATCCTTCTTTTTAGGTGACTCACTAATTCATTCAGGCCAATCAATTTTTAAAAAAATATTTTTTATTGATTTTTTTACAGAGAGGAAGAGAGAGGGATAGAGAGTTAGAAACATTGATGAGAGAGAATCATCAATCAGCTGCCTCTTGCACACCCCCTACTGGGGATGTGCCCGCAGCCAAGGTACATGCCCCTGACCAGAATCGAACCCGGGACCCTTCAGTCCACAGGCCGACGCTCTATCCACTTAGCTAAACCAGTTTCGGCAGGCCAATCAATTTAAATGTAATAATAGTAAAAGAGTGTAAAGTAAAATAAACTTGTATTCTTGATCTCAAGGGTCTATGTTGTTAAATAATTAAAATATTATATGAATATCAGCTATTTTGATAGGTAATCTACATTATTCTGAATATTAATCAATTTAATAAGGATACTGAGCACCTATTCTTAGGCATTATGCTCTGCTACAAAGATAGATAAAAATTAGTATCTTCCCTTCACCTAAATGCTCATACACTTCAAAATGTGGTCTAATTCTAGACCATGGGAAGCTTTGGGGTATTGGGTATTGCACAGACAAAGGGCGAGAGAGGGAAAGCTTTATCCCCATTGGCCCAAGAAAGTTCAATTTTTAATGTGGCCATAAGCTTCTGTGTAACTGTCCCATAGCCAAGTTTTAGATTCAGTTTATATACCTTTGTGCTAGGATTTTTACAGTGCATTAAATATAAAACTGCATCAACAATGATGCCAGCCTTCCCCTCCCCCCAGAAACTTAAAAGATTTCCATTGTATTACAGCTTTATGAACATTTACAAATTCAAATTTTGGAAGGACTTAAAATACCATTTGATCATTGTTCAATTTTATTATAGAAATTCTATCACTGTCAATATGACAAAATAAATCCTTCACTTGCCATGCAAATATTCTAGACATATCAGTGACACTGAAACGTGTTCCCTACAAACTGGCATTCCCAGAAAATAGAAAAAGAAAATAGCTGACTCACTTACCATGTGGCAGTCTGACACTTTGCTCCATTTCTCCCTCTCAGAAGCTGCCAATTCAGGAAAGTGGAGGGACCACCATCATTATTCAGAAACTGTTGCCAGGGACCCAGGTTTTGCCCTAGCTATGTTTGTTAATGTGGCATTGGGTTTTTAAATAATTGAACTTACTGATGGTATCAGAAAAGATAAAGCTTTTACATAAAATTCCAGATTCCTTGTCTTGAAAACTTGGCATGTTAGCAACAGTGGGTGTCCATTCCATCCAGCCCAAGCATCACCTGGTATTACAGCTCCAGCGGACCAGGACCTGTCCCAGAGCTGGATTTTCTCAGACAATTTCGGACACAACCAGCAGTCCCAGCTTCTTTTATAAAATTGGGTCTGGCAGCTCAGGGTCCACACTCCTTCGTGGCAATAAATAAAGGAGAGCTGAGCACTTGGCTCAATGTTGCCCACCATTCTCTATTGTTTATGCCTGTCCTCCTCACATTCATTCACTTTTACCCACTTTGTTACATGGTATTATTGTTCAAAGTATTTGTTACTCTTCCTATTGTTGAACTATTCCTTCCCAAACTACTATCATCAGGCTTGGCAACATAACACTTTGGCCAATGAATTGGGACATATGCCACCTTCACACAGACATTTTTAGAGCCATCATGTGGCTGCATTCTTCCCTCTGCCAAGAGCTGGGGTTTTCCCCAGATGGTGTTTATGCCTTCAGTCTAGGTCCAGAATGTAGGTGATAGGGAGCAAAGTGGAAGCAGGCTTATGATGTGTTTGAAGTATGAGCAAAAATCAATGATCGTTATCAGGAGCATCTGAGATGTTCCTGTCACTTTCTATTGCAGCCTAAGCTAACCCATCCATTCCCTTAGCTCCAATAGCCATGTTATTGTCAGCAGCAATCTCTGACCTGCCTTGAAAAAACATAGAAACATTTCACCCAGAGATATAGTAACTAATTGTTATTATTATTATTATTATTATTATTATTATTATTAGAAAGGAGAGTGTATAGAGCATGATAGAAGTATGGGGTTATATAAATGGCAAATTTTTCCTCTTTAATTTTATAGTTTAGAGTAAAATGGACCTTAATTAACTCAGAGGCCCAGCACACAATTACATTGTGAATGTGTAGGGTCCCCTAGGCCTAGTCTGCCATCAGGGCCATGTCCACTGCCCTGCAATGCCTCACACACTCTGAGAACTCTGCAGATGTCCCGCAATGCTTCGCTGATGATGCTGGCACCCCAGGGGAGAGGGGTGGGGAGAGGGCCCGAGAAATGATCCATGTACCTCCTGGTGACCGGTCGTTTGGTCATTCTGGCATTACAGCGGTAGGGCCAGGAGCTTTTTATATTATAGATAGAAAACAGAAGTCCTACAATGTGGCACTAGGTGTTTTTTGTACTTCTTCATTTTAAATGTTTAACAGTATTTAATGTATAGTCACTGTTCTTCCAAGTTCTCAAATATGTAATGTGAGGCTCAGAAATTTAGATGTGTCTGTATTTGAATATGTATATTCTTTATTCCTAAACTTACTTTTTTTTTTTTCTATTCTTGAAAGTATAGGTTCTTAGCAGTCTTACTCAAGAAGCTCTACTCGGTAATATGGCAGCATTTAATTACATCTGACTTTTACTTATTTTATTTTTTTATTGATTTATTGACTATGGTATCACATAATTGTCCTCATCCCCCCATTCCCACCCCAAACTCCTCTCCACGTATGCCCGCACTCCCCTGTTGTCCATGACCACTGGTTAGGCTTATATGCATGCACACAAGTCCTTTGGTACATATGACTTTTAAATAGAGAGTAATTTCTTCATTGGTCTGTGACAACCCACAATAAAGTTTTATTCTCCTCCCCGATATGGATATTAAGTAAATAAATTGGAAAAAATGGCTGCTTTTTTTCCTACAATGTTCCATATTATTCATATGCAAACAATTGTCCTTTACTTTTAGATTATGAGCTTTTTTATGTTTGTATGACAAAATATGTTCTATGAGAAATGATAATGGCCATAAACGTTGACTTTGTATAATATTTTTATCTGGAAACATTATGGCAACACAATGTTACTCTTTTCTATTATTGAAATTGTCCTGCCCTTGTGTGACAGAAACTTGAAATAATGTGTTATTTTTCCTATGATTCTTTTTAACATGAAGGTTCAGTTCTTTCACCTGTGAAAATTAGACACGAGGCACTTCTTGCTTGAACTCTGTGTTTCTTATACTTATTGTTTTGTCTTCAAGCCTGGCGGTTTGAAATCTAAGTTTACAGATTATTTGGGGAATCTTAAAGCTATCAGAGCCTGTGCCCCCATTTCTGGGGGATGAGGTTCATGGAGTATGAAATAGTAGGAAATCGCTGTGACACGGCTAGACAAGCAAGGTTTCACACTGTACCCACCAATCACTTCATAGCCTACAGAACTTTCTTTGAGAAGGGCTTGGAGTTAGTGAGAGAAAGCCAGTAGATCGGAAGGGCCTTTTGGTGAGCACAGCGGGATACTGAGTGATGTGCGTGGGCCAATGGTTTAACCACAGAAGGAATGGGCATTTTGAGTGGATGTTTGTTGGAATTAATGCTTATAAAAACCAACAACAAAAACAGTACAAACTCTGTTAACTGACACCAGCCTGGGTGGGGATGAGGACTCAGGACCTGGTTTCTCTCACTGATTCCATTGTCACAGCCCCAGGAGAGGGGATCCCACGCTGACTAAAAATCCTGATTGGAACCAGGGAAACCCTGATTGCCATGAGTTGCTAATTCAATAGAATGAAGGCCATGATCAAAATTAACTTTAGTGATAGACAAATAAGCAAAGTGCTTTTTCAATGTATCATTTAAAAAAATCTAAACTTTTGCCCATTACATGAACTCCTCAAATCAGAAAACGTGTGGCTTTGATGCTTGTTTCTTTGTGGTCTCTATGAGATATGATTTACATCAAAATAGAGGCTTTTAGAAAATAGTATCTTATATCACAAATGAGTTGCCCTTATGAGGCAAAGATGAAAGGCTATTGATTGAGAAGAGATTTTTAATTGAAGTTGCTCAGTAGGTAAAAGATGCATTTGAGATTGAGTAACCTTTAAACGGCTCAATAACAGAACTGTTGTGATTCTTGAAGTAACCAAAATTACAGAAGAAAAAATGGGTATGCTGTACAGTAGTAGCCAATCAGCAGGAGAAATGAAGCCAGAATTTAAAGAATGACAGCAAGACGCAGTAGGGCTTGCTAGGGAAAAGAAGCACAGGGTATGTGCCACTGCTAGAAGACTTTGTAGGAGTTCTAATATTTTCTTATTTCTTGCTCTCTTTATTGTATTTCCTCACAGTGATTGGTAATTAAACACCCTTTTTTTTTTTTTTAAAGATCCACCCTTTTTTATTCTGAGGATTCAGCAATTAAAACAGCTTTGATGGAAGATATTGTCTTTTTCATGACCTAACTATATTCATATATCCAGTCATCTAAAACACAGACAAAACAAAACAGCATTATAGTTCTGAAAGAAGATGCCTCAAACTGTAGGTTGGAAGAAAATAAAAGGTCTCACAGGAAAACAGCTATAGACCTGGAATTTGATCCTCTACTTAACAGTAAGACCGTATGTACTACTTCCCAGTGAAGCATAAAGTCCATTTCTGCCTTCCTATAGATTTGTATCTTGACATGGAGTGCCCAGGAAGATGAAATTTTGAAATATTTTGAGAGGAAAACTGCATTCACAACTTCTAACAAGAAAACTGTGTTTTTTATGAAGAATAATGGTTTATGTTTGGGGCCACCAAAATTGGACAGCAATTATCTCCAATGTATTTGTAGCATGACTGGTGTTTGGTAAAATGGGCTAAAGACATACTTACGACAGGACTGATATGTCTTCTTTCAGCCCCTCAAAGTTTTCTGGGAAGAAAAGGGTAATCAATCCCAAGCACTGATGGGCTGTAGATTGTCTTATGAGTTTGCTTCCAAGTGATGAGAAGACTGAGAACAGTAGGTAAGGATTGCTCATAGATTTGGAGAGGACCTGGTTCATACTCATGGATGAGAACAGTGAGAGAGTGCAGCTTTGTGACCATCACAAGGCAAGGTGAGGGCACCGGAGGAGAAAGGAGGAACTGAGACATGGCCACAAGGAATATTCACATTTCACTATGAGAGATCAAATGTAAGCATTTGGCTGCATATACCAAATCATATAGAACCCCTCACGGGGAAAATGTGCACTAAATTTTTAAAAAAGACTAAATACAGTAGCTTTTGAAAATAAGGTGTTCAAAATCACATCTTATATTTAAGAAAAATGCTATCAATGACTAATAGATACTACAACATCAAGGACAAGAATTATGATACTCAAAGCCAATCACAAACACATTCTGGAAATTTACTGGCTGAATCTAAATTCTTTTTTCTGGCTTCACCGTTACTGCATTTTCCTGCTATAAAGATCAAGAGGGTTGAACGATGGGTGATATTGCCTGGTTTTTTAAAATAGTTGTGAGAACAGCTCCATTTCATTCTTGTTAGAATGAAATGGAGTATTTCTGTAATACTCTCCTTTTTAAAATTCTAACCTTAAAGGTCGGTATCCAAGCCAATTAGTTAGTTCTAGTGACATGTTTTTGTGATTATGTGTGCATATGTATATGTGTAAGTACCTACACAGACATCTACACATAAATGTGCTTTCAGTCTTCATTTGCAAAGGCCCTGCTCCCTCTGAGTATAACCCCTTGATGAGTAAATGCTTGATGAACCCCCTCAAAGTCATCCCTCCCAGGGTCTTAATCACAAAGAAGTGCAGCCCTTCCATATTGAGATCACTGCCCCAGCCTGACATTTTAAAAAAGACAAGTTCGCCTTGGTAGTTTTCATTTAATCACGGTTCTGTAGAACTTGCTGACGAGAGCTTTCCAACTCAGTCAGGTCTCTGAACTCTGTAGCTTTCTGCTGAACGCTGCCTAATCTGACACAGTTCCTCCCAGGGAACAAGAATCCTAAAGGAAACCCTGGAATGGAGTTGATGCTGACGGAGCACATCGAACAGATGTTCAAAAAGAAGCTCAGAGCCCTGTTTTCTAAAGTCTGCCTGGTTGTTGAGCTTTTTAAAAAAAAATCTTTACTGAGACTAATCCACCATAAAATAAAGGTAGCATTGCCGAAACCGGTTTGGCTCAGTGGTAGAGCGTCCGTCTGCGGACCGGGAGGTCCCAGGTTCGATTCCAGTGAGGGGCATGTACTTTGGTTGTGGGCACATCCCCAGTAGCGGGTGTGCAAGAGGCAGCTGGTCGATGTTTCTCTCTCATTGACTTTTATAGCTCTCTGTCTCTCTCCTTCCTCTCTGTGAAAAATCAATAAAATATATTTTTTAAAAATAAATAATAAATAAATAAATACATAAATAAATAAATAAAGGTAGCATCCACCTTATGTTGCCTCCCAGGAGGATAAAAGAAAATAATAAATATAGCACAATATTTAGTGCATCTTAATTATCTGCCTTTTATTGAAATTTAGACAATCCAGTGGTCTACATGTTTTTACCCCATCAATGCATTCTGAGCTTCACTGAAACATAAATTCAGTAAAAGAAGAACACAATTTTCATGGGGTCACAGTGAGGCTCAGCATAACTCCTACTTCATAATCCCTCCCCTCTAGATTCCTACTCAGAGATCTAGTTCTGCCTCTGCTTCTGGACACCACCCCACACCTGGACAGGAGGAGCTCAAGTTTCCTTGAGTTCCACATGCCCACTGGCATTCAAGCCCTTCTGAAATACAGATGCCCATCTCCTCTGCGAGCCTCATCCCTCTGGGCCCCTGTGTGCTCCAGTTCTCAAAATGCCCTTGTGCCCTGATGCCTATTTTTAAATCCTCTTCTCAAAACCTCTGCTGCATGCCTTGCCTGCTCATTGCTTTCTTCCTTTCACTCTGTACACTCCCTGAATTCTTGTCTCAAAGGCTATCAATCACGCTTCAAATTCCTATTAAATGGCAAGGTCTATCTTCCAGCTGATTCACTCCAATTGTCAAATGCGTACCCCCATTTCTGAGTGTTATCTCCATAAAACGTTAGATGCCTCATTACCATGTTTTGACACACTTTTACATTGTCTTCAACATCCTGATTACCAGCCACACATATACTTGGATGATCTCTAATTTTGCCTTGCTACGTAAGGCACCAGGTTTTTTTCTAGCTGCTAGTTTAAATTTGTCCTTACTGTGTACAACTGCACTGTGGGACCATCGTGGGTTATTGCAGGCAACTGAGATACTGTGCCTTGGGTCATGTAGTTATCAGGTGAGCCTCCCCAATTTTTAATTTCCCTTTGCAAGCTGGACCAACACTGCGAACATTGTAGGCCTGGCCATAGTCTCTGTAAGGCCTGGTCACTGGCAGAGCCTCCTTAGTATTTTTCTAAATAGCTTGGTCTGGCTTCACTGGGCTATTGAAGTCTCAGATCCAAAATCATTCCTTCCTTTTCCATTTTACTACAAGTAGTCTGAGGTTAATAGCCGCATCTAAAGATATGATCACTCAGACATAATGTGAATAGAAACAGCTCTGAGGTATGGCAAGCAGGGTGGCAGTGCACGGGTAAGGAGGGCTGTGGACTGAGCTGAGGCCCAGAAGGGCCTATTCATTAAAGCATTTCACATGGGGAGGATTAGCTGCACAGCAAAAACTAATCTAGACAAGGGGCTTTGAGCTGTCCATGGGCCAGTAGTCCAAGAGGCCAATATGGCAGAAATGGTTCAACAAGTCTTGGCATATTAATAGCTGAGGTAAAGGGTGGGTGATTACAGTTCAGTGGATGGTGCACAAACACAGTGATATTTCAGTGATAAATGGTAATGTCCAATCCTCATCGTTCAAAGAGATCTATCCCTTTGTGTCAGCATCCCAGCCAGAAGCTGCACTGCAGGTGTGTATGTGTGTCCAGGGAGAGGAACAACAAGAACATAGGGCCCAAATACTCAGCTGAGGCAAAGGCTTACTGCAAAAATGGGTTGGGAGCGGTGCCCTGGTGTTCCGTCAACTGGAGGCCACAAGGCAGCTGACACAGCAGACAAACAGGAGTCAGACCCTTTGTGAGTAAAAGGCCAAAGAGATCCCAGGGGTCCTCACAGGCAGGTCAGGCAACAATGTTGGTAGCACAGCTGGATTCCCATAAGCACCTGCTGGGGAGAGTAGGGGTGCTGACCTTTCTCCTGACTGCATGGAAGTGAGTTTGTGTCTCCAGGCAAGATTCATAAGCACATCAGATTAATGAGAAAGGCATGGGAGACAGAAATTGTTATAGTCACTTCTCCCTATCTCAATATCTTTGCCTCAACAAATATCTGATTTGAATCCTCAAACTGGTATCCTTAGCCCTCTCAGTCCCGGCCAGCTCCTCTAGCTATTGCACTTCCTATTGTTTCTGCCTCCACAGCTTTGCTCTAGCCCCTCCTCTGCAATTATCTTCCCTCTTTCTGTTACCTTTCCAAAGCCTGCCGTGTCATCAGAAGTGCTATAGCTTTTTTTTTGGTCACAGACTATCTGTAAAGCACTTTTCTGAACTTTCTGGAATTGTTAGTTTGCTACGAATGAAGGTTTGAAATCATCTCAAAGACATGTATTTTTTTTTCTTATTATTTCTTAAGGTTTTTCTCAAAATCTTATCTTTAAACCCTGCACATAATATATAGACTTCAGAAATATTTGATCAGCTGATAACTACATTCCAGGCACAAGTTAACTTAGTCTTCTCAAGGTAAAAGGCAACCAATGCTTCAGTTAAAGGGAGTTTGGAATTATTAATACACAATGAAATACATATGTTACATATATAACATGTGTTTATTATGTTAAGTTAAAAATTATAATGGCAAAAGCATTTTATAATGAGTTGTTATGCATTTCTATATTATACTAGAGGCCCAGTGCATGAAATTCACGCCTGGGCAGGGTCCCTAGGCCTAGCTGATGATCACAGTCAATCGGGGCCTTCTGACTGCTGACCTGGGACTTCCTTCCCTTCCCCAGGCTGTTGATCAGGACCTTCCTTCATTCCACACTGCCCCCTGGTGGTCAGTACATGTCACAGTGAATGGTCCAACTCCTGGTTGATCAAACTCTAGGGGGGACAATTTGCATATTAGCCTTTTATTATATAGAATAATAAATAGGGTTATTATATATTTTATATTATTGTATTATATAATGCTATATGCAATATGTTACATATTTTATGTTTTATTCATTTATCACCACTATTTTTACCAATATGCCCATGCTAATTGTAATTCTGATTTAGTCAACAGTCTGAGATCAGCTTTTAAGTTACAAGTTTTAAGTATGAAAATCTCAGTTTCATAAACTTTATTGTAACCCTCATAAGAAAGATAGATAACTAGCTATTCATGCCATAAAAATAATGGTGTTTACATTTATTTAGAGCTTTATAAAACATTTTACATTTCTCAATGCACTTTTATATGCTGGCTCCCTTACAAAGTATCCTACAATTTTATGAAGCAATTAGAGAGATGTAAAATTTTAAATTCAGTTTAAAGGTTAAAAAAAACCCTTTGTTTTCTTGCAGTTAAGATAATTTATTTTCTTTAAAGCAATCCAGTGGCCTATGAATAGATTTATGGATGCAGAGAATGGTTGTTTTTATCTCTATGCTTTGTTTTGAAAATATACTTATGTTATCACTTGTGATGGCATAACCAATGCTCCTATGAAGAATTCCAAATATTGCCTTTAAAACCAAGATGTGAGTTCAAGTTCAAATTATGACAGCCATTCTGAGCCTGAAAGCCACATCTCCAGATAGTTGTGTTGGAGAGACAGTTTCAAAGAATCAAAAAACCCAGAACTAGGAGAAGTCTATGTTAGAATAGTTACAATCAACATGACATGAAAATGATTCAAAGCAATGAGTGGCAGGAAGAATTGGTATAATTTATTTTTTACTTTTTTTTTCTGTATTTGTTAAGAGACTATTAGTAAAATGGGCTTGCTCTTACTTCATTTCTATAGATTGTGTAAGTTTTTCCTCGTTTCATTATTGACTATAAAATAGAAAAAAAATATTTTATTGGTTTTAGAAGCTAAATGTTAACTTGAACCCATTGATTATATAAATACTAGAGGCCCAGTGCACGGTATTCGTGCACAGGTAGAATCCCTGGCCTGGCCGGCAATCAGGGCCGATAGGGGCCTTCTGGCTGCTGGCCAGGGCCTCCCTTCCCTGGCTGCCTGCTGCCAGCCAGGACCTTCCTTCATTCTGTGCCACCCCCTGGTGGTCAGCAGATGTCCTAATGAGCAATCGAACTCCTGAGTCTCCTGGTTAAACTTACGAGGGACACTTTGCATATTAGCCTTTTATAGATAGATATAGATATAGATATAGATATAGGTATAGGTATAGGTATAGGTATAGGTATAGGTATAGGTATAGGTGTAGGTGTAGGTGTAGGTATAGATGATATAGATATAGATAAATAGTTTGCATATTTTATCAATTTTGTTATCTGCCTACTGTTTTTCACATTGTACTTTTCAGATTTCATTCCTGGTAAGAATATGAAGCTTATTTTTTCTTTCTTTCCTTTTTTTTCCTCTTGAGAGCTAAAAGTTTTTGTTTGTTTTTTAAAATATTTCTTCAGAGAGAATGGAATAACATTGTACACAAATTATGTACAACTTAACTAAGTGTATGATTAAAACTGTACAAATGTTTTCATTTTAGGCCTCATTTTTTTCATCACACGACACTTTGGCATTAATTTGCTAATACAGAAGATAATAACAGAGAGATTAAGAGACATCCTTTTGTTGACTGTACACTTGAAACTTAGCAAAGTTTGTAATATATGTTAATGGATCTTGCAACAAGAATTAGAGATATGCTCCAATTACCTCAGGCAGTGGGAGTTTATGGTCAGGATATTAAGTACAGAAATAAAAAAAGTCTCAGAAGTAAAACATTAAGGTTTTAGGTGAACTGGAATGTTAGTCTTCACTTTTGGCAATCTGTCACAGGTTCTGGTTCTGATGGCCCAGAAGAAACTCTAGTTATATGCAATGCTTGAGATTCAAATTTTCCTTCTGTGATTTTCTTACTAGTTGTTGCCTTTTCCTGTCAACTCCAATAATGTATTTTCCTCCACCACATTATATCACCCTCTATGATAGTGGCTATGAGTCAGAGGTGAGAGCCTTTCTGTATACTGTGCTTAGAATTTTAGATTTTGTGCCCTTGTGTATTTTTTATAAAAAAATTAATATATCAATAATGTAAGAGAACTTCTAAAGAAAATAATTCCTTAGTGATAAAATCACTAGAAAGAAAAGGGAAAGCATAAAAGAGGTGAATGTTTCTATGATTTAAAAGGAAAACAAACCAGAGAGGACATTTTCAAAATCAAAACGATGTCATATAATATAGAATGTTAGCAAAGGGAAAATAACAAAACACTAATCTACCAATGTAAGTAAAACTTGATTAAGAACTGGAATCAGAATGCAGGTTTTAGGAGTAGAATACCAGATTCATCAAGCTTTTTACCAGGCAGGTATTCCCAATTCCTTCTAGCTTAATCATCACACTCTCACTAGCTCTGCCCTGACAATTTTAATTCTACACATATACTTTTATTCCAATTACAAAACATTTAATTACCACAATAACCTGTGATCCCAGAAACATGACTGATATGGCAGGCCTGCTGATTTTTAGATTCTGCTTCACTGTCCCGATTGGTTCCCACAAGTAACCAAACATTTTGTAAGAGTAGTTAGAGATATTGCTCATTGGTTTATACCTATCTAATTTTTAACATTCAGGTCACCAAATACCCCCAAATGCTTTGTCTCTGTAAGTCATCAAAACATTGAAATTTGAAAATATTCTTGTAGGACTCCTTAACTTTATTTTAACTTGACTAGTAAAGCTTCTACCCCTTTTATAGACAAGCATGCCATGCCAGGGTCTTGTCAACATGAAGCAATTTGACAGTTATTTGTAAATACAACTCCTATTCTGAGTTAAGCAAGCATCATTTACCTTAATATAGCTAGCTCACTTACCTCTACTTAACCACTGTATTTAACCTACTTTTAATATGTATATTTGAGAGAGAGAGAGAGAGAAAAGAGAGAAAAATCAACTTGTTGTTCTATTTATTTATGTATTCATTGGTTAATTCTTGTATGTGTCCTGACCAGCGATCAAACTTGCAATCTTTCTTATGGGGACAATGCTCTAACCAACTGGTCTACCTAGCCAGAGCTTGATCTACCTTTTGAAACTGCAGTTTGATGATATAAAAAGCATTTTTACTAAAGAACCCATTGATCTTACGAGGTAATTTCAATAAAAATTTACCTTAAACAAAAAAAAGTAAACATGACCTTTATTGCCATAAAAATATTATTTCAAAAACACAGTATTTCCCACAAAAGATATTTTCCAAAGGTTTCAACTGGATATTAAACATAATATAAATCAATAATATATAACAGTATACCACTTTCTACTCCTAAAGTATGTTTTTTTAATCACAATTCAAGAAGACTAAAACAAATAAGACTAGGTAAAGGTATGTTTATTCTAAGCTTGGTAGAATAACATCTTTACTAATGTCTTTTTTCTTAGTTCTTTTCCCTCTTAAAAGAAGCTATTTTTTCTTTTTTTTTAAAAAAAAAAAAAGGTATTAAGAGCACTTAAATGTGTGGTTGTTTTTTATTTTATAACCCAAAGTCGGCTGTGACTCAGGTCAGTAGGGAGAAAGAGAGGGAGAGAGAGAGAGAGAGAGAGAGAGAGAGAGAGAGAGAGAGAGGGAGAGAGAGAGAGAGAGGGGTATTAACTTGAGTGAAAGAGAAACATAGATGACTACCTCCTGAATGCCTGAATGCTCCCTACTGGAATTCAACAGGTACATTGGACAATGCTCAACCAACCAACAAACTGAGCCACACTGGCCAGAGCTACCTGAGTATCTTTTAAAACAAGAACAAAACAATTATTTTCCTCTTACCTCCTTTTCTCTGATATTTTGGCTTTTATATTTTCAAATGAGAACTAACATATAAATATAGAAATTGATATTGCTGTAAAATAGGTTTAATAAATTGCAAAACTTTGCAATTAGTCAAATCATTCTCAATAATTCTATAGTAAAATTTATAGTCTTCAAATAGTAATTTGTCATCTTAGCTTGTTAAAAGATGACCAATTAGGACAGTGATGTTGTGAATGTTAATATATAAAAAGGAATCTGAGTTAGAGGTCAGAAAGTATTTTTATCTTGAAAATATTTATAGTGAATCCGGCTTCACTTCCTATGAGTTCGTATCCTTTGAGGATTCCTTTGAGATCCAGGTTTAAATGAACCAGAAAACTTAAACTCAAAACTCATTTTACACTGCCAAACTTTACATGCTTTCTGCCTGAAATAATAAATCAAACTGGAAATTCAGCCCAGATTTGCTCAAAACTACAATTTCATGAAATACCAAACATCAATACAACTTACTGTAAACTGAAAACAATTATGTATATCGAAAATCAGGAAAATTACAGATTACATATGGAGACAGTATATATCATTAGAGGATATTTAAAAGACAACATTTTAAAGACTAAAAACTAAGTTATTTATGAAGTTTTTCAAAATAGGACAGAATAAAAGAAATGTGAAAATGTAATCATTCTCTTCTTCCCCTGGCTTAGGTTACCATGAGTTCCAAATGAGACTGTCATTGGTCATCAATAATTTAAAAATGGAGTTGTTTCTGCTGATAGGGAAATGATAGTAAATCTAAAGTAACCAAAAAGGGAGGAAAATAATATTCTTTATCATTTTGTGAGATACCTATATTAAAAACTGGCTATAAAATATTCTCCATGCATTTATTTTCAGAGTTTTATAGTTTAATTGCAGAGAGTAGCTGACTGAATACTCCATTGCATGGAGGGGGAGTTGGATGGCATGCTAAGAAAAACATTTTAAAAATAAGGTAGAAAAAATGCCATCTGGTGTGAACAGCAATTGAATGAGAAAGAAAACTGTGAATCTTAAAATATATATATATATCTAAATGGGGGTTAGAGACCAAAGATTTAAAAGCAACGGGTATTAAAAATAATAAAAGAAACTAGCAAGAGCTTTGATCTGTTATCACTGACAAGGAAGGGAGCCAATATCTTAGTTCCTGAGAATTATTCTGTGAGTTTCCAAAAGGAGTTGCATATTCTGTACTCTTCATGTTTGAGAATAAAGTGGTTGGGTTTTTATTGCTTTTTGTTGGTGTATTTTAAAATATTGTTTGTACATTCTAGTAGGGTGTCAGTTGAGCAGCTGGGATTTGTGGAGTGACAGTAAATGTGTGGGTGGAACTGAACTCAATATCCTACCCATAGGCTGGTTCAAGGTAGTAGAGTGGCCTAATAATTGAAATTGCTCTATCATTTGAATTGAATTTGAACACTACTCAGAAGATGGAACAGACATGGATAATGAAAAGCTAAAAAACTTATAAACTGGTGACCACCAATGGTTTGATGTTTTTAACTTCTAGTGTAGAATCAGATTCTTGATATTCAAATTCACTCACTGTTTATGGTAATTCATTCTTGGAAAGGGGGTGATGTTTTATATCATGAGCTAGTGACTCTTAAGAATTGCTTATAGTACTTTCTAAAATGACACAGAAAAATGACTAATTTATATAATATGTCTCTTCCCTGAGTAGTCATTCTGATTTTATTCTCACCTTTTTCTACAGCTCTTCCATAGTTTAGAGATATGGTAATGGGAGTAGTTATCTGAGAGTCAAACCAAATAGTGGACTTTGAAATGATAATCTTTGGATATCAAATCAATAAAATATATCTTCCTCTGAAAAGTCTTTGAAAGACACTGAACTTGGTCTGTGTGGAGATGCACAAAGGAAATGCAAATGCCCTTGTGGCTTCATCCAATCTAATAAAGATGAAATTTGCTAATTGACCCTAACACTGTTGCAAAGATGGCGGCACACACAGCCAATAAGGAGGGCATATGCTAATTGACTGCCCCACCCTCAAAGATAGTGGCACTCAGAGCCAATAAGGAAGGAATATGCTAATTGACTGCCATGCCTTCAAAGATGGTGGCACCCACAGCCAATAAGGAGAGAATACACAAACTGACTACGCCACCCTCAAAGATGGCAGTGCCCACAGCCAATAAGAAGGAAATATGCTAATTGACTGCCACACTCTCAAAGGTGGCAGTGCCCACAGCCACAAGATGGTGGCAACCCGTGATGCGGCAGGTGCATGGCAAGGCCAGGTGGGCCCGCCACTCCACATGCCTGCCTCTAGAGTCCCCCAGTCCTCTCAGCCCCAGTCCGCCCAGGGCTGCCCAAGGCTCAGGTAACCAGGGCTGCCCAAGGCTTGCACTGCTGGCAGTGGCAGCAGCAGATGTGATGGGGCGTCACTTCCCCTGATCCCCCACTCGCCTCCTGCCCTTAAGGGCTCCTGAACTGTGAGAGGAGGCAAGCTGTGCTGGGGACACCCCCACCTTCAGTGCATGAATTTTCATGCACTGGGCCTCTAGTTACTTCATAATACTCATAAAATCCTATAGGAAAACACAGAGCACATTATGGGACACCACATAGCAAAAAGTTTTGTTATGTTTTGTGTGAAATGTGTCTTCAGTGTCATCAGTGTAGTTTTAAGCTCCATATGCCCACCAGTGATATTCAGCTAAAATAATAGTCCTTTTGCTAAGATAAGATATACTAGGTTTTTATGCCTTTCTCCAGATTCATTTAACTCATCATTTTTCATCTTAGTCAAGCTGCTTAATGAACAATCCTATATTGTGTATATGAAATATGATAAAATACCTATATCAAGGCATTCATAATGAAAGGAAAATAGTAGAATATATGCATCAGGGTATCTAAATGCATTAGACATAATGATTTAACTGATCTGGCTGCTAAACAGACATACTCTTCTTTTCTCATAATTCTGTGATTTTCCTCCCAAATATAAAATTTCCAAAGTAGGATCACTCTCTAAAATTAGTATGCAAATGGTCACATTCTTTTTGCAATACCTTTCAAGAGACTCCTAAAAAGTATGGAGGTGTGACTGTGAGCAAAGGAGACATAACACTAACAAAGCAGCAAAGCAATTCTTAACAAAGTCAATAGGCATCTATTTAATCTTAATATTATTCTTTTCTTTCTCCCCCTAGGCCTGTACTGAATATCTACCAATTTAGATTTTAGAAACACACTGCACTGTGTACTAAGGAGCATGGAATGTGACACAATGTAGAAAACAGATAATATTCATTCACGCAACCACCATTCCTGGAGCATATATTGCATATATTTTATATCATGTACTCCTCTAGGTTCATAGGATATATTAGTGAACAAACAAACAAAAGTTCCTGTCTTTTCTTTTTTGTTTTGTTGGGTTTATCTTCTAATGGTAAGGACAGACTATAAACAATAACATAATAAAAATATAAGTAAAATTTAAAATATATGCTGTGAAATGTTACAAGTAATGTGTAAAACATTTAGCAGGCTAAGGGGTTCAAGAAATGGGAATGACAAATGTGAGAAGAGGTTTGAGTAGAAAATAGCAGATTTAAAAAGCCTGTTTAAAAGCTGACATTTGAGCAGAAATTTGAAGGAGTCAGGCAATCCTCAAGTTAAAAGATCTCCAAGACATATGAATTATGTAATTGAGCAGAAAGTGACAGAAAAATGGAACATGGCAAAAAATACCAAATGCAATATGTCTCCAAGATATAATAAAATATAGTGGATCTCTGTGGGTGCTGAAGGAATGCACAGCACATAAATGATTAGAATTCGGAGATGATAATAAGGATTGAATGAAGGGGGGAGAGCAGTCCTGCTGAGAATGGAGTAAAGTTTAAAGGTAGAAAGAAAGAAATGCTGTGATAGGAATGAGGAAATATTTTTAATGAGTAAACTTAAATTAATCCTATGGATGAAAAGACCTTCAAATTGTGGCTTCTCTGCTTTCAAACATGAAACTACCACTGGGGACTTATGCGAACCTAGGAAGGTTAATCAGATTAATTAAAATGAATGACAAATCTGGATTCAATCCATTAACATACAGGAGATAAGGATGAAAACTTTAAAATCATTAACAACAGCAAGTCAGGCTTTGCAAAGCCAGGGAGTCAACAGAATGCATGGGAGCAATGGCCTCAAGGCAGCGGTGCCACAGGAAGAAGGTGACAGTGGGATAGGATGCAAAGAGAGAACCACAAGCATTGCTGTGTTCTGGATGCAAATGCAGAGAGAACACAGAGAATGTCATTAACATTAACCTTTACTCTCACAAAGGAAAAAGAAAATCATCAGAGCAAATAAACAAAAAATGCCTATGTACTTTAGTTTATGTAATAATATATGTATATAATACACACATATGTATACTAATGGTATATACATTGGAGTTGATGCTATTGAAACACACAACCCTAATTCTGTAACCTCTCAGTTGGCATCCTCAACAAATTGCTGTAGATGAGACTATTTCATTTTATTGTTTTTAAATTAGTTTGAAACAAGCTGCTCACCATTCTTTGCTAATAGAATTTTCTAGATGAATGACTTTGGGTTTAAGATTTATTTCTCTTTCCTGGTTAGCTTCTCTTTTTGCTTTCCCTTCCTATCTAAAAGCTTAACAAACTCATATAGTTGGTACATAGTCAAGTTGTAAAAGTCTTATTTGCAGAGTGAAGAGGAGCAGAATTTGCCACCCCAAAATATGCCTCTTTGGCATAACTATAATTTTAAACTGGTTATTTTTAAGTAAGTACAGACAAAGAAGCTCTAGAAACAGCAGAAATCACCCTTTTATATAGCTTTGTGAAGGTATCTCCACCTGTGCACCAGGAGGAGGCCAGATGACTAGATCACTAGCCATTTATTAATGGATAAGGCTTATCCTTATTTACTGCGCTTTGCCTGATAACCTCCCATAACAGACTCACCCCACCCTCAGTATCTTCTTTTGCCTTCAGATGACAATGATATTTAAAGTGGTGGCTTGGGCCATTTTGGGGAGATATTCACTTTTCCTGGTTATCTCCCATGTATACAGAAGATATGCATATTATTAAACTTTTGTTTGTTTAACTCCTGTTATTCTATATTTTATTACAGTGTGTATGTGTGTGTGGGGGGGGGGGCGTCTCAGCCAAGAAACTGGCAGAGCAGAAAATAATTTATTTTCCTCCCCTACAAGAGTAATAGTTTACATGTGTTATGAGTTAATCTTTTACAATTCCCCTCAATTTCAACTTAAAATGAAGACTATATTAAAAATATTTCTTGTTTTTAATCTTGAGGATAATCTATATAGATTATACATATAAGCATTTTCAACAGAATAAAATACAAAAATAAGAAAGTAATATTGACAATTTATTGCAAATTTATTTATTAAATGATATTATTTCCACGATAATATCATTGGAAATAGTGTTTAATTTCCCAGAGTGTAAAACCCAAACCAGCACAGTGATAGTCACAATACTAAAGGGTGGATTTGAGAAGGTAGAAATTGAAAACAGGAAAAAGAGAAAGCAAATGGTTACAATAGACAGGTGACAGAAGTCATCAACTGGACAAGAGATGTAGAAAAGAGAAAAGAAAAAAAAGGAGAAAAAAGAAAGAGATTGCAAAGAGTGAATCAACAACTTAGGTTATTGATTTCATAAGGAGAGGTGGGCAGAGTATGGAAAGTATAAAACAATCAAGAGTTCCGACAAAAATAAAATTGTTGGATGAACAATAAAAAGGTTTGAGAGAAAATGGCTAAGATAATTAGAGCAAATTTCAATGTGAAGCGAGTCTGAGGCGCTAGTGAGCTTTGTGTGTGGAGATATCCCAGTGGCAGGTGAAGGTCTGGGCTGGGTCTAAATAATTATAAATTACAGAGCAGATGTTACTTGAAATAATGAGATCAGAAGGGTGAGTTTGAGGACAGAATCTTGGAGATATTGCATGTAATTTTACATTTATTTTAAGAGATTAGGAGATTTAAGACAGGATCAGCTAAAAAATGAGACCGAGAGGAAATATTCAGAGGAGTCAAATCAAGAGGGTGTAATTCATTCAAATCCAAAATGAATAAAATGCAAAGGAGAAAAAAAAAAAAAAAGCTAAGAAGAACCAATTGGATTCAGCACTTAGCAAACCTGTGGAAACTTGGGAAAGCAGCTGTGGTAGAGTGCTGGAAACAGAAGTCACTTTGCAAGGAATTAATTTTGGCCCCAAATAAACACTATTATCTGTCTGCTAAGCTGAAAAATCTCTGACTCCACTGTACATCTAATGACAGCCATATAGCTCTCTAAGCAATAATAAGGTTTCTTACTTTACAGTATTCTTCCTGTTTATATTTTACATTCTTTATTATTTTTTTCTCTAAAAAATTTGAAAAAAAATTAACTTTTTTTTAAAAAGTCATTTTCTTTTGAACAGTTGATGTATAAATCAACTTTTTATACAGTTGATGTATAAATACATACATATTTATTACATAATAAAAAACAAACTTTACCAATCTATTTTTATTTAAAGTAATTTGATACAGTTTTTGGCAGAAATGTTTAGTTTAAATCCTTGCATGAAGCTATGTGAATGTAGATTTGAATGCAAGGGTAGTTATGATGATGGTTTTCAGAAAATACATATGGAGGAAATACAATATATCTAAAGATATAATGAGAGAAATTTCAATCCACTTACAGACACATCTAAATGAACATTATCATTTTATTATCCTATAAAATAAAGGGTAATATGTAAATTGACCCTAACAGTAAAATGTCCTGGAATGACTGGTTGCTATGATGTGTACTGACCACAGGGGGCAGACGCTCAACACAGGATCTGCCCCCTGGTGGTCAGTGCGCTCCCACAGGGGCAGCTCCCCTCAGCCAGAAGCCAGGCTGCCGCTGCCAGTGCAGCGGTGCTGGCGGGAGCCGCTCCCACTTCCTGGGTAGTGCTAAGGATCTCTGACTACCATTAGGCCAGCCCCTGTCCATCGGACATCCCCCAAGGGCTGAGACTGATAACATTTAAATATCTTTCTTTCAAAATAAATAAAAATTTTAACAATGCGAACTAAATAAGAGTTCAATATAATTAAAAAAAAACACAAGGTTTCAATTTTAATAAAAGTCATAGGTTTGAATGCAAAGTATGTGAAAGATGACCCTTTGTTGCCGTTGTCACAGTATTTAGGACAAACCCTGGCATATATTAGACTCTCAATAAATGCTTATTGTTGAAGTGACATTTCTCCAACTTCAGTCTCCTGTTATACCAGAGGAAAATTTGATGTTGCTTTCTGTTGAGACTGAAACATCCTAAGTGCCCATCAGCAGATGAGTAGATTAAAAAACTGTGTATGTTTACACAATGGAATACTACACTGCTATAAAAAAGAAAGAACTCTTACCATTTGAAACAGCCTAGATGGACACGGAGAGCATTATGCTAAGCAAAATATGCCAGTCAGAGAAAGATAAATACCACATGATCTCACTTATTTGAATATAATAAACAACATAGATTGATGACTAAAAATAGATCCAGAGAAAAAGAAGCATTGAACAGACTGTCAAACCTCAGAGGAAAGGCAGGGGAACGGGGAGTGGGGTAAGAAATCCACCAAAGGACTTGTATGCATGCATATAAGCATAACCAATGGACACAGAAACTAGGCGGGTGAGGGCATGTGCTGGTGGGTGGGTTAGGAGTGGGTGAGAAGAGGTCAATGGGAGAAAAAGGGAACATATGTAATACTTTAAACAATAAATAATTAAAATAAATAATAATATTAAAAATAAATAATTAAACTTAGAGAAATTGTTTAAAAAACAGTTAATTTATAGGTAGAGTGTTTCTTTAGTGGGATTAGCTCTTAGATAATGCAATTTCAAAATCAAACACTAACTAATCTTTTAGCTAAATAATCATAAATTTTAATTTAAAAGAATCTAAATCAGTATCAGGTTTTTTAATAAAGTTAGTCATCAATACATAACAAGTGATAAGATTTAAGTCTTATTTACATTTCATGGAGGAATTTATTTTTCACCATTTGGGAGAGTATAATAAAAACATCTTTTGGTTTAGGAATATTTTTCTATGTTTAATTTTAGTTACATAGTTTTCAGTTTTAGATTATTATTTTTCATTTGAATCTGTGAAGCTGTTAGCAAATGTGGAATAAATTACTGAGGTAATCATCTGCTGTTTTACCATTTCCTTCTGGTGCCAGCTAAAATTAAAGCAGGAATATCAGTATTTAGAGTTCTAAATGTTACGAATGATGGAAATAGTATCATTTGAGAGAAAGACTCCCAGACAAATCATTCAACACGAATTGAAAAGGCGGCTGATTTTAATGACTACCCTGCAGGTTCCTCGATTAGTCTAGTTAATGCATTTTCCCTTTCCAAAAGTGCAGCCTTGATCAGACTGATGATGAAACGATACAGCTCTATTGCTAGCATTTAAATCTGGCAACAAATACAAAGCACAATGACAGGTCCCTGAAATGACTCTAGATTAGCTAACCCCCCCTCCAGATATGTATATTCCTAGAAGCTTTGACCACAAAGGAATATGTTACCCAAATGTGTAAAAGTAAGAACTGCAGTGCAGAGGTGATTATTTCCTGAGAGCTCACAAACGTGCTACAAAGAACTACGCAGAGCGATTTTTTTTCTCCACTGTAACCTGGAACCACGTGACACCAGACCCTAGATTTCCCACTAGGACATGCATGTCTACCACAACTAAATAGCAGCCAAAGAGACTGTTTCTTGCTACAATTGACTAGGCATAGCGTTTCCCCAACAATACAATATTTGGTCCGTATCAGATGTACTGCCATCGAGCGCTGTTTTCATGAACTCACCAGGTGAGTTTGTCCTTTGCACTACAGAGATGCCCTGACTTCCAAAGAGCTCACCGTACTTGGGCAGAAGCAAGACTAGAGTCAGGTACAATGGACGAGACTGGAGATTTTATATGTGGAGCTGGGCTATCAACCCCCGGAGAAAAGGGTATCCTTTGTCTATTTTTCCATGAGACCCACTGTGTTCATTTTTCCATGTGCCTATAAATAGTAAGAGCTGGGGAAAGTGTGTTCAATAAACAAATGGATGCTTAATGAGTTTGTTGTAGGAAACATGAGATGCCTTCAGATAAGGGAAAGTAAAGAAAATAAAATTCTTGTGAGATTTAAATTCTAGCAATAGAGTTACATCTTTTCATCAGTAGTGTGGTCATGAGGGCTCTTTTACACCTGGAGGGGGAGATAGTCTGTGCTCCTGGGCAGGCATTAAAGATGGGGCAGGGGCCCTGACCCATTTGGCTCAGTGGATAGAGCCTCAGCCTGCGGACTCAGAGGTCCCAGGTTCGATTCCGATCATGTGCCTTGGTTGCAGGCACATGCCCAGTGGGAGGGTGTGCAGGAGGCAGCTGATCTGGAGGAAATTCTTAGGATATAAAAAGAAAGCCAACAATGTTGAAGACAATCTAACTTTATTTAGCAACTTTAGTTGCTTTAAAAAATACTGCTATAGTAGGGTTAATGGTTTAGACACCAAAATATGTGTATGTCTGAAAAAGCATTAAATTTATAAAAAAAAAATTTTTTTTCCTATACCAAAGTATCTATCATTGGATCCCCTATAGATTCATTCTGTATGCTTAACACGTGAGTCAATTTACAGAACTTTCAATAAAAACTGGAAGCAAACAAAAGCCTGGGGTCTCCTGGGTGTAAAGGGAAGCCGTCCAAGCCAGAGAAGGGAACTGAATTGACATCTCTGTTCAGGAAACCTAGCCTCACACACAGTTCTGAGGAGGAAGCACAAACTCTGAGTAAAGGTCGCTGCATGAATGTTGTTGAATCTGCACAGGATTTCCCAGCATGAGGATTAGGAAGAGCACCTGATGGCAGAAATGCCACCTTTCACATATCCTCAGGATGAGACAAGGAGCATCTGCAGTGCTGACCATATAGATTAACCTGTTAACCGGGGAATTCCCTTTTTAATTATGCAACATATAACGGGCATGTACTCTTTCACTAGGACGTGTCAGTAAGTCATGCCCGGAGGATGTAATTTCATATTATTATTATTTTTTTATTTATACTTAAAATAAATGAAAAGACTATGAAATATACATATTTTTCATTTATTTATATATAAAGCAGAAAGGAAAATACAAAACTACAAACAAATAGAAAAGAATACCAACAAAAAAATGGAAACATCGAATTAAAAAATTATAAATTTTACAAACAATTATAAAGATTACAAAAATATATATATATATTATTTCGATACACAATAAAAAATATAAAAAGTTAACAATTACAGAACAATAAACAAAGGCACACAAATAAAATAGAAATATTGAGTTTAAAAAATTAAAATATAGATGTAAAAATTCAAAACTCAACTTCCGTGTGATATATTTTAAAACAATTGTTGATACATAGTGCTACCTTACAATCCAGACACCAGTATGTAGATTCTTTCCTAACACCTTTTCTGTAGCAAACTCGGCATTTCCTGGATTTAGTTTTTCCTATTTCGCTTTTCATTTGTTCTGGAAAATGCCTTTCAACTAAGCGTGATAGTTTAGATGTAGAGCTGCTTGTTGATGTCTTTGGGTGGGTTTTCACTATGTTGTTATCTACCAATTTCTCTACACACTCTATCAAAAAGTGTAATCGATCCAAATGACCTTTATCTTTTTTGTATATAATATATGCATTGAAGCAGCACATATCAATTAATCATAGAAAAATTTTTTTATAATTTTTTTTTGCCCTATTACGGGCAGCCGTGTAGGCCACCATAACTCCATCTCCCAAATCTACGCCGCCCATATTCTTGTTATAATCCAGGACAACATTCGGGGGTTTTTTTGCCTTCTTCCTCTCTTTTCAATCATTATCTTTTCCTCATTATGAATAGAACTGAGCATCAATACGTCTTTTTTATCCTTCCATTTTAAAACCATAAGTTTATCTTTGAATCTTACTATATGTTCATTTTTCTGTAATTTTTTTGTTTTTATTTCACTGGGGATTCCGACTCTGTTTATCCTCATTGTTCCAACAATGTCTGTATTATTTTGACACAAGAGTTCAGCCAAATGAATTGACGTATAGAAATTATCTAAGTAAATCCTATACCCTTTATTCAGTAAGTCATGTGTTAACTCCAAAACAATTCTTGTTGAACACGTCCACCACTCTCACTAGCCAAATTATACTGATTCCCTCCGTGTCTTAAATTCTTGTCGAGATATGTATGGATGACTAATACCTTTGTTGTTCGGAAATATACGTCCCGCCCATTTCAGGGCGCAACATATATTTCAAGGACGTATTCATATGTCCTACCCGTACCCGTTATTGTTTACGTTTGACGAATTTATACGTCCTGCTCGGTTAACAGGTTAACCAACCAAGTCTTTTCAACCCAGTTTCTTGGGCTCCGTAAACCCCAGAGCCTCTACAACCCAAAGACAGTAAGATGCACTAAAATGATTGCTCTTGGTCATATCATTGCCATGAATTGGATAATTGGATTAAATGACAAAACTAAGAAAGAAGGGAGACAGGAATGGAAGTGGGGTGGGGTGGGGAGGAGGCAATACGGGACAGAGAGAGGGAGAGATAGTGGGAGAAAAGAAAAGAAAAATAAGAAAGAGAAAGAAAAACTTTTGGCTTTCTTAAAACCAGAGACTCTAGAAATGATATAAACATGTTGCAAATGTTTCAGTAATTGCTTTCTAGGTAATAATGGATATTTTCTTCCATTAATTGATTTTGACTTTGCTACTAATACTGCCAAATTAGGCTTCAGAATCCCAACTATTAAACATTCAAAAGATGCAAAGTCCTGAAGAATCAATATGTGGTAACTTTGTATATAGTGTGTTTACTGAAAATGGGAGGTAATAAAGTAGTTTAAATGGAATATGTGTTAGCATTTTCACAGTAATGACTAGTTATGTGAAATGCAGCACATAATTTCTTAATGCTATGAAGTAATACAGTTTATGATGCTAAACAGAACATGTAGCTTCAACAATATGTTGACATAGTTAAGAAATATGACACCTTCCAGTGAGAATCTAAAGCAGGGGTTTCAAAACTTTTTCCTGTTTAAGGACAACTTTAAATGATTTTTAAAAATGCCTCAGGTTAACACATTTTATTTTGATATGTATTGATAGTGTTCTCAAACCAATATTCAGTAATTAATTTACATTTCTATCAACCTCAACAACTACTTATATCTGAAAAAAATCATGTATTCAAGACATTTGTGTGTGTGTTTTTTTTAATTTAATCTTCAGATAACACTTATTTTTCCTATGGATTTGTGGGGCTAACACAATAATCCTGCATCCCCTTAAGGTCTGTGATCCATAGGTTAAAAAAACATAATTATTTAGTTATCTTTATTTTTTTATTTATTTTTATTTATTTTATCTCTTTTTATTAAATTATTATCTGTGTACATATCTTACCATTGGTAAGATATGTACACAGATAATGGTAAGATAATTATTTAGTTATCTTTAAAAGTATAAAATATCATAAATTTTGATTTTGAGCAAAGTGATATTAATTTAAGATCCCTCCATTATTTCCCTAGATGGTATCTTCAGAATCATATACTAGTATTTTTTTTTAATGTTATTTATTTCAGAGAAAGGAAAGGAGAGAGAGAAAGAGATGGAGACATTAATGATGAAAGAGAATCATTTATAGGCTGCCTCCTGCACGCCTCCTACTGGGGATGGATCAAGCAATCTGAGCATGTGCTCTGAGCAGGAATAGAACCATGACCTTCTGGTTCATAGGTTGATGCTTAACCACTAGCCACACTGGCTTGGCCTAGTATTCTTAGTGAAATCAAAAGTAGTGGATCACTTGTATTTAAAACTCAATTATACCAGAAATGTGTCTAGTGTGCATACAAATAAGCTGAACTTCAATATTTTATTTTGTTGAATTTATTTCATTGCAGCATCTGTTTAACAAGAATTTCTCTTTTGAATATACACTTTATTGAATGCATAAATATGGTCTTAAACAAACTTCAAACATCTATAAAAACTTTAGTAAGATCAGTACAAAATATTATTCTTTCAGTTATATAAAGCAGATTATTTACATGTATAACAGCAGGTAGTTATAATTTAGAAATATCACTGTAGTTGTTTGGCAGTGATTTCTAAATTTATGAATGTCTTCTAAAAATTCTCAATATAAGAATCAGAGTGATATATTAAAATGAAAATAAGTTTATTTTTGATATTCTATAAAAGCAGACAAAACAAGTATGTTTTGGCCAATGAATACTTAACTAACCTATTTATGAACATACTTGTATTCCTCTACATGTTTATATATACTTTATATCTACATTAGAGATTTGGTTAGAGACTCACTCAAGCAAGCTTATGAAAGGAGAGTTAGTATAGGCCTAGGTAGATACTGTGGATATCTGTGGTGAGGAGAGTGGCCTGCTCAGCATCTTTTCCATCTCTTCCTCTGGAAATCCCTTCCCCTTCTGACATCAGCCTTGTAGTTCCAAAGTTTCTGTATCCTTACATTCTGAACAGATGACCATACTCAGAATAACTAGTGACTATCTCAAGTTGTTCAAACTAGAACCTGGGAATGAGAAATTGTCTCTCTCAAGCAATAGCACTCTGAGAGTGAGTCCTCAAAATCAAAAAACCTTCTACAATAACAATGATAGTTGATATTTGTTGGGTTCAGCCATTTCTACTAAGCACCTTGAATACTTTACAACAACCCTATCATTAGTCACCACATTGTACTGGTGAGTATACTAGAGGTTAGAGTTGTTATTCAAGTCTTAGTGCGAATGAGTGAGAGTCTGGTGCCTGAAGTAGGGCAGTCTGATCATAATCTGGCAACTTTTAATAGTGCATTCCCTTCCTACCAGTGGGAGGAAACCTGTATAAGAATATGATGCACAGCACAAAGTAATTAGACAAGAGTGTCTGGTGTTATTGGACAGTGTGGTTCCAGTTGCTTCTGAGTTATGGCTATATTAGTACTACAGCCTCTGTTCTTCCCACTGTTTGAATAATCAAATAGTCTTTTAATTCTGACAGAACCTCTCATTCTCTCAGTAAGTCTCAATTCTCCCACACCAATGACCCTCACCCTTAAACTAGCTAGTTTGAGTTGGGTTCCTGATATGTCAAGAAAGGGAAGCATACTAAAGGTGAACTTATCAGGGATGGAGAGAGGGTTTGGGAAGCCAATATCCAATGTTGGACCCTCCCTTTCTTTCTGCCTCCTTCTCTCATTCTCTCTCTATCTTCACTGCTTTTCTCCATCTAACTATGTTACTTTCAGTGGCTAAGACTTTTCTCTTTTCAGTTTGTTTTTCCACCTATCACTATGCAATTCCCTTTAAATGTACCATGAAATAACATAAGCCTGTATGTGTGAGTCCTTGTTATAACATCTGGGCAGCAAATAACTTGACCTAACCAAGATCTTGTTGGAAGGGAAGGGACCCTGGGATAGGGGAAAGAATAGGAGATGTAAAGACAAGGGCTTTACCTTCTTGAGGAGTAGGAAGGCAGGCAATAGTTTTTAGATTAACTCAGGCCTATTTAGCAGAGGAGGAAATGACAAAGGCCATCCCCTGATACAAATTGAAATACCTCTTTCCAACGCTATTGTATATGTCACCTCTTTAGAACTTACTTTAATGTCCCAATGTGTGTTTTCACATCCTAATGAAAGTTAGGGATCCAGTAAGGGAATCTGAAGAAAGCTTGCTGGAGCCTTAAGAACTGGAATTTAGGCATATTTTCTCTCTGCCTCAAACTTATTGCTTAAACAATAAGTATAGTGATTCCTTTCCACCTTATAATATTGTTGTGAGACATAAAGTTATAATTAATATTAATATGCTTAGAAATTTGTAAAGATACAGATAGACAAGGAAAGCATGGTTTTTATCATTCATTTAACCTAGAATAAGCAGTGAATATATTCCACGGATTTAAGAAACTTATTTCAGCACTTTTTTTTTAACTTGACTGAGAGAAAAGAAGTGCATTCAGCCACTAAAACAATAGATTCATTGAAGCATGTTAAAAGCATGTCATTCTATGATGGATAAAATAGAGATGATAAGACCCATCTCCGCTACTAAAATTCTTTCTTCTTCCCACATCTTTACCGCCTTTTCAAGTGTAGTTCAGGAGCCGTGCCCCTCCAATGGACAGATAGATACCTTTCAACTCCCAAAATTTTCTTTGAATTATACAAATTGACTTTCATAAGAGAATGCACACTCCTTTAAGATAATCCACTGAACACCACTCTGAGTACTCAGTAAACACTAAAAATATTATTTCCAAGTCCAGTGTTTAAAACACTCAATTGATTGGTATTTTAAATAAAATGTCTTAGATCTATATTTATTCTTAGACCAGTGATCACTATGCTATTTTGCTTGCCATTTATGACATGCCAACTAGATATCATTTGTTCATTGCAAATAGTATCCACACACTGATGATTTTTATATAAAACTGGAAATTACTCACTGCAAGTTAAATAGCATGCTTCTTTTTATGCCGGCACTTAAAATCAGATAAGTAAATTGGTAGGAAACGGGGTAGTCAGAGTTTGATGCCTCAATGGATTATATATATTTGACTGAATTAGACAGAGTGTGTGTATGTATATAGATGAGTGACCAGAGAACCTCAGAGAGCTGGTGATTGTGCCAGAGTTAGGTTGATCACCTGGTGGAAAATTGATCTAGAAGGAAAGCATTTGCAGGAGTGTTTTATATTACCTGTGCTCTTTGGCTGCCTCATTCATTACATATTTATTCAGTAGCTATTGTGTGCCATCTACTATAGTAGTCTCTGTGGATAAAATTTAGTTTGTCTTTAACCAAACAGATGCGTAAACAATGTGACAAGTAATATAAGGGAGCAAGGAACACATAGTAAAATTGCCTAAGGGCGTGTGTGTGTCTGCTTTATCTGAAGAAAAGATTTTATACCAGTAGACAGCACTTGTAAATGCCTCTCCAGTATTTTTTTCTTTCTATTTACTTGCCCTTTCTTCGCTTATATTTTCCACATAAGAAGTGACTAAATACTTTCTAATAATATATTGTTATGACTTTAAAATTCCATAAGATTTCATGTAAATTTCAAGAAAGAGAACTATATTAGTAAGTCAGGAACTAGAAAATCTACAGTTAGTATGATATATCAGAAACTTTCATTTTATAAAAGAAAAATAGGTCCAAAAATACATACATGTGTATTTTCTTATCTATCTATTGTAAACATTTAGATCAGCTTTCCTGACATGTTTAGGAAGAGAACTAAAATTGTCATTGCTGAGCATGTGCACCTTAAACCTCACTGAGAGTGTCAATATTTCCAATCCTGCGTAGCTTCTACTACATGGTAGGTCCTTTACTCTGTGACTGAGTGTCATCTGCATAGGGTCTGGAGGTGACATGTCCTACATTGTTGTCATCATAGTGTTTTCCTAACACTAGTTGTTACTAAAGAGAAGAAAATAAGCATTTGTGTGTGCGTGTGTGTGTGTGTGTGTGTGTGTGTGTGTCATAAAAGGCAAGAAGGCTTGAAATCAGCAATGCCTGTTATTGAGAAAGTTCAATTTCATCACTAATCAAGATTGCTCACACATTACACATGAACCTTAACATGGAACAAAAGTTAATGTTAAAGTAAACCAAATAAAAATCCAAACAAAAAAAAACTTATGAAAGCCTTGATTATTTTGTAAAAGGAAGGTCTAGAACATGAAGTCCCTTCTGCAAACTCTTTAAATCAGTCTAGCATCTCTTTGTTGTCAAAATATTTTTCATAAGTCCAAGTTCTAAAACAAATCATAAAATTTTAGCAGCATTATATATCCCCATTTTGAAAGCTTGCTTCAAGATGGTATTGGATCTTAAGGCTTATTTAAAAGTAGAAAAATACATTTTCTTGCCAAGATACAGTATTTGTGACATGTGGGATAAATAGATTATGTACTTGAGGGTCATCTGCGTATGGTCCAGAGGTCATAAGTCTCACATGGTTGTATTAGTAAGAATAGTCATCGTTTGTGTTAGCAGGATTTGTTAGTACATAATATCCTTAACAAAATATTTCCAAGTTTTATTTTATTGACTTAAAACTAATTTTAAATACCTAAATTATTGATTTCAAAACTAATTTGAGTACAAGCAATTAGTACATTGAAGGCTGATTACCAAGAGAGATGGATATAAAAGTAAATGAAAGATATTGTTGACAGATTAATCAAAACAAAATCTCATGGGAAATTAAATTGAGATGAAATTACTAGAATTTTAATTATTTGGGACAAGTTTCTGAGACTGGTTTAACTTTGATGAGCTATGCCTCTGTTTCCTACCATATGGAGAAGCCCAACAACCTGGAGCATCTAACACCACTCATTTACCTCTGACGTCAAAACTCAGCTATTTTTCTGTCCAATTTAGTAGCTACTGTGGAAATAGCAGTCCACAGACTCCATTCAGCCATCACATTTGGCTCAGTGGCATGGATATAGTGAGTTAGGGAGGAAAACTGAAACAAAAGGCAGACATAATTACTTCATTAAGGGAATTAAAGAGGCCAGTGTATATTTTAAAAGGAATATAAAGAAAAGTTAGGGAATCAAGCAACCAGATTCACCGTAAGTATACATTTCTGCAGCTTTGGCCAGGAGTAAGTCTTCCAGCTCTTGCAAAGTGTAAATGCAAGCTCTGCCCCACCCCACATCCTCTCCACCATGCAGTCAAATAACCAATCAGCATTTTCATCCAAAGGCAGTCCATACTGGTGCACAAAAGGACAGAGGAAGGAGTGATGAGGAGGGACTACCTAGTGTTAAAGGGCGAGCTTTTCCACAGAGTCCCATGGTGCTATAGCAACATGTCTTGTTTGTACATATTTAGAACAACTGCTTCCTTTGAGTTTCTGGTGGCAGGGATAATATGAAGGTAACTGAGAGGAAAAGAAGCACCACTCTGTCCATGGAAAATAGTTTCCATAGATTATTCTTGTTTGACTAGGTTTAAATGTGGGTTTTGAATGTTAGTAAAAAAGATCTTGCCCTTCCCAGTTTGACTCAGTGGATAGAGCCTCAGCCTGAAGACTGAAGGGTCCCAGGTTTGATTCTGGTCAAGTGCTCATACCCAAGTTGTGGGCTCGACCCTCAATAGGAGGCATGCAGGAGGCAATCAATCAATGATTCTCTCATCATTGATGTTTCTGTCTCTCTCTCCCTCTCCCTTCCTCTCTGAAATCAATAAAAATATATTTTAAAAATCTAAAATATTAATTTCACCAAGGAAAGACCTAGGTCTATTGTGATCTACAAGTTGTCTTTTTCTAACTTGAACAGTAGATCTACACTATCTTGTGCCCTTAAGACTTGAAACCTTCCATTCTCTTTCCACCTGGAGTGCAAATTGTATTGCAATTTCCCCAGGAGGTATTTCCCTCCTGCTGAGAAAAGTATCTCTTCCAAATGACCACAAATCCCTATTCACCTTTCTAAGTCCTAGTTAATTCAACTAATTAGAGCTTTTTCTGGCTGCAACATTTACAATGTTGAATTGCGTCTTAAAAACAAATTTAATGATGCTTAATAACAAACTTGATGAATATTCATAAACCAATAATATTCACTAAATGAACAGTCCTATTGCCCTCATGTTGTTATTTTTTTAAATATATTTTATTGATGTTTTACAGAGAGGAAGAGAGAGGGATAGTTAGAAACATCAATGAGAGAGAAACATCGATCAGCTGCCTCCTGCACATTCCCCACTGGGGATGTGCCTGCAACCAAGGTACATGCCCTTGACCAGAATCGAACCCGGGACCTTTGAGTCCACAGGCTGATGCTCTATCCACTGAGCCAAACCGGTTTTTGCGCCCTCATGCTGTTATTACACCTATACAGTTAGGCCTTCTGTAGTAAAGAAGGTCCATCTCCAATGAAAAGTACAGAAAAATGTGGTTTCATTTTTCATTTTAAAGAACAAATGCTTATACACATACATATATATAAGTAGCATGGAAAATATGCTCTTCTTTAAAGAAATGAATGACCAACCAACAAAAGTCACAGGTATACAGTATATATGTATACAGTATGTATGTATACAGATGACATATGTATATGTGAGTACACAGCATAAAATAGAAACCCAAGGGGTTAGAAATGCTGAAGCAAAACATTAAAAAAAATGCCATCTGCTGATTGAGTATCGAATTGTGTACACACAAATTTAAGATGCAAATAAGCAAAGCCAGAGGCACAGATGTTCTCATAAGCAAAATTGAACATAGGTGTGCTACTATTTCTAACTCTTTGGGATTTTAGAAACATGTAATATGAAAGCAAAGTGATTCTCTTGTTTTGTGGATGGTTTGGTTTTATTTTATTTTTATTTTATTTTATTATTTTATTCTATTATAATGTGTTCATCATTTGCCTAATGATGGACTTGTAAACTTTGTGTTTTTAGTAAAATCTATGAAATATTTGATTGGTTTGCCTTTCCAATTGCTGGTATTCATAGGTTCTACATCCTAAGCCTCCATTCATGGCAATATTTGCCGGAAAACTCTCACAACAATCCACTCATTTTATTTTTATACCACATAAAATCTGAATGAATAAACTTTGCTTCAAAATTTGAATGAACCTAGAGAACAACAAACACATTTACATTATTTAATTAAATATAGAATTTCTAAACATTTATATTGAATATCATCTGTATAGATAATTATTTCACTTATTTAATTATGCTATTTTAGAATCTAAAGATTTCGTACTAACTTCAATTTACTATATTTTTAGTACCATAATAGTTAACTATAATTATTAAAGGTGAGATTTTGAGTCCAATGACAAGCAATATCCAGATTTGTTTGCTTTCTGACTGTTTGACTTGGGGCAAGTTGTCTAACCTCTCTGAGCATCAGCCTCGCAAACTGTTCTACAATGACATCAATACCTTTGGGACACATTTCTGATTGAATCAATTAAGATGAGACACGGAAATCCATGTGGAAACTGTAACTATGAAATGTTATAATAATATCTGTTCTGAGAAAGTAACCAGTTTTTTAAATCTCATGAATTAGTTTGAAATTCACTTGTATCCTTTTTGTATATGACATCTAAATCCCATAATTTAGTAAAATTTTCTTCCAAATTCCAGATCTGAATTTTTAAAATGTTTGCAACTAAACTCCTATTGATAACCTCAAATTAATTGAATTTAACTCTGAACAATTTATTGCGTCTTCCAAATTCTCTTTCTTCTGTCATATTTCTGGTTAGAAACATTGCCTTTGTTCCAGTTTCTCAGGTTTAAAATTTTAGTTACATTTTCCTTATATCCAGGCGATTAAGTTTTACATCTTCACAACTCAAAGCTGCCTCATGGATTTGAGCTCTCATTTTCATTCCTGCTTTACTCTGGTTGAAATTATTAATTTGCTCAGACTATTACAGTCTCCAGAGCTCCAAGTTCCTGTCATACTAACAGCAAGCTCCTTTTCCCAAAGCACATGTTACTGTCTTCCTCAAATAATTGATGCTTCTAGTTTCCAACTGTACAGATGAAAATTCTAAGCCCAATTCTCAGGGCAACCCACGATCAAAATCCTACCTAAATATGATTGTTACTTTCATTACTCTTACCAAATGAAACTTCTCATGACCCCCTAACATTATCCAAGTATTTACAACACTGCTTTTTTTTTTTTTTTTTTTTTTGCAAAGTTAATACCTACTCTGTTTCCCTTGCATGTGAAGCCCTCCTATCCCAACTTATAGAGGTCAAGTATCCCTTCTTTCAGAGGTTATCTTCAATTCCCTCCTTTGTATTAAGGTATTGATTGTTGGATCTTCTGACACTTATATTTGGCTTTGTGTCATTATTACTTTCATTTATTTCTAATTACCGTAGTTTACTTTTCCAAGTGCTGGTATTCACAGATGAAGAGATTTTTAGAGATATTGTTTATCCAATTTGGTGTTCATTATGGGAACTATTATAATAAACTTTATTATGAAAGGTATTCAATTAAATACAATTTCTACAAATTTAAATGATTTACACATTACTTTGTAATTTTTGATTTGCCAATAAAGTCTCAAAGTTATACTCATTTTTTTCTAACCTTCCATCTGATTTCATACTTTTGTATCCTTAGAATATTTCCATTTGAATATTTTGTGAGTAGCTTTAAAATGATGCTATGTGGTTGGTGGAATTGTTGTAGGAATATAACTAATGAGAAGTCTATGTTCCTGAAAAGAATTGCTCAAGAAAGAACAAACTTTTTCTCCTTGAAGACAGCTTATGCTTGAGACTGAGGTATCTATCTCGGACCTGAAGTGGCAGGTTTAAGAGGATAATCCTACAAGCTGAAGTAGAGAAGCATAAAGAAAAGAGGTGAGTCCATGATGACATAATTAAGCTAGTGAATTACCAACCCTGGATGTGTTCTATCTGAAGGTAATAAAACCTTTGTTGTATCCCATTGCAATCAGGTTTTCTATTACTCTTGACCCCCCCAAAAAAATCATAAAGAATTGGCAGAGGAATGCAAAAAAAAAATGAGTTAATGATAGACCATGAGATTCTCAGGGGGCAAGAGAGTAATAAAAAAAAAATAGAGTAACAGTAACTTTTAAAATGTTATGAACTAGGCTATACCTTTCTTCCTTTCCTTCCTTTTCCCTTTCTCTCTCTCTCTCTCTCTCTCTCTCTCTCTCTCTCTCTCTCTCTCTCTCTCTCTCTCTTTCTTCTCATCCACCTATTATCTATCTATCTATCTATCTATCTATCTATCTATCTATCTATCATCTATCATCTATTTTGTTAATCCTCATTGGGAATATTTTTTCCCATTTATTTTTTATTTTTTAGAGATAATGGGAGTGAGAGAGTAAGTGAGAGAGAAACATCAATGTGAGACACATCCATTGGTCACCTCCCACTTGCTCCCTGAGGGTGGAGGTCAAATCTGAAACCCAGGTATTTGCCCTTCAGTGCTCAGGCCAATGCTCTAACCACTAGCCAGGGCTAGATATAACATTCTTGATCAGCTATTAATTTCCCTGTACTTTTAAACTATATCCCTATTTTATTTGAGTTAGTAAGCAGGTTTCAAGTTCTTTAATCCACACAATCAATCAAAAAAGTATTACCACACTTAATCATGATATAACTCTATAAGTAAAATATTAATATTTCTTTCATTTTTCAAGATGAGAAATCCAACTGAGGAATCCAAAGGTGATGGTCAGTAACCAAAGGAAAGTTTGAACTTGAATAACTTGAATGCAGATTTTCTGACTAGAAAGGCTGTTCTTTCTCTCCATGCTATGTCATTTCCACTGCATTCATTTTATTGCCTCATTATAGTCTTTTATTTCCAATTCTCCATAACATCAATTATATGGCCTCCGGATTAATAAAAATAGAATCCATTTTTAACACTTTATCTTTTTTATTTGGTCCCAATTCATTCAAAATAATATAGTTCCTCCTCTTTGAGTGTTTATTAAATATGTGTTCCTTCTCCCAACTTTCACTGGCCACAAGTGTTGCTGGAGTCCAGTGAATACCAGAGCAGCAGCTAGGCACAGCTGGAGATACCACTTTTTCAAACCTCAGATCTTCCAAGCCCCGTTTTGATCACTTATACCATCAATAATGGAAGCCAACTGACTGCAGTTAAATATGACTTTTGCTTCAGAATATTGCCTCCCCTTTCTTTCTTCTACTTCAATAAATTCAACGCATTAAACATTCATTTAGTATGTGCCAAGCTGAAATATACCATCCTTGTCTTTGAGGAGCTTCTACAGGGGATGAAACAGACACATACACAACTCAGAGAAGAAAAGCAAAGAGTACCAGTTTCTACTTTTTCCATAAAAGGTAAAAACTGATCTGTACATGTGGCTAATCATAAGCTTTTAACTTATTTCTTTATAAGTAGTCATTATTATCAAGCTTCACTGAATGGATCAGTTCACCTCAAACATTATAGTGACTTTTTATATACATTTATATACAACTGCCCTTGGTTAATTTTCCTACCTTCTCAGCAAAGCAGGGCTAAATTTTCTTAAATTAAATGATACTTTATAACAGTCAAGTGATAAACTGTTCCCCAATATTAAAAGGAGAGAACCCATGAAAAGAGATAACAGGTTTTGCTAAAAAAAAAAATAAAAAAAAATGTATCTCAAGTAAATGTTTTCTAAATCTTAAATTAGAGATTTATGAGGTTATAATACTAACAAACTTGACCAATATTCAATATACATATGTTAAATAGGCATTGTACATATAAAGACAAATAAGAAGTAAGTTCTAGACTTTCAGAAATTTATAAATTTTCAGAACAAATAATTGATCTCATATAAGGGAAAGATTTCTAAAAAAAACTTTTAGCTTGCACTTTAGCTACTGTCTTCTCTAGGTTTCATTATTAGTAATTGACAAGGGCTAGTTTAATCTGGCTGAAACTTTCCAGTCACCAAAAACAATATATAACAAAGGAGATTACAAACTAGTTATAGTTTATTGAATGTCGAACTAAAATCGCTTTGAATATTGCAGTCATAAAAATAATTCTTATTCTCAATAATGCCAATATGTCTTTACAAGGATCAACGATGTTTTTTGGACTTGTGGCTTACCAACTTGAACTGAAGGTGTTGGTAAATTACAGTGAAAAAAAGCTGGAGTAAGTATTGTGTTAACTTCTGACTCACCAGTGGGGGAAAAAAAAGAGAGCACAGTGACAAAAATATCTAAAAACTTCCTACAAAAAAAAAAAGACAATAAAAGCAAGTAGAAATTAATCTTTTTATGAAATAACCCTTTATTTTCTATTGAGACTAAATTTCAGTGTCAGCATAAAGCAATACTTAAGATAAACCAATTCTGCCCTAGCCAGCTTGGCTCAGTGGGGAGAGTGTTAGCCTGCAGACTGAAGGGTCCTGGGTTCAATTCCTGCCAAGGGCACATGCCTGGGTTGCGGGCTTGACCCCCAGTAGGGGGTGTGCAGGAGGCAGCTGATCAATGATTCTTTCTCATCATTGATGTTTCTATCTCTCTCTCTCCTTCTCCCTTCCTCTCTGAAATCAATAAAGAATATATTTTTTAAAAAGATAAACCAATTCTGAGTAGTAACAGTATTTTATAAATATTTTAAATTCTATCATCACCTATTCTATTTTTAATAATAGTGAAATGATGTGATAAACAGTGTATTGCCTTTCTTAAAAATATATAAGTGTAAAAATTAGTTATCACAGTTTTCACAAACTTGAATAATGTATTTACAAAACAAATATTTCTAAGCATTTCTTTCTGGCTCTAAATTATTTTGCTAAAAATAATTTGAAGTGCTATTAATATTTTAATTGAATTTCATAGTTCCTATGTCTTAGTTTGGTACTTTCCTTTTTTGAGAGGAAATGCAGGGAATTTACCATAAAATATAAATCTAAAATGTGTAATCCTCAACCTTTCAGATAAAGAAGAATTTCCACTCTTCTTTTTAACTTTCTCAGCTTAAATAATTATTTAAAATATTTTCTCATTTTAGATTCATTTTTTTACTTTAAGCTTATTTTAAATTTGTATAGATTTTTGTGTATTCTCTTTCTATTCCCTTAAATTGCTCTGATTTTATTACTTGCTTTTATAATTATCAACAAAACAAAGGGTGATCTGAAGTGGAGAGATTTCTTATCCTCAACAGAAAAGAGGCCAGAGGAAAGGAGTTGGATAGAAACCTTTGTCTCTATGCTGCTGTGACATAATAGAAAATATATACTCTTCTCTGTCCCCAGTTCCTGACACAAAGCTCCTAAACGCTTGTAAATCCCTAAACGATAAGAGTACTAGAAACGATATAGGTACCCCTATATTCACAGCAACACAATTTACAATAGCTAAGATTTAGGAACACCCTAAGTGCCCATCAGCAGATGAGTGGATTAAAAAACTGTGATAAATCTACACAACGTAAAACTATGCTGCTGTAAAAAGGAGGGAACTCCTACCATTTGCAACAGCATGGATGGAGCTGGAGAGCATCATGCTAAGTGAAATAAGCCAGTCAGAGAAAGATAAATATCACATGATCTCACTCATTTGTGGATTATAATGAACAACATAAACTGATTAACAAAAACAGACCCAGAGACAGAGAAGCGTTGATCAAATGCTCAAACCTCAGAGGGAAGGTAGGGAAGGGTGGGGTTAAGAGGGATAGATCAGCCAAAGGACACCAATGGACACAGGCCCCAGTGGGGGGTGAGGGCATGAACAGGAGTGGGAGGGGGGCAATGGGGGGATAAGGACACATGTAATACCTTAATCAATAAAGAAAGAAATGCACACACAAAAAAAGAGTCCTAGAAAAACCTATTGTTTTAATGAGATGACTCTGGGTGGCTCCTAGATAGCTCCACTGGTCAACACAGAGACTGAGCCACTGTTAGGAGCTTGGAATGTTCAGCCAGTCCCCTTATCTTCCAGAGAAGGAAGAAGAGCTGGAAACACAGATCATGTTTATATGAGGAAGCCTTGATAAAATCCCAATAGAAGGGGGTTCAGAGAGCTTTCAGGTTGATGAACACATCCACAGGGGAAGGACAGAGACTCCTCTTGTGTTTGAGACCTTTCCAGACCTTCACCTGGCTGTTTATATGTGTCCCTTATCACATCCTTTAGAAAGTCAGTGTGTTTCCCTGAGTTCTGTGAGCAAACTAATTGAACCTAGGGGGGGTTGTTAGAAACTCCAACCTATCACCTTTGGTCAGAAGCACAGTTAATCATCTAGGTTTGGGACTGGCTCCTTGTAGGGGCCTGGGGGACCATCTTTTGGGAATGAGCCCTTGACCTGTGTGATCTGGCGCTATCTCTGGGTAGATGGTTTCAGAATTGAGATAAATTGTAGAACACCCAGCGGGAGTCACAGAAAATTACTTGTTGTGGGGAAAACCCTCCACACCTTTGGTGAGCTGAGTATCAGAAGCGAAGTGTTCCTTGTCAGTATCAAAGGAGACACAGATGGAAGAGACACAGAACAGGGAAAAGCTCAGTGCTCCCCTGCACAGGAAGAAAAAGAGTTGAGGTTTTTCTCCAAAGCAGCTGCCCATTCAGAGAATTTCATCTTGAGAAAGGGCATATTGGAAAGGTAGTATTTGCTGTTCTTTTACAACAGTTATCTTCGGGTGAGCATCCTATGTTTCTTTTAACTTGGACCCAGAAGATTTGGGGCCAAATACCAGAAGCAAGTCCCTCCCCAGGATAACCTGGCGTGTCCAGGCTCTGGGCTGGTTTGTAGTGAGAAGACAGGGCACAAGGAGACACAAACCTAAGGGAAGAAGTTGGCCCTCATATGGACCTGCTTATGGTAGAAAATTTGGAATGTCAAAATAAATAGTAAAAAATTATGTATAAATCCACCATCCTGAAATAAATACTACAAATACTTTGGTGTATTTACTTCAAGTCTCCTCTTGTTTTTATAATGCATATGCACCTGCATTTATGTATAGCCCTGGAATAATTTTTATAAATATCACTTCAATGGCATTTGACAATTATATTCATTTTTTATAAATATCATTTTGAGAGTAGTATATTTTATATCTATGATCTCTAGTTTAACATTCCCTCATTACTGAACATGTAAATTATCACTAGGCTTAATTTGTATGTTTATATAATAATTAACAGCATTGTATACAAATGTATGCCACCCTTGAAATAACTTCCTTAGAGCATATATGTTTGAAAGGAAAATACATGAATATGCTACAGCTCTTATTGCATTCCATCATATTGTTTTCTGAAGAGAATCAACTCTCCTGCTTTGTGCCTCCTCTACATTAGGGAGTATTATAATTTTATTTCAAATGTGCATGCTTAGTTAAAGAGTAAATTTGTTAGTTTGTGTGTTTTTTTTATTAAGACTAAGTCTAATTTTAAATATATTGTAATTTTAATTTCCTGTGTATAGTTGTTGTGTGTCACATATTATTTTGTAGTCACTGGACTAGTTCTTTGTTGCATAAAGCCTTTCCTCTTATTGTCCACCATACTTTCCTTTCCACTCACATGCTGTCCTGTTAGGAGGCATTGAAATTTTGTGGTTCAGGCAATAGAATTTAAATTGAGTAGAAATGGTTCCTACAACAAGAATAGCCTTCTCATTGAATATTCAAATGGATATAGTTGATATGAAAAAAAGAAGAAAATAAGAGATTTACAGTATAACTAGGCAAAGGAGAGAAATGGGAGGAAAACCCCAGGTTTAAAAAACAAATGTTTTTACATTTTAGCCATGCATTTGCATTGCATAACAAGGAAACTCTGGCCATTTAGTTATCTATTAATTTGCTACTATAAAACTTCATTCTCTTATTTTATAACTACTACTAAAAATACTACAATATCAGTAGAGGTATAAATTAATATAGACTCACTTTATATTGTCTGATTAAAGCCTAGGGTTGGAGACAGTTTAGAATGGAGGTCAAGTGTGTGCATGTGGTCAGTGTGTCCTTGGATATGCTCATTAGTAGCTTTGTAACTTGTCTCCCTGAACAAGTCATTCAACTTCTCTGTTCCTGATTTTCCCATAGGACTTTGGTGAGAATTACAGAGTGAACACATTGGATTTGCATAATAATAAATACTTTGCTAACAATAAACACTTAGCTCATATTGGCTGTCTATTATTAGTAAAGCTGAGAATCTCATTAGAATAAGCTATGAATTTAGTGGTATCAATTTAGTCATTTATTAAGCACATACTACATTCCTGATTATGTGCGATGTGGTAAGAAAATAATAGATACCTTCCCAGTGAACCTGCTCATAGCCTCTGGAGGAGAAGCTGAATATAGATAGCCCATGAGTACAACCCCAAGTGCTCAAGTTTATAATTAGGAAGGCCAATCCATTGGCTAATACAAACAATCTGGTCCAAACCAGCTCCTCTCTGGGAAGTGTAATTAAAATAGTAAAAGACAGTCAATTATCCTTGGGTGATGGAATAAAAGGAGATATTAATTTGAAGACTGCATTTTGAACTAAGTCCAAATGAAAAATGTTTATGGGAGTGAAGGAGAAAGGCAGGGAGGGAGGGAGGGTGGGAGGGAGGGAGGGGGAGAGAGAGAGAAAGAGAGAGAGAGAGAGAGAGAGAGAGAGAGAGAGAGAGAGAGAGAGAGAGAGAGAGAGAAGAAGGAAAGGTAGAGAAGAGGAAAAAAGAGAGAGGAGAGACAAGAAAAAAGGGGAGACATAGAGGATAAAGAGGGTGGGGGTTGGGAGAGAGAAGAGAAAGAAGAGAGGACAGAAATGTGAGACCATGTAGCTTTTGAAAGAGAGAGTGGCTTAGTCTAGGACTTAATTGCCCTTTCCATGAGGTATACCTGTACTTCACTTCATAATCTTAGACAATAGGATTTGCTCTCCTATCCTTATAGTATTTGCTACTGTTCCACTCTCAATTTTATTCCTCTAATGGCTTTAACTAAACCAATGCACAGCCAGTGAACATGAAGCAACTCTTCCTTAGGTAAAATATGGACATGAGGCTAATTATTTTATGAGAAGTTTCCTATATAAATCTTCCAGAACTAGTACTGTTTTCTCTCTTTTCCTATTTTCTATCCTCTATTGATGGAGTTCCTACTCAAAGTCCAGTGTCCACTTACCATTCCAGACTCCATACATAAAGGATGAGTGATTTATTATATAAGGAGTTCCTGGAACCTTTAATATCATTCTGCTGTTGACTAAACAAGTATTGCCAATGTAGTACACTCTTCTAGTAGACTAATATGTGTTGAGTATGTATTATATAAGTAAAGAACTACGCTAAGTACTATACACGTTCTTTCATTTTATTCTCAAGTAAACTTGTGAGGTTCGTATCATGCTCATTTTATAAAGATGAAAACTGACAGACTCGGTAAAGTGAAGCAATTACCAATGGCCCTAGGACAGTAGCAATAGCAGGCCAAGATCTTAACCAGTTAACATACGTGGCTCTGAGTAAATTCACAACAGAATGTCACCATGAGGACAGCACCAGGTACTTTATTTGGTCCTTTGTGTGACAGGATGTAGACTAGAGACATAAATTGAGTTAACATTAATTGTATTATCATAGTGACTATGATATTGAGTTGAAGCAGATTTTAAAACACAAGTATCATTTTTCTAAGATTGGTTATTCTTATTTGCTAAAAGGAAAAGACTATAACTTGGAACTATATAATAACCCTCTTTGGTAAATAAATCACTAAAAATAAACCCAATATGTACACTAAGAAAGATTTAAGCGTAACAAAGAGTTCAGCACTAAGAGTAAACTCATAGCCAATTGCTTCAAAAGATAAATCAAAATGTAGTAAATACAGCAACGTTCATGTACAGGTACAGCATGGCTGTGAATGCTCAGAGAGCCACAGAGTACCCATCAAGGTTAAATCATGCTTATAAATGAAATCATGTTTGCATGAGGGATACAAGATTAGCAATAAAATAAATACCAACGCCACTGGTGCAGTAAAACATCAGAGCTTAGGAAGACTGAAAATACCTGCAGCGCAAGAGGATACTTTTTAGAGGAGACACAATAAAAAAGGCTGAAAAAAACAAGGATTTTGAGAGAAATGACATCAGAATGGGTTGGGATAAACACTGCTGTATTCCTCAGCTTTGGAATAAGCTGAGAACAGTTAGCCTTCTGCTCTTCTATTCACACAGGGCTAATTGTAAGCGAGAGTTCTAAGAATAAACTGGTGTAATGGGTAAACCTTTCCTCCCTTCTCTTAATGTTTCCCTGCGAAGAAACTTTTGCTAGGTTAACACTCTTGGACTTTCACCCTCCTCTTAGTTGGCAATGCTTAAGGTTCAATTTGACAAGAAGTACAATGGTTTGAGCTTCCTGTGGCTTCAGTTACCCAGGGTCAACTTCAGCCCAAAAATATTAAATGCAAAATTTCAGAAATTAACAGTTCATAAATTTTAAATTGCTCACCATTCTGAGTAGGGTAATGAAATATAACACCATCAAGTTCCACCCCCCCCCATGTCATTCATCTCTTTGTCCAGTTATTCACCCTGTATGCACCATTGCCTATTAGTTATTTAGTAGCCATCTCAGTTATCAGATCAGAGAGACAATATTCACATAACTTTATTATACTATACTAGAGGCCTGGTACACAAAAGTTATGTATGTGGGGAGGAAGGACCCCCTCAGTCCAGCCTCCATTTTCTTGAAATCTGAGACCCCTTGGAGGTTGACTGACTGCTGGTTTAGACCCAATTCTGCCTATGGATCAAGCCTACACCGCCAGTCAGACATCCCTCTCAAAATCTGGGACCACTGGCCCCTACCTGCTCACCTGCCTGCCTCATTGCTCCTAACCACTCATCTGCCTGCCTGATCACCCCTAACCACTCTCTTGACTGCCTGATTGCCTCTAACTGCTCGCTTGCTTGCCTGATAGCCCCTAGCTGCTCTCTGGGGGTAGCTGGCCAGGGTGAGGAGCCCTGGCTGTTCTGGTCTCCGGTCACTGTGGTCGTTCTTTTTCGGTCACTGGGCTTTTATTATATATGATTGTTATAATTGTTCTGTTTCATTATTAGTTATTGCTGTTAGTCTCTTAACTGCACATAAATTATAAGTTAAAATTTACCATATGTGTAAATGTATAGAAGAAAAAAACACATTACCTATAGGATTTGGTATTATCCACAGATTCAGGCATGCACTGGGAGTCTTAGAACATAACTCCCATGTATTAGGGGGGACTAATGTATTATAAGGTCCTTTGGCTCACATTTAAGCCAAACTTGCCAAGCCTAGTTTTCTTCAGTAGTAAAACTGAACCAGCTATTTGACCCTGCATCTAATTCTCAATTAATTTTTACTCAGATAGAAAAAAAAAGTTATTATTTTTTACTTCCTAAAAGTTTACTAGGCAAAACTGATTGTGTATGTGCATATGCATGTGAGTGTGTGTGTGTTTGTATAATACTATATAAGTCTTCAAACTGTACCTGATGACCACTCGTATTCATAAGACCTCTTCATTAACATTTACATTTACAAAAGGAGTTGTTTTGCTCTATTTAATTTAGATTCTGGTATTTGATTCATGGGCAATATGTAAAAACCATATGGAAAGATCAGTAAGTATTAGAACAGAAAAGAGAAAAAGGTTGTCTGGAGGAATTCTTGATGACTAGGTAGGTAGCTTTGCCACTGTAATTATGCCCTGGGATAGCTATGGAAAGAAAAACAGCTGTGAGGCTGAGAATTTATTAAAAATAAAAATAAAGGAGAAGTTAGAATACTAAGAGAATAATCTATTCACACCCTATTATTCCATTAAATTATACCAATACAATAAATCTGCAATGCTAATGAATCATTTAAATTTATTCTTTCATGCCAAGGAAATTGGTGTTATTCTAGAAAATTTCCTACTTGAGCACATAAAGTAATATTGTCTAGTTGTCCATTAAAAAGTTATAATAAGAAAAAAGATGATAGAATTATAATAATAAGCCAAACTCAAACTAAAGTTCACTTTTGACACTAATGAAATTGAAATCTATTTTAATGTAATGTAATTGTTGTAATGATATCCTAATTTCTATAGTATTTTGAAATGTAATAACTGTGAACAATGATAACAATAGATTATTATAGCTACAATTGCCTAATATGTCCCAAGCACAATGTTAAGTATGTGGCATCTCATTTTGACCACACACCAAAACTCTTGGGGGCAGACATCATTATCTTGCTTTTGCAGATAAGGAAACAGACTGGGAAAGTTATTTACCCATGTCACACATATACAATTAGGAGACTCAAAACCAAGTTACTCAAATGTGAAGTTTATGTTCTTTCCGTTATACCACATGTAATACAGTTTATTTTTCCCCCCACTCAATCTTTATTGCAATGAGGTTCTTATTGTATTATTTATCTGAAGAAGAAAGTGATAGGCAAGTTCCTTAAGGTCAAGGATTTCTATGTTTTATTTACTTCTCTTTGCCCAGCACCTTAAACTATGGCAAGGGCATGCAAGAGTTTCTGCAGTTTTCAATAAATGAAGAATTAGAGAAGGTAATTAATTTGTCAGTGTTACAAGATCAACAAGCAACATGTTGGAGGTGCCAGTCAGGTGAAATTTGAAATCCTTTACTTTTTTCATAATCACCCAGTATGAGGGTGGGACTGTGTATATATTTTCATCATCTTGTTTTTAGAGCATGCACTGAAATTGGCATAGAATAGGTAATCAGAAAATATTCTTGAATAGATAATCTCATAAGGTTATACCCTATATTAATAGGTGTAAAATACATATATTTTAAAACATAATCTAAAAATACTTGTTTCAAAAATTTTAATCATGTAGAGTTGATAAAGAATAAAGACCCAATTCACATTTATTTATATCATTAAAAAACTGGTATTTCAGATATCACATTTCGAACTAATATAGATCCTATCCAACATCACTGCCTAACATGATATTCTGAGATAAGCATGTCTACTAGAGAAAAGTTATCCATGGGTATACCTGCATTTACTATTTGGCCAATTATTGACACAATTAGCCTGACACCTTAAAAGAAAAACCCAATATTTTCTTTCTTTTTTGGGAGGTTCAGCTTCCCAGGTCATTCAACTCAAACCTCAGTGCAACTTAAAAACTCTGTTTTAATATACAGTTCTCTTTGTTTTACTTTGATGATAAAATTTACGGAGAACTTCTTTAAAAAAACTAAAAAAACAAAAAAACAACAACATAACACAAATTTTAGCATTAAGGAAAACAACTTTTAAGCAAGCCTTAAACAACAGTTTTATATACACATACATGTTGACATAATACAATTTTTTCCTAAAAAGCACTATCAAGATAAGACCTGAGTTGTTACATGTGCATTTATCACTACAGTAAATTTTGAATAGTTGCTCATAGAATACTTTCCATTTCTTAATCCGAAAACCATTTCATTTTTACTTCCCTCTACTAATCCACTAACCCATAGTAACCAATAGTAATCTATAGCATCCAAACTGTCTTGGGTTGATGATGCCACCTGCTGGCAGAAAACTGTCTGAACCAACCATGTTCCCTAAGGCCTGCCTTCTCAGAGAAATTCTGCAGGATCCAGTGTCACCATTTTCTTCCTTCTTTCCTTTCTGCATCTTAGTTCATTGAACCATAAATAATCTGTTTCTCTAAGTACTCACAAGTGCTTTTAAACCTCCTTCCTCCTCACTCCTACTAGTAATTGCCTCCATTTCCTCAAGATATAGGACTGTTTTCTCCTTCCCTCTCTTGCAATTGTGAGTGTAAACAAAAATCTTCTGGTGTTTGGTTGATGAATATATCAAGAGTACTTGGGGTAAAAATGTATCCAAGAAGTTGGAAAATACTAAGTAAAACTATGTGCTCATGAATTTGTTTTGATAAGGAACACAGAAATAAGTCTCTTTATCTTTTTCTTTTTTTCTAGAAAAATAATTTCCATCTGTAAAGGTACTAACAGTTAGTAGTACACTCCACAGACATGTACAAAGAATTACCACTTTCCTCCAAAAGAAAATCATAGTTTATTAATACCTTCCTGTGCCTTATTTTATTTTCACAATATCATATCTTACTGATGTATAGGCCCTCAGAAAGCTGCCTCATTGTTTTTTAGGACTATATAGTATTTCACTATATGACTGTGCCTTGTTTATGTCACAAATTTTTCATTGAAGGATTTTTAATTCCCCCTAACCTTTTGCTACTGCAGAAAAATATGCCTTTGGCCTGTGCTAAGATAGATGATGAATGCCTAGAAATAGTCCCTGAGTCTGAAAGGGCAAGGGCAGAAATTATAAACATATTATTAAATTACAAATCTTACACATACACAATTTGAAAAGTAAACTTCAATGAATTAATATGTTCTGATTCCCTTTGATAAGGAAAGCTGTTAGAATATACATTACTCATGTGTAATGAATCTAATAAACTGGTAAGATGATGTTATATATTTTATTATTATCATTGTTTAATTATTGTAATTTAAGAAATAACTCAAGAGAGGTTATATCACATGTTTATATATTCAAGAATGATCTTTTATACACATGAATTTTAAAGCTGAAAAGCAGATTAAATGTAGTTTTTTTAAATATATTTTTATTGATTTTAAAGAGGAAGGGAGAGGGAGAGAGATAGAATCATCAATGATGAGAGAGGATCATCAATTAGTTACCTTCCACATACCCCACACTAAGGATCCAGGCACATGCCCTTGACCTGGAATCAAACCTGAGACCTTTCAGTCCACAGGCCAATGCTCTATCTACTGAGCCAAACCAAAGGGCAGATTAAGATAGTTTAGTTTAATGTTCTCATTTTATACTTGAGGAACCTGAGAACCAAAGAGATAAGGTATTATTTACAAGGTATATATCAATATTTAAATTTATAAATAATAGTATTGATTATAACATGAATTTAATGTATGCTACATCTTAGGCATCATGCTAAATGTTTTATGTGTATTCACTCATACAACCCTCATAAAGGTAGAATATATTATTATCTGTTATTATTTAAACAAATGAGGTTTAGGAAAATAGAAAATTTTCACAATGTTTGGCTGCAGTATGTAGTATGGCAAGAGACTGAATTTGGGTTGCTTATTTATTCTAATTCCATATTTACTCAGTTCCTATGTTTATTAGCTAAATCTGTATGTTTATTAACTCTCAATATTACTCATGCATACTCTCATAACCTGAGAGAATGAAAATTACTAAAAATGGCAGGAGAAAATGGGGAAGATAAAAATTGGATTAAAGTGGAAAAAATAAAAGGAGTTATAGAAGGAAATATAACAACAGTATAAGATTTAGCTATATATATTTCTCAAAAGAACTTTTCCAACATGGGGTCCTTAAAGATTAGTGTCTACACAGCACAATGTAAGAAATCAACAGGCAAATCTAGACACTGGGTTTTAAACTGTCCTTCCCCTGTCTCTCAGCTCAAGTCTTCCAGATTTCAGGGGAATCACTTAGAAAAGTGACTAATTCAGGGCGTGGAGAGGAGAGTAAAAGTCTTACCATGACTGACACAATTTTCTGTCATGACTGGCTTTTTCAAAACCCTAGAAAGGTAGAAATGTATAAAGCTAGATAAATTCAACAAATCCCCTTCATGTTGTAAGTACCATCATCAGTGAGGGAGGTGAAAGTAAAAATAATGAAAATTAAAAAAAACTAACTGGAATTTAGATTGTTCTAGTGTTATTTTGAAATATGGCATTTAAAATTAGTCCTCATACTCATAACACAAAAACCCCCTGTACAATTTTTATGGATAGACCAAATAATTTTGAGACCCATTATTTCATTGAATATATTCAACAAATACTCATGAGGTTGCTATGGGCTTGTCACCCATCATATGCCAGGGACACATTTAAATAAAACACACAGAAATTATTCCCCTTGGGGGGCTTACATTCTAGGGTAGGAGAGCACATAGCAGGCGAAATACATATGGAATGTACTGTGCTGGATAAGGAAAAGGCCAATGGAGACAAATCGGGAAAGATAAACACGGGATCTGCAGTAGAGTTTTAAATAAAATAATCACATAGGCTTTTCTGAGAAGTTGATATTTGGAGAAAGACCAGAAAGAGGTGATGGGATGAGTCATGTGGATATTTTGGAGAAAAGCATTCCAGGAACAGCAAAAGCACAGGCACTAAGGCAGGGGAATGTGTGATTTTTTTTTTTTTTTCAAGGAAACAAGAGGAGGCCAAAGTGGTTGGAGCTGAGGGAACGGAGAGAAAAGTCTGAGGGACAAGGTCAGAGAGGACATGGGGAGTCCAATCTTTAAAATATTTTAGATAAAATATTTTGTTTACCTAAAGTAGCAACATAAAGATTTCCGCACCTTTAAAAACAAAACAAAACAGAAAGCCTTGAGAGGTTTATGAAGAAAATATCCAAGGAGTAAAGGAAAGCAATGACGCTGAGTGTGTTTCTATTGCATTATTCTGAGAATAAAGTCAAATCGTTTCAAAAGGAGCTTGACACTCCCTGAGGCCAGCAACTGAACAGGCATTCACAGCATGTACTAAGGAGCATGTGGTGATTTGTGCTGTGTATATGATTAGGCTGGAACCTGTTTCCCAAGCCCATTTTGCTATATGATGGCCAAAAACAGTTGATTCAAAGGGGAGCAGAGGTGAGATCTGGAAGGCCAAAGAGCAGCAGCCCAGCAGCCCTGACGAGGGGATGGTGATCATCACTGCTGAGATACACAAGGACCTGGTGTGTCCCAGCTGTCCTCGCTCTCCTGCATTCTGCATCTTCCTGGCTGCTGACACTGTTATCCACCAGTGGCCAGGGCCACCACCAGGGCCTTCACAGAAGTGGTAACTTCTCAAAGGCAACAACTCCCTGCAGACTCCCACGCAGGCCTCCCCTTGGCAGTCCGACCCGGTGACTCAAAGTGCCTGGTGTCTCAGGTTGATTGCTTCTCTGATGACCCAACTGTCATTTCTGACCTTCGCTGGAATGGCAATTTCCACAACTGTGTGATGTCTCACTTGTGTAATAAATGTCTTACTCCATAATGCTCAGTAGTGGCTGCTCCAGTGCTGGACTTGCCTGACCTGGTCGGTTTAGAGAATGTCCATTTGCTTCAACTTTTGGTAAACTTAGAAAGATTGGCAAGTTCTGGAAAATTGCAAATTAAACTTGCAGGACATGCTGGGCTTAAGCCAACAATGTTTTGAGATGTGTCAGGAAGATTTTTCTGTGGAAAACAAAATGTGATCTCATAGCCAATCCAAGGTTTTAAGAATAACATCTGATCTCAACTTCTGCTTCTGAATGCTGTCAATTAGGAAAATGAGAGCAGATGTTGACAGAGATGTAATTGGCAGTCTGATGCTTCAGCAAACACTCTGAAGGAAAGACAATGTGATACTAGACTGAATAAATTTCCTCTTTTAAGTTTATTTTACCAATTCTTTCAGCTGTATGCCCTAAAGGGGGCATCTCTAAGTGATGAATAAAAATGGGTGTTGTCATCAAACCTCGTCAAAGTTTCTGTATTTTTATATCACTTCCAGGATAAGGTACCTGCGTTAAAGAGTCTTGCTGCATGTTTCTGTTTGAAATGTAAATGCATGTCTGATTTATTCATCAGTGATTCCAGACTTCAGAGTTTCTCCTTCCTAAATGTATTGAGTGCATTCCAGTTGCAACTCGGAGAGCTAATAACTGATACATATGAAAAAGGATATGTAGAAAGAATCAAATTGTGAGGAATTCCTTTCATTTTTATTCAAGCAACACTCCCATTTAATATGAATTTATGTTGTTTCTACAACAAAGTATTTAAATTTTGTGAATTGGAGACTGCCTATAGAAGAGCAATGGAAGTATTCATAAAAAAAAAACTGAGTGCTTTTTGTTGTTGTTGTTTTTAATTTGCTCTAACTTATATGTGGAATCTATGCAGAAAATAAACTAATGAACAAAATGGAACCGGAGGCATGGTTACATGGAATAGACAGCTGTCAGAGAAGAAGGGGAACATTAGCCAAAGAACATAAAATGCACAGCCTATGGACACAGACAACAGCGTGGCCATGCCCAGAGGGAAGGGTGGGTGGGGTCTGGGTGGCAGTGGGGGTAGGGGAATGGAGGACATCTGTAATAGTGTTAATAAATTAAAACAAAAACATTTTTAAAAGACGTGTCATTTGATACTATTGATCCAAGTCAAGAACAATTTATTGAGCTAACATATATATTAGACATTCTGTATTACATTGATTTAATCATGCTTGCCATCCTGTGTTTTATGGAATACCAGAGGTCAAGTGCACAACTTTGTGCATGGGTGGGGTCCGGTGGCTGGCCCTGCCCCAATAGGGGCAGATCTGGGCCAGGACTGGGGAAAGGAGGAGACAGAGGGAGTTTGGCCAGCCCACCCCCATCAGCCAGTCCACCCTGATCAGGTGATCAGGACTAGGCCAGCTAGAGGGAGGTGATGTGGGCTTTTGGCTGGTTGGCCCCACCCCCAATTGGGGTGGTGGGGGCTGGCCACCAGGAGGGGCTATGGGCAGTGGACTGGCTGGCCCTACCCCCAAATGGGGTCGGGGGCTGATCAAAGAGGCCAGCAGCCTGGGGGAGGGGCCATGAGTGGTTAGCTGGTGGCCCTGCCCCTGATCGGAGTGTGTGTGGGGGGCAGATCAGAGGTGTGACCAGCCAGTGGGTAGGGCGGTGGTCAGGGGCACAGCGGGTTTGGGGAAGGGCCTCGGGGCTGGCTGTTGGCCAGCTGGGAGAGGCCCATCAGATGTGGGGCCGGCTGGGGGTAAGGGCTGAAAGAGGTTGGCCAGCTGGCCTCCCCCCCCCCCACTTCCTCCACCCTTTGATCTGGCTGGCAGTGGGTGTCATAGTGACCAGTTGATCTGGCATTCCAGGCACTGGCTTTTTATATACAGTGGTGCCTCGCATAACGAACGCCTCGCACAGCAAACTTTGGACAGGTTTTTCATGAAACCATCGGCCAAAAAGCAGAAAATGGATGAAGATGTGCAAGATTCGGTAGACTCTACTTAGTCTGTCTTAAAATTTAAAAAATGTGTGTTTTTTTAAAAGAAATTATGTTTTTAGATGTATCTAAATAAAAATATGTCATCTTAGCATATTTTTTTATGTCATCTTAGCATATTTTATGCTACAGAACGAATTATTTTTTTTAACATGTATTGTTATGGGAAAACGCGTTTCACATAACGAACTTTTCGCATAACAAGCTTGCTCCTGGAACGAATTAAGTTCGTTGTGTGAGGCACCACTGTATATAGATGGAGGCTCCAAGAGACAAAATAATTTGCCCACATTTTTAGCCATCAGTAAATGGCAGAGATACTGTGTGGACCCTGGCATATTGACTACCACTTAGCATTCCTTCCTTCAATCTCTGTAATGTTAGGTATGGAAATAATAATACTGACTCCGATGTTTTATTTATCATTTAACCATTACCAAGAATGCATTAATTCTGTATTATCAATTATATGCCACTGGCATGAGCACTGAAGCATTAACTTCTAGTTGAGTGGTTTTATACTAAATTTTATTTACAGTTTCTTTGTCACTCCATTGAGCAGTGGAAAGAGCTTAAGCCAGAAGCCTCCAGACCCATCCTTTGCACGTTTAGTAATATGAAGCAAATGACTCTCTGAGCTTAATTGTCCTCATCCACAAAAATAGCAGGCATATCACCTTTCCCGCAGCACTGCAGTGAGGGTCAAAGCAGACAGCCATTCATTAGTGTTCTATTCCCATCCTTTCCTAACTCTCTCAGAAGGCAGCACTAGTTGGGAAAAATTGTTTGGGATAATTTCGGGAACTACTTAAGAGAGAAGAAAAAAAATCTTTGACAAAATTATCCCCTGTGCTACACAGTAATATTTCAGAAGCTTTTAATTTCTTAAGAGTCAAGTCTGGACCAGTGGTGTATAATACTTTTGAACTGCCAGTTAGCCTCCACAGCATTCTGACCAGCCCACTAGGGGAAGAATGGGGAATCCAGAGAAGTGGTGAGGTGGTTAGGAGGGTTTTATAGATTCCTAGGTCTCTCTTCATTCTGCAATAACAACTGACATGGGCCAGTAAGGATGGGCCCTGGTAGGCAAAGAGCGTGTATTAATGTTTGTCTTTGAATGCCCCCTACACTGTTGTCATCTCTACATACATTTCACTTTAGAAAGAATATATTAGCTTATAACAAACAGCATCAACCAGGAAACATCAGACTTTTTGACTTCTATGAATCACACTTAGCTGGAGATAAATACACCAGTTAGCAATGTCTGTTCTTAAGATTGATCATCTTAAAAACGACACTTGAATAAAACCTTTTCTTGTCTACTATCTTCTTATTTTATCAGTATAGCTCTTGCTTAGTTTGGTGATTTTTAGTATATCACCACCACCTAGTATATATCTAACTTTTTTTTCAAAGTTTAACTGATTTATTGATTCATGGTCATATTTAGCTACCAGTTGGAGATCCTGACATTCTTCTTAGGAGTTTTTTTTGCAGTCATTTCAATCCAACTTGCTTTCGACATTCAAGCCAGTGAGTGAATAAGGATGCCTTTCTGTGTTTTGGATTTATTTTCTTCTGCTTCCAACACTACTCCTTATTCAGGATTCATGGCGAGTTCCGTTTTTTAGTTTGTTTTGTGGGAGCGGGGAATGGATGGTGTTGTGTTTTCTTGGTGTGTGGTTTTTATGTACTTTGTTGTTGTTGTTGTTGGTTAGTTATTTGGGTTTTTCAGGACAGCTTTCTCAGTAAAGAGTCTCAGATTGAGCTACTTAAAAACCCCTGAGAATGGCCACTGAGTTGTGACTGCATCACTTTTAAATCATTTCCTAATTATTTAATGAACTCCCCTTTTAATAGTTCAGAAAACCATTATTAAAACTGGTAACATGAACCAACATTCATGATGTACTTACTACGTGCTGGGTGCTGTTGCATGAGATTGACATGTGTCCATTCTCCCTTACTGCAGCTCCATCAGGTAGGCGCTCCTACCCCGTTCTACAGATGAGAAACTGGCACAGAGCTAAGTCACCTGGCCAAGGGCACACGCGCAAGGAGGAGGTCACAGAGCCAGAATTTGGGTCCTGGAACTGTGCTTTAGAGCTTTCATGCTTGTATTAAGAAGAAAAATTTAAAGCCACTTGATTTTAGAGATTGTTTGATTAAATGTTGCTACGATGTTTTTAAAATGCTTTCAAATTTAAGTTTACTTAAAATAAAGTACTTTTAAATTATATTCATTCTAAGTATAAGCTACTGTTGAACATAATGCATTTGAATTTACCAAACATAAAATGTGATAATTTAAAGAATTAACTAGATGTTCAACTTTTAAAGCTGAATATATATACATAAGTGACCAGATGTATGTATGTATATGTATATATATTCATTTACTTGTTTCTCATCTTTAATTTTTGCAGAAATATTTTCAGAACTTTAAAATAACTTTAAAACCTTTTTAAAAACATCAGTCTTCATAATGGATGGAAATTTACAGTAAAATAAAGAAATAAAGATGGATGGGTAGCTAGCTAGCTAGTAGATACAATGAAAAAGAGTGAGAAAAAGAGACAGAAAGAAAGAAGGAAAGAAAGGCAGGCAGGCAGGCAGGCAGGAAGGAAGGAAGGAAGGAAGGAAGGAAGGAAGGAAGGAAGGAAGGAAGCGGGGGGGTAGGGAGGGAGGAAGGAAATGGATCTGGTCACTTATGTGCCATGAACTAACTCAGCTGTATCATATACCTGATATCTGTACATGCAGAATCACTCCTTCTGGTACATTGCAGATTAGCATCACCTTTCCCTTCCTGAAATACAACACTACTCAGTGCTGGGCTAGAAAAGCCTCGGAGAGACACAGGAGAGAAGACCAGAGCTGTGTACTCACTGCAGTCCTCATACATAAACTGCATAAGCCCCACAAGTTTTTCACCACCACTAAGCTTATAATGTTTACTCTTTCTGTTCTCTCATAAGTATGCTCTTCAATACACTTATACTTCTGTTGCCCCAATGAGAAAAGAGAGCTCAGAGATATTGTACTTAAATGAATTGCCTGAAGTTGCCCTACTAATTAGGCTTACAAAACCAACTTTATTGTACCATTTATATGTTCTTATTATTAATACATGATAATGCCTTGCAAAAATCCTAGTTTCAAAGTATAATATGGTTAAGATCCTAGAAGAATTTGACATGGAAAAATGACCTTATTAATATGCATAGAAGCACATTAATTTCATTTTTTAATATCTAGAAGATTTTATAGTTTTAAAAGTTCTTATTCATGACCTTCAAACCACATATCAGAGTTAGTGAAATTACACTATGCATTTTTTTTTCTTTTTAAGCTATTCATTGTACTCTTAACCCAGCTAGTCAGTAATTAAGAACATACTTTAGTTCTTAATATCATTAACATCAATAAGTAACCACAAAATCTATATTCTTGGACAGTTTCCTCATGTCATAGATACAAAAGCATTTATGAATTAGTTGTAGATTAATGTTTGCATATTATCAATAATTTAATGTTATATGATTCAGTAATGAGATAGTACAATTACTTTCTATTAAAATCTTTTTTATCATTATAAAATTTAGTGGATAAATTGGAATGAAACTGCTTAAAACTTTATAATTTCAGAAGAGTTTTGGTGGTGATAGGGGAGAGAGAAGAATAGGAAAAGAGAAGTCAGAGACACTTATGAAGAATCTAGACTACACCAGTGTGGTCCACATTTCTTTTTTTGAACACCCGTCCTTCAAAGGACATCTCACTCAACTGGAGCTCCTCTGGTTAAAGGTTGAAATCTGTCCTGAGAGCAACCCCCATCAATGGCTCCTAGAAACTCTTTGAGTTCTATCTTCAGGCCCCCTATTTTGTTATTAGCTACTACCAGCTCTGAGAATCTATGATCCCAACTAAAAGATGAGAAGAATATCAAGGAAGCTGTGCAGGAGGTCCTTGACTACATTCAGATTCTGACCCTGGGGGATCTGATCACACTGAGATATGCCTGGAAACCTCAGCACAGGGCCATGGACGTGCTTTGTGAACAGGATCACAAACAGATGCTGGCTATTTTACTTCCGTGAAGCAGAGGAAAGAAGAGTGAAAAAAGGAGACAGAAGAGCAAACAGTAAGAATGTTGCCTCGAAAACTAAATCTGTAGACAAGCACAATCAGGCCCAAGGAACAAACAAACAGAATAGTTCAAATTCTAGAACAAATTTGTTTCAAACCAATAACATCTCTGTTTTGCTTAAATGAAAAGTTGTTTATGTACACTATAAATAACAACATAAAAAGAGCATGGGTCTAAATCTCGTATCTATCACTGATCAGCTTTATGACATTAAGAAAGCTATTTAATCTTTCTAAATCTTAGTTTTCTTATCTGTAAAATGAGTTTAACAATCTGAACCTCAAAAGATTCTTCAGAGGGTTGAATGTAATTATGTATGACAATTGACATAGGTGCCAAGACAGAACCCAGTACATAACAGGCTGCTTAGCCAACAATGTTTGACAAAAAGAAAAAAGAAAAATAATAAAAATAAATAAATCTCATTGGTATTGAAAAAACCAGAGTCCATTGGGTTTGCAATCTTTTGTCCTATGAGATGGGCACCCATCTGCCTCAGGTGAGTTTAGTAGGTTCAAGTACTTTCTAAATGAGAACAAGTTTAGAGGTTTATTTGCATGTAATCCAGAGAATAAACTGATATATGGTCGTACAGAACTCAGCTCAAATTAGATAATATAAAATATATGATAATATATCACATCCCTTATTATCAGAAAAGTATTTCTGAGGATAGGTCCTACCTGTGATTTCTTAGCAGTAGCATGCATGGTACAATGTTTTTTCTGTTGTGCTTAGCATAGTGCATAAGTGAGCATTTAATAAGCCATAGTTCCTATGCACTAGCAACTGCAGGGTATCTGTAAGAAAGCTGTAGCTTCAATAAAGTAAGCTGTGTTTACGTTTGTTGATAATCATCACTTCGGACATTTTTTAAAAACACCTATTTTTGCCTAATCAAGTTTTATTTTTTTAAATTTTGAATCTCTTTCTATATTGAGTTGTAACAGGAGATAGGAGGTTAGCATACAGCTTTCCTCTGACTTGGCTTACTTTTATTCCAAGTCTATAGGTAACCCTTCATGTGCTAAGATCTAGGACAGGATATGTAGATATTTAGGATGCCTACCCACCCAGTTGGACTGCTATTTTCAGGATGGTGGGCAATATGGCAAGTACACAATTAATTATAAGGCATAATATAGAAAATTCTCATCTATTGGAACTAGAGAAGTTTGATTAATCCTAATCTCTCAAAGGCTGTGCCCACCAATAACAGTAGTATTTTGCTATGAACTTGAATTTGTGCTCAAAAATCTTCCCAACATAATACTTTGTCAAGCCAACAGTGGTAGGATCCCTAGGTTATGATGTTAATGATTCTTGCTAGAAAACGCATAAATTACCTAAGAAAATGGATTAGCAGTGATTAGGATCTTAATATTTCAGTAGAAAAGTCTTGTTTACTCAGCAGAAAACAAAAGAATTCATAAGGATGAAGAATCAATATATCTTATGTCTTCCCACAGATCAACCCTAATCACCAGCTAGACCTAGAAACTCTACCCACGCACAAATTTCGTGCACTGGGCCGAAACTGGTTTGGCTCAGTGGATAGAGCGTTGGTCTGTGGACTGAAAGGTCCCGGGTTCGATTCCGGTCAAGGGCACGTACCTTGGTTGCGGGCACATCCCCAGTAGGGGGTGTGCAAGAAGCAGCTGATCGATGATTCTCTCTCATCGATGTTTCTAACTCTCTATCCCTCTCTCTTTCTCTCTATAAAGTATCAGTAAAATATATTTTTAAAAAATTTTGTGCACTGGGCCTCTGATATCATATAAGTAGAATCATAAAGTATTTGTCTACAAATGTTGTAACTAGCTCATTTCATTTAATATAATACTCTCAAAGTTAGTTCATGTTGTGTCATGTTGCAGAATTCAGTTCTCTTTAAAGGCTGAATATTAGCCTACTGTATGTATGTACACCTTTTCTTAATCCCTATGTCTGATAATGGACATTTAGGTTTTGGCTAGTATGAATAATGCTGTGATAAACATGGGAATGCAAATATCTCCTTGAGACCTTGGTTTTAGTCCCAGAAGTGGGATTATTGGATCATTTGTAGTTCTATTTGTAGATTTTTGAGGAACTTTCATATTGTTTTCCACAGTTGTTGCACAATTTTACATTCTCACCAACAGTGCAGGAGGGTTCTGATTTCTCTGCATCCTTGTCTTTAGGTTTTTGCATAATTACCAACACTCTTGGCTTGCTTTTATTATTTAAAAATCTGGACCCTAATCAATGACAAAGTTTTATATTTCAAATACTGGCGAGATAAAAGGATTTCCAACTCTCCTTAGTTCAGCAAAAATACAACAGGAAGAAATGAAAATAACAATATTTTTGAAAAGATATTCTTGCTAGAAATCCTGTTTTGTTCTTAAAATAAGTAAGTTGAATTTTAATGCTTTGTTAATGATTTTCATCAATGGACCATAAAAAAGAGAGAGAGAGAGAGAGAGAGAGAGAGAGAGAGAGAGAGAGAGAGAGAGCTGTCAAAGACCCTGTGGATGAAGACCCATTGAATAAATAGATTTTATTTTGTTAAATACTAGGGAGACATTTGCTTCTCCTAAGAAACAGATGTTTTCTTTTTTTTAACTGGCCCTGCTAGAGTTTCCTTAATCTGTCAAGAAACTCAGTGCCAAATTCAATGCACAACTATAGCAATTGTGAAATTCAAATGATCTATATATTGTATTATTTTTTTCCATTTAGTTTTTTGAAAAATATTAGTGAATTGTATACATCTTTACTAAAGTATTTATATATTTCATGTGGAATAACATGGAGCATAGATAATAATTGATGAATTAATATTTTTAAAGATTAGGTGAACATCAATTTATCATTATAACCCAGATCTTAAAATTTCAAAAGCCTGTCTTGTGTCATTGTAAATGGTTATAATTAATCTTTCCTATTTTATCAAATAGAGCTATAGAAATTGTGTCATATTCATAAAATTAAAATTCATTAAAAATCAGATATAAGAGTATGTAAATGCTCAATGCCTCCAATCCCCCAGCATACATAAATATTTTGAGACTAAAAATGCCCAGGGAGCAATTTCAACCAATTTATGATTTATAGCAAAGCACAGGTGAGACTGGAACAAACTGCTATCATATAAGAGGACATTTTCATTTTTGGTAAACAATTTGGGTCCCTGAATTTCATATCAAAGCCTTAGAAAGTACAGGCATCATCAATTATACATCTGTCTTCTGATCTACCAGTGCTATCTAAGTGTATGAGAGGGGGCTTTATATTATAAATATAAAATACTTTGTTTCGATTTAAACTCACATGTCTATGTGTATGTATACACAGACACTATATATAAAAATGCAGAATGGCAGGTGGTAGGAGAAGGACCAACTCAAAGCCTTAGAATAAATATACATACTTTTACCTTTTAGAGGAGAAATGGATCTCTTATCAACCCATCACCACAACAGACAGTGGGTGGAGCCAAAGGATACCTTGAACCCTTTTAAGAAAAAGCAAGAAGGACTACAGGTGAAAGGGCTTAGCCCAGTTTAGAGAAATGACAGTGCAGCACTGCAGAAAACAAAAATAATTAGCTTGCCAGGAGCTTGTTCAAGGTCATTTTACTAGAAGTTATGTACAGCATTAGTATTTTTTTTAAATATATTTTATTGATTTTTTTTAATAAATCAAGAAGAAGAGAGGAGGAGAGAGGGATAGAGAGTTAGAAATATTGATGAGAGATAATCATCCATCAGCTGCCTCTTGCACACCCCTACTGGGGATGTGCCCGCAACCAAGTTATGTGCCCTTGACCAGAATTGAACCTGGGACCCTTCAGTCCGCAGGCTGATGCTCTATCCACTGAGCCAAGCCGGTTTCGGCAGCATTAGTATTTAAAAATTCTTATTGAGCACTCCATTATTACTTATGTTAACTCATTTGTTTCTTTTACCCATTATCTCCAACTTAGAAATTCTAATTAAAACAGTTTAACCCCAGGACACTTCAAGCCCTAATTCAAAACACTCATTAAATGCCTGCCCTTTGAAGCATTTAACCCACCTGTCACAGTAAAGGATATGATTTCTTTATTACTCACTTAAAATGGAATAGAGCGTCATTGGGTCAAACTACAACGTTTTAAGGCATTGATCATGCACATAAAAAAAAAGTATCACTCGTTAATGCTGCAAAGAAAGAAACTTCAATGGTTTTATTATTCCTTGTGTTTCAAATTGTAAAATACAATAATCACCAATGTTGACGTGGCTGATGAATGCTGACATGCCAAGCCTTGTAATGGCTAAAGCTCTCTGAACAACTCCTAGCTATAAATTAGTGAAAGCCCGTGTTCTTTCCAGGCTTGTCCTGCTTATTTAAATATTCTGTTCTGTGTGTTGTGGGGTGTTATTTGGAAATGCAGGCCTCAAGGCAACAATAGCTAACAGAGATTTCTGGCTTTTCTCTCATCAAAAAAGGAAAACAATTGCAGGGTATTTAAGAGACTTGAAAAAAACATAAATGAATAATAAAAGAGAAAATGTATTATTGGAAATGTAAAGCACAAAAAGACTAGCTTTCCCTTTTTAACTTAAATATTTAAACTTAAATATTGAAGGTGCCAAAACCAACAGCAAAGTAATTAATTTTTTAAAATTATACAAGTAAAATCTCCAGTTAAAACAATTAGTAAGGTTCTGAAGAAATTTCTTGAAGCACCTTTTTTCTTACCAAGGATGTCATATCCAAAATAATTTAGCACCACAAAAGTTACATAATCATTCTGACATCCTCAAAAAGCAACATTATCATTTTTCTTCAAAACAGATGAAGTACAATGGCCTACCTTAAAACTAGCATATCACCCCATTCAGCAATTCTTCTGTGAGCATTATGAAGAGTAAAAGCATTGTGGTAGCTTAGATTCCCTTGTTCCACAATAAACCAGGACTGTTTGAGAATGCTAAGCAGTAAAAACAATGGATAATACTAATTAAACACTAAATCAGGAAACCCCTATCACATAATACAAATGTTGCTGGGAGAGAGTGTCATGATAGTGCTTTAATAAGTTCCTAACAGCCTCAGTATTTAATTACTATCAGTAGTACTACATAGTTATGCCCTGAAACCTACTGACTTAGTAGTGACATCCTGCCAATACATGAACTTTATTCACAGTTAGCAAGAGTATTGTATTTCAGTACAAGAATATTATATTCCAGTGCTTTACAAACTATAGTTTAGATTTATCTGGGGCACTTAAATAAGAGATTTCAGGACCCCTGTCCCCAAATTTTTTGTTTTAGTAGATCTGAGGTGGAGCTAGAGATACTGCATTCAGTAATAGGATTGCCAGGTGATGCTAGTGTTGTTGGTCCTACAACTACTTTGAGAACTCTCGCCTAGTTTAATAACTTTCTAGTTTGTTTTCTCAACAGCGAGAGATACGGTAGCATCAGATGCTTCCCAATACTCAAGTGAATCAGAAAAACCTAAGCTATTACAGAATAGGTAAAGCTGTCAGTAGTGCTCTAGCTAAAGGACAGATTTACACAAGCTGCTAAGACTAAACTCTGTAACAGCTTCTAAATCAGAATCTTTAAGAGGAAACAACTTTTGTGTCCTTCTGCCACATTCTAAGCCTGATTTGACTTATCTAAAGCCTGCATTTAATTCTCAGTGGGATATTTTTACTTCAGCCATCTCTCTATACCAGCATTGCCCAATAGAAATAGAATGAACACAACAATGTAATTTTAAGATTTATAATAGCTACAGGAAAAAGAAGTAAAAAGAAACAGATGAAATACATTTTAACGATATAATTATTTAATCCAATATATAAAAAATATTATTGCAATATAAGACAATATAAAATTGTTAATGTGATATTATACACTTTTATTAAAATCTTTGAAATTTGGTATCCATTTTATACTCAGAGCATATGTCGCTTCAAATCATAAATTTTCATTGGCTTAATTTAAAATGTAGCTTAAAAAACAATAAATATTTTTGTTTAATAGAAAAATATTTAGACTGCTTCAGGAACTTAAATGTAATTTAATTAAAAACAGGAAATAATTCAGTTTCTTAGCCATATTAGTCTGATATTCAAGTTCCTGCTAGCGGCTAAGTGGCTACCATAAAAGACAGCACAAATCTACATGCTCAGCGATATGGATCAGTTTCTCTTGGTAGGAGACCTGGGAAGACCTAGGGACAGGTGATTATATTAGGAAATTTTTAGCCTAAAATAACCCTCAAGTTCTACTGACCATGCACAGGAAGGACTGGACAGCTTAAAGAGAAATAAAACTCAGTGATGTGATATCACCAAGTCAGGGATGAAGGGCTCATCACTGACAATGCCTTTTGTTCAAATAATAAAGCACAACTGAAAGTAGCACATTCAATGACCCCTACAAATGACTATTGTAATGTATTAGTTATAGGTTTACTTACCCAAAGATTTCTATTTCAAAAATTAAAAGCTATTCTAACTCTAATATGAATAGATTTTACAATTCAAATATCACTAGTAAGATAGTCAATTTATTTACAAATAAAATTACTCTGAACTTTCCTATAGACTTCTTCAGAAGAAATACTTGAATCATTTAAAATTTATTTCAATTTTAGATCAACTTACATAAATGAGAAACTTACTTTAATGAAACTAATTTTAGAAAATAGACTAAGAAAAGGATGAGAAGAAACTTAAAAAAATAATTTTGGAATAGCTGCCTTTGATAAACTATGTTTATAATAAATTTAAAATATTTTAAGTGATCTACCTCTGTAAGATATTTAATTATAACTTTGGATTTAAGTCACCACTCAGAGAAGGTTATCATCCTTGTTTTATGAGGAAGAAAGTGAGAGAACAGACCATGTAATTTTCTCAAGATCACGGCTAGAGAATGCTTCTTTTCTGGCTGTGGAGAGGCGTAGGCTCTTTCTACTGTAAGACTCTATTACCATGAGATAATATAGAATTTCACTTTGTAAAGATCATTATTTTTCATAATTTGGCATATACATATATGCTTTCTGATCTGCCCGTTTTGGCATATACACATACACACATTTTCATCAGAGATCCCCCTCTAGAATCCTAGTGTCTGAAAAGGATGGTTTTTACTTTGATATGTACCGTATTTTTCGGACCATAAGACGCACCGGACCATAAGACGCACCAATTTTTAGAGAAGGGAAATGAAGAAAAAAAGATTCTGAAACAAATAGTGTCCTAAAATATTTTATGTGCATTAAAACCCAACATCACAGTCATAAACACATGTAATCAACCCTGTAAAGTAAACAGCAGCATTTAGAACCATTTTAGAGCCGGGCAAGCACACAGAGACCACACAGAGCCGGGCAAGTAAAAAAACTTTTTTTTTTACAGTATATGTGTAGGCTATATTTGGACCATAAGACGCAGGGACTTTTTCCCCCCACTTCTGGGGGGAAAAAGTCAGTGCGTCTTATGGTCCGAAAAATATGGTAATTTACAGAGCAAAACTTATAGCAATAAAATAATGGTAGATATTATTTGCATTCATTGTTCATTATTTTTTTATTTAAATAAACTTTTTAACAACAGTTTTAGAGTCACAGAAAAATTGAGTGAAAGGCACAGAGATTTCCTATATAACCTCTGCCCCCTCATCTACAAAGACTCCCCCATTATCTACATTCAGACTTGACCTTTTCTTTTGCAGAGCAGCAGTTTTTAATGTTAATAAAAGAGTACAGCTCATCATTCTTAGAGTATGTCTTTGGTGTTGTATGTAAAAAGTCAATTCCAATCTTAATGTCATCCACATTGTCTCCTATGAAATCTTCTAGGATTTTTATAGTTTATTTTACACATACATCTATGATTCAACTTGAGATAGCTTTTTAACTTTATTTTTATTGTTGACACTATTACAGATGTCCCCATTTCACCCCCTTTTTCCCCACCTCCATCCAGTCCCTACCACTGAACAAAATAAACTGATAAATATAGAAACAGAGGCATGGACAAATGGAATAGACTGACAGCTGTCAGAGGGAAAGGAGGTGGGAGGGATCGGATAAAAGAAGATGAAGGAATTAGCCAACTTTAGATAGTTTGTGTGAAGGGTGTAAGGTGTGTTTGGGTTCACTTTTATTTGCAGGTGAATGTCCAGTTGTTCCAACACCATTTTTTGAAAAGATTATCTTTTTTTCTAGTGAATTGTTTTGTATCTTTATCCAAGATCCATTAACTACACATTTATGTGAGTCTATTTCTGGGCTGTCCATTCTTTTCCATTGACTAATTGATTTGTCTATTCTTTTTTCAGTACCACACTGTTTGTTTTGATTACCATAGCTTTAGAATAAGTCATGAAGGGTAACATCAGTTGTCAGTTCTCTAACTTTTCCCCTTCCTTTTCCCCTTCTTTTTCCCATCCCCTTTCTCCTCCTCCTCCTCCTCCTCCTCCCCGCCTCCTCCTCCTCCTCTTTCAATATTGTGCATCTAATTCTGAGTTTTCACTCTATATTAAAGTTTAGATCAGTTTGTCGATAGCCACAAAATAACTTTCAGGGATTTTGATTGGAATTACATTAAATCTATAGACAAATGTGGAAGAATTGACATCTTGACAATATCAAGCCTACCTATTCATGGATATAGAATACCTCTTAATTTATTTAGTTCTTCTTTGATATCCATTCTTTTATTCAAAAATATTCAGTGAATGTCTATGATATGCCAGATACTTTGTGAAGCTCTGGATCTATAGTTATAGTCTTTACACCACAGTGTTTTTAGCATGGAAAGAATTCACAAAGGGTTAGCTAAAAGTAATTAATCTCTGAGGAATAGGGCTGGGTTTCAATGAAACATAAAAACGACTTTTACTTTTTCTTTATACTATACAGTTAGCTTGGTCTTTTTTTAACTAAATTTTTATTATTTTAAAAATATTTATCTTGTTAATTTAGAAACTGTCAGTCTCTATGTGAATATCAAATGAAGAGAGAGTGTAATAATGGAGTACATATTTTAACAGACTTTGAAAATATGACCCACTATTTTATATTCTAATTCTCTAGTTTACTTCCATTTTGAAATGTACCAAATATACTAATTCACAAATATATGTACATGCATGCATTGCATACACATACATATAAAATAAAATAATTCTAAATATATTTTATAAAGTAATTCTTAAAATTTTACAATCTAATTCTCTTATTTATTCCTTTTTAAAATTTATTGTTGAAAATATTACATGTCCCCTTTTTCCCCAGTTGACCTATTCTAGCCATCCCTGCCTCCACTCTAGGCCTTCACCACCACATTGTCTGTACCCATGGATTATGCATACATGCATATAAGTTCTTTGGGTGGTTAGGAAGAGATCAATCATAAATTAATTTTTAAATTTGCTTCCAGTCCCTCAAACCAAGCAGCTGTACAATAAAAATAAAAATAAAATGATACAAAGAAGGGTTCTAAGCAGTGAAATAAAGGCAACTAGTGGTTGAATTTTGCCCAAGAGAAGCCATCATATTAATTCTAACTCAGTACATGGAGTGTGAAAATTAATCACATTATTGATTAGTCAGGATCTCCTGATAGATTAATCTAACCCACTAACAATTGAATTATACACACAAAGACAAATCAAGATTTAGATTGAGTAAGTTTTAAGATCGATCAGCTGAGAGTTGGCTTGACTTAAGATGATTATTATCATTGACCATATAGTTATATAAAACAAAATTATTATTAAGCCCTATGTTATCAAAGAGCAAAAGTTCAAGGAAAAAAAATTACTTGGCTACTGTCTCTACCCTTTTTTGAGGCAATCTGAATAAGGAATTAAAATGTTTATATCAGCTTAAGTCAGATCTTTTGACATTATTTAGCTTCTTGTTTCTTGTGCTATAAATTTATTGAGAATTGGATTCTGAAGATGTTATTCCTTTAATTTGCAACACTAAGAAATATTGGAATGACATTTTAGAAGTTCTTTTTCTGCCTCTTCTGAGAATCGATCAAATCTTTATGCATATGCTATTTACAAAACTAAACATAAAGCTTTATTCAGTACTTATGACTCCTATGACTATTATTGTTCATTTGATTAAGAAACAAAGGTCAGACAAATATTGAAGGCGAATTTTGCAAAAATTATTTTGGGAAGCATAAGAAGACCATTAGATGCATAAAAACTTTACAAAACTATCTTTCTTTTAGGACAAGGATAACCAGGTTTAACTCTTTCATTTCACATAAACATTTCTAGATATCCATAGGGTAGTAAATACATAAGCAAAAGATGATCTTCTAATTTTACATATTAATTGAGAAAAACAGAGGTAATCTGGAACTACAATAACATTAACTAATTTATTTAATTCTATGAAGTTTTTATAACTTTTGATTAAGATAGATTAACATATTTTATAATTATTTTATAGAAGATGCATTCTCATGAATTTTTAAAATAACATACGTATATAATCTAATAATGTTGATAATACATGTATGGTATACTATAATATTCATATTATAGTTGAGTAAACTGAAATCAACAGAGGTTATGTTTTCAACAGACTGATACCAAACAAGTGCATAATACTAGGAACATATATTTAAAATGGGGAGAAAAGTGAGTAAGCACATCAAGCTATGGGAGTGGGTGTTGGCAGAAAGTCTGTCAGGAATTTGTCATTGTACCAGAGGTTACATGTTTACCACACATAAGAAAAAAGAAATAATATGTGAAAAGTATTTTTTTTTTTAGTTTGAGGGTAGAAGTAAATAATATTAATAGGAGAGTCATTTTATATTCACGTTTGCTTATTCACCATTCTCTGCCCTTTATCTCTGCTATTTGAGGTGATATAACTGATGCTAGATAATTTATGCAGACAAGTTCCACTCTTGGGACACTTGGTAAGTAAAAATCTAGTTTTTAAATTTAAAGAGCTAACAAATATGATTTTATGTGTGTCACTTTCCTCTCAATCTGCATATATCATAGCACAGAAAGTTGAAAATGAATTTAAACTTAGTTCTATAATCTGATGCAATATGTGCCTCCAAAAGTTAGTGTCCTAGTTTATCTTAAAATGCAAAACCTTACTTTCACAAAGTAAAAATATCTCATAATTGATCAATAACTAGTTATGCTAAAGGTCAAAACACCACCTTTTCCCAAATAACAAATTTGCTCAAAATGTTGTTGTTTTTTTTAAGAAACTTTTCTTTTTAGGTAAAACAGTAAAAATTGATTTAATAAGATATAATCAACTTGAGAGTTGATGGCAGCAAATCTATAATGATAAAAGGGTAATATGCTAATTAGACTGGAAGTTTTTTAGATGAAGCCTGGGCCAGAGGGAAGCTAGCCAGGGTCTCGGGTGCCTGCAGGCAACTGTAGGAGAAAATCAGCCCAGGTATGGATGCCAGAGGGAAGCTGGTGCCCACCACTGGGGGAGGGAAAGCCTACTCTTGCACAAATTTTTGTGCATCTGGCCTCTAGTCTCATTATAACAGGCTTTCTACAAAGACACTATAGAAACTGGCTGTATCTCTCTGCTCTCTAGAATATTACGGAATCTTGTACTGAGTACCTTAAAGAGAGACAAGAACCTAAAGGCATGCATGATTTTCCCATTTATTGTTTGTTAGACCTGATCTCAACCATAATATGTTTTTTTTAATTTAGTAGGTAATTGAAAAAATCAGAATAGTGTAACAGAAATGCTACACAGATATTTGAAAATATTATAAACAAATATAAAGAAAATCAAGCCAAAAATGTGGAAAAATTGTTATATACCAAAATAGCATCTTTAACAACAAATAGACATTGGATGCCTGTACATGCCAAATAGGCATTTTCATCTCATCCTTTTGTCAATTTCCTGATTTAGGTTCTAATGTTTCTGTTTTACAATTGAAAAAGAAATGAGGATTTTTGCCCAAGATCACATGACATAAATAGTAGCTTTAAGATTTGTACCTAGACCTTAAAAACTAAGAAATGTTTTATACCTAGAACTTAAAAACAAAGTTCTTTCATGTCAACACATCATTTAGCAGTTTGATAAATGCATTCATTGGTATTTTATTCTTTTATCAATTTAAAAAGAACCTAGTAGCTTTGTTTTGAGAATTTAAAGTACTTTAAAGAACATACTACTATTCTGAATGAGTTTTTGAACTAGATAGAAAGAAAAATTTACTATTATGAAACCATTACAAAAATTACTTACACTAGAAAAACATGGATGGAAACTCAAAATCAAGACAGTGTGTGCTGGTAGGTCTGAAGAGAATTGAGGGGGTAAAGTGTGGAGAAGTTTAACAACTTCATGCGATGTATATAAGAAGTAGGTGGAATCATGGCCAGAGGTCAATTTAGAGGCTCAAAAACTCCATATTTTATAGGAAATAAAATAGGAAAAAGAGTAAATTGTACATAATATACATAAATACATTTTTCCGGAAACTGACTTCAATTATATGAGTATATAGCAAAGTAGGCAAATATATATATGTGTAGGTAGTGTGTGTGTGTGTGTGTGTGTGTGTGTGTGTGTGTCTGTATACATGTAGACTAGATTACAATATACAATATTTCTGCTTGATCATGTTAAAAGTTTTAGAAACATCCTCCTCTACAGTTGAGTTAATTTATGGGAGACATTGAAACTTAAGCTATTAACACAAATTTTAAATAGGAAGCAGAAAGAATAATTTCAATATTTTGAGAAAAATAAAAAGTTGAAAATAGAGTCACATTGTGCTTATACTGATAGTGAAATACAGAATAATTGGAGTGGAGATGAAATAACCACTAGACATTAGGAAATGGTACTTAAAATAGAGTGAAGAAATAGTTCTATAGGTAGGAGTGGAGAAGTCGAGCTGCAGTTAAGAAATCAATAATAGAAACCTCTAAAGATAGTAGATGATGAGAATCAAAGAAACATTCAGAAGAGGAAGGCTACTGTCATGTCAATAAATAGGAGAAAGAAGAGTTCTCTGGGGAATATTCTGAAGAGGGATAGGACAGCCTCACAGTGATGATATCCTTGGTGAGCTTTGAGAGTGCAGTTTCACAAGGATTCAGTAATTTATGGCACTTGAGAATAGACAGAGAGGTAAGGAAATGCAGACAAAGGGTAAGAATAATTAATCTAAGGAATCTCACATGGAAAGAAGTGGATAAAAATCAGATAGTAACCAATGAGAAGATAATAGATCTCTCTGAAATTTAGGCACCATCTTTGCATGTTCAAAGTCAGACAGGACAAGGACGAGGGAGACAGGGGGTTAGAAATGCTGCCAGCCAGAGGATAAGTCAGAAAATATGGCAGCTTGTCGAGTTAACTTTCATTTGCTTGTCTTCCCAGAGCCCAAGGAGGCCCAGAAATAATTGCAACCTGCTAACCTTCAATTCAAAGAAAGGGAGGCTAATCGTAGATGAGAATTAAAACCAAATTTGCACTTTCCACTTTGCCAGAACAGTCTTCCTCATCCAATGCATTCCTCCACTTTTGTATATACAGCCGTGTCACTGAACAGCAGGGAAGAGAGCTTTACTAGAGGGGCTGTAAAATATCAGGCTGCCATCCAGGGTGATTTGTGAGGCTCATTAAAACTTGGTGAAAGTTCTAAAAACTGTAGATCAGCATGTTAAGTCCATCGTTCACGCTCTCCCAATTGTTGTTGGGAAAAGCTATACAGATACTAAGAGACTTAATTATTTCCTACCCACCATCAACCACCGCCAACACAGTTTTAAAAATTTAACAGTTCACCTGAATTTTCTAAAGCCTGTCATCAGAAAAATTTAATTTTAATAACATTTGTATTCTGTTTTGCATTTTAATACAGCAAGTGTGGCAGAAATAGGTTTTAATAAGCCATGCTCTAGCATTATTTAGAACTTTGAAAGAAATCAGAGTTGTAGTGTATTGTCTTGTCAGTAATATGGTCTGCCTCATTCAAGACTGCTCCATTTATTAAAAAAAAAAACACACAAAAAACTTCAAAGCAGCACTGGTAGAGTGATCACAAAATTTCCTAAGCTTTTTTTCCCCTTAAATATCTGATATCAAGACAAGTTCAGATGCACTGTAACAATTCAGCAATAGTAAAAGAAATTGTAAATTATTCTTTATAGAATCTTGATAAATAATTTTAAATATAAGAACCTATGGTTTCATGTATGAGTTAATCTTCTACATTTCCTCCTGATAAGTAACCTCCTCCCCCACATAACTACTCTAGTGACCTTTCTATAGGAGTACAGAAAAGTAGCCATACCAAGCTTTGCTAATGGAGGGTTTCATTTAAGAATAAAGATTACTTAATGCTATGTAGCCCCTAGTAAAAAATAATTTTGAAAACCCTGGTGTGATATCAGAATTCTAATGAATATTAGGAGACATTGTTGGATTTACCTAATAAATAATAATTTCCTTTCATGCTAGCCTTAAACCAAGTAAGCATCTGAGTTGAACTGTGAGAAAAAATTCACATATGTAATAAATTGTATATAATAAAAAGGCATAAAGTGAAATAACAGTATATATATATATATATATATATATATGTGTGTGTGTGTGTGTGTGTGTGTGTGTGTGTGTGTGTATATATATTGTGTGTGTGTATATATATATATATATATATATATATATATGCTATTATTTGGTAAATATACTCAGTATAGCCATTTCTGTTAATAAAACCCCAAAGTACTATATACTTTGATAAATAGTCATTAATGACCCTTTGAATGTTACCCACACTACCTTGACCCCACAGACTATGCACCAGACGCCATAGACTACCACAGGACCCAGTTGCAACAGGATTATTCGGGTGCCTCCAAGCTGCAGCCTACACTGGCTGGCTGCCTACTTTTCTGGAAAATAGTCTTTTCTTACTGGTGGTCTGTGTGGTCTAAACTCATGTCTTACAGTTAGATTAATATTTCATCCCTCTCCTCACATAAGTTAATAAGAGCCAGATAATTATTATGATTCTTGACTTAAGAATACTTTATTCTTAAATACTGTACATGCATCTTAGTGGTTTTTTAGTTTCTAAAGAAATAGAGTAATATGATTTATATCAAAAGCTACTTTGTTACTGATGCTTAGATTTTCAAATACCTTGTAATATAGCATAATAGTGAATAAAAAAGAAATATGTTATTTTATATTTAAAAGTTTTCTTTTTTAATTATAATTTAGGAAGGAAAGAAATACTGATGTGGGGAAAACAGATCACAGACATCTAAATCTGAATAAAATAGATAACATGATCCACAACACTATTATTTCTTTTTAAAAATTGAGACAGAAATACTTCCACATCACATACACAATTAAAATGTCAATGTAACAAAGACATTACCAAATGAAGGCAGCAGCAAATGAAATTGCATATTTTTTAAAATTCTGAACAAACACTTGTCTTCTCAAGAGATGGGCTTTTAAAAAATGGAGTGTTTCACTATTTTCTACAATGAAAATCATCAGGGAAGAACATGAAGGAAGAAGATATCATTACTGGGGTTTCTTTAATTTTCCTACCACAGTGTCCTCTCAACTGGGAGCCAACACGACATTGTGTGATCACAGCTCGCAAGATGCTAGTGCTTTGCACAGGCAATAATCTCTAAGGATTATATTACTGAAACGACTCAGAAAAACACAAACTCCAAAAAGTCTGGCTGTAACAAGAATATACTCTCCTCATTTAACTTTTTTTTTTCTCTCTCCACAGTGAACATAAATTGTCTTCATGTCATAGATAAGCCTGGCTGATGTTAGCATTTCTTATGGACACTAATGCAAACATTCCCCAAAATTATCTGCAGTAGCTCAATTCCCAAAACTACCTACAGGAGCTCATAAAGCAGAGTAAATCGGGTTCACCAACACAAACAGACCTGCGTGGCATTTCATTTCCAGTGCCCCTGTAGATGCTCTGTGAGATGTGAGTTCTCCTCTTAGAATATTGCACTATCATTGTAAGCAACAAATGAGGCTTCACTATTATTAACGTACAGTACAAATATCACCATATCTGCTCAAGGAGCTTTCATCCATTTATGGATTCATACACTTCATGTATCATTACATCGGGAGGAAACAGCATCAGGAGAGGTTGTTTAAAAAGCAACCATAAGCACAAATGAAATGCTCAATGAGGCAATAAGGAGCCATATGATTGCTCAAACTCCATGAGAAACACTGATTTTGAAATGCAGGCAGAGTGTTCCGAATCCTCAAGGAAAGAAAACTAAATCTTTATTGGTAATCCTAAGGGATTGCTTATTTGAGAGCATGAGCAGGAAGGCAAGGCTTTCCCTATATAATGGGACATCCAGCCCTGTTTTAGAAACTGGAAAATATGGATCCTGGTCCTGCTGTCAAAGTGACCTTGGGGCAGATTGCTTGGCCCTTGGCTTCCACATCAGTAAAATAAAGGCTGTTAAAATAAAGAAGGGAAGAAAGTCTATAAAAATAAAAGGGTAGTATGTTAATTACACTGGGTGTCTCCCTGATGTCCTTCCCGATGAGGCCAGGGCCAGAGGGAAGCCAGCCCAGCCTTACCACCTTAACATGTTGCCATTGCCATTCTGAAGCATTTCATCTCTAGATAATACTGTTTTAAATGGACTTGCAGGTTGAAATGCATTATCATTATTTACCTTGTTTTCCATGAGGCTTAATCTAGTTACCTCACAAATAGATGAGGTGTGGAAGGCAAAATAGACAAGTTTTCACTTCTCAGTCTGTGAAAGTAAACTTGTTATTTGGAACAAAGACTTTTTATCTACAAAAGGGAAGTTCTTTCATCTCAGTAAATGTCAATATATGATACACGATAAGATATAGAGAATTCCAGTGCTGCTGCCTTTCTCAGAGAACAATTAAGGTGTCCTGTTATCCATTATTCATCACTCTTGCCTTGGCTCCAAATAGAACAGTAAACAGAGCTAAGGAATAAATATCCTTCACACTGAAGAATTCACCCTTCTAGGATCATGGTGTCTAGTCTCTGATAACCCTCTTGAACTTGTGCTTGTCAGAGATTTCATTGGCATGTTTTCTTCTGAGGGAAGTAGCCGTCTCCCTTTATATAGATATTTACTCCCTGCCTTAAAACAGGTTTCTTAACCTACTCACTCTCCATACAGGTCCGCATACTTGTTTTGTCTTCAGATTTTTGTTGTTGTTGTTTTATATTGAGTAACGTATATAAATTTTGTCTTTCTACTCTGAAAATCACATTTTTTTCCATAGAAAGCAATCTCTCCAAATATTTCTGAAAGATTATAGATCATAATTTAATGTTTAATATAATTAAAGGGCATGATGTATCTTATCCTACAGTTTTTCTAAACATGTTGGCTCGTTTTATAATTAGAGGAATAGGGTAATAAAAATGAAGCTTCTGTTTAAACGAGTGAAGTTTTAAAGATCTCAAGCTGATAAACATAAACAGGATGGACATATTAAAAAATGAAACATAAAATTTCCCAAATAAAAATATAAATATTGTTCTATAATCTTTAGTAGTTGATTACAGACAAAATAACTAGGATATATTTTGACTCATGATAAATAGTAGCAGTCATCCTGTCATTAGAAATATCATATTAAGCTATGTATGTACACTAGGCTTTAGATGTGGATTTGAATTGATTTAAAACTATTAAACATAAAGAAGAATAAAAGAAAGTGAGAAGCACAAAGTTTGGGTCAGAATGCTCTCATAGGTTATGCTCAGTGGAAAGCAAAGGGGGCACTATGGGTTAGCCACTGAGGAAACCTTGTTGCCCTTGATGTCAGTCTCCTCAGAGTCAATAAATTGTTAAGTCTGCGTCTCAAACATGTCAGTCTCAGCTCTCGAGGCTACAAATAAACTTTTAAGATATGCTTAAAATTACATTACTATAATCTCTTGAATGCAGCTATATGAATCACAATATAACTATACATTTAAACATGATTCTTTCAATCTTCAGAGAAAACTTGTTATTCTAGGTACCAGTATTTTGGGGGGAAAAGATGCTTTTGACTACAGGAATTTCCACGTACCCTTTATTCCCAGATTAAAAAACCCCATTTAGTAATCTGCTCTACCAAAAATCCCCTTCTACCACCCCAGTTTCCTTTCTTTACTGACCCATGTTTTGTTTTTGCAGAACTCTTTGGATCTGTATCAAAGAAATAGTGAGTTTAATTAAAATGGTCATTTCTATCCTTTCCCATAATAGAATCTTGAAAACTACAAGCGGAAATCCATAGAGGATACCCTACCTGGAAGGGCTCACAGATTATTAAAGATCTTTTTGCCACTTCCAAGTAAAAAATAAAGCCCTTAAACAAAACTTAAATACCATTTACTAAAGTAGAAGAGAATTAAATGCAATTGATTTAGATATAGTTTTAAGAGGATAAAATATTGGATTTAAAATTATAAACTATCACTGTTACAAGGAGTGAGAGTGAATACAAAATAGGCTGACATATAATTAAATAATAGGTTTGGCTTCTTGAAGGCATTTTAAAATCTGAGGCAACTGGGAAAAATAAACAAAAGTAGATGCTAATCAAATGTGTAAGCCTTATTTTCCTAATCAAGAACATGGATTCTAGTTGGTATTTTATGAAATTACTAATGTCTTTCAACTTTGTAAACAAGATAGAAAATGAGTTATTGACTTTAATTTTTTACTACTATGATGAAAATTCAATCAGCAGGATAGTAAATATCATGCTAATTCCCCTAAATGTGAAAGCAAATGTCCAGAACTTAACGAATGTATTTCCCTTCAATGCATTTATTTATGTCTTACTGAAGTCTGTGTAATGATTGCATGATTATAAAAAAAAAGTCTGATTCTGAAAATATATAGAGATTTTACTAAATTGAGGGAAAATGTATGTACAGTGAAATGCAAATTTAAGTATACAATTTGTTAAGTTTGGACCGATATAGTGACTCATATTATCAACACCCTGATCAAAATATAGGATATGTTCATCACTCTCAAAATTTCCTGTGTGCTCCTATAGGAGTTCAGAAAAAGCCACCCCAGGATGTGCCTCAGTGCTATTTGGATTGTATTAAACTGAGGGTACCTAGACCCTGGAGGATCAAGAGAAGCTTCTGTCTCTCATTTGACCATTCAGAGGAATTTGGACGGAGAGCCTGACCCACAGTAAGAACTATCCCCAGAAATTACTTTTATCTCTCTATATGGCAGGGCAAACTAATAATTGGTGAACATATGCTCTTCCTGCAATTACCTTCTGAAGTCCCAAGTATATAGTATCCCTAGCTCAGAATGTCCTATGCCTCAGTTTCCCTTTCTGTCTCCTGTATTTGGGGATCTCTGCCTCTCTCATGTATGCAGGGTTTCCAAGTAGAATTAAATGTGGTTCTATTCTCCTGATAATTGGCCTCATGTCTACTTTATATTAGACCAGAAGAAAGAACCTTCAGTGCAGAGGAAAGTTTCTTTCTTCACAGTATTCCATTCCAGGGAACTCTTACATCCCATCACCCCACAAGCAACACCTGTTGTGATTTCTATCACCATGGTTTAGTTCGTTTATTATAATCTTTAACTCTATACAAATGGGATTATGCAGTATGTATTCTTTTATTAATGCTTTTTTTTTGTTCAACACTTTTTTTAGACTCATTCATGGTGGTGTTATTTTATATCAATAGTTTGTTTATTGTTTATTACTGATTGACATATCATTGATGGCTGTAACAAAATTTATCTACTCACCTGTTGATAAACATTTAGATTGTTTTCAGATTTGGGCTATCTTACCTAATAATAGACAGACATAAAAATTGACCATACCTCTGCTACACCCACAGCCAATCAGAGTGAGTATGCAAATTAGAAAGCCAAAGATGGCATCCACCCAGCTGCTCCAGGCGCAGAGTAGCCAAGAGGACAGGACACCTACTATGAGGGGGGGGGGGGCGAAGGGATCTACAGATCAGAGTGCCACAGTGAAGACAAGACTGCAGACTCTGGAGTCTGCAGCAAAGAGGAAGAAGGCAGACTCTGGCTAGATTGAAGGCCTGGGTCCTGGGTGCTTGAGGAAAACCGGTGCTGGAAGTCAGGCAAAGAAAGCCTATTGCATGAATCTCTTCTTGCAATGGGCCTCAGTTATAAATAATGCTGCTGTAAACATTTTATACAAATCATTTTGTGCACAAACATTTTTATCTTGGGTAATGTTCTAGAAGAGGAATTGCTGAATCATAAGATAGGTGCATGTTTAATTTTATAATGAAACACTAATCAGTTTTTCAAAGTGTTTATACCATTTTGTAACCTCACTAAGACAGTAAGAAAGTCTCAGTGGCTCCACACCCTCTTCAACATTTGGTGTTGTCAGTCTTTTATCTATTCTGGTGGGTGTTAAATGGCATCATATTTTGTTTTTAAATTGCATTTCCCTTTTTATGTTCTTATTGGGCATTGTGTATCTTTATTTTATAAAGTATCAATATGAATCTTTTGTCCATCTTTTTATTTGGGTTGTTTGTCTTTTCAGTACTGATTTGTAAACAGACATATAATATTTTATGTATTGTGTATTATACATTGCATGTTATATGTTATAGTATATACAATATATTAGGTTATTCTATATATGTAGAATAGAATTCCTTAGCTCAGCAATTTTCAACCTACATCAAGAATTTTGAAATATGCAATCTCTGACTATTTAGTTAGGGGCACTGACCTCTTTTCCTAGGCTATCATAAAAAAAATATTAAAGAAAAGAATGACATCTAACCCAAGAATAGTTGTGCATTGTGAAAAAAAATACCTATTTTTATTGTCATATCAGCAGAAAATATAACATTTTTGGTATGCCTCAGAATTTTAGTAATAAGTTTATGTGTGCCATGAGATGAAAAAAGTTAAAAGTCACTGGCTTAGTCAAATAAATGCATTGATTATATTATATTTTCTCTGCCTAAGTCAATTTGTATGTTCTTAATGGAATTGTTTGAAATACGTAAATTTTTAATTTTATAATGTTTAAATAATCACTTTTTATTGTATAAATATTGCCTTTTATATAGTTTCTTGAACATCTTTACCCATTCAAACTTACAAAGATTTTTAAATTTATAGAAATTTTATAATTTTAGCCTTTATGCTTAGCTTTATAGTCCACATCAAATTAATTTTTACATACAGTATAACATAAGGTCAAAATACATTTTTTCCTCAGACTTTTCCACTAATCTAACTTTGCTGAAGACTCATTTTTTCCATTGAATTACTTTGCTGACTTTATTTAAAAATCAATTATCTATATATAAAGACTTATTTAGACTATTCTGGTAGATTGATGTATTTATATATACTCTACTGTAGCTTAATAGTAATTCCTAAAATTATATGGGTTGAGTCCTCTAACCTTGTTCTTTTTTGAATTATTTTTTCTATTCTAAACTACTTGCCTTTTAATATACACTTTTAATCAGTTCTCATTACTTTATATTTTAAAAAGCCTGTTATAATTATGATTAGGATCACAGGTTAATTTGGTAAGACTAGATATCATTATAATGTTGAGGCTTTCAATTAATAAACATAGAACATTTCTCCATTTACTTTTTTGCTCCTGAACTTTTCTTATCAATATTTATGAGTTATTTAGTATAAATAAATAAAGTATTCAGAACAAATCTCCTCAAGATATACCTCTGTGTTATGAGAATTATCTTAAGCTAAAAATAACAAAGACCCTGCAGGCTGAAGAAATACTTTTATATCTCCCTTGAAAATTTTAAATTAGGAATTGGGTTATAAAAAGAGTTATGACCAGAAATCCAAGGTGATATATATATGAGGTCCAGAGGCAGAGGGATATATGGACCTCTTATATATGTGGGAATCCCCTACATACGTATATAATTAGATTTTGATTATTTTATCTTGTTAATATGTCTCATGTAGATTTAATTACTAGATCAGCTGGAAGAATCTTGAAGGGCAAAGGAAAGTTTCTTGCTCTCTCACAATGTCTTTCATGGTTTTTGTTAAATTTATTCTATTGATGTTGATTTAAAGGTACTGTTATATTTCCTTTTCAGAAAAAAAAAAAAAAAAAAAAAAACATGTAAAAAATGGCATGGTAAGATATTAAAGCTAACGTCACCAAAAATGGGACAAACTGGTACTAGGTGCTTTTGGTAATATGCTAAAAAGGATACAATATCATTTCTATAGTATATATGACAACAATTTACAACTCAAAGGACGTTATGAGGATTTGTCAAACAAATCCAAATTAAATCCTATATAATAAAAACCTAATATGCAAATTGGCTGAATGACCCAGCGATCAGTCACCATGACTTGCACTGACCACCAGGGGGAAGACACTCAACACAGAAGCTTCCCCCTGGTGGTCAGTGCGCTCCCACAGGGGGAGCTCCGCTCAGCCACATGCCTAGCTGAGGGCTCGCCAGTACAGTGGCAGTGGTGGGAGTCTCTCCCATCTCCATGGCAGCACTAAGGATGTCCCACAACAGCTTAGTCCCACTCCCCGCAATCAGTTGGACATCTCCTAAGGGCTCCCAGACTGCTAAAGGGTGCATGCAGGTTGGGCTGAGCTCCCTTTCCACCTCCCTACCCCCCAGTGCAAGAACGTCATGAACTGGGTCTCTAGTATTCTATAAAACAATGAACCTTCATCCTTAAAAAATATCAATGTCATTAAAGACAAGAAAGGCTGAGGAAGTCATCTAGTTTAAAGAAATACAACAACAAACTGCAATGTATAATACTAGTTTAAATCCTAAACTGTTAAAAACAAATTAGCTAGAGAACAATATAGGGGCCATTGGCAAGGTAGGGCAATTTGACAATAATACTGTATCTATATAAAATTTCTTGAATTTGATCATTAATCTATAGTTATAGAAATAAGTTTTCTTTTTTTTATTATGAAATAAAACATTATAGAATTTAAACATGAAGGATCATGGTCTCCGCGAATTAGTTTCAAATGGCTCAGCAAAATATGTACATAGACAGAAAACAGTAATGTGTATATATGGTACACAGACAAATGGAGAGAGAGGCAAAGCAAATGTGGCAAGCTGCAAACAATAGCTGAATTTACATGAAGGTAATAAGAGAAGGTACTATTTTGTAGCCCTTCTGTAGGTCTGAATATTTTTTCAAAGTAAAAATTTTAATTAAAGTAATAACAGCAATGTTAGACATATGGCTCATTCTTTCTCTCAGTTTTGAAAGAATGCTAGTCTGGTTGCCACTGGAAAGACGGGTACATTTTGCATTGGAGTGCTAATGATTTCTACCATGCCTGGCTCATGCATTGTTTAGAGACAGGACAATGTTTCCATGGAGTAAGAAACCAAGGAAGAATGCTGTGGGGGAGAGGGGGGCAGGGAGGGAATGGATCCTATGCTAAGAATATCACCTGCTGCTCTCCTCTATGACTAGCTTTCTTTCATTAATGCTTAACCGAAAATAGTGCAGATTGGAAGCCTGTGTGTTTTTCTTCCATCCTAGTTCATTAAGAGGAGAAACAATTTCAGCCCAAATTGAGACCACTCACAATAATGAGTGGTTTTAACTTACATCTACACATCCTATAAAATAAAAAGGCTAATATGCAAATAGACCAAACAGAGGAAGAATTGGTCGCTATGATGTGCACTGACCTCAAGAGGATCTCTGCTCAGCCAGAAGCCGGGCTCACAGCTGGTGAGCACAGTAGCAGTGGCAGGAGCCTCTCCTGCCGCTGTGGCAGCACTAAGAACCCCTTGGGGGATATCTGCCTGCTGGTTTAGGCAGCGGGGAGTGGGCCTAAGCTGGCAGGCAGACAAACCCCAAGGGGTCCCAGACTGTGAGAGGGTGCAGGCTGCACTGAGTCCACACCTCCCCACCAGTGCATGAATGTCAGGCACCGGGCCTCTAGTATCATATACCAGGTGTACTGGTTAATAATGCTGATTTTGTAATCAAGGAAAACACAGTAATTTCAAGAGAAACAACAAAAGTGCTATTTTCAAAGTAATGTGCGTTGCTAGCTACACATTTCCCCCATCCTTCATGTAATTTGTGGAGACCATCCCAATAGAGTTTTTCTTGTTTTGAGGCAAACAGTTCAGAGACCCAATTTTCTACTTCTAACGTTTTGAAGGGCTGCTCTGAAAGTGCGTGTGCCATCTATCAGAACAAGTGGTAATCTGAAGGAGCAAGGTGTGGTGAATATTGTGGGTAGTTTAATACTTCCCAGGGAAGATCTTTTAATGTGTCTTTAACTTGTTTTGAAGTGTGTGATGGTGCGTTATCATGGAGCAAAATTACTTTGTCATATCTTCTGGCCCATTCTGGTCATTTTATGATCAAAGTTTGGTTCAAATTGATTATTTGTTGTAGGTAGCAATCAGTATTAATGGTTTCACCTGGTTTTAGAAACTCATAATACACCACACCTTCCTGATCCCACCAAATGCACAGCATTGTCTTCTTTCTGAAGCGATTTTGCCTGCAGTCTATGTTGATGGTTGACCTGGATCAACCCATGATTTTGTGCATTTGAGATTCTCAAAATAAATCCACTTTCCATCGCCAGTCACAATAAATGCAAAAAAAGATTTTCTTTCGTAACACTGAAGCAACATTTTATTGATGACTTTTCAGTTTTCCATTTGTTTTCCATTCAGTTGATGTGGCACCCATTTTCCTTCCTTGAAAATCTTTTCCATTGATCAGAAATTGTTTTCTGAGCAATGTTTAATCTTTCTGCAAGTTGTTTTTGAGTTTGACAAGCTTCTTCATCTAATAATGCTTGTAATTGCTGGTCTTCAAAATTTTTTGGTTGACCTGGACATTCTTTGTCTTTCACATTGAAATCATCACTTTTAAAGCATTTAAACCAGTGTTCACAAGTATCTTGAGATGGAGTATGTTCACCATAAGCTTTTGAAGTATATGATAACTTTCAGAAGCACTTTTCTTCAAAATAAAGTAATGAATTAAAACTTCCCACAAATTGCTCTTTTTTTGGCATGAAATTCAACATTTTTAAGAGTAAAAATATCTATTATGTTAACACCTTCAGCAATTTGACATATTAAGTTTTGAAGCTTGCTCTCAATACAACAAAATAGCATACCTATCAAATTATATCTATGTAACTCTATCTATTGGAAAAAATCTGCATTATTAACCAGTACACCTGATAAAGTCTTCAAAGTACTTATTGAAGCATTTTTCTTATTTCCTTTTGCCTTTTTGAATTCTAGCATTGAAAATGCTACATTTGTTTATAAACCCATTTTTTCAAGCAAAGGTGATGTTTTTTATGTTTGTATCATATCTGGAAAAATACAAATAATATCAAAATACCAGCTGTACCACTTTCATTTAACTTTCCTCTGAAAAACTGTCTTAATCCTTATTTTTTATTTTTTGATGATTGCACTTTTTTTTTAAACTTGGAGAAATCAATTTCCAGTTAAAGTAATTAAAATGGTATTTACTTTTTATTGCAGATCTTAATTATGTAAGTAAACCATTTATATTAGAATGTTAATAACTTCCTGACTTAATATTGTCCATCTCAACTTTTCTGGCATTGTTCTTCCTATTTTACATATACTTTAGATAATAAATTTTAAACATGAAGGAAGGCTAATTTTATCACAGGATTACAAGTAGAGTAACACAAATAACTAAGCACTAATGGTCATAAGCTGGAAAAAGATGGCTGTACACCCATATATTAACAGATTCTTTGACAGAGATTGTTTATGGATCTTTAATAAAAGATATATTATAAAGGACTGTTGGCATGCAACAATGAACTCAGTTGCCTTGCCTTTAGTCTGTTCTGTTCTCATGACTTACTATGGTTCACGTGGGGGAGGTTAATTAGTTTACTTTTAGTTTAACCTTTAACATGGTATTTATAGAGGTTAAGGTTAATTCCTTTACTAAGAATTTTTAATGTGGTACTTATAGAAAGATTCATTTATAGTCTAATTTCAAAGAGGTCACAGTGTTCTTTAGAGGAATTCTGACTCATTTCTCTAGATACAGCTTTTGTCTATACAGGAAGCATTGTAGGCATCACAAGAATGGGTTGCTATATTTTCAAACTCACTAGTTTCAAGAGGCTAAAAAATGTGCATGAAAATCTGCAGAATATTGTAGAATGGTAGACATTTTCAGAACTCTCATCTGTGATGCCAGGATAGGTGGTATTTAGAGTGTTTATATGCCAAGTGTTTCTAGACAGTCCTGGATTTTTCCTGTTCTCCTGATACAAGTATTAATAACTTCTCCCTTTCACTTTAAAAAGAAACCCACTTTGAATAATATAGTGTCACCTTAGCTATAGCCCCTATATTTGGATATGTATATCTACAATTTTCTTCAAATCAGTAAGTTGCAATTAATCCCACTTCTTTGCTTTTAATGATATTTATCTCAGTTACCACTAAATCCTGGGAGGATCAGTAGACTGAGCTTACACCTCATTGTGACTTGAGACTTTCAAAACATACTGGCTTTTGGCTACATTTATGGAATTGCTCACAATATAGTTAAAAGATAGCGGTGCAAAGACATATTGTAAAAAGTTCAATTTACCCAGAATGTTGATATTTTCAGGATAACCACACCTAAAACAAGTTGCAGCATTTCAAAATAGATGTAAAAAAATATTAAATTAAACAGAATTTGATTAAGATCATAATCTTTGAGGCAAAGCCTCTGTGATTTCACATTTTAAATTTTCTAGAAATACGGTGAATTGATTCTTTTACCTTGTGATGTCAAAAATGATATGCACATTTTTTATTGTCCACATGCAGCTCCAAATTTCCTTTTGAGTACAACACTCAGGGAACACATCAACTTATTTTTCATGCAAATCCTTTTCACGTTTTTTATTTAACACTCACTGGGTACTAGGTGCTGTTATAAGTGCTTTCACAGATATAGACACACCTAGTGCTTGTAAAACCTATAAGGTAGATTCAATTATCATCACAGTCTCCACTTCACTGATGATGAAGCTGAAGTCAGGGCAGCTGGGTGGGAGGCTTGCAGAAGATCACACAGTGAATATGTTTCAGATTTAGACTCAGGCAACCTAACTCCAGAGCCATGATTTTTGCCACTTTACCATGGTGTTCCCACTTTATCATTCCTTCCAAATAGGAAGAAATGAGTTCCACTTTATTGAAGAAGTAACTGACAGATCAGGGTTTGCCTTATATTTTTAATTAATTTCTTTTAAGAAGCTATTTTTTTAAATATGGCTCTCCATATGTGTACACTGTGTGTATCAGAGACACCACACAGACAGAAGTACTAGGTGGTAGAGTGCACTTAAACCACAGTTTTGTTATATAGTAATCGTGTAGCTTTTTAAAGTTTATTGACTTCATCTTTTCAATCTACACAATGGAAACAATAAAATACCTACTTCATAGAGTGATGTGAAGATTGGGGATTTCAGAGGAATACTGGCATATCATATGTATTCAATAAATGACTGATATTATTATATTATTTAAAGTGCTCAAACCTCACTCTATCTAATTCATCCCAGAACAACATATAAGTTGCCACAGAAAGATAATTCAATAAGCCCAGACTTGGAGCTCGTTAGCAAAATACCAAAGTTCACAAATGTAAATAAAATAAAATAACCAGAAAGAACATCATTCCAGTGCCTGATTTTTCATGTCAGTTATGCTTAAATTAGATGTGGGGGTGGGTGAGAGGTTAATTCTGCAGCAATTAGATTGAGCCAAGGAGGTCCTACCTGTTTATATTATGATGTCCACCATTTTTTTTTTAAGTTTTCTGGATTTTTATCCCATAGTTCTTAGAATCTTTAATATCACTTTTGCTGGAATAAAAATAATATGCCTGGGTTATTGCTTTTGTTTGTGTTTTCCAAATATTCTAACATGGAGCTAAAGTTGATAAATTCTCAGGCTTCATCTGCATTTTTTATATTTTAATTTTCAAATTTTGTAACCTCAGAGAGCCTAATTAAAATTTTGAAGCCTTCTTTTTTAATTAATTAATGTTACTAATAATTTTTCAAATGCCATGTAAGAAGTATTTATAAAAATGCTCTTGCCTATTCTTTTACACTTGAGATTAATTTTCATTTCTATAGCTGAGATCTAGCTCAACCAGACACTTAGCTTTATTTTCTTAATTGAAGAAAGATTGAGAATGATATTCTAAATCTCTCACTTGGTAAATATTTTAAGAACATAATTATTATCCCTCACATTTTCAAAAAGTTTAGATTAATAAAAAAAAAAAAAAGGACTAACATAACTCTTTTAAATGAAGAATTCTCCAGAGGGAAATTCATCATTGAAGTTATCAGAATCCTCTAGGATGTCAATAATGGAAACAAAATGTTGTATAGCTCACACTATACTCACATTGTTGTGAATATACTTAAAATAATAAATGTTGGTGGATATGAAATTTCAGTATGACACCTGCTCCCTCTAGAAACTTGAACTGCAAAGAAACAAGGCCTGCAATTTTGGAGAACTGACTAGGAGCCCATTAACAGGACAGATGAGGTTGTATATCATTAGAGGCATTTTTGTGTAGTCCTTCATTTGGGGAACAAATTCTGAGAATAGCAATCTGGGAATTCATAAATCCTACTGAGCCTTGGTTAAGTGACATTCATTATAAAGAACACCTGGAGGAAAGACCTGAGAATTGAGTTACAGCTAGAAAGATCAGATTACTTGTGTTCTGCATGTCTTGGTTAAGTAAGGTAGCCTAGGAAGGAATGACATATCTCTGCAGTCATTTCAGTGATATTATCATATACTAGAGGCCTGGTGCATGAAATTTGTACACGGGAGGGAGGTCCCTCAATTCTGCCTGCACCCTCTCACAATCCAGGACCCTTGGCTCCTAACTGCTCACCTACCTGCCTACCTGACCTCCCCTAACCACTCACCTGCCTGCCTCATCACCCAGAACCACTCTGCCTGTCTACCTCATTGCCCCTAACTGCCTCTGCCTACCTGCCTGCCTGACCACCTCTAACCATTCTGCATACTGGCCTAATGCCCCTAATTGCTCGCCTGACCTGTCTGATCTCCTCTAACTGCTCGCCTGTCTGCCTGATTGCCTATAACCGCCTCTGGCGTTGGCCCCCACCACAGCAGCTTCATCCAGAAGAACGTCCAGAATGGTGTCTGGAAGGTTGTTTGGCTGTCTGGTCTAGTAAACATATTATGCTTTTATTATTATAGATAATAAAACCCTAACATGCAAATTGATAGAACAGTAATATGGCAGGTTGCTATAGCATGCACTGACTATCAGGGGGCCAACATTCAGCCAGATGCTGGACTCACAGCTGACAAGTTCAGGGGTGGGAGCCACTCCTTGCCTTTGCTGCAGGTGGGCAGTAAGGAGCAAGGGGTCCCGGACTGTGAGAGCCCCGGACTGCAAGAGGGATGTCTGAAGGATCTTGGACTGCGAGACTAGGCCAGGCTGAGGGACCCCCCAGCCATACACAAATTTCATGCATCGGGCCTCTAGTATTGGGATAAAGTTAATGGGTTATCTAATAGTATGATGAGTTTCTGTCACATATTTCTGCATAATTATTTGAAATTTTGAGCATTTGGTGTCATTCATACTTTATAAGTACATTTCATTTCTGTTACATGGTCTTCTATGTGAATGTGTATTTTTTATGAGTTTATTACCTTTCATATTTGTCATTCTGAATCCAAGCAAAACAACAAAAGTTTAAAAATATTTATGTTTATGTATATACTGCAGGCCCAGTGCACAGATTCCTGCACAAGTGAGATTCCCTTGGCCTGACTTGCAAGGATGGAGCCGAAACCAGCTCTCCAACATCCCCTGAGAGGTCCTGGGTTGCAAAAGGGTGGTTCTCAGGTGATTCAACCTGGAATCAGGCTCTCTCCTCTCTGGTTCTGGGTGTGTCACTCAAGAACCACAGCTGCCAAGTCACTGCAGCTGGCAGCTCCTGCATTGAGCATCTGCCCCCTGGTAGTCAGTGTGCATCATAACTACCGGTCAGACAGTTGAATAGCCAGATGGTCACTTAAGCTTTTGTATACATAGTGTGTGTGTGTGTGTGTGTGTGTGTGTGTGTGTGTGTGTGTATATATAGGTATATACATATATCTATTCAGATGCAAACTACCAAATAAAAATTATTTTCACTAATCAAGATTTTCATTATAGTCTGCATAGATAATAAGAAATACTGAAAACAACTTAAGATCCAACTTATTCCAAATAGAAAGGAGGAAAAGTTCACAGAATACTGCTAAGTAGTAAAAAAAAAAAAAAAAAAACAGTACTAGCTTCTGAATCTGGGGCTTTAAAATCTGCCAGCAAATCACTAAAATGAAATGCCAATATAAAGAGCAGTTTTTGGAAGAGTGACTCTGATATGGGCTGGGGCTTCCAATTCAGACCATCAGCTATTCGAGAGATTCCCATCATTCCCTAGTTTTGGCAATTCAAAGCATTGTTATCTATATCATAAAGGGCCTGTGGTCATGACACTCTAAAGGCAGAACGACCAAAGACTGGTCACCCGGAGACTGCATGCACGGGCAAGGCATGCGTGGTTGGGCGGGGACTTGACTCTGGGGCCCACATCCTGCCCAACACAGCAGGAGTCAGTCTGGGTCCCACCTCCCTCCTGGCGGTCTGGTCTCCTGCCATATCGCACCCTGGGCCTCTAGTCTTTAAATAAGAAAATAAAAAGTTGTCCCATATGTTTTCTACATGTATTTTTCAGAAGATTGTGGGTTAATTTCAGTAATCAGACTAAACAATACTATTTTTATAGGGTCAAGAAATATGAAAAAGAATTAAGTTTTACTATAAACAGTTAAGATGCAATTAAGTGCCCTTGCTTTTGGAATTTTATTGGACAACAGGTAACAAATGTTTTTAAGACACACAATTCTTCTACCCAGTAATTATATATCTAGGAGTATCCACTAAGGAAAAAAATTAGTGAAGGTGTGCAAGAGGGATATACATATACATATTGCAAAAACTTGGAAACAATAAAGTGTTCAATAATAAGTTATTATTACTTACTTTAATGCCATAACTGGTGAGTATTAAAATAATTTTAAGACTTTCAACGTGCTAAATATGATATAATCATTTAACATGTTCATGATTAATTTCTCAGTGAGAAAACTGGCTATAGTTTAGTATATCTAGCGCTACTCTGGTATTGTAAAAAATAATCGTGTGTGTGTGTGTGTGTGTGTGTGTGTGTATTAGTGTAGAAAAATTAGACAGAATACATACCATCATTTTGACAGTGGCTATTTCTTAGGTACAAAATTATAGGTCTTCTTTAAAATTTGTTCTTTGCATTTTTTAATCTTTTGGCATTGGAGTTAAAATCACTATGAGAGTGTAAAGATATAGAGTTTTTGAGGAGTTGGTGAAATCCTATATCAGTATATGACTGATGAAGTGTCTGCTGATACCACACAGACTTTATAATCTCAACTCATGTCTCTGAGCTTGGAAAATAATGAAATGTGATGGGAAACCAGTGTATGAGGTTGTTTTTAGTGTGTGGAGATAGCAGAAAAGGACATCAGAATAATTTTAAGGTTTTTTTTATCAGTATTTTATCGTGTATTCAACTAAGAATTTTCGGGGAAGGTTAAAATGCCTTGCAAATTTGCATGTGTTATTGTAAGAACATTTAGATATATTTTTTATTTTATTGGTTTGTGGATACTCCATCAGAATCAGCTGACTGCATAGGTATTAAGGATCCATCTGGATTGTCCTGAACATTTACCTCACTCCTAATCTAACTGAATAAGAACAATTATTTGTGTCTCTTTAGAAAGAGTCACAAGTTATTAAGTATTAAAATTAATTGCTTTATGGCACCATATGGCAGCAAGTTATTAAGTTATTAAATTAATAAACAACATAACTTGTTAATTTTACAATTCTCATATTAACCAAAATGATAGGCGAAGGAGAATGGATGAATGGATGAGTGAAAGAATGAATGAACAAATAAGACTTTAAAACCTGCCACCTGACATTTTCATTGCTGAAAAGGTTTAGTCCTGGGTTCTTTTAAATTTATTTTTTGCTTTCTTTAGATTTCTTGTTTTTATTATTATTTTCAATGTAAGTGCCTCCAAAGAGTTCAACGTTAAATGGAAGAAAAAGATATAGAAACAAATATTACAAAATAATTTTGTAAGTGTTCTAATAAAGACAATGGAAATAACAGTTAGGAAATGCAAATCAGGTTGCCTGAGGGATTTAGAGAAGACCATGCAAAGGAGAGGATGGTGGCCGTGGGGAGGAGCTCAGAGATACGACAGGAGGGTAAGCAGCAAGAACTGAGTCTGACTTCTGGCCTCAGGTGAGGAAAACAGGAGGTGTTTTAAACAAACCAGACTCATCACACCAGTACATTTATGATTTCCCCTTTAAATCCTAGTTGTGAATTTGGTTAACTCCCATATTATTCCCAGGGAATAAACCTTATTTGTGGGAAAAGGAGAGGATAAGAATACAACAGAGCTTCTGCTGCTGAATCACTCTACTATATGAATGTTCTTCTGGAGCTCCTGGATAACGATGACACCAATAGCAGCCGAGAGGCCCTTTACTAAAAATATCCCCCTACTATAAATTGACCATGTAATTTACAGTCCAAAATGGGGACATTTTTAAGGATTAAAAAAAGAGTACAATTAATAATTATGTAAAGATTACAGTCATATCCTAGCTATTTTCACTCTGCTGAAATAAACACCCTGTAATATAGATTCATTTTGTATGATATGTTCTGTTTAAAATACAAAATACCTAGATAAAGCTCACTTTATTTACTATTAGATGTGAATTAAATTAATCACATTCATACCTCATATAAACCAATAAATCTAGTATTAAGAACTAGAATTAAAACATAAAGGATGGGATAGAATAAGATTTTAAAAGTGTATCGTTGCCCTGGCCAACATTGCTCAGTTGCACTCAGTTGCATTGTCCTGTGCACTGAAAGGTTGCTAGTTCAATTCCTGGGTCAGGGCACATGCCAGGGTTGCAGACTGAATCCACAGTAGGGATGTGCAGGAGGCAGCTGATTGATGTTTACCTCTCACATTGATGTTCTCTCTCTCCTTTTCCCTTTCTTTCTCTCTAAAAATCAAGGTAGGGAGCGGGGAGAGAAACATTAATGAGAGAGAGAGACACCTTGATTGGTTACCTCCTGCAGGTGCCCTGGCTGGGCCCGGGGAGCAAACCTGCAACCAAGGTGCATGTCTTTGACCTGAATCAAACTCGTGAATCTTCGAACCCACGACTCTATGCTCTAACCATGAGCCAGGACAATAAAATATTTTTTATAGAAAGTATATCATTGCTGACATTAAGGATTGCAAACATAGACAAATCTAGATTTTAAACCTCATCTCCATTTTGCTCTGTGATTATCAATACCTTTAATACTTCTCTGGACTTCAATTTAATTTGTAAAATTGGGAAGCTACCTCCAAATGTGTCATGAAAAATCAGATAAAGTAGTATGCAAAGAGACAGTCGCAGAATTAGAAATCAGTAACATCGGCACTTTGGGAGAAGATATAAGTTGGGTAGAGGGGCACAGTCCGTGAAATACACCCAGGCAATTAAAACCTGTTGGGCACATCTATGTGTATTAATGACATAAAAATGTATAGCCAAGATCAACTGATTAACATTATTTGAAAAATGGATTGTGTATCTAGAAATTTTTAGCAAAACTAAAAGAAAGTTTTACTAATTTTGCTAAGAGAAGTAAATAGGAATTTGATTAAAAATTAGTCATATAATATATAATGTTGCATAACTCTAATATTAATTTTGATGTGATCTTAATTAGTACATTCACAGACCTTAGGAATGTGATTTCAATATGTGGTCTTTTATATCACAAATAAATTTTTGTTACTTTTAAATATGTAAATACCTTACTTAGTTTGTCTTAGATGTTTATATTTGAGAAATTGTTTGTGGAAACACCACTAATTTTATACTTTAATTTTTGCCAAAATGTCCATCATCTTGGGTCATTAATACAGATTTGACTCAGTAGAATTAACAAGGGTGTTTTGAGCATAGAGGTGAGTAATCAGTATGAGAAGTCACAACCATTCTAAGTTGTCTTCAACACATGCAGTTACTATATGTTTCTCAAAATCAACATTTCAAACAACATGCAAGAATTAATACCCTATTAAAACAAAGAACAACAAATAGAAACACTCCTTATGAGCTTAGGAAAAAAAGAAAGAAAAAACAAACAAACAAACAAACAAACAAACAAAAACAGGAAAGGAAACAATTACAAAAAACAATGGTGAGAATCCATCTGCCGAAACCGTGTCTTCTAACTGGTCATCCTGGAGGAAAAAGCAGGCAAACAAAAGCCTTGTGGCCGGCAGCCGTGCCAAGCCCCAGCTAGCACAGTCTAATTTGAGATCATTTTACAAACGGAGTCAACTAAAGGTGGAAATGCACCCATAGTTCTCTCTCTTTCTAACTCCTCCCAATGCTTGTTTTGCCCATTTTTAAAGTAAAAAGTAGAGTGAGGCAGTCACAAACAATAACGAGGAGAATTTGTACATATGCAGACCTACAGTAAGTGAGAAAAGGGCACAGGAGTTGGCTCAGCCAGGAGATGAGCTACTTTATTTTAAGAAAGACTACTTTTATTTTCTTAATTAGATATTTCATATAAATTAAAGAAACAAGTGGAATATATAAAATGTTCACGTACAGTGATAGGAGTCTGGTACTTGATTTTCTCATAAGCCACCTGTGACAAGTGGCAATTTGACCTTCTTAATTGTTTAGCAATAGGACAAATTTCCTCGATGGTGATTAATGTCCTAAAAGCTGCCTGATTCTATTGTTTCTTGGTAGTTCAGTACATTTTGCTAAATGCAGACAGCATCACATATTTAGAAAGAAAACATTCCTTTGACAATAATAACTTTAGACACAACACTCTCATTATTGATTGACCCTAAAGTCAGCTTCATTGTCAATTAAGAATTTTTAAGAAAACACTGAACGATAAAATCCTGTACTAGATATAGAATGCCAATACTGTGTACCTTGTATAGTAAGTAGATGTCAAATACAGCAATGAACTCAATTCAGAAAAGACCAGAAGAAAACTTTAAGTTTACCTAATGCATAGAGATTGTTGGAGACACTAGTGAGAGTCATTTTAATTTGGTGGTAAGTGAGTGACACTTTGGTAACTCTTTAATGATTTCTGGTTAATAGCTTCTTTCTAACTCTTTACTAAATGTTATTCTATTTGCAAAGTTATAAGCTATAAAAATGATTCAATACCTTAGCTTACTAATCAAAGACATATGTCTATTAATAAAAATTTAGGTGAAAATTATTAAAATCATTTTAGAAGTGTTAAGAAAGTGAAAAAAAAAAATCAAAACATCACACTTTCCATGTAACTCCCTTTCCTCAGAATCTCGTGATCTGAATTGGTTTCTCGTTTTGTTCAACTCTGTCATAACATTTCTCATCCTCTGTTTATTCTTTGTGTGAATGCTAATTGAGCTCATACTTCATAGCAGGTTCTCTTGCACATATTCTGGACACAGAGATTAATAAAACTTGGTATTTTCCCTAATAACGAACCAAAAACAACAACAACAACAACAACAAAAACACACAACAAATGATGTAACTACAATAAAATGTAATGATATGTAGCACACTCCAGGTGCTACACTGGAGTTGAGAACTCATTGTTAGAGACACAGAGGTGATGTCAATTAATGTTCTGGAGCAGACAGTGCGGGCATCAGGGAGGACTTTATACATAAGTCTTTTGATGCGTTTTTGGAAGGATGATAATGCTTCTTTAAGGTGAGGAACTAAGAGGGGGAAAAGCAATCCATTCAGAGAGTCTTTGTACTAATTAGTAGGAAAACTTCTGAAGGGCAAGGAAAGATGGCTTATTTGAGAAACTGAGCAGTCAAGCATTATTGGAACATAGATTTTTAGAAGAAATGTAGTTGGGAAGATATGTAACTAATTGATATTTATTGCCCACATATTATGGTCTAGCAACCATGCCATAAATAATGCTATGTACTTTATTGTACACAATATATCCACACAGTCTAACAAAGTGGATGCTATTCTCCTAATAAAGATCAGAAAAGACAATTGAGGCCACTAGAAGGAAAACTTACTCATGAAATTCACCTAGCTATTCCCAAACCTGAATCCTCTAAACATATCTTACTTGAAATCCAAATGAATTCAGCTCTGAAGGTCAATAAGCATCCTAATAAACTGTCTAAAACATTATCCTGAAAGTTTTAATGAATTAAGATAGATTTTTCTATCCTCACCCGAGGACATATTCATTGATTTTTAGAGGGAGCAAGCAAGCGAGAGAGGAGAGAAACATGGATCTGTTGCCTCCTTTAGATGCCCTAATCAGGAATCAAACCCACAACCCAGGTATGCACCCTGACCAGGAATGGAACACAAAACATTTGGAGCTCAAGATGATGCTCTAATCAACTGAGTGAGCCACATCGGCCAGGGCTAAGATAGATTTTCAGAGCAGCAAATGTGGGTCAGGCTTTACCACTTTATGAACTGTGCGTGATTGGGAAATTACTCCATCCCTCTGGCTCTCAGTGTTCTTCTTATAAAATGGGGATAATGAGAGTATATACCTTATGGTATTGTCATAATCATTATTGAATACATGACCTTCATTTATAATAATGCTTAGCTCCAATAAATCATCAGGGTATGTAATTCTCATTTCAGAAATAGCTCTCTGATGACACTGTGGGAAATGGGTTGGAGATGGAGGGAAACTTCAATGCTCCAGAAGAAGGGTTAGGAGAGTTTCAATTAGGGTACTTGGCAGTGCGGGAGAAGCAGGCCTAACATTGGGAAATGTGTCAGATGGAAAGATTGAAAGGAATTTCCGACCAATTGGGTTTAGGGAGGAGATGGAGAGAGAAAAATTGAAAATGATTCTGAGGCTTCACATTCAAATGGCCAGATGAGTGTTGATGTCTTTTTTTTTTTTTTTAATATATATTTTATTGATTTTTTATAGAGGAAGAGAGAGGGATAGAGATTTAGAAACATCAATGAGAGAGAAACATCAATCAACTGCCTCCTGCACACTCCCCACTGGATGTGACCACAACCGAGGTACATGCCCTTGACCGGAATTGAACCTGGGACCCTTCAGTCTGCAAGCTGATGCTCTATCCCTGAGCCAAACCGGTTTCGCCAAGTGTTGATGTCTTAACATGTCATGCTCCAACTGCTACTTCCCTGTGACTCAATTATCCTAGGCTCTCCTGGCTGCTGATGGCAAGTAAATGATTTAGTGATTATTTATAGCAAGAAAATATAAATAACATTGGAAGCCAATAGAAGCCAGAGAAGCTAGTTCCACTCTACAAATCTAGCCAATACAGATAGCCCTACCCTGACCCCATTCTCCAGCCCCTTGGGTGAGAAAATAACTGAGTAGTTATCTCTCAAGTTAAGTTATCTCTACAAGACCTCTTTGTAGCACCAAATAGCCTAGAGGTATGGTGCTGGCCTGGCAAGTGCTGAAAAGAGGCTGATGAGCACAGCCCACCCACAGTTTTAGGACATTTTGTTTTCTCTTGGGACAGAACTGAAATAAAGTTTTCAAATTGTGAGGAGGAGTGATTCTTGAGAATTCTGATTTTTAGCAACAAATCCAATTGATTAAGTTTAAAATGTATAGAATATCTAAAGTCCATAAGATGTTACAAAGTCTTGGAAAATAAAAAAAATATTTTAACAGTAATGTTGTTACAGTAATATTTCATTGAATAAAACATGAAAATATATAGTAAACAGAAAGTTAAAATGAACACCAAAACAAACCCTGGGCAAGATATTACCTGGAAACTTTTCTTATTGTTTGAATTCCTCACACACACAAAATATATGTCTATTCTTTTCTAAAAACTACCAGCTGTATCTCTACACAAATCAGGAATGAGGAGAGCTGAGTATTTTACGTGTCACATAACTTATATAAAGCTGTTATCAGATTTACTTTGAGCTATTACATTTTTAACTAAACTACATTGTCTCTTTAATAAGTTATTATTACCTATAAATGACAAAAGGTGATAGGAGATATACATAAACAAGTAGAGTGGGGTAATAAAAGAAGGATGATAATTAACCCTAAATTTTGTTCTCTGTTTATATAAAAGACTCTTCATTCAAGAGTCTGTATGCTTTTTCTTTTCTTTAGAAACATTTTTATTGAAAAAAACATCTTGTGGAGAAGATAGAAATGCACATTAGTCACTCTATAATAAAAATATCCTGAAACCAAGGACCAGTTAGTATCCTCCTTTGTATCTCCTCTTATTCCTCTAATGCCAAAAACATTACATTAGAGAAAGGTGGCCCTTGGTATGTATCCTCACCTCCACTCACAACAAAACACTTTCCAGGAGGTCTTTCCAAATTACTCTTACATAGGGCAGATTCACCTCTTTTTACTTTCGTTGAATCAAACGCTGCCCCTGGAACTTGGTACTGACCCCACTCTGACTGTTGTCCTGTCTGTATCTGCTCCCAGTTTGGATCAGAAAAGGACTTTCCTCCCTTCCAATCCTTTAGTTCTTTAAAAGCAGCCCAAAGATACGGATATTTCTGACTTGTTAACAAAGCTGACATTGTACTGTGTGTAAAAGCATAATGGGGAAGATGAAGGAATACCCAGACCTTTAAAGATTCTGTTTTCCTACTGGGTTAAGATCTTCATTTTTTTTTTGGAGAAATTTACTTCAATTTTCCAAATGTTTAGAGTTGCTAGATAATTTAAGGTAAAAATCTTCTATCTAACTGTGGCTGAAGTGGTTTAGTACTTAAACTAGCTAGCTCTACTCCATGACACACACCCAACCAGATCAGCAATAAACTAGCAATAACTAAATCAGCCCTTCTGTGTTTTTTTTGTTTGTTTTGTTTGTTTGTTTTTTGTTTTTTTTAATGTGTGTGTTTTACCTTAACATTATCTCTAAACTATAAACTAATTAATAATGGAAGTGTTTACTATTTCTCAATCACTATTCTTTAAAAGGTGAAAAGGTATTTTTAGAGTGAATATATTATGCTACTAAAATATTTACCTATTCTTATATAAGCTTCAGCATAATTATAGTTTTGTATAATTAGAGTTTTATGTCACAAGATTTATAGCTTTATCACCTCAAGCAATATTTCACAGCTGCCAAGAATGATTTATGCAATAATGACTTAAACTGTAAAATAGAACCCTCAAAGGAAGGGTTGTCAAATATTCCTCCCCCAAAATAACTAGGCTTTTAAAAATTGATATTCTGGTAAACAGCAAGTCCAACTGTGCCCACTAAAATCCCCAGAACTGGTAGGGTGGAGGGTGCTGCTTCACAATGGTGACCATGTAGCTCACCTGAGGGAACTCGCTCAAATCCTGGGGTCTAAGGCCTCTGGCCATGCTGGGAAACCAGCCTTTGGAAATAATGTCAGGCTCATATTTTTGCTACTCCAATATGAGTGAATGAAAAAGTGGGAACAGACTATCTTAAATTTTTGTTAATACTCTTATTGTGCATAATGCAACACTATTCATATTCCTGTGACATGCTAAATTACAGTAATGTTCCATGGAATGAAACATGGAAGTTAAATGAATAAGTAAAGAAAGCATTTCCTATATATACACTTCAGACCAAGAACCTCTCAAAAATAAATGATCTCAGTAATGAGGAATTAAAGAAACTTTGAAAAACAAACCAATGAAAATGTTGCTGATTTTGTTCCTTCCTGCTTTTATAAATGTATAAGAGTGGCTGACAGATCTCTAAGAGGCAAGACTTTTAAAGCATTTGAACTTCTAAAGCTCTGACTGATTTTGTGGATGTCATGTGAATAAAATCAATAAACTCTGAAGATTCTCTTCAAGGTATATGAACTATGATAGTAGCAAAAACACAAATTGATTACATTCAAAGCCAATAATTCTGACTGTGTCTTTACAATCTAAAAGGTTATTCAAATTAATATTTTTCATTAGAAGAAAAGAAAATGCTTGTTTCCCATATAAATAAAAGCAAAAAATGGCAATATTTGTCATTAGCTCTAAAGTCCTTGTAGACCCAGTCACTTCCATTAAAATCATCATCAAATGTTGATTACTTCTATACCAAACAAATTTTCAAATAAACATTCTTTGTCCAAAACAGAGAGGTTTTAATTTTATGTAACCAAGCAAATCACTAAAATAATAAGATTTGCATTAGTCAAATATGACCATCCCCACTATAAAATTTTTTAACATTCAAGTTTGTGATAAATTGCTTTTAAAAATGCTGTTAAGGTGTTTTTGAGATTATTTTACACTCATATTATACAAGCTAAGCTATGTTTCAAAACATCACTATTCCAATTAATAAAAACAACTTCTATTTGAAACTACTATCTGAAAAATATAGTTAGTGTCCAAGTAATCTGGACAGTCTAGATTCATTTTATACTTAAATTCTCTAAGTTGAAAACGTCTGAAATATCCCAGGAAACAAAATGACAAAATGTGGGCCAACATGACCTATGGTAAGCGCAATGCAGACTGAGCCAACATCATGATAAATATACAGACAGAAAAAAAGTCAGACATTCATATTATTCCAAAAGTCAAATTGTTGGCATCAGGTACACACACACACACACACACACACACACACACACACACATTGCATTTGGGTAGTTAAAGCCTCAGTCCAATAAATGTTTTCAAGACAACAGAGCAATTAGGCTATTTCTAATATGCCACCATTACTGATTGAAAAGTCTGAGAAAAGTGAAAAGAACTTTAAAAGCTATCTCTGTATTGGTTGATAATCATATAATATTTTCATTCCAAATTAATTCAAAATTATACAAGCCTGTTTGTCCAATGATACTTTGTTATACATACCAACTCAAATTACTATAAAAAATCTAGTAATTGACAATTATAAATGTTCCATCATACAGTATTAAATTATGAAAAATAAGAGGAAGATTTAAAGCTTTTCTCTGCTAGAATTTGTCTGTTTATTTTACTAAATGACAAGTAATGATATGATATAGGCTATATAACACATCATTCATGTATTCATTTTCAAAACTTGAGTTAACTAAAAAGCTGACTAAATACCCTTCTGTCTCATGAATTTATATCAATTAAATAAAAAGAAATACATGATAAGGCAATATCAACAAAACTAACTACAACATACATTTAATCTATTCCCCTTTATCCCTAAATTGCCAAATATAATTAAGTGTGTACATTTGGAAATGTGTATCTTTAAATAGGTATATCTGAATATTCATTACATGTGAGTTTGTATACATACATATTATGCATTTAATGAATGCATATCCATTACATGTGATTTTTGGAGAACTTTTACATATCTAAAATATTTATGGACTCACAGCAAGCCTGAAAGAAGGAGTGCCCTTGAAGTTGAGGTATGACCTTAAATTGAAGATGCCAGTTTTGCTGCAGTTGTAAAAATGAATACGAATAACTCCACAGTACCACAGTCCCCTTTCTCCATTTTGTTTTTTTAGGGCAAATCTTGAATATATGAACAGTCTTTATTATTTGAATATATATATAGATTCACTAGACCAATTTTAGAAGTTGCTATATATCATTCTTAATCTTGTATGAAAAGGAACAAAAGAGAAAAGAGGTGCTGTTACCTATCAAATAAAGCAGAAGAGCCAAGAAACTTTTATAACATAGTAGTTTTAGTTACATATATAGTTTTCAACAAAACTTTGCTTTGTAAAGAAATTGAGTTCAAGCAAATAAAACTGTATTTTTCTCCCACAAAATGCATATCTATTGAACCAGTAAATCATCTGGCCTTTTATCATCCCTTATAAAGGGAAGAGAGTAAGACTGATTTGTGGCATTCTGTCCCAAGCGACATTAAGTTACTACACTTTTGAAGAGTTCATGGTACCCTTATTCAAAGAAGAAATTGTTCTCATTAGTCCAGGAAGGAAGGAGAGTATCCATTATTTTTGAAGCCTAAAATACTATGAGCAAAGTATATCTGCACCTGAATATCTGGGGTTTCTCTGAATATGAACGTTTGGTTTTTCGGTTGTCAAAACTTCATTTCAATGGAATCAAACGCAAGAAATTCTAAAAAGGCAAACTTTACCATTTTTGTGATAGTAGGTGACCTCCACTTTCCTCTCCTCTGACCCCAACAACGCTTGTGCGATTTGGGCCACATCATGCCGCTTGGTCTCGGGCCCATGGAGGAAGTCGCAGGTGCAGGGCTTCTGCATGACATCTGGCCTGGAGAAGCCAGTCATCTCGCAGAAGCCATCGTTGCAGTAGATGATGGCACAGTTCTGCACTCTGGCATTTGCAATGATAAATTTTTTATCTGCAATCAGAAGACAGTAAGGCATCTTTCAAAAACCCTTCCACAAGATTCTCATAAGCATGGGAATAATTTGTTGCATACGAGGAGATATAAAATGCTGGTACTTCCCAAACTGTTAACTGTCCAGGCTTTTGAAAGGAAGAGAAAGGAAAAAAAAAAAAGAAGAAGGAAAAAACACCTTAAATATGAAATATTGGCCATAAGTCATTTTAACAAAAAAATATTAAGGACTACTCTTCAAATTTTGAGAATGTAATTTCCTAACTAACCTAGTTCTCTAGCCCTCAAACCCCTGGGATTCTAATGACAATCAGCTGCCCCATTGATATTTCCAGAATACCGTCTAAATGCAGGGTAAATATTTTCAAAGCCAAAACAGTGAAACATCCTGTAGCTGTCAGATTCCTCATTTCCACCTTGACATTTAGAGTACAACTTTCTCAAAGTTGTTATTATTCCTGAATTTGGCTTTTCTCTATCCCTGTAAGGCATATGACACATACATCATGTCAAAAATTAAATAAATAAAACTACTAACAATGAAAGTATTTCACATTAATTAGCAGTTCACTAATGCAAAGGTTCAACTTCTCATAACACATATTTTCCAAAAGATAAACATATTTACACACACACACACACACACACACACACACACACAGTAAATATCATGTTCACACCTTTACACTTCTACTTTGGGAGAACCATGAATTTTGTGTAGTAGTAGGTGTTTTAATACAAATGGTTTATTACTTTTGATCACATATTATATTTACCACTTCCACATAGAATATGAAGCAGGGTTTACAAGTTTATGTTATACACAAGGCACTATATACTCATGTCACTAAAGATATTGCCAAAATAGCTGCAAACTGTACAACATAAGTGTGTGTTAATGTGGTTTTAAGAAAATGTGGACTATCAATGATCAAGTATAGGATTTAAAATCAACATATTTATGTAACATTCATTCATTATAGTTAGTCCACAGGAGAATACTGAAATTCTCTACATTCCATCTTTGTGGGATTTACTAAGTGTACTTCAATTTTTAAATTTCTAGATAGATACTGAAGGGGATAATTAAAAGACAGAAACGTTCTTTTGAATAATGAACTATTTACAGCACGAATCAAATATATATATATTTTCCAAATTATCCTGCCTGGGGATAGATTTACATTGATTCAATGTAAAGTTTAGCTTCTATAAACTAGCAGCCAGCAAGCATCCAAGTCAAGCCACAGCCTTGCAAATTAACCAAGGTGAGGTATAGTGTGCAGAGCCATTTCCATCGCTGCTAACCATTCACATTCTCCAGTTCCCATAGTATTCTCTGCCCTGCTCCTGACTTTGAAAAAGTCCGCAATTAAAACAGCTCCAAAACACAGACCCGGTTTTTACACCAGCACGTTCCCTTTAAGATAGTAGAAGAGTAGGGCAGCAAGTAGCAAAGGCAGATAATGGAGCAGTGGGAGAGGAGGATCACATTGCCTCCTCTAATGGAGACCCTAATCTAACATGTCAATCAAAATTAATATCGGAGGGAGAGCACTCCCGCTGCCAGGCGAACCCGGCTGGCTTTCGCAGCCTCCGAACTTGCCGGAGCCCGGAGTTGCCGGTCTCCTCCGCTCGCCAGCGGCGGCCGCCAAAGGCACTATCGAAGCAAGCAGAAAAGCCAGGGGGAGAGGAGCACAAATGAACTTACTTTGCCCTTCAAATTTCCGGATGATGGTGCCCAGAAATGTGTTCTGCGGCGCCACATGCCCCCTGCGGACAGGCATGGTGACCCCGGGGCGCCGGGGCGCGCGCCCCCAGCTCCGAGCTCTCCCGGGAGGGCCCCGCCGCTAGAGCCCAGGCCGGCGCGCGGGCCGCTCTTTGTGGCCCAGCATCCTCCTTGGAAGGCGGCAACCTCCTCCCATGAGCGCCACTTCACACACCGCTCTCCCCGCCGGAGTCCGTCCCTTCCCTCACCTCTCCGCCGCCCGGGGAGAGGGCTTGGGGGTGGGGAGAGGGGAGGAGGCGGGTGCGGGGAGGCGGCGGGGGAGGGCGGGAGGGCGGGAGGAGGGAGGAGGGAGGAGGGAGGAGGGAGTGGTGGGGGTGGGGAGGGGAGAAGGGGGCGGGGAGTCACAAGGGCAATTGATCCGTTTCTCTTCCCCAAAACAGCGCCAATTTCCCGCTGCAAATGGGCTGAACGGAGCTGGGCGGACGTGAGGATGGCTAGGGGGATGGAAGACTTGTTAGGCTGTTGCTGGAAGGGGAGAAAGGAAAGGAGGCTTGGGGGGGGGGAGGGAGGGGGGGGGCTTGACGTTTCTGTCCCCGCCCTCTCTCTCTCTCTACACACACACACACACACACACACACACACACACACACACCACACACCAGCACACGCACACACTTATACACATAGGCACAGGCAGGCGCTCGCGCGCTCCCTTTCTCCGGAGAGCTCGGGCGCCACCACCGCTCGGATTACTCCAGCGCGCTCAGCCAAGAAATCTCCAAAACTCAGTGACAAGCAGCTCCTCTGGGAAGGTGATCTCCATGGCCGCCAGCCACGGGCTCCGGCCCTGAGCCCCTCACGCCGCCGTGGTGGCTAAAACCCTTAGCTGCAAAGAAAGGACAGGTGGGAGCACAGTCCCTGCCGGGAGGATTATTTCTAAACGCCGGCGGCGTTCGGGAGGTTGAGTGTTGAGGAGGAGCCACTGAGAGGTGCAGGCTTAGCCTCAGGGCGCACTGGGGCCCCCGGGCTCTGCAGAGGTAGGTGGGCGCTGACGTCCCCGGGCTGAATTGGTACCACGGTCCCTGCCCGGCGGTCCCTGCCCAGCGCTGAGCCGCGCTGCCCAAGTCTGAGGACTGGCGCTGCCACTGCCGCCTGGCATGCCCAGCTTCACTGCTTGAACCCTGCTTAAGGAAATGCAAGGTTGGGGGGCGACCCGGTCTCGCGGTGCCAGAGGCTGCGAGGAAGATGAGAAGGCCAAAGACCACCGTGCAAGCAACTGGTACAAAACACAGCGAGACTTTGAAAGGCGAGCCAGGGGGAAGAAACAAAAGGTGGGTGGGGCTAAGAGTTACCAGCCTTGTGGTGAGCTCCCATGCCACTCATCCCCTGAACACACTAGACACCAGTCTGATCACTTCCACCATTTCCAAGGAATCATCTCATGTAGAGGGGCGGGGAGGGTTCAGGGGGAAGAATCGAGTCATGTTCCTTTTTGCTTCTCAGAGCACACCTACTCAGGAATCTTCTCGTATAAGAACACACACTTCTGGCCAAATAGTCCTCCTGGAAACTTAGCAAATCAAATGTGACAAGCCACGCCAGGAGCGGTTGTTTTCTAAGTTGTTCTTCAAGTTTTTCTTGCTTCTTTTGGCTTCATTTGTATTATTCTCTCCTTTAACCCAATAGTCAGCCTCTCTCCGTGCCCCTTCTTCCGATGGAAATTGCCACCACCACAACCTCCAGAACTAGAATGCTGACAGACCTGCTATTCAGCTGGGAATCAAGGATGCAGAGCCCCCATATCCACTCATGCAGATAAAGTTTTTTTGGGTTTATGTGCCCTGAAATAGTCAAATTCATATTTTCCCAATTTCAACCTCATATCTGAAATTAAAAAAAAAAAAAAAAAAAAAAAAAAAGGAGGATGGGACTGAGAAGGTCCAAGAGGGAGGGAAACATTAGGAAGGTGAATCCTATAGACCAATGTTATTTTAAGTTCCAGAAAACACAAGCTAAAGGTAAAAATTCCAAACAAAAACAAGAACCTAAACAATTCTTATTCTTTCATATCAGAGTAATGAAAATGAATTAGAAAGCTGAGACATTGATTTTGAACTGCTGAATTCCCCAGGTAATTAGCTTTACTTAAAAAGAAGCAATACATAGCAACGTCGGGTTGCATGTGCTTCTCTGAATCTCTGCAGGTTCCTCTCTTGGAATAGAAAAAGGCACACTCCTCCCTCCCGTGCGTGGCTTTATTTATTACTTCCCCTTTTCCTACAAGTAGATATTTCTGTCCTTCCTTTTCGCTAGCTGCAGCAGCCGGGCTTGGAAACAGCACTGTTCTCCCAGGTGCTAAGAGTGTGAAGGCAGCTATCCATGGTGCTGACTCTGGCTCTGCCTTTAGCAACTGTAGCAACTGCTCTCTGCCTACTCCAGCAACATACAATAGAACTGCCAACTCAGGCAAGTGGCCCCAATATATTCATATGCACTACTTATCTTCACTGTATGCCCACAGAAACACAGAGTGCTCTTTGCCTCCAATTTCTAAAACACCTTTTTCTACTTTGCTTCTTAGGTCAATCCAAGCTCAAATCATTGCTCCCCAAAATGCATCAAGGACTCCAGAGAAAACTGAACAAACCATGTATTGTGTGGGTTGTAATTAAGTTTTTATGTGCACTAAAAAGGCATTTATAACACAACAGTAAATCATGTCAAAGTCATATGAACAATACGTTTATCAAACCACGAGTAAATTGGGCGAATAGATGTCACTTTAAAGGGAAATAGGTATTTCTGAACACTGTTTGAAACACATGTATCTGCCCCATGGCAAGGTGCCTTGGCATGCATAGAGTAACTATGCATAATGCCTCTAGTTATGAACCTGATATTAACTTTCACAGATTTTCTTAGTCTGAAAACACTTGAATTTCACTTTAAGAGTAGAAAAGTGGTTTCTTCAAACAGAAAAGCGGCATATTGCTCTCTGAAGTATTCTTTCTCTACAATCTTTAGAGGAGCCTCTGTTTATCCTGGGAAATTAAATGCATGATGGTTAAAGTTCCATTGTCTGTGTTCACATGAGCAACCTCTGTGGGCTTTGAATTTTCCCCAACCTCATTTAGCTCTAAGATTAGTTCTATTAAGGGTTTAGTGTAAAATCACAGGACAGTCTATAACCTATGTGCTGTAATTGATTGATCTGAGCAGAAGATTAAAGCCATCCTGTTTCTAAATTACATCAGTAATCGGGTCCATGCATTATACATTGGTACAGTGGAGACAAGTACATCAATCTATATTCAGCCAGCAAGAGAGTAAAACCAGAAGATGGTAATCATGGCTGCTTTCTGGTTGGAAGTTTACCCCCTCCTCTCTACAAAAGCTGAGTTTAGATTTTATGTTGAGGCCAGGTTTTACAAGTTTTTAGTATTTGGGATCTTTATTTTTAGAATTCCAATTATTGAACAAAGCACAGAAGTTCAACTGGTAAAAATTACCAAGGGTATAATTTAATACTCAACATGATCTAGTTATGAGCAAAGATACAGAACAGATTCAGATATATTCTTAAAATTACTTAACTGTCTCTATTGCTTTAAAATTAAGTAGTTTAGTATTTACAGTATGTTAAAAAAAACTTTTTAGCAATGTCTACCGCATTGCAAGTACTCCATAAATTCCACACACATAGAAATTTGTATGTAATCCCACAGAATTAATGAAGACCTACTCTAGAACTCTACATTACAAATTATTTAAATATAATACATTAATGCTTGAATCTTTAAGGAAATTGTAGCAAGTGTTATGGGCTATATAAGTGAAATTCTTATATTGAAGGAGAATGAAAACTTTTTACATCAAATAAGCAATGTAATTTGTTTCCTATTTTTGAAATTAAGTAGAATATAAATCAATGAAATGAATGTGAAGTTTTCTCAATTTGGCAAAATTAGTTTAATGATCTGATTACCACAATGCAGCATTCAAAACACTAAGGGGATCCTGAATTATTTTAGTAACTGGATCACAATTACCATAGAATAAAAACAGAAGATGGTAATCTAAGAAGCATCTGACTTTATATTTATAAGTGAGACAAATTTGGCTTACATTATCACATGTAACTCTAGAATAGTCAAAGAGGCAGACATTTTGAGGTCATCTATTAAAACAATAAAATTTCTGTGCAGGCAGAGAAAATTGTAGTATTACCTAAAGTTGTCATTTATAACAAAAACTAATGAAAATAGTTAAGCTCTCTTGTTCTTAGATTCTTTCTAAAATCAGAATAACAATCTCCAACTTTCAGTTTTGTCAAAAGAATAACTAGAAAAATGGATATAAAGTGCTTACAGCAAATTCTGGCAGGTGGTAAACATTTAAATAACAGTTGTCCTACAATGTAAGCACTCTATATTTTGAAAGTTAGTAAATTAATAATAATAGCACTAATATATAGGATTTAATTCAGTTAAGATTGTGTTGGTGGCATGTGTGTTTGAAACATAAGAAGAAAGGTATATTCCTGTCCACCAGCCCCTTCTCTACCCCATCATTCACCTTCTCCCAAAGTTCTACTGCTAGTGCATGACAACTCCCAATATGTTCTTCCAACATAAACTTGCCTTATGTATATAAATGTGCATTACCTGGTCTTTCCTGTATAATTCATCAGTTATTTCCATTTCTAAATATTCTCCTTCACCTTAACCTCATCTCATTTTGCTGAATGCTATATATGCACCTCATCTGAGAAAATTAGAGAAGGAATTATGTCAAGAACCAGCCAGAATAACTCTTTCATTGGATGTAGACTATAGCCATGCTGCCTTTTCTCCAATAAGGCTTTAGCATGCTCCTCCATTCTTTTTCATAAGATGTTTGCTTTCAATCTTTTTTTTTTTTCCCCAAGATATCATTCACTTTGTCTTTCAGTCTCCTGGCTTTTTCATTAAGCTTTAATCCCCTCTGTTCTAAATGTACTTGGCAGGATAGTTCAGTGGACTGGCAGTTTGAACTACCATTACAGTCCTCCTAAATAGGTCTCTGATATGTTGCCTCTCCAGGGGCTTTGCAATAAACACAATTTTCTCAGAAGAATGTGAACTTGTCTTGATCCCTTGGACTTTGCTTTGTGATCAAATGACACTGGGTTGGAGATGTTCTTCTTGAAAGGCAGTAGCCTTGGTGAGAGGTATAGAGCAAAATCTTTTCTATGACTTGCCCAGGTTCTTCTGCTTCTGGCCTCTGATACTCAACATATATACCTACATGGCTACTCTTGTTAGGACAGTGTTGATTTCTCAGAAAAATAGCCATGTGCCGGCAGGTTTGCTTAGTTTTGACACACTGTCTCCACCACAGTGGCTGCTCTGACAATATGCTTGGATTGTTGAATGAGAAGGCTGAGCATGGATTGTTGAATGAGAAGGCTGAGCATGCTAAAAGTCTCATCTATTTTCACCTCCACAGCATGGTTTATACCTGTGTTATGTACCCTAGAATGTTTCTCACTTCATATTTCCAAACAGAAAGATTAGTGTTACAGAAGTACCTACTTATTCCCAGTCCAAGAGAAATGAAGATTGTACTTGAAGTTTTGCACAAATTTATGATTTTTACACTCAGCAAATGTTAACGCTGGAAGCCATAGTCACCTCCTAATATAGGTCCAAACCTTTGAATGTATTGTGTCATAAGCAACCTGCTTACATTGATTTCCTAGCTCCTCCCTTAGACAACTCCTTAGAAACTAGGAGTGTGGCACTGTGGCACAGCCTCAGGTGGCATTACAGGCTTTGTACAAGCCAACACAACTTTTCTGAGTAAGTCACCTTTGTATAGACTTCATTGAATCAGGCTGTTGTCATCTTAACATCTGCCTTTATGAGTCTGTTTATCCTTACAATTGCCCTTGGCTGATTCAGTCTGACTCATTGCTTGCTCAAATCCTTGCTTTGGAAGGCTATTCAAGATATATACACAATACTTGAGGAAGGAAATTGCTATATATATATATATATATATATATATATATATATATATATATATATACCACTGCGAAGGGGTTGAGAAGATGTGGAACAGAGAGGTGGCTAGGCTGGATGACTCAAGTATAAATGACTGAGAAATTCTTGGTAAACCATCAGTCTGACTTTGCAATCAAGTGATGTAGTATCAGAATGGAATTAAAGGGAATAATTGTCTGGTGCTGATATGCTAGAAAGGTACTTCAAAGGCTCCTTGACTTGAATATTTAAACTTCCTAAGACTATGCTTTTCCCCCCCCTTTGGCTGTGTAACAAACTGTTTTAATCCATGGTTGTGCCTTATTGCTCCATTAAAACTGTATCCTCTGACTCATCAATAAATAGATGTAATTAAAACAATAAAAAAGATGTAGAATGGAATAGGTAAATCATACTCACACTCATTAGTTTGAGTGACTTACACTAATACCAGTGACTGCTCTTAATGTATTAACATAAGTATGCCTCATTATAAAATTGAATATTTCTTCAGAAAATTTAGATGCTTTTTCAGTAACATACTTTCAATGTTAGTTTTAATCTAAAGGGTTATTATTCACTTTACTTGAGATACTTTGTGATAATATACTCCACATTCTAGTTTATATCCAAATGGTTAATATTTGGCTCATCTCATTAATTGCATGTGAATCTTACTTTAAGATTGAGGAGTTCTCTGTAAAGAATAAAATGTTTGTAGATAATTGTCTATAACATATTATCTATACTCTGATTATATGTGCATTGTTAATATATTCATCACACTTTGAAATGCAAAGTAACTAGTGACCTGATTTTTTATAATTTATAAAATCTATGTTAAAGTGAAAACAAACAAACATAGATATTCTAGGTGAAAATTTGGTTTGATACAGTGCTTTGGTAAGGTTGTTTTAAAAGGTTATTTATTTAATCAATTTCTAAGTAATTTAGCACAGAGGTCCTAAATGAGCCAGTTGTCATACTTTATAGCTTTTAAGAAGACTAAGATAGTACATGAATTTTCTTTCATGACAGTAGACCTTAAAATTGTTTCTTAGTGAAAAAAATGCACTTATTAACCAGATGAATTATTTGTTGTAGTCATTAACTAGAACTTGACTGGTCTTTGCAATATGAAAATATGTCCTTTTTCCTAGAATTATACTACATTGCATTGCTTCTTTTCTACAAAAAATTACTTTAGTTATTTTTAAAATACTTTTTATATCTTTGGACAGATTTATTCTGCTATAGGAATTCTGTAATGTTTAAGCAAACCTATACAGTGGGAACCACCCATTTCCTAAACATAATTTGGAAGCTATTCCTTCAGGTTTCCATATCTGTTCATGATAGAATAATGGCATCAAGACTTAACAGTTTACTTTTAACAACTATATAATTGAGCAAAATATTGTAAACAACAGCTTCCAAACAGAGCAAGAAAAAGAATTAGAATCTATTACCTGAAAGAAGAGCAAAAACAAGGTGAGTTTTATGACTGCCTCAGTGTACCAGCTAAACGGAATTTGCAGACCAAAGTGCACAGAGTGGGAAACAAAACAGAGCTCTAAGAACTGAATTGAGGAGATGAAGTTTGGAGTTGAGGGAAATTAAATCAGCTTGAATTTGTGGAGCAAAACCATAGAGAGGAAGGAGTTGCACAAAAGAAAGGTTCAGATAGCTTCTTAGGGGTCAACTCAAGTCTTTGTCTGAGTGCAGTTTTGCATAAGTGTGTGAGGAAACTACCCAAGAGAAAAAAAATTAAAGAAATAATTTGACAAAACAATAGGACTGGGAATAATTACAATGCCACCATCTAAGGTGAAAAGCCCTCTAATGCATGGAACACTGTTTCAACTCATCAGAAAGTTATTGCATCAATAGAGGGATAAAATTAGACCTTAAACAAAGCTCAGAAACAAGTCTCAAAAGGATTATACTGATATGCTAATTATTTTCCAGAACAAAACCATCTCTATTTAAAAAATACAACAAAATCCAAAACACAATTAATGTCTAGCAGTCAACCAAGAGAACAGACATGCAAAAAAATGGGAGAAAAAGCAATCAATAGAAAAAACAAACAAACAAACAAACAAACAAACAAACAAACACCCAGCCTGGCCAGCGTGGCTTAGTGGTTGAGAATGGACCTAATGAACCTAAAGGTTGTATTTCAATTCCCGGTGAGAGCACATGCCCTGGTTGCAGGCTTGATCCCCGTGTGGGGTGTGTAAGAGGCAGTTGTTCAGTGATTCTCAACATTTATGCCTCTCTTTCTCTCTTTCTCCCTCTCCTTCCCTTTCTGAAATGAATAAAAATATACATTTAGAAGAAAACACCAGAAAGTATACAGATGATTGAATTAGCCCACAAGGACATCGCATAATTATAATAAATGTATTACTTATTCTCCCCAAAGTAAAGGAAAACATGAACCTTATGATGTAAGAAATGAAATATGTAATAAAGATCCACATCAAAATATAGATTTGTAAATATAACATTAAAAATGAAAACTGCATGGTATGAGATTAAGAGCAATTCAACATTACCATAAAAAAACAAATAACCAAATAAATAAAAAATTGTGAAATGGAGGGCATAGCAATAAAAAATCTGCAAATGAAACACAGAGAGAAAAGAAAACTGTTTTTTGTTTTGTTTTGTTTTTAATAAAAACAGAATTTATTAACTGTGAGATAATGTCAAGGAAAGGAAATACTAGCTACCAATACCTGACATAAAAGCAATAAATGCTTTAGATCCTATAAAGTTTTAAAAAATGATTTTTAAAATTATGAAAAACTTTATGTTTACAAATTTGTCAAATTAGGCAAAATACATACATCCTTAAATAACATAAGTTAAGGAAAGAAAAACACAAAAAATAGGTAGCCTGAATAGTTATGCAACTATTATTAAAGAACAATTGAATTGGTAGTTTAAATTTTTCTTAAAAAATAATTGCAACCTTCATTTGCAGCAACCTGGATGGAATTGGAGAACATCATGCTGAGTGAAATAAGCCAATCAATGAAAGAGAAACACCACATGACCTCACTCATTTGTGGATAATAAAGATCATTATAAACTGATGAACCAAAAGATAGATATGGAGACAGTAAAGCAACAAGCAGATTGTCAAATTTCAGCGGGGAGGGGAGGAGGATCTGGGGGAGATAATACATCAAACGAAGGACTTGTATGCATGCATATAAGTACAACCAATGGACATAAAACTCTGGGGAGGGAGGGGATGTGTGGGAGGGAGGGAGGAGGGCAAAAAAAATTAATAAAATATGTAAAAATAAATAAATTAATTAATTAAAAAAATAATTGCAACTTGAGATGGCTTCATTGGTGAATTGTACCAAACACTTATGAGAATAATAATACCAATTCTAAAACAACTAACACAGAAAGGAAAGGAGGGAAAAATCCCAAATCATGAGAACAAGCAGATACTGTGAGCAGATAAAGAAACTACAAGAAACTTCAGAGCACTATCCTTTATGAACATACAAACCTCTCCTCACCCAAATTTGAGAAAACTGAATGCTGTGTCTCTCAAATATTTGATACTCAAAAATCAATGTAATTCATCATTTATTTTTACTAATAAAAACCTAAGCGGTGGTCACACTCATGCTGCCACAAAGGGGTGTGCATAGGTGGACAGGGCTGGGCTTGATGCTGCATGCACAGCATAGAGCCTGCCTGGGAGTTCTGTCTCTTCCCAGCTCCATGCACAGCCAGGCCTGTGGATCCCGTGGCTTTGCATGGTGTGGAGGAGACAGGTTTGGCAGGTCCTAGCGTGGCACAGAGGCCTGCAGGTCCACAGCTCCAGCCTACCTCTCTGGGGCAATCCATCAAGGAGGCCTGGATGGGTGGGCACGGCCTACATATTTGGGGCGATCGATTGCAAGGCTCCCACCATGTGACAGGGCACAGGTCAGGCTAGGGGACCCCCCTTCCCAAGTGCACAAATTTCATGCACTGTGCCACTAGTATATATATAAAAGCCTAAGCAACTGTTCAGCCATTTGATCATTTGACCAGTAGACATGACATGCACTGACCACCACGGAGCAGATGCTCAATGCACAGACAGGGAAACATGGAACAGACTAATAAACCTCAAAGGGAAGAGATTAACCAAAGATCTTATATGCATTCCAGAGGCTCAGTGCATGGATTCATGCACCATTGGGGTTCCTCAGCCTGCCCTGCAGGCATTGGGCTGAAACGGGCCTGACGTGGGCCGGATGGGGTTCACTGGTCTGGCCTGCAGGGATTGGGCCAAAACCGCAGTCCAATATCCATCCTCTGAGAGGCCCCAGATTGCTAGAGGGCACAGGCCAGGCCACGGGACTCCCAGCAGTGCACAAATCTATGCACCAGGCCTCTAGGATTGACATTAAAGTGAAAAACATGATTTTAATAGATATAGAAAAATTGACAATATCAAATATTAATTTAATATTTAAAACACTTTTTAATTACATTAGGAATATCAGGTAATTTCCTCAATATGACAAAAGGCATTAATTAAAATAAAAAACAAACAAACATTAAGTATATAAAAATAAGAAGTTTATCTCAAATATCATACTTAATCATGACAAGCTAAATTACCCCTCCCCAAGATCAGGAACAAAGGAAGACCAGGTATCATTCAACATTTCAAAGGTTGTTGCCACTGCAAAAAGGCAGGAAAAATAAATTAAAAACATAGCTGTAAAGTAAGAAATAAAACTATCTTTCCAGACTATATGAATGTTTTCTTAGGAAATCCTAAGTAATTCATAAATAAGTGTTAGGACTAATAATTGGATTTAGAAAGCTTATAGATATAAGTAGGAATTTTAAAAATCAGTTGCATTTTATATGTTAGCAATGAATATTTGGTAATTCAAATTAATATACAAAATACTTTAAAATACCTTAACTATAAGGAATATAGTTAAAAATAAGGGTACAGTTAAAAATCATAAATAAAACTTATACACCAAAATTATTCACAGTCCTAAAATAAATTAAGGAAGACAAATAGATGGAAAAATATATAATGTTTACAGATCAAAATAATTAATATTATTTAAATGCCCATTCTCCTTAAGATGATATATGGATTCAACACAATCACAATAGAAACTCCAATAGAATTTTATACAAATTATCAAGCCAATTCTAAAATGTATATAGAAACTCATCTAAAAGTAAAGATCTAAGTGGGAGGACTTACATTATTTGATTTTAATACTTGGTATAATGCTACATTTAATATAGGATAATTCTAAAAGAACTAAGTGGGAGGAATTACATTATCTGAGTTTGATATTCAGCATAATGCTATATTAATGTAGACATTGTGGCATTGTGTAGAAATAGGCAAATAGATAAATGGGTCTAAAGGGAAAATTTAGAAATATACCCAAACATATATGACTAATTGATTTTCAACAAATGGACTTAGATAATTCAATGGAGAAAGGATACACTTTTAATAACTGGTGCTAAAATAATTAGAAGCTGTATGGAGAAATAAAGGACTTCAACCCTTATATCACACACACCATATACATAAATTAACTCAAAATTATTCATAGACCTAAGTGTAAGAACTAAACATACTAGCATATAACTTTTAGAATAAAAATTGTAAAAAATCTTAGTAATTTTGACTTAGGCAAAGATTTCTTAAACAAGGCACAAAAAAGTCCACATTATAAAATATGATCAATTAGAATTCAAAGTAATTAGAAACAATAATATCCATTTATTATGCTTGGATAAACATCTAAGTTCTATTTATTATGCACAGCTCTCTATAATCATACCCTTCATCTTTTCTTCCTCTTTTCCCACTATAAACCTATAGATCTACTATCATTTCTAGCTCAATACCAAACATCTTCCATTGTTATTTCCTCTACCTAATTTTTCTGCAGGTTACTCAAGGCCCACCATATTTATAATTCCCTGACTACTCTAATCATTGTTTTACTCTTTTCTTCTGAAGCCCAAAAGCAGCTATTAAGGCACCTCCTCTGTATTGTTATATAATGCTTTGAAACTAATCTAATTATTAATATTATAAATTATGTGAGCAATACTCTATTTTCGTTATTTACAGGTGAGAAAACTAAAGTTCAAATTGGTTAAGAAACTTAACCACGTGATCATGGTATCTTTCCAGTTTACTATAGCTAAGATATGGAAACATCCTAAGTACCCATCAGCAGATGAATGGATTAAAAAACTGTGGCACATCTGGAATTGTGGTACACAATGGAACACTACACTGCTGTAAAAAAAAAAAAAAAAAAAAAAAAAAAGAATTCTTACCATTTGCAACAGCATGGATTGACCTGGAGAGCATTCTGTTAAGTGAATGATAAATATCAGAGAAAGATAAATATCACATGATCTCATTCATTTGTGGAATATAATGAACAACAAAAACTGATGAACAAAAACAGATCCAGAGACAGAGAAGCATCGATCAGACCTCAAACCTCAAAGGGAAGGTAGGGGAGGGTGGAGGTAAAGGGGAGAGGTCAACTAAAGGACTTGTATGCATGCATATAAGCCTAACCAATGAGTAAGCCTAATCAATCAGAGGCATAAGGGGGGGTAGCAATGGGGGAATAAGGACACATATATAATACCTTAATCAATAAAGAAAAAAAGAGAAAAAAAACTAAACCAAGACCACACAGCTAGTAAGTAACTGAGTCACTATAATGTCCATGAAGATATGGATCTTGTTGGATGATAATTTGATAGCTTCTTCAATTCCTGGTACAACATTAGCATTAAATAAGCACTCAATATAGTTTAAATTGACTTAGTAGGGTTACTAAATTTGTCTTTATTTTGAAAGAGGGCTTTTAGTTTGTGTCTCTAACTGGTTTTACAGCTAGTTTGAGTACTTCTGGCAAAATGATGGGGCTGCCCTACAAAAGCCTATTTGTGGAAGGGATTGAAGAGCCTCTTGGGAAAACTTTAATCCCACTGGAAAAGCATAAACATTGATTTAGTAATAAAAACCAACATCAAGGAAATGCATAAATGTTTCTGGCTACTACATGAAGGATAAGGACCAGAATCTGGTAATAAAGCTACTTAGAACTTTGCTCAGTCTTAGACTTTCATTGATATTAGTGGTATAACCTCCTAGTATTTAGGATATTTGTCTCAGAATAGAGACTTCTAAAAATCAACCTTTTTGAGGTATAAATTCCATAAAATAAAATTTACTCATAGTAAAGTTACAGTTCAAAGAGTTGTTTAAAGAAAATAAATGTGTTATTTATTTCAGGATTCCTACCGGGATTGGGCCTAAACGGGCAGTTGGACATTCCTCAAGAGGTCCCAGAATGGAGAGGGTGCAAGCTGGGCTAAGGGACACACACACCCCGGTGCATGAATTTTGTGCACTGGGCCTCTAGTATTATATAGTATTATCATAGTGTTATTACAGTAAGAGGATACAAATTACAGAGAAGAGGTACATGAGTGAAGTATAGGAGAACCAGATGCAAATTTCCAAATGTTCCCTCCCAGTGGACACAGAGACAGACTTAGTTTTATCAGAAACAATGTGACCACATATGAGTTGTGCAGAACCAGGCAAGTTCACCTGAGACTTGGTATCCAAGATTCTTATTACAGATCAGTCACACAGGCATGCAGCTATATGTGACTCACCTCAGCTCTCAATCTCAACCCCCTCCCTTCTTCCCAGATACAGCATGGCACAAGGCCTGAGGCGAACAAAAGCACTTATACCAGGCAGGTTATTCCAAGAACTCGAAAATCAATTTCCAGGAACTGAACCATGGCCCAGTCCAGTAGGCAGGCTTTTTAGCAATGTCCAGGACTGGAGAACCCCAGGTAGTGCTCTCTGGTGCTTGACTAATCTAAGGTCTCTTCAGAATAAACTTTTTTTATGACATTATTTTGGGCTTTTGAAAGAAAGAACAGAGATCAGCAGAGAGAGCATTTCTTACCAATTGTGATAACATCTAACAGTGTATCAAAGTGGGAGCTGGTGCTTACTGCCTACATTATCTAGAAGAGCCTCTGGAAGTAGGAATGGAGGTTAGAAATGAACATTGTGCACAAGCCTCATTTTTCTAACCCATGCTTCTATTTCCATACTCCTTTTATTAAATTCGAAATTCATCTCTCCTCCTTTCATAGACACGTATGCAACTCCTTGGAAATAATGTGTTATTTATTTCAGGATTCCTAACATTGGGCTTGCTATCTGGCACATAGTAAATATCTATTAAGTTTTTGTTTTAAGAAAGAAGAGAGGAAAACATAGAGGATAAATGTATGGATGAATAGATACTAGTAAAAGGCAGGCAGGATGCATGAGAAGAAAAGTAGAAGAAAGGATAGATGTTTGAGATTAAGTAAGAACAGATCACAAAGAGAATAGAGAAAATGGGGTTAGAAAGGAGAAAAGCTAAACAGAAGGCAGGAAGGAAGGAAGAGCAGGAGGAAGAGAGGTAGAAATCAATACTAGGAAAGAGGAAGAATAAAAAAGTAAATGAAGGGGGAGAGGAAGAAGGAGCTTTGGAAAGAAAAGATGAAATAGTGAAAAGAAAGAGGGAATGAATGATGGTATCAGGAGCCTACTATAATTTTTCTGAAAAATGGCCATTCCTATAAATGAAATTCAGTAACCTTTCAAAATTCATACCAACAGCCCCACCCCCCAAGACATGCAAGAGCTATCTTATGTTCAAATATCAATAAGATTCCATTTCTAAATAAACAGACATGTTTCATTCTGGTTGATATACAATTACGAGTGCATTATATGCCTGGTACTATAAAGGTGTCTAAAAAATAATTTGCTACAATCTGGCATCCACTTTAATGACATTATAAAGAAGTAAAAAGATGTGCATAGGTAAAGTAAAATACTATTCGGCAATATAAAATCAATTCCACCTTGATTCTGCTAAATTAAAATATGCATTTGCAATTAAATAGCCTTGTTTGATTATAAATCAAAGATGATCATAGTTTCAAGTGTTTGTTAATATAACAGTAAAATGTAGGCCTAATACATACATTTGTCCTATGTGCCCTCTCTTCAGCCTTTTATGTTCTGACTTCCAAGGGAACTTCTTGCCTGGGCAATCAAGCAGGTAAGGGAACAAGGACTGTCTTTCTCAGCTGTTTTACACTAAGGAAATCAAGATCAAGAGGAGATTTGCTTCAGGTCAAAAAATGAGTTCAGCTCAGTTCATTTCCCAACCTTGTAACTAATACATGAATCTCATGCCCTTACTACCTGCTAAAACAGACTCTTTCAAATCTGCTAAATTTCTAAATATGATAGCTAATTTGAATTTCTTTTTAACCAACACTGCATGTCTAAGCCACACTGCACACTCAAGCACATTTTAGTAATGTTTTACAGCACTTTGGATCTTGAAATTCTTTGAGCTGTTTTTACCCAATGTGGACATATTTAATCTTTTCAGACAAATTTCCATCTCTCTTTCTCTCATTTGTCTTAACTGAATATTCTTTCCCTTTTTTGGACAAAATATAATTATAAAACTGTATCACACTCATATTTTATTTCAAACTTTCTGAATTAAATTAATTTGCTGAATTATGCTAATATGTTTTATACAGGAAGTTCATCTAAATAACAAACCTCTGATTCCATTTAATTCATCATTAGCATTGTTAGCCCTTGGTAGGATCAAGCATGAGACATACTTCTCATCTGCTATATACATTCTTCCTATTGTATTTCTAAAATATTTAATTTCTTATCATTTTTAAAATCTTAATTATTGCTCCATAGAAGAATGCCGTAGCAGCAAATAATAGTGGATCATTTTCCCTGGCAGGCCATTTTTCATTATGCTGTCAACCATAATTTAAAGAATTAATTCTGGTCAAGAAATTTCTCTTCCGATTCTTTTTACTTTTGTTTCATGATAAGTTGTCATGCACTGTTATGCCAAAATGGGGTTTCTTCTACCTTATCCTGGCAGACACTCTATTATGAAACATACTAAAAACAAAAACAGGAGAAAAAAAGACATTATACAGATGGGGATTCTTTGCTATAAATGATTATTTAAATAGTGTACACATACACACACACACACACACACACACACACACACACACACAAAACACACCTCAGCCATTATTTTGTTCCTCTGTGGCATTTTCCATTTTGAATGTTCCCATAATAATCATTCAGAATAGATCTAGAATCTTTCACCTTTACAAATCTTTCCAGTCTTGGTGTCAGCACTTAGCAATGTGACATTGGCATCCCACTGAAGAAGTTTGGACTATCTCACTGGCTGTGGCATTGCAGCAAAATGAGTAAGTGATGGAGGAGGCAGCTCTCTGCATGCTGTGATTCAAAGTGTATTTGTTAGAGTTGCACTTGGCTGCAAACAACAGGAAACTCTGGACCCATGTGCCTCACTCAGAAGCCTATTTATCTCACATCATAAAAAGTCCTTGTTGTGGAGTCCTGTGCAGGACATCTCAAGCATATGCCATTAGGGACACAGAGTTATCGCATTTTATGCCCATTTTTCTTATATTTCTTTCTTTATCGTCCCAAAATAGCCTCTGATTAATATTCTAGGAAAAACGAGTTAGGGCAAGAATAAAAGAGGCATAAAGGGCAGAAATATACCAACTGAATCTGCCTTCTTTTTTTTTTTTTAGTAAAAAAGCCATCATGCCCTAGCTGGTGGCTCAGTTGGTTGAGGATTATCCTGTGCATCTAAAGGTCACCAGTTCAATTCCCTGTCTGGGAACATGTTCTGGTTGTGGGCTTGATCCCCAGTAGGGGGCATGCAGGAGGAAGCTGATGGATGTTTCTCTCGCTTCTCTCTCTCTAAAATAAATTGGGGGGGGGGGGGGAACATTTAAGTGAAAAAAAAAATCATAGTTTTAGAAATAGCATCTAGCAAACTATCTCTTCTGACTCCTTGAGCAGAATTATGCATCATGGCCACTCTCACATGTATTATTACTATAAAGACTCTTTAATAAATTATGATTGATATCTGAGATTTACTCCTTTCTTTCAAATGCAAAGGCCCAAGAAAATATACACTGAGTGGCCAGATTATTATGCATTCAGAGATCATAATAATATGGCAACTCATATATATATTAGAGACCCCATGCACGAAGATTCATGCAAGAATGGGCCTTCCATCCCCTAGCTGTTGGCACTGCCTTCAATCCAGCAGGAGTAGCCTTTCTGCCTTCCATGCTGTCCAGAGGCCCAGAGCAGCTGGGGCAGTGCAGAAGCCTGTGTCATCACCATGGCGATGACACAAGCATCCTGCCCCACCCTAGCCACTTGGCACCTGCATATGCAAATTAACCCACCATATTTCTTGGGTTAATTTTTGTATACTCACTCCTGATTGGCTGTGGGCACCATGAAGGTGCAGCCAATTTGCATCTTACTCTTTTATTAGTGTGTGTGTGTGTGTGTGTGTGTGTGTGTAAATATATATATATATATATATATATAACATGAGACATGTGAAGTTTTCCCCCCTTCCTTCCTTATTGTTTTTTTTTTTATTCCCTTTGGGTTTTCTTGTTCTCCTTCTAGATGAAGGGCTTCCTTCTCTTTATTTTGTAAATATAGATCTTTTGCTGTTCCCAGATCCCTCATTCTATGGAAATGTACCTGTTGCAGCTTTTCAGCTTCCCTATTCTATGGAAATATAACTCCTGCTGCTCTGCAACCCTGTGCTTCCTCCATGGTCCCCTTAATTTCCAAAATTTCTAAACTTTTTTAATATCTGTCTTCCCCCCCCCCCCCAAAAAAAAATTCCTGTTTCACTACTTTCATCTAATGATGGATTGCAGTGGGGTCCACCTGATTTGATGTCTTTTTTTTTTTTTTAATATATTTTATTGATTTTGCACAGAGAGGAAGGGAGAGAGATACAGAGTTAGAAACATCGATGAGAGAGAGTCATCGATCAGCTGCCTCTTGCACACCCTCTACTGGGGATATGCCCCTGATCGGAATCAAACCCAGGACCTTTCAGTCCCCAAGCCAACGCTCTATCCATTGAGCCAAACCGGTTTCGGCTGATTTGATGTCTTGATGGGTCTGACAGAATTCAGCTTAATATAAGCTTCATTATTGCTTGATGGCTCCTAGTCAGGCACTCAATCTCTACCAAGGCCACGTATTACACCAGGAGCTTTATTTCAATTGCTGTATACTTCTCTGCTTTCTCCCAAACCCCAGAAGCATGTGTGGTAATTCTCCTGCTGATTATGACAGAGCTATTCTCAGTCTCCTGAACATTCATCCTTGTAATATTCTTGTTAGCTGTCTATCTATTAATCATCTCCATATATCATGCCAACCCCCTCAATTGTTGCACTAACCTCTGTTGGATGCTCTAAAAAACACATACAGGAGGCTTATGAAAAGTAAAGAGATATTCACAATACAGTTCAGGATGAGAGTTACCTTGTGTAAGAGAAAAAGGTCAAGATTGTGAAGTGACAGATGAATGCTGACAATGTTATATTTTCTTGAACTGCAAGTGTGTTAACATAAATATTTCCCTGTTACAAACAACATTTTTTAACGTGCATTCTATGAGTTTCCCCTGAAGAGGATAAAAATGTATGTATGGCAAAGCTAAATAAATAACACCCTGACCTTTTCAAATAAAAACATTTGCATTCAGTTTTCAAATTCCATTTTTCTATTATTAAAGTCAACCCATTTTAAAACCTGTTTGATATCAATGATTTGGTATATAAAATGCTATTTTTAAAAATCTTATATCACAGTATCTACTTAGGGCAAGCAATTATTTGCTTTCTATGTATTTTAAAACCAACCACTGGGCAGAAGCATTGGATTTTTACTTGTTACAAGTTTTATTTTTTCCCCCCAGCAAGTTCAATTTTAAAGGAGATGGAGCAGCAATGTTTTGATAAATGATTTTCTCAGAGAAAATAGATACTAAGAAATGTCATGTGGTTTTTAAAAATTAGAATATACAACCTCATTTTAGATGGCTTTACTTCTTATAACTTGTTAAAGGACACTTTTCAAGGTGCAAAAAAAAGTAATTGACAAAGGCCAATGCTAAAGTTTAGAAAACAATAGGTTGGAGTCAAGGCAATTGTGGCTAAAATGCCAGAGGGGTCAAGTCTGATGCCACACCCATTCTGATAGTCTCCTTTCAAGTGTTAGTCTGAATGTCCCAATACTGTTACAAAAACATTAAATAGGAAATCCATCTCCTATTTAAAATTGCCAATGATTAATAGAGATAAAAGAATTTCTGAAGAGAAGAAATAAGAAAATACTATTTGGTGAAAAGTAAGAAAATCTTGAGGGCTAAGGTTCATCCATCCATTCCATGTGTCACAACCCTGGTCTCTGACAACTGTAGCAAATAGTAGGAAAAGTGCCTGACTTGGCTATTGTTTTAAAGCATAAAGCAATGGCTCTCAAACTTTGCCGTGAATTTTAATCAATTCGAGAGTTCTTAAAGCATCCTAATGATTAGGCTGGGCCACACAATAACTAAATCAAAATCTGTGGGAGTGGTACCCAGGCATCTTTAAATTTTAAAATACCATTTGTGACATCAGATTTCAGATAAAGTGGTTTAAAGGAAATAATTATACTTTGTTGCCAAAAAGAACTTTTAAAAATGTTAACTGGTGTGTTCAATATTGTACTTAATATGACTGAAAAGAAAAGAGTTAAGTCAAGTAGTACGTAAATTTCACTCATCCAGGTACCCTCACCTTGCAAAGAAGACACTTTAAAGGGCATTACAATAATTTCATTGGTAATAGGAATGCTAAATGATGGCACCCTCAGCTCTAACAATAATCCAGTGGTTATAATTGTCCTCCTGATTATAGCAGCATATTCATCAAAGGCAGTTTTATTATATCTAATCTCAAACACAAGGTATACATTATTATTGCCATATAACTGACAATTTTAGAACTTAAAAAAAAAATCTTTATTGTTCAGATTATTACAAATGTTCCTCTCCTGTTCCCCCACCCCCCAAAGCTCCCTTTCACCTGGTTCCCACCTCGCTCCAGGCCTCCCCACCTCCTCCACTGACCTCATCCATAGGTGTAAGCTCTTTTTCTAATCTCTTCCCACACCCCCCACAACCCCTCCCTCCAAGAATTGTCATTCTACTCCCTTTCCATGCCCCTGATTCTATTAAATTACTCAATTTGTTCTGTTCATCAGGTCTTTTATTCATTTGATTTTTAGGTTCACTTGTTGATATATATGTATTGGTTGTTGCTTTGTTGTTCATAATATTTTATCTTTACTTTTTTTTTTCTTCTTCCTCTTCTTAGAGAATTCAGCATTTCATATAATATTGGTTTGGTGATGATGAACTCCTTTAGCTGCTTGTTTGTGAAGCTTTTTATCTCCTCTTCAATTCTAAATGGTAGCTTTGCTGGGTAGAGTAATCTTGGCTGTAGGTTCTTGCTATTCATCACTTTGTATATTTCTTGCTGCTCCCTTCTGGCCTGCATAGTTTCTGTTGAGAAATCAGCTGCCCCTTGAGTGTCTCTCTTATTGATGTGAAGAGTTGTAATCCAGTATAGTCTCATTCTGACCACTGGGTACACTAGCTCTTGGATTTCTAAGGAAGTGCAAGGTCAACCATTGCCTGGGGCCACCCAGCAGGAGCTACAGAGACATTTGCAGATTCCTCTTTTTTGTATAGGGTTTGGAAGTGCCCAGACAAGGCCCAGCAGTGAAGCAAGGCAGGCTGCTGCTGCTAGGCCTTGGGCCTTCTTTTGGAAGCTCTGGGGCTCTCTGATCCAGCTGCATTTTGTCAACTCTGGAGCCCTCTGATCCAACTGCATTTAGTGGCAAAAAGGAAGGCCATTCATATGTAAAAGCTGATGTGCACAGCTTGTGTGGGGTTGTAAATTGGGTGGGGCAGAGCAAACAGCAATGGCTGCCAGTCAGCCCTGCACTGGAGAGGTCCCCAGGTCTCTGCATTCTGTGCCCCTGTGCAGGAACAATGATCACTGCAAGCACCTCTGAGAGAAAGGTGTCCTCGCATTCCTGTCCTGATGCCACACAGTCCAGTTTCTCCCCGTACCTGTCTGGGCCCCCCAGAGACTTACCCAGAACTGGAGTTCAGAGCAAGTGGAAGCTTGTATCTCCCTCCCAGTTAAAAGAGCAGCACATCCAGGTACCAGCACTTTCCGCACCTCCATACCTCTTACTAGTCTCAATGCCCTTTCGTCACCTCTCTAGTTGTGGAACTTCCACTCAGCCAGCTTTCCCTCAGTTCTGAGTGGTAGTTGTTCTGCCTTTTAGTTGTAATTTTGATGTGGTTGTGAGAGGCAGCACATATAGGTGTTTACCTATGCTGCCATCTTGGTTCTCAATTTTAGAACTTTAAAGAGAGCTATGTATGAGTCCATATTGAAATAGTAAAAAATCATCATTAAAAGATTAGGGAAAGCTTCTTAGAACAGACTATGTGTTAACTAGAAGTAGACTGCATTTATTGGAGAAGGAAACCTAAAATAAGAGCGGTCTCAATAAGACAATATTCTCTTTTAAATTGAATTCCTACTGGTGGAAATTCTGAAATTACATGACCGCTCCTCTGTTTTAGGAATCCAGACTTCTCCTCTAATTTTAGCGACTTGCCTCAGGATGGCTGCCAGAGTTCCAACCATTATGTCCAATTCCACTTAATCAGAAGCAAAAAAGAACTGAATAAGAATAAGCCCCTTTTTCAATTTTTATAATTTTTTAAAATGTGTTTTATTGATTTTCAAGAGAGGAAAGGAGAGGGAGAGAAAAATAGAAACATCAATGATGAAAGAGAATCATTGATCTGCTGTCTCCTACACACCCCCTACTGGGGATCGAGCCCTGACCAGTAATTGAACTGTGACTAATGGTTCATGGATTGATGCTCAACCAGACTTAATGGCATTCTTTTTAAAAATTTCACATAGCACTTCTATGTGTTTGCCACCATCTATTTACATTTTTTTATTGGCCACAATTGCTAGGGAAGAAAACCTTTATATGCATGAATATGTGTCCAAGTAAATATCAGTGTTCTTATTAAGGTGCCATAAACAAAGGGATAATGGGAAGCAACTAACACTCTTTGTCATAGACTAAGGAAAGAGTATTTACAGATAGATGCACAGAAGGTGGCAAAACAAAAGCCATGTAAATTACTTTCTGAAACATTTGCGATGTTGAAACATTTCTTAAAGTATGCTACTGTGTTTATTTTTATGAAACTGGATAGAAAAAAAAAAAAAAGCCTAAAACAGTGGTTCTCAGTGAAGGAGCTTTTGTTTTTCTTCTCTCCCACTCCCCTTCTTTCATAATATTTGAAAAGTCTGGGAATCATTTTGGGTTATTACAATTTTGGGAATTCTTCTTACATCTGGTGACTAGAGATCCGAGATGCCAATAATTATCTTAGAAGGCACCAAAACAAAGGATTATCCAACACAAAATATTAACATCTAGGTGAAGATTCTAGACATTTCTCTTTTTTAAAAATCAAGATGAGGTCAATATCCAAAATGTTAAAAACTACACCAATATCACAGCAGTAGCAAAAGCAATTAATTGATATTGTTGAGAGTTGTGTTAAAGAAAATAACCGACTTGAAATAAAAAATGAATGCATTAAAAAAACAAATAGTAAAATATCACAAACTCAGAGCCTTAAAAGGACCAAATATTTAATGTGAATAAGCAAAATCAACTAAGAGTAAGATGACAAATGACTATGGACACTTAACCTGGGTGACATGGAAACTACAGAGGGTGACAGGGACTATGCTTAAATCTTAGAAATAAAGATCTCAATCCCCATATGAAGGGGACAGTCTTCGTTTATTTCTAGCCCATTATTACTACATTAGTACTCTAAGGCTCCATAACAAAGTACCACACACTGGGGGCTAAAAAGAACAGCATCACAGTTCTAGAGGATAGAAGTTCTAAATGAAAGTGTTGGCAAGGCCATGCTCTTTCTGAAGGGGAAGATATTTTCTTGCCTCTGTCAGGCCAGCAGTCTTTGGAGTTCTTTGGTTGTGGATGCGTCACTTCAATTTCTGCTACAATGGTGTTCTCCTTGTGTCTTTGTGTATTCATATGATGCTATTCTCTTTGTGTGTCTGTATCTCTATGTCCCAGTTTCCCTCTTCTTAAAGGCACAGCAGTCATTGGATTAAGGGCCACTGTCATCATCCAGTATTACCACATTATAACTTGATTAGAGGCCCAGTGCACAAAATTTATGCATTGGGGGGAGAGGGGAAGAGTGTCCCTCAGACAAGCATGCACCCTCTCTAATATGGGACCCTTCAACAGATGTCCTGAAATTGGACCTAAACAGGCAGTCAGACATCCCTCTTACAATCCAGGACTGCTAGCTCCCAACCACTTGCCTGCCTGCCCCTAACCTCTTCTGTCTAACAGGTGTTTTTTTTGTTGTTTGTTTGTTTTTAAATTTTTAATAAATCTTTATTGTTTAAATTATTTCAAATGTTCTTCATTTTTCCCCCCTCCATTGCTCCCCTCCACCAGGATCCCACCCCACCCTCTGCCCTTTCCCCACCCCCATTGTCCTCATCCATAGGTGCACAGTTTTTGTTCAGGCTCTTCCCACACCCCCCAATCCCCTTTTCCCCAAGAATCGTCAGTCCATGCCCCTTCCCTACCTCTGATTCTATTATATTCACTAGTTAATATTTTTCCTCAGGTTTTTTAATTCCCTTGACTTTTAGTTTTACTTGTTGATAGTTACGTATTTGTTGATCATAATTTTTATCTATATCTTCTTCCTCTTCCTAAAGAACCCATTTCAGCAATTCATATAATTCTGGTTTGGCGGTGATGAACTCCTTTAGCTTTTTTTTTTTTTTATTTGTGAAGCTCTTTATCTGGCCTTCGATTCTGAGTGATAGTTTGCTGGGTAGAGTATTTTTGGCTGTAGGTTCTTGCTATTCATCACCTTGAATATTTCTTGCCATTCCCATCTGGCCTGCATGGTTTCTGTTGAGAAATCAGCTGACAATCATATGGGTGCTCCTTTATAGGTAACTACCTGCTTTTCTCTTGCTGCTTTTAATATTCTCTCTTTGTCTTTTGCTCTTGGAATTTTAATTATGATATTTCTTGGTGTGGTTCTCTTTGGGTTCCTTTTGTTTGGGGTTCTTTGCGCTTCCTGGGCTTGTAAGTCTATTTCTTTCCCCAGGTGGGGAAAGTTTTCTGTCACTATTTCTTTCAATATGTTTTCGGTACCTTGCTCTCTCTCATCTTCTGGGACCTCCATAATTATGTTGTTGGTTCGCTTGAAGTTATCCCAGAGGTTTCTTACATTATCTTCAACTTTCTGGATCCTCTTGTCTTCTTGCTTCTGTGGAAGAGTATCCTCTGGCTCTTTATGTTCCAAATCTTTGACTTGATTCTTATGAACTTCCATTTTGTTTTTAGGACTCTGTATAATATTTTTTATTTCAGACAATGTGTTCTTTATTTCTAGTTGATCCCTTTTCATATCCTCATTTATTTGATCAGCCTTTTCTAGGAAATTCTTGAAAAACCTTATATGCGTGGTTTTGAACTCTATATCCAGTCGCTTCTTGTCCTCCATTTCTTTTGTTTGTGATCTGTTTCCTTATCTCAGCATTTTCACAGCTTCCCTGAGTTGGTAGGGTGGCTTTGTGTGCTAAGGTCTCCTATATGATTCAGTGGCTCAGCCTCCTAGATACCTGAGGTGGAAAGTCTTGGTGTAGCCCTTTGTGGGCTATGTGTACAGTCTTGTTGTTAAGTCTTGCTTGTTGTTGGTATCCCTGGGAAGCGTTGATCTCCAAGCCAATTGGCTATGAGGCTCAGAAGTGTCTCAGCTAGGAGGGTTTCTGTATTCCGCTTGGATGGGGTGAGGTCTCAGGGTGGCACAGCCAAGCTTTGGTGAATCCCGAAAGATTGGTTGCAGGCGCACGCACCTCTTTGGTATACGTGCAGACAAGCTTTGGATTCTCGGCAAACAAGAAAGCTAGCCACTGGAAGGGCTTCTGTGCTCTGCTTGGATGGGGCGGAGTCTCGGGTAGTACAGACAAGCTTTGGTCAGCCCCTCCCTATGAGGGTCTAGTTTCTGAGTCCCGCAGTAATGGTGGCTGGCTTCACACACCTCTGAGAGATCTCTGTCCACTGCCTGACAGTCTGGCCTCTCCCTGTCTGGGGCCGTTTATCAAAGCAATAAGGTGTTCTGTTTTCTTCCCGAACAAGAAAGCTAGCTGCTCATTAGCTGTCCACCCTCTCCATGCAGGGAGTAAGCAAGCAGGGAACTCAGCCCACCCTCAGCGAAGTCAGGCAGCCACCTTTTCACACGCACAGTTCTCTGTACCTTCACAGTTCCTGAGGTTCAGCGTGCCTTCTCTCTCCTTCCCAGATGTAGAGCCTCCTCTTAGCCAGCTGCCCGGTGCTTCAGGGTGATGCTTCCCCTGTTTTTCAGTTCAAAATTCAAATTTGTCGTGGTAGGCTGCATTCGGGTGTCTACCCTATGCCGCCATCTTGGTTTCTCTCCCTGTCTAACAGTTTGATCATCCCCTAACAACTCCCCTGCCAGCCTGAGCAATGCCTAACTGCTCCCCTGATGGCCCTATTGTCCCTAACTGCCCTCCCCTGCTGGCCTGGTAATGCCAGCCTTGCCAGCCTTGTCCCCCCTTGTCCCTTCCTTGTCCCTTCCTTGTCCCAGCCTTGTCCCTTCCTTGCCAGCCTTGTTCCCCCCAACTGCTCTCCCCTGCAGACCTGGTTCCCCCTCACTTGTTCTCCCCTGCAGGCCTGGTCCCCCCAAACTGCCCTCTTCTGCTGACCTGATTGCCCACAATTGCCAGCTTTGACCACATGGGGGCAGCCATCTTGTGCACTGGGGTGACAATCAATTTACATACTACTCTTTTATTAGATAGAATTACACCAACAGTCTCTACTTCAAAATAAGGTTGTGTTCTTAAATACCAAATAAATTGAACATATTTGGGGGAGAGGTAAAATTCAAACTTCAACAGTTACCATGTAAGAACTTGGGCTCTATATTTGTTGACTTCTTTTTTTCCTTTAAGAAAAGCTGAAAATGTATCCTTTTTATTACATCCTCAAATTGTTAGAATTTGGCTTTTGAAAAATACATCTGTGGGCTGGATATTAGTTTTTGGCTTTGTCAATGTGCCATACTGTCTTATGAGTATGAATAGCTGGAATATACCTTCCTTTTCCCTAGCAGTGATATTCAGAAAACTAAGAAAGACGATGGAGGAGATAAAAACTGTGGATATAGTGAGAAAATATGAAACTCCTAGAACAACTCAGAGGAAGGATTTTATGACTGATTAAAAGGAAAAAGTGAATAAAAATAGCTGTTCTATCATAAACAATAAAATAATAGTAACATATAGGATATGCATAAATGTGTTCTAGTCAAAATGGAGTAAGTTTTTACAAACAGTATTTAAATTTGCATCCACAGACTCATTTGTATGGATAAATGACTTCATGCATCATTGAAAGTAGCAAGCTCATTTATAGATTAGACTTCTAGGATAAAACACCTGCTGGATATTTAATAAACATCTAGCTCTGTAGATATGTATGCTAAAGAAGTATACAATTCCACCTGGAATCTGACATATTTTTGAAAATCATAAACCAAATCTTTTCTTTTTTTAATATTTGAGCTTTCAAAGCTTCCACATTTAGAATTGGCATACAAAGTTAATACTTATATTTTAAAAATCCTTATGTCCACAATTTAAGCTAAGTGTGAAGTTAACTCCACCTAAATCATGTGGATTAAAAATAGGAGAGAATGGTTCCTAAGAAAACAATTACCAAAAAATTAATGAATGGATGGATGCTGGGTTGGTACAATAATACATATATTCCTTTCTTTTTTTCTTCATTTTTTCCTTTCTTTCTTCCTTCCTTCCTTCCTTCCTTCCTTCCTTCCTTCCTTCCTTCCTTCCTTTCTTCCTTCCTTTCTTTCTTTGTTTCTTTGTTTTTTATTTTATTTTATTATTCTATTTCTTTAATCCTTTCTTTGTTCCTTTTTTCCCCTCTCTTTTTTTTTCTTGCATTCTTCTAACCATTGAGTGAATAATATTAGGCCCTGTTCAAAATTTTAAGAATATACAATTTAAATGCAGCTTATTACTAGAAGGTGATGAGTCTAGTGGCAGGATTCAGACCACTGCAAAACAGTGTGACTACGGAGTCCTGTAAAATCTGCTACAAAAGCAATGAAAAGGAATATTGGACTGTCTGCATATGATGTCTAAGTTGATTTTTCAGGGAGATAAGATTAGAAATTTGTCTTGAAATATGGGTAAGAGTTAGCCAGGTAAAAAGTGGAATGGGGGCTTTACTAAAATATGAAATCACATATTTAGGTGATGATGAGGAGAAGGAAGCAGTCAGATAACTTGCAACAAATCTGATATGGCTTTGTGTCTGTAGGTGAGTGTCAGGTGAAACTGGGAGCTATTCACAGGACATATGAAGATCATGATAAGAAGTTTGAGTTTTATCCTGATGACCATTTCAGGATTTTAATAAGGAAAGAGTGAAAAAAAAAAAAGAGTGTTGCTACAAAACTACAGGAAGAGGCAGAGGAAGAAAGATGGATTGAAAGTTCAGCAAACTAGAGGAAGAATATTAAGTAGGAGAATTTTGAAATAACAGATAAAAAATGATAGGATCCTGTATTAAGTTCCTAACAGTTGAAATGAGAGAAGAGGATGGACTTGATGCAGTAAGAAGAGAACAGAAGTTGAAAGAAAATAATAATATTAGTGAGGCAGTGAATATGGCTGGAGTTCAGAAAAGAAAGGAAGAGTAAGATGCTAGTGAGGCTAAAGAGTTACAGCATGATGGCTGAAATGTGGAAATTGAATTGGGGATATTCCAGTTTAATGGAATCCTGAGAATAACAGAGGCACTGACAGGAAGTGAGCAAGTGGAGATTTTCAAAGCCATAATGATGAAGGCAAGGAGCAGCAGAATATGGCCCTGAGGTGACCAAATGAGTATTTTTTTGAGGGAGAATGAATTATAACATGTAAATAGACTTAGAACAAAGAGGCAATGTACTGAGAGAGGTTAAAGATCAATAAAGCAGATGAGCAGTGATAATGGAAAGATTAGACTTGAATTCATGCATCTCTCCAATTTACATACTTCCTCATTGCACTGTAAACCACAACCTTGTAACTAAAGAGATTTTCTGGATTTTTAGTGCTATTAAGAAAAGCTATTGCTTCCCAGTTTCATTCTTTATCCATGGCAGCTTTTGGCTCAGAAGAGAAATATTTGTGATAGAGCTACTAATTTACAAGTCTTGGCTTTTCTTTTTCCCCTCCCTCCCTCTCTCCCTCTTACCCTACTTTCTTCCCTCCCTCCCTCTCTCCCTCCCTTCCCCCCTCCTTTCATTTTATTTATTTATTTTTAGCACTTTTCTTCTCCATTCCAGAATAAGGAGAAATTTTACCCCCTCCTTCCCCCCTGTTCCTGAGATAACTGATAAGCTGCTAACACAATAAGTGAAGGTGGCATTACTGGCATAAGGCCATATCTTAGTGGTGGAGTCATCCAGCCATAACTTAGTAGCAGAGCAGGTTGTATCTTTTCTCCTAATAGTCACTATGGCAAAGGCCCTTGTAAATAACACCAAGGGAGATGGATCTACATATGCTGGGTGATTCGATTTTTCTTTAATTTCTTTATGGGCAATGTAATTTGATAGCAACTGGTGCTAGGAAGGTGCAGATGGTGAGTGTCAGGCAGATCTTATTACCTGCAACGACAGAGTCCAGCTTGCCTTCCACAGCTATAATTGGCCTCCTTCCCCCCTCTTGGAAGTGGAGATAAAAACATTACCTCCGAGTCCTTGGTGCTTTACAAGAAGAATGAAATGGTTTATTTTCCATTTATTACTTGTGACAGGAAACTGAAAGAGGAAGAGCTGGCCTGAATTCAGGAAAGACAGCAATTCTGGATGAAAGCCTGACCTCCCAGCCATCAAGGTGTACATAATTCAAAGATCGTTCTATAGTTATGTCGAATGTTGGGCAGGAGTCAAATGATGAAATTCTTTTAATTGGTCACATAAATGTCCACACCAGCTGCAATTATTTTAAATGGTTCCATGAATAGAGAGAAGCTCCATAATCACAGGGTACCCCCAAAGCCTGCTCTCCCCAAAGCCTTCTTTCCTGGCATGGGGACTTGATTAAAATTGAATGTGCTGGTCGGTTCATTCCTTGTTAGGGCTGCTACTATCAGATCTAAGAGTTCTGACAGCTTTGCATCGATGATGCTGGCTGCTCACACAAGATCTGTACAAATAAGAATGTCTTAGGTTAATTCTTCTCCTTCACTCACACACTGTTATGTAGAACCTGAAACAGTCTGACCTGGATTCCAGGGAAGATGACTTGAAAAGTACTAGTTGGTGAAGGAGAGATGGTTCTCTTTCAGTTTTTGAGTGTTTGGAGAGAGAGAATGCCTCTCTGATAGCTGTCGACAGAACTCAAAATTTGGTGCACAATCTGTGGAGAAACATTTATGTTCTTATACATTCCAGAGTTATAAGCTTTCATTGTCCACAATCTTTTCTGTATCTGTTTATATACACTTTAAAGTATAAAACCCCGACCACCAAATGATGACTTTGCTTATTTTAATTTTCTGGAATCAGTTTAATGTTTCATTCCATTCATATCTGCTTAATATTTAATGAAGGACTCAGTAGGGTTCATGGCACTTTTATAAACCTCCCATCCCAGTACATATGTAAATTTGGATCAAACCACAAAAATAAATAGATCCCAGCAGAAGACACAAAATAGATTCATCATCTATCTTAATAAGGCCTTTTCCCATCAGCATGCCCTCATTTAATCGTCTAGAAGTAGAAACCTAAAACCATGAATCCTTGAGTAACTCAGATTGGCATCTTGAAGTTTTATTCCAATTCAATTTGGTTCACTTGGATTAAATAAGTTATTAACATAAATTATGTACTAAGTAGAAACTGTTCTATGTACTGTGGATATAAATGTTAGCAAATACATTCAACCAAGACAGGTACCAGAAACACTATTTTGGAAGGGCAATTTAATTCATTAAAACTCAACCTTGTATTATTATCCAGCCAACAACGTACAGCTTTAGAATTACAAAGTCCAAGCAGAGAATGCTGCACATGTACCAGCTTAAAATGCCTTTGAGCAGCTGCTGTAAAATTCCTATCTGAAGAGCTACTAAAGAAAGATAGGAAAGATATATATGAGAGGCATAGGGATACCAATAGACTCAGCTACATTCTAGGCATAAAAGCCAAAAATATTCTAGGAACGAATGCCCCAAGGACATTGGTCATGTCCTCTTTATCTCTTTCCAAATTCTAATATGTAATAGGCATCTATAATATGCTAATTAAATGGTTTGTAGATTTAGTAAAAAAGTAGATTATAAATTTCTAAAATCAGATCACCCCTATGTTTCTCCTTTCTAAATCAGTGGTCGGCAAACTCATCAGTCAACAGAGCCAAATATCAACATTACAATGATTGAAATTTCTTTTGGAGAGCCAAATTTTTTAAACTTAAACTTGTTCTAATGCCACTTCTTCAAAATAGACTCGCCCAGGCTCTGGTATTTTGTGGATGAGCCACACTGAAGGGGCCGAAGAGCCAACCACTGCTCTAAAGCATCATTGTGCTCATTTGTCCATGGGAATAAAAGCCATACCAAACCCATAGCATTGTTGTGAGGATTAATGAGAGAATGTGAGTCAATCATATGACACAGTGCTTGGCACAGGTAGACTGAATTAGTGTTAATTATTGTTGGTCATTGTTTGTCATCTGGATAACTTTTAAAAAATGCTCAAGTTCTACCTCCAGAAATTCAATTTAATTATTTTACAGTGAGGCATAAACATCTCTCCTTTTTAAAGCTTCCAGGTGGTCTGCATGATATAATGTAATGGGGTAGAAAAATCACAGTAGATGGAGAAATACACATACTCCTCAACACCCACACCACATATTTTCCTCTTTAAGAAAATTGGCCATTCATTAAATCTGGACAGTTCACTGTCACTAGACTGCAGAGATCTCGTTTCAATCTTCTGGTAGTTTATTTTTCTCAGAAGATCAATTTTGTGTAAGAACTGAGTACTCCTATCTTTATATTATGAAATAAGAGAAGAATCATAGTTCAACAATTCAACATTTAATGACTCAGGTTCCTAAAACCTGGATCTTATCACCCTTTTTTTTTTTTTCCATCTTAGAGATATATTAGATTCTCTTTTTAGTAAGTCAGTTTCCTTGTCTAGTAGACCATCTGTTATAATTCTTGAATTTCTGTGATACTTAAAATCATGATCCTAGTGTTCAGAATTATTTTATTATGCTTCTCATGTCTGAGACTATGGTAGACCGTTCACTGTCTGCCATAGCCACAGATATTTGCAACTTTAAAATTAAATGCACAAGTGGAACTTACTTTGTAAAGAAAATGGCCTGTGATTTATCATATATAGGACATGGTTATCTTCAAATTACTTTGTGTCATCTCTATATTATATATTTGCTTAAAGACAATTATGTGTTTATAACTGTTATAAATAAATGTACTGAATAAACTATGCACCATTTCAGTATTCAAATAAATTATGAAGTTTATTTTCATTACAGTAACAATTTTCCAAACTTTCAAAACGAATTTTAGTCATTTTATCAAATTCTATCCTATCTATTACATACATTCTTCCTGTTTACTCAGAATTCCTTCTTCTAAAAAAATGTTAGCCCCCAGCATAGCTTTTCTTTCCCCCCCCCTCTGGTTCCTTTTCTATATCTTTTGCATAGGCGCTGCTATCTTGAGAATGTTTTGGCCTCAGCATGCTGCTGTAAAGTGGTTACTAGGTTACACTCTCTGTTTTCCTCCCCAGGACACTTAGTGCCCTCTCTAAAATTATTTTCTTAGATATGATTGGTTAGACTCTCTTGGCACCTGGCAGTATCTTCTCAGTTCTGAGTCCTTGCCAAAATCCACTAACCTTTTTTTTTTTTTTTTTTTTGCCTACAAAGCGTATGTGTTACATAGTTGATTTTGCTTGGGTTACCAGGGTATGTACATATATTGTTTCATTAAAACACAAGCACAAATACATGCACACATACACACAACACCGTGTATAGGAAATGATCACAAAATTATAAGGCTGTGTTTTTATTTGTTGTACAATTTATTCTTCCCTATATTAACTGGATAGGCTCAATTCTGTATCCAAGTTTTATTTGTTTATTTTTTTCTCTTGCACAGTAATAAACATAAGATATGGCCTCATGTACTTGTTGAATAGAACCAAACTACCAATCACTGTATGTGATGCTAAATAAAGGAACTGGATTTGCAAACATTAATAACACGTATTCTTCCCAATCAGTGTTAGTACCACAGTAATAAAGTCGTTGCTAGGTATCAAATAGGTGGTGAGGTAGCTTTGGGCTTCAGGAGTCATATCTGCCAGTACATTTCAGGTAATCGATCTCAGCTCTATTTATCTTAAGGAACCTGTCTTTGGTACTAGTCTGATAATAAACAAAAAACTTGTAAGTTTCATGATTTCTCCCTAATACCATTTTGGAACACCTACTATCTATCCAGAATTATGCTAGGAGCTTTGCATAAATTAACTCTAATCCTTCTAATAAAGATGAAAAGCAATGTATTATTAATTCTCATTTTTCAGCTGAGAACAGGCCTTAAAACTCATGGGATTCTCATTTACTCTTTCACACCTCCTTGGGAGTGTTCTCAGGAGCATGCTGAATTCCCTTGGTGATATTAGATTTCAGTGAATATTCAAAAAGAAAGGAAAAATTGCCCCATAATTTGCTGTGATGTATTGAAACAAGTTCTGGAATTGGAGCCAGAATTCCTAATGCAACAATTCTTCACTCCGCTAATTTATGTTTCTATCTCCATATTTGTGAAATAGGAATAATTAGTTATATTCCCTCCCTCTTTCACTCACAAGAGTTTTTTGAAAACTAGATGAAGTACAACAAATTTTTTTAAAAAGGTAAGAAAATAATACCATAAAAGTAGAGCTTTAATGTTTCAGGCATAACAACAAAAAATGATAATCATGTGAGTTTAAAAATGTTAACTAACATTTTTGTAGTAAATATTTTGCAATATATAGGTACATTAAATAATCACATTATATACTTTAAACTTACATAATACTATGTATCAATTATATTTAAATACAGGGTAGGTCAAAAGTAGGTTTATAGTTGTTCCTATGGAAAATAATAAAATAATTAATAAATAATAATACAAGTGCCAGCTGGTGTAACTCAGTGGTTGAATATCAAACTATGAACTAAGAGGCCATGGTTTGATTCCTTTCCATGGCACATGCCCGGGTTGTGGGCTAAATACCCAGTAGGGGGCATGGGGGAAGCAAGTGATCAATGATTCTCTCTCATCATCGACTCTCCTTCCTCCATAAAATCAATAAAATATATTTTAAAATAATAATATAAGAATAAACTGTGTTTCATGTTCTCACCACTATAAACATACTATTGTCTGCCCCTATATATACACATGGACTTAATTCCAATATAGAAATACATTATCTTATATATGAATAACTCAAATAGTATATTACATAGACAAATATATACTATGGGAACAAATGTAGAAGATTGAACTGCAAAATTTGTCAAAAAGAAGAAATTGACTACAGAAGTGAACTCAGGAGGTTCAACCATTTAAAGCATAATAAATCAGAAAATTTTGAACAGCAAGAACCAAAGTGATATTTAGTATTATTAATTAACTAAATACATATTCTTTGAGGTGAAATAATAAAGTTTCTAGACATTAAAAAATACCAGTCATCACCTAGCTCTGCCATGATGTAAAAATAATAAATATGGAATAGCTGGTAGTGAAAACCAAACACTTAAGCTAAAAGTGATGATTTTAGTCTTGAAGATTTGGTTTAAAAATGACTTAAGCAACAAAGAGAGGTCATGAACTGTATCTATTTGATATAAAATTATTTATTACTGTATGTTTTCAAATAGAATTATTGATTTCCATTATTTACAAATATTGAAACTACACAGAATAAAAACTGTTTAATTTTTTTAAATTTAAAAATAACATTTAAAAAGCATTTTAAACATATTCTTGAATAATTAAAATATATATTTTTAAATAGGTCTTTTAACATATTTTCACACTTTCTTTAATAAAGATACATTGGTTAATAATTGACAATTTTATTTCTTACTGTTTCTTAGATATGTGTATGCAGTTTGTTAAAAGAGCCAAATTTTAGTTATAGAAAATGCTTCTGTTAGGAGTCTTTGAAAACAAATGACTCACCTGGTCTGTCAACCATCTTTGTTTGCTGCCTTTTTTATACCTTTGCCACCAGGTGGCAGTGAGACAACACATATGGTTACCATATGATTTCTGACATTTTAGTGTAAAATGGCAAAAAGACAGGACACCACTGAAGCAATCATTAAAGACCAAGATGTTAATGTAAAAATGATGTTCAGATAATACAGGAAATATCAATTCATAGATTTTACATACAATAGTGTATGCAGAAGTGAATGTATGAATACATGTAAAGCATAGCAGGATAGTTTACTTATATTTGCAACAGTAGAAATGTTGTGAATAAATATATTAATAATGATTTGATATTCAGTACAAAATAATAAGTAAAAAAAAAAACACAAAAAAATAAAAACAGACAAAAATTCATTGCTATTAAAAGTATTATAATAGTGTCATAGCTAAAAAGAGCAAAGATTCAGACTTGTAAAAGTTCCCAGATACTCAGAATAATATGTAGATGTCCATGACATTCATTGGTAAACATGAATGATACTGAGAAAAAAGAAGTCACTATTTATAGCATATCATGATTGTAGCCATGACTCCCCAAGCAAACAATGGTCAACCTACAGACATAGTAATAAAATTAGGTTTATTAATTGCCTATTGTTACTTCTATATATATAGAAAGGAAGACTATATAGTAAAAGGCTAATATGCAAATTTATCCCCATGGGTGGGAATTTGACTGACCAGGAGTTAGACATGTGCTGACCACCAGGGTGTGGCATGAGACATGGCAGGCATCAGCGACGTGGTGCTGGCAGCAGGTGGCAGTGGAGGTGCTGTCAGCCTCAGTGGGCCCTGACAAGAGCAGGACCATGGTGGGATGGTGAAGCAGGTGAGTGGGTGACACCAGGATAAAGTGGGTGCAAGCGGGGACCCTGATCACCCCACCGGTCATACCACAGATCAGCCCTGATTGCTGGCCAGGCCTAGGGACCCTACCCATGCATGAATTTTATGCACTGGGACTCTAGTAAGAATAATATGTGAAAAACCTCAAATGTATAATTCTTCCAGATATGGAATATTCTTGAATTCAGAATTTGCTTCTAGTGAAATGTGTTTCTTCTCTGCTTTACTCAATGTAATTTTATTTTTATACTAGGGGTCCAGTGCATGAAATTCATGCACTGATAGGGTCCCTAGCAGCTGCTGGCTGCCAGCTGCCTGCAGGATGCTTCCTTCTTTCCCCCAGCCATGCACCACTGCCACCACCACTGCTGGCTGGGGCCTCCCTCCCTTCCCCCGGCTGGCCATGCCCCCTGGTTGAACTCCTGAATGAACTCTCAGTCAAGGGTACAATTTGCATACTGCCATTTTATTATATAGAATCTTTGCCTCATCACTAATTTTCTGTTTTAAAGGAAGGCTTTCACCTTGGCTGGTTTGTCTCAATGGATAGAGCATTGGCCTGCAGCTGAAGGGTCCCAGGTTCAATTCCACTTAAGGGCACACATCTGGGTTGTGAGCTCGATCCCCAGTGGGGGGCATGAAGGAGGCAGGTGATCAATGATTCTCTTTCATTATTGATATTTCTATCTCTCTCTTCTCCCTTCCTCTCTCTGAAATCAATAATTTTTTAAAAGGAAGGCTTTCCTGCTTTCTTAGAGTAGGAAAAATCTTTCCTTTATAAGCTCTCCTCATAGCACCATACTCAACTATTATTTTAATGTACTTTTTATTAACATATATCTCTATCACTACACTCTAAACTCCACAGTTAGGAAATCAGTCTAGTTTTGATCAGCAGTTATTCCCCAGCACATCTAATCTCGCATCATACATATATATAATTTAAAAATTAATAAACATTCAAATTACTGGGAATACAAACTGTAATAATGTTTTTCTTGCAGTGAATGCATTTGACTAATAATAACAGCTCTTCCCAGTTCAAGGTGAAACTGCAATGTATAAACATATATTTAGAGAGAGAGGGAGAAACCATATGATGCCATTCTCTTCTTCCAGTACAGCTTTACTTCCACCTCCTTCTTCATGCATGTATTGTCAAATGTTTCTCATTTCTGTATTTTTATGTGTACTGTTTTATACAATTGCTTTTAAAATTAGTGAAAAGAATAAAGGTGCCAAAATATAGTTTTACTCTGCAGGCATTGTGGGGTGATAATGATTTTAGTTGTTCTGAGTATCTTTTTTCCAGATTTCTCTGTGAAATTATCTGCTTCTGTGGGTATCATTCCAATTATTAGGCTCCACTTATTGCCTGCTAATTGTCTTATTGTTTTTAATAATACCTGGGGCACACACTGCTCCATAATCTAATGTAATTGACCTCAGGTTTCTTTGCAGGGGTAATTTTTAAGAGAGCTACTAGCCTCTTCTGAATTGCTAACAATAAAAATTACTATTTTTAAGAGTGTCTTTAGGCTTAAAATTTCCCACACTTTGTTTCAATAAATTAGGTTTCTTTGGGAGAATCATGGATCACTCTGTTTGATGGCCTACCTTTTCCCCTGGGCAAAATCTCTGATGAATGTGGGGCCAGTGATATGCTTCTCTACGAATGAACCCATGTTTTATAAGCAGTGTACTGGATTAGAGTGAATGTCTCTCATTTTCTTGAATTGCATCTTCCAACATGAACCCTCCATCCTATGAGCAAAGAGGGGAAAGGTTATTAGTGTACCAGTATGCTCAGCCTGGCACACTGTTCTGTGAGTGGAGGTTGGTTGACAAAAAGGAATCACCGACTTTCGGGGGGCTCATTTACCAGCAAGTTAGTCTTTGAAACTCAAGGATATAGGTGGGGAATGGAAATGCTGAGGCATAACTCTGTTTCTGGAGAGATACAATGTCCCTTGACTATAAACTGGAATAGGAGGGATTCCCAACCCCTTCTTTTGAAACACACCCACACATAGTGGAGCTTTGTCACACTGATTTAGGATTAGGTAGGGAGCATGTTGTGTCTCAAGTTCCAAAGTCATTCACTATTCCTTCCAAGATTTATTATGTGTCTTTACTTTCTGTATAACTTTAAGACAATTTAAGAGACTTTAAATAGTTGCTAATATATATAATTTTCACCTTTTGTTTAGCTAGGTAGTGAATCAATGGAGCTCCATAGTGGCCATTATAGAGGTGGAATTATTCTCTGTGTTCTTCATTTTAAACAATTTCCATTGCTCTGTCTTTAAGTTCCTTGAATATGTTTTTTGTTTGTTTTTCTATACTAGACAATCTTCTCATTAGTGCATCCATTGGATTTTTATTTTCTAATATTGTAGTTTTGGTTGTAAATTTTCATTTTTTTAAAAAGTTTCTACTTCTTTGCTGAGAATATTCATCTTTTCACTTGATCTAGCTTTATTCTTTAGGTCTTTGAACATTTATAAAATACCTGTTATATAGTTCTTGTCTGAATTCTAACATATGGGGTCATCTCTCTGTGTCTATTTCCTTTATTTATTGATTATTTGGTATACTTTCTTGTTTCTTTGTACAACTGGTAATTTTTAAAATTTATTGCTGGCAATTGTAGGTGATACATTGTAGGCAGTCTGAATAATGTCTTCTTCCTAGAAAAAGTATGGTGTTTTGCTCTGCTATATAGATAAATTATGGGAGATGTTCTTAAAGCTGTCTATTTTTCTTTTGTTTATTTGTTTGTTTTAGGGCTATTTTGGTGTCAACATTTACTCTATTGTGGGATCCCTAATACTAAAGTCTAGCCTTTCTGGGGTCTAAACTGAATGTCCAACATAATCAATGAGATCTCTCCACTTTGGTGAGCTAGAGTTTCAGCAGCCTCTACTCTGTGCGATCTCAGACAGTTGCATGCAGGTTTCAGTTGCACAGCATCTGCTCTCTGTTAAGTCTCAAAGAGTTTTGTCTTGTACTTGCACAGCCCAGCCCTCATCTAGGACCACAGGAAAGTGGTAGACATGCTTCTGCACTCATCCTTGTACTGCTTTCTTTTCTCCGTTGTCCTGTTGCACAAATTCCAGACACTTCATCAAGTCCAAACTCAGATCTCTGTATCCTCAACCTATTTCTACCTCTATTATCTCCTTGGGCTCATCTTCCCTGTGCTGTGGCCCAGGAAATTCTCCCATGCAGAAAGGAGAAAGACTTTGTATTTTCCTCCCTGTGAAAGATCACATCACTGCACTACCTGTTACTCAAAGCTTCAATCAATGAACTCCAGTTTTGTTCTATTTTGTATTGTTTATGGCAGGAGGGTAGGCCTGGTACCAATTACTCCATCATGGTGAGAAACAGACATCTCAACATTAGACTTTTTAAAAGATTATGTTCTAGTTCTTAGAAGAGTGTTTGCATATAATATACACAAAGCTCTCATTTTTAAAATAAATATTCTCCTTTTGTTACTTTTTTATATTGGGAAAAGAAGCCGAGGAAACAAAATGTGATTGAGATTTAGAATTAAAACAAATCCCAGCATCCCCAAATTGTAGCTTTGTGAACTCAGAGAAAAAAATATTAGGCCTGCTAAGCTTCACTTTCTTTATCATCAAATATAATAATAATAATACTTTTCTCAAAGGGTCGCTATGATACTTAATTGAGGGTTTGTTTTCTTTGTGCGTGTATGTATTTGTGTGTGAAAATATATAAATATTGGTTACATAAAATGGTAGAACTTTAGGCATTTATAAGGGAAGTATCAGGGAAAAAAATACTTGTTGTGGGTGTTTGGAATGGAAAATATGAAGACTCACAAGCTGTGCTTGATGGCAGCTCCACCCTTGCTGGTTCTATGACCTGAATTACTTAACATGCCTGAACATTAGTGTTGCATATAGCAAATGAGTTAAAGGTAGTAATCACATTGCATAAAAAGCAGATGTAAACCACTTAGTTCAATGCTCAGTACCTAATAAGATCTCATTAAATTATTGCTATTAATCTTTTTCTTTTCTTATGTATTTTTATTGATTTAAGAGAGGAAGAGAGAGAGGGAGAGAGAGAGAGAGAAGCATTAATGCTGAGAGAGAATCATTGAATGGCTGCCTCCTGCATGCCCCACACTGGGGATCAAGCCTGCAACCTGGACATGTGCCCTGACCAGGAATTGAACTATGACCTCCTGGTTCATAGGTCAATGCTCAACCACTGAGTTCATAGGTTGATGCTCAGCCACTGAGCCAAGCTGGCTGGGCATGACTATTATTCTAGTTATTACTTCCAGTTTTTCTCATAGAGCTTCACTGACAATTACTTTTAAAATATGTTTTTCCAGTGTAGTTTCATCCTAATAATTGCATCTTTAAAGCCAAGTCTTGGGAAAAAAGAAACTTGCTAGTGTGCCACATCCCTAAGTAAAATCAATCCCACAGCTGCTGGAGGTAAACTGTACCCATAGCATATGGGCTGCCTATGGGCACTAGGTGCCATAGATTCATGATGCTTAAAGAAAAGTGGTGGTATGTGGAACTCACACTTGAATAAATTTTCTGAAATGTTACTAAGGTGCTGGAGAAAGTGATAAGAAAGATCCCACATTCTCTGAGAAATAAACGCAAAATCCAAATATCCCCAATTGCTTTTGATCAATTTACGCTTCAGATCCTATCTTCCTGATTGATTATTATCAATAGTCAATGGAAAGCATATTTCCACTTTACTTTCCTTCGTATTAAAAATAAATAAATAAAAAATAAACTTAGCCAATTCCTTAAAACAAAAACATGAGTTATTCTTGAGGTTTTTTTCTTCCCCTTCCAAACCACTACTAACTCATGGTTTTGACTCTATTTTCCATATCCTGAATCCATCTGTGTTTTTTTTTTTTATCTATTGACATCCCGTAATTCACCATCACCTTACATAGACTATTACATTATTTCCCAGGGGTCATTGTGATGTCATTGTAATAACCTGGTTATCATTTAACTTGAAAGGGGAGACTAGATAATATAGGCATCGATTCAGCTTTGCTAAAAGCTGCATTTAACCCTTTCCAAGTCTGTTCCCTGCTGATTAATGGGGAAGGGACTGGGCAAAGGCAGTTTAGACCCAAGCTCTGTAAGGTCTGAGTGACTTGGGAAGGTGCCTACCTGTCTTCCAGTCATAACTGGGAACAAATTAGTGGCCAGGACAAGCATGGCCACTGCAAGCTCAAGAAAACTAACTATATAAACTTCCAATCAAAGGAAGTTCACTCTCTTCTCTTGGCTCCATGGCACTGGGCTCCCATGATTCCTGTTGCAGGAATGCACTTCCCTGAGCCCATGCTACTCTTGGCCATGTGGGACTCCACAAAATAGAATAATGGACTTTAATTAGCTTGGATACTGAACTATACCTGGCTGAAACATGGACAGAAGTGCTGGACACTGGCCTTGTTTCAACTACTGAAGGGCAGGGGACTTTGGAACCTGAGAAATGTTACTCCACACCAATAAAACCTTCTTTCACATTCCATCCTCCTATGGGGGTTTCTGAAAATGTTTATTTGTGTGAGAACCCAAGACATTGCTATCCCAATCAATAGGGGAGTTTGATTCTCCAGTAACACTTGGTACTTCTACTCTTGCCTCCTACAATCCATTTACCACATAGCAGCCAGAGTAATATATGTATTTTAAATAAATTATATCATCTCAGTCATACTCTAATTTAAAGCCTTCTGGTGTATTTGAATTTCATTTGAACAATTCTAAGCTCTCTCTCAGAACCAATAAAGCTCTTGAATCCTCTTCCTATCTACCTTCTTGATTTTTATCTCTTATCACTCTCTTTTTTACACATCACACTTCAGTATACTGAATTTTGGTTGACGTGTGTGTGTGTGTGTGTGTGTGTGTGTGTGTGTGTGTGTGTGTTTTTCTGATTGTCCAATATATTCCTGTAAATATATTCCTGATCTTGTGCTTCTACATTTGCTTTCCCTCTTCCTGGAATAATATTCTCTTCATTTAACTTTATTTTTACAAAGTGAGTCGCTATAGTCTGAATGTTTGTGTCTGCCAGAATTCATGTGTTGAAATCCTAATTCTCAATGTGATGATTTTAAGAGGTTGGGCCTTTAGAGGTCATTAGGTCATGAGGGTGGAGTTCTCATAAATATGATTAATGTTCTTACAAAAGAGACCTACAAAGCTTCCCATCCCCTTCCACCATATGAGGACATAGCAAGAAATTGGCAGTCTGTGACTCAGGAGAGGGCCCTCACTCAACCAGGCTGGTACCCTGATCTCAGATTAGACTGTTGTCTATAAAATACCACTTAGTCTATGGTATTTTGTTATTACAGCCTAAGCAATCTAAGACACTAGTTGTAATGGTTTTATATTATTGCCATGAAAAAACACCACAGACTTAGTGCATTGAAACCACAGAAATGAGTTCTCTAGGTCAGAAATTGGTGTAGAAGTCACTAGGATAAAATCCTGATGGTTCTAGGGAAAAATTTATTTTCTATTCATTTGGGTTGTTGACAAATTCAGTTCCTTACAACTGTATGACTCAGGTTTCTATTTTCTTGTTTGTGAGCTGAGGCCTATTCTCAGCTTCTGGAGGTTACTGAATTGCTGGGCTCCTAACCCTTTTTCTTCATCTTCATCATTGGCACGAGCAGGTCCATGTTTTGTCATGTCTCATTTCTCTGACCCACTTTTATTCTTTCCTTTTGTATATTTAAGGGTTCTTATGATGAGACTGAGCCCATCCAAATATTCAAGATTGTCTCTCTATCTCAAAGTTCTTAAATGTAGTCACACCAGCAAAGTCCTTTCCTCCATGGATGGTAACATTATTCACAGGTTGTGGGGATTGGCCCATAGGCATCTGCTACTATTGTGCCTATCACACTGGTTTATTCCCCTCAATTGGATCTTGGCAAAAACTCACCTCCTTAATGAAATCATCTCACCCATATCAGCATTCTCCATTACACCTGCTCAGTATATTAATTTCAAAGATTATAGCATTTTCTGAAAGACCTTGTATAATTTCTTTGCCTGTTCATTGTTATCTCATTCCACTGGGATATAATCTTTATGAGGATAGAGATACTTTCTGCTTGTTCCCTTGTTTATCCTCAGCACTCAAAACAACACAATGCATACAGAAGATATCAATAAATCATTTTGGGTTGAATGAATGAAAGAATTTAAATATTTGTCATTGTTCAAAACTCTATGATTGCTTTGGTATAAAAAAATGCTCTTGATGGTATATACTATAAAATGTACTACCCAAATTATTTCCTGCTCTATTCAAATACATTTTTAATTCTTTCTAGCTGGTGCAGATGAATCTTTCTATTAGATGATAGGATTTTTGCATTTCTGTTTTGTTTTTTTTTTAAAAAAAACTCATATTACTGAGAATTTCATATTTTCAATTTGCTTGCTGTGACAGAAAGATATAAAGCCTTTGCTACAAAACCACTTAAACCAGCTCTCCTGGTCATCCTGCCCATTTAATTTCTAAAATGATTTTAAGTTCTTGGATTTAAAAGTCACTAAGTCAATACAAAATATTAAGTTTCACTTCTTTGCCTAGAAGTAGTCCCAAAAATGCTGCAACAGCTTATGTAAATATAATGGTATATCAAATCTCTCTGGGAATAATCAGTCCATGTTCAGCATAATGGTTGACATTATTTCCCTTAATGCCTTGAAAATCTATTCTTTATCAGCATAAAATATAATTCTGCTTCTTATAAGTTTGTGTCCTTGAATTTTTTATTTGAATGCATGCTCTTTTTGCAAATGAAGAAAACTAGGGCTCATGGAGGTAAGGTTCCAGCTTGTATTAATGTAGCAAGTTACTGGCAGAGCTAGACCATCCCCCAGGACGGTCAGTTCCCAGTCCAGTGTTCATTCCTCCACATTCCACCACCTCATTGGAAATGGGAAGCCACACAAAGAATTGCAAAGCCTTACTTATTAATAATTTAAGATGAAAAGCAAGCAAAAAAGGCAGGTTTAGTTTGTAAAGTGGCATGGGTGGTGGGCCTTTGTTCCTAATATACAATGACCTTGGCCTTCTAAAATATCACCCATTAAAGATCAAAGCCCAGAAATGTTCAAGCCATAATTGCAATTGTTAAGACCAGTTAGTAACTTCCATTATAATTACATGATCACCATGACTGCGTGGGTGTAATTACTGTGTGATCTGTGTTATTCTGTCATAATCTACAAATACTCTTTGGTACAGATGAGGTCCAGAGCAGGCTGAGGCAGGAGGCCAATTTGTCTGTGCCCAGGCTTGACCAGGTTGTTGCTGAGTTATCACATAGCAACCCACACATTCATAAGCATAAACAAACACAACTGGCTTTATTTATTTATTTATTTTTTTAAATTTATTTTATTGATTTCGTACAGAGAGGGAAGGAGAGAGATAGAGAGTTAGAAACATCGATGAGAGAGAGTCATCGATCAGCTGCCTCTTGCACACCCCCCACTGGGGACATGCCCGCAACCAAGGTACATGCCCTTGACCGGAATCGAACCCGGGACCCTGCAGTCCCCAAGCCGACGCTCTATCCATTGAGCCAAACCGGTCTTGGCCACAACTGGCTTTATTATCTGCATTCTGACCACCTTAGACTGAATAATCAAGGGAAAAGCATGGTGATAGTAAGATTAGAAATTTACTGAGCTCAGTATTCAATCAATGCCTGCACAAGATTTCAGGTTATATGAAGTATCATTTAATGGTTATTTTTCTTTTAATTGAAAGATATGTATTTATGATCCATCATGTATTCAGAACAAATCTGTTTTGAGTGTAAAATATTTTTCTTTTATTCTGGGTGGAACAAACAACTCAGCACTATTGATCACTGCTCTTTGTAAAATTTTATTTTCCTTTATGTCCCTAAATTTTCTCCCAAGATTCTGGCTACTCTTGCCTGAATTATTTTCTTAATCACTTTTTTGCTCAGTTAAATACTGTTGACCCATAGAGGGGTGGCAATCTGTGGTTTCCTTGATCAAGCACAATTGATAATGCTGAAAATACCACCCATAAACTATCTATTTTTAAAACTTTATCTCGCCCTAAATCCACCTTGTTCCTATAACCTCAGTTTTCAATCTTGTTAGCATGCCAGTAGACTAAGACGGATATCATAAAGCTATTTTGAATTCTCGGATACGGGTTGAATTATATACCCCAGTAAGAGATGCTGTAGTCTTAACTCCAAGTACCTCAGAATGTGACCTCATTTGGAAATAAAATCTTTGCAGATATAATCAAGTTAAGATGAGTTAATTAGGGTGGAACCAATTCTAAAGTGATGTGTCATTTCATGAAGGGGGCAATTTGGTCAGAAACACTTGGGGGAAATGTTATGCAGAGACAGTGGGATGAAGCTGCAAGGCAATGGATGCAAAGGATTGGTGATTGCCACCTAGGAAGAGGCGAGGAAGGAATCTAGCCAGAGTTTCAGAGGGAGTATGACCCTGCTGACACCTGAGTTTCAGACTTGTAGTTTCTAGAACTGTGAAAGTATGAAGTCCTGTTGTTTTAAGCCACTCAGTTTGTGGTCATTCATTATGGCAGCCCTGGGAAACTAATACATTTTCCTTCTCTCCCACCATACAGCTTCTCTTTCCTACTTTTAATAGCTCATCAACTCTTATGAATTTTGCATTTATTACACTATGAAAAAAAAACAAGAAGGACTTTTTGATGTTCCTATTAATTTCCATCTAACTTTTAAGCCATTAGATTTACTATCTACCACACAATAATAAAAAAAAATGTTTTGTACATAATCAAAGAGGAAGGGGAGGAATTGGAAAGATTTTACATGTGGAGTTGATAGTAAAACTATTGCTTAGGAACATTCCTCACCCAGTTTTACCAATATTTAAGCACATACTGTTGCAGAAGACCAGAGAAGAACCAAGCAATGCTTAGAGAGATGGAGTTATACTTTATTATTACCTGTGGGCCGAGAGAAACTGTATTTCAAATTCTGGCCCCAACATGGAGGAACTTTCCCTATTTATATGTTTTTTACCTTCTTTGTCTGCCAAATATGGGGTGTTTCTGGTCCCCTTTGCAAGTTCTTAAAGAGCCCCTATGTGCTGGGCTTTGAGACCTCAACCAAAGGCTTGACCTGGCGCCAGCACTGATAATTTTCTTTGGGGAAGTTTTATGGCCTCCCTGGAGTAGTCTTATTTTCCTTATTATGTAAGCAAGCAAGCATTTACCGAAGCCAAAATAGCAGGGTTAAAATTTCAAACAGCAGTTTTTATATAAGATGGATGCTTCAATACAGGGGAGCAATTGTAACATGGTAGTATTTTGAAATCACATTCCAAAGCATTCATATTGATTGGGTTATGTATTTAATAGTCTACAAGCAGGAGGAAAGAATTGCTAAATTCTTGAAAACCCTTTCAGACCCAAATTCTGGACTTTTAGTTGTGAGTGAAATATCTTATGTTAAAGTCAGTGAGGATAATTTGTGTTTTAATCCTGCTATTTGAAAAGTTCAATACAGTAAGATGGTCAGTCTACTCATAGTGGCATATAGATAGTTCTGAATAAGATGAAATAATATAGATGAAAATTCAAATCCAGATTCTAGTATGATGATAATTGCCATAAAAATATGAAACCTTTTGGCAAAATGTCAAGCCAACCTGTAAATGCTACTTTACTTCTCAGTGTAGAATTCAGACCAGGCCTTAACTTTCTTTTGCCCAGAGATGACCTTTGACAGATTCTCTCTTTGACCAAACTCTGCTCAGGCTCCTTTGAGCTCCTTTTCAGCTAGGCCTCAACCTTTGAACTTTCATGTTCATCTCTGCATTGTCCAATTTTAAGCATTAATCCTGTTAGGTCACTTTAGTCAGAATCTCCTATTCTCCATTCTCTGATCATCTGCAATATCTAATTGGATTCCTTATCTTCTATCAACCTCCAAGTGATGTCTGATCATGGGGCCTGCCTCTAGCAAAAGTTTTGTTAGGTCAATTTAGCCAGAATCCCTTCTTAACTCTTTTGCTTTCTACTAGTAATTTTTCATCTATCAGCTTCCACCCTGCTCCTTGGCTATAAATGCCAAATGTTCTTGTTGCATTTGGAGTTGAGTCCAGGCTCTCTTCCACTGTAAGAATCTCCCTGTATCCATTGCTAATAGCCTCCTCTCTAATAAAGCCTTCCTTACTCTCTTTAACAACTGTCAGGAATAATTTTTTAATACATTAAGGAAATGAAATTACCTTAATTTGCATTTATTTATATATTCAAATTTGCGATGTTGCTAGAAATGAGTACAATTAGCTATATTTATTATAATAACAAGCTCAAATCAGTTGCAGTAAATGCATTATTTATTTATCAAAAATGTATTGATGCAATTATACATACAGATTGGAGATAAAACTATAATCAAGACATATTAGGTACCTGTTCTATAAATTTTATTTTGATTGAAGTATAAGTAAAAAAAGCAAGGATTAGTTAGAAGGTATTGGGTGAGAGAAATAAAAGAGGAAGTTATGAGGGTAAACTTAGATTGGGTGGCTCATGAGCGTCTTGAGGAATTCAGAAAGTAGAATTTGGGAGATGTGTTCCAGAAAATTTAGGAAGAACACTGATAGGGAGGAGGAAGATCTTGCTGGTAAATTTTACTTCTTCAAATTTATACACAAGACCCAACTTATGCCTTCCTTCTTCTTGTAGGATAATTGTGAGATTGATGTAAGCAATCCCAACATATAAAAACCCCGGGTCTGTCACATCTGCAATTACCAGAGACTCGACCTAATGCCCAGGCTGCCCACTCAGCAGGCTGTGGTGGGTGGGGACTTGTGGCAGTGGAGAAGATGGGGTTGGGGGAGGCAGGGCTGGCACTCACACTCACTCACAACTGCACACATGCACAGACACACACAGTGCCCACCAGCTCACAGCCTTTTCTCTCTTTCTTTCCCTCCCTCCCAGCTCGCTCTCAGAGCCTCTCTCAGAATGAGAGAACAAAACAGACTGGGCCTGAACAGGCCTGGATGGAAGGGAGGGCAGGCAGAGGGTAGTGTGGTCCCCACTGTCCCCACCCCCTCCCAGCTGGGAAAGGGGAAGAGGGATACAGGGAGGCAGGGAGGCCTGGAAGCCTGCTGAGGAAAACAAAGAGAGACAGAGACTGGGAGAGACTGGGATGGAGAGAGGGAAACAAAACAGACTGGGCCTGAAGAGGGGAATGGAAGGGAGGGCAGGCCCCAACTTGCCCTACCCTCTCCCAGCCAGGAAATAGGAAGAGGGACACAGGGAAGCAGGGAGGCCTGAAGGACTGCTGAAAAACAAAACAAACAAACAAAAACCAAAAACAAAAACAAAAACAAAGAGAGACAGAGATTGGGTGAGATCAGGCCAGCAGGGGTGGGCAGTTGAGGGCAACCAGGCTGGCAGGGGAGGGTAGTTAGGAGTGATCAGGCAAATAGAGGCAGTTAGGGGTGAGATCAGGTTGGCAAGGGAGAGCAGTTGGGGGCAAGATTAGGCCAGCAAGGAAGGGCAGTTAGTAAGGTGACCAGATGCCCCGCTTTTGGCGGGTCAGTCCTGATTTTTAACAATTTGTCCTGTGTCCTGTGGCATTTTAAAAAAGTCCAAAAGATTTAAAAGTTTCTTTCAAAAAAATCAGGGCTTTTTTAAAATGCCGTGGGATGGGGGACAAATTGTTAAAAATCGGGACTGTCCCGCCAAAAGCTGGATGTCTGGTCACCTTACAGCTAAGGGCAATCAGACAGATAAGTAGAGGGGTTAGGGGCCATCAGGAAGGCAGGCAGGTGAGTGGTTAGGAGCCAGCAGTCCCAGATTGTGAGGGAGATATTGGACTGCCGGTTTAGGAATAGGGTCTAAACCAGTGTTTCCCAACCTTCTCTCATGATGAGAATCACCTGGTGGAGTTGTTAAAACACAGATTCCTGAATCCCAACTAAGAAGTGCTAAACTAGGATTTTTGAGAACATATAGGTAAAATTGTATACTTAACTAGTGCTCTAAGACAGATGTTATATACAGAGCACTAAGTTAGGTATGCAATTTTACCTATATGTTCTCAAAAATCCTAGTTTAGCACTTCTTAGTTGGGATTCAGGAATCTGTGTTTTAACAACTCCACCAGGTGATTCTCATCATGAGAGAAGTTTGGGAAACACTGGTCTAAACCATCAGTTGAACATCCCCCTGGTTAGAGAGGGTGCAGGCTGGGCTGAGAGGACCTCCCCCCCCCCCCCCCCCCCCGTGCATGAATTTTGTGCACCGGGCCTCTAGTACATTAATGTAAGATGTGATTCCTATAAAGAAGGGCTTTATTAAAACAAACAAAAACCTTCAAAATTGATAATGTGAACTTTTCTTAAGTCAGAGTTGGAAAGTTATATATTTTGACTAGTTAGCCTGCTACTCTCTGTTTCTTTGTTGTATCTTCAGACTTATTTGAATGAGGTTAATATTTAAATATGAAATTTTAAAAGTCATAGAGATAAGGGCAGTAATAGATAAACATGTGGCACTGCCTATGAAACACATCACTGCCAGGTTACTGTTAGCTGGTTCAGTATTTGGACTTGTTTTTCTAGCAGTGTATTGGAGGGATGTACCCTTTCCTGCCTTACAGATTTTTGGAAATTTGCTGGGGTCAAAAGAGTTCAATGAAACCATTCTACAAGTCCTCTGACATCTTTCACTATCAGCCTAGTTAATCCTCAAGCTAGTTAAGGAGTGGCAATTTATTGACTACAGATCTCACATGAAACAGAACGTGGATGCTTCACCAGAAACAAGGGGCTGAAACAAATGGATTTTGTTGTCACACATGAAATATATTTTGTTATGCCTACTTATGCCATTAGAACTTGGAGCCTCAGTTCCACTCTTAATAGGTTTGAAGATAATCCTCTAGTCATTCCTCAAGGGTCTTTGTTAAATAGAGATTGTGTGCATTTCTATAGCACCTGTTCCCTAAATTAGGAAAACTTCTGAATTAAACTTGGATAAAATTCAACAAAATAAATTTAAGAAATGTGCAATTTAGTGTATAGTGAATATCCCTCGATTGGAAACTAAGAAGAGGAAACAGAACTAGTCAAAGTTATGTTAGGAAGTGTCTGAGCATATTTATTTCATCATTCATCTCACTTATCAATGGGTTTATTTCTCTAATTAAGTCAAGGCAATACTAAAACAATACAATAACAATGAAATGCTATAACATTCTCAATTTGCAGTATAGTATTTATAAAACTAGGCTCTCAAATTGACATAAACTACACCTTCAGCAAAAGCAAGTTGATAATTCAGCAATATTTTCCTAATATCTATTCAGAATGTGTAATTCAAGCATGTTCATGTATTTATCACTATGTATTTATGTCTGACCCAGATTTTTTGCTCTTTACTGTCACTTCTCCATGGTTTCTCAGCTCAAATTCATAATGAAAAATACAGAATGAAGGTAGCATTCTGTTCCCCTACTTGTCAAATATTCTTTTTGAAATGAACATCGCTGGAAAAGTAAGAAAGCAATGGTGTAAAATTTGAAAACTTTCCACAAGTCCTCTGACATCTTTCACTATCATTTTTAGGAGTTATCTTTTAGTCGTCATGGAGTTAATTGGAATATTTAATTCTGACACATGCCTTCTAAATTCAAAATTTGCCTGGCTTGTTATTAAGATCTATCTTAGACCATTTTACCTTTCTCTGTTAAAAATAATGTTGGTTAGGAGTAATTTGTCCAAATGGAAGAGTGTGGGGAAACCTACACATTTTAAGTTATGAAAAATCTAAGTTTCCTAGTGACAGGGTACAGCAAAAATAGCACAGTAGAGAAATAAAACAACTTTACATGAGAAGAAGATTATCTCTATATAAAATATACTCAAGAAGTTGCTAGTATTTTATGGTATATTATGCACATTCATATGCAGACTATCTCTTATAACATCTATTAAGTTATTATTTCTTTAAATCACAGCATTTCAGAATTTCAAAAGATCTTAGAGCCATTTTGTATAACTCTGTGGATAACCTAGATAAAACACCAAAAGCCTAGCAAAAAGCAAGACCATTCCAGTACGTGAATCCCAGAATTGATAACTCTGGACAATTGATAACTCTGGACAATTATCCAGAGTTATCCTTTCATGATAGTACACATTGTGCTGCAAATGAATACTCAGAATGGATGCTGGCATTCATTGAGGTGAATTCAGTCCCATGTCAGTGACTAGTTCAAGCATGTAACATGCATTACCATCTGTAAAGTTAATTATTTCTTGTTTAATCTTTTCTACATACTTCAAGATAATAAATAATGGTCAGCTTTCATAAAAAATAAAAGTAAGTCAAAACATGTATGAAAGTATTTTTTCTGTAATCTCTCTTACATCCATTTACATCTTATACCTTCACTCCCTAATCTAGGCTTTGGCATCATACCTTGATTTTTCTCAGTGATCTCTGAACTGAAATCTTTCCTACAGTGTCTCTTCATTTCAAGGGACTCTACACACCACTTCCAAACTAATGGTCTCAAAAAGTTGCTTGTTGCCAAAACCAGTTTGGCTCAGTGGATAGAGCATCAGCCTGCGGACTGAAAGGTCCCAGGTTCGATTCTGGTCAAGGGCATGTACCTTGGTTGCTGGCACATCCCCAGTGGGGGTTGTGCAGGAGGCAGCTGATTGATGTTTCTCTCTCATCGATGTTTCTGGCTCTCTATCTCTCCCTTCCTCTCTGTAAAAAATATCAATAAAATAAATATTAAATAAAATAAAATAATAATTGGGGGGAAAAACGTTGCTTGCACCAATATTCTCCTTTGGCATAAGTAAATATTGCCAAATATGGCCAAAGTCTATTGCTTCCAGAATAAAGTATAAATTTCTGATTCTGGCATTCAAAGCTCTCCACCAAGTGATGCAAACACAATTTAATTTCCTACTGTTCTCCAATTTGTATACCATTACAGTCTGTCTGATCTATTCATTATGTCTTAAAAATATCTGTTGCTCATTTACTCATCTCTAGGATTCAGAAATACACTATCTCCTATTTATCTCTCTAAATTCCATTCATTTTTGTGGGTCTTCTCAAGACCTCTAGCGCCTTTGTTACATTCTTCTGCCAACAGACAATTATTTTAACCCCTGCTGAGGTCTTGTTTTCACAAGTTCCTCTCAAACATAACTATACATCAGTATTACTTGCAATGCTTGTACAGTGCACATTCCCTGTACAAGCATTGCAAGTAATTCTGATTCTGCAAATCTGAAGAAGTTCCAAAGAATCTGAATTGTTAGCAAAAGTTTCTGTAGATTCAGACTTCAGTGGACATGTGACTCATTTATTTGAATCTTAATAATGCAGTCACTTATGACTGCAGATTTTCTATTTGCCTCTTTGACTTTCCTATTAAGATTATAAATACATTGAGGTGTTAGAGATAAGCTGAGGCATATACATTTTATTTTAGTGTTTATTTGAGCAAAAGTCCATTCATTTCAGGCAGTGCCAAAATGGAAGTGGTTAGGAGTGCTCGACTAGTAAGAGCCTACCCAGGAAGAAAAAAAAGAAACACTAGGACCTGACTAACACGTACCAGCAAGAGGTGGAGAAGTATGTTTGGGACTGGATTATGAGGCTGCTGGACCAAAGGAGAGGGTAAATAAATTTGGGTAGTATTCTTTAAAAATATAGCATGTATCACCCTGGCAGGGATCCTGAACATGATGTGAACACATAGCTAAGATGGCATTTACTAGCATGGCACTTAGTGAGGCGGTAATGTCAGAATTATCATGGCAGGTGCTAGAAGAAGAGAGGAAAGTGTCAATATATGAGTATGGTAGAGGGGTGTATAATATAATGTCAGAAACTTCATTAAGCTATTTTGTTCCTGGGAGAGCCAGTGAGATATACCATTTATCAAAAACAATAATTAATACGCTTTTGAGACGGGTCCCAAAAGCACTGAGAAATTCATGGATTGGTCTTCTCAGAAGCCCCGCTGAGATCAGGTAGCAGCACTTAACCATCAGAACGTAACCAGCAGATAGGTGCACTTGCTATAATGAGCACTGAGGTTGGAGTCAAATCATGAAGCCAGGGAAACCCAACTCACAGTTACAGACATCGTTAACAGAATACAGTATCTGAGGGAAAATAATAGATAGGTAGCCAAGAAGTATATCACTCAATCTATAAAAGCAATGATGAAAAATCAGGAAGCTGAATGTAAGGGCAAATGTATTGATAAAATGTCACTATGTCTTATCCAGTTTCCATCTCAGAGTCAGATTCAGACCTCAAATCTACTGACTGACAAAGACCTGTAAAGAGACCTGCAGCACCACAGCAATTTATACATAGCAAGGGTTCCTAAGTCCTTTTCCAAAAGGACCTTCAGGTTTTATTCAGGTAATTGTACATTGGGCAAAGCAAAACACCTAATCATTTCAAGGACCTTTGAACACAGGTCTGAGATAATATGATATCCTGAGACCAAAAGTATATTATGTACCCCCCACTCAGTAATAATGAAATCATGTAAGAATAGGTAATAAATAGGGTCCTGGCCCATGCATAGTTTATAGTAGGTCCTCCAGACTTGCTGACTTACCCAATGGTCATTCTTATGGTCACTGTATATCTCAAAAGTACAATGGTTATATTTGCTACTTGGTACCATTCTATATATTGGGTTCTTAACCTGTGGTGAAGAAACTATTAAGGCCAAGAGGAAATCTCAGAAACTGCTCCACCCATATTCCTTGCGAGGATAGTTAATAAAAAATAGTTCCCAATTGCAGGGGAATAGCAAAGATAAGCAGCACCCTAAAGATGCAGCGGTGATAGACATCTTCATACTTCTGTGCTATACACCAGTTTTGTTTGTAAAAACAAGCAAAAAACAAAACAAAACCCAAAAAAAGTACAACAAATATTGGAAGATAAAATGGATTACTGAAACTCAAAAAAACATTAGCCTAATCATTGTTGTGGTTCCAGATGTAGTATGTTTGCTAGAACAGATTAGCATGATCTCAGGAACTTGGTAAATGGCCATTGATTTGATCTGGTGAGTGTTTTCTTTTATATCACTGTCAGAAAATAGAAAGAGGCAACAGAATATATTTACAGTTTTACACTAGGGCTACAGTAGCTATTCTGACCTCTGTCATAACAAATTTTGAAGAAATCAAGGCTGTCTCAATATCTCACAGAAGATCATATCTCTCCCCTATCTACCTAATAAAAGAGTAACATGCTAATTGACCATACCTTCATGATGCCCACCAGCCAATCAGGGCTGAGTATGAAGATTAACATAGCAAAGATGGTGGGTTAATTTGCATATGCAAGGACCAAGTGGTCAAGGATGGGGCGAGATGCTTGCATCATCACCATGGCAATGACACAGGCATTCCACACCACCCCAGCTGCTTGGGGCCTCTGGGAAGCATGAGAAAGCAGAAAGGTGGCTCCGGGCCTGAGTGGAAGACTACTCTGAACAGATCAAAGGCGGTGCCAGCAGCCAGGGGAATGAAGGCCCATTCTTGCAGGAATCTTCATTCGTGCATTGGGCCACTAGTTATACATACAACATTATTCTAATTGGACTGGATGAGCAAGAGGTGGCTAGTCTTCATGAAAGCCATATGCACTCCAGAGAGTGTGAACTAAATCCTATGATAATTCAGAGGTCCACCTGGTTAATAACCATTTCAGGTTTTTAGCATGCTAGCACATTCTCTCTACAATAAAGGACAAACTATTACATGCTGTGCCTCTCACAGTGGCTGGTAGGCCTATAGGCAGCATATTTCACACATGGGAATATAGTTATTGTCCTTACAGGCATCTATGAGTGGACCCCAGAGCAGGAGAGGGTGCAGTGGCAATCCACGCTATAGTGCAAGCCACTCTGTTTCTTGAGTTGTGATCATATGACTCAAAGATCCTGTGGTACTAGAGATATAAGTCATAGGCATGGGTGGCATAAGGACTTTACAGCAAGCCCCAGTGGGAGAACATCATGTAGACCTATAGGGTGCTGGAGCAAGTCCACTGCAGTGGAGATATATGAACTTTAAGAAACATCTCCTGGTATGATCTTGGGACCTGGGGTTAGTATTCTGTTACTTTAACATCAATGATGAGAGAGAATCATTGATCGACTGCCCCCTGCATGCCCCCTACTGGGATTGAGCCCACAACCCAGGCAGTCCCCTGACCTGGAATTGAACCATGACCTACCAGTTCATAGATCAATGCTCAACCACTGAGCCACACTGGCTGGACAATTCTGTGAGACACTTGATAATTTATCTTCTACTTTGAGTTTTAGAGTGAAAAATATTTAAGAGATTAATCTAATTATAGAGAATATCCAATCAAAGTAATATAAATAAATATAGTATGCTTGTATGCTTTCTGATTCAAGAATAGTTGTTTCTATTAAGCAATGTTACCTCAGTAAATTATAAATGCAATTTAAAAAAAATTTTTCTTTCCATTTTCCGAGGTCACATTTAAATACTTAAAATAATATTTTAACAATAAAAATGTGATATTTCTGGGAAACCACAGAGCTAAGAATTTAGTGACACTTCATGAGCTAGATAGAGACTTGCAGAGAAATCAGAGCAGATGAAACACCAGTAATGTTGTTTTCAACATGTGCACTACACAACTCTAGGCGTCACAATTCACATAGACTTATGTAGTATTTATCCTGCACCAACATCCAGTGGCCCAAGATACCTGTGATTTGCTTTTCCAGATGATTCCTAAAAGGAGTGTCAAATAATAGCCAACAAATCCAAAGAGGAGAAATGGGCCTTGGAACCACCAGAAAAAAAAATAATTGATTGCAAAATAGCTGAGAGTAACCCTTCCTATCTTGCACAAGAAAATGGAGTGACTCACAAGAAAGAATTTTGCCCCCAGGGTTAAATTCTAGCACAAATTAAAAAAGTCAGTAATCTGTCTGGGGAAGGTTTAAGGTCCTCTGATAGAGGCACACAGGAGCTTTGGCATATCTCTACAGCCAGAACAGATAAAATGGGGGAAGCAGAACGCCCAATAGCCCTAGAGGGAAATAACTTATACCACCTCATCTCCAGAGTCAAGTCCCCCCTTTGGCAGCTGTGTGGGTCTCCAGGCTCCCTACCTAAATTAATCAATCTGATAACTCAATTAATTATGAATAAGCAATCAAGATTAAGCAGAGAGTTGAAGGCAATTCACATCAGAGTGATAACAATAATAATACTGCCCAGAAAACCAATCATTGGAAGAAAAAATACTTAAAATATATAATTATTATCTTCAGAAATTTGTTTTCAAATGACATTGCATTTTAAAAATAAAACCAGAATTATGTGATATTTTATTTCCTTTGAAAGAAAAACAAAGACAATTACAAATTTTTGAAAATTATAATATAATTTTTGAAAACAAAAATGATGTATATTCTCATTAATAAAATAAACATACTTACTACCAAATAAATAATCTGAATTAAATAAATTTTCTAAATGGAAAAATAGTGTAAATATGTATGTTCCAAGGATCCATGGAATTAATGATCCAGCAAGCCCTGGTGGGAGAATATCATGTTGACCTCGGATTACTGGCTGGGGCTAGTTTGTTCTACCAATCTCCCTCTTCATGGAATTAATGAAAAATTACCAAAGTACCCTCAGCTAGATACACCCTGGAAGATTCAAGAGAGAGAAAAAGGGAGAGTAAAAAATATATTAAGGATAAAACCATATTTACCTCAGGCTTTTCATAAGTAACAATAAATAAAAGAAGATAGAGTAATATTTTTTTTCTTTTTAAAAAATATATTTTGAGCCCTAATTGGTTTGGCTCAGTGGATGCAGTGTCGGCCTGCGGACTCAAGAGTCCTGGGTTTGATTCCAGTCAAGGGAATATACCTTGGTTGAGGGGAACATCCCCGGTGGGGGTGTCTGCAAGAGGCAACTGATCGATGTTTCTCTCTCATCGATGTTTCTAACTCAATACCTCTCCCTTCCTCTCTGTAAAAAATCAATAAAATACATTTTAAAAAATATATATTTTTATTTATTTCAGAGAGGAAGGGAAATGGAGAGAGAAGTAGAAACATCAATGATGAGAGAGAATTATTGATCAGTTGCCTCTTGCCTGCCCCACACTGGGGATCCAGCCTGCATCCCAGGCATGTGCCCTGACTGGGAATGAAACCATGACCTGATGCTTCATAGAGAAATGCTCAACCACTGAGCCACTCTGGCTGCTTCTATACCTAGCCAAAGGGGGAGTGGGGAGCAGAATCACCCCAGTTAGAAATCACTGGTATTTTTATGAATGTGTGTGTATGTATCTACCTACCTACCTACCATCTACAGATACATACAAAACCTATACATATACATATCTCTATATATGAAACCAGGAGTTCGATCACTCACTATGATGTGCGCTGACCACCAGGGGGTGGCACAGGATGAAGGAAGTCCCCAGCCCACAGCCAGCATCTGGGGAAGGGAGGCCCTGGCTGGCAGACAGTTGCCAGGGAAGGGAGGTCCTGGCCAGTAGCCAAAGGCTGGATAAGGGAGATCCTGGCCAGCAGCTGGCATCCAGGGAAAGAAGGAACTGACTGGCAGTCAGAAGGCCCCAAACAGTCCTGATCACCAGCCAGGCCTAGGGACTCTAATGGTGTATGAATTTTATGCACCAGGCGTCTAGTATGTATGTATGAATTAAACAGAAAAATCACAGTACCAAAATGGTGTTGTTCATGCTAAAACCATGATACCAAACCTAGTTTCAATCCCAGAAATGCAAATCTTAATAAACCAGACAGGAATGTTCTGGTCAAGCACCAATAAAGGTTGTAATCATCCCCTATAGAAAATAAGAGGTAATCAGTATGATAAAAATTCCATCTTATTACCTTCCCCGAAAAAGAAGATGCCCTGGTCTAAAAATAATACTCTCTTTTCTTCTGTGAAATAACTCCCTTGCACCAACCTTATTCCTATAAAAGCCTTCCATTTGCACATCCAGTGCACCCTTCTAGTTGCTAGATGGTAGGCTGCCCTGATCATCTATTGCTTAATAAAGCCAACTAGACTTCAAAATTTATTCAGTTGAATTTTGTTTTTTAATCTGTGTAAGATTTTATAGAGATACAAACAATGCATCCTATACAGGCAAGTGCATACATACATGCATACAAACGTAAATACTTAGCAGCCCTTGACATTCAGGAACTGATGATCGGTATTATTAGTTAAGTCTTGGTGGTGCTACAAGCTGGCCTGCACTCAATTGACAGGTTTTTGTTTCTCCTGTTGAACATAAACAAAATGAACAACATTCTCTTATCAGGTTAGCAAAAGTGATTGCTGCTTCTTTATTTTATTTTATAAATATATTTTTATTTATTTCAGAGAGGGAAAGGAAGAGAAGGTGCCAGAGCCACCACTCACACCTGGTGCCAGCCTTGATTGCTTGGCACTGTCAGTGGGTACAAGTGGTGGCTACCAGCACCAATTATCCCTTAGGGCTTCTCTACCTTCCCCTACTCCTGAGGGGCTATCAAGGTACATGATAGAATGATGGCAGTGATTCATCAATTGGCTGCCTCCTGCATATGTCTTACCCTGGAATCAAACCCGTGGCCTCTTGGTTCCTGGGTGGATTCTTACCTACTTGAGCCACTACCTGGCTGGGCATTGCTTCTTTATTAATTATAGCCTTAGAGTGTATCTAGTTTTCTGGCCTTAAAGAAAAGATTTAAAGGGAGGGTATAAATGGAGGGGGGAATGGTAAGATATGTACACAGATAATAATTTAATAATAAAAATAAGATTTACAAAAATAATCATAGACTTACTCTCACTTCCTGAGAGCAAACAAGCCAAAGTAAAACACTACTTAACTCTCCTCAAATCTGATAGGAACTGAAATCTTACAATCAATTTTTTTTTTTAACACCATTGTACTGCAATGCCCTGCAATTCTCATTGGTATGATCTTCCCTGCTGCAGCATGTAAAAATCTGAACTTGTTAAACTGCAGATACATTCCTGGTTATTCAAAGAAGTATTACATGGGACTCATGAAAAAGATAATTGAAAAATGACCCAGAAAAAAAATTAAGGCCACTAGAAAGGAAATAAAAGAGAAGTCATTAGACCTTGTCTTTTAGCAGCTTCAATTACATATAATGTTTTGCTTTATTTATGGTCCAAATATTTTATTGTAAATAGGTGTATTTAAATGTGAATACAAAGGTTTTTGTTTTTTTTAATTGGTTTTCAGATGTGAGAAGAAACCTAGAAATAAAGAGTAGTACAGTTAACTATTGTGATGCAACTGAACATATTTATCAATATATAATTAATCTTGATGATGCAAAAATCATGATAGAATTGAGACAAATTGAGACATAATTGGGTTAAAGTAAGATCTAGGAAAAGGTAAGTGAGGTAACTACTTTTCTCATCTTTCCTAGAGAAGAATCATTTTATCAATAAAATTGATTAAAAAAAAGAAATAAAACATGAATAATTTTAAAGCTAAAGTTACTATTTGAAAACTAAAAATTAATCAGTAAAAAATATCTAATTTGAGGTGGGGAATGGACAATGTTCTAAATAAAATGAATTCTCATTTTTTTATTTAAGGAAGTTAATAATTACTATTTAATGTTGAATAAAAAATAGAAGTATAGTACAGGATTTAAAATTGTAATATAAAACTCAATGTGTAATATAAAACTGTAAAAACTGTATAATAAACTTTTAACAGTGATTACAATAGCATAATAGAAACGAGTGCATGGGGAAAGGCAACATTTATTCTGTATTTCAAAGCTTTATGCATACATTCTTGACTATGTGTGTTTATTACCTGTATAATTTTAATAAATAATGGTATACCCATAACACATAATACTTTACAAGAGTTAAAAAGCCTGTTTACAAGCCCTGATGCATAACTTCGTTGTTTAGAGCATCAACCCATATGCCAAGGTTGCAGGTTCGATTTTGGGTCAGGACACATACAAGAATCAACCAATGCATGTATACGGAAGTGGGACAGCAAACAGATGTTTCTCTCTCTCACTGTAAAAATCACTAAATTATAATTTTTTTAAAAAGCCTGTATGCAAAATATTAAATAAAACAGAAAGTTTCAGAAAAGAATATGTAACATTATCTCATAAATTATATATAATGTACACATTGACAATAAATATCCTATCCTATATAATAAAAGGCTGATATGCAAACAGACTGAATAGCGGAACAACCAAACAATTGAACAACCAGTCACTATGATGTGCGCTGACCATGAGAGGGCACAAGCAGAATATGGCAGGTGTTGTTCGCAGTGGGATGGTGGAGAAGGTGAGTGGGGGTGCCAGACCAAGGTGGAACACCAGTCACTGTCATGGGGCAAGCCTCTGGTGGTTACTGAAAATTCTTTGTTCCCACGTGCCTCAGTCCTGACCAGCATTTGCACCTGCTCCTGGTGCCAGAGCTGCTGTTCACACCCACTGCTAGCACCCAGTGCCGATCCCAATTGCTTGGCACCGGCAGTGGGTGCAAGTGGCAACTGCCAGTCCCAGCTGCCCCTCAGGGTGTCTCCACCTCACTCTGCTCCTGAGGGGCGATCAGGGCCAGCAGCCACTACTCGCCTCTGCTCCTGGTGCCAGTTCCACTTGCAACTGCTATTGGCACGGGAGCTGCCTCTTGCACTCACTGCCTGTGCCAGCACTGCTAGCACCTGAAGCTGGTGCCAGAGCCACCACTCACACCTGGTGCCAGCCTTGATTGCTTGGCACTGTCAGTGGGTACAAGTGGTGGCTACCAGCACCAATTATCCCTTAGGGCTTCTCCACCTTCCCCTGCTCCTGAGGGGCTATCAGAGTAGCAGCTGCCTCTCCCACCCGATAATGGCACCAGCACTACTCTCATTGCTGGTGCCAGCACCAATCACACTGCACCATCAGCAGGTGTGAGGGGGCTGGCACCATTAGCATGTGGGAGGGAGGTGGCAGTGGTGGGAGCAGAGCTGCCAGCAGACAGGGGACTGGGGCTGTGATGGGAAGGGCCAGGCAGGGGCACAAAGAATGGGCCAAGACCTGCCCCTGTACCCACTACAGCCTCCTGGCCCACAGTTCCTTTCAAGGTACATGAATACATGCACTGGGCCCTAGTAATATATAATGTATTTATAGCAAATGTGTATATTGAATGTCTAATAATATAAACACTTATTAACAACTAGATGGGGAGGAGAATCCAAGATGGCTGCTCGGGTAGGCAACTAGCCGCAGCCGCACACAACAATTTTAATAAAATACAACTAAAATATAAAAGGGACATTACCCAGAACTACAGGAAAGTCGACTGACTGGAAATCCTACAACAAGAAGCAAGGAGAAAACCAGAAGGAAGCACGGAGGAGCTGTAAAAGCCTAAGGTACGGAGACATGCGGCGCACGCGAAGAGGACGGAGCCGGAGAGGAGGGAGGCCGAGTGCCTGGCGGGCGTTCCCTAGCGGAAACTCCGACTGTGCTGGGCCCCTGACTGCTCTGAACTCCAGTTCTGGGCCAGACCCCGGGGACTCAGGCTCAGCCATAGGGAGCTGGGCTGTAAGTCGGAACCCCGGGGTAGCAGAGAAAGGAGGTCCCGGAGGCGCGCACACTGCCCCCAGAGAAGGGACGGTCGGCTGTGCCGCGGGATTGCCCTGACGGGAAGGAGACTGGGGCTCCAGACTGCTGTGAACGCCACCTCCAACTCCACTTCCAACTGAACTGAACACCAATACCGGGCTCATTGTGGGAGAGCATAGACTGTTTGGCAGCAGGCGAAAATCGAGGGCACCTTTCTCTCAGAGGCACCGGCAGCGAGCACTGAAGGACCCGCATAGGGCGGGGCTGACGGAAGCCAAAGCTGCAGGCTCCACCCTGAAACCCCGTCCCATCTGTAACTGCGAAATGCGACAACAAAATAGATCACAAACAAAAGAAATGGAGGACAAAAAGCGTCTGGATATAGAGTTCAAATCTACGCTTATAAGGTTTTTCAAGAATTTCCTAGAAAAGATGGATAAGGCCTATGAGGATATGAAAAGAGATCAACTAGAATTAATAAGGAGTCAACAAGAAATGATAAGGGATCAACAAGAAATAAAGAATACATTGTCTGAAATAAAAAATATTCTACAGAGTCCTAAAAACAGAAGGGAAGATCGCAAGAATCAAGTCAAAGATTTGGAACATAAAGAGCCAGAAGACACTCCTCCACAGAAGCTAGAAGGCAAGAGAATCCAGAAAATTGAAGATAATGTAAGAAACCTCTGGGACAACTTCAAGCAAACCAACATCAGAATTATGGGGGTTCCAGAAGATGAGAGAGAGCAAGATAACGAAAACATACTGAAAGAAATAGTGACAGAAAACTTCCCCCACCTGGTGAAAGAATTTGACTTACAAGTCCAGGAAGCGCACAGAACTCCAAACAAAAGGAATCCAAAGAGGACCACACCGAGACACATCATTATTAAAATTCCAAGAGCAAAAGATAAAGAGAGAATACTAAAAGAAGCAAGAGCAAAGAAGGTAGTAACTTATAAAGGAGCACCTATACGATTGTCAGCTGACTTCTCAACAGAAACCATGCAGGCCAGAAAGAAATGGCAAGAAATATTCAAGGTGATGAATAGCAAGAACCTACAGCCAAAAATAAGCTACCCAGCAAAGCTATCACTCAGAATCGAAGGCCAGATAAAGAGCTTCACTAATAAAAAAAAGCTAAAGGAGTTCATCACCACCAAACCAGAATTATATGAATTGCTGAAGGGGGTTCTTTCAGAAGAGAAAGTAAACAAAGATAAAAATTATGAACAACAAATACGTAATTATCAACAAGTGAATCTAAAAACCAAGGAAATTAAAAAAATCTGATGAACAATATTAACTGTTGAATATAATAGAATCAGAGGTATGGAAGGGGAGTGAACTGACGATTCTTGGGGAAAAGGGGAGAGGGGGGCGTGGGAAGAGACTGAACATAAACTGTGCACCTATGGATGAGGACAATGGGGAGAGGGGAAAGGGCAGAGGGTGGGGTGGGAACCTGGTGGAGGAGAGCAATGGTGGGGGGGGAGGAATATTTGTAATAATATGAAAAATAAAAACTTATTAAAAAAAAATAAATAAATAGGTAAAAAAAAAAAACACACACAAAAAAAACAAACAACTAGATGGTTGTCTCTAAACGAGGGAAGTGGGTCTCCCAATACCCTGGTTTTGGACTTTCCAGCCTCCAGAACTGTGAGAAATAATTTCTGCTATTTATTAGTCTCCCATTAGATCTATGAAAATTTATGAAAGTAGCTACCCTATTTTCCCGAAAATAAGACAGTGTCTTATATTAATTTTTTCTCCCAAAGTTGCGCTAGGTCTTATTTTCAGGAGATGTCTTATCTTTCCATGCGCTAGGTCTTATTTTCGGGGAAACACGGTAGATGTAAAAATAAGAGAATAACAAGGAATGAAAGAAAACTAGCATTCTGGCTTGAGAACTAGGTCAATGGTTGTTCCAATAGCTGAAGAAAAAAACAAAAACAAAAAACAACAACAACAAAAAAAAAGCATTGGGAGAAGATTAGGGGTGTTGGCTTATTTGTTACTACAACTGTTTTTCCAGAGTGTGAACAATAGTAAATTTGATATTGAATAAATTAAAGTCAAGTTTATATGTAGTACATCTAAGTGGGTATGTTCAGTAGGCAACTAGATATATGAGTGTGAATCTGACTTATCAATACAGAGCAGTAGTTTTTAACTTATGGGAACTTAGAGTGGGTAGTTGAAAACCTGGAGTGTCTGAGATTACCCAGGGAGACCAAGCATGATGTTTTAGTCTATCCCGGAAATCAAACCATGACCTCCTGGTTCATACATCAATACTCAACCAACCACTGAGCCATGCCAGCTAGGCAAAAATAATTACCTACCCAAATCAAAAACAGGGTATTTGGGGAAATGTAGTTCAATCTGGACATTTTGACACAGTGAAATGCTATCAAATCTAGTGATACATCACAGATGTACAACTAGACAATAATACCTTCTGACTTTCTGTTATCTAGTTCTTTCCTAACTCTTCTCCTCAAAGTCCCAGGCAGTCTCTCTGTGCCTATTCTGAATAACATTCAGCCTCCTGACCCACCCCCACATCAAATTCAAATTCCCAGTGCACCTAACCTTTCAATGCTTCAGGAAATAACATAGAACCTTGCACAGAGCTCAACAAATATTTGTTGAATCCTGGATGAATGAATGGATTTATATTGAATTAAATCCCATATAAAATGCCAATAGCAATGCAGAAGGCGATAGGAAATGGCAGAAAAAGCAGCAGACATAGTCTTTGGGTCCTGACACCCATCTTCAAACTTTGGCTTCATCACCCTGGTCTTGGAATGTTACTTGACCTTTTTTTTTTTGGAGCTTTTGCTCCCTCTTATGCTTAATTTGATTAATAGTATCATAGCTCAAAGGGTGATGGTAAGAATAAAATGTCCTTCAAAATGTTTTTTACACAGCAGTGATTCAATAGATATTTGACACTTCTGCTAATTTAAAAAATCCAACAAGAGTCCTTTGACTTGACCCATCTATGAAGCTGGGTGAAAAATTCAGCTGAGACGTGAAGAAATTAGATTTTGGAGCAAGAAAAGCCACTTCTCCTAAAATATTTTTTTTTGTTTTATCTTCACATCTTTTCAAATATTCCCCTGCTTCTAAAGTTGCAAGCCCCCTATTGGGTATCAAATTTTTAGTTTTTCCTTAAGAGCTATCACAGCATGGGGAAAGTGGGGAGAGGGCAGTGACACTGAGGGAAAATCAGTGGTGTTGAGAGGCTGCAGGGACAATAACAGACATTTTACCTGCTGTTATTATTAAGTCATGGACTGTTAGTAAAACTTTAGCATTAGCTCAATAAGCGTTTTCAGGAAGCTCCAATCTGCAAACATACTGTGACATGCGTCTGTTCAGACTGTTGCCTGGCACAAGTCACACTGTAGGAGAAAAGAAGAAAATGGACTGAGCAGCTAGGTCCTTTGAAGCCATTTGAAAAATTCTTATTTCGATAAAGACTACCTTGCAAGCATCCTACCTATGGCATTAACCTCTTATTCTGCTTTTGATCTGTATTTTATAAGAAGTTTGGCATATCATTTGGTGGCAATTTTTTCCGCCTTCTGCAATATCACAAAATAGTCACAGTCTTTGATTTACCCTACAGGTTAATTGTTCGCTTTAACTTTTTATTGCTCTATTGTGCTACTGGTTTTGCTTTCTGTTCCATTTTCTACAAGCATAAAAGTGCTTTATATGCTAACATGGTGGGAATTAAAGGTCTGAGAAGACTTTAAGATTCTTAATCTTTATGCAAGTTTTTCAACAATAACCACCTGCTTGTTCTTTGTCATGAAAGCTTCCAGTTGCTTTTATGAACCCCTCTTCCTTTATTTACTACCTCTTTCAGGTACCCAGTTACCAAGATAAATTATGGAAACAGAGTAAGTCATTATTTAGATTAGCTTTTTCAGTGTTACTGCTGTTTAGCTTGCTCTATGGAATTTAAGATTAAAGACAACATTCAGACTTCAATAATAATGAGCTATTTAGTTCAATTTAAAATTCTACAATGCGAAGGGTATTTCCACGTGGTATATAGTTTATTTTAGGTAATCAGAATTAATTTAACACTCAACAGAATTTCTCCTAGGGCTATTGTACACAAGACCATTGTTTAAATACTAAAAAAAAAGTCCTAATCTTAAAGCTCTGCTATGCCCTAAGCATAAGTCATATTTTAATATACCTTTAGAAAATTTTTTCCACACATCATTTTTTTCTTCTAAAAATCACTATATAATTGCTGTCTTTCACATCTGAGGTCAACATTAATGATTTCAAACTCTCTCCACATGTGCAGCCATGCATGGAAAGGTCCAAGTGCAACTTATATTCCTTCCCACAAAGTTCACACTTATGTGGCTCTCTTAGGACTCTTCCCCATATACTCTGTACCCATAATGTCAGAGCATCCATGTTTGAGAGAGAGAGAGAGAGAGAGAGAGAGAGAGAGAGAGAGAGAGAGAGAGAGAGAGAGAATACCAGTTGTTGGGTGCCATGTAGACTCAAAAACCAAATATAGCTGTGTATGTGTCATATTGACTCAGTGAACCTGAGAGACCGTCTGTGTTCCAGAAATTTGGTTGTGGAATTCCAATATTGCCCTGGAATTTTGAAAATGATCCCAGGTAAGTTTGATGAAACAGCTGTACAAGTGTGGTGTGTTGTGTGTAGCAGGTCCAAGTCTGGCATGCATTTTTAAAGCAAAAAGGTCTACAAGTTGTTGTGCAAAGGTAATATTTAAAGGTCAATAACACTTAAAAATACTTTAAAAGTGGAAAATGTGTTATATGCATAGGTATCTATTAAAAGCTGGGGAGGAGGTGTTTATGTAGAATCCTTCAGTAAAGAAGACACCGTCCCAAATAGTTAGTGACTCTCAATTGAACAGAAGAAATCAAATGTGTTGCCAGATTAACATTTACCAGATGTTCCAGACTTTAGGATAACTTTTTGACTTTGAGATAAGTTGCTGCTGAGCTAAGGGCCTCACATTAGAGTTGTCTACAAATAACTGTTATGTTTCTCTGAGTCAGAAGTAGGTCAGATCCCAGTAAGCTTTGCTCCATTTAAACTCCAGCCGTGTGGAATTGAGAAAAACATAAAATTGGCATCTTCTCTTTCTGAAATTCATTTATCTGCACACTTTTTATCTACTCATATCACAAAGCAAACTTACTTATACATTTATGAAAAAACTATCTTTATTCAGCCACGTCAGCCAATCTATATTACTGACAACCTGCTAAAAAACATACAAAATGCATTTAATACTAACATGCTCTTTATGATGTCATTCTAATATATTACCCGAAAAGAGCTTTGTAGAAACACTAAAAAAAAAGCTGAGGTATTTCACATGTGCTTATATATATCCTAGAGGCCCAGTGCATGAATTTGTGCATGGGTGGGGTCCCAAGGCCTAGTCGGAGATCAGGGCCAATCAGGGCTAGACCAATCAGGGTGTGCCAGCCTGAGGGAGGGATGGGGTGCAGGAAATTGGCCAACAACCCCAAGGACGGAGCCAGCCTTTGGACCCCCTGAGACAGGGGATGTGTCTGCCACCACCCACCCCTGGTTTCCTGCACCAGCCCAGGACCAAAGGCCCAATGGGGTCAGGAGAAGAAGTGACTGTCACTGGGAAGGAACAAATGCTGGACACCAAGGCCGCTGGTGAGCAGAGATTGGCTGTGGGAGCACACTGACAACCAGGGGGCAGCTCCTGCATTGAGAGTCTGCCCCCTGGTGGTCAGTGGACATCAAAGCAACTGGTCGACTAGTCATTCTGTTTGTTCTGGTCATTCAATCATAATGGTCACTTACGCTTTTAAATATATGATATATAATAAAGAGGTAATATGCAAACTGACCATCACTCCAACACACAAATTGGTCACCCCAATGTAATCAAAGATGGTCACCCCAATGTGGACACAAGATGGCCCACAGGGTAGGGTAGTTGGGGTTGATCAGGCCTGCAGGGGAAAGCAGTTAGGGGTGACCCAGCTGACAGAGGAGGGCAGTTGTGGGGGACTCAGGCCTGCAGGAGAGGGCTGTTAGGGGCAACCAGGCCTGCAAGGGAAGGCAGTTGTGAGCAATCAGTCCTGCAGAGGAGGGTAGTTGGGAGGAACCAGGCTTGCAGGGAAAGGCAGTTGGGAGGAATCAGGCCTGCAGGGGAGGGCAGTTGGGGGTGACCAGACTGGCAGGGGAAGACAGTTAGGGACAATTGGGCTGACAGAGTGGGTAGGGGGTGATCAGGCTGGCAGGCAGGAGAGCAGTTGGGAGCCAGCAGTCCTGGATGTGAGAGGGATGTCCGACTGCTCATTTAGGCCAGATTCCAGTGAAATAGGGTTAAACGGGCATTCGGACATCCCTCAAGGGATCCCAGATTGGAGAGGGTGCAGGCTGGGCTGAGGGACATACATCCCCACCCCCCATTCCCTGGTGCATGAATTTCATGCACTGGGCCTCTAGTGTGTGTGTGTGTGTGTGTGTGTGTGTGTGTGTGTGTGTGTGTGTGTGTATATATATATATATATATATATATATATATATATATATACATATATACATTTTTACACATACATATACTAGTACACATACATAATTATTGCTTTTAAAAATTGAATCATATTCAAAACTTTATACTCCATTTTTTTCTCACATATGTATCATATGGATACATATATTCATGATCTCTTGATATGGACTATTCCTATCAGTTCACACATCTTTTCTATAGCTGTGCATTATTCCATAGTGTCTATGTGGCATAAATATTATGTCAGATGTCTTCTGTTTGACCACCCAGGTCCTCTTTCTCCCATCTCCACTCTATGGTCTACAAGGCAAATTCCAATAGGTTCCCTTGCCCTCTAGTTCTGATTAAGTTAAAAATAGGAAACCTTGGCAGGAGATTAAATAAAGAAAGAAGGGTAGGGGCCAGGGTATTCATTCCCTTGCTAACTTCATACAAGTTTGTCTCAGTCTGTATGTTTCCCTCAATGAAGACCACTTCTCCTCTGAAAGAAGTCTACTCTACTCTAGTTTATCCTTCTTACCTTGGCCACTAATTCTTCTCCTTGAGCCTATGGAGGGTAACAGCTCCACTCCTACTAAATTTGGGTCATTGAAATACTCTTATTGATTTCCTACATACTGATCATAGTTTTAAAACTATGCCCCTCTGAATAAACTCTCCTCAAATTATCATGATTTATCTGTCTCCTTGGGATTCTGATAAAATTATTCAATGTCCCCAAGCTCATGAATTCAGTTTATTTTCTGTATTTGCTGGAATAAACATCCTTCTACACATATTTTCAAATGCTGGTATTCATTTCTGTCAGATACTTTCCAGAAGTAGCAATGCTCACTTAAAGGTTAAGTGCATTTTTAATCTTTATAGATACTTCCAGTTAACTTTCTAAAAGGTTTGAAGCAAATCTCACTTGAACTAGCAGTTTAATTATTCAATTTAGTGATTGATTTTAACAAGGAATTTTAAGTATGCCAGACACTTTACAACTAGCTTAACTTCACATACTTCAGTATGTAAGGTTTTCCATTTTCATATATCCTTATCATCACTGTATGTTATTAATCTTTAATATTGTCCCAGAGTGATGTGTGATAAATGGTGTCTCGTTATTCAAATAAACATTTACTTGGCTATTAGTGATGCTAAATATCTATCTATCATCTGTCTTGTCTAATTATGGTTCATCTTTAATGAATCGTCTATTCATAACCTTTCCCTTTCTATTGGGTGTTCATATTAATGAAACATATCAGATTGAGATGGTTATTAGAAAACAGACCATAATTCTCAAATTATTCTATAAACACAATGATGAATCAGATGCTATTAAACTATATATACTAAGGAATCTGCCATTATATAAGGTACTAGTGACCTGCTACAAAAAATTCATGCATTGGGGGAGGGTTGTCCCTCAGCCTGGCCTGCATCCTCTCCAATCTGCGACCCCTTGGGGAATGTCCGACTGCCTGCAGTCGGACATCCCTCTCACAGTCTGGCACTGCTGGCTCCTAACCACTCACCTACCAGCCTGCTAATCTCCCCTAACCACTCTGCTTGCCAGCCTGCTTGCCCCCAACTGTCCCCCCCCCCGCCCCTTTACTGGCCTTCTTGCCACCAACTGCCCCACCCCCCGCTAACCACTCCCTTGCCAGCCCAATTGTCCTTAACTGCCTGCCTGCTATCTCCCAACTGCTCCCCCAACTGGCCCGATCACCCCGAACTGCCCTCCCTTCTTGGCCTGATTGTCCTAACCTCCTCTGCCTTGGCCCCACCACCATGGCTTTGTTCAGAAGGATGTCCTGGAAGGTCTCCTGGTCTAATTAGCATATTACCCATTTATTAGTATATATATGCTGGTTCACTTATGTATTAATTGTGATCAGAAGAAATGCTTGGTATTTTAATAATGTAATGAGGCTATTTTGTAGATTGAGGAGTTGAAAAATAATACATTTTCCTAAGGTGACATTTATAAGGTAACTGATTATATTTGATAGGTACCTAAATTTGTTACTGTGACTGGAGCAAACTGGAAAAAAAACTTAGTGGAAATCTTTAATTTTACAAATCAAGAAATTGAGTCTTCTGTTAAGATGGCTGACTAGTGGCATTCAAATGGGAAGAGTCACAAATGAATGGAGAGAAGATCTCAATAATGTTGAGCCATTGTTTCTCATCCCTAGAAAATAATGAGTTCCTTTTAGGGGACAGTACGGTCAGGCAGATCAAAAGAGTCAAGAGGAATTCAAGCATTAAAAAACCATAACACATAATGGAAAGGTAAGGCCTTGCTTTAGGGCAAAACCAAGTCCAGGACCCAGTTGTTTTGCTTTTCCATCCCAGGTTCTTTGTCCAGTACAACTATGCTCAATCCATGAAGCCCTGCTCCTGGGCATTTTGTAGATCCTGGACAACTTTGGCACAGGCATGCTGAATAACACTTCAGGTAGTGTGGGTTCCTCTGAACCTAGAAATCCTCAAATGTCTTGTCTTTTTTCTTTCCTCAGGATTCGTCAATAGAAGTAATAGTCAAAACCAGAATCTAATATTTTTAGCTATAAGGTGCCAGATGAGAAATTACCTCTTTCAAGGGGAAAACCGATATCTGTGTGTTTGCTCACATTCCAAATATATTGCTTCTTTCCACCATCATCCTGTTCCCCCACATAAAATAGTTATATAACAACAATGCATAAGCTCCAAGTATAAGGTATGCTAAGCAAAAGTGGATAATAGTAATTTAAGGCCACACAATAAGCTGTATCTCATGACATACTCATAAAGCTGCTTCCAATAAGAAATACTTCTATATTAATGAGATTTCAGAGAAAAGCAATTAAATGCAAATTTCTAAGCTATAAAGTAGTTCGATTTTTTGTTATATATGTAGTCTAATTTATGACTCTGTTTGATTGTTTACTTAAAAATCTATATGTGGTTTTTTTTCTACTGTAATTTCTGAGGACTAAATTTTGCAAGTTAAAAATCTGAATAATTCACCTATAGAGAGGAATCACCATCTTAATTTTAGGAGATGAAAATAAATTTTAAGATAAAGTACTAACAGTAAATATAGTCCATTCAGGGGCAAGAAAGGTTTCTACCTAAAATGTTTACTTTAAATACCTGTGTCAGTTCTGGTTCTGGGTCAGATGGAGAAACAGAATTTTTCTGTCTCCTACAAAATGTAACTAAAATCTTTGGATACATGCAAGTAAAAGCTCTCTGAGGACTCTGAAAATAGTTGGACCAGGTGGATTGGAGAAAAACAAACAAACACAAAACATAATTTCAAGTTCCCCAAACTGGAGAGAAGTCTCCCATTTCATTTTTATTCTGGTAGCTCCCAGGCTGGACTCCAAGGACACCTGAACCCTGTCACTTGAGCCCTGTTCATCTTGAGCCCACAGAAAGGGTGCCAAGCGAAAGCCTCTGTTTCCAGCCTGGGGAGTGGAAAGAAAGACCAAATGGGTTAGAGAGAGTAAAGAAAACCTCCTACATATTCCCCCCCCCCCCCCAATTTTCCTCCTCTGTTTCAGCCACAGGCATTTCTATAGCAGTGGGGATATCAATGGACTCAATAATCAGACAAGCACCCAAAACTCTAAAGACATGAAACCTTTCTCTCCAAAGGAACTGTGGTACCAGAATGTGGGGAGACTCTTTATTGCTATTTTTCTCTTTCTGTTTTCTCTTCATTTGGTCTCAAAAGCTATCACACTTATTTGAAGCATGCAACAGAGTAGAAAAAATAAAAACCTAGTTTTCTAGCCGGAGTACAGAAAAGCTGGGATGCTGTATGGTGGGGTGGGGTTTGATTACAAATGGGTAGTCCAAGAGAGTTTGGGGGATAATAGAACTACTGTACATCCTGATTGTAGTAGTAAAATCTCATAAAATTTTAGAAGAAAATAATGTCAATTTTATTTAAGTAAATTTAAAAACAAAAGAAAATCTTTGATTAGAAGTTTTTGTTGTGTTTCTTGTTATGTTGTCAGCTGGAACAAACATTGCATAATTTTAAACAATGCCAATTGCCAGGCCAAAAGAAAAAAAATAAAATGTGTCACTCATTCTAAAATGTTGTAGACATCTCAAGTATATATTTCTCCATAATCAAAACCTTCCTTATCATCCAGTGGGTCACGATTTCTATAATATTAAGAATCATTGAAATAAATTATCTAATTTGCTGTTAATTGTATTAATACATCAATATGTCAGTATATCAATGTTAATGCTCTCCATTATTGACAGGCATGTTTAGTGTGTCTATAAAATAATTTATTTTAATTTTAAATTTTTTAAGAAGCGGAATCATGGATAGGCTTGTTCTTTGGCACTGTGTTATAGGAAACTATCCAGAAATAGCTCCTTTGCACCATTATATTCATAAAAATTGAGTCAAAAATATATAGTTTGAAAGATTTGAGCTTTAACTTAATTTGATTCCCATCAAAATCAGAAAGAAAATATAAGATAAGACATATACCATATTTTTATAACTTTCTTAAAGTAAGCAGGGTTTGAATTTCAAATGAGTACTCCTTAATGTTCTTTGAAATTTAGGGATATCAATCTATATTTAAATTAGCAACTACTTCATATTACTGCAGTGTTCTCTTTGATGTATCAATTTGGCTAACCCCCTGTTGGACACACTGCACTTCCTTCATCCTGCTCCACTATGCCAACTATTGGGTCCCACCTCTCCGCCAGTGACTGGACCTTCTGGGATGCTGGGTATTCGATGAAGCCATGAGAAGCTTTGGGTGAAATCTAGATCTTTGGAATAAACCTTTTGATTCATATCTCCTATTGATTCTTCTCTGGTTTAAACCTGATTTACATGGTTATCTGACTTGTACTTCAAACATAACATTGCACAATGAAATATACTTTAAAATTACTAACCTGTATTTTCTAACCTTGATAAAAATATGACATCTTAGGAATTAATTAACTTTGAGATTATGTCACACAGCCAGTAGGTAGTCTGTCTGTAATAATTCTTATATATCTACATCTTGATTTTTCTTATGTAAGCCTCATAATTTTGTTTCTTAGCCTGTGGAATCTTGCTTGTTTTCATATTTTTGATAATTTAGATATTTATATAAAAGTGTGTATATTATACAGACATGTAAATTAATATAAACAAGAGGATTGACTTTATTAGAAACCCATAGTTATTAAATTCATATGACAGAGATTTATATTTAAGTCGAGGAATATGGAAACTGAGTATTTTGCTATCTTTCAGAGCAAAGTATGGTACCCACTGCCATCATCAACCCTGCCATAGCCAGAGGCTTCATAGGATGCTGAGTTTTTCTTAGAAGATGTCCTCCAAGAAATACTCAGTTTGACCAGAAATACTCAGACATATTCTTGGAAATTATTTTTTTATTTTGTCATGAAAATGTCACTGTCACACCCCAGAACCTATGGTGTTAGAAATGGTAATGTTACTTATACCATCCAGGGCTAAATCTTTTTTAAGTATTTAACACTGAATAAAGGAGCAGCCTATTATATCAAGGATATTTCCAATTTTAAGTTAACCTTCATTTTAAACAGGAATTTAAGGTTTTTTGTTTTTTTTTACATCTTAAGAGGGCACTTTCAGAAGTTATAACCTGGTTAAACACCCTCTCTTAGTCATTAGATTAACAGCATTTTGTTTTCATAATAGCAATATACAACTCAGAAGGATAAACCCAGTCTATGCTGATGAGTGGGGGCTGACAGCAAGTCTCCTGACTCGCTGCTTGTTTTCCCCCTTTTCCTAATATTATCTCTTGCAAAATTTTAGGATGTGAGCCAAAAGGAGTTTCTCCTACCTTAACCCCCAAGGGCTATATTTCTGATTTGGTGTAGTGATGACATTTGATCAGGATTTTAAGCTCCAGAGTTTTCATTACAGAGCTAAGAAAACATCCTTGAAATCAATGCTGGAGGACATCAGGTGAGTCATATGAATAAATCATGTGGTAGTGTATTGATAAATGTGCACTACTGAATACACAGAATTTAACATCAAAGTATTGTGGCTGGATTTCCAAATACCACTGCTGGAAAGTCATCAATACTGCTAGAAGCTGTTTTTCTAAATAAGTGTCATCATTTTATTAACATTAGTAACTGCATCCTTAAACTGCATGCTTCAGGGTGCTAGCTGATTGCCTGTGGGGCCCAGCGGGATACTGTTACCTAAACTGGGAAGATAAAATTCATTAGTAGAATAGCCAAGTTTTTCACCCAGCTCTGAAGCCTGAGGGATTTTTAAGTCTAGCCAGAAACAGAATATTCAACTGAACAACTTAATAGTCATATTCAGTGGGATAAATTATAAATTTGATGTTGCTATCAGGGGCACTGATTTTTTTTCTATACTTTTTTTTTTTTTTTCAAAAATAGGAAAACACTGGTGCCGTGAGTAAGGGGGCATCCCAGGCAGATTACACATAGTGGTGTAGAGGAATGGAAGTCTGAAAGGGCTTCAAGTATGAGGTGGTATATAGCCAAGCTCCAACATTGGGTGGCCGGAGATCTGAGCTCCGGGTGGAAGTGGACAAAGGAGGGGGAAATGAGGGACATCTTTTGTAGTGTCAACAATAAAAAAATAGATGATAAAATATATTTCTTTTTGTTTAGTGATTAAAAACTTACTCTCTAATGAATCAGGCTAGTATTTTGGACAATAGGAACTTGTAAAATCTTTGGAAACCTTATTGTTCCCTTTTCTTGTTGGCATTTGAGTAAGTATGAAAAACTACCTATGAAGACTTTCATTTTAATGTAAGAAAAAATAACTTGCAGGAAACTCACATTCCCAATGTGAACACCTATGAAAACCAGATAAATTTAAAAAATCTTATTTTTAAAGACATCAGAGAGCTGTGAATACAAAGAAGATTAGAGACTAAATTTTTAGATAAAATATTCAGAAAAGTATTTAGAGGTGAGCTCAGACTTTGCAGTTGTGTTTTCCCTGGGAGCATGTGAAATTTGGAGTGTGATCTAGCTCCTGAGGATCTGTGCTTCCTTTAGGGGGAAAACAAACAAACAAAAAACAACGAGAAGGGACTAATAAGCCAACAAAGCTTTTAGCAGTCACTGAGGACTGGAGACTTAAATTCCCTCAAACACATGGTCAATTTATCTCATAAATCCACAATTTAATCCATAGATGGAAAGAGTGGTTAAAGAACCATGCTGAAATTTTACTGATTTTTTTTTTTTTTTACCAGACACTGACATTTTACTGAGTACTGAAGTTTCTCTCCAAAGAAAAAGAATATAAAAGCAAGTTTTGAAGGCACTTGAGAGAGTGGTGAAGTGACACTGAGAGTCTCCCATTAGCTTCACTTTCTGGGGATATTTTGCTATTCTGAGCCCAGCCAGAGGTAGAAAATCCAGGCTTGGCCCAGCAGAGAGTTTTGGAAAATGAAGAAACAGCGAGAATTTTGGCAGTCAAACACACAGTCAGACTTTCCCATAAAATAATTGTCATTTGAAAGTCACAGAACAAGATTAAACTAAAAATCTCTTTGAAAATCAGAATAGAAATTCCAACCATCTCCTAGAGGTGAGAAGAAAAATTTTTTTCCAGGTCCTTTATCAAAAGCCCGAGATGGGCATGCCATAGAAATAAAGACAAAGTAGAGATGGTTTGAATCTTGACCTAAATCAAATGCAATTTTGACCTGGCTCCATTTCTGATTCGATTAAAGTTATTATTCCTCTATTTCATTCCCTAGTACCTTTTTGGTGAATAACATGGCATCTGTAATCAGAACCTTTATAACTTTCTATGTATAGTAGTATAATTATATAAAAAAGTGTAAAGCATACAGAGAGATAAGATCAGATGATCATTAACCAATAGGAGAAATAGACAACAGAATCAGATTTTCAAGAGACTCTGATATTGGGATTGGAAGTCAATGATTTAAAAACGACTGACAAATATAATTAAGAAATTAGAGTATAGATAGAAAAATAGTCACACGGAGAAGTTCAATACGCTTTAAGAATAAAATGAAACTTGTAGAAACAAAAATGCAATACCTAAAATTAAGAAACAGTAGATGATTTTAACAGACAAAATTGAAGAAAAGTCAAAAGAAAATATTCAATCTGAACCACAGAACAAAACAGATAATGATTATGGCAGGTAATGAAGAACCCTGTCAAGAAGTCCAACAACATATAAATGAAAGAAACAAGAGAGAAATTTTTAAATAAATCTTAGTTGAGATTAAAAAAGACAAACAGATGTGTACTATCAACATATAGGTAAAAGAAGCTTAACAAACCACTAATAAAATTTAAATATATATAACTGAATATTACAGTCAAGTTGCTCATTACCACAAAGAAGAAGAAAGTCAGACAAGTGGCACTCAATTAAAAAATACATTATTTTCAAAATAACAAAGATTATGAATAACAGATGACTTCTTGTCAGAAACAAAAGAAGTTTGGAAGTAATTGGTTGATATGTTTAAGATATTAAAATAATTATTGCTAATTTATAATTCTATATATATTAAAATATTTTCAAAAACAAACAAGAAATTAGGATTTCTCAGCAAACAAAAACTAAGGAGATATCATCAATAGGCATCAGAACATATACAAATAGTTCTTAAGCCGAAGTGAAATAAATCCAGTCAAAGAAATGGAATGCATAAAAGAATTATGATTCTGGAAAATGGTAAATAGCTGGGTAAACATACATTGATTCTATAAAACAATAATTGTAATATTTTATGAAATTTATAACATAAATATAGACTTAAATGCCTTACAACAATAATGCAAAAATGAGAGGTGAATTCTTGAAAGAACAAGTGTTCTAAGATGCTAGCACTACAGGGAAGTGAAATTATTAATAACTTGTATTAGATGGTAATAAGTCAAGAATAAATTTTTAATCAGTAAGCACTAAAAGAGTAATAAAAATGTATAATTCACAAGGTAATAGAGAAGGAAAAATGGAATAATAAAATTATTGTGCATATCCAAAATAAAACTTAAAAGAAGGAATAAAGGATACAAGGAACAGAGAGAAAAATAAGAGTTAAATAATATAGATTTAAATTTAACTATATCAGTAATTATGTTAAAGGTAAAAGGTTTAGATATTTTAATTAAAATACTATGGTGGTAGATTCAAATAAAGAATAAATCTATTCTTCTAAGAAAATAAATATGTTGGATATAAGAACACAGAGATGGGGAATATAGTAAGATAGAAATTGATAAATCATAAAAATACAAATAAAGAGAACACCAGTGTATTCATATTACAATAATAGAGGATGTAGGCTTTAAGGCATAAAGCACATCTAATAATAGAGAAACTTTTAAAAATCATGCAGAGATCAATCAACCAGGAAAATGTCACAATACTAAATATATGTACAATAAATAACACAGATTTAATATATGTAGGGTCGTGCAAATTAGGTTTACAGTTATGAAAATGTGAAACAGTTGATTCTTATATTATTTATTATTTTATATCTTTCCATACAAACAACTATAAACATACTTTTGCTCCACCCTGTATATTCACAGGTTTCAGGTTCTAGAGATTATGTTGTGGACATCTTTATGGGATCATTATTTTGCCTATCATATATGCCATTGTGTGTGTGTGTGTGTGTGTGTGTGTGTGTGTGTGTGTGTATATATATATATATATATATATATATATATATATATATATATAGTAAAATTTCACCTAAGGCTTTCAAGTCCAGATCTAGCTTCTTGACCACCTTTTGTAATAGAAGAACATCTATGGAATCCATTTCTGATCTAATTCTGGGTATATGATTGTGCAAATTATTTCACTGAGTTTCTTCAAATGTATTAAGAGGCTAGATCAGTTGATTGGACTTGTATGCATGCATGTAAGCATAACCAATGGACAGAGACACTGGGGCGTGGGGTGAGAGCATGTGCTGAGGGGTGAGGGTGACCAATGGAGGGAAAAGGAAACCTAAGTAATACTATATATAATACTTTAAACAATTAAATTTTTTAAAAAACCTACATACCCTGTTTTTTTCTCACCAATATAGCATATCATTAATCTTATGTTCTGGAATTCCAATAGCCAAGAGGGTTTCCAATGCAATCTGGGCAATAAAAGTCTGGGCAAGAACTTCTGTGCCTGACTTTCTAGCTAAGAGAACTGAAACCCCCAAATTCTATCTTGCATTGAAAATAGAGCATCACATTGCTTATATTTCAGTCTGCAGAAGAAGAATCAGGAAGAGTTTACTCATCCAGGAGAAGGTTGCCTGAAGGCCTAGCCTTAGAAATTTTAAATCTAATACATTTGTTAATAGTCTATGTTGGAGAGTAAGAAATCTGAGAACATTTTGTGTTAACTAAAAATCACTTTCCCCCCCTCCAATTTGTCTCTTAAGGGATTCTACATAAATTTTATACTTGAAACAAATGTAAAGGAGATATGTGCTTACCCCTGGGGATATCATTTTAAGATTAGAAAAAATTAAGTCTCAGAAAGATGTGAAAATTAAAAGAGTAGAGTTTATAAGGATGTTGGTAGATACTTTGTTGGGTAGCAATAACAGAAATATGAAACTTTCTCTTGGCTATTCTTCGAGTTTAAATAGAGTTCTCCTTCAAGTAGCCCTCCTCCCACATTACCCTGAGTTCTGACATTCTTGAGAATGATGTCACTAACCTGTGTCACTATTGTGTGACTTTGGTTATTGGTGTAGTTTTTTGTAAGACAAAAATGATGTTTGTGTGTAAACAATGAAACAGTCCCAGGCTGCTGTGTTAGGCAAACAGAGAAATGGAGCATAAGAACCAACAACAACACACCTGTCCTGGAGGCAGAAAGTCTTGAGGCATAATCTGTATTTTTATGCATATATGCATATATGCAATTGTGAGGGTGCACTTAATGATTTAGAGGAATTTATTAAATAGTAAACTTTAAATTGTGGAGCATAAGACTAAATGTGTATGTAAAGAGATAATTGTAAGGCTGTTGGAAACATGAAATATTTAAAGGTATTATTTCTACTCAAAGTATCATTTATTAAGATGTTTCCAATTATACAGTAACAGTGTTTCCCAAAGTGTGGTATGCGTACCCCCAGGGGTGCGGGAAGAGTTTGGTGGGGGTACACGTTGCAATGGAGTTTGGTGGGGATATGCACTGCACCGTGCTTAGCTAAACCTAATTCTACGTTCTCATAAGTACGAGGGGTACTCAGCGTTATGAAAATTATAGAAGGGGTACACATAGGTCAAAAGTTTGGGAAACACTGCAGTAGAAGATACAATCCTATATATGTAGGAAAAAAGTAAACAATTTATAAGTTTTAAAAACTACATTTGAAGAGAAAACAAAACTATATTCTGTTGAAACATTTTATAGACATGTATGCATATAAATGTTTAGTATTTACATATGTATCAATAAAATATGATTTATATATTTTTTCTTATAACATCATTATCAACAGTACTTTCCATGTGCAGAATAAGCTGTGTGCTTCACATACATCATCATAGTTGTTCTCACAACACTTTTGAAGAATAGGTATTTTCATCCATCCCATTTCAAAGATGAGGAAATAGAGACTTGGGGAGGTAAGTATCTTGCCCTTGGTCACACCAATCAATTAAAATGTTGATTGATTACCTATCCTCTGTGAAGTAATGCACTCCAAAGAATATGTTTGTGAATATATCTTTTTTTTCTCACATAATTTCCTTCAGATAAACTCCTGGAAATTGAATTGCTGGTGCACACGGGGAGAGGAATGGTTACTACATTAAAGATACCCATTTCCTCACATCTCCACTAACACAGAGTATGTGAGGTTTTACAATGTCAACCTTAAGAGGAAAACCACGTTATACATTTTTATTGACATTTTATATTACAGAAGTCACATTTTTACTTTTAAAATATTCATTGGCCATTTTTTATTTATTTTCTTTTTCTTAGCAATCTATATTTATGCCCTTTGCATAATTTTCTACCATGTGAATTGGTAATTTATTTGCTTAGTAATTTGATGAAATAATCCTAAAAATAATTTAATGTAACTTGCAAATAAGAATATAAGATAAATGTTTGGAAAATGAGAATAGAGAGGAAATTTTGTTCTTTCAGATATTAAAGGATACCACAAATACTATTTTTTACTGGAATTTAGTAACATATTTAATTTAAAGATCAATACATATAGTGTTAATATTTAAAAAATTCCAAATCAATAACATTTGTTCAATAACCTCCAGGTATTTAAATTTTATTTTATATGCCACAATAAGATTTGTTTTATGTTATTTGTTTATTTTACTAAAAATCTAGAGGCTTAATATTTATTCACCAATTCAGTTGCTATTGTAAATGGAATGCATTTTATTATATTTTCTGTGAGTACTGATAGTATTTATTTTATTTTATTTCATTTCTAGAGGCCCAGTGCACAAAATTCATGCATGGGTGGGGTGAGGAGTATGTGTCCCTCAGCCTAGCCTGTACCCTCTCCAATCCAGGACTCCTCTCACAATCTAGAACTGCTGGCTCCAAACCACTCACACATCTAGAGGAAATAATGAATAACACAAACTGATGAACAAAAACAGACCCAGAGAAAGAGAAGCAGCGATCAGACTCTCAAACCTCAGAGGGAAAGTAAGGGAGGGTGGGGTAAGGGGAAGAGATCAACCAAAGGACTTGTGTGCATGCATATGTGCCTAGCCAGTGGCCATGGACAACAGGGAAGTGGGGGCATATATAGGGAGGGGTTTGGGATGGGAATGGGGGGATAAGGACAATTATGTGAGACCATAATCAATAGAATAAAAAATAAATTAAAAAAGATCAAAGGAGGTTATTCAAAGTAGATAAATTGTACAATTGATTGTACAATATAAGGTTTAAGTAACCTGCAAAGGACAAGGTTACAGGTAGACAATAGGTGGAAAGGGGGAAGCCAAATTAAAAAAAAAATGGTTCATGTCACAGAGCTATGATGCCATTCAACTGTGTGAACTTGGTCAATTTGCCCACTTTCTCTAAATTTTGCTTTCACTGTAAATTGTAGCAAGAATACTAAAACCTTATAGAGTTGGTGAAAGCATATTAAATGACTGCACATAGTAAATAATCATGAAAAGTGGTTGTTATTTTTAAGAGGCTTGGCAGAGTCTTATTGAGTGGGCAGGGAGCATGCTGTGATATTGGAACCAGTAGTGAGAAAAATCATGTCTCAGAGACTATCACATTTTTCTAATCTGACTTGTTCTTTATGTAAATAGGAACATTCTCCAATTTGATGGAACAAAACCTGCTAGGGACAGTTAAGCAGTCACTAGAAGGTTTGGCAATCACAACCACATGGATCCAGGACACCTTAGAGACCTTGCAAATTATTTTTCATTCATCTCTGCTCAGTCACAGAGGTAACACAGATTAGAGTTGCAACTGCTCTCATTTTTTGAAATAGGGTAAAAATGTAATTGCCCAATTCTGCCTTTCTGTAGACCGCTTAGTATAAGGCTGCTATTTTTCACATCCACACATTTCAATGTCTGTTCCTGCCATGATTTCCAGTACTGACTACAAGTCACTATTTCTCTATTCTCTTGAAACAACTGGTCTTTTGGGGTGAATAATATCAAGCCATTTTAGCCTCCTGAACTCCTCATTGCTGTCATATACAACCCTACCCCCCCCTCTCTTTCTCTCTCTCTCTCTCTCTCTCTCTCTCTCTCTCTCTCTCTCTATATATATATATATATATATATATATATATATATGCACACACGCGCTCACACATGCGCGCATACACACACACACTAGAGGACCAGTGCATGAAATTCATGCATGTAGGGTGTCCCTCAGCCTAGCCTGCACCCTCTCCAATCTGGGACACCATGAGGGATGTCCGACCACCTGTTTAGGCCCAATTCTGGTGGGATTGGGCCTAAACGGGTAGTTGGACATCCCTCTCAATCCAGGACTGCTGGCTCCCAACCACTCATCTGCCTCTGCCTGATTGCCCCTAATCTTTTCTGCCTGCCAGCCTGATCACCCCCTAACCACTCCCCTGCTAGCCTGATCAATACCTAATTGCTCCCCGGCCGGCCTGATTGGCCCTAACTGCCCTCCCCTGCTGGCCTGGTAATCCCTAACTGCTCTCCCTTGTCAGTGTGGTCACCCCTAACTGTCCTCCCCTGCAGGCGTGGGTCCCCCCAACTGCCCTCCCCTGTGGGTCTGGTCAACCTAAATGCCCTCCCTTGCCAGCCTGGTCATCCTTAACTGCCCTCTCCAGCCAGCCTGGTCTCCCCCAACTGCCCTCCCTTGCAGGCCTGGGTCCCCCCAACTGCCCTCCCTTGCTGGCTTGGTTTCCCCCAACTGCCCTCCTCACCCCTGATTGCCCACAACTGCCCTCCCCTGCAGGCCATCTTGTGGTGGCCATCTTGTGTCCACATGGGGGCAGCCATCTTTGACCACATATGGGAGGCCATCTTGTGTCTTGGAGTGATGGTCAATTTGCATACTTCTCTTTTATTAGATAGGATATATGTATCATTTGCTGAAGATTCACTAGTTGTCTCCTTTTTACTCTAACCTTTCTATTATTCTGAGAAACATGCACCTCCACATAGACAACTTAACCAATGCCTAGTCTCTTAGTGTTTTGATTTTAACCTTCATCCTCACTTCCCTTTAGTCAATGTTTCTTAGACATTTGTTTTGATTTGTTTTTCTGTATATAATCTGATGATGTTAATGGATAAATTTCACAAAACTGTACAAATTATAACTCTATGATTATCATCCCTAAATTGGTCCTCAGTGCCACCAGATAATGTTTATTATTTCTCAATTATTTGACACTTGTTAAGGTTTCCAATGAATTGGAAAGCAAGCCATTCCAACCTCCACCCCTCTTCATTGCAAGACTTTCTCCATTCTTTAAAACTCCTCAGTTGGTGATTTGGCAGAGAAAGTAGAAGACATACGATAAGAATTTTTTTTGTTATTGTTTCCCATAGCTATGATCACACAGACTTCCATGCATATACATTCATCTTTTCCTTTTTCCTTTTAAAATGAAAGCAGCATATTTTCTCTTGTCTATGATATTGTTTTAATTTTATCTTGATCTTATTATTTTCAGACCCTTCAAGTTTATTCTTTTCAGACTATTTTTACCTACTCTAGATTTAACCATTTTCTAATTTTAAGATCTTCATTCTTTTAAAAAAATTCTTCCTTGAGATTCTTTTTAGCTATTGGATTATATTCATCATCTTCTAACAGTGAAGTAACCCATAGGATTCCCTATACTTATATCCAACTTTTCCCCTTGCAATCACTCCTCAATCTATAACAATTTGGATTTACAATATCCACTCTCTTCATATTGTTTACAACAGAGTTACCGATAACCTATTTGTCTCTAGATCCAATAAACACTTCCCTGCTTGGAAAAAAAAAAAAAAGATCTTGTGTTGGCATTCATGCTGCCACATTCTCTTGGTTTTCCTTCTACCTTTGTGATTATTACATCTTATTAACCAGATACACACTATAATTATATATATATATATATATATATATATATATATATATATAAAATTATATATATATATACACACACACACACACACATATGTATATGTATAAGTGTGTGTGTGTGTGTGTATCCTATATAATAAAAGGCTACTATGGAAATCAAATGAACAGCAGGAAGACTAGTCACCAGGGGGCAGACACTCAATGCAGGAGCTGCCTCCTGGTGGCCAGTGTGCTCCCACAGGGGGAGTGCTGCTCATCCAGAAGTCAGGCTCATGGCTGGCGAATGCAACAGCAGTGGCAGGAGCCTCTCTCACCTCCATGGTAGCACTGAGGATGTTTCACTGCTCCCTTACAGGGAGTGGGCCTAAGCCATCATTCAGACATCCCTCAAGGGCTCCCAGACTGCAAAAGCGTAACAGGCTGGGCTGAGTGCCACCCGCCCCCCCCCCCCCCCCACCTTTCCCCACCCTGGTATTTCATGCACCGGCTTCTAATATATATATATCATATATCATGTTCTTTGGATGTTAGGGCTTCTCTTGGTATTATCTTTTTTTGTCTCATTTCTTGCTCCAGCCTCACTATTGCCTTTCCTCTAACGCTGTGGTCAGCAAACTGCAGCTTGTGAGCCACATGCGGCTCTTCTGCCCCTTGAGTGTGGCTCTTCCATAAAATACGATGGCCTGAGCGAGTCTATTTTGAAGAAGTGGTGTTAGAAGAAGTTTAATTTAAAAAACAAAACTTGGCTCTCAAAAGAAATTTCAATCATTGTACTGTTGATATTTGGCTCTGTTGACTAATGAGTTTGCTGACTACTGCTCTAACCTAGCCCTACATACTAGTCTCTGCATATTGTAGCCTTCACTGAGATAAAAATCCATCCTTGGGACCTGAAAACATGCTGATTCCTTCACACTAATTATCCTTGCTTTTGCTTAACTTCTACTTGTTGATTATGTCTTAGCTAAGATCTAAACTTCTCTGAAAAAATCTTCTTTAACCTCAGTAAATATCCTTCCAATGTTCTGTCAAATGTTCTTTTATTTCCACTTTGATATCCCTTATAATAGTGAGTTTAACCTGCAAATTTTTGTATTTTTTTCTATTTTCTCTATTAGATTATCAGCTTTAGAATGTAGAGAATATATTTAGCATCCAATTATTAGAACCTAGAACTGTATCTGGTATAAAGTAGGTATTCAATGAATATTTGTCTAAATGAGTGAATCAATAAGTTATACCCTAAATATGCATTCTAGTGAATTTGATATTAAGCCCTGGAAGAATTAAAGAATAAATTATTAAATAGATCACTTATAAGCACTTGGAAAATCAAGTGGTGGTGACTAGAAGGCATCATGGATTCACAAAGAACCCATGACCTATTAATTGGATTTCCTCTTTCAGATAACTGACCTAGATGGAGTGCCTAGACTTTTCTCTTTAGAATGTTTTTGCTTCAAAAATTTATATAACCTAGATCGTACATACTCTTATATAATTGTGGGCTAAATGGTAAGATGAGGTCACATATAAAAACAACAAGTAAAGTTGATATTTCTAATAGGCTTCTAGTATTACAGAATTATCAATTGGCTTTGTTTTTCCAATAATTTTATAAATGCGTTAGATAAGTACTATATAGAAAAAATAGTGTTTTGTTTTTTTGTTTTTTTGTTTTGTTGTTGTTTGTTTGTAATAACAGCTATAGAATGGAATATTTGCAAAGCATTCAAACACTTGGGTGATAATTTGTGTCAGAGATATTCTTGTTAGAGAACCTATTTCTGTCTTGAGTGGGAGGTTGGTTTTATAATTTCAGTCTTTCCAAATTTAAGATTTTATGGTTATGTGAAGTTTTTCCATCTCACGATAGGCTGGGAATATCTGAATAATGTTAAAAATTCTACATAGAACAAATTACAGGGTGCATTGCTGGAATGAGAGAGTTAAATGTATCACCTTAGGTACCTGGGCTTTTAAAAGAATATAAGGCAAAAAGAATGAAAATAAATACCTACAATATCTATATATATAAAAACCTAAGTGACTGTTATGACTGAATGACTGGAATGACCCGTCACTATGATGCACACTAACCACAAAGGGACAGACACTCAATACAGGTGGTCAGTGCACTCCCACAGTGGGAGTGCCACACAGCCAGAAGCCAGGCTCACAGCTTCACAGCTGGCAAACATAGCTGCAGCAGCTGCAGCAGCAGTGGCAGGAGCAGTGGGGCTGGGATGAGCAGCAGTGGGGTTCCTCCCTGCCTGCCTGCTGCTTCGGCACTGCTACATCCCTTGGGTTTCCGGATTGTGAAAGGGTGCAGGCCAGGCTGAGGGATCCGACCAGTGCATTTGTGCACTGGGCCTCTAGTGTAACAATAAATCTTTAGGAGATAGTTAAGGAATAGACTTTTCAAAGTTTATGCTTTGTAGATAATAAAGTTTTAATTATTCACCTATTATCTATAAATAGAAATTATTTGGAAAATATTCAGTTATTTGGAAAATCCAGATGCAGATGTAAAATAGTGTTTTCCCATTTTTATGTTTTAAGTACTTTGAAATTTGCTGTTGTTTTGCCACTTGCAAAGCTGACCTCTCTCTACTGCATCTAAAGCACCAACAATCTAAGTGGAGCTTTTATATGGTCAAATTCATAACCTCTGTGTTTTCAAAATCCTTTTAAATGATAATGAACCTCCATTGCTTTAGAATTTAATATTATTTTCTATCTTCAGTAGGGACAGAGGGTTCTCTCCCTGTCAGATATGATTTGGAAAGGACATCAGAGGCCAAGAAACATTGTTGACTTGGAGAAGTTCCACAAATGAAAAGGTCTAATTGAGGGGCCTGGCCAAATTTTGGTAGGCAGTCTATAAGTGAAATGCTGTTTCCAAATGGTGTTTCAATAATTATATCCAATAAGAAGCTTTTTGGGTTTGACTTGTGTGACCTTTTAAGTAGTAAATTGTCACACATTTCAACTAAGCTAATGTTTCATCAAATTAACTCTTTTGAGACATCTGATTACAGTTAAGTGACAGAAGTTCTAAAGTGAATAAGAAGCAATTTCCCCATATTCCAAGTCCTTTCGTTAGGATGCTACTGCAGCAAACCTTTTCTATTAGTTTCCCCACCATAATCCAAATTCAGACCCTTATTATGATACTTTGGTTGATCTATTGTGATAATTTGCCAACTGATCTATAGCACTCCAATTACTCTTTCCTTTAACTCATTGATCGAGTTAAATCTCTAACACTATTTTGACCACAAGTAACTCCCTTCTGTAAAAACTTTCAATAGGTCTCCATAAACTTAAGCCCAAACCATTCATTGTATAGTCAGGTACCATCTATCCTTGCCAAAAATTCCACTTTTATCAAATAAATTATTTAATAAAACAGTCCTAAGATCTTGCCTCTAAGTATTTAATAGCAGAATGTTTTCTCCTGGGATATCTCCTTTTATTTTTGCCAACTCATAAATGCTTCAGATCCCCTTAGCCCTTCAGATGTACCTCTTGAAGACACTTAGAGCCATTAGGTTCTGAACAACTCACCACTGTGCAATTAATTGTCTATAATCTCATGAACCCTCTTATATTTGAATTTTATTTTATTTTTATTGTTTTTTAAAACAATGCATCATTTAAAAAATGTATATTTTATTGATTTTTTAAAGAGAGGAAGGGATAGGAATAGAGAGTTAGAAACATTGATGAGAGAGAAACATCTATCAGTTGCCTTCTGCACACTGGGGATGTGCCTGCAACCAAGGTACATGCCCTTGACTGGAATTGAACCTGGGACCCTTCAGTCCACAGGCCGATGCTCTATCCACTGAGCCAAACCAGTTAGGCTTATTTTATTGTTTTTAATTTCCTTATAAGTTTGTCTGTTGAAGGGAAGAGATACTTCAATCTCAATATTTTTTTATATATATATAGCTTAGTGTCTGTATTCTTCCTGGCTCCTCTCCCTATAAACTTCATATAACTAAATAGTTCAAATTAGCATGCCATCCACTTAAAATATAATCTTTCCTATCCTTTAAGTTCCAATTTTGAGATTGCAACATGATTCTTAACCTGGGGAAAGACAGAGACCCAAATCATTAGTTCGATATTATTAAGTCATTTGAAAGTTTACCTTCTTAATTGAACACCTATTTTCTAATAAACTTACTCTTCTACTACAGCAGAGTTTCCCAAACTTTTGACATATGTGTACCCCTTCTATAATTTTCATAACGCTGAGTACCCCTCGTGCTCATGAGAATGTTAATTAGGTGCAGCTAAGCACGGTGCAGTGCATATCCCCACCAAACTCCGGTGCAACGCGTACCCCCACCAAACTCTTCCCATGCCCCTGGGGGTACACGTACCACACTTTGGGAACCACTGTACTACAGGAAACCAAGATTATATATCACTCAGAATCACTGTTCATTGCTCCCACCATTCCCTTCACATATTGATAGTTTTTCTACTTTTGTCTCCATCTATAGGCTACTTCTGGTCTATTTTAAACTTGACTGGTCCACCCCCAACAAGCCTGCCTACTTTTTGCAGGTCCTCTAGTCCACACTGTCTTTCTTTAATATCATATTCTAACAATATTCAATAAATATTAGCTGATTTCACTTGATAGTTAGTTTTGATATATATATATATATCAATATATATCAATATATATCAATATATATCAATATATATATATATATATATATATATATATATATATATATATATAGTTTTTTAACCAAACCTGCTAGTGTTTTTGAATGATGAAGCAACACACACATGCTTAGATAGGAGCTTTTTAAAAAATATACATTTATTTATTTATTTATTTATTTATTTATTACAGAGAGGAAGGGAGAGAGATAGAGAGTTAGAAACATTGAGGAAAGAGAAACATCAATCAGCTGCCCCCTGCACATCTCCTCCTGGGAATGTGCCCGCAACCAAAGTACATGCCCTTGTAGCCACTGAGCCAAACTGGTTAGGGTTTAAAGATAGGATCTTATTTCTAGTGTGTTTCTTCTATGACTTGAAGTCAGTAGCTGAAAATTAAGCAAAAAATGTGGCCAAACTTCTGGAATGATATAAAAGGTAATTTTTTTTTTCCCTAGCTTAATCTATTCCCCTTTTTTTGGTTGCTTTAAGAATCTTTCCCTGGCCACTCCTCAACCATTTTTTACTTAATTTATTCCCTTTTCTAAAAACAAAATACACAAAACCTTCAGTAGGAAAGTAATGGCTTTAAAAGTCATATTGCCTCATCTGTGCTTTTTATTTTTAAGTAAATTTGTAAAATACACTAATTTTTAGATCTAAGAGCCTTGTGTTGTGTGTTCTAATCAGATGCGTTGCTCTTCTCTGGTGATAAATAATGCATTTTCCCCAGTGATCTCAGGTCTTTCAGTTCATGACAGTGATAATGGACACTGACACTGCTCTGTCACTTGGAGGTGTTAAAGCAACAGATTACCTGATCTTGGGAAGGGGTGTTAGAGAAGAGCTCCAGAACCAACCTGTGGTTAAACTAGGTTACTGCCTTTCTCTGAGTACACATCAGGATTTCCTGAAAATAATTTTTTAATGCCTTGGCTCCTTAAGTCTTACTCTAGTCAATAATTTGAAAATCTGGCACATGAAAAAATATATAATTCAGTTGATTTAAATATAGAGTCAGAAATTGATAACCAATTAAATCAATAAATTAATTAAAATTAAGAGTTTGATTCCAGTCTAAAGCTTTGTTTTATAATAAAGCAGTATGTTTCAGTACTAACCTATCCTAATGTGTCTGTAAATTCTATTAAAATCTTGTCATAAACACTTTGAATTAAAGTGGCCATCACAACCAAAATTGCAATACAGGACATTAAGAATCACTGGATGAAAAGGAATTTTTTCCCAATTTTAGTAGACTAGAAAAAGTCACGATTTTGTCTTTCAAAACATGCTATTGTTACTGACAAGCTTATTCAGAATTAGAATATTTCAAGTATTATTTTTCCTTGACATTAAAATTCTGTCTCCTCTTTGGCTTTAAAACCATTGGCTGAGAAAAGCATCTCAATTGGATAATCATTCACTAATATCTTCTAGTTGTCCAGGACTCTGCAAAGTCACACACACACACAATACGTGTTTTACACATTAACTTTTCAAAAAAATTTTTGGAAAGTAGAGAGGGCTAAAATCCACACATATAAAATGATTATAGAACTACTAGAGGCCCAGTGCACAAAATTTGTGCACTTGGTGGGGGCAGGGGGTGTTCCTCAGCCCAGCCTGCACCCTCTGGGTGCAGTCCAGGAGCCCTCTGGGGATGTCTAATTGCTAGCTTAGGCCCGCTCCCAAAGTGTCAGTTGGACATCCTTACCACTGCTGAGGAGGCGGGAAAGACTCCCACCACTGCTGCTGTACTCGCTAGACATGAACCTGACTTCTGGCTGAGAGGTGTTCCCTTGTGGGAGTGCACTGACTACCAGGAGACAGCTCCTCTGTTGAGCGCCTGCCCCCTGGTGGTCAGTGCGCATCATAGCAACTGGTCATTCTGAAGTTTGATCTATTTGCATATTATCCCTTTATTATATAGGATATGAAAACTAACAAGTGGAACCCAACACCTGAATGTGTGACGTGTGTGAGAGAAAGAAAGAGAGATATATCAATGTGATAGCTGAGAGAGAAGCATAGATCAGTTGACAACTTGTATACTCCCTGGCTGGAGATCAAACCCACAACCTTTCGGTGTATGGGACAATGCTCCAACCAACTGAAAAACACCAGCCAGAGCTAAATCACTAATGAATTTTGATGTAACCTCAAAATAGGGAATACCATAGACTTCACATTTTCCCATCTATCCATTTTTATAACTTTTCCCATTATACTTATCACTATTCAGATAAAGTGGAAATGGTTAATCATTCCAATCTCTGATTCATTCATTGAACAACCTGGACAAATTATTTCTCTGGGTCTCAGTTTCCTCATTTTAAAAATGAGAATAATGAAACTATTACTTGAAAGGAAAAGGTACATCAAACTGTATTTAGGTGATGAGGAAGTATTAAGATGTATACTGTTTAATTAGCCCTATGCATAGCACATTGTAAGCCTGAACTAGGTGATAACTCTTATTATTATTATCCTATTATTGTTCTTTGCTTATTATTTGATATATCACTTCTGAATAAACAGAAGCACTCATGTATGTTGGTCTATGGACCTATGGAACAATAATTTTAAAAAAAAAGTTTAAATTTAGCATGTCATTGAAACCATGGACCTCATAGTCATCTTTATGCCACTGCTCAAGGTATTTATTATGTGAAATAGACCCACCATATACAATGTTCTAAGTATAAAGCCACCTTTATCTGTGAGGCTTAGAGAAGTACATTGTACATTCAGGTTTTTTCCATTCGTTTGCTCAAAGATAAGCAGCAACCTATTACTCTCTTTGGGGGGCTGTCTTCAGAGACTATTTCTAGCCACCACTTGTGGGAATGCTTTATGAGATGTCAGCATGTGTGAGTAGAGATAGCCTGGCTTGTCATGGGCAGAGAGGCCATATTTTGCTGTAAATTGGTGGTGTTGTCTTTTATCACTATCACAGGCTTATTTAACAAGCTGTGACTCTGTGACTCATCACAAAGAAAACTGTCATCCCTCGACACGTGGCCTGAACGTCCTTTCATCTTCCATGCTGGTAGGATCTGTCATGTGACATCAAGCAGACCAGCAACTCCAGATGGGCCTCGCAGGCTGGCTGCAACTGTAACATAGAAGGTTGGTTCTGGCACAGATCCAGGGTTTGAACCTCTGATTAGATTACAAGGATGAGACAAACATGTGTAAGCTTTTAAGTTGTGTATGCTGATGATATGTCATACATGTCACTTGAAAGGAAATGGTACAACCTGTGGTGTTAGGTGATAATTATTTATCATGGTGTTATTCTGAGTAACTGATAAATGAATTAAGATTGATTTATTCCACCATCCCATCACTTTAACAAACTTTTTTTCAGCGCTAGATATTAATAACATTTAAGTTTTTGAAGCAACTTGAAAATTTAATTATAAATGGTCCTTTGAAATTGTTGACAATTGATTAATACCTTGTGTGTGTGTGTGTGGGGGGGATGGGGATGTAATTGTGTAGAAATTCTTCATATATTGACTGTTCCATTCATATTATCAATTAAGAAATAACAAATCCAGAGATCTAAAGAGTAAATTCTTTAACATTTATCAGGGAGCTCTATGGCTGAGAATTGAGGGAGATACTTAGTTGTAACTTATCCACCCAAGCCTGTAGGATATATATATTTTTGCTAATAAACTGGGCATGTCCTGCTGAGTTCACCTGTCTGTCCCTAGTACATAGTATTCTGCTGTTGCTGTGACTTCACAGATCAGATTAAACTATTTTTGGGACATGAAAGTATAAATATTTCCTGGGTGCCCTTATGGAATTGACTTAAGCTAAAACTTTGAAAAGTTTCAGTTGTTTGGTCTCTGATGAGTTCTACCTTTCTGTTCTCTTTAAATTTTCACATTTTGCAAAGTTATCTCTTAGGGAGTTTAACTTTGTCTTCTTTTGGATTCTGTTTTCTTGGTAAGTCCAAGGATATGTAAAGCTGAAGTGTTGGCTACAAAGATTTAAAACTAAAGGGCAAATCATCAATTGGTCAAAGGTGTTTCTTTTGAAAGCACAAGATTTCTAAACTGAAGGAGAGAATTTTTGTAAAAGTGAGAATGTAGATAATGACCACACAGAAGAGGGTAATCTCAGGACTGCCATGAATACTGGGTACCGCTCACAAAGGAGCCAGCTGAGGTTGTGCGTGGAGACTCAAATCCAGCCAGTGCTCAGTTCACCAAACAACAGTGTGCCCAGAGCGAGATATTGATACATTTCCTAACCAACTGCTCAGAGTGAGAACTTTTTCTCTCTGCACAAAGATACCAGACTGGCTAGCAGTGGCCTTGGATAATTGAAGACAGGTGTTTAACCCACAAAATATCTGCTTATAGAAAAGAAATACTCTGAAGCTTTTCAGGACATTAGAAGAGAGAACATTCAGAATTTGGTAGAAAGTCAACTCTAAGTATTGCCTGTTGGTAAATCTATATAGTAGATAAGACTAGGTTTGATCCTTCTTATTCTTCTACTTTGAATAAATTGGTAGTACCCTACATAAGCAGATAATAAATATTTATTTTAATTAATAAGTCTACCTAGAAAATTATAATTTATCTTGATAAAAGGGATGTAATTAGCCTTAGTCATGATTACATTTCAGGTTTGGCATTCCCTGCTTTTCTCAAGTTTGGATTTCAATTTTTGGACAACTAAGATTTTCAAATAGGGTGAATATACTTTACTTAGTACAGGATATATAATACACACACACACACACACACACACACACACACACACACATATATATATATATATACACACACATATATACACTTAGTGTGAATTTTCAGTTATAATCTAGACTATGTTAATAGGGTATTATTATCTTGGGCAAAAATTTAACTCTTCTGTTCCAGATTACTAATCAGAAGAGGTCCTGGGAAAGTCCCTCCAGAGGGTGGAATGAACTCACCAGCTGCACATGTATTATACTCACTCTCTTTTTAATTAAATAATTTATAAGTATCAAACATGCAACAATTAAATTTTTTTTTAAAATAGGGTCTAGATTAAAAGATGTATATTTCTTAAATACAAAATATCAAAAATATAAGCCAAAAGAGCATAATTATATATTTTGTCTTGATTCTACTGTGGTATTAAAGAATGAATTATTCAGACTTATAATGGAAGCCTGAGCCTAGCCAGCATGGCTCAGTGGCTGAGCATTGACCAGGAGGTCACGGCTTAATTTTTTATTAGGGCACATTTGGGGATTTGGGGCTCTCTACCCAGTGGAGATGTGCAGGAGGCATCCTATCAATGATTCTCTCATCGTTGATGTTTTTATATATATCTCTCCCTCTCCCTGTCTCTCTGAAATCAATAAAAATATTTTAAAAAATAAAATAAAAGAGAAGCCTGAATAGTCTATATATACAAAGGACTGCAATATTTAATATTCACATGTAATTAATCACATGATCAATTGAAGCCAGTTAATTCAGTGGAAAAAGAAAACATATTTGACAGAATATTTAATTAATCAAAATATATAAAATATTTAGATTTAAACTGAACAGCAAACAACAAATATTATGTTTTTCATGTTTTGAATCCATGTTCTTGCATAATCAGAAATACCTAGCAAAATGTGAACCAGTAAACCACAAATATCCATTTCATTGAGAATATCTGTTATAATGAGGATTCATACCCGGTGTAAATTGCTTCCACTTCGTCTTACTAACAGACTATAAACAAATAATGCAAATGATATGTGAGATAAAGATGTAGATGTGCACGCAGATGTAAATCCCCAATGGAAACTAGAATGTGCATCACAAGGATGCCTTCCAAGTTTTGTGGCCAGAGTAGCTTATGCAGAATTTGCCAGAGGTTCCCGGCAAATTAGAAAAGGTGATAACTCCCTGACTTTTGCAATTTTAGGCTTGGTGAGGGTCTTGACAACATTCAAAAATCTGTGTACTACCTATAAAGCAATCCCTTCCTGTGTTTCATATTTTACTGATCACAGTTACCATCAAGGTAATAGTAGCTCTGGTCATGAGCTCCCACACAGAGCCTGGCATAAATTAGATGTGTCCCACACCCAAATTTTTGTTGAATTGACTCATCAGAATTTAGGCTATTCACCAGGTCACTCTGGTTATGATTATATATGATTATAACAATCTTTGGTACTACAACTACTCTGAAATGAAATAGAAATTTTAAGGAATGAACAGCTTTATTGAAATGTAATATAATTTCTTTCTCTTTTCACACAGTTCATCTCAAGACTGCAGCTAAAAGATAATTACCTTGTTCATACTTGTCAGGCTTAGAAGAATTCAAGCTCAGAAATAGAAAGAGTACTTTATATTCTTTGAAATTAGATAACATATTGGTTTTATATCTAGAGAATAAGGTGTGACACCTTTGGTGGCCAGTTATTCATTTTACTCCTTGAATTCAGGATATTAGAAAGTGAATCAGAAAAGAGCAAAAAAAAAAAAAATTGCTAAAACCTATCTTGAAAAGCCTTTATGAATATCAGATATTTCAAGTTAAGGGTATCCCATAGCATTGTTCATAGGATGTGTATTTGTGAGACAGCGTAGGACCCCAAGGACAGAAGGAATGCTAGACCACAAGAATGTCGCCATCTTTCTCCTCTCTTCTAATAAGGAAGAAGTAATTGGCTTTATTTCCATTCTAAATGCTTACCTCCTAACATGCCTCTGCATGTTCAAGGTTTGGTGACTATATGATCTTCTTGAGGTGGCAGTAATGGGCAACACTGCCATCTTGCCCCACAGAGCAAGCTCAGAGCTAGTTGTGAAGCAACCCACCAGAAGAAAAAAGTGACCCCACCCTGACATGAAAATTCCACTCCTGAAACTTTCAAAAACCCAACTTTTCATAAGCCCACCTTTTTGCACAGGCTCACCTTGTGTCTACCTTAAGTTACTAGTAAAATCAAGTCAAGCAGAATCAGCCCTCTAGAGAGATCAGAGGATCTTTCTTTTCTCTGTAATATCTCCCTTATACTTGAGCATAAGCTTGATAAAATATGTCTGAAAATTTCTCTGCAGTTTCCTCTCAATTTCTATCTTGGGGAACCCACAAACCCTAAGGCAGGTAACATTTTTGTTTTACTGAGAGATTGTGACAGTTAAGTGCTAGGTCTCTCTAAGTAACTCCATCCTACTTAAGCTTGCATTGTTCCCAGGACCTTCAGGCTGATAGCTCCTGATTCAGACATGCTAATAATTAGAGGAATTCTGCTTAGGGCTTGATCTTTTACATAAATACCCCCTCCCATTTCCTCTTTCCTTGACTAGGAAGAGGCCTGTACTGTGTACTTTCTTAAGATGGATCTGAGAATTACATCTCCCATCTTCTCCATAGGTGCTTTCTCAAGTAATAAACAACATTTCCTTACTCCAAACTCTGACGCTTTGAGTTTTTGGCCTTTCAAAGCATCAGCTATAAGGATTTTGAACCAGCAGTATTATTTGGCAAGATTCAGCAGATCAGCAGTGCAAATCTATCATATTGATGCCATTAAGAACAAAAAAAAATTCACATTATATTTCATAAAAATATCAGCTATATTGCTAAACTAAATCTTTCTTATGATTAATAATTTAAGTTAAAACTTCTATCACATTAATATCACAGGGAACATATACTTCTCTGAAATAATATGACTCAAAGTAATTTGGATCCAGCCACACTTCTCTGAACTCCAATGCATGGCTTCCATAACCGAAGTCCAGCTGCCGACAGCCACCACCATTACGTCAAGAGCAGCTCACAAGTTATAGAGGCTAAATAATATTTTCCATTGGGCTTATAATTTGTTCAGTAAGTTATAAAAATTGCATAATTTGGTCTTGATAATAACCTGGCTATTATTTAACAGGAAAGGAGCAAGGGAAGGCCAAATGATACAGGCATGCCATTGATACAGCTTTGCCAAAAAGCTGCATTTAACACTTTCCAAGTATGCTCCCCGCTGATTGACTGGGGAAGGGTCTAGACAAAGCCAGGTTAGAGGCATTCCCAGTAAAGGTCTGAGTGACATAGGATAATGCTTCCATGTCAGTCACACCTGGAAACAGGTAATTAATTAGTCAGGATGAGCATGGCTACTGTGGCTTGGGAAACCTGAATATATAAACATCTAGACAAAGGAGCTATCCTTTCTTGAGTCCAGGGTGCCAGGCTCCTGTGACTCCTGTTGCAGGGGCACACTCCCCTGCACCCACTGGCTCATGGCCATGCAGGGCTACACATGGATCAATGGACTTTAATTAGCTGGAATGCTAAACCATCCCTGGCTGCAACATGGAATGGAAGCTCTGGATACTGGCTTGTTTCTGGCTCTGCTGAACTCCAAGCTGTACCTTTTCCAGGACTGGCTTAAGGGGCAGGGGACTTTGGAACCTGAGAAATGTAACTCCAGGCCAATAAAATCTTTTTCCACATCCCATCCTCTTGTGGGGTTTCTGAAACTGCTATGTCAGCATCCCACCAAGAACCTTCACATCATTCCCATTCATGTCTGGGAAATCTGACCCATTCAGTCCTCCAGCAACAGTGTCACAAATTGAAATAAATGGAAAACATGTTTTAACTTTAGCTTTAAGTGTTCTTCCCCCCCCTCATTTTCTGGCTTCCATCTCAAATTATCAAAGCTCCTATCCAGCACAAAGAACCCATAACAGATTTGTATACAAAACATATTTAAATATATTTTATTTTTATTTATTTATTTTTATTTATTTATTTATTTATTTTTACAGAGAGGAAGGGAGAGGGATAGAGAGTTAGAAATGTCAATGAGAGAGAAACATCAATCAGCTGCCTCCTGCACACCCCCTGCTGGGGATGTGTCCGCAACCAAGGTACATGCCCTTGACCTGAATGGAACTGAGGACTCTTAAGTCTGCAGGCTGACTCTCTCTCCACTGAGCCAAACCAGTCAGGGCGAAACATATATATTTTTAAAATTGATTTTAGAGAGAGGAAGAGAGATTCAGGGATCACCTGCCTCCTGTACACCTCCTACTGGGAATTGAGCCCTGACTGGGAATCTAACTATGACCTCCAGGTTCATGGGGTAGATGCTGAAACACTGAGCCACACTGGCAGGGCTATATGAAGCAGCTTTTTAACAGTTGTTATGCATGACCATGCTAGTTTTGCTTTCCCAGCACAATAGCTTTTTGCATATTTCATACCTACTCTTTCTTTTAAAATTTTTATTACATTTATTGGGGTGAATTGGTTAATAAAATTATATATGTTTCTGGTGTACAATTCTATAAGATACCATCTGTACATTATATTGTGTGTTCACTACCTCAAATCAAGTCTCTTTGCATAGCTGTTCTTGAAGTGTGTCAATTTGCTGATGTCTGTCTCATAATAGTGAGCATTTTGTATTTACCTAAACTCACACCTCTTTCATTTTTCCTTGAGGAAGATTAAAACTGTAAAGGTGAACAATTAGTCTTCTTGTCTGCCTGTTTTGTGGCAGATAGGATGTTTTTAATACTGCATTCTATTTATAAAAAGTTTTAATGAGGACATTAACAACAATTTATAAAGCACTCTATTCAAAACCAGAAGCTGGAATACAGTGCAGCACAATAAACAAAAAAAGAGACATGTGCACACACAAAGTCAGCCATGAGTGCTCACATATTCATATCCATACACACACAGGAACAATGCCCTCTACAAGGTGAGCAGTGGTGGGGAGAAGAGATGCAAGCATTGGAGACTAGAGAGAATAGAAAGGCAAGGCATTTAAAACCTTGTAGTATTCATGCAGTAAAAGAAAATTTGCCTTGTGTTGCTTGGAAAGATTTGCACAAATTGGGATTTAATTTAATAGTGCTCTATGTTAGGGTTATCTTATTGTACATTGATTATTTCCAGTGCATAACTGGGCTCAAACAAGTCATGAGTTCTGCCCTCATAAACCCAACACCTCCCCCAACAAAAGCATGTAGTGAAAAGTTGCTAAGCTAGGAAACATAACCTTGAGATCCCAGTCTCAGATTGCACAGTGTCTGATTCTGTGACCTCAAATAAGCTATTTAACCAAATTGTGTTTTTGTTTCTTCTTTAAAAAGCAGGGGAAAAATATTTTGAAATTTAAACGATGTGAAAATATTTTAAAGTATATAAAATGCAGTTAAAAGTACAAATGGCAAATTTATAAGCAAATACACATATGATTGCACATATATAATTATACTTTTATGTATGGAATAATTATACACTTAATCAGAATGTGTAAAGTTCAAATCCTTAAGTTAGGATTTTGATTATACCTGTGTGTGTGTGTGTGTGTGTGTGTGTGTGTGTGTGAAATAATTGAAGTAGGCCTTGGAAATATTTATAATAATCCTAATTAAATGATAGTGAATTGAATATATTTTCAGTAAGGAACAGTCATGGGAAAGGCCAAGGTTATTTACATGTATTTTTTATTATCTATCATATACAGTCTGAGCAAGTTTGGCATTTTTTTTAAATCAAAGATAAAAAAGGAAAAAATCAAGCAAAATACTTCACCTTTTGTTTCTCATACAAAAGGTCAAAGAAATTCTAGTCCCAGAGCAATGTTAGAGAAGCAATTATAAGTTGACTATTCAATAAATTAATGAGTAGTTGGAATCAGAGAACATTAATTGCAAACAACTAAATCAGAGAATGGAAACTCATTTTGAGTCACAAACAACCTTGCCTTTCTCTACTAAAAAATTTTCCTTCTGAGCAATAACCTATTTTCACAAATCCTTATATAACAAGCCAATATATTGGTGAAGTGAAGGATTATGAGTGTTCATTTGTGTGTGTGTGTGTGTGTGTGTGTGTTTGTGTGTGTGTGTGTACTGTATATAGACAAATATGCATGTTTAAGGACAGGATGACAGTGGCAATATAAGCATTATTTAAGAGCAATAATGGGATTATTTTCTTTCTTCTTAAATCTTTTGAACTTAAGAAAGGCCACTGTAGGGAAGACTGAACAAAATATAATACTTTCAGATTGTTTTGTGTGGCAGTGTATGATTGAGTTCTAATTCCAAAATGAATAATAATGAGTAAATATCAAGTAACTATTAAAGAAACATTTAGAGTCTATAAAATTTAGTGTTTATAATAAATTTAGTCTCAAATACACTACTTTCAGTTTTAACATAAATTACTTACTAGAGGTAGGCAAGTTCATAGGTATCCCACTCTATCAATAATGATAAAATTTATCATTGGAAGCAGGTATATATAATGAACAAACATTTTTTTTTAATCTATTGTAGAAAGGATTGAGGAATCAAGAAAGAAAAGAAAAAGGAACAGGGGGAAATAAGTGGGATGGAGAGAGAAAGGGATCAAGGGACAGAGGGGAAGAAGAAAAGAGGAAGGAAGGAAGGAAGGAAAGAAGGAAGGAAGGAAGGAAGAAAGGAAGGAAGGAAGGATAAATTGTACATTTTAACAAAATTCCCTTGGGAATTTAAAGCTAATTGTAGTATGTAAACAAATATTGTAATATTAGCTCAGAGATTTACAATCTCAGTAAGAATCCCAATAATCTTAAATTTAACTTTCTGATAAAATCAATTTAATATAATAAACTATTATTATATTATATTATCAAGGTAATTTTCATTTGTCTTCTATCAGACACAGATGAATATAAGAAAAACAGTGGGCTCTAGCTGGTTTGGCTCAGTGATAGAGCATTGGCCTGAGGAATGAAGGGTCATAAGTTTGATTTCGGTTAAGGTCATATGCTGGGGTTGCAGGCTCAATCCACAGTAGGGGGCATGCGGAAGGCAGCCAATCAATGATGCTCTCTCATCATTGATGTTTCTGCCTTTCTCCCTCTCTTCCTCTCTGAAATCAATAGCATACACACACACACACACACACACACGCATACACACACACACAGACACACACACACACACTCCCATCTAATAAAAGAGAAACATGCAAATTGACCATACCTCTTTTACCCCCACAAGTCATGCCCGCCAACCAATCAGGAGTGAGTATGCAAATTAACTCAACAAATATGGCTGCAGACATGGAGCTAGAGTAAGCAGTATTGGATTGCCCCTGGCAATGGAGGAAGCCAAGCTTACCACCTGCCCTGGCAGGCCCTGGCCTCCACTCAAGGCTACAAAGTTTCAATTATAGAAGATAAATAAATCCCAGATACCAGGGCCTCTGCCTAGGTCAGAGGGGGTGTGTGGCTGGGCTGCAAACCACCACATGCCTTTCTCCCAAGTTGCCCCATGGCCCAAGAGAACCCCCACCCTGATCTGGGACACCCTTCAGGACAAACCAGCTGGCCCCCACCCATGCACCAGGCTTCTAACCTATCTAATAAAAGAGTAATATGCAAATTGACCATCACTCTGACACACAAGATGGCTACCTCCATATGGACACAAGATGGTCACCACAAGATGGTCAGCAGGGAAGGGTAGTTGGGAGGTACCAGACCTACAGAGGAGAGCAGTTGAAGGGGACCAGACCTGCAGGGAAAGGTAGTTAGGGGGGACCAGGCTTTTAGGGGAGGGAAGTTAGGGGTGACCAGGCCTGCAGGGGAGGGCATGGTTTGTGGGGCAATTGGGCTGACAGGGAAGCAATTAGGCATCAATCAGGCTGGCAGGGGAGTGTTTAGGGGGTGATCAAGCTGGCAGGCAGAAGCAGTTAGGGGCAATCAGGAAGGCATGTAGGTGAGCAGTTGGGAGCCAGCAGTCCTGGATTGTGAGAGGGTTGTCTGACTGTCCATTTAGGTAGGTTTGGGCCTAAACGGGCAGTCAGACATCCCTCGAGAGTGTACAGGCTGGGCTGAGGGACATTGCCCACTATGCACAAATTTCATGCACCCAGCGTGTAATATATATATATATATATGTGTGTGTGTGTGTGTGTGTGTGTGTGTGTGTGTGTGTGTGTGTATATATATTGATATATATATATATATATACACACACACACATATATATGCAGTCCTCTGGTTATGTTGGATTCGAAGTTCATTATTTCGTGGTTACGTCGCCATCTCCCATTTATTTATATAAAAAAATTATGTCATTTTGATGTATGTACATATGTGCTTTATGATTTATTATTTACTTACCACAAGTAAAGGTCAGGAATTATTATCTTTCTTTTTTTAAAATTAATTTATTTTATTGATTATGGTCTCACATAATTGTCCTTATCCCCCCCATTCCCCTCCCAAACACCTCCCTATATATGCCCCCACCCCCCTGTTGTTTATGGCCACTGGCTAGGCCCATATGCATGCACACAAGTCCTTTGGTTGATCTCTTCCCCTTACACCTACCCTCCCCTACTTTCCCTCTGAGGTTTGAGAGTCTGGTCGTTGCTTCTCTTTCTCTGGGTCTGAACTGATGTTATCTTTCTTTTAATTTTTTTTTTTTTTTTTTTTTTTTACTGTTTTTACTTCATTATTGCTGTATGTGCTCCCTGTGAGTGACGCAGGTGCTGACATAGGTGGGTTCTCTCTTATGGTAAAAATTGCATTACATCATGCTGTAGGAATGGACCTCTGATGTAACCTGAGGACCTACTTTGTGTGTGTATGTGTGTGAGTGTGCGTGTATAGGTTTATGTGTGTGTTTGTGTTTGTGTATGTGTGTGTGTGTGTGTGTGTGTGTGTGTATGTGTATGTGTATGAAAAACAGAGGGAACCTAATTTTAATGAATTTTTCAGATATTTAAATACAATCATTTCTACCTATTCATTACTCATTCTTCATAAGAATGAAAACCACTAAAGCATTTCAATAATATGTGTTGTTTAAAGAAAGTTTCAAGTTGTTTTGCTTCTTAAGACAGGAAAATATGCAAAGACATTTTAACAATAATTTAAATGTTTTTTGAAAATTCTATGCAAAGAAAAACATTCAAATTAAAATTGCTTAACTTTGCAGCAACACTGTAGGTCTATTGAGTTTTTTTTATGACCACAGCTAGCACATCCTCTGAGAAAGGGCCCCATATCTGCATCTTTTAACAAATGTTTAATTTTTTATTTCAATTCTAAGGCTTTTATGATGATTTAATTAATTATAATATTTTATTTATACTTTCAATACTATTATAAGATAAAATTGGTTTGCAGAATGAAAAGAATTTCTTTAGAATAATTTCACTCTACATGAATAGCATTTCATTAATCTGCTAACCTATAAAGGGAATAGTTAATATTTTACTATGCATACTAATGATTATTTTTTCCATTTAAGAAATGTTATTTTTCTAATATAAACTATAGTGTCTCTCAAGTTTGGTTTAAATATTGAAACCCATGAAGCCAGCGAGGCATGTGTTGTTATTCTCAAAGACAAACTACTCTCTTTAAATACAGAATTCTATTTGCTTTTCCAGGCTGGGTTTTTTTTTTTTTTTTTTTGGTTGCTGTGTTTACTCTTTCCCCTTTCACTTCTGACTTGTCTCTCTTTAAGTTTGGTTGCCAGAAAGATAGGTGGTGCTTGAAGGGTACGTAAAACAGTGCCAGTTTTAGCTCTATAGCATAGTCGTGTCAAATCAAGAGTAAAGTGATGCCAGGGTGGGAGAGAAGTAAGAGAGTTAATAATGGGCATGATCCCTTTTCCTCCTTCAGGTGCATTTTAGCATTTTTTTCATTTGTTTTGCCTAAACAACAGAGACTTCTGAAATTTAGATTAACAAATTATATTACTGATATTCTGTTGGAAGCACTGCAATACAGCACCTCTTCTCATCTTTATAACACTACTATCCAGTAGCTATTATTACATACTAGAGGCCCGGTGCACAAAATCCATGCACTGGGGGTGAGGGTGTCACTCAGCCCAGACTGCACCCTCTCCAATCTGGGACCTTTTGAGGGATGTCCGACAACCCATTTATTGGGACTAAATGGGTGGTTGGACATCCCTTTCACAATCTAGGATTGCTGGCTCCCAACTGCTCACCTGCCTCTGCCTGATTGCCCCTAACCATTCTGCCTGCCAGCCTGATGCCCCCTAACCGCTCCCCTGCCAGTATGATCCCCCCTAGCCCTCCCCTGTGGGCTTGGACCTCCAACTTCCCTGCCCTACAGGCCTGGCTCTCCTTCCCCAATACCCTCCTCTGCTGGCCCGGTCACCCCTAACTGCCCTTCTTGCTGGTCTGATCAACTACAACTGCCCTCCCTTGCAGACCTGCCTCCTTCCACCCCAAACTGCCCAGAACAGCCCTCCCTTGCTGGCCAACTTGTAGCAGCCATCTTGTGTCCACATGGGAAGCAGCCATCTTTGACCACATGGGGGCAGCCATCTTGTATCTTGGAGTGACAGTCAATTTGCATATTACTATTTTATTAAATAAGAGGATAGTTTATAGATGAGGTATCTGAGGCTAAAAGTAGAGGAATGGCCTACCCCACTTTTTGAGCATATAGCTCAAAAGTGACAAAGCTCAAATATCTACAGATCAGTGGTAGATAGAGGTTCTCAACTAGGAGCAAATTTGCCCTCCAGGGGCATTTGGTAGTGTCCGTAGACACTTTTTAATTTTCACAACTGGGAAGGAACATTACAGGCATCTCATATGTAGAGACCAGTGATAATGCAAAACATCCTGTAATACACAGGACCAGCCTCCATAGCAATTATCCTGCTCAAAACACCAATAGTGCTGAACTTGAAAAACCCTGAAATAGAAGTGTTCAAACTCTAGGCTCATTGCTCTTATCACAGCATTTGTTCTCCTCAAGAGATATATTATTTCCCATTTTTAAATTTAAAAAAACACACACAATACTTTCTTTTAAACACATAATATAGCAATTAGCTTGTAGCCATGTTACTCAAACTTAAATTGAACAATACTTTGAGATTTAAAGAGTAAAAGTGGTTTCTTAAGACAGTATATCTTTCACTGCAGAACAAAACATTTAAAATCATTAAACAGATATTAAGAGCAAGAGCCGGATATATTAAAAGTATTATACTATATGAACATATGAATAAATAACAAATACCATATATGTATGTATACAAATAATTACTAATGCAATCTGTATAACAATGAAGAAAGCTAGAGATTATACACACACACACACACACACACACACACACACAGGAGGAGAAAATTTATCTCAAGAAAAAAAAAGCAAAAGATAAAATGGAATTTTTACAGATTGATGAGATTATATATGGAGGAAACAATAAGTGATGATGAATCCTAAAGACAGATGCTGAGATTAGTTTAAAGCCAACAGATGTCAGAAGTAGTTTAAACATGGAGTGACAAAGGATCCTTGTGGAAATAAATAAAACAAGTAACAGTATAGAATCTGTTTCATCAATATGCAAAACCACAAATTTAAGAAAGATTCCTTGCCAAACTGGTTTGGCTCTGTGGATAGAGTGTTGGCCTGCAGACTGAAGGGTCCCGGGTTTGATTCTGGTCAAGGGCATGCTACCTTGGTTGCGGGCACATCCTCAGTGGGGGTGTGCAGGAGGCAGCTGATAGATGTTCCTCTCTCATCAATGTTTCTAACTCTCTATCCTTCTCCCTTTCTTTCTGTAAAAAATCAATAAAATATATTTTTAAAAAAAGAGAAATATTTCTTAACGGGCCATTTGAATATAGTGGAGTCATATTGAAAACTAACAGGACAAATATATCTTGTTTTTTTTACAAGGTAGTGTTTTTCATAAAACTTTCAATAATAAAATTGAGTATTCTTACACATATTTTTGATGTGGGAAAATATATTCATTAAGGTTCCAAAGCACACCCAATCAGTTTGCTGGGAAGCACAAAACTTTTCTATTTCTGCCAAATCTACCTCTAATTTGATAGTTATTTTTGTCACCCTGCATGACAAAAAAGAATAAGTTTTTAAAAACCATTGGATATCAGATACACAGTCTCATCACCATTACCTGATTGTTGGAAGATGTATAAATAATTGAAAAATAAGAGATCACTCTCGCAGTGAGTGCCCTTGAAGGTCCCGGATCTGTCTCTTGCTTCAACGGGGTTTGGGAGGAACAGACCTAGGGACAACCCTTCTTCCAGCCTCTGGCCACTCGGCCACTCGGCCTCCTGCGTCTTATCCAGTCACAACCTTCAGAACCACCTCCAGGACCAGCCAACCCACACTTTTTGTTGTTGTTTGTGTGTATGCGTATGTGTGTTTTCCTACCTTAATTCCTTATTCCTGAACAACCATGAGCTCTCAAATTTGTCAGAATTATTCCATTCAGGTGAAGGCTGCGGTCAATAGCCTGGCTAGCCTGCCTCTGCAGCCCCAACACCTACCTCTCTCTTGGGCTTCTATTTCCACCTTGAAGATATGACTCTCCAGGGCGTGGGCTGCTTCTTCCTCTCTAGTTGGCGCTGAGTGTCTCTTAAAGATGAGAAACCAGCTCAGTGGCCACATTTTCTTCAGGACATGCTGAAGCCTCCCCAAGATGAGCGGGCAAAATTCAGGACACTGTGGAAGCCGCCCTGGCCTTGGAGAGGAACCTCAACCAGGCCCTTGTGGAGCTGCAGGCTCGGTGTTCTACAGGAGCAGACCCTTATCTCTGTGACTTCCCGGACAACCACTTCCTGGGTGAGGAGGTGGAACTCATCAGGAAGATGACTGACACCTGACTAACATCTGCAGGCTACTGGCCCCCAGGCTGGGCTGGGCGAATATCTCTTCAAAAAGCTCATCCTCAAGCACAAGTAGGACCCTTTGGAGCCCAGAGGCCTTTGAGAGGCCCCTCTGCATTCCCCTTGTGTCTGGCTTTCACCTGAGCCTCTCCCCAGAACTACTAGCCGTTGTTTTAACCATCCTGAAGCCCTCTCCCATGCATTGGACCAAATAAAACAATGAAGTTTTTTGCAGAAAAATAAAATAAAAAAAAATAGAGAAAAAGAAAGATCAAACTTCTGTATCCAGTTACCTAATGAAGAACTCTAATAGAGAGGCTGCTTGAACACAAAAGCAGGGATAGGATGTGGAGAGACTCAAGAGGGGAGATAGGGGATTCATATACATAGTTAGGCTGCAAATACCGTGGGCAGAATGATAATTTAATATGCCTTCAAATTGACATTCTTTATATATTTGCTCAACGTTTAATTTCTGAGGTTAGAACGAATACCTGTGAAAAGTGGTTTGTTTGTCTGTTTTCCATTGGAGTAAAATAGACAAACAAACAAATAAAAAAAATAAACCTATGTTAAGCTGTGAGAGTGAGATCAATTTAAAATTCATGATTTTATGGTGAGATGAGTGATAATGTACACAATTTTTACTGCTTGTGGCAACCATGGGTTTGCACTGTTTGTGTCTTCCTTCAAAGACATTTGCTGCAGACAGCATACTTGACTGAGTTTCCAGGGTACCCTTTTTCCTCCATGCCAGCCACACCAGGGCCATGCTTCCCCCAGGCTGCTGCCAGCAACAACTGACAATGGCAGGAGTATTAGAGCCAGACTCTTTCTGTCTGAAATTTAAGACTATGGAAACATTTTATGAGGAAACATGTATTCCTCATCATCTTAGTCTAGATTTTCAATTGCACTTCAGTTTAAATAGATCCCTACCCAATCTTTTTCCTTTCCTTTATCTTTCATAGGTATCAAGTCTGATGTTAAAAGATAGAATCAGAAATAATTTAAATTCATATGGAACAAAAAATATTCATTTACATTTTTGGCCCAGTGTTATATAAAGTATTCTGTTCTTTCATAATATAATCTTCAGAGATCTGCATCTTCAGAACATGACATTGATCATTCCTTTGATGACATCATAGTGAACAGGCATAATGGGTATGAAGAGGCTAGAACACTGGATTTCTTAGCAAAACAGGTGGACTGAGAAAGTGGGGATTGAGTCCTACGGAAATTTAGAGATTCAGAAACTACCATTTTGTTAAAAAAAATGTTAGGGGCTCCATAATCAAAGGCAGTTTGTGTCTTAAAAGACAAATTGCTGCATTGAGTGGGCCTACAGTACTAAGATCCGTTGATTGTATCACATACTACAACACCCAGAAACAGCTGGTCTCCTTTAAGAGAGGGATGCCTACTGGAGACAATGCTGAAGTGACAGCTTGGAAGCAGTACTCTGCAGGGAAGTGATGTCATCACTCAAGATTCACTAAGTCAATAAATGTTTTATGATACTGTGTTCCCAATAAAAAGAACGCGTAGATCTGAGAACTGAAGGGTGCTAAAAGAAATGGCCTTTCTTACAATCACCCCCAATCACCTACGTAGGAAATCATGCTTTCTACCCCTGCAACTCTTGTTTCTGTGGGGTTAGAGAACACGATATACAAAAATAAAAATAAAAAAATGTCAGTATATTTTTAGAACACAGCAAGGGACGCATTGAGCTACAAGCTACAGCATGGTTTCTGGTATTCCTTGTGACCAGGGGCCACCAGGCAAGAAGAGTCATCATCGTATTAGCAGGGGTAATTGACCTTGATTAGTAAGAGGGAGTGGTACTTTTACAAAATGGTGCTGTCTTACTCTACTCAACTTGCCTTAGTAAGATACCTTGGACTGGGAGGTTTATGAAACAAATTTATTTCTCACAGTTCTAGGGGCTGAAAGTCTGAGGCCAGCGTGCCAGCATGGTTGAGTTCTGCTGAGGGGTACTTTCCTGGCCTGAAGACAGCTGCCTTTCAGGTGTGTGTTCACATCTCTTTCCCCTAATGTGTGCGGGTGAGGATAAATCTCTCTCTTCCTCTTCTTATATGACTACCAATCCTATTGGATTATGATGCCATCCTTCTGAACTCATTTAACCTTAATTAACTAAAAAAAAAGCCCTATTTCCAAATATAGACATGGTGGGTCTTAGAGCTTCAATGTATAGAATCTGGGAGGAGACATTTACATCCATAGCAGGTGATAAAGAGGAATACATGTGAAACCCAGTTGATTTCCCTAAGGGTGCAGCTTGGCACCTAATTATAATTGCAAAAGACACGTGCAGCAAACCCTGGCTTAAGAAGTCAGAAATGTCTAATTTTAGTAACATACAACCAATTCTAAATTATAAAAAACAAAAATATGTTAATGTTTGGTGAAATATGTCTTTGGAGTAATACCTAGTGAAAATATAACTGAGCTCCTTTATTTGTCTATTTATAATGTATTTACAGTAGAATTTTGAGTTGGGTTCACAGGATAATTCTCACTATTTATTTTTTTTAATTGAATTGAATTCAATAGAGGACAATGGAGGACTCTCATCTGGTATGCTGCTGAAGACTTAGAAGTACATTATTTCTTACATTTCTTCTTTTTATCCAGGGTTAAGTAAAATGCTGTACTTCTCTATGACAATGACACTATTAAATAAAAAATAAAAATTATTACCCTACAAATCACCTTAAACATTTTGTCCTTATATTCACTTTCTCATATTCCTTAGCAGATGACCCCAGATATATACCAGGTGTCACAAACACAACATATACAATTGAAAATAGGTCTCTGATCCAGAATTCGTAGGTTTACTACAGAGGAGAACATTGGTAATAGAGTCTAGTCAATGAAGATGTGCCATAAAGCCCAAAAGTAAATCAATCCAATCATTGGTCTCCCCACAGACCTTCAGCACTTACATGAAGCTCAAAGACATATTCTATTCACTGCAGTTTGGGCAGTATTGATTGTTTTATTCTTCTAAAATGTTTATTGATTTAGATATTTTGTACAGCATAAATAATTAATGTGTGGATTGAGTATGCTTTGCTTCTAAAATACTTAAATTCTTAAAAGCCACAACTATTAAAAATATAGTTATATAAATTTGAAATTCTTGTCATAAAGTATGATGATGAGGAAACTCGAGGATATTTGAGTATAATCAATTGTGAAAGCTTGATTTCCTTTAGAGCAATAAATAACTGTTTAGCCTATACAAAGCATACAAGGTTTAAATCTATTAAAATTGTACTCAGAGGAGAAAAAAATCTATTTTACACTAAAACTATCCATTTCTAAAATCATATTATTAGTCCTGGTGAATGTTAAGCACATTATCAGAAATTCTGAACTCAAAGTGGAGAGGAACAGATGTAAGCTGTACACAAATTAAGGATTGCAAGAGATGTCTTATTTCTTTACTTTCTTTTAATCTAATTAAATCCAATGGAGGTGAAAGAAGAGCCCTCAGACAGTTGGCCTGCTGGGAAATTAGAGCTCAATTTTTTTCAGTGTTTCCTCTACTGCAGAGAGTCATGTAAAATACCAGAATCTCATGCAGTTCGTTTGAGAGTAATCTCTCCGGTTTTCTGACTTGCTAGTTATCATGTAGATGCCTGTTTTTTTTCTAGTCAGCAGGGTCTCTTGAAGTCATTAAGACCCACTGTCCCACTAGAAAGTGGATGGGGATATTAGATGGTCTCTGCTTTGAATGGGATGGTACATAACAAAGAAAATTCACTCATGACCCCAGTGTATGGTAAGTAGGAACAGACAGACATGTGGCGAGGGTAGAGAGATCAGACACAGGTGCACTGGCCTTTTATCTTTTACCTTGAGATATAAAAATGCGAACAATAGAATGGGAGAAACGTCCTAAAGTGGGTGGGGGACTGAAGTGCATTGATACTAGCCAGTGGTATATTTTCCCAGGAAGACCACTAACCTCTATGTATACCAGTCACACACAAACCTCTATGTGTACCTTAATACAGACACACCCATCATGGCATGGGATTGTTGTATACCACTGGCAGAAGGAGGTGCCTTTAAAAATCTCTTAAAATGCTTCTGGTTCCCCAGTTCTCTATGAAGCATAGGGTGCCCAGGTGTTTTGGTTCCTTGGTTGATGAGCCATAGAGTAACTGAAAAGTTTGGTGAACCTGCAGAAATATGTTATGTGTGAGAACTTTCTTATCCAGAACAAGCAACTCTGAAAATATGGTTTAAATGGCTGAACAGGTCCAAAGTTGCCTCAACAATGAGTAGTTCATAGAGTAGCCCAGTCTAGCCATACCATGTGGATGAAAGATCCAGCCTTTATCATCTACTTCTCTCAGGTACGACTTAGTTTTCATTGTATAAAAAATCTATCCAAGAAAAAAGGAGGAAGGAAGATAAAAGTAGCTTCAAGATTTGTGTTAACCAGAAAGAGACAGAGACTAAAATGTCAAATGTGATTGAGTTTATCAGACTGAACTATTTTTAGTTAGTATTTTCTGAAATAGAAGCACGTAGAAAAGAATATATATATAATATATCATAAACATGAGATCCAGGAATATATATATGGAATATATACCAGTAGAATAAATATTATATAATGGGGTGGTGGGGTGCTTTTAAATAAGGTTAGGTAAATTATAGGAAATAAACAAGATATATTTTCTGTGCACATCTAAATATAAAGTATAAATTTGTTATTCTGTTAATAGTAACATGAAACTCTAGGATTTATCCATGACCTTGAGTGCCCAGTATAAGGCCAAATTATAAATAGATAGTACTGCCTTCTACTTTCCTGTCCAACAATTACTACAAAACAATGCTTTAGCTTCTCTGTGGTTATAATTCACATTAATCCAGAGCTTTTCCAATTACAGATTCAGATGTCACCTATTCCAAGAGGATTTGCATTTACTAGCGAACATCTCAGATATAAAAGGCTTTCCAAGTTAGAAAAATGAAAGTTTAATTTACCAGAAGAGCTATGAGTACTTTGTTAAAATAATAATAAAAAGTACTAATAATTAACATTCCCTATGTGCCATGCACTGAATTAAAAGCTTTGCATGCTTTGATAGGTTTGGGAGTGTATACCAGTAAGCTAGGAATAAGACACATTTATATCAAGTCATATATCTTGGTGGTGTTGAGCTTTAACACCTTCTTCTTTATTTTAGGTAACTATGTTTGTGCCACGTGTTTGTGAATAGAACCAGTGAGTTGCTATGTGCTAAACTATTCTTTAGCCATCTGACTACCTAAAGGACATATAAAAATGGGTGTAATGAAAGCCTTTGTTAAGAATAAATTTAAGTATTTCTTCAAGTCATTCATCCTTCTATGAAAGATAAAAGGCATAGGAAAATTAAGGAGATGATTCTATTAAGGGTATGACAATAGTGAGAGAATCTCATTAATAAAGAATAGTTTTAGAGCCACAGGTAAACAAGAAAATTATGTGTTATGTGAGTCATGAAGAAGAACAGAGATGGGTCTAATCTGAATTACTGAGGATAGGTGGAGGTAGGAAATGAGTAATTTTTTGGAATATGCCAGAGAAGGAGTGCTCTTTGTGGTTCAGTTAGCTATTTCTCCAAATATGAAATAGCAAGGAGAGGTCCAAAAACAAAATGGAGATAGAATTTCTTAATTCTCATTGTTTTCTGGAAGCGCATGACTCATATAAAGAGTAGGAGCATTCTTTCCTTCTTCAACTGATGAAAAAAAATATAGAAAAAATAATACAGTGTAGTATATATTTGTAGCAATTTCTCCAAATTTATTGAAGTCTTAAATAACCTACTCAACCAACAGAACATTCTATCAGTAAAATAATTTTGTCTTTCAAGTAGAACATAAACATTTTAAAACAGTATTTATGTACAAAGAAAGACTATTTTCATAAAAAAATTGTTAATTTTAAGACTAGCTAACATGTATAGCAAAGGAGTATCTATCTATCTATCTATCTATCTATCTATCTATCTATCTATCTATCTATCTATCTATCTGAAAGCCTAAGTGACCATTCAACTGGTAGCTATGATGCACAATGACCACCAGGGGGCAGATGTTCCAGATTAGCTTGCTGCTGGTGTCCAGCGGATTGGGACTGGGTGAGAAGGGCCAGACATGCTCTGGAGCCCCCCTGTGGTCCTCCCTGGTCTTGATCATGCACTGGTGCAAGGGACCCCACCAGTGCATGAATTCATGCTCTGGGCCTCTAAATGTATAATATAAAGGAAAGCAGAATTTATTTTTTTTTAAAGGATAGAGATAAATTTGAGAGAAAATTAAATGTATAAAGTTCAATTTGAAATAGACAGATAATTTTTTAAAATAGAAGTGGAGAATGAGGGAAGAGTCAACTGCTAGTGATAGATTTTCCTATACAGTAGTTCCATACTCTTTTATATCAAGTAATCCCCATTGGCCCATCAGTGTACTCTCAGAAGGTAGAGGAAGCTAAAGACATTGCACCCTGCTTTATGGTATGGAACCTGGTCAACTGACAGTTCTCAATTTCTAGTGTAGGATTTCTTACAAATGAGATCCTGGCTCTCTTTCTAATTACAAACGAAAACACCTGTCAGTATACAGAGACTAATTAGCAATTAGAAAAACAATCAAATCTCTTCGGCTTCCTTGCTGTGCTCAATAAAATTCTTCAAAATCATCACAAATGTTTAATTACTGACACTAAGCTTAATACTGTGTATCTTAGCAGAGGTGAAGATCCATAAGCATGAATCTACTGCTAAATGCGGTACACTATGAGTGAGGAGACCTCGCATCCCACTGCAGCCTTTTTGTCTTCTCTCCTTTCCAACCTTTTCTAAGTAAAGTCTTAAACACAAAGTTGGAATTAATTTTCTCACCATTTGTTCTTTTTTTTAATTATTATTATCCATAGCTATTCAGCCTATAATAGTAACTTATTTTTTTCTCTGCTAGTATGAAGCCAGGTACACTTTGATTTTAATGAGTTATGTGAACTTGGGCAAATTATAGAGCTTATCAAAAATCAATTTCTATTGTAAAGATAAGTAAGGTAATAAATATAATGTGCCAAAGAGTGCTGACATGTGGGCACTCATGTCATTTTCCTTGACCCATTCTTTCTTCCCTGCGTTGCTGTCTTTTTGATATGATGCCTTAAGTTTTAGGAGACAGTAATATAAAGAATTTTCTAATTTAATGTGTTTTCAAATTGGTGTTTTTTGTTTGTTTTCTGTACTCATGATCATCACCATTCTCCATCAGAATTGCCAATGTCCATATCAAAGCCATCACCAACACTATTCCTGAGAGCCAATGAGTGGGGACTTGGGGATTCTCCGGATCATTTTAGATGCTTTATCTATACCACATGTTGTATTTTTATAGCAAGATTAATGATTTCTTATCCTACTTATTAATTTTTATTTTTTTCTGAAAACCCTACTTTCATAGGAGTAAAGGGCAGGGAGGAAAATTGAGGCAATAAGTTGTTACAGTTTCCACTCACCTATGTTGGTCATAAATGTGAACTTCAAACTCCCAGGCTGTTGTCCCTTTCTTACAGTGAGTAGAATATGGCTTAGTTAAAATATGCTATACTTACCCTGGTTGTTGTCATTCCAGTAGGAGAAATGCACTGCAGTGTCCAACACTTTGTCAAGTGTTGATAAAACTTTATGATGCACCACTCTGGTACATTTCCACATAGTGGTTTGCCTCTAAGATTTCTCATTAGAATATTATTATCATTTTTACCTTGTTTAGTGAACTTTCATCCTTTATGCCTCAATTCAAATGTCATTCCCTAGAAAGGCCTTCCCTGAATTTTCCCTAAAGTGCCATCCTACATAAAACTTAATGCAATCTGTTTATATGTGTACTTGATTATAGTTTCTCTCCAAAATTAGGATGAATGTACCTGAGGACAGGAACCTGTTGTCTTAATTTGTTCCCCGCCCCCAAAATTAGAACCTGAGACAAAGACTTAGATGCAGCAGTTTATGGGAAAGGTGATCCAAAGAAACATAAAGAAGGGCTTGAGATAAATGAGACTGGAAAGAGAGAAAAGCCAGTTAACGCACCTGTTAATAAGGAAGTAGCTCATGGGTCAACCCCATGAGTTCATTCTTCTGGGAAACTTCTGAGGAGCAGAATGTAGAAAATATAATCAATTCTGATGTAACGTGGCATATGTGTTTCCAAAAACATCATTGGATTATACAGAATCATGCAATTAAGACCCTAGGCTTATGGGACAAAATGAAGACCACAAGAAACAAAACCTTCACCACTCACACACAAAAAAATAGGATCCTTCAAAATGGTAGCACAGTATCACACATGTTACATGGTTTAGAAATACATAAAATCTACAATACATAGGGTACAATAAAGATGGCCTGGTGTTTGCTATTGGAAGGGCAAGCAGGAAGGGTTGCAGTTTGTGGGTTATTGCAATCAATGACGTGGAATCTGGTAGAAAGTAGATATGGCTGATGTGGCTCCAAAGATGTAGGGTCCTGAGGTCACTGGTAGATATTCTGGGTGTGTGCATTGTGTGTGTGTTTGTGTGTGTGTGTGTGTGTGTGTGTGTGTGTGTGTGTGTGTGTGTGTTTGGTCAGCTGCATGCTGTTTTCTGTATTCAACTATATCAGGGGTTATCTTTTTATAGGATCAGATAGTAAATGTTTTGAGATGCAAACAGATCCCTTACACAGTCAAAGAAAGGAGGTATAAAATGAGTATCTGTGGTGTTCAAGCAAAAAATCTTATTTACAAAGATAGGCATAGAGCCAGAGTTTGTCAGTCCCTAATTAAATGCTTCCAATGAAAGAAATAATGCTTAAGTAAACACAAAATTTGGGTTCTGTTCAAATAATTCCTATTATATCGATTGTGTTGGAACAAATTCATTTTTCAAAACAAGTATGACAGCAGAATTGATTGTGTGTCGAAATTTTCCCACTGAGGGGATATCTCCTGACAATGCTCAGTTCCCAGTTGTCCTGGGCTGCCCTTTTTGGGATGAACCATTTCCTGAGTTCTGGAGAAAGCCTAACATTTAGACCAGGGGGGAAATGTACTGGAATAGAAAAATGGCCCGCCTCTTAACAACTGTCGTCTACTGCCAGAGGCTAAGGTGGTAGGAGACATGGTGCCATCTGCATCTACTCCACTTGTTTCTCTAAAGCACTGCTATGTCCTCAGTCCCTGGAATGCATTAGGTATGTGTAACCTTACCATCTTGACAAAGGGGTCCACTGACCAAGGAAACCGGTAATGACACCAGCATGATCCATTCTTAAATGAAACCCTTACCCCCCTGGGACAGACTTAATCAGACTCCCCAGAATGCTTCATTTTCAGTTATAAGAATGCAGAGTCCTTGCCTAAACTGATTTGGCTCAGTGGATAGAGCATCGGCCTGCAGACTGAAGGGTCACAGGTTTGAGTCAAGGGTATGTACCTTGGTTGCGGGCAAATCCCAAGTGGGGGTGTGCAGGAGGCAGCTGATCAATGTTTCTCTCTCATCCATGTTTCTAACTCTCTCTCCCTTCCTTTCTGTAAAAATCAATAAAATATATTTTAAAAAATGCAGAATCCTCAGTTTCTTATTTTCTCTTTTGTTTTTTCCTGATCTTACTAAGGCCTCTTTTATTCCATCTATCAATTTGGCATATTATACTTCTCACAATTCAGCATATATTTCCAAGCACAATAATCACCTTCCTAGCCCTCAGATATATTAATGTTTCTTAAACTAATAGCTTGCCTTGCTTCAATATGATAAATTTTTCCATCTAATTAATAGTTAGCAATGCCTCTGATTTATAAGCAGTACTGTGTCCTTCACAGTGAGAGCAACAGATATTCTATGAGAAACTTATTTATTGCTAAAAGTTTGCTTTAAAAATGGGTTGTGCCCTGACCATTTTGGCTCAGTGGATAGAGCATCTGCCTTTTGAGTGATTCTGGTCAAGGGTTCGATTCTGGTCAAGGGCATGTACCTTGATTGCAGGCATGTCCCCAGTGTGGGGTGTGCAGGAGGCAGCTGATCAATGTTTCTCTCTCATTGATGTTTCTAACTCTCCATCCATTCTCCCTTCCTCTCTGTAAAAAAATAACAAAATATTTAAAAGGGGGCTTGTTATGGATGGAATTGTCTCTCTCCAAATCCATATGCTGAAGCATGAAGGTGCACTGTAACTCTATTTGCAGAGAGGGTCCTGAAGGAGATAATTAGGGTTAAACACAGCTATGAGGTGAATCATAATTCAATAGGACTGGTGTCCTTAGAAGAAAAGGAAGGAGGAGACAGCAGAGAGAGCTCTCACTTTCATTGATGCACAAAGAAAAGGACATGCATTGACATGTGCAGACACAGAGAACTGGCAGCAGTTCTAAGCCAGGGAGAAAAGGCTCATCAGAAATCAGCTCTTGGCACCTTGACCTTGGACTTCTAGCCTCCAGGACTGTGAGAAGATAGCATTTCTGTTTTTAAGCCACTCAGTTTGTGGTATTTTTGTGTGGCAGCTTGGTCATACTAATTCTGGGGTATTTAGCACCAGAGGTGAGAAATCGATAAAGACGTATTTCTAAAATAAAACATTTTCCCACTAAGAAATATTAGAAGTAACTATGAACTCAAGCAAATGATCCAATAAACATTTATTAAGCCCTGAATCCAGCAGCTGTTGCTGCCTGTTTTAATCAATAGTCATTGTCTATCTCCACAACACTACCCACTACTTTTGCTTTATTACTAGCATAACAGGTCTCCTACCAGAGAGATATTGAACTAGAAAAAAAATATGTAAAAATTCCAAATATGTGTATGTGTTGGTTTCATCCTATGGCTTTCAGCAAGGGATTATAACAGAAAGAAATTTAGCCTAAGGAAGGTTGAGCTGAAAGGAGGAAAGGAAGAACCAGCCGCCTTGAGAAAAGAATGCTTCCTGTCTGTATCAGGCCTTCTACTACCGGTAGTAAGTACACTGGGTGTACACAATGCCAACATCTGGTAATATAATATAAAAGTATAGAACCATTGTTGACATTACTTCTAACATATAGACTCTTAAATGTATCAACATACTTACAAACTTTGAAAAGATGATGAATGTGGTACCAGCTCTTCAAAGCAGCACTTCAGCAATTATCCTATCTAATACTAAAGAGGGAATATGCTAATTGACCCTCATGCCCACAACCAATAAGGAGGGAATATGCTAATTGACTGCTACCCTTTCAAAGAAGGCAGTGCTCACAGCCACAAGAGAGTGGTGCCCAGTACCCCAGCCCTGCTGGGGCGGGCGGCAAGCACATGTCTGTCTCTGGAGTCCCCCAGTCCCTTCAGGCCCCCAGCTTCCCAGGGCCAGGTGAGGTACAGGCAAGCCTCGGATGGAGGATGCCTAGCTGACACCCGAGGCACAGACAAGCTTCAGATGGTGGCTGCCCAGCTGCCCAGGTCCTACTGAGCTCAGGTAACCAAGGCCAGCTGAGGCTTGTTCTGCCGGCAGTAGCAGCAACGGAGGTGTGATGGGGCATTACCTTTCCCTGATCACTGGGTGGTCTCCCACCCCTGAGAGCTCCCTGACTGTGAGTGGGAGCAGGCCAGGCTGAGGGACCCTCCTCCAGTGCATGAATTTTCATGCCCAGGCCTCTAGTATTACAATAAATATCATACACTTGTGAGTGCTCAGTAACTATGTATGGAATCAGCTTTAGCCCCTAAATCTGAGGAAGCTACAGCTAATGCCCTAATCTTGCAGAATTTTCATGAAAATATTCAATCATATAATATAAATGCAACTCAAAATTGGACAGATATTATGGAATAAAACAGTGACAGGAATAGGTGACATAACTGAAATATATTCAATCAAAATTTGTGGTTGCTTAGCTTTGTTAATGCAATTGTTATTATGTAAATAGAACAATTATTTTTAGGTGTCTTTAGTAAATCATGTGTTAAACTACTGCAAAATACAAAATGGAACAATATACTTGCCAGGAGATAAGAGCCAAAACATAACTAAAATCTGTGTCCAATATACTGCATTAAGAATTCAACAAATGCAAATTACTAAAAATTATAATTATATTTCAACAGAAGCATCAATAAGCACAATACATATTAAGAAAGATGAAGACCATAACAATCCCCCCAAAGAGCCCAGAGTTGATTATGTATACTTATTTTTACCCAATGTATGCCTTCTCACTTTGTTTAGCAAACCAGTAGGTACAAAAGAATACCTGGAAGTCCAATATAACGGATTGACATCCAGGGGGGAAATAATTGACAATAAACAGAATTTGGAAAGATACTTATACTTAGCAGCAGAAGGCAAATGATGAATATGTAACCAGAGAATATGATGAATTAGAAGGTTACTAGCAAAATAAATACTTGTGAAATCAAAATGATAAACTGAGAGGTGGGGGTTTGATAAAGAGGGATAGCAAGGAGCATATTATCAAGAGATAAGATAAATACACACACGTATACACATTACATTTAAAATAAATATTAATAAACACTCATTTCTATTTTCACAGAGAGAGATGCCAAATGGATCCACATCCTATATAATAAAAGGCTAATATGTAAATTATCCCCTCAACCAACCAGGAGTTTAACCAACTGGGAATTCAACAGCTATCTATGATGTACACTGACCACCGGTGTGTGTGTGTGTGTGTGTGTGTGTGTGTAATGAAGGAAGGTTCTAGCAGCATCCAGCAACCCAGAAAGGAAGGCCCTGATTAGTCCTGATCACCAGCCAGGCCTAGGTACCCTACCCATGCAAGAATTCTGTGCACTCTAGTAGAGAGATAATGTCCAAATATCTGATTAAATTGACTAATACTAAAAAGTTCTTAGCCAGTATTATTTTGAATTAGTGTTCCTATTTTAACTGTATTGCAGACAAAAAAATCAAAAGGAAGAGAAAAGAATGTTAAGAATAAAAATAAAATGTAAATATACAAATAAAAAAGAAACAAAATTTTATGTATAATTAATGCAGTAATGTTGAATTTCTTTATTATATAAAAAATATATTTGAAACTCAAATTGCCTAATATTTCTGGTCTACTTGGTAAATAATGTTGAGTTAAAAAATAAATACAGATGTAGCCAATAGACTATAAGCTTAGCTTAAAGGACTATAACTGTGCACAAAATGCTTAATGTTTATTTTTAAAAGAAGTGCTTATTTGTGTAAAGTATTTTTTCAGAAAATTACTTTGTAATCCTCCTAGAAGCAGCCTTTCCATTCATTTACAAGCAAAGAAAAAAAAAAAAGAAGAAGAAGATAAAAAAAAGAGAGAGAGAGAGAGTTTAAGAACAAAGGACCAAGTTTAAGTAATAGAAAAGATAGACCACAGTGTGGGCATTAATAGAAAATTCAATGTTTAGGGTGAGATGCCTTTTATTTCATCATTTTAAAATGATGGTTTTTATTTAATTCATTTTTCTTAAACAAATTTATGAGTATAGCTATAAAGAGGGATTAACTTTGATTCCTGAAATTATGTATGAAATCAAAAGACATTTGCTATGAAATCACAAGAGAATAAACTCACCTTTATGAAACTGAGCCTCTGTAGTTGAGATGAATTAGCTGCTCACTCTGTTTTCTGATGGTTAAACATTTTTGTGAGTATTTTGAAGGAATATTTAAGGAGGATTTTGAGAAAAACGACACTAATTAGTCCTTGTAAATATCTCCTAAACAAAATCTTGTCATGTGCTTAGCAAATGTAGCTACACACAGTGCTCACTGGTTGAATTACATTATTGTAAAATAATTCTATTTGTCTTGAGAAGAAAAATCTTATTCTTCACAGAATCTGATAAGAATTTAAATAATAATAATTATTTATTTCCCCTTTGAGGTCTTGGATATAGCAAACCTGATATGAGACTCATTCTAAAAGTCAAATTTTAGCATGAAGCTGTAAAGCCAAATTCTATATTTCTTTGACTTTTTTTATCAACTTATTTTATAATTTATTTAAATTATGTGATGTTACTAACATTTAATCAAATAAAAACAAAACCAGGTGGATAAAAGTAAAAAAAAATGATTGGAAGGCATTTTACATATACCATCCTAATAAACCAGTAAATTGCTATAATTTATGTTTCCCTCTGTGTTATTCTTTAATTTATAATTTTTCTTTACTTACAAATATAAATTAAGAGTTTTGTTTGGTATAGTGGAGTACTTCCTATTGGTACAATCTAAACCTCTTCTGGATATCAATTTGAAACTCTAAACAGAATATTTTAAAATAAATATTTGAAGACATGGGAGATAAAATAAATAAAGTTACAAAAGTAGAGAATTATATCTTAAAAGGGAGTTCCACTTTTCTAGTAAAGCACATTCTAGTGCTTTACTAGCATGAGGTGACAAGAACTCAGGCAGAAAACTGTTGCCTCCAGGGCTTGAGTTCTCCCACAGTAATATGTGATTTAATATATAGTAATCTATCATGTGTGATTAGAATTCCAAAAAAAAAGCCAGTAGGAAAAAAATAAATGTCACATGATATCACTCATTTGTTGAATATAATAAACAACTTAAACTGATGAACAAAAATAGATCCAGAGACACAGAAGCATTGAACAGACCATCCAGCCTCAGGGGGGAAATAAGAAGGGGTATAAGAGAGTACTTGTATGCATGTATATAAAGGACTTGTATGCATGCATATAAGCATAACCCATGGACACAAACAGTGGGAACAAGAACATGTGCTGGGCAGTTGGAGTAGCCAAGAAAAAATCAATGGGGGAAAAAGGAGACATTTGTAATACTTTAAACAATAAAGAAGTAAAAAAAAATATTTTAGAATATAAGAACTAAAATTTTTCAAAATTTGGTGAAGAATGTAAACTACAAAGAGCTCAACAAATACAAAGTAAGAACACAAATTAGATCATATCTAGACCCTTATAATCAAACCACTGGGAAAAAAAAAGAAAAAGAAAAAAATCCTATATAATAAAAGGCTAATATGCAAACCAATCAAATGGCGTAATGACTGTTCGCTATGATGCGCACTGACCACCAGGGGGCAGACACTCAATGCAGGAGCTGCCCCCTGGTTGTCAGTGTGCTCCCACAGGGAGGATGCTCCTCAGCTACAAGCTTGGCTTGCCTGAAACCAATTCCAGCATGTCATAATTATTATACAAGAGTTTCATCAAAATATTCATGGGACTTGAGGACTCAACAAAGGCTGAGCCACATATGTGATCATCTGTTGGAATGGCTAAAAAGCATCTCCTCAAAAACCTGAATAGATAATCATTTGTTGCCAGACAGCTCAGGGCATCTTAATACATGTTATTCCCTCCTGTTAGCCAAGCCAAATACCTGAACAGTTGTAGGGTATTCCCCCATCTGACAATGCTTCTGTTAACCCTACCCTTTAAAACCCTACCCTTTGCCGAAACCGGTTTGGTTCAGTGGATGGAGCATCGCCTTGGAGACTGAGGGGTCCCTGGTTTGATTCCAGTCAAGGGCATGTATCTTGGTTGCAGGCATATCCCCGGTAGGGGGTGTGCAAGAGGCAGCTGATCGATGACTCTCTCTCATCCATGTTTCTAACTGTCTTTTCTCTCTCATTGATGTTTCTAACTGTCTTTCTCCTTTCCTCTCTGTACAAAATCAATAAAATATTAAAAATAATAATAACAACAACAACAAAAATAAAACCCTACCCTTTGAAGTGTATTATCTTCACTTTGCCTTAGGACAAGTTGTGTTAATAAAAAGCACAGGTCCTGAGTCAAGGAGAAATCTTTAGCTCCTTTAGCTGAAGCTCCTCTGATCCCCAATGCCTTTCAAAACTATCTTTCATCTTTGGACACGTAATTGAATCTACACACAGCCTTTCTCCACATTGCTGAAACCTTCATAATGCTGGGACAAGAACCCCGGCAGGGCTGATGGCTGGTAAGCATAATGGCAGTGGTGGAGCCTCTCCTATCTCTGTGACAGTGCTAAGGATGTCTGAGCTGTCATTTAGACATGCCTGAGGGTTCAGGCCTGGCTGAGGCCACCCCCACCCACACACACCAAGTGCTTGAATGCCATGCACCAGGCCTCTAGTGTATATTGTAAAAAAGAGATAGAACTCTATAAATGGCTAGAGACCCAATACACGAAATGTGTGCAAGGGCTTGGCCCTTGCAGCCCTGGCTTCATCCAGAAGGTTGTTCAAATGGTCTCCTGGAAGGTCGTCAGATAGTTGTTCTGCTGTTTGGTCTAATTAGCATATTAGCTCTTTATTATATAGGATGACTGACTGCCAAGCTGAGTGAAGAGAGAGAAATAACAAGATTAATAAGAACAAATTAATAAAGATTTCATATTGGAATATAGTTTAGATGTAATTGATTCATCAAGTACATCCAATTTGAGTACATCTACTTCATGTCAGAACCTATGGTAAGAGCACAATAGAGTGAAGAACTGTCTCTATTATTAAGAAATTACAATCTGGGCATGAAATTCTCCTTTTTGTGCTATATTTTAGAATGACTTCACTTCAACCCTTTGTATGCTGAAATTTATCTTCCAAGCTTTTATTTTTTCCCCCAAGCTTCTCTCACTCTTTCTCTCTCACTTTAAGAACTCACTTCCTCTTATTTTCCTTTGAAAATTTTTTTTAAAGAGAAGTCATATTCTGGTCTTCCCTTCTTGTTTGACTTGTTTTCCTATGATTTCACTGATATGTCCTCAATTACCTCATCAATAGTATTTTTTCCCAGTATTTATTTGAATAAACCTCTGTTGTGTATTGTATGCCTCTCTTTGATTCATTCAGTTAACATTTACTGAGTGTCCATGAAGGTCCACATGCTGCTTCCAGCACTGGGAATTAAGAAGTGAACAAATCAGTCAAGTGCCTTGCTCCAAAGAGCTGGCATTTTAAGTGAACACTTAGTTTGGTTATTCATAAAACTCCTTCACTTCAGTGAAACCATATTGTTGGTGGTACTTCTATCTTTCTGACCTTCCCACTCAGTTTCCTTTATAGTATCTTTTTTTTATTCTTTTCATGTCTTAAACATTCATATTTTTATAAGGATTTACCATAAAATTATTTTTATTTTTTTCCACTTTCTCCTGATACGATGTCATCCATACTATTACCAGTTACTGATACTATGTGCATTTATATATTCACTCCTTAAATTTCCTGAAGCTTCAGACATTAATATATCAGCTGAAAAGCTCTATCTGCATGCTTTGGAAGAACTTCCAAATTCATACACCCATAGTTTAATTCATATTCTTCTGTCTCCAACTGAACCCTTCTTGTGTATTCTCTATTGTATTGGTAATGTCAATAGCCATCCCAACCTGTGGTAAGAATCTTAGAAAAACCCTCAACTCTTTTATTTCCATTGGTTGTCTTCATCCTCTACACACAAGTAATCATCAGGGGGAGCCAATTTATATCTTTAGTATTTTTTTCAGTATTCTCTATTTCTTTCTTCTCCATCTCTCTCACAGCTTGAGTAAAATTCGGATATTTCCAGCTGTACTATGTTATCACCTTCCTAATGGGATGATTGCCTCAAAATTATCCCTTACACAGCATGAAGATTAATTTATTGGCTTAAAACTTAAATACTACATACCAACAAACAAATTAGTAAACAATTCTTAACACATAGTAAGTATGTAGAAAATCATCAGTGAACTGGATTTCTCCTAGAACATGGTAAATTAATTTCTATAAGCTATATATTTTTGATAAATAGGGCATGCATACATATAGAATAATAGAACAAAATGCAAAAAGGTGTCTCCTGATTGCTAAATACCATTTAGACCTGCCCACAAGCTTTGAGAATTGAGTGCTAGGAGGAATAAGGAGCCACATATCATGAGTTTATTTAGTCAGCATCCCAAAGCATGCAAACTTGCCTTAGATTGTAATTCATTCATTGAGAAAGCTAGCCAGATTCAGACCAGAAGTAGATAAAACTTAAAAAAAAAAAAAGGTCACATGTTTCTATAGGTAGTATATTTTATCAAATACTAGTAAGATAAGAAAATTTGGAATCATTTATGTACATAATATTTTGTTAAATACATTACTCAGTTATTAATATTCCAGAATATAAACAGTGATTTAAAAAATATTGGTGGTACTCAGCAAGGCCTCTCATTCTTTTATATAAAAAACTAGAGGCCCAGTGCACAAAATTTGTGCACAGGAAGGGGGAGTTCCCTCAGCCTGGCCTGCAACCTCTCCAATCCGGGACCCCTTGGGGGATGTCCAACGGTCAGTTTTGAGGGATCAGGCCTAAACCAACAGTTGGACATCCCTCTCACAATCTGGGACTGCTGGCTCCTAACTGCTCACTTGCCTGCCTGTCTGATTGCCCATAACCACCTCAGCCTGCCAGCCTGATTGCACCTAAATGCTTCTGCCTTGGCCCCACCACTATAGCTTTGCCCAGAAGGAAGTCTGGAAGGACATCTGGAAGATGATCTGTCTATCTGGTCTAATTAGCCTATTACCCTTTTATTAGTATAGATGGTTAGGCATTTACAGAATGTACTTCAACATCTAATCCTATATTCATGTTACCATTCTTTTTAAGACTCAAAATAATACCTCCTTATTTTAATGGTAATTTTTGTATAAGTAAGTTTGGTATATTTTTATATGGCACATACGTGGTAAAATTGTATTGGTATATTGTCATTCTGATGATACTGTCATAATTAATGTATATATTTTGAAAGTATAAATCATGTGCCATCAGAAAACCCAATAATGCTCCCTACTACATTAGTCAGCAAAATTGTCAGAGCTAAAGGTTGCTATATTGAATTTTGGAGGTCATTCAACAAACCATGTCTCATGCATTAAGCATGTTTATATCACCTTCAGGAGCAATCATGTGGCCTACATCTTAGATGAGGCCAGTACTTTCCATCATGAGGTAGAAATTACCTAGGGTTGTCTATTCAATGCGGCATCCTGCATCGCATCCCTTTTAAGTCTACATAGCATGCATAATTATAGATACTTAGTGGGATCAGGTTTTTATTTTTCCTAGATCACACTAATACTAATGAAAATTCTTTTGGGGGAATCCTGCGAACATTTTTTTTGGTTGTTTTAAACACATGATATATGTGTATATATGTTTTTAAGCATATTTAGTGGTGGGTAAAATGAGGTTTACAGATTTCTTATGAAAGTAACATAATAATTAATAAATAATAAATAACGCAAGAATAAACTGTCATATTCACAACTATGAACCTACTTTTGCTCACCCTTGTATATGTATATGTGTTTAAAATATAAGAGTTATAATATAAGGGGAAACACAGCCAATACTCTCTGGCATATTTTTATAACCTCTGGATTAATTTGCACAATCTTGTTCTTGTTTTTTAATTTACTTGAAGTTAACTGATACATTATATTATTGGAAATTCTCTATTGCATTTGTGACTATCTTCTAGTAACTTGATATTCAAAAGAAAATTGAATAGCTAACATGGATATTTCTATTTATTGCTTCTTTGCAACATTCAAAAATTCAGTTTTAATCTCTACTGCACTGCTAGAATTAAAAGAATATGTAACATATATTTTACTTTAAGTCTAAAAACAGTATTTATTTACCATGTATTTCTTCTCTCATAGCAGCACCTCTTAGTTGCTGGCCTAATGCAAGGACTTCAGGCATTTTTGCGATTATGATTTTTCCTTTCCCCTGAGCTGGGAGTCACAGCCACGGAGGGAGAGTACCTTAGTGCTTTAGAATCTACCCTAAGTCGCAGAAAGGGTTAGCACTAGAGCCAAATCAGACTCAGGTGCTCTTACTGACACTCTGCAGTCATTATCAGAGGCTGTGGTGTTTGTTCTCTTCGGGTCTAAGTACTGTCATTTTCTTAAGTTCCCGTTAGAAAAAGGCTGGGAACTGTAGTGTGAAAAGACTGCATCTCCTCTCTTGTCAGGTTCATGTGACAGCCTGGGATGAATATTTACCTGTGACTAATAGAGACCTCTGTTCTAGACTTCCATTGACTCCTTGCATTTTGAAAAGGCAGTGATATTGACATCCCCATTACCAACTTTGAAACTGATTTTCAAGCTGCCAATAAAAGCTTCTGCTGCCCTGTATGTGGAAAAAGCCAAGGCCTTCATTTGCTACTATTTCCCCCCCAAAATCCTGTAACATTTCAATCTGATCTCTCACTACCAAATCAAATGATACTCCATTCATGATGCCTTTTTTGAACTCTACTCCATAGCTGAATATACTGTTTCTGGACCTATATAGAATTTTATCTTTACTTGTGTTATGGACTGACTGTTTTAAACCTTATACAACCCATTGTTCTCTTGTCCTAATGTAGATATTTAAGAGTGTTTTACTGGTTTTTTTTTCTATCCCCTTTGCATTATAGTCATCATTGTCAAAATACTGTCTGCTCTTTGAAACTTAAGTTACACCATCATTACAACTGACAATCTTTACCTAACTTCCCTTGGGCACGTGCATTTTACTAAGCACTTCATATTATCTCGTTTTTCCTGGCAGCTACTCTGTAAGAGCTTTTATTCTTATTCTTTAAAAAGGAGGAAATCACTATGTGAAACACTTAAGTATCTTTCCCCCAAATGCCTACTAATCCAATGGCACAGTAGCAATCCACAATACCGTCTCTTAACTACCACATGCCTCCATCCAGCAAAGAATAGGAATTAAATTTTCTACGATATTTGATTAATTTCATAGAACCACTATTTAACTTTTAAAACTTTATTTGGGTAAGTTTTCAGGATTTTGTCATGTAATGAGCAGAAAACTTTTCCCTGTAGCTAACAAAAAGCAGTGATTTCCAAAGGGCCAGCTGCCTTGGAATCATTAGGCACTAGTAAAATTACAGCTTTCTGGGCAGCTTCCTACACTTACAGAATCAATTGCCCATGGCTTGTGGGTTTAAGAACTTCCCAGATGACTCTTGTACAGTTTAAATTTTGTGAAGCTCTGGTTAAAAGGAAACGCAGGGTGTTTCCTTCTCTATCTGTTGTGATGGGAGTTGGCCTTTACCTGGTTACAGGCCAGCAGTTCTGCTGACAGGCTTTCTGCTTTCAGTCTATTAAGTTGCTACTCTGACTCAGAAGGTTCCGCCCTACCATTCAGGTCATTCCGTTTTGCAGGGATTACCACGTAATGGACCATCACAAGCCCTCTGGTCCCGGATTCAGCACTCAGACCTACAAAGCCTTAGGTCTCACTAAGGCGGAAGCCACCCAGAGGCCACTACAGCTGCCATGCTCATCACCTCTCCTGTAATCTTGGGAGAAAAAAATAGACATGAAGAAAGCAACAGAAGCTTCAAATACTGACCTTCTGGCCAATTCTGGTGAGAGAAGATAATTTCACTATTATCCTTCTTCCCCACAATGACTTGTCTTTATTAACCTATGACTCTTTAATCAATACTTTTATTCACTCAACAATCATTTATCAGGCACCAATGTATGCAAGGTACTGAAATAAGAAAGGAAATTAAAGTGAACAACGTATGATTTCTGCCTAGGACAGCGGTCGGCAAACTCTTTAATCAACAGAGCCAAATATCAACAGTACAACGATTGAAATTTCTTTTGAGAGCCAAATTTTTTAAACTTAAATTTCTTCTAATGTCAGTTCTTCAAAATAGACTCGTCCAGGCTGTGGTATTTTGTGGAAAGAGCCACATGTGGCTCAAGAGCCCCAGTTTGCTGACCTCGGGCCTAGGAGGATATGTAGCAGCTAAGCACGAAAACAATTATTTTATACCGTATTCTATCCCAAGCCGGGAGAAGGAAAATGCATGGTAGGTGAAGCCAAAAAGTCTTGCCAGAGGAGAGCATTCCAAGTGGAAGAAAGAGCATGTGAGAAGAGACTGAATCATGGCATTGTGTGCTTAACTTAGGAAAACTGCAAGTAAAGGTTAGGGCCAACCCTTCCTCTACTTGTTTGATGCACATTTTCCATTTTAGTCCCATTAAAACAGAAAACACCTTTTTGCTCTCCTATATCATCATTTCTAAAGTCCTTTTAGATTCCTCATTTTTCTTCATTCTTTTCAACATCCCTCTACAAATTGTTCTTTACCTTTTTCTCTAATGGGTTAGCTCAAGACTAGAAACATTTTATAACCTGCTTTATAAGAAGGACAAGATGTAAAGAGGATGATATGCACACATTATGTTCATATGTTATAAGTGATAGCCTTACACTCTATTATTGACTTGCAGAGATATTGATATGTTTTTGTAACATGAAAATCTGAAATTATAAGTAAAAATAATCTATTTTAAAAAGAAAATACAGTATCTGATGAAGACAGGATATTATGTTGTATAGAATTTCAGGTCTTTTGCTCTTCTGGGTAAATTTTATAATCAGTTTATCAATATTGACAAAGCAGCTTCTTGGAATTTAGATTGGGTTACATTAAATCTAGTAATCAAGATGGAAAAAAAATGACCAGTTTGGCTCAGTGGGTAGAGTGTCAGCCTTTGGACTGAAAGGTCCCAGGTTCTATTCCCGGTAAGGGCATGTACCTTGGTTGAGGGCACATCTCCAGTAGGAGGTGTGCAGGAGGCAGCTGGCCTATATTTCTCTCTCATCGATGTTTCTGACTCTCTATCCCTCTCCTCTCCCTTCCTCTCTGTAAAAAAATCAATAAAATATATTTAAAAATATTTTAGTTCCTAGTCTGTCAGTTTTAAATAGTATTCATTGACACTCATGTACACAACAGTAAATTATATTATCTTTTTCAAATTTCTCGCTTCTCTGATTTTGGAATTCTTTCTATATAATCAGAGTATATAACATTAAAACAATATTATTTCACCCATTACCCTACTCTTGTGTTGTTAGTAATTAATTTACAATTAAATATATTAAATAACCACCAGTAATCCATTTACCAATATTTCTAGGTATGTCTTGGTTACATGAACTCATTCTGTAGAATTTTCCTCATGAAATAATCTTTGTGTTCTTGTATAGTTGAAACTGTTTTTCTATAGTCTCGATAATTTAAAGACAGCTTGGCTGAATATAAAAACCTTAGTTAACACTTTTCTTTTATTAAATACTAGAGGCCTGATGCAGGAAATTCGTGCAAGGAGCTCAGTCCCACTGCCATGGGAGGTAGCTGCCTCTGCTTTGGCCCTTGCAGCCCTGGCTTCCTCCAAAAGGTTGTCGGGAAGGATGTCCGGAAAGAGGTCTGGTCTAATTAGCATTTTTAGTATATAAGATGAAAATGCTGGAGCACTATTGCTTTGTTATGTATGTTGTTCTTGAGAAGCTAATGCCAGACTAATATTTTTTTCAAATATAGGTAATTTTACTTTTTTTTCTGTTGTTTAGAGTAGGGGTGTCGAACTCAATCAGAGAAGGGGCTAAAATCTAAAATCCAGCCTAAATCACGGGCCGAATGGTTTACTGAACAGTCATAAACTGACAATGTCATAAACTGACAGCGGAGTGCAGTGATGACAGCGTGGTGCGGGCCACATTGCAAGGCCTGGTGGGCTGGATTTGGCCCGCGGGCCTTGTGTTTGACACATGTGCACATGTGGTTTAGAGGAACTGATGATTTTTTCTCTTTAAAATAAAATAGTTTTACTAACATATTTTGGAGGCATATGTTCTTAAATTATTTTTACAGGTACAAATGATTTTGAAAAAAGTTGCAAAATGTGAATTTAAGTTATTTATTCCCAGATAGTTTTCTTGGTTTACATATTTAAATATTTATTTCTGTTCTTTTTCTTTTTCAGAACCTCTAATTATATAAAGAGCATATTTTTTTTTCTTGCCTGTCTGGCATTTAATTTACCTTCTCCTTAATGTTTTCATACTCTTTTTAAAAATCTAAAAGAACTCTCTTTGTTGAGTTCCTGCTTTTCCTCAAAGACTTTTATTAAATTTTCATTTCAATCTATACTCCTTTGGGCACCTTCTAATTTCTTCTTTATGTTCCTGACTTTGTTTTTTTCCTCCATTTTTTTTTCCTTAGCTTGATTGACTTCCATTGAATTGTTTTCTGTGTTGTCCTTTTTATATCATTAGCTTTTAAAATTTCTTATACAGTGCATTTTGTAAATTATTTAGCTCATTCAATTTAGGCTGTGTGTTATATTATTCTGCTGCCGAATCTATTTTTGGAAAGAATACTTATCATAGAGGGATTTTAATTTCCTGTTTACTTTTTGCAGTACTTTTTATTGAATTGTGGTTGTGTTTTTGTTGTTAATCTTGGCTTTTTGTTTGTAATTTTCCTGGCTCAAGAGTGCCATCTTCTACCAGTAAGATAAAAAGTAATAATGTTGGTGATGGTGTCAGGAAGTGGAAAGGGATGGTATGTCATGTTAGTCTTTTGTTTCTGTGAGATCCTTAACTTTTACTTCTTCCTTTCTTCTTTCCTTTTCACTGCCACCTCTTGTCTATTTAGAAGACTCTCACCCTAGAAGTGATGCTTCCCAAAGACTCATACCTCCAGTTCCACTTCCTCTCTAGCCCACTCTCTAGCTGATGCAGGGAACTTCCAATTTTTTGACTTGTATTTACTATTTTGATACACTTGTAATTTCTATTTAGGGAAATGATTTTGTCTTTTATCCGTATCTTCTACTTTATTCTTCTCTTTCACAGGCACTCTTAGTCCCCTTCCCTCATTCTTCGTAACTATAGACTTTCGCCAGCCACGAGAGCTTGTGAAATTTGTTTTTCATTTCTCTACATACAAGTACTTAAAAGTTCATGGTCTTTTCTGCACCTTGGTAATGTTTAAAGCATAGCCAGTGCTATTTATTTGTGTTCTTTATTTGTCATTGTCTTGAGGGTTTTTGGAAAGTTGCATGAAGACAGTCAGATGGTGACCATTATCCTCTCTACTAGGACACTTTTTAAGGGACAGTTTTAAGCAAGAAAATTGTATTTTTAGAAAGTGAGTGGAGCCACCAGAGCAGAATTGAAAGAGAAGACTGTGATGCATCATTAATTTTTATGGTTGGTGAAGTGACTCACAACAAGATAGTGGCACTAGAATTTAAAAGTTGAGTATGATCTCAAATTGCACTAAAAATGATAAGAATTAAATATCAATTTCTTAAGTAAATTGTGTCACTATTGAAAAGAATTGTTATATTAATATATAAATTAAATTTCCTATTCTTCAAGAGCAAACAACCAGTTCATGGATTTAGATAGAGTCTCCTACCAGTGTGCCATAAATATTCTATTGGTCACTGACTTGTGGGAAAATTCTAAAAGAAACACTAATGAAAATCATTGTAATACCATAATATCATCATCTCTTCACCCATTATGTTATATTTCCACTTGTTATTCTCCTTTTTAGAGCTTTTTTTGTTTTGATTCAATTAATTTGGTTTAATTCAGTTAATTGAATTTTTAAATTTTGTTTGTAATTTAATTATTGTACCACTAAAATATGTAAGGCAGGTGGAATTTTGCTATTGAAAAGATTAAAATGATTTGGATTGAACAGTAAGTAATATGAACTGCCACCAATATAAATGCTCAGAACAGAATCTGGAACTTTGTAACACTTCAATAAATGTTGGCTATTATTTGAAAATAGGCTGTGCTAACTTTGATGATTTTGTTTACACAGCTCTTCTTTTGGACACAACTAATAACACAAGTGCCAAATAAAAGCATTGTTGTAGGTCATTTCCATCTAACTATAGTCAATAACATCAAAAGTATCTCTAGAACCCCCACCATTCTCAGTATCTAACATCTAAGACTGAGAGAATTTTCCTGAAGTATTTCACACTTTTTTTTTTTTCCAAACAGGGAATTTTTTTTACAAACATGGTTTATGTCAAAGAAACATTTTATAAATTTACTACCAAAGATAAATATGCAATGTTTCTTTTTATTCAATTTATTGTGGTGACATTGGTTAATAAAATTATATAGGTATCAGGTATCCAATTCTACAATACATCATCTGCATATAGTTCTGTGTGTTTACCACCCCAAGTCAAGTCTCCCTCCATCACCATTTTTCCTCCCTTTACTTCTTTCATATTCCCTTACCCCTTCCTCTGGCAATTACCATACTCAAATACATGTTTCCTAGTCTACTGAACTAAATATTGATAACTTCACTGTTGTACTGTGATATAACCATGAATACAAAACGTGTTTCTCAGGAGGATATTTGGATTAATAGTTATTATATATTTTCATGGTTACCTAAATGGTTCTATCTTGGATCTTTGCCATCAAACCCTGTCAGGTTTCAGTGCTTTGTTAAAACCTTCTGTGTGCTACACATATACACAGAGACTCATAGTCTTTGAGTGGGTCAGGTGCAATAAATAATATGAATCTTGCTCTAATGTATTTAATAGAACTGACTCATTGATTCTGATATCATCACCAGAAGATGTAAAAAAAAAAAAATGTAGGAGAGAAGCTCAGAAGTTAGATTCTCTTCTTTTTCTCACATTCTGCTTAGTAAGCCAAAAAGAATAAATGAGCTTAAATATTTGTTAATGGCTGTTGAGTAGAATAGAAACTGATACACCTAATAAAGATAAAATTCAGTGGACAAAATTGAAAGCCTTGAGTTCTGAGAGACATCAGAAGCTATGTCCAGTATAAAAACCCTTTAGGCCAAATTTAATTTCAATATCAAAAATTAGGGAAAAACTTTCATTTTAGTGTCTCTTTGAAAAGATCTGTTACCTTTAAAAAGTTTTTGGAGAAGATAATGGAAATAGAGGTAGAAGCAAGGAGCACGTTGGATAAAGATGAACAAGGGAGACGGTTCTGTGGTCCAGGGTCTGGATTTGGACAGTCTGTATTTCTGTATAGGAGAACAGAATGCTGGTCACTTGGAATCAACACCTTACTCTTTGGTTTATAAAAATGTATTTGTAAACACTCAAGTGAGCGGAAAGGACTAGGAGTGTTATTTTTCCTATGGAAGCATAAACCTTGTAGTCTTAAGTAAGCAGGTACCTATTAATCTATACTAATAAAAGGGTAATATGCTAATTAGACTGGATCGACCTGACAGCTACCGGACATCTGACTTCCTTCTGGACAAAGCTACCATGGTTAAGGGTGATCAGGCCACCAGGGAACAAGCAGTTAGGGATGAGATCAGGCCAGCAGGGGAGGGCAGTTGGAGCTGATCAGGCCAGCAGGGGAGGGCAGTTGAGGGCAATCAGGCTGGCAGGGGAGGGCAGTTGGGGGCAAACAGGTGGCAAGGGAAGGCAGTTTGGGCAATCAGGCCAGCAGGGGCAGGGGAAGGGTTAGGGGGCAATCAGGCCAGCGGGCAGAGGTGGTTAGGGACTATCAGACCAGCCGGTAGGCAAGCAGCTAGAAGCCAGTGGTCCCGGATTATGAGAGGAATGTCCAACTGCCTGTTTAGACCTGATCCCACAACCAGCAGTCAGAGATCCCCCAAGGGGGTCCCAGATTAGAGAGGGTGCAGACTGGGCTGAGGGACAATCCCCCATGCATGAATTTCATGCACCTGGCACCTAGTTGAGAAATAAAAAGAACACTGTCTTCTATTTTTACCTTCACAGAACTTCAGAAACTCACCCATGAATATCCACACCTATTCCCCTTGCTTGCAGGAGAAAGTAGGCACTTTACTAGAGAGAGATGAGCACAGCAGAAGCACATGGAGGCCCATCGTCATTTGGTGGAGAGTGGCAGCATGTCCCACATTTCCCGGTGCTTCCTGACATCTGTGAGAGAGCTGTAGACCTTCACAGCCAGTGAAAAATGACAATACACCTGTTTTTAAAGTTGGAAATCACATGTCATAGTAGAAGCTACAGCTTTAGTTGCTACTGTTTTTGTGGGTTATAGGATTCTTACTAAATGCAGATGAGTTCAGATTGTCATCCTGTACAAAAGACAAAATAAAATCCCGCAGTGGAAAACAGAAATGAGCATTTCATTTTTTGGCGAACAAACCGTATTCGTGACTAAAAATTTAAAATATGCAAATGTATGTTCAGTAAGACTTTGTTATAATGTTACCAAAAGTAATTATTAGCTGAATTTCAAATTCCATTAAAAAAAAAAACTTAGCATGAAATCTATTTTGATTTAAGGATTTTTTTTATTTTTTTATTTATTTTTTTACTATAGAAGATAGTTGGTATCTTATAGGACAATGTAGCTCATAACCCAAATTCAAATTAGGAAATAAAAACACCATCTTCTTCTTTCTACCTGGAGTTTGGAGGTAAAGCACATAACAACATTGCTGAATGTCCTCAATCACCACTTCCTTGCACTTTGGGGAAACAAAATCAGAAGAGGTGGTGGGTGGGAACAGATGCTATTTAAGTAGAATTCCACTTGGGTTATTTTAAGATGTAAATCCTCTTCAGTCTGGATTTATGATTAATTTTCTATTCATATGGTGTGATATTGTTGTAGTTGAGAAAGAGAAGTTTGGCCAAGAAATGTTCAGAGTTAAACTATATATACTTTTAAAATATGCCATTAGTTAAATGGCTTTTGATAAATTGCCCAACTTTTCTAAGCCTCATTTTCCTTCATCTGAGATGGAAATAGTTCTCATTTTATTTTCTTACCATATTGTCATAAGAATTCAAAATGTACCCATTATACATTTGAACTTTCATTGAATCATTTTGTTTAAAGTTCTGCTAATACAACTAAAATGTGAAGGTCAAAGTTATTCTAACTACCATAAAGATAATTACTTAGTTAATGAGGACACATAGTCATGTATTGAGAAAGCCGTGTGCTTTTACGAGAATTATGAAGTCATGCTGCTAATTAGGTTTGAGTCACTAATGCAGAATAATTTATGAAAAGGTCAGTGCAGCTCAAATATGGAAGTCAAAATCCAAATATCTCTTTATAATGACAAAGAAGTAGTGTTCATGTCTACATAAAATGTAGAAAATAGGGGAAAGGACCAAATTTAAGGGCTACGTGATAGGAAATTAAACACACACACACACACACACACACACACACACTCTAAAATTATATAGTAGGAAGTACAAAATATTAGAGAGTTTACATTATTGAATGTATTAGATATTTAATAGGTTTAAGTTACAGACAAGATTCTTGAGAAACACCTATGCTGTATAGCAGAAATATTATAGATGCACCAGATGGAAAGAGCCCAAGAAGCTGAAAACCAGCTGAGTGGAATCATACATATCTAGCTATGAGATAATGAAGGCTTAGCAGATGGCTATAGAAAAAGAGGCATGCTTGGATGAGGAGACTAAATGAGTTGCACACATATCTCCATCTTGTATTGGATGCACAGTATCCTATAACTGAACGGCTGAAAAATAATTGAGGAACTACAATCAATTTTGGGTCTGGTGAAGTAAAAGGAAATCATTTCAATTGGGACTTTTCGATTTTAGGTTAGGGGTAGGAAACACAAGTGGGAGTGCATGAAAAGCATTTGGCAATTCAACAGATAAGGCTCAAGTGCTTTTACATGATATTAACTCAATAACACAGGCTCTGTATAGACAAAAGCAAAATGCTTCACCGGCTCTTAGGCTCTTGGTGTCAGCTCTGAATTTGGCATGTTTGGTAAATATTTATTTTGCATCTTGTATCAGAGGCCATGCAGCCTCTGGACACAATATGAGATATTCAGTATAACTTCCTACCTTTCCAAAAGCTATTCTTGTCTGGATTGTGAGAGGCACTTTCTTTTGTATCTCGCTCTTGAAAACAACAGACTGTGTGATCATATAAGGTGTAGATTTCTGTCTTCAAGTTCTTGTTTATAAGAACTATATTTTATTCCTATAATTCCAATTCCTTTTTGTTTCAAGCCCCAATTCCAACAAATTGTATGGAAATTCAATTTCAGTAGTTATTTTGAGTTCCACCCCCACAACCTGGGATTGTGTGTCAATCAGAGTTAATATGCAGTGAAAAGGCATAAGGAAGGGGGTCAGTTGGGAATCTAGTTATTAACTCAAATAGATCAACTCACATCTGAATCATACGATAAAATTAAAGTTGAAAGTGAATATTAAACAGTTTACAGTGAAAGCATTTTTTTTAAATTCCAAGAGTTTTGTTAATAGTGTTGGTAACAGAGAAGAGAGAGTTACTAAACTTAACTACATTGGCATATAAATAAAAATGCAGTCTGTAGACCAAAATAGATCCAGCCAGAGAGCTTTGTATATATATATTTTTCTAATTCTGAAAATAAGTGCTATTTCATACTTCAAGTTACATTTTCAATATGTATTTCAGAAACTTGAATTGCCTTGTGTTTCCACTACTCTGCTTTTTTATGGGTTCTGTTGTCTCACTTCCACTGAATGCATTCACTTGTTTGTCACATTAGTTTATATGTATACTTGAGGCCTGGTGCATGAAATTTGTGCATGAGTAGGGTCCCTAGGCCTGGCCAGCGATCAGGGCCAATCTATGGGGCAACTGGCAGGGTGATTGAGCCTCACTTGCACCTGCCTTGGCTTGGTGCTGCCCGCTAACCAGCCCCGCCCCCCATGCTCTTGGCAGGGCCCATCAGGGTAGACAGCACCTCCACTGCCACTGGCTGCCAGCACCAGGTCACTGATGCCTGCCATGTTCCACGCTGCCCTCTAATGGTCAGTGTATATCTAACTTCCGGATAGTCAAACTTCAGCCCATGGGAGCAATTTGCATATTAGCCTTTTATTATATAAGATTAATTTATACATATTAATTTGTGTGATCATATTTATGCATGTAAGCTATATACATATATGAAAGAAGATTTATATGTGTGCATGTGTCTCTGTGTGTATGTATATCTTATCACAGACATCTTTTCCTTAGATGAATTAAGGCTGTACACTCTTCAAAGACAGATGCTACTCAGTAGATTCAAAGAAACTTAAGTTCCATCTTTAGCCAAGATTCATTTAATTATCTCAAGATGAAATATAGACTAAAACACTCTAAATTTTTGATGAATAGCAAGTATACACATTTTCTTTTATAAATTACAACTGACAATGCTTACTTCTTTAAACTCTCAAATGCAAACACTGCATATGCTCTGTACATATTTGTCATTTTTCCCTTTGAACTCTGAGAAAAATATCTTTACTTTTTCAGAATACTAAACTTTAAGATTCCTTCTCCTATTTTCTAGCATCATCAAAGATTAACTATTTAATGAAGTTTCTTATATAATTCTAACAGTTTCTAAAGTTCATTCATTATTAAAGGATTAATACTTCATTTATATTATTTATTTAATATGTGCTTATTTTTTAAAATATATTTTATTGATTTTTTACAGAGAGGAAAGGAGAAGGATAGAGAGTTAGAAACATTGATGAGAGAGAAACATTGATCAGCTGCCTCCTGCACACCCCCCACTAGGGATGTGCCCACAACCAAGGTACATGCCCCCGACCAGAATCAAACCTGGGACCTTTCAGTTCGCAAACTGGTGCTCTATTCACTGAGCCAAACCGGTTTAGGCAACATGTGCTTATTTTTAACATATTATATTAAAATTATCAACATCTGAAAATAAATGTATCCGCCCTCTACCTGATATACTAGACTGAGTTAATTATAATAGAATACAAAGCAAAGAAGCATGGGAATTTGGTGGATGGACACTTCATATAAAGAAGATTAATTATAATATATATAGTAAAAATATTTGTAGTCTATAACACAACTGTTCATTAGTACTTCAGCAGTGACAAGGACTATATAAATAGTCCCTTTATTTTCTTTCATTCAGTCCCCCAACCCCCTCCCCTCTGACAGCTGTTAGTCTATTCCATTTATCCATGCCTCTGTTTCTGTTTCATTTATCAGTTTATTTTGTTCATTAGATTCCACATATAAGTGAGATGATGTGATATTTGTCTTTCTCTGACTGGCTTATTTCACTTAGTATAATAATATTCAAGTCCATCTATGCTGTCACAAAGTTAATTTTTCCTTCTTTTTTATGACCAGATAGGTAATGGAAGTATTATTATCTCAGCAGGGATTGTGTGGAAAGATAATGACCAAGGATCAGAATCCTCCTGCTGATGCTGTGATGTCCTATAATCCCTAGGAACTTAAAGATATCTCTGAATTACCTTAGCTTGTTTTTCTTAGTGGTTAGAGCATTGGCCTGTGTACTGAAGGGTCCCAAGTTCCATTCTGGTCAAGGGCATTATCCCTGGGTTGCAGGCTCCATCCCCAGCCCTGGTCAGGGTTTCGTGTAGGAGGCAACCAATCAATATGTCTCTCCCACATCCCTGTTTCTCTCTGTGTGTCCTCTCTAAAAAATCAATGGGAAAAGATATCCTCTGATGAGGGTTTAACAACAACAACAAAAAATCTCTGAAGCAGTTGAGGGATGTCTGAGTTGACTGAGTTTACCATGAACTGTAAAAAATAAATGGGATACATGTGAATTTCAGGTATAAAAAAGTAAAGACAGATTGACTGGGTTGCTCAGATGGTTGGATCATCATCCCATATGCCAAAGGGTTGCGAGTTCAATTTTTGATTCTTAGTCTGGGCACATACCTAGGTTTGATCCCCGGTTGGGGCACATTTAAGAGGCAACCTATCCACTTCTCTCTTTCTCTCTCTTCCTCTCTCTAGACATATCCTCAGATGAGGATTTAAGCAGGTGAGGGAGAGTAAAGACAACATTTTTTTCTCCACAACAAAGTTTATGACACATTTTATGGATTTATACATATTAGTTCCTATTTCTATATTAGAATATTCACCTATCTGTAACTATATACAAATACATACACACACATGTGAATTAACTCTAAGGACAGATAAGGAATTATTGAAGTAGGCAGTGTGCAAAGGACCTACCACTTTTTGCTATATTTATTTTTATCTTAGGGATATTTTATGAAAATTATTATTCAGATTTGACTTGCTTAAAAAGAAATTAATTAAATATAACCACTATCTCAAATTTATAATTGTATAATACATTGTTCTCTGTGTTTAAGAGAAGGTAAACATTTATAATTAAAAAATAGTGAACAGAATTGACATTTTTAAATTGAATATTAACCACTTTCAAAAGTTGTAGGTCTTCAAAGGGCACTTTACAATAATTAAGGATGTTTCTCACTGTAATGGACATAATGACTTTGAGAATGACCTATATTTGTGTTAACAAAGTTTTGTTTTGTGTTGATAATAAGACTTGAAACAATGTTTCTCAAACTTTAATGCTTCAGAATGAGGACCACCAAAAAAAATAGACTCAGTGACCTGAGGTAGAACCTGAGAATCGGTGTTTCTGACAATGTCCCAGATGATGACTTTGCTGCTAAGGACTCTTAAAAACAACAAAATATTCTAAACATAAAATTATAAATTTAACAAAAAATATTTTTAAAATGTCAGTTCTGTTCACTAATATTCTAAATGTAAAATTATAAATTTAACATTTTAATTAGTTAATTAATTAAAAATAAAAAGACCTGATAATATATGTTCACAAGTATCCAGGTAAGAAAATTTTTCTATTTTCATTGGAATGCTTGCCTTAGTGCTGTGATATCTAAATGACCATGGAATCAGATGGTATCAAAGATCATTTGACTGCATAGTATGTTTCATTCAGGGTCTTTTAACTGCAAGTGAGTAAAGCAGGAGGGAAACTGTGTAGAAAGAAGTAAGTAAGGTAGCTCACAGAATTTAAGAAAAAAGAAAAAAACTTATTGAATCACTGTGTCAAAACATGCCAGGTCCACTGCAGCTTCTGGGTGTGGGAGCACATTACTAACAATTTTTTTCAGAGTTATCATGGTCAGTGTTTTTGACATGATTCATGCTTCCAATTCCAAAGAGAGGGCGTCTAATCACCTGCACTTGGATCCCCCGAGGAAAATTTAGGGTGCTGTCAACAGAATAAAAAGAAATAGAAAATGGGTGGCAAACAACAGATGCCTGTGGTGTTGATACCATTGTAATAATCTGGTTGTACTTAACGGCAAAGGAGTAAAGGGAAGACCAGATAACATAGGCATGCCATTTATAGAGTTTGGCTACTTGAACACTCTCCAAGTCTGCCCCCCCTCTGATTGATGGGGCAAGGGATTGGACAAAGACTTTAAACTACCAGCTTTTGAGAGGTACTGTATTAAATTAAGTTATTTGGCAAAAAAAAAAAAAAAATGCAAGCAGATAAATCATAAGCAAATCAACAAATAAAAACCTTGCAAAGGAGATGGGCTTACCTAAACCTTCAATGCTAAACCTAAACCTTTAAGTCAAGACCCAAAGCAATTATCAATTTGATTAAATGTTTTGAATATTTGAATATAAATCAGTGGAACTTTGCATGAAATCCTAGAGTTTTAAAGATGGTAAACAAGACATGACATTTAATGTGTAGTATAAAAGCTATTTAGACCTGCCTACATAATTTTCATTATAACCTGGGAAGCATGTGAGCAATGCAGTATAAAGAATATGCAGTGTAGCTGTGTATTATAAGAATATAATTTGTAGATTAAAATCATAAAATACTAAAAGATTAAAAGTTTCAATTTTGTTATAAAAATGCACTTCTAATTAACAACAAATGAAGCATTGATCCTTATTTGAGCATGAGAGCCCTGTATCATTTACATGGTACACAGAGAAATATGAGCCTTGGCTGGTTTTTATCTTAATGAGTTTTGACTCATGTACACCTGTTTCTCATTAGCCAGTCAGAAAATTATAGCAACTCTGAAGGGCAGGAGGGAAAATACAACACTCAACTTTGCCACGAACTAAAAGTAAGGTTGTAACTCTCCAAGAGCCTTACAAAATAGCTCACATTTTTAATGCATAAAGTATTATCTTTGAATGTTTGCATTTGTTAATACAAATGTGAAATAAATTGTTAAAGGCATTGTACTTGAAAGCATTTCAAGTTTTAAAAATATCCTGTCAAAAAATAAACATAAAATATTTTTTAAAAAACTGTTGAAGCATAAAATCACTGGACCAAAGTGATTTTAGCAAAAATAGCTGCTTTGCCTACTTCCCAGAGTTATGAGATGGAGTTAATGCATGTGAGAGCACATTAAATGTTGTAAAGTGTTATGAAAATTTATTATACATAATTGTCACCTTTTAAGTGCTCCTATGTCATTGAAAGTAGTTATTGGTTTAAGTCCCTTATGATTTAATATCTTAATGAAAGAAATCCCTGCCTATTTCAGGAGACAAACTGCAATGCAGACAGGCCATTATACTGAATCCTCAGTTCAGGAGCTAGCCTGGAAATCCTAGGGCTTTTTAGAAAACCAAAATAAAAGAAATGTATCTGGCAACCCTAAGTGTTCAGGGTGAGGAATGCAAATTCACAGGCCCTCAGAGGTAGTGATAGATTACAATGACCTAACAACTCACATTTCTACATGTCATCTCCTAGTACATCCTCTGAGGCCTTGGGATGACACAGAAGGTCAGATTTTATATCTCAAGTAAATACCCTTAGAGCAGGATTTGCAAGGTGACATGCAAAACAGACCAAGTATAGGGAGTAGGTTAATGTAAGCTTCAGCTCACTGTTGACATTAAGGGATATTGGACAACTATTGCCAGGTCTTCCATTAAATTTTTTTCCCTGATTTTATTGAGCTACAATCAACATAGAGTATTGTGTAAGGTTAAGGTATATAACATGATAATTTGATACACATATATATTGTAAAAATGTTTACCACAAGGTAAACACATCCTTCACCTTACACAATTACCATTTTGTTGTTGTTATGGTGAGGGCATTAAAGCTCTACTCTCATCAGGACTTTCAGATATGCAATACAGTATTATGAACAGTGTTCATGCTGTACATAAAATCCCAGGACTTATTTACCTTATAACTGGACGCTTGTATTGTTTGACCAAGATTTCTCATCTCCTCCTACCCCCTGCCCCACCCCAGGCTCCTGGCAACCACCATCCTATGAGTTTGGTGTTTTTACATTCTACATATAAGTCAGATCATACAGCATTTGTCTGTCTCTATCTAACTTTCTCCACTTAGATTGTGCTTTCAAGGCCTATAAATTTCCTCCCAAATGGCAAGATTTCCTTCTTTTCTATGGCTGAATAATATTTCTATGTGTATGTGTAAAAAGAAAGGCATACACATATCACATTTTCTTTATCCATGCATCATCTATCAATGGAGATTTAGGTTGTTCAGCTCTTTGAATGTTTTAGAGATGGCAGAAATTGGATCTTTGAAACCCTCCGAATTTTTAAATGTTAGAAATGAACTGAAATTAAAGCAAGCAGGAAAAACAAAATAATTGTTTGTGGAATTCATTTTGCATCCTCTTAATTCATAATCTTTATATCAGTCTTATATTAAATAGTCCTTATATTGTTCTTCATAAAATAGCCTTATTACCATTTGATGCTTATTAACATCAAGCATTTTATCCCACTAAAAGCAAGCTTGAAACTCATTTTCAAGAGGGTACAATTCAGTAGCATGTCCCAGTTATTAGTGTCAAACAAACCCTTTATTTCTGGTTTGGTGGAAGTACTAGCTTTTAGGTTCTGTTCAGAACTCACACTGCCTTAGGGACTGTCTCTCCACTCTTGCCTCCCTCTGCAGCCTGATTATCTGTGTGCAGATGTGGCTGGAATTTTTCATGTTTAAGGAGCAGATGCTTTGCTGGGAAAATCTTCAATTAAACACAAGGTCTAGGGATGCTTAAGGGTACTTGGTCGTTGCTATGGTGGAGAGTTACATTTGTTTTCACAAGCTTCTGTAACAAAGCCTGAGACTGCCTGGCAATTATGTAGACCAAATATCTGTGCCCAGTGGGAACCTCTTGATAAATTAGAATGGCACAGGACCAGCTTCTCTGTAAACTCCCCGGTGCAATGCGACCTCTCTTACAATAGAAATAATAATCTCTGCTCCTGTTGAAATGATCCTGTGAAGAAGGAGAGAAAAGGAGATCACTCATTTGAAACGCATTGGGTTCCATGGATATAAAACTGTGATGTAACTCCAAAGTGTTAGTATCAGATAGTATAATAAGACTAAGGAAATTTTCTACCCTTTGTTCTAGCCCTAAGATAGCCATTGTAACTTTAGACGTAGTTTTCAAACTCTATATCATACACTCAATTTTTGGTGATGAGTCATCATGAAAAGACTGAGCCAAGTTCCAGTGCAGTTTTTTATTAACATCTCTGTGTGGGGCTTCCCAGTAGGAGCTAGGAGATGAGCAAAGAAAGAATAAAAAATATATAGTCTCTGGAACTCATGCTCACCTCTATTAATTTTCTAATTTCCACCGTGGACTATCATTGCAGATTTTACCATCATGTCTCTTTGAAGCCCTTTGAAGGAATCTTGATGCTGTATTAATTGCAAAGATGTCACTGGTGTTGTTGAAGTTTAAAAAACTATGTCAGCTTCCCAACATATACTATGTTTAATGTTTCTTTCTGAAATGTTAAATACCATAATCAATTTTGGGCAAGGGTCAGTTTTAATGTAGATTGACAATCTAAAGCTGGCAAACTGTGAGCAGATCCCCCACTTTCAAGAGGAAGCTTAAATTGATTTGAAAGATGGCAAATTTTGACTATGGCACATTTATTAATTATCTGTTTAACTTAATTTTTCTGGCTTTGTTGTTGTTGTTATTAATCTTCATCAGAGGGTATTTTAGAAAGGAAGGGGGATAGACAGAGAGAAACATCAATGTGAGAGTGACATATCAACTGGTTGCTTACCGCACATCTCTGACCAGGGTCAGGGATTGACCCTGCGACCAAGGCACATGCCCTTGACTGAAATTGAACCTGAGACTTTTAAGTCCACTGGCCAGTGTTTTAACTACTGAGCAAAATTGGCTAGGGCTATTTTTCTGGTTACTTAATTAAGCTTACCAATTAAAAAAATTAGTTTCCAGCCAAGGCAGATATAGCAGAAGACAGTAAGTAATTTTGTTATAATCCTTGTGTATACCTGTGCATATTTGTATTTATACTTGAGAGAACACATGGTCATCACATTGTAATACCATTTTCAGAAAAAGACATCAGGTACCCTAAGGATAACTACCAAAATTTGAGAGTCAGATGTACCAATTGTTAATAAATCAATGTTATTGTTTTTAATATCTAAATTAAGTCTTAAAATCTTTACCATGTAAAATTCCCTTTCAAGATGTCTATGGACCATTTGAAGTTCTATTTTTGTTAGTGTGTCAGCTCTGTTTATAACTCAAATCTATATTTTAACTCTTCACATAAGAACCAAGGAAGCGTGAAACCCAGAATAGATTTTCTAAGGCACTTCTAGGTCACACTAGAATATCAATACTGCACTTAGTTTAGATTCAGTATTTTTTTCCCTGACACAGATTTAATGGAAACCTTTGTCTTTATTAGGCAATCAAAAATCCCATAATTTTATAGAGATATTTGTCTATATTACATGATATATATATATATATATATATATATATATATATATATATATATATATATATATATATATATACTAACATATAGAAAAACAAGAAAAACAATATTTCCCACAGTATGTTTGTGGTACACTAGTTCTACTATGAAATAACATGAGAAAAAGAAAATAAAAATTAAAGAGAATTCACAGTGCACAATACTACATTAAGGGCTTTTAAAAACTCTTGCACCAAATCAAATTGTTGCTTTCTTTTCACCAATTCACAAGTTACATGATTTTTTTTTGTGTGTGTGTGTGTATGTGTGCAGTGTAACATGGAGTCAATGACCTGTGTTAGCAGAAAAAAACTGAAGGCCAAATAATTATTTAGGTGATAGAATAAATATAAATGAGATAGCATTTTTTAAACTTTTGAAATAGGAAGTAAAAAATTAAGAATAACCTTTTAAGGGTATTTTGTAGAGAAAAGTTATATTACATTTTTGTACCCATGTATTTATTTATGTAAAAAGTTCAAAATACAGGGGTTAGAAAAAGTAGGTTAATAATGATAATCATAACAAATACAATAATCTATATACTGTATATAAGAGCCTAAGTGACCAGCTAACCGGATGACCAGCTGACAGTCCAGTAGCTGTGATGCACACTGACCACCATGGGGCAGACACTCAACTCAGGAGCGGAAACCACAGGCATGGAAACATGGAACAGACTGATGAATCTCAGAGAGAAGGAGTGAGGGGGGAGGGCTGGAAGAGATTAATCAAAGATCTTATATGCATACCAGGGGCCCAGTGCATGGATTTGTGCACTGGTGGGGTCCCTAGGCCTGGCCTGTGGGGATTGGGCCAAAACTGGCTCTTAGATATCCTCAAAAGGGTCCTGGATTGCAAGAGGGTGCAGGCCAGGGAGAAGGATTCCACAGGTGCATGAATCCGTGCACCAGGCCTCTAGTAAATAAATAATGGCACAAGAATAAACTGTTTTGGATACATAAATTCTTTCAGAGAGGTAAAAGGGTAAACAAAAATTTTTAAATAAAGATCACATTTGAAATAAATGCAAAAAGCACTTCTCTACTAAAAACATACCAGCATTGCATATTTTGAGGGAGAAGGAAAGAGTAAAGTTAAATGTAAGAAGAAAGGGGATATATCAATATATTGAATGAGAGGCTGAGAGAGACAGAAAGTTTTAAGACTAGGAAAGTGTAAGGTACAGGTGCTTGGAAGGAAGACTTTGAGACAGAGATGGCGATCTATAGAGAGGGAGCAATTTCTATGGTTCTAAAAGGTGCTACATTACAATGCTTTCAGGGTGTGGAACAGTTGAGCTCTGAAAGTGGAAAAAAACCCTCCTATCATGTCCCTTTAAAATGGTAATTATCCCGTCCAGCTTTGCCTGGAGCTCTTCACTTTGTCCTTAATTCCCAGAGAACAGACCCAAATGAGGCAGACCCAAGAAGCTCAGTCCGAGGAAAAAAGTATTTTTTATGTTTCTCAGGCAGTGGCCAAAAATTCTGAAATCAAGTAAAGGATAAGAATCTTATCTTGAGAAAATTTGAGACTGAAAAATAAGTGAAAAAGAAAGAACATTGAAATGTGGAAATAAAAGAAACCAGAATGAAATAGGGATGAGAAATATAAAAGACTTGGAGAAATGGGTTTTTAGAAGAGGCCCTACCCTCCTATTCAGAAGGATGCCTTTCGCAGCTCCCTACAGCAAACCCTGGGCTCCTCGCTGGCACAGCCTGGTTTGAAATTCAGGTGGTATCACTGATTAGATGTATGAACTTAGACAAGTTTTCTACATTTCTTTTTGCATCCATTTTCTCAACTTTTATATGGAGATGCTGGTTTCCTTAGTCTAAATTCTATTTGCTCATCTCCATTTCCTTGACTCTAGAGTCTTATCCTTAAATTAACATGTTAACTGTGCCATCAAAATGGACCTCACATTTCACCTTTTCCAAACCACAAAATTCATTTTCCTTTTGTTATTCTTGCCTGGGTGTGCTGCACAAGCTAACACAAATGCATACATGCATACATTTCTTAATGTTCGTGATGTATCTCATTGTTGAAAATTCCTTTCTCTATAATCAGTCTGAAATACCTTAATGGTAGCTTGAGTAATATTTGTCCTTGAAAATATATATGTGTGTGTGTGTGTGTGTGTGTGTGTGTGTGTTCAAGGATAAATAATGGTGATTGAAGGCAGATTACATGGACTTTCTGTGTCATTTTATTCACTGGTACTCAACTTCAGTTAAATAAAGTTAAAGTTGAAAAAAAAACCTGTGGTAGAATTCAACAAAAAACCATTGTTTAAATATATTTTACTTCTTTTAAACAAATCTAAAATATGAACCCAAGAGCTTGGATCTCCGTGCAGCTGGTTGAAAATAAATGAAGATATTGCCTGGAAACACTACAAAGGGATATGTTTTCTGAGTGTGTGCCTACAGGTATGGCTTTAAAGATACAGTTATTGCTGCACTCAATCAAAATTAGAGGATTTCCAGTTTCATTGCTCTGCAGTTTCATGACAGCACAATAGTCATCACCGTTTTTCAAGTGCTTTCTAGTATCCAAGAACAAAATAAATAAATAAATAAAAATAAGAGAGCAAACAACAAAAAACCCTCCATAGTATTAAGGTTCACTTTTTTTTTTAAATTTCTTTATTGATTAAGGTATCACATATTTTTCTTCAACCCCCCCATTCCAATCCCCTTCCTCGTGTCCCCATGCCCCTATTGTCTTTGACCATTGGTTATGCTCATATGTATGCACGTAAGTCCTTTGGTTGAACTCTCCCTTTTATCCCCACCCTCCCTTTGAGGTCCAACAGTCTGACCCATGGCTCCTTATCTCTGGGTCTGTTCTTGTCCATCAGTCTATGCTGTTCACCATTTCCCCTAGATGAGTGAGATCATGTCCTACTAGAAATATACTTATATCAAAAATGAGACAAGCAATAATTGTTATTCTGAAAGGCATATAAATCAGTCAGTAGTGAGCTCCTTTCTGGGCCACCAGTTCTTTTGAGACCCAATCTTAATCTCAAACAGTTCCTTATGTGTATATGCCAGCAATAATATTTCATTTCTGGATAGTGGGAAAATGGTGGTAATGCAGGTCCAACCCTATCTGGTGTTAGTTACCTAAGATCTATTCTCTCATTGCTTTTTCTAGAGGAGGAAGTACAAAAAGCAAAAACAAACAAACAAAAAAATCGCAAAAAAAGAACCTGATGTATTATATGGCCCACTGTGGAGGAAAGGATCTATTGTACTCTTTTTTATAATCATAAGATTCCTAAAAGTATATGCAATTCTGGGATATATGCTAGGTTATGACATCACAAAGTCTAATTGAGTAGAAAAGAATTATAAAGTTTAATTAATCCTTTCTATCTTTTATTTTCTCTCTTCTCAGAGATGGGTTAGAGGAAATCATTAGCAAGGCTTCTACCTGAGACCGGCCAGTGAGGCAGGACGAGTGGAACAGGGAAACTGAGACAGGCAGATGAACAAACTGGCAGAGTGATTTACAACAAACTCTGAGGCTCACCTCCTTGGAGATAAATAACACCTAGGCCTCAGTTGTATTTCAGCTCCAGAGCCAGGAAGGCAGAAGAACTGAGTGGGTGACACCTACTAATGACCTCACCCCCCGCCCTGATACTGACCTATCAGTAAAGACCACCGCCCTGGAGGAGCACACCTAGAAAACTGATGAATATCCTGCTGAAACCCTCCCCTGAGATTTCCGTTAAGATTCCTGGCTTTGGGAAAGAAATAAAGACTCAAGACAAAAGACCCAGCACAAGCTCTCCCTCTTGGGAGCAGCCCCCACTGTTCCCTTCCCCCTCTTATTTCCCTCCATACCTGCTTCTCTCAAACCCTAAGGACCCCATGAGGCTTGCAACCAGGGTAGCTCTGGGTAGTGGCCCCTTGTCTCAGGCTAATCTATGACCCTGATACCAAGGTGCCTTTTTCTCTGACGGCCTAGAGAGCTAGGGCAGCCCAGCCTGTAGGCTCTCCTGTTAGTTCTTCTATGCTAAGCCTCCACTTTAATAAATCTTCCCTCACAGTCACCTGGACTTGTGTTGTGAAATTTTTCCTTCACAAAGTCATGAACCCACACACTACTGGCTGGCCTTAAGCAGACCCTCCAAGGGCCAAATCCCCTTTCTGGTAACATACCCATGAGATTAAATTTTATATAATGCCAAGTTCTCCCCTTATTTTTTAAAATATATTTTATTGATTTCAGAGAGGAAAGGAGAGAGAGGTAGAAACATCAATAATGGCAGAGAAACATCATCAATACATTTCCTCCTGCATGCCTCAAGCTGCAGCCCAGGCATGTGCCCTGACTGAGATCAAACAGTGAACCTCCTGCTTCATAGGTCAACCACTGAACCACACCAGCCAGGCATATTCTCCCTTTCTAAGTATATGTAAACAGCACTACTAACAAAGTCACAATTTTTCTTTTATATTCAAACAATCTAATTTATGAGTAAATTCTCTATTCCATTTTCTCTTAAAATTACTTGGTTTCTGAAAAACCTAATCGTGTGTGTGTGTGTGTGTGTGTGTGTGTGTGTGTGTGTTTAAGCTATGTTTAAAAAGTGTGAGTGTGTGTGTGTGTGTGTGTGTGTGAGTATGTGTGTAGTTAGAATATAAGAGTTTTGCATGGCATTTTGAACCAGATTTTGGGTGGACTGAAATTCCATTTTGCAGGTCCTCTTCTCCCTGCATCTGATAGATTTCAAAGTAGTAATGAGTTGTCCTCTGATCAGGCTTAGGCCAGCAGAACAATATCCTGTGTATTGTTTATTATTTCTTAAGGGTTATCAGAGATGACTTTTTTAAAGTTGCCATCCCGTTCTTTCACCTACTGATGAAGCACCACATCTCTCACTGACTCCTTGCCCATTGATCCTATATCTGTCACCTCTACTTTGCTTCTGAAGCCATGAAATATTCATAGGCTTACCTGCCTCCAATATGTTTAACCTTTAATCACTAACTCCAATTCCACTAGAATTTCCTAGAACATTTTTTTGTTTCTGTTAGTATGTGCCAAGATTCTCATCTGTGACAGTGTGAAAATACAACCAAATACCATGGCAGATGCCACTGTTTTCCTGATCCCTTAACAATAGTATTTTGTTTATGAATATTGGAAGTAACTGAAGGTCAGAAATAGTATAAGAATTAGTGGTAAAATATTTTTTTCCCAGAGTTTGTAGTTCTTACAAAATGATGACTACAGAATTCCCAAATAAAGTCTTGCCACTAACAAAGCATTGCTCTCAGGATGTTTTTTCCTTGTTGTTTTTATAGCCATTGCTGTTGTTGTTGTTGCTCTGTGTGTATATCTATATTTTAAATTTACCTAGAAGAACCTCATTGGAAATTATTATTAATGAATTTTCTAAAAGTATCTCAGGAACACAATGCCATCTTGAAAAAAGGCAAATAAAATATTTATAAGAAGATAATTTTTGCATTACCTGAAAACAACTTATATGTTGAGTATTTTATCAAACTTAACATTTTAAGATTATGTAGTTCATGACATTAGACAAATCTGAAATAAGCACGATTTTTTATCATGTGTATCAAACTATACTATATTTCCTTGTTACCCGTATTGTATATTATTTCGCTCATTATTTAACTCATCTTCTTTCAATGCCTCTTCAACATATTTTTTTATTTCAAAATTATCATATTTGTTTATTTATATTTAAAGGAACTACTGGTTTACCTGTAATGCCCCTGATGGGCATTTAAAACTTGAAATAATACTAGTACTAAATTGTCATCATAAACTAAAGTCAGCTTAGACAATATTTGAGAAGAAATTTGTAAAAATGTTACAATGCTATCTCAAAATATTAGTATGCTAAAATTTTGCTACATTTTATTTTATTAGCTTCTAGTCATTTCATTAAAATAAATAAAGTAAATATTAGATTCTTATTAGATGGTAACAATTTTATTCTATTTAAGAAAGTAGAAACATTTTTTTTTACCATTTTAAAATTTAAAATATTTGTTCTTGAGCACCATGACCTAATTATGTTTTAGTGCTAAAAAATGTTAGAGTAAAGCTTAGGTTTATTTACAATCTAAATTCAAATCTCCCAAAAGATATTTCTTTCTAACTATGAATTAGAACTAAAAACCTTATATTCATTATAACATCCAGTATTTATTACACTTATATAAGTACTGCCTCCATTTCATATATTTTATAGGTGATAAAACTGAAGCCCAAGAGAATAACTTAGTTCTAGCTAATAGAACCATAATGAGGCACTAATAATGGGGGAAATGAGAAAAAAATGTCCTTTAAATATATCAGGGGATAATTTCAGGTGGGTTTCCTAGACAACCTGTAAATTTCATGACTTATATTCTTATATATTTGTCAACACATTAAACTTGTTATAGACACTCTTAGCACAGAGGGGGCCTACTCTTATTAATGAAAACCTATTTTCATTCCACTTCCAACCACTGAAAATCTGTTTTTAGTACATTTTTCATTTAAATACTGGTGATGATTTAAAAATATTTCATTTGACTGAACTTATGCAGAGGAAACCAAAGAAACCAGCATCTTTCAGAATTTTTAAATATTATCAATAGTATTTTGTCAATATATAGAAAAATAACATAGCAAGGATGACAAAAAACACACACAAATAATCCTTTTTATCCATGCAATATTTTAACAATAGTAACCAAGAAAAGGAGTGTAAATATCTTATGACTTAGATATTTATGTGTCATATATAAATTTTATTTCTTGATTGTCTGTCTTTGTCTTATTTTTAATTTAAAATATGTATTTTTTCTTGGATAAATTACATATATACTGTATTAATCACAATGTATTCAGCAGTACATTGTAAAATTTATTTGACTATAGTTATTTTATTCAACCTGTTTTTAGAGAATATACCACTAATAATGTTAATTCATTATTCAAGTGGGCCAAGGGCATAAACAACCAAGTTCCCCAAGTGATTCTAAAATGATGGTTTAGCAACCACTTCTCTAGATAATTTCATTTTCCTCATTTGCTTCTGGGCTGAATTCAAATTTAATTTAATTTTTATTATTTAGTTTTTTAAATTGTGTGTGTTATCAAAGCACATGTTAGATCAAAATTTATTATCATTGTTTTCTGAATACTACTTTTAATGTATTACCATGGCCATATCGCTCATATTTTATTATATACTCACTATTACTTTTAAAATATATTTTTATTGATTTCAGGGAGGGAAAAAAGAGGGAGAGAGAGATAGAAATATCAATGATGAGAGAGAATCATTTATTGGCTGCCTCCTGCTAGCCCCACACCAGGCATTGAGCCCGCCAGCCCAGCATATGCCCTGACTGGGAATTGAACTGTGACCTCCTCATTCATAGTTTTATACTCAACCACTAAGCCACATAGGTGAGGTTTTAATTAGCTCACTTTTTAAACTCAAATATGTAGGGAAACAAATATCACTACCATAAAAATAGTAACATTGCCAATAAATAGAAGATAATTTTAAAATAGATGCAATAATACAAAAGCAATGCTTTTAAATCTAAGTAGATGCTGTTAATACATTAGGCTTTAAGCAAGGGGCTTGTTTTCTCCTTGTAAAAAGAGGAAGATTTAAATAATGAGAAGTGTTAAATATATATAACAATAAAAAATTAGCCAACTCAGGTATATCTCAAATGATTTCTATTAGTTGGTCAGACTTGAATTTTTGAAGAACATTAAAATATCTGCAATCAGAATCTGGATCTGAGAAGCCAGGATCATTATTTCTGCTATTTATAAAAAAAAGTATTGGGGAAAGAGACATATTGCTCATTGTTTATAAACATGAACATTCAGAGTATCAGTGACAGATTTAAGATTACAATCCATATTTCTAATGTTTACTCCCATTAATCCTTTGGACCATATTGGGAAAATAATGTAATGTTCAATTTTTGGCTGTATTGGGTGAGTTGGTAAGCCTAGGAAAATTTTATTTAAATAATATACAGACATTCTTTTGATAAAATAGTACAAATATTTTTAAATGCCTAGTCAAATATTTAAAAATAATAATAAAAAATTCTAAGGGATAGAAATAAACAGGGAAAGAATCTGAGAATAATAGAAAGCTTACGCTGATATAGCAACTATTGATGATTAAATGTAAATAAGGTCAAGAAGTGTGGTGAGTTGCTGAGTCTTGTGTGAAACAGAAAACTCCATGGGCTGTATGAGCTACTCCCTCACTGCAGGACACATTAGAAAAAAATATTCCCTCTAGCAATTAAAAATGACAAGATAATTTGTCTGTCTTCACCTCCTTTTATAGGTGGAAGAAAAATGTCTCTCCTGAGAATCCATAACCAGAGGTGTTTTCACACAGTTTGGGGCCTGAATTTATACTAGTTGCAAGTCATAGGAAACCAACCCCCAAGCTGAAAACGTATTTTGATCCCAAGTATATGAAAGAATCAAACACAAATCATTTTCAGAAGGAAGTACCTCAACTAAGTCTGATAGAAGTTCTACAAAGTATAACTGAATATGAGATCATAATCCATAATTATCAAACACATCATTGGTAAATCACCATCATTAAAGTCAGCAGAATCAACCATGAGCCGAGTTATATCCAAAAATATCTCTGATTTGAGAAAGATTGGGTAGAGAATATAAACAAAGTATGTTTAAAATTGAATGGGACCTGAAAACATGAGCAAGGAACAGGAGACTTAAAAGTAGTAAGATATTAAAACCAAAGCAAACAAAAATCAAAGCCAAACAAAATAAATGTGCAATGTCTACAAAGGATATATACTGATGAAATTAGTGGATTTCATAAAAACATAACAAAATACCAGGTCTAGACAAAATTAAAGATAAATTGAAATCAGTAAACAGATATTAATCTGAAGTTTATGGAAGTGAAATGATAGAAAACATGAGATAATGAGAGATTAAAAAATAGAAATATCTATGCTTTTTCAAAATTCTAGGAAAAAATAGAATGTAAGAGAGAGAATTTTTGAGGAGTTATTATTTGAAATCTGCACTCCCTGAATACATGAATTCTCAGATTCAGGAATCTCAACAAAATTCAAACAGGGAAAAAGCAAGCATACAAAAAAATAGGGCACATAATTATGAAGCTGTAAAACTCCGAAGAGAATATCTTAAAAGCAATGAAAAAGCCCTGGCCAGTTCTCTCTCTCTCTCTCTCTCTCTCTCTCTCTCTCTCTCTCTCTCTCTCTCTCTCTCTCTCTCTCTCTCTCTCTTTCTCTCTCATCTTCTTTTCTTTTCTTTCACTCTAAAAATCAATAAAAACATATCATAGGGAAGAATTAAAAACATAAATAAACAAAGCTTATTCTAGCCTTATTTCCTGCTGGCTTTTTAGAATTCCACCGTAAATAATTTGGGTGGAAAATTATACTATTCTTAGAGTATAGCTTAATCAACAACTGTAGAGAATTTTTAGCTCCTTTTGATTGTCTTGGTGTAAACACCAATTCAATTTATGAGAAGAGGATTATTTTTAAACTTCAACATTTGGTTCTTTGTTGTATTTGTGTTAGACTGGAATTTGAAAGCAATGAGAATATCCACTCAATTTCTCCCAATTATTTTCACCAAAAAGCATTGCCATGTAATATCTCAGATCTTCTCATTTCCAAGTTACCAGTCAGTGACTGAGGTTTGTCCTTCAGACCTGGGAAGGCGCAGAGGAAAAAGAGAGCCTGGCTTCTTCCTAATATGTAAGGACTAGGTACAAAGCAAATCAATTTCTAAATATCATAACAACACTATTTTCCACTGATCTTGGTAAGTTCATTTTCTCACCATCCCACCCTAAGAAAGCCTAAAAGTAATTTGTATTTTCTGGGTGTGTAGGTCAGTTTGTCTAACTCTTTTCAAGCCTGCGTATTTCATAGATTGCATTTCTACAAATGTCTAAAAGAATCATTTATCTTTCTCTTCAAAATATCAAAATATCAAAATATCAAGATTGTTGCTGGATCATTTTGGAAGATGAAAAGACAGAAACCAAACTCAGGGCTTTATGAGTGGAAACATACATTTAAACAGAAACTATAAAAGGAAGTATTGACCTTTGGTGCTGATGGGGGGGGGGGGCGGGCACGCAACTCATGTATAAGCTGCTATATATAAATACGTGACATAGCAAGAGAAACAGACATCCCAAGGATTCATGAGGCTCTCCTTTCTGAATGGATCTTTCCTCTGAGATATTAGCCTTTATCAACCACCTAACTACATAGGGAGAAAACCCATAAGTGCGACAGGGCCCCTCAAAAGGAGCAAGCTAAAAACAAAGGTTCTTGCCGAAACCGGTTTGGCTCAGTGGTAGTGTCGGTCTGCGGACTGAAAGGTCCCAGGTTCGATTCCGGTCAAGGGCATGTACATTGGTTGCGGGCACATCCCTGGTAGGGGGTGTGCAAGAGGCAGCTGGTCGATGTTTCTCTCTCATCGACGTTTCTAGCTCTCTATCCCTCTCTCCTCCTCTCTGTAAAAAAAATCAATAAAATATATTTTAAAAAATAAATAAATAAAAACAAAGGTTCTTGAAATACGTAGAAGCATGTGCTGCCCAGAATTTCAGGCTAGATATAATATCGAATGGATTGGGTTCTCATGAAACAGGACTTCTTGTAAAAATGTAAGTGACAATTTTGCAGGCAGCTAATGAGAGACAAACGAGAAAGGCTGAGGAGGAAGCTTGTCCTCTGGCAGGCAGCCAGCCATCTCAGCAGTGAGACGCTTGCAGCAGCTGGAAGTGGTGCAGCAGGAATGAATGCCACCGATTTTATTGGGCAGAATCGGCTATCCTCAGATTGGATGGGTGTGGGGCATATGTGAGGGAAATAGAGAGAAAATAGTTACTTTTTTTGCTTCTCTCACAGCTAATTAGAATAATTTTTAAAAATATATTGTTGCTTGACTTCTATCTTGCTGGCAGCCTGAACCCAAGGAGCCCTGCTCTGATTTGCCTATAATATGCAAGGAGAACATACTGTATGCATACACATACAGAGAGTTTTAATGTCCAATAAGTTCAAATTAAATGTGTTGAGTGTATATTGAAGATACGTTTACATTCACGTGACTATTGAGTATTTTAAAGAAGATGATTTTGGGGGGTGAATTATAAATCTGGAGGGGGTTGCTTTCATGTGTCAGTTTTCCTATATGATTCAAGGAACTGTGCTTATCTAGCCCCGGGTGAAATAAACACTCTTCCACAATAGGAAGCGGCTCAACTCAGCAGGAAGTGTGGGAATGCTTGGACACTGTGTGGATGTCTGATGAGACAGATTCTCCTTTCAGAAGAGAGGAAATAAGCTTTGATGGAGGGATTCCAGAGTGTGAACACCCCTTTAGAGGCAGCGTGTGGAGAGTGGCACTGAGCCCAAGACATTGTCACCCTGTTCTCGTGCAGTCCCTAAGCTATCAATGCTGCCAACGATCTAGATAAAGAACCTTCCCCTGCTTTTTTATTTTTATTTTAACGAAATATACAGTAATATATTTGTCTGTCTACTACTGTCTCATATACAGTAGTAGCAAACATATACTTATATACCGTACATAGAAATAAAATTCTTGTCATCTTAAGTAGCACTTTCATTTGATGCTCTATGTCTTCCACCAATGAGCACCAAACTTCATGTTTTCTTTACAAAGAAAAGCAAGTTAAATCTGAGGTTCTTAGCATGCTATGACTGGTGGCTTCATTTATTCACAAATAGTCTAGTCTTGGTTTTTACATTGTTTTAACTAGACCTCATTTTTACTTACAAACATATACTCCAGAACCTAAAAAAAAAAACCAAAAACATATCTCCCACAAAAGTGAACTTAAGTTCAGGATGGTCTGGCTAAGCCAATCTACAATAGAAAATAATTAAAGCCATATAGATGTTGAGGCACTACTCTGTTTAAAAAAAAAATAGCATAGTAGTCAAGGCTTTTGGAAATGGCATTGTCTTAAGTGAAAAGTAGTGCACAGTGTAGACAAACTATATTAAAAAATACAAAAGAGACTGGGACAACATACACTGAAATAGATGAAGAGTTCTCATGGGCAAGAGATTAACGGTGATTTTTATTTTATTCTTTGTATTGTTTTGTACTTTCCAACATGAATACTTATTATTATTTGTTATCACATATTGAATTCATAAATATATTTTTTACTTTTATTTCAGTGAAATTACTAATTATGTTCTTATAATGAGTTTTACATAACATATGTTCTGTTGTCAACAATACCATATTAGACCACTTTTCCCGAGTAATTTTAGTTCTTAGTTTTATTTAAGTTAATTTCAATTTATACAAGTTTAATGATGCTGAAGTTGAAAACAAGTTCATATTCAAATTTTTTCTATTGTCAATAATGGCAATTTACTTTGTTTTGTTTTGTTTAATCTGTGATTCAATCAAGGATCACACGTTGCATTCACTTATTATAGCTCTTTCATTGTGTAAAATATATTCTAGACCACATCTCCAGGCGGGGTTGTTATGGCAATCTTTCATAACACTGACATTTTAAATACCTATGATAATTGTTTTGCAGGATATTTTTAATTTTTATTTTCTGGTTATTTTGTCTTGACCAAATTCAAGTTATCATTTTTTTTTTGTCAGGAACACTATACACGTTATGATATTGCTTCCTTCTCAATATAAAATATTGGGAGCCTTATAAGTCAGTGTGTCCTCTTATTTATTGGTGAAGCCAGACTTGATTTCTTGGTCTAGGTGGCATCTGCCAGTTTTCATCATTCTTAATGTATATTTTTTTTCTCTTTGAAATCCATAAGTAGCCTATGCAGCTTTCCCTCTTCTATTCTGTTAGAATTTTTTAAATGTATCTATACAAACCCATGTATTTTTTATTTAGTGTGTACAAAACCACTTATGTCATGACTTATACTCAAGTTCTTTGAAATTTGGCTGGGGAACACCTCTTTAAGCTGGCTCCTGTCTCCTCTCCAAACCTCCATTTATGTCGGAATGCTTCTTTACTTTCTGTCTGGCCTGTTCCACACTTGTACCTACCTTGTTCCATCCCCAGTCATTTTCTAAGAAGCCCTAGTTTCTTGTAGTAGAATTAAGAAAAAAAATATCTGGGTATGAAATAGCTACTGAAATTCTAGTTCCTGTCAATGAACACTAATCCTCTAACACTAATCCCATTCTACAAGGTTCTTTCACTCCTTTCCTATTCCATATGTGCCTCACATCTCCAACAGAAGGAACCCACTTCCCAATACTATCAATATGGTCCTTTATTTGTTCAATCTTAAAATACATGCAGATAATTTCAGAATTCCTATATTCCTATCACTACAAATATCAAAACTGCTATGAAATGTTTTCTCTGCAGTTGTTGCTGTTAATTTATCTTGTCTTTAGAGTATATCCTATCAAAGGTTCCATCAGAGAACTGTGTTCAAAAGAGTATTAATTCTATTTTTGATTAAGCAAATTAATTCCTCTGTATGATTATGTCATCAGTATTACAGTGTTACATTCCTTTGTTACTCAGAATAACAGCATATAATGAAAAGAGTCTCATTCCCAATGCTTTCCTTCCTACCTAATTCCCACTCTTCTCTCTGTGTAACCATTTCTGTAGTATCTGGTTCATATATATTCAGAATATAGAAATGTCTTATTGATGTCTTAGTATTACAAGATGATTTAATTTTGCATTTGTCATTTAGCCCAAGTCTCAATTCCTTTTATTAACTTTTTATCCTGAAAGGGAAAAGAAAGCATTTGAATTATACTAAATAATTAAATAGTATTAAATTGTTAAATTAGGTTTTCATGTATTTAAACTCATTATTTTAGGGCCAGAAATTCTGTACCCTGGATCCCTCAAAGTCCATATACTTTCTTAATAAAACTTATTTATCTTTGGATATGGATGCTTTTATTTGTATTTGACAAGACCCTCAATTGAAGAGTACTATTTTGTTTGCCAGCATTGGGGGTAATAAAAATGCAATTGCATAGGAGCCTATGGGGAACTAATGTGTGAATGCAGCACAACACAATGGGAAAAACTCTGGAAGAGGAATCAAGAGAATGGGAACATAGGTGTGGTTCTTTCATTTTATCTGAAGAGCTTGGGCACTAAAACTCTGGTCTACAATATGCACATTTGTAAAATCTGAGAATTATGACTGATTCTGTTCCAGATTGGAAACTTCACAATTCTGTGATGTCTAGCCCTCCTCACTCAGCCTCTCCTTATCATTCTGTCCTTAATGATGTCTCAACAAGCTCAAATACTCATGCTTCCCAAATTTGTAATCCCAACTTCTTCACTCAAACTGTTCTCTTTGACTCTCACACAAAGCCACAGAGATACTTATATGATGAATACAAATATTCATATCCCACAACAGTTCATATTTTTCTTACCAGCCTGTATCAACTATATGATAACTTCTATTGAATCAGCTTTGCTTGGTCAACTACCCAAGATTTTGTACTTCTGATTAAATGTGTGTGTGTGTGTGTGTGTGTGTGTGTGTGTGTGTGTGTGTGCGCGTGCGCGCATGCGCGCGCGCGAGCGCACATGCGCACGCAAGAGTTTGTGCAAGAATAGTTAAGGCACAAGTAGGCATGTATATCATGAGAACCTTTTAAGACTCAGAAAGATACGATGATGAACTCTCTTCCTCTTCTTCAAGGCTAGGAGAGTGTGTGCAATCTGACTTACAATGCTGGAGGTGTGAAATATTGCCACCAGTCTGATATGCTTCCTTAAAATATGGTTGAGCTAGTAATCCTTTGCTCTCTAAGATAGCTCCCATTAATGGAGCTTTCTTTCCGGAAGATCCTTCAAGAAGCTCAGTGGTCATTCTGGACATCTGGTCAAAATGATTCTCCTTATATTGCTCTACATCAGGCTTGATTTTAGGCAAGACTCCTCGTAGGGAAAGTTTTCTGAAGAGTAGTACTTGGGTGTATGCATTTTACCATTATACAAACTGGCAAAAGGCAGCTTTATATAATTTTATCAAAAAATATAGTAGTAGAAGGAAAATTTGACTAAATGGTTATAACTTTTTAAAATCCCATGGAACTGGTATACATTTATCTTTTTTACTTTCTTAAAAGTAAGTACATTTATAAGTACTATAATATAGGTAAAATTAGCACTGAAGATTTAACCAAATGCCTTTATTCATTACATTCATACATATTTTCAAAACAAATGAACCAAAATTTAAGATCTGGGATTAATCATATGCCTGTTTGACATCTCAAAAGTGACTTCTGCCAAAACCGGTTTGGCTCAATGGATAGAGCGTCAGCCTGGGGACTAAAAGGTCCCAGGTTCGATTCCGGTCAAGAGCATGTACCTTGGTTGTGGGCACATCTCCAGTAAGGAGCGTGCAAGAGGCAGTTGATCAATGTTTCTCTCTCATTGATGTTTCTAACACTCTAGCTCTCTCCCTTCCTGTCTGTAAAAAATCAATAAAATATATATATATATATTTTTAAAGTGACCTCCTTTTCATTACAACTAGATTTGCAGAAATCATAGCTTTGTAAGGCTATTTTAACTTGATTTTTATGTGTGTCCTAAATTTTGAATATGCATATACATATCCTAATATATGAAAACCCTTGGTCGTAATGACCAGTAACGACAGAGGCTCCACAAATTGGAAGTGAGTCCTTCAGTCAATGTTGGGTTGCCATGGCAACCCAGGGCTGACTGCTTCGACTGCAGGTATGGTGCCCCACACTGACTGCTGAAGGGGCTGCAAATCAGGGTCAGAGAGAGGCTTGAAGAGAGAAGCAAGGAATGATCCATTGCCTCTGTGGCAGCTTTTGATCAGCACTTGCCACTCTCTTTCTCTCTCAGTCTGGCCAGCAGCCAAGCCTCCATTCCTCTCCAGGCTTCAACAGAGGCTGCTGATCAGCCCTGCCTTTCTGATCAGTCCCCATTGATAGGTCCAGAGACACTAACTGGCATCAGAACCAAATGTGGGTGTACTGTGAAGAGCCAATGGTTGCCTAGGAGGCAGAGCATTTGACACTGACTGGCATAAAAGCCAACTAATCAGAATCAAATTTGCCAGCAGAGGAGGGCAGTTGTGGGTGAGATCAGGCTGGCAGGGGAGGACAGTTAGGGATGATCAGGCAGGCAGTCAGGTGACCAGTTAGGAGCCAGCAATCCCAGATTGAGAGAGGGATGTCTCCAATTGGAGAGAGTGCAGACTCGACTGAGGGAACTCCCACTTTGTGCACGAATTCTATGAACTGGGTCTCTGGTATATGTATAAGATATCTGTATATGTCTATGTTGAGCATTGGATGCATGTAACAGACATTTAGTCTAAGACTATGGTTTCCTACTAACAAGAATCACATACCGATTATTCAAGGAGCTTCTTGTCTATAACTATATGCCTTCAATGTATTATCAAGGCAAGAGCTTTCAGAAGTAGCTTCAGCCTTAATTAGTTTGCCTCAGTGGATAGAGCGTCAGCCTGCAGATTGAAGGAACCCAAGTTTGGTTCTGGTCAGGAGCATATACCTCGGTTGTGGACACATCCCCAGTAGGGGGTGTGCAGGAGGCAGGTGATGGATGTTTCTCCCTCATTGATGTTTCTGACTCTCTATCTCTCTCCCTTCCTCTCTGTAAAAAAAAAATCAATTTTATATATATATTTGAAAAGTAGCTTCACTTTCTGCACATCTGACAAAGTAACTGTGCAACTATAGTACATAAGAGGAAAGTCAAATAGAATGCCTAGGCACAGAAATCTATAGATTTGATTTAATTCTAAAAGTCATATAGAAGGTGACTCCCATAAAAAGCAATAACATCACCAAAAAGCTGCACAGTGTGTAGAGCTTAACAAGATGAAGTCATATTTTCAGAGCTAAATTTTTTAAAAGTAGTTTGATTTTGAAGTATATTAAATCAATGGAACTTTTAGATTAACATTTTGTTCATCTTTCTCCCCCCCCCCCCACCAGATGATAAACTAGACTAGTTCTAAGTTGTGTATAGATAAAAGGCTATTTGCAAGTAAATTTATTTTAACTTGTCCTCAAACCTGATATAAAACATTTCAAGAAAGAAAAAAAAAAGACAGAGTTTAGTCTAACATTTACTTTAAAAGTTGCACCTCCTGATTTTTTTCCTATAAAATTTTATCTGCACAAGTGAAAAATTCTTTGTATTAAGCTTGAAGTTGATCAATATTTAGAAATATAAACATGGGTAATAGAAAAAAAATTAGTCCAAACACATCTCTTTAACTTTGCCAAGCATGAAATAATAGAAAAATTAGTAGTTAAGATACCTAAATTCTATTCTACACTATGTGAATAAATGCAACCTCTATGTTCTACTTAATTTTTTCTGATCTTTTCCTCTTCTTAAACTTGAAGTTACTATCAAGGGTCCAGTGTTACTTACTCTGTATTATATCAAGGACAACACTAAGCATTTTACTTGTACTAAGAAGGGCACTGAGATCAAAAGCAGAATAAGGTAGGAGATTGCTATTGATTAATGGAAACAGAGTTTAGCCAATAGGCAGACTATTTGTCCAGAACCTGGCTTTGTTACCTGCTATATGTGTTTATTTGGAAAGTCACTATAATCTTTTCAAGATTCTAATTTTGTAATCTATGAAATGAAGATGCTGGCATGCTGTCTCAGAAGGTGGTTAAGAATATTGAACCAGGTAAACATATGTGAACTTTGTTTGCAAACTATAGAGCATTTTGGGAATGTGAGGTGTCCTTAAGGATAATCATGTATGTTGAATAAATATATTCATCTTTCCCTGAGATGTTTAGTGATGCCTTACACAAGGAAATTAATATAAACACTCATGGAGCTAAAATGCAAGACATTAGAAAGCATGTTAGCAAGTTCAGTAAATGCTTGGATAAAGATAACTCGAGCTTCTGGATTGTCATCATCTATCTATCTAGGTATATACATTTTAGTATGCTCATTACATCATGACTAATATACTTTAAAATTACTACTTACCTAATTTCTGAGACTCATTCATTTGTTGTACCAACATTTTCATAATTAAGAGGTAATTTGCATGTAAATGAATTTAATTTTAGTAAACTATTTCAATGATCTCTTAGCTCACTAATAACTTGCATATCAAGCAAATAAAAGTCATGGAAACTTCTGACTCTGGCAATGATGTAAAATTTATAATGCACTAACTGATCTGATGCTAACAATTATAAACTATGGACACAATATAAATACTTAAAATAACTGGAGAGTAACAAAAATAAGCACACACCAGAGGAGTTTTAACCCTGAATGAATATAAAATTCTGGATAAAATCACCATTTATTTGGTTTTCTGGAGAGAACTCACAAGTCCATATGACATGCCTTTTAGGAAAGTCAGGGGGAAAAAGCTACTATCTTATTGGTTTAAAGAATCAGACAATAGAATTCAAGATTCCATGAATGGATAGGATTTGAGGGGAAGCACCTAAGAAAGTACCACAGATATTCTGCATATGAAACCCCCTCAAACTATTCATTTATAGAATAAGATGTCAATGAACCTGTTTGGGAAAAACAACATCTGGAAGGCTGAAAGTGTTGTACTAAGATATTAGTAGTGACTCACTGCTGGAGACATAGAATGGGAGTGTGAATCTCAACATTTTGAGTAAATTGACAAACATCTCAGGGTCTCCACTGAAACAACCTAAGGCTCACAAATTAGCAGTAAAGACTGCATCCAAAGATTAATGGGTTTGCCTCAAGACAAAAACAAAAACAAAACAAAAACAAAACACCAAACAAAACATAAATAACTGACCATTGACCACACTAAGAATACCTAAAAATAATCCTCACAAGAATCAATTAATCTGCTTGTGATTTAACTACATGCTTGTATAATAGACAGCATTTTTTCAGAAGCCAATAACATATTCTCTACAATACTATTAACCTAAACAAAAACAACAAAAAATCCTAGATATGTAAAGAAACAAAAAAAATAAATTACTAAAAACAAAACATTCAGTTATTGTAATTAATGGTTAGTGCTTTCATATAAATTAAATGAATTATAGAAAAATGGGAATGAAATTGGTGAAGTGCTGGAAAATTTTAGAAGAGCTATAGAACTTTTAAAAAATGGGTAAAACATAAAACTCAAAAGAGCACAGTATCTGAAACAAACAAAAATGTCATTGCCTGTATTTAACAATAGATTACACAAAAGAGAAACATCAGTAAATTGGAAACCAAGACAACATAAAGTATCCAAATTAAAGTATAGAGAAGAGACTGACTGAGAAACATGAATAGCTCTTCAAGAGCCAATATGACAATATCAAATTGTCTAACATACATCTAATGAGAGACCTAGAATGGGAAGAAAGAAAGTATAGGAAAGACATCTTTTAAAAGTATTGGCTGAAAATTCTTTCAAATTTGATCAAAAAGACAAGCTTATAGATGAAAGGCACTCAGTGAATCCAAAACAGTATAAATAAGGGGAAATGCACCAAAGCACATCATAGTCAAACTACTGATAATCAGAGAAAAATTATAAAAGCAGCCAGAAGCAAAAGACAAATTACATTCAATGGATCTGCAATGAGTATTCCTTACTTTCTCCTTAGCAACAGTATAAATGAGAAGATAATGGAAATATGCTCTAAAATTCTGAAATAAGATATTTATATCTAAGAAAAGTATCTTTTAAAATTCAAGGCCAAAAAAAGACAGTTTCATGTAAATAAAAGCTATGGAACTTGTAACATCAGATATACACTAAGTATTGGTAACTAAAGTTCTTAGGTAAATAAGTCCAGTTGGAAATTCTTACATATAAGAAGAAATGATGAACATTAGAAATGGTAAACACATTGATAAATAAAAAAGTATATCTTTATATCTTTTCTTATATTGTTTAAAAGCAAATTAATTATGTAAACACAAATAATGCACAATGTATGAGGTGCTTAGAACATATGTAGAAGTAAAGCTTATGACAAAATAACACAGAATAGGAGAGACATAAATGGAATTATACTGTAAAAATTCTCTTAAATTATACATGCAGTGAGTGATTTATTAATATATTTATGATATATTAAGATAAGTAAAGAATACATATTGTTATTTTGAGAGCAATTTGGAAAAAGATTATCAAGAAACACTTTTGTCTTGCCCCAAATTTGGTCATATTTATCATATTTATTAGTATGCATAATACTTTTAGGTTGTATCCTGGGTATGGAAAACTGTATTCTTGATTCCTCTTTACTCTCTTTAGAGTGTTGATTTCTTAAGTAATTAATTTTAATCATTAACTTGATTGGGGTAAAATTGTAATCTCTGTTTTCTCTAACATGGGTGAGAGGTAAAATCTACTATGCGAAATTCTTTTTGTTAAAGCTGGGCTGCTTGCAGTCTGTCCTATCTACGTGTCATTCAGGGACCAGCCAGAGATCTAATCAGAGCTTATCCTTGGAGCTGGAGCTACCATTATCTCACCTCAGCTATTGTGATTTGGGCATATCTTTACCTTATATTTCTTTGAGCCAGTAAGACTAAAGATTTTTTTTTTTATCAGTTGCCCTCTGTGGTAATAAGTCGAATTGAGAGGAAAATGTGGGATATTTGAGTAGGAGTTCGTTGTCTCCCGAAATCAAAGAATGAAATCAGGGACAAAAATGGTTAGTGGAAGCGAAGTTTATTGAGAGAAGTCAGTCCTGGAAAAAAGGGGAAGCTGGGGTTCCAGGAGCAGCCAATGTCAGAGCTTCCTTTCCATGTTACAGCCAGGAGTAGTTTAAAATCCAAGCTAATTAAAGTCTATTAGTCCATGTGTGGAGGCCCATGTGGCCATAAGCCAAGTGGGCTCAGGGATATGCTCCCCTTCCAGAGGAATGAACCTCAGGAACCCATTGCCTGCCCCAGTGTAGAGAGAAGGCGAATCTTAATTTAGGGGGTGGATACAGCCTTGCTAGCTTCTGATGAGTCTTGCTCTGCCTTAGCAACAGCCTTGGGATTGGTCTATACACATCCCTTAATGCCTTGTGATTGGTTAACTGCAAGCTACCTGTCTTAATATTTTAAAGTTCATGCCTCTCTTGTGTCCTTCCTTCTCCACCCAGTTGGGGTGCCTTGGTAACTCCACCTAGTTGGGTTCCCCTCATTTATTTCCCCCTCTCCCAATTCCTGACTACATAGCTTCCTCTGTCTCCTCAGAATCTTCCCTTCAGGACTAAAGGTGTGAAAAACAGAAAACTTGCCCAGTGCAGTTCTGTTTTCCAAGGGTCTACACCCTCCAGTTTCTGCCTGCTTATAATAACTCTGTGTAGAATCTATTGTTATCTTTAAGAAAGTTGATTCAATAGAAGCTGCTCAATCATTACCAGACAGGGAACCTATAGGCTTGATTTTAAGCTTTGCTATCGTTTTTGTCTTATGGAGAATATGTTGATCCATAGATATGGTCTTTTACTCTTAAGGTATAGCCTTTCCTGAGTTTTAAGCCTGGTTTGTTTATCAAGAGCCCTATACCTTGTCAGGATTTCAACTCTCTTCCCTAAAATGGGTAACAGGTAAAACCTCCATTTGTGTACCCTAAAGTAAAGAGTACTTTCTCCTCCAATAGGTAAAACTTTATTTGGCTTTTTAGCCATAATTCTTCTATTTCACCTATCTCTCCAGTTTGAGGTAGCAATTTGCACAGTAACCTTGATTCTTCAATTCCAAAAAAAGTTGTTAATTTTTAATTTTTCTTGTGAATGTTTATTGTTGCTGACAAACACATTTTAATGTAAAGGATGAAGTTTCAAGATGGTTTAATGAAGATGAATCATGTATTAAACCTTAGCACCTTAATTATTTCTTAGATCAAATTGTAAAATAACTTTAGTTTAAAATCAATAGTCACCTTGTAGTTCTCTGCATAATCAATGAATAAGATTGTCCAATACAATTTTAATGTGACAGATGAGATTATAAACTATTTAGTTAAGTTGCATCATGTACACAATTCTAACCTGATTTTTTAGGTATAATTAAATAAGGTCTTTAAATTAAATGTGACCTTATTCTTCATAACATAATTGATAGATGCCATCTAATATTAGTTTTGAAATGTAAACTTTATTATGTGAGGGATTGTTTATAAGCTTTGAACTTAGATAATCTTTTAAATTAAATCATTATATTTAACTGTTATTTGTGTAGCTAAATAAGTTAAGAAGAGATATCATCAAAATAATTTGCTGGTACCATAGAGAAGAAGAAAAATGAAAACCTAAAGGAAAATGTGGTATCTATAGCAACAGATAGTATAAAGTAAAGAGTACTTTCTCCTCCAATTCATTAAAGAAAACTATATATACAGTAATTTAACACCAATGGCAACAGCAAATGTGCATTATTATCTACTCTATCTAAGACACAATACTGAATATTACCTGCCAATTTAGCTGGGAAAGGAGACACACAGGTCAATGTCTTGGGTGATAAAAGCACACTTGAGAGCAAAGGGATAAAAGGTACAAATGATGTATGAAGATGTATTGTAAATGTTTGCAAGAAGAAATTAACATTTATTAAGTGCTCATAATGCTGAGTTCTTGAATTCACAAAGCATATCTTTAATTCATTGCTAACTAAGGAAGCTGAAATACAGGAAGCTTAAGAAATATAGTACCAGAGTGTAACATCTGGAGGCAGATCATGTCCACCATTCTCTCTCATTGTGCAATGTTAACTTTGTCACCCAGCTAAGATGATGCTTACTGTCTCCATTGTACATTTCATAAATTCCTTTTGCAACTAATAATCAATATTTGGCAAGACTGTTTAAGACAATGCAAATATTGCATATCTCATCAAAATGGCCTTGTTAATTTGACATCCATTGACGGTTTTTGTCTGAACTAATTCTTATTGCTATTACATGACTTATATACTTAACTTTATATGGTTATAAAATGGTCATTTTCCAACCTAGTATTCTTTCCACATCAGCAAGTTAGCTCTTCTGTAATAATTACTTCCCCGTGGAGACAAACAAAACAACGTGGCAGACTTAGTAGTGGTATGGGTGGCTGGCATGATAGCTGTACAAAAGGAATGAGAAATTAAAAAGTAAATAAGTGGAAAATAAATAGGAAATCGAAGGATCAAGATGTAGTGAACCCTAAGAAATGTTCAAATTGTAAAAGAAACAGGAAGTGTAGAGGACCTTAAGTAAAGGAATGATTAGAAGAGAATCAAGGTAGTTTGTGATCACAGAGTTCACAACATAAAGAAATTCACAAAGTAGAATTTGTCAACAAAATAAATACAGTCTACTGGTAGAGGAAAATAAGAAATGTTATTATTGATGGAAATAAATGGAGTATTGGAGATTTAAAGTGAATTTTTTTTTTCAGGTGAGTATAGTCAGATGTAAAACTTCAGAGGTTATAATGAATAAAGAAAGGAATTAAAATGTTGGAATATTGACAAATGTTCAGTAAAATAAAAGACAAATATTAGTAATGGGGAGCAAGTGTGGAGAAGCAAAATAACTCATTAGGTTTTGTTTTGTTTTTAAGAAATGCCATGTCCCATGCCGAAACCTGTTTGGCTCAGTGGATTGGCCTGCGGACTGAAGGGTCCCAGATTCAATTCAGGTCAAGGGCATGCACCTTGGTTGCAGGCACATCCCCAGTAGGGGACATACAGGAGGCAGCTAATGGATGTTTCTTTCTCATGGATGTTTCTAACTATCTCTCTCCCTTTCTCTCTGTAAAAAGTCAATAAAATATATTTAAAAAAAAAAAAAGAAAAAGAAAAAGAAAAAAAATGCCATGTCCCAAAGTAGCTCAAGACAAATAGTACAGAGCTGGATGGAGAAGCACAGTCCTCAGGTGCCAGGAAATGATGGGATCAAAGGAAACTGATTCTGGATTACATGGATCACTACATCTTCCCCTGAAACTATTTTTTGGGGGAAATGTGAAATTGGGTTAAGGGGAATAGATCCAAGAGTCTCCATCCTTTCAATGAAGCCAAAGGTGAGCTCACCCACAAATAGCGTCTGTGTGGAGTCAGTGAGCCTGGAACATGGGCAAAGAATATAATTACTTTGGAGGCCGCAGGAGGGCTGCTGCCGAGCTGGTCTCTGTACTGTGTGAAATCTGCTGTTATCCGTCTTCCTCTGGGATTACTTTGTGATTCAGAACAACACAGAGAAAGCAAGTATGAGACTAAAAGGCCAAGGTTTTAGAAAAAAAAATGTGGCAAGGAGAGGAATGAAATAGATGAACATAAAGTTCAGGCTAAGAAGTTTCAGTTATCTCAGAATGAGTAATTAGGAAAATTCAGATAATTGGGGATATAAGGCAGTTTCTTACTATTTATGTAATTATGCATGCAGATGGTATTTTATATGTATAATGTATATAGTTAGTCGTATAATAATGTAAAGAGATAGATGGACTATATTACATATTCAGAGAGAAAGCTAATTTGTTTAAATATTTGGGCCTATGATTCTCATGGCCATCCAACCTCATCTTCACTTTCTTTCTACTTTGCTGATCTTTCACTTATCCTCCCTTCAGAAGAATGGCAGGAAGACTACTGCTACCAATTGTAAGCCATATATTAGGACAACTAGCAGGTAATTTTTACCTAGAAGTTTTGCATTACAACAGGAACAATGAAACGGAAATGATGAACATACTATCTACTGCCGGGAGCTAGAGTTAATTGATACTTGAAATAGTAATTGGTGTTGAAAAGACTTAGACTCACCATAGATTTTTTTTTTTTGTAATGGATGTTATTACCTCCTTGGAAATAGTAGGCTATTAATTTTATTTATGAGATGAAAGAAAACAAATCGGAATCTTTGTAGGGCAAAAGGTAGTCATTAAACATTTTCATTGACTGGCATAGGTATTTGAATAGGCCAATTGAGGGTTATTTTAACTATTAAAAGTTAATATAATTTATATAAAAAGACTTATATTTTCATATTTGTACATCATGTGATAGTATTAATATTTGGTAACTATGTTGTGTTTTACAAACTCACTCACATGAAATTTTAAAAATTATTAAAGTTAAATATCTCTGGTTCTTCAAATGAATGACCTTCTAGATTTGATGTACACTTGCTAATTGCAGACAATCTTTAAATATTATTTAATAATTGGTTCTTGGGTATACTAGGGAAATGTTAAGAGAAAATTTAAAGCTTAAAAAATCAGAATACCACCATTAACCTGTGAGAGAATAAATTGGTCCCATGGAGTTGACAGAAGCCTGAAAAATTCCTGATCTAAGCAGCATCTCTTCCTCCTATCTCCCACCTTGAAGACAAGAATAAAGTTAAATCAGAACATCTTATAGACAGGCACATCTCATATTCTAGCAATATAGAAGCCGGAGAGCCAGCAATGAAGAAAGGGTATTTGCATACCATCTAGTGGTAGCTTTAAAAAATAGCAAAGTGTTTCAAAAACATTCTCTTTTTTTGTTTGTTTAAATAAGAATGATGTATATAATTATTCTTGCCCCTAATGTAAATCACAAAACCTGTCATTTCACATGTCCAGAAACTAAGATGAAGAGTGGTTTTGTTCTCTGCCAACATACCACGAATGCAGTACCATCACCTAAAAATAGTTATTTCATACTTGTCTAACATTTTACGATATTAAATATGGTGACTTTGCAGTTGCTACATCACCTTTGTCATAGATTTATGTTTGTTCTTGAGTTCCACCATACCATTAGAAGAGAATGTCCTTATGTTGAATTAAAAATGTTAATGAAATCATTTTTATGACAGTCAACAAAATAAAACAACCAAAGCTTCTATGTTCTTTCCAAAGATTGGGATCATGTTGAAACTAAAAACCTTTATATGATGACTTCTTCTGGAGTGCGTGTATGCAGATAGAAGCAAAATGATCAGCTCTCTAACTTCCTGTGGGTAGTGTCATAATGCAGATCAGTCATGTGGCTTAGCTCTCCATATATTTTAATATCTATTTTAAAACATATATTTGTATTGATTTCATAGAGTAATAGGGAGAGAAATAGCAACATCAATTATGACAGAGAATCATCAATCAGCTACCTCTTGCACACCTATCATGGGAGGATCAAGCCCACAACTCAGGCATGTGCCCTGAACAGAATCGAACCATGGCCTCTTGGTTCATGGGTCGACACAACCACTGAACCACACCAGCTGGGTAGCTCTCTATTTTTTATTTTTTATTTTTATTTTTTGCAGATTTAATGTAACTGCTAATCATTTAAATGTAGAAAGAGGAGGTTGGCAATTCATTTTTCTTAGAGCACTTGGAGAAGAAGTGTCCAGGTCATAAACTGTAATCATCACTCACACGGTATTTGAATAGGCCAATTTGGGGATTATTTTTTATTATTATTATTATATGTGAATATGTACTGGCAAAAAAAGGTGGAAGGCATTGCTTCCTGATGCCTGAGGGGAATGGTGAGGAGGAGGTGCCTGTGGCCATGTGGTTGTCAAGAGCAATGCCAAGTGTGCTGCTGCCATAGAAAAGTCAAAGGAATGGGAGATTCCTGGCACATCTACTTGGAATGGATCATGCTAAGGAAGGAAAACTAAAGTTTGTGATGAAAATAGAATGCAGCCCAGGAGTGGAGTCCTCAATTAGGAGCTTACATAACTGAAAGAAAAATCTGCATTCAGGCTGAGTCTATGCTGCATAAAACATGCAGGGCAGAAGGTGTTTTCATTTTCTTTTGCTCAAAGCTCTAATTAGGGGAGATAAAAAGAACACGATACTAAGATGCTCTTGCAACTTTGTCGTGATTAAAATTTGTTTGTGAGCAACTGAAATGCAGGCTCTACACATTCTGGCTTCCTTCAAAGTTGAAGGCATATGGCACTCACTTCCTTTCCTAAGGTGTTTGGTTCAACTCTTAGCTCTCAGAGTTGGCAGTATACAGTAACAGAACACTTTCCTAACCTAAAGCCAACTGAGGAATTTAGATTGCACAAAACCAAAGGCCTGCAGTTCCCCTGAGTTCGCCTGGACTTTCCCCAGAAAATAGAGCTTAAAATAATGGAATGTATGCATGTGGCTTTTTTTTTTTTTTTTTTTTTTGAAATAATTCCAGAATCTAGAGTGAATTTTCTTGGGGGGAATGGGGGTAGGGAAGAACAAGGCACACAAAATAAGAAAAGTCATTACAGTTGTGTGTTCTTGAGATGGTTACCACTAGGGGCATCTGGCCCTTAATCTTACTGGGATTCTCTGAAGAGCTATGCAGAACACATCTCAGAATTGTCCATCCAAGGGACCAGAGAAGAGAACATTGTTATCATTGATGGGGTCTGACTCTTTACAATTTAGAGTAAAGGAAGACAGGAGAAATTTAGAGTAGGAAGACTAGAAAACTGAATTATGCCAAAAAACCTGTGAAATGGAAACAGATCTCTATGTACTAAAGCACTCACAGGAACAATTTTTTTCTAACCCACAAAGTTATTTATAAGTCTATTCTTAATCTCTGTTCATACTTAACTGTTTCTATTTATAAGATGACTTCTCTCCATATTAGATTATTTGGGAGATAGTGGAGGAAATTTAAGGAGTGTAGAGTACTATATTATTTTATGTCCCTCTATGTTTTCCTGACAAATAGTAATGACTGAATAGTTTCATGAATGAAGACATTGAAACTTAATTTCACCATAACATATCTTATAACTCTGGTTACTTACCCAGTATCTCGTTTATTTTGGAAAAGTAAAATCTGCCCTGAAGATTTGAAGAAAATATGAGATAAATTATATAAAAGCACTCTTCACACTGGAAAACACTTTTTAAATAGTATGAGAAACGTTCTTTTATGCCATTTCAGCTCTCTGGTATGTAATGTTCTTGGTGCACAAGAATCTTCTGCAAATTGATGTAAAAAGACCCTTTAAAACTTTCTCCTAACAGATATAACTTTGCCAGGAAACTGAGGGCTCCACAGACTTCCATTAGAATGTTGTTGTTTTTTTCTTCAACTAAGCTCAATAGTTATTCATTATACAATGAAAACAAAAAAACAGCCGGGACTGGTTTGGCTCAGTGGATAGAGCGTCGGCCTGCGGACTGAAAGGTCCCGGGTTTGATTCCGGTTAAGGGCATGTACCTTGGTTGCGGGCACATCCCCAGTAGGGGGTGTGCAAGAGGCAGCTCATCGATGATTCTCTCGCATCGATGTTTCTAACTCTCTATCCCTCTCTCTTCCTCTCTGTGAAAAATCAATAAAATATATTAAAAAAAAAATAAAATAAAAACTAAAGAACAAACTGTACCCTCTCCTCAAAGAGGTTACTATTTCCTTCTAGAAAAAAGGCTTTGGGGACCATTTGGAGGCAAATTAGGGGGTTTCCTTTGCAACCAGGCTGGATGTGTGACAGACTGAAAACTCGCTTGATGCCCACAGTGCTGAACACTCCATATTCCAAGTATGTGGCTGGAAAACTTCTCAGATTGTACATCTGCCTCTCTAATTTACACCTCCAAAGATGAGGGTGAGCAAGGAAGAGGTGAGAAACCCTAATGAACTACTTATGCTGTGGGAAACTTCCCAGCATGCACTGACACCCTGGCAGCAGGGCCTAGGTGGTAAACAAATATTTGCACATTGAGTTTCAGTGATGCCCATTACATTGTGATGGTAATATTGCCTTCAAAGGGTAACCAATAATTCTTTTTTTATTTTTTATTTTATATTGGTTTTTCCAAGATGCCTTCTGGGTCCCAAATAGGACATTAACATAGTTTATACAGTCCGTGGGGTACAAAAATGCTGGTCCCTTTATTATCACAAGGGAGTAGTTTTTCCCACACTATGGATGCTCCTTAGGTAGAAACCATGTCTTCATTGGGATCAAGTGTTGCCTTGGAATGAAACTGCTAAGACACTGAAATCTGGAAAGAGCATGCAAATTCTAAGTTAGGGGTAGCAAAAGAGGAATAAAGTTTGCAGAGAAAATTGCTTACTCTTAGGTCTAAATTAATGGTTCTTCTCAGCAGGCAACATTGTGCAAATAATAATCTGCTGCTTATCCTTAGGGAAGGTGATTATGATCCAACTCAATATTACCTCTAATATGACATTTTCTAAGTCATTCCATAGTGGGTTATATCTTCCTTGTCCACATCATAAATGCTTTTTCATTTTTGCAGAAGTTGTTTCCATGGGGTCTATGGACCCCAGATAGGCCACTCAATGTATTTGTGAATGTGGGTGAAACAAATTATATCTTTATTTTTGCTAACCTCTAATTGAAATTTAGCATATATTTTTAAATTAAATGTAGGCTACATACCTCAGTATTATTATCATATATAATAAAGAGGTAATATGCAAATTGACCCTTATATCCTCAAGTCACAAGATGGCCACCCCCACATTATCACAAGATGGTCACCACAAGATGGCCACTCCCACATTTTCACAAGATGGCCTGCAGGGGAGGGCAGTTGGGGGTGATTGGGCCCTCAGGGGAGCAGTTATATTTCAATCAGGCTGGCAGGCAGAGTGGTTAAGTACAATCAGGCAGCCAGGCAGGTGAGTGGTTAGGAGCTAACAGTCCCAAATGGTGAGAGGGATGTCTGATTCCTGGTGGGAATTGGTTCTAAACCAGCAATCGGACATCCCCCAAGGGGTCCCAGATTGGAGAGGGTACAGGCTGTACTGAGGAACAGCCCCCAGTGCACAAATTTTATGCACCAGGCCTCTAGTATTTTCATAACAGGTTACAGTCACTTACAGAACTGAACCCAGGACCCCTCAGTCCACATACCAATGCTCTATCCACTGAGCCAAACCGGTTTTGGCTGGTAATTTTTTTTTAATTATTCTTCATACAAGAGATCTCTAGTTAGCACAACTAGTTCATAATTTTGTAATGGGTTGTGTGAACAATATATTCATCCAATCAGCTGAAAATAAGTTCAGCAGAATGCTTAATGATTTAGTGTTAGTTCCTGGGAGTACAGCGAAGCACCTTCAAGCCCTTGATGTATGAACAAATCATTTTAGAGAGGACCTAAGCCAGTGGTTCTCCAAATGTGGACCCAGCATTAGCATCACCTGGGAACTTGTTAGATCTAAGTTTTTGAGGCCCAACCCAGACATTCTGAATCAGAAACTCTGAGAGTAGGCCTTAGCAATCTGTGTTTTAACAGCCCTAGCAATCTGTGTTTTTATAGCTTTCCAAGTGTATCTCTGAGGCATACTGAAATTTAAAACCAGTTATCTAAGAAAAAGTATGAAACCTACGATGTACTGAATTTTTCTTTTGCTGCCTTATGGTAAGATGAAGGGGACATCTGTACCGAGGCTTGCAGAATGAGAACATGGTAGAAATAAAACACCCCAAACAACTGAAAAAGTCTTTGAAATAGTGCATCAGAACTGAATGTGATAAAAGGACATTGCATGGTAAGAAAAACCTTACAACTCTGAACCAAGAATGATTCAGAAGAAACTTGAATTCAGAATGTGAAGTTCTAGACTGAAACTTAGATGTTTTTCTTGAGAATAAAGTTATATTTAAGTCTAGGAATAATTAAAATATTATGGTTGGTTAATAATTGCATATGTATGTTTAATATGGTGTTTCTTTTTCTCTAGAAAATTTGTAAGTAAATTACAAGTATAGCATAACAAGATTAGAACTGATAAATTGCTATGGAAATTAAAACTAAGAAAAATCTATATTAAACATATAAAATTCTTTACTGAGGGAATTTTCAGAGCCTTTGACACTATAAAACTCATAAAGTCCCATAGAGATTGGTTTTTAAAGTTAGTGTTTTGGTGAAACCTAATTTAATTGATTTACTTTGGCGATTTTTTTAGATCAATAAATGATAGATTTAATATGAGTTGCTATTAAGGGAGATGGGGATATCAAAGATATGGTTAAGGGACATTTCTAATTTCCTAAGCTTTCTGGTCTGACCTCAAATAGAACAAGGTTAACCTCACCTATTGGTGTTTCTGTCAGAAATATAATTTTGAGCTGGGTTGAAAAGGAATATGGTTCAAGCTGACTTGCTAAATTTATATGAAACTTTGGAAACCTATCAGGAGTTTCTCTGGCAACCAGTGCTCTGAACAGGATGCCCTGAGTAGTATTATATAAGGCACCAACTTCACTGGCAGATATATTGTTTCAATGTCTAGTCTTTCTGAGCACCCAGTGTGCCTATTAGTCCTTAGGAATCATTTACTTCCAGTAGCTCCCCCAAAAGCCAAGGCATCCCATGGGATGGGCCTCAAATTCTCATCCTCTCTCTGGTTCCATTGAACCATAATAATGTCTTAGTTAATAGAGTGTTTGTTCAATTTAAACACCCAAAATAGAGTAATAGCATTTTCAGTCTATGAATCAATTGACCAATAAAACAAAAAAAGTGAAAATTAAATAATGTATTTAAATCTCATCACTGTCACCATTAAACAAAACAAATCTGGAAAGCATATCTTTGACAGTCTTTTAGGTAAAGAGACTGAACAATGCTTAATGCTACCCAAGATATAGAATAAAGGTTTGCTTATGAAACTTTCATTTTTATGGCATAACAATGGCATCCATCTTTAAATAATATATTTGCTATTGTATACTTTTCAAATAGAGAGTAATTTAATCTTATTCTGAAACTTGTTCTCTGTGCATTTCCAGGCTCTTATATAAGAGATCTATACTGTAATTTCAAAGGTCAAACCAGATGGAAGATAAAGCTTACATCGGAAGAATTACATGGTGAGCAAATTACTCCCATCTTTCTGCTTAATCGTGAACTCACCCTAAGGGATGAATATAACAATAGACTTTAATTTCCCCATTTTTAGTTATCTTGAGGCAACTCTACTTGTGGGAACTTCAGAAAGGTTTACCCTATGCCAGCAATTTTCAAACTTCAAACATTTCATCTCAAGGCACACAAACTAATTAGTAAAATTCTGCAGCACACCAAGATCTGACAAAAAAAAAAAAAAAGGTATAGTTTTGACTAATTCACACTTGAAGGCTATTGTTTTGTTTGTTGCTGTCATTTTTTTTAAATTTGACAATCTAAATAAAAATGAGACAGAGCCCCTGACTAAATGGTCAGGTAGTGCATGTTTTAAAAATTCTTGTGCAACAGCAGTTGAAAATCGCTACTTGTTTTGCTTTAATTTCATAAATACTAGTCTATTAGTTGTCTCTCTGTGATCAGTCTCAGGTTAGATCCCAGCTATTTTCTTTAAAGTCATTTATCTATGTCACAAAAAATATACTTAGAAAAGTCTTGGGACAGCCTTAACTTATCTGCCCTCAAAGAATGTATTTTTTTCTATTTAGAGAATTTTAAAGAGGTTACCTTAGCAACTGCTGCAATGTACATATTCCATTGGGATTTTGTTAGACTGACTTTTTTTTATAGCAATGTAATGATAACACAGCACAAGAATGTGAGCCCTTTATAGTGCAAACTTTCAGTCTAGCTCATAGATGTTTCTCAAGGAAATCTTTATGACTTCATAGTTTTTCTATCATCATGATTTACTTATTATTTTTATGACTCCAAATAAAATATTACCATTTTTTAAATAAAGAAATTGGGGTGCAGGAAAAGGATAGAATGACATAAGACATAAATGTTGTAGCTTATGTTAGAATGTTAAGGGTAGAAAAATAAATTAAGGAAAAATATCTTAAATGATTAATAAAATTCATGCTTATGGATCATGTGACTCTAAGAGTCGAAAACATAATGTTCAAATGGTTTTGTAATTATAAACCAATTAGGCTCTGAGATTCCTTGGCTAAAGGTAAAACACACACACACACACACACACACACACACACACAATAAGCGGGAGGGAGCATGGGTCATATACAAGTATTGATATTTACAATATAATAAAATTTACATGTACCTAATAATCACATCCTATTTATCAAGGAAAGTGCTAATTAAAGCAACAATGACATATCATTATTCTAAAATCCCTGTTTCTCCTTATCCAGCCCCTAGCTACTACCATTCTTTTCTGCTCTTCTTGTCTACTATTAAATTCCTGTTTTTATTTATTAATTTCTGTTATTGTATTATATTTGTTTTTATAATAACAGAGTTAATTTTCCTTCTCTAGGTCCGTTTTCTATTTTGTTTATTTTTTCCTCTTGATCTTTTTTGTATAATATGCCATCTCTTATGCCTAGTAATTTTGACTTAATGCCAAACATTATGTATGGAAAAGTATTTTCATGCTATTGATTATGTATTTTTCCAAAGAAGATTCAATGTTGTTTCTGTAGGGCTAGGTTAGGGGTAAATAACCTTAAACTTCAAACATATTATTATCTAGATGCTACTATGAGTGTTGAAAGATCTATATCTATTCACCCATTTCTAGGTTGTTATACTTCAAGTCTTCAGCTGAAAACCTGGTCTTTACCAATATCCTCCTCCTTAGTCACTTTGAACATAATTTGTCCCATCAACCTCATGAAATGACCAATTTTCTTGCCCCATTTCTTATGCCTTAAGCTACCATTTGCTTTTCACTTTTTTTTTCCTAGTGAGTGATTATTGGCATTTACATCAAAGGAAAAAAAAATTCACTAAATATTGGGCTAACCTCTATGAGTTTCACTTTAATTCCAATGTTTATAACTGTCCAAAGCCTGAATACCTCCAGATGATTGGTCTGTAACAATCTATTCTCTCTTTAACAGAATTGGAAAAATGATTGATAGTTTTGTAAGGGCAGATTTCATGTGTGAGTTAAAATTTCCAGTTTAGTGTAGAATCTTGAAGAGAGTAAGTGCTCAAGAAAAATAATTTTAATGCTTTTCCATAGTAATAAAGAATCATTAATTAATTAATGTTTTCCTTATTGAAGTGTTAATTAAATAAATATGTGATCACTGCAATAAGTAAAATAATGCAAGTGAGTATAAATAATGAATAATCTCTCCCTAATTACTTTCCTCTTTCATCTACTCATGATTGAACCAATGTTAATAGCCTTCATCCTCCCTCTTATCCTTTGTCCATACAAAATTATGTACAAATATATGTACATATATAGAGGTTTGGTTTTATTTGCTTTTACAAAAATGGATCATTTTATGTTCAACTTTCTTACATAAAAAATATCCCACATTGACAAAAAAGATCTGATTCTTTTTTGTTCAACTCAACATTATACAATACTAGGAGCCTAACACATGATTCTAAATCATGTGGCGCAGCCCACCCTCGAGTCCTGGTCTGGCCCTGCTTCCCTTCCCAGCCCCACAGGTCCAGCCCTGCCTCCCTCTCCAGCCCTTGAAGCAGCCATGGCTGCTGCTGATCAGGCCCTCCCCCAGGGCAGGTGCTTGGAGGCCCCTGCTGCCCCACCCTCAAAGCTGCACAGGCAATGTCCTCCTGTCAGGTCGACCCATTACAGTGTCCAGGTTAATTAGCATATCTCTCTCTCTCTCTCTCTCTCTCTCTCTCTCTCTCTCAATATATATATATATATATATATATATATATATATATATATATATGTGTGTGTGTGTGTGTGTGTGTGTGTGTGTGTGTGTGTGTGTGAATTAGCAATTTCAACACTCACACCACCAAAACTTGCTATGTTTTGCTGAGTCAGTTTAAAATTTCTATTTTAGGCTTTTATTAATATTCTTCCTTACAATGCTTCTTGAAAATTTAGATTCCTTAAAGCTTTTATTCCAAAAATATAGTTGTTTTAAATAGTTGGGTAGGTAGAGAGATGGAGGGAGAGTATTTAATGCCCACAAAATTTTATTTTCCTATTGGTCACCATCTACTTTAAAATATCCTCTCTGTTCCAGTTGTCATCTACACTAATAAAAGAGAAACATGAAAATTGACCATCACTCCACTACATCTACCAGCCAATCAGGAGGGAATATACAAATTAGAAGGACAAAAATGGCAGCTGCCCAACTATCCAGGTGCAGAGTCCCCAGGTGGCGCAGGACACCTGCTATGAGAGGGAGTGCGGGGGTGAAAGGATCTACCAGAGTAGCACGCTGGCATAGTGCAGACAAAGACTGCAGACTCTGAAGTCTACAGCGAACACCAAGATGGCAGGCTCCAGCCCGAGTCTGCAGTGAAAACAAAAAAGGAAGCTTCTGGCCGGAGCAAAGGCCTGGGTCCTGGTGCCAAAGGAAAACCAGTGCTGGAAGCCAAGGATAGGAAGGCTTATTGCACAAATCTCTTTACGCAACAGGCCTCTGGTTTAATTATAATAGTCTTCTGAATATTATCTTCAGATAGGGAAGATTGGTGGTAAAATTTCTGAGTCATTTCCCATTCTCATACTTTTGTCTTTTATTTAATTTTATATTGCATTATCCTAGAAAGAAACTTAGAAAGCTATGGAAATTGGAAGTCTGTGCTAAAGCTATTCTTTTGCCAAAATTGAATTGGTGCTTTCCAATAATTCATGCAACAGCATCAGTGTTGTCTCCATCACTTCTCTCACTCTAAGGGAAGTTTCCATTTCATTCTGCTTAATTATATCTTGCTCAATTAGAGATATTTTCCCTCTATGTTCCCATTTCTAAACAAGCCCCCTACTGTCTACTGAGAGTTTTATATAAACAGGACCCCCGTTAGAGTGAACAGGGCATCAGGCAAATATTTTATGCAGGGGCCTTTCAATATCATCAACATGATTTTAAAATGCCTTACAATTTTCCTGTGTCTGTATAAGTTAGAGTGATTTATTGTGAATATTTTAACAGTGCAGAGACAAGGCAGTTATGCATTTACTTATTGGCACACATGATGATTCTCTGCAGTGACCAAGCACAATCTCTTTCTGTTCAGGTTCATGAATGATTTTTGTGTTTGTGTTCTATATTGTCAAATGGCTTTTCCTGGCCAGCTTTATATTTCCAATATTTAAAGGGTAATATATTATTAATCACAATGCTGTGTTACTTTAGACCTTGTTTGTATAGAAATAATGTAGATCTTGTCTCTGCAACCTCTTAATACTGTCAATTTAATACTGGTTTCATTCCTAGTAACAACACTGCATTATCTACTGTTACCTTAGATACTATTTTTGTGTGTTTTTTAATCTTAAGAACTTTATTATTTCATTCAGATGTGATTTGGAACAGTAAAAGAAAATATGCTTTTATAGCACAACTTTTAAGACAACTGAATTGGCAATAAATTTACATAATGAAACTTCCAGCAAGTTTTTATATTTGTATCATTGGTAATTTTCTATTGCATGCAGGGAAATGTAAATAATAATTTATATCTTGGTCATGTTAAATTTTCTACTTGGGAATTCAAAGCATAAGTTATACATCAAACACCTGTGTCTTTGCAACACTTTAGGATATAACTACTGCTTTTCCGGAATGTAATTTTGTTCAATGCTTTCCCTATGAAGCCACAATCAGAGAGGATAGGCAATAGTTTATTAGAAAAACATAAAGAGCACCCTTTTGCCAAGGTATAACCATCTTTGTTTGGTATAGTGTAAGACCAAACCAGGACAGCATGATATTACCCATTGTTGAAAGCAAGAGATAGTCTTGAAAGACCTCAGAGAGGATAGGTGTGGCCACCTCCAGAGAACAATAAAAATATATGGATATATATATATATATATATACACACACACAAAGATCAATTGCAAGTGAAAAACAGACTTGACATGCATATAATAATGCAAAAATAAGTGGTGTAGTATACTAATATCAACAAAGAACTTAAGGCCAGGACAGTTGTTATAAATAAAAAAGAATAATTCATAATGATGGAAAAGTTAATTCAGTGGGAAAATTTAGCAATGATGAGTGTGTATCCACCTAAAAAATAATATCTTCAAATAATATTTGAGATTTGAGCTAGTGAGTAAAATATGTGATTATAGACTTATCAATGAATATACTCACAATGTTTTTTAAAAAATAATGCTTTATTTTTTACCATGTTAGTATTTTGAGAAACACATTATTTGCTATGTATCTTTTCACTAATCTTTCCTAACCTCTGAAGTGAGAACTTTTAGCTTAAAAGAACACATTACTCCCCAGAATTCCTGGGGTTCTAACAATTCATTTAATGCATCATAACTTCTGCTGTTAGAACATATTCAAATTCCTAAAGAATAAAATAATACTCAAATGTTAAAAAACAAAACAAAAAACAAAACAACAACAAAAACCCACATTGAGTCACTTTGAGGCCATTGACTGTAATTCAAATAATTGCCACCAGATGGTAGTGGTTATCTGTTTAAAAGTATACACTGAACAATTAAAGTCCACAAATGTCTATTACAAATCTAAGGTATGGAGAAAGCTAACCACTTCCTCTTTAACACCAGAACCTTGTTATAGCCTTATAGAATAATTCTTTTATTTAACAAATATTTTAAGGACTTCATATATATATCAATCATTAAGAAATCAATAGGGAATGCAAATCTTGCCTTCAAGGAGATTGTGGATTAGTAGGGCATAATGACAAGTCTTCAGGAATGACACTATTATTTGATAAGAAATAGAGAACAGAAGTATAGGATTCTATGTGTTTGGGTAAAATATACATTGAATCTAACTTAAATCACAGAAGGCTTTCTGGAAGATATGGTTCTCTATAATATACAATTACTACCATTTGATGAGAGCTATTGATTGCAAATTAAAGAATCAAAGAAACTGAATGTTTATAAAAGTTATCTGGCAAGATACATGGGGGGGAAAAAGAGTACTTCCAAAACAGAACTAGTATGTGCAACACCAGGAGATTATATGAAAACTGAAAGAAGATTTATTATGACTAATCTCAGAGAACTAAAAAAATCCAAATAACTTAATTAATTTATATAGGAATATAACCTGAAGTGGCTTTTTATTTGTTTGTTTTTCTTTTTATGGCCTTTTCTTCTTTTTTAAATTCTTTATTGTTTAAAGTATTACATATAGTATTACAAATGTCTCTTTTTCCCCCATTGACTTCCCTCTGCCACTCCACCCCCTAGCACAAGCCCTCATGCCCCTAGTGCCTGTGTCCATTGGTTATGCTTATATGCATGCACTCAAGTCCTTTGGTTGATCTCTTACCACCAGCCCCCTTCCTTTAGAAGTTTGACAGTCTGTTTGATGATTCTGTCTCTGAATCTATTTCTGTTCATCAGTTTATATTGTTCATTATATTCCATAAATGAGTGAGATCATATGATATTTATCTTTCTCTGACTGGCTTATTTTGCTTAGCATAATGTTCTCCAGTTCCATCCATGCTGTTGCAAATGATAAGAATTCCTTCTTTTTTACAACAGCAAAGTATTCCATTGTGTAGATGTACCATTGTTTTTAATCCACTCATCTGCTGATGGGCACTTAGGCTGTTTTCAAATCTTAGCTATTGAAAATTGTGCTGCTATGAATATAGGGGTGCAGATGTTCTTTCTGATTGGTGTTTCTGATTTCTTGGGTTATATTCCTAGAATTGGGATTATGGTATCACTCAGAGCTCCATTTTTTAGTTTTTTGAGGAAACTCCATACTGTTCTCCACAGTAGCTACATCAGTTGCATTCCCAACAGCAGTGCACGAGGGTTCCTTTTTCTCCACATCCTCCCCAGCACTTGTCAATTTGCTGATGATAACTATTCTGACAAGTGTGAGATGGTACCTCATTGTCCTTTTGATTTGCATCTCTTGGATGATTAGTAACTTTAATCATGTTTTCATATGTCTGTATGTCTACTTTCGAAAAGAGTCTAAGTCCTTTGCCCATTTTTTTTTATTGGATTGTTAATCTTCCTTTAATTAAGATGTATGAATTCTCTATAAATTTTGGAGATTAGGCCCTTATCAATATAACAATGAAGTGACTTTTAAAGAACTGTAAGATCCCCAGGCTCAGACTGTTTTGCGGGTGATTTTTTGCAAACACCTAGGAAATGAGTAATTTCTCCTTATAGAGTTACAGTGGCAAATATATGGGCAAACCAATGGATTTTAAGATGCTTGTAAAATCCTGCTACAAAATTAGATATAAAAAAGAATGAAAGGGTGTAGATGTCTGTTTTCTGGTTCAGCATGTGAGTTTACTTCCCTCCAACAAGTAAAACGATGAACAAACTGATAACCAACAACTCTTCTTAGATCCATCTACAGAGCCCCCAAATTAGAAAGCATCCCTCCCAGCTTGCTGAAGTAGAAACCCAGGGGCAAAAACCAGGGAAGGAAGCCTGAACTAGAGAAATACCAAGTTGCTGGAGATTCAGAATAGAGCCACCTAAGAGGGAGACCAGTCAGAGGGACCTAGCCCCACTTCCATGATCTTCAGCTCCTGGAGCTCCAACAGGTTTCCTGTGAGAATGCTGAGATAAACCCCTTGGGGCTTCCAGGGGGAGGAGGAGAAAGTATCTACTGTTTGTAAGATAAGGACTTACAAACAGAGGATTCGGTTCTACCTAACAAGGCCGGCCTGAAGAGAAACTGTTTATTGGAGCTTATACTAATGATATTTTATGCTGGCCTGACCAGCCTGCAGGAAGCAAAATAGAAATACATATTTAGTTGTGTTTGAAAATCTTAGATAATCCCTTAATGAGCATCATATTAAACTACAATATAAAGGGTTTGGGAAGATCCAGAGAATTGAACTCAGAAATTTAGGCTGCTTTTTCTCTTTGATGCCACTGGTTTAAACATTAGACCTGAATAAAAGTAGGGTTGAGCCCTAACCAGTTTGGCTCAGTGGATAAAGTGTGGACCTGAGAACTCAAAGGTCCCAGGTTTGATTCTGGTCAAGGGCATGTACCTTGGTTGAGGGCACATACCCAGTAGGGAGTGTGCAGGAGGCAGCTGATCAATGTTTTTCTCTCATTGATGTTTCTAACTCTCTATCCCTCTCCCTTCCTCTCTGTAAAAGATCAATAAAATATATTTTTTTAAAATAAAAGTAAGGTTGAAAGAATACAAGACCTTCAGAGGTACACTGCCTTTACTGTTGCTGTCCCCAGTACTAACCAAACAACAGCAGTAGTGTGAGAACATTTGCCCCACCCTTAACTACCTAGATGAATTTGAATTAGGCACCTTGCCCATAATACGACATCACCAGAGATAACACCCTCCCCCCCCCCTTTTTTTAACCTATCTATATAACAGGGCAAATTTCTAATTACTAAGCATCAGCTTTTTTATTGTCTAGCAATGACCCTTTAAAGCCCCCCCCACCACCACTACCAGGGTGATTATCTCATCCCTCACTCAGAATGTCTGATATCCCTCAACTTCTCTCTGTCTCTGAACTTCTTGTGCATGTGGGGTCTCTGACTCTCTCATGTGGGCACAGTTCCCTTACACATATATGTATTAAATCTGTTACTTTCTCTTACTAATCTGCCCCATGTCTATTTGATACAGCCAGAAGAACTTTGAAGGCAGGGGAAGTTTTACTCACCCCACAGAGAGTTCTATTCACATTTGATAAAAGTTGTCCTCTTATCTACATGGTTGGGCATTCACTGATTCTCTTACCACTACTAAGGTAGAATTTTAATTTCCTCAAGACCTAAATTGAGTTTAAGAATATGATAAAGTGTTTGAGGAATAATTACACTTTACAGATGTCAATTTCGAGGTCCCCTAGTCCAAAGACCTGTGATTATAAGTGAGAAAACAGTTACAGAGATGTTCAGTGTTTTGTAGGAGGTTGCACAGGATGTTAACTTCTAATCATAAAATCATCAGAAAAGAAAAGTAGCTACTAATTTAAAGTTGTACTGCAGCTGGAAAAATTAAGAGCAAGATTTGGCCTTTCAAATTGCCTTTTCATCCCTCCTCATTTTAGGGGTAAAATAAGTAAGGATCTGAGGTTGCAGGAAATCTGAGCTATGGAAGCATGCCCCTGACCATGGTCTACTCTTCTCTGCATACTCTGTGGTCGCTATGATTTCAGATGTGTCTGTTACACAATATTTTTAGTTGAGAAGTATAATTAATGTGGCATAGTAAGTGGCATTAACTGTAATTATATCCACAGTTGTTTTATTAGTGTTATTGTTTTTGAGAATTAAATACTATTTTTCACAGATATTTCAACTAAAGACTACTTCTGTCCTATTTATGTGCTTGCCAGGTCTATTTTTCCTTTCTTGTCTACCTCTTCTTATTTCTTTTATTCACTTTACTCTTCTTTTTATGTTTACTTTTTTAATTACTATTTTTTATCTTCACCTGAGCATATGTTTTACTGATTTTAGAGAGAGATGAAGAGAGGTAGGGAGGGAGGGAGAGGGGCATAAATGTATGAATCATTTATGGGCTGCTGCCCCAACCTGGGGATGGAAACTTCAACCCAGGTATTTGCCCTGACCCGGAATCAAACTGCAACCTTTTGGTGCACAGGACCCATGCTTCATCTGGCTTAGCCACACTGGCTAAGACACCTTACTTTTCCTTTTAAAAGTTCCCCTTTTTATGGTTACCATGGAAATCATTCTTCTCTTCAATTTGTTCTGTAATTAGAAGCTACTGGCATTTGTTTTATGGAATTTATACTTAGCACTTCTAATTATTCAGGGAGACACCCACCTTAAGTGTTAATACTGAATTTATATTTTCTCATTTCTATTTCTTCACCCTGAAAGCTTACTTACCATGCCCTGATTTTTAGCTGCATGGATTTCATTACACAAAATATCCAACAGATGTCACTACACACCATGTTTTAAAACAAGCAACCGTAAATCCCTTTCCTTAACAAATCCATTTTTTGACAAAACTGTATTGCTTTATGGCTCATCAGATTATGGCTCTGTACTTTCACATGATGGGGTCTAGGGTAACATTGTAAGAAAATTCCAATGGCATTAACAAAACAAATGCCTTACACTGAGATCCTCACAAAGTGTACACTGCCCTTTATCTTAATGTTGCAACCAGCAGCCAATTTAGGAAACAGAGAAACTATAGGAAGTTAAGAACTATACTTGAAGCATAGATATTTAGTACTTTACTTACAAGAGGCATGTACCTTTTTTTAACAAGAAATTTCATTGGATCATTTCAAATTGGACTCTGAAAGCAAAGCAGTAGTCATGCTCCTGTGGTGAATGGTGATTAACCTATGGCTTCCGCCCACATAATAGATACAAGAAAATAATTTATGCATGAAACTGTGAAAGGTACATTCAAGATCTCATTTAAACACTTCATTTTAGGATTTATTGTAGTCTTTTTTAAAATATTTTTTTATTTATTTCAGAGAAGAAGGGAGAGAGAAAAAGAGAAAGGGGAAGGAAGAGAGAGAGAGAGAGAGAGAGAGAGAGAGAGAGAGAGAGAGAACATCAATGATGAAAGAGAATCATTGACCAGCTGCCTCCTGCACTCCCTCTACTGGTAATCCCTCGCCCACAATCCGGGCATGTGCCTTGACCAGGAATCGAACCATGAACACCTCGTTCATAGGTTGACACTTAACCACTGGGCCACACCAGCTGGGCTAGGATTGAGTCTTATATATAATAAAAAACCTGGCCAAAGCCACAAGGGACAGTGTAGGCAGAACTAAAATTTTCAAATCATTTGTGGTTTTACATATCTCTTAGAAATGAAGAGGTAAGTTGCTTAGCCTACTAGATAAAATATATCAAAATTAAAATGTTAGAGCAGCTAGGGAAGGAAAATGTGCATAGCCAAACTTGTATAACAATTATGTTGGCAAACAAAACCATAATGACTTGATTTGTTGAGAACTTTATATAACCATTGCGTATGGATTATATTTCATAATTCTCACCAATTTATTACATCCTGCCTATTTTTTTTTTCTGTTTAAAGAAGAAATTTATGGTGATAGTTATGACACATTGTTGCTACAGTATGAGAGAAATTATAAATGGTCCGAAACATAGAAGAATAATAATAACAACACCATTTACTGAACACCTATTACAGGCTAGATAAAAATAATAAGAGTAATAGTAATTGATCACTTACCATATACCAGGCACTGTGCTGTACTCTTTACACAATTACATATACCTCTTATCTTTAAAAGAGCTCTAAAAAATAAAACCATTCTTCTTAATTTATATAGGGAGAAACAAGAGAGTCAAGAAGGCAAGTAAATTGCTCAGAGCCACCTATCCACTAAGAGTTAGAGATTGTGTTTTTTAGGGATTTGTGATATAGTTACATTTTGGGAAATGATTCTTTTTTGTCTGTGTTACCTTCATCAAATGGTTTTTGCGTCTCAGTTTCATCATCTGTAAATGAGAGTAAGGAAAAAGATTACATATAGTGTCTCTTTCAAACTTCAAAACCAAGAATTTTAAGTAGTACTATTTCCGTTGTTGTTTAAGAAAATGATGGGAGTTAATTAATGGGAACAATCATCCTCCATTTGTTTAAATCCCCCAAACAACTGGCTCTTACTCCCTTTGAAGTATTGATTTGCAGGATTTGCAAATACTAAGAGGATGGGTCATGATTTGGTCCATATCAGCAGGAACTACCAAGACACTGAAACAAAGGAGCACATTGAAGACAACTCAGAAGCACTGCAAAAGGTCTGTACAACTTTGCCCTGAAATGACAATACGCAGCCTCAGATTAGGAGGAAGGTAAACCAGAAGGACTTTGCTTACTTCTGGCTCTGCAGCTTGCTAATTTTAAGTGAAACTTTTTTGTGTCCTTTCCTTCTCTCTAAAATGCTAATAGTCTCTAATGGAATTGTTCTGATGATCTAGTTATGTAAGGATTTAAAATAGTGCTGTGTGGCCATCCTTACCATTATCTAAAATAAATATTATCTACATTACAGCTAATTTACTCATCCTGTACTTGCTTATCTTGATTTGAAGTAGTGAAGTAACTATTTTTAAAAGTGATCTTAGCTATCCAATTACAGTGATCTCATTTTGCCTAGTCTGTTTTGGGGTTTTGGTTTGTTTTTGAGCCATCATTTTTAGCAGATAAGATTCTAATAATTCTTATGGGAACACATTCAAGAGGACTCTATAGTTGGCTAAATTAATCCTGATTTCATATTACACTGCCAATACAAATTCGCTTTAATCGAGCTCAATCGCGAAACTCCAAATATCTGCCTATAAACAGATTTCCTCACAGGGATAGGTGTTGTGGAGTTCTCTCCTCCCTTTATGTTACTGTGTGGTGATAACTATTCAGCTTTGATTTTCTTTCTCCTTTCTCCCCTCTCTTTCCTCTTGTCTTTCCTTTCTCTTTTGTTTTCTCTATCCTAAGGTTATTATTACATTTGGATTAAAGGTACTGACATAATCTGGGCCACTTCATCAGAAGACAAATCAGGTGGCTGCTTCTCTTTCATTTCTGGAGTTATGCCCCCTAAAATGATATGTATACCAAACCAAGTAAATCTCCTTCCCTTCTTCCGATGAAATTCCAGGATTAGAAATCCATTTCTCTGTGTAAATCGATAACCTCTCCAGGCAATCTCTTTCAAAATGAAGACACTCAAGGGAATGCTCACACCTCTGTGTGAAGGATTTTCCTCAGCCTCTTCCCTGTGAAAAAACAGCTTGATGCTGTAAACCAGGTTTGGGTTGTGTGTCCAGACTCCTAGACTGAAAAAAAAAATGAGAGTTACTTCAGAAAGGGAAAAGGGTGCAGATTTGCAGGCAGTTCAAATGTTGGTAAAGCAACCTTCATGGGAGCACTTTCAAGCCCATGGAACCTGCCCCTGAGGTTCAAAGCATAGGATAGAAGAAGAGTTGAGGACTACAGTTTGTCCCCACCAGGTGTCCCAATTTTCCCTCAGGACAAATAAATCTTGAGAACAAAATTGGCAGTGACTAAAGGATTGTGGCCAGCTATAAAGGCAAAAACAGTAGGTATGTGAGGCCTACATGTGGGTCCCATATTGGAGATGGTGGCTAGGCGAACAAATAAGAATGCAGGTTCCTGGAGCCAAATCCCACCCTCAGTACCCATAGGAGACATCGAAGGAGGGATGTTTCAGCCACGCATGCATGTGTGGACAGAATTTTTAGAACGCAACAGCAGAGCAGGTGCTACACAACGAACAGAAGCTGCTCAGAATGCTGACTGCCCACACACTGAAGGAGACACTTAAAGAAACAACAACTGTCTATGCTTATTCCTTTTCTGCAACCTGCAAAACCTGCCATGTTCTCAAGTTCTCTCTCTCTCTCTCTCTCTCTCTCTCTTTCACACACACACACACACACACACACACACACACACACACACACACAAACACAGAAATTCTAGCTTGATAGTTTCTAGGAAACAACGGATCTACGTATTGTCCGCTCCTGCTCCAAGTAGCCAAACGTGTTTACTGGGGCACAAGCTGCAGAGCAGTGGGGCACTCTGCCTCCCCTTTGATCTGAATCAGCCATGCATTCAGCCTCCTCTCAATTACCCAGGACCCGAACCCCCGCCAAGCCAACAGAGGGTGGAGGGCTGTATGTCTGCCCCCTTTTCCATTGTGCTCTTGGTTGTTTTTCCGGAGAACATTCAGAGAATGCTGCATTAGGTGTACACAGATGTATCTTCTCTTAGCTGATGCAGGACAGAGAAATAAAATTGGACAAAATCAGAAAGCACTGATGCAAATTTGATTTGGTCTGGTGAAAATTTCCTCAACCAATATATTACATTTTTTTCTGCATTTATTCTAAGCTCTTATGTTTTAAGCTCTTCTGTAGGACATTACAATTTGAAACAAGCAAGTTAAAATTTCTCCTCCAACAGTAATGTTTTTTTCTAATGACTTGTGTGCAAACTCTTCAGAATCACTGCTAAGAACTCATTTAAGGTTATAGGGATTGTTTCCAAATCTATAATCCCTTCCTTATCATTCTTTTTAAAAATGTTTGTATTGATCTTAGAGACAAAGGGAGAGGGAGAGAGAGAGAGAAACATCAATGATGAGATAGAATGATTGATTGGCTGCTTCCTGTACACTCCCTACTGGGAATCGGGTCCACAACCCAGGCATGTGCCCTTGACCAGAACCAAACTTGAGACCCTTCAGTCCACAGGCTGATGCACTGTCCACGGAGCCAAACTGACTAGGGCTTTTATCATTGAAGCAGAAATTTTAGGGGGACCTGGCCAGGCTTAGGGATATTTTAGAATTGGGGTCCATGGGAAAAATAAGGGGCTACAGACTAGGAGAAGGTACATTTCCATAACACAAGGATGCCAGGTGCAGCTACAGTTCCATAAGACAAGGAGGCAGCAGCAATAGGTATATTTACATAAGACAAGGGAACTGGAAGTGCCAAGAAAGGTCATATTTACAAAATAAAGAGAAGGAAGCCCTTCATTCAGAAAGAGGAGAAGAAAGTCCAAAGGGAATAGAAAAACAATAAGGAGGAGGGGGGGAGAGCCCAGGAGTTACTATAGTAACCAATCTAAGGGAATAGTGACCAATCAGAGGGGATACGGAGGCACCAGGATCTTCAGCCTTTATAAGCCATTGGGGAGAGGAACACAGTGGGACTTTTCCCCTTCTCCAAGTGAGAGGCTGTACTTATTCTTCAATAAATCTCCACCTTTGCTATACCACTTTCTGTGTGTGTGGGTTCATTCTTTGATTCCTGCGGACAAGAATCCGGTTCCAGTCCAAAAATTCGGTATCATTATTATTAAATTGCTTTTCAAAGAAGCTGTGAGCCCAGCTTTTTCTCCTTTTTGGTATAGATGAGTATTTCATATCCTATATAATAAAAGCCTAATATGCAAATCAACCAAACAGTGGCATGACCGGTGGAACAACTGATCACTAAACACTGATCACCAAGGGGCAGACGCTCAACTAAGGAGCTGCCCCCAGCCCACAGGCCCCAGGCCAGCCAAGGAGGGTGTCAGCGAGGGCCCCCCTTCCCCATCACCTTGCCAGCCACCCTGCAGAGGAAGGTGGCCGGCAGGGACGGCAGGGCGTAGGGCTGGCTGGCAAGCAGGCGGCACCAGGCCAGCCAAGGCACCTTGCAGATTGGCCCTGAACGCCAGCCAGACCTAGGAACACTACCCATGCACAAGTTTTGTGCACTGGGCCTCTAGTATGGACATAATTTTGCCCCATTTACCTTGAGTGAGTAATGTCCAAGAGATCAGGCCTGTAGGGAAAAACAAAACAAAACACCCTACTGAAGTAGTGAAGTTACAGTACAACCTACTTGTCTTGACAAAGAATAGCATAACTAAAGAGAAATTATGAGACTATCTTAAACTTTTTCTTAAATGTTCTTTGAACATAAATAGTACAATAGTTTCTAGCCATGTTCAAACAAATATTTTTTAATTATGACTCTGAAATAGCATAAAATATTTAAAATTAAAGTTGGTCTTATTTGCTTGTTAAGTTAGGCAAAATTTGAGCAAAAGAATCATTGATTAGAGAAGTTTTTAGGTCATCCTGTGTTCCTTGGGAGTTAAGGGGTGGTATAAGTACACTTTTGCCTTCTTGCTAAGCCTAAACCATATGGCTTAACAATAAGAAAAAAAAATATTCCCACCTTCTTCTCTGGAAATTTTTACAATGATTGATTCAAATGGAAGTGAAATGGATAATTTGGCTGGATATTCTCAGATGTTTGCCAGTTAATGCTATGTTCCTCACCTCTCTGAAGTTGGCAAAGCAGTATAGGTATCCTATTTTCTCCAATTTATAGCTGGAAATAAAACGGAGGTTCAAGATGACGTGACTGGCACAAGATTGTATAGCTTGTAATTGGTGCGATCAGATTTGAATGCTGGTGTATGTCTCCTGAGATTCTGGTGAGTACAAAAACGCTGTTTCATTCACAAAATGTGAATATTCCTCTGGAAAAAGCTCTCCCACACTCAGCTGCTCCCTAAAACTAAGTTGCTATCTGCTACAACAATGCCATTATTTTGTCCTCTGGCTGGGAGCCCAAAAGTATCTATTTTATCCACACAATGTAGAAGAAAGCATACCCAAGAATGATAGTATTTCAGAGTAGTGGCCCAGGGCCTGCCACGACCTTTCGGTGAACTTGAGCCTGTGCAGCAGGTTGGGGAGCCCCAGTGTAGTCAGGTGACCATATTGCCATCTGCAGTTCTGGACTGGTCATCTGGCCAGTGCTGACCTTTCGGAACATGATCCAGTGAAATCCAAATCTGAGAGCTGCTGGCAGGCAAAATCTGGTCCTCAATGTCAGTTTCACTGCTGGGTCCTTTAATTGTCCACTACCACTTGTAAAAGGCCCATTAGGCTAAGGTCATGAACCTCCCATTTACCATTAATGGATAATCAAACCCTATTTGATTGAAAAGGTCTTTGTCTTAATTGTATTTCCTTCATAAGTATAAATACCTAACACTTTGGTAACAAATTTTTCTAGAATGGTATCCCATTAGAAAACTGACTTGTAAGAAACTAACACCTATTGTTGAAGCTATCAGTCAAAGAATATAATTTTATTAAAATTATGTCCCCCAAACCCCCATAACTGTGATACATATTGCAATGGTGTCCCAGTAGATTGATATATTTTAATAATTTATTCTCTGACATTTTAAAATACAAGGCTTAAATTATATTTCTTGTTATGAATTGATCTTCCATCTCATATGCATAAAAAGTTTACCAGATATCTATTGTACATAATGATCACTCAATCACCCATTCACCGAAAACTTATTGAACATATGGCAGGTGTTATATTGTGCTATGTACTAGGCCAGTGGCCGGCAAGCTCATTAGTCAACAGAGCCAAATATCAACAGCACAAAGATTGAAATTTCTTTTGAGAGGCAAATATTTTAAACTTAAACTTCTTCTAACACCACTTCTTCAAAATAGACTCACTCAAGGGGCCAAAGAGCCACGGGTGGCTCGCGAGCTGCAGTTTGCTGACCACTGTACTAGGACAACAGAGACGAAAAAGACCAGATTGACAGGGAACTTGCAACTTAGTTGTAATGAAAGTCCCAGAAAGGGAAACCTTTTGCACTATTGGTGCATTATTGGTGGGAATGCAGGCTGGTGCTGCCACTGTGGAAAACAGTATGGAGTTTCCAAAAAAAAAAAAGAAAGAAAGAAAGGAAGGGAGGGAAGGAGGGGGGGAGAGGGAGAGGGAGAGGGAGAGGGAGAGGGAGAGGGAGAGGGAGAGAGGAGAGAGAGAGAGAGAGAGAGAGAGAGAGAGAGAGAGAGAGAGAGAGAGAGAGAGAGAGAGAGAGAGAGAGAGAGAAAGAAAGAAAGAAAGAAAGAAAGAAAGAAAGAAAGAAAGAAAGAAAGAAAGAAAGAAAGAAAGAAAGAAAGAAAGAAAGAAAGAAAGAAAAACTGCCTTATGATTCAGTGATTCCCTTTCTGGGAATTCATCTGAAGAAACCCAAAACACTATTTCAAAAGAACATACTCACAGCTATGTTCATTGCAGCACTATTTATAGTAGCTGATATTTGTAGATGAGTGGATAAAATGATGTGGTGCATTTACACAATGGAATACTACTCAGTCATAAAAAGAAGGAAATCATATCTTTGGTGACAGCATGGATAGACTTAAAGGGTATTATGCTTAGTGAAATAAGCCAGTCAGAGAAAAAACAAATACTATCTGATTTAACTTATATGTGAAGTCTAATGAACAACGTGAACAAACAAAATAGGAACAGATTCATAGATACAGAGAACAGACTGACATCTGTCAGGGGTGGGTAGGCTGGGGGGAAAAAAGTAGAGGTATTAAGCAAAGAAAACAAACTCAGAAGCACAGGCGATAGGATGGTGATAAGCATATAGAAGTGGGGCAGATAAAGAGGGTAATTGGGGATAAATGGTGATGGAAAAAAACTAGACTTTGGATGGTAAACACACAATCCAATGTGCAAATGATGTATTATAGAATTGTATACCTAAAACGGATATAATTTTATTGATCAATATAACCCCAATAAATTCAATAAAAAAAGAAAATGAAAAAAAAGACCTATAAATATATAATTTTAAGAAAATCTGGAAAATCAAAGGTCATTTATGAATATGGAATCACTGAGTATATGAGCCTGAAATTTTCTTTTTTAATTTCTTATTTAATTTTTATTTATTTCAGAGAGGAAGAGATAGGGAAAGAGATAGAAATTTCAATGATGAGAGAGAATCATTGATTGGCCTCCTGCATGACCCCACTGGGGATTGAACCTGCAACATGGGCATGTGCCCTCATTGGGAATAGAACTGTAACATTCTGGTTCATAGGTTGATGTTCAACCACTGAGCTACGCCAGCTGGGCAAGGCTGATACTCTCAAATGCAAAAAGTTAAGGAGGGCTTTGCATATGCTGAATTTGAGCTACTAATGATAACCCAGGAAAACAATGATGAGAAAGAAAATAAATCCTAGGAGTAAAGTTAAGCTAGTGCTGTACATATTAGCATGAGCTTCATATATGCAATACATGCAGCCATGCAAATTTATGACAGAAAGAAAGGAAAAAGTTCAAGGAGAGACTGACCATCGAGGGAAACCTGAATTTGAGGTATAAAATAAATTAGAAATAGAGAAATAACATGAATACCCTAAAGCACATTATCATTGCCATTAAGGAAAGGAAGAATCAAAGTATAATGAAATAATAGTGAAGCCATTATGATATTTTGATAACTAACAATAGTGAGATTAACCATATTCTATATTTTTGTAAAACCCATTGGTCTTGATTTGAAGTTGAACAGTGTGGTTTCAAGGTTCTTTCTAATACTAGTTTTATTTGGATCCAGAGGCAGTAGCTTATTTAGTACAGACCTCAGTTTTTCCAAATGTAAAATAAAGATAGGATTGAAAGTTCTGAATACCTCCTTTTGAAGAGATATCTGGGTATGAGAAAACTGGCATTTCTTTAAAAAAAAAAAACTACTTTGTTAATTTAAGATGTATCATTGTTCTAAGTGGCTCATACCTATTTGTAAGACTAAGACTATTGTTAATGAAAACCCTCATCAAAATAGCCAGCAGTTATCTATTTCTATGACCCTCCAGAAGACATAGGTATCTTCTGCTCTTTTGCGAAAACACACACACACACACACACACACACACACAAACACACACAAACACACACAAAAACACACACAAACACACACAAACACACACACACACACACACACACACACCATGTTCTTTAAAAACGTGTACCACATAACTCTAAGGTAATTCTCCAAAGAGGCTATTAGTCTGTTGTGTCACAGGATATTATGTTATTAATAATACACAGATGAAAGCAAATCGTCCAGTTAATGTAGTTAGCTAGAGACACAAATTGAGAGTCAAGATTCATTGGTTCTATTTTGAGCTCCACCACTGACTCTGAGCTTTCAGAAGTCACATATTCTTCAAAATAATATTGATCTCTCACAGGCACACAGGATTTAAAAACCAGATAATTTGAAAGTTGTTTGAGATCTTCTGAGGCAGCAACATTAATAATTTTTCAACTAGCAAAGGATCTTACAAGTTTTCAAGTGTATGTCAGGTGTATTCTATTATTTACCCACATTGCAGAAAAAAGCTTTAAAATATTTTACATTTAGACAAACGTTTTTAATAGATCAATTTACTAAATGAGCTATGAATTAAAACATCATGAACATGATATTATTTGCAGAAGAACTGAGATCCAAATTATATATTTAAATAGCAGTGCTAGTAAGAGATAATAAAAGAATATATAGTGAATATGTTTTAATAGAAATGTGCATGTTAAACAAAAACTTTTATAAAATTTCAAGTGAATGTTATTTTAATTGGAGACCAATTTCAATCTCAGATGATGTCTATGTTTAAAAGTTCTCTGTGAAGGCTGACAATGAGTCTTGTTTGGGTGTGCTCAGGCTCCAGGAATTTTCATTTTACTTGTGTTTCTCTGTTGGAACTCCTTACAAGTTAAGCTTGGAAAGAACTTGGTGTGTGTGTGTGTGTGTGTGTGTGTGTGTGTATGTGTGTTTAATACCTTTCATTTTCCTATAAGTAATCAAGTTTTGAAAATTTTAACATGATAAAACTCCTTGGGACATGACATAATTCAGTTAATGTGATCCACAACTTAGTTCCAATAACAGATTAGGATAAAAAAGATAGTTATGATGAAAAAAATTATAGTGTAAAGTATATTTAACCAAAGAATTTCATATCTCTCTTAAGACTAGTTGCATTAGGGTCCCTTAAAATTGCATCAAAGGAAATGGAAGATAATTTTTGCTGTGATTTACATGAGATGTTACCAACATCATTATGTCAAGTTTAAAATTATATATAACATATGTATTATATATAATCACATGTATAATTCATAGATATCTCTCTATATCATTCATATATATCTTAAAATAGTGCTTAGGATTTCTTAAGCAATTAGTAACTCTCCTGAATTTATGTTGTTCATTTTTTAAATTGTTTTTCTCTTTATTTTATAGACGACCACAGTAAAATTTTTTGTTTTCACACTCTGATAAGAATGAGCCAGTTTACTTTCAGAGTTACAGCTCCTGTGGAAAGAGAAATAACATTTGAATAATATGCAGCATTCAGAGCAGGGCTTGTTCACTTTTATCTCCTCCTTCCCACATCACCGCTTCTTTCTCTCTTTCCTACTTTATTCTCCAAACCACCATTCACAATCTTCTATATCTTGACTCAATAAGAATTTATATCAGTATTATTACAATGATAGAAATTATTGAAAGAGTTTGGTGAGAAAAGATAAGGCATATGAACAAACACTCATCTATAAGATTATTATTGCATTAATGTGTTGATATGACCAAGAAGATTGGGTATAACTTGCATCTATCTATAGTGGACGGTCTATCAGTGTTTCCCAAACTTTTGACATATGTAATTTTCGTAACACTAAGTACCCCTCGTACTCATGAGAATGTAGAATTAGGCGCAGCTAAGCACGGTGCAGTGCATATCCCCACCAAACTCTGATGCAACGCGTACCCCCACTAAATTCTTCCTGTACCTCTGGGAGTACGCGTACCACACTTTGGGAAACACTGTTACAGTCCATGCTGGAATGCTATTCAGTTTTATAAGGAGCTTTCATAATACTGGAAGTAAGGTGAAGACCGGTATATATAATGTGCCATCTTTTGTATATTAATGGGGTTAAATAGACTAGAAGGATAATAAATAAATAAATAAATAAATAAATAAATAAATAAATAAATAAATAAAAACCATCATTTTTGTGAATAGATTGGGATAAGAGAGTAGTAAAACTTCTTACTAAATATTTTTTGAGCCACAAAAAAATGTGTTACCTTATAATAAAAATGCAGAGAAGCACTTAAAAAGTGCTTGTTGAATGAATAAATGATTGAATAAATCAGAAGATTAAAAGCTACTTAGCAGTGCTGACAAATTAAAATGCCTTACTTCTTTTCCCTAACTATTGCCACTAAGTTTGAATATTTGACTTTTTCAACACTCTTGGTTCACTGAGTGTTCTCATTATAATGCACAATTCAGCCCTAACTGGTTTGGCTCAGCCTATGGAGTGAGCATGGGCTTGCAGACTGAAGGGTCCTGAGTTTGATTCCAGATAAGGGCACACACCTTGGTTGCAGGCTCAATTCCAGTGAGTGCTGGAGGCAATCAATCAATGTGTCTGTCCCACATCAATGTTTCTCTCTGTGTGTCTCTTCCCCTCACTTCTAATCTCTCTAAAACAATCAATGGGAAAATATCTTTGGATGAAGATCAACAATTGTTTTAAATGCACAATTCATTCAGAATATTACCTTTTTCAGAATCATCTGTATTCCTGTACTTTATTTATACTTTCTAGAGTTTAAACTCTTCTAAAGTGGAGATGATCTCTTGTGTATACTTTTATTCTTTCTTCATTATCTCATATAAAACTTTTATCATAGCTAACATTCAATAAATCATCACCCTCTATAAATTTCACTAATGTGTCATATATGTGATGCTTATTATAGGACATAAAATTTAGATATCTTTTATCTTCACTCAAATTAATTGAGTCATATTGTTTTACAATGATATGAGTCCTGGTGATATGTCATATATTCAGAAATAGTGGCATTTGGTTGAATTCCAGGTTATGATAAATCTCCAAGTTTCTTTAGATGACTAATTCAAATAAGTGAAAAGAATTGATGCTTGCCTTCACTCCTTGTACTCTTATTGTGGATCTTCTCTCAGAAAAATATGCTTTTATTTTTCTTCCTTATTTTGCAGGGGAAGGGGCGGTATTTCCCTATCATCTTGAATCATCATTCCACCATTCCTTATGACCAAAAACAAACAAGCAAAAAACAAATAAAAACATATCTGACTAATTCTTTTGGCCAATTATTTATACTCCTTTTTAGCATAAGGCATAGTGTTTATTTTATGAAAAGTTTCTGGGTTTCTGTTCACTCGCCACCTTCTGCATAGGCTTGGAATCAAACTGCCTTAGGATCCAGGCACATGAGAACACCTCTTAGAAAAGCCACCTTTTCTACTTTTTTTAATTGGGAAAGGTCATTTTTATTTATTTACTTTTAAAAGTCTAACTCTTGCTTTAGAAGGAACATAATTGTTCACAGTATTTGCTTTTAATCAGGGTAATGTTAAGCAAGTGGAAGGCACTCAGTAATGAATACACATTAAGGTTTCAATGTTTAAATTTATATGTGAAGGCTAATCCTATATAATAAAAGCCTAATATGCTAATTGTTCGGTCATTCAGTCAGCCATTCAACCAATCAAAGCATAATATGTTGCCTTAACTTAGGGGTGTCGAACTCAATCAGAGAAGGGGCCAAAATCTAAAATCCAGCCTAAATCGCAGGCCGAATGGTTTACTGAACAGTCATAAACTGACAATGTCATAAACTGACAGCGGAGGGCAGTGATGACAGCGCGGTGCGGGCCACATTGCAAGGCCTGGCAGGCTGGATTTGGCCCGCGGGCCTTGTGTTTGACACATGTGCCTTAACTGGTTTGATTCAGTGGATAAAGTGTTGGCCTATGGACTCAAGGGTCCCAGGTTTGATTCTGTTAAGGACATGTACCTTGGTTGTGGGCACATCCCCAGTAGGGAGTGTGCAGGAGGCAGCTGATCGATATTTCCCTCTCATTGATGTTTCTAACTCTCCCTCTACCTTCCTCTCTGTAAAAAAAAAATCAATAATAATTATATATATATATTAAAGCATAATATGCTAATGATATGCTAAAGCTGCTCAACCACATGCTATGGTATGCATTGATCACCAGGAGGCAGATAGTCAACCAGTCAACCAGTTGCTATAATGTGCACTGAACACCAGGGGGCAGATGCTTTGACTGGTAGGTTAGCTTGCTGTTGAGGTTGGCTGATTGGGACTGAGTGAGATGGGTCAGACATGCCCTGGAACCCTTCTATGGTCCCTCCCTACCAGGGGGCAGATGCAGCAAGCCAAACAGTAAGGAGCAGCAAGCAGACAGGCAGTAAGGAGCAAGGAATCCTGGACTGTGAGAGGGATGTCTATATGCAGATTTAGGCCTGATCCCCAGGGATTGGACTTAAGCTGGCAAGTGCATGAATTTCATGCATCGGGCCTCTAGTTGTATATAATGCATTTGGTCATTAACAAAAATTATTATTGGAAGTATTATTTATCTCCATTTACTTAAACTAAAGTACTAACATATATTACCATGAATAGATGAATAATATCTATAATAACATTTGTTAACTAGATGGAGTTGAAAAATTTTGGAAGTGTAAACCTTTGCAGATGTTTTGAGAATAAAATTTCAAAATATTTTATGGAAGAGACAAGGTTTCAACAAATTTTATAAGAATTAGAAAGGATAAGGAAACAGAAAAGATGAAATGGCCATCCTATGAGTACAATGAAATGGAGGATCACCTCTTGGTTAAAAACATTAGACTGAAAATGCTGTGGAGCTGAGAAAGACAGAAGTATAGTTTAGAGGACATGAATAAGAACTGGATCAAATACAGAGAATACAAACTTGAAGCCACGAATGTGTTTAATTTAGCTCCCATTGAATTTGTTCTAACTCTTATAAATTGGAGGTTTCACATAAGAATCCTCTTTTCATCTTCTTTTTACAAAGTACATGACCACCCTAGGAAACTTGCCCTCCTCACAGCTAATTAAAAGTTGTATGCTTTACATTGAGTATGTTCTCTAGAGCTCCTCTTAATTCCTACTTGGCTTTTTTTTTTTTTTTTTTTTTTTTTTTTTTCCATTTACTTTACTTGTGTGGGCCCTGTAGACAAGAGTCTACAAGTCCTGATTTGAAGGACTTGATGTTTCATCAACTATATATTACTAGTCTCCTTTTCTGTCTGAATCTATGTGGTTTCTGATTTGGGATAGTAACTTGTACCAAAATCAGAATAAAGATAATTATCACCAGGAGAACATGTTAAAATGTGGATTTCAGTCCTTTTCCTTTAATATATCAATGGAGAACATGAGAGACATACATCTAACAAGTGTCCAAATGATTCTCATGAACCTATTCTCTGAGAGACTCTTGAAACTACTGAATAGGAATAGAGCACCAGGTACATTTAGTAAATCCTTATGTGTAAAAGACTAAGCTTAAGCTCTTTCTAATTTATTCACAATTTAGACTGTAATAGCTTTGGCTCTTTGCCAGTGGTCTTGGGAATCTTGAGTTATCCCATTGGTACTCTGGTAATGAATGTTACCAGAATGCATGTTATATGAATACTGAATATAAATTTTAAAAAGTCTTATTATCATTTTAAAAAATATTTATCTTCTATGTACCAAAAGCCAAATATCAGAGGAGAGCTATGTAATTATAATTGATCATCACTATTTATTAGGTCCCTACCATTCATAATTTTCAAGAAATCAAGTCTAAATCAGAAGACTGAGGCACATGTAATTAAAGAACTGATTCAAGGTCACACAAATCAGTAAGTGGTAAGGGTGGTCTATAACTCCAACATTCTGGGCTTTTGATCTTTGTTCCATCACAATGAATCACACCAGGTATAAAAAACAGATGATGACACATACATTCTAGGAGACCAGGTTATTTCGGGAGGGTTGAGTTCAGAGTTATGGTGGTATAGATTACAGGTGGTATTAATACATTATTTCACTTTCCACCCCTTTTAGACATAAAAAGAACTCAAGTATGTAATTTAGCCAACGTTCACTAACTGAAAATGTGAATTTAAGAATTGTGTATATTAGAGAAAAAATTATAAAGTAATATAAAATAATATTATTTTTTTTCTGTAAGGAATGAAGCAAATATTTTAAATGATTAGGACTAACTCATAGGAATAAACCCAACTATCTTAGACATATATTTAGGGGTTAAAATTAGTAAGTTAATGTAACATTCCCCACAAGCCACCAGATGTCACTATTATAGGCATTATGTATCACTTAATATTAAGATTATTACAGATTTTAGCTTGAACAATATTGACAATTTTGAGTACAAGATCATTGTGTATACATTACAAAACATGTATATCTTAATAAGGATGCATCATTATTATTTTTTATAACTATTGATTATAAAAATAAAATCAAGAAAGGAGAAAGATTAAACTGTGAAAGTCTAAACTATTCCAAAAATATGGTGGTTCTTAAAATTATGTCTTTGTTCAGAATTGGAAATCAGTGCAATGCAATTTTACAATAATTAATTCAATTAGAATTTAAAAATCAGTAACTAATATTTGTAAGAGTTTAAATAGATATCACAATAAGTAACTATAAACTGGACATGAAAGTACTTATCAAGGATCTTAAAACCAGTTGGATATGTAAAAGATAAACTAAGGTGAAATTAAAATATAGGAAAATGAAATGGAAGGAAAGTGCCTTAAGTTGGTGATTTAAAAATTCAAGGTATTTGAGAGGGATGAAGGAAGAAATAAAAAAAAAAAGAAAGACACACTGTGCAAGTAAATAGTATATTCATTCAGGCAATTGCGTGACTGAAAAATAGGAATTACAGTGAATAGAATATAGACCTTGAGTTTGGAAAGGTAACTTAGGTTAATTGAATAGAATTGTGAATGGGCATGCCTTTAATTTTCGATTCATAAGGATCTATTTTATTAATATTTTTGATAAGCAGGATCATATGATATAATTATTGTTTGGTAGTCACTGGCCACATAATTACAGGTGCAAAATTAGAGGTAAAAGAGACTTGAGTTAGGGAAACAATTTCAATAGTAAAATTCCTTGGGTAAAAAAAAAGGGGGGGAGGGGAGGTGGTAATAATATAAAGACCATGTATTCCAATAAGAGTTATAGAGGAACTTTCCAGAAAATTTTGGATATTTTATCTTTATTTTTTTTAAATATATTTTATTGTTTTCATGGAGGAAGGGAAAGGGAGAGAGAGAGAAACATCAATGATGAGAGAAAATCATTGTTCAGCTCTGCTTCCTGCACACTTCCTCCTGGGAATCAAGCCCGCAACCAAGGCATGTGCCCTTGACTTGAATCAAACCTGGGACCCTTCAGTCCGCAGGCAAATGCTCTATTCACTGAGACAGGCCAGCCAAGGCAATTTTGGCCTTCTTAAAGTTTTGTTACCAGCCTTTATGAGAAGTTCTTTTAGAGAAGCCCATTAAATCCTGTTAGTGATGCGTTTAGATTTTTTTTCAATAAAAAATGTCAAGTATTTAAAAGGACCTAAATCCTCCAAAGAGTTATGTAATGATTTTTATTAACACTGTTATTATTAATAAAATATCTGCCATTTTAGAAAAAAAATGACTATCATACATAGTAGAAAAGTGCACTTTCTAGAAACTAATGACTCCAAATGCTACAAATTGATTAGCAACAGCATTCAAATGTCAATAGGAAAGTTGATTGACATAGAATCTTGAGACAATACTTAAATAACTTCTTCCTCAAAATCTGCCTCCAGCTGTCGTGAACAATGCCTGAAACACAGACTGCTTCCCAACCTACTTAAGATTTGGTTCCCTTCATTAAAGTATAACATTTCTAGGACTGCCTTCATCTCTGCAGCAAACATTGATTGCCTTCCCTGTGTCAGGACTCTACAGATTCTTGAGGATATTCAAGATCAATGAAATGAGATCCCCGTGTTCAGGGAACTCAGAGCTTTAAGAGGGAGATAGATATGTAAATAAGCGATGTCCATACAATGCAAAGTATACCCATTTTTTTTTTAGAACACAAAGGAAGAATGTACTAACGCTGGAGGAAGGAGGAGTTTGTGAAAGGGAGCCCAGGAAAAGTGATGCTTGGGGCATTTTGAAAAATGAAATAATCCTCAAGACTAGAATCACCCTAGTGAGCTGGCACCATATGGTTTATTGCAAAAATTGACAAATAAAGTGGCTACCCAGTTTCTCTGCGGTAGGTGAGTTTTGACTTACTGACTCCCTTTTACTATTTAAAAGTGTGCCAATTTGAATAATGATGCTGTTTACATGATAAACAAATAAAGCTAGAGGGTAAGTAGACCAGTAGGATAAGTAGATCCGAGAAGCAAAATATAGTTCAATGGCAGAATTGGCAAGGAGTCAGTGGCTAGGAGAGCCAAGAGAAATGGAATGAGATTCAAGGAGTCTGGTAAACTTAAATGCCAGGGAAGCAAAGTTCCAGTCAGATGTATCTCAATGGCTTTGGAAAGGTTTTGCTCCAAGATGGTGTGAAATTGTGACAGGAACTGTTTCTAAACTTGTTTGTGTGGTTGGACCTGGACGTTTGGAAGGCTGGTACTTTCTTCCACTTATTCATAGGGAGGGTTACCAAATACAGATGCCAATACTGACTGGGAGTTTAAGAGAAGAGAGAATAAGAGCTTAGGCTTAACCTACAGGGGACCTGGGAAATAAAGAGCCCCAGAGTCGAGAGTTCAGAAGAGAGAAGAAAGGGGAGGAAGAAAAAAGGCAGAGCGATCAGGCTTAATGAACCTTTTCCTGAAGTCATTGAAATTGGGGAAGAGGAGTCGTGGAGAGTAGGGCCATGCCCAAAGCAGGCATCAAGCGGATCAGCCACAGTGTCACCAAATTTGTCAAGAGTTCACAAACCAGAAAATCAAAATCGGCAGTGAGAAAAATACTCCTTCAGAGTCATACATTGCCATCATCAGGGTGAAGATAAGACAGGAAATATATAACAAACATACCTGCACATACACTTATTTTTGATACTCAGAAATCCAAGTAGAGGCTTTATTATATTTAGTCGTAATATTCTAACTTTACATAACAGAGAATGTGGTTATATACTTTCCTTTTATTGTCAAAAACTATGAAAATTCTTTATCCTATTATGAAGGAGTTAACACAACTAGAGGCTCATTGAGACCCTTCTTTCCTGGAAAGTGCTGAGGAATCAAGTTATAGAAAATGCCTGGCTTGGATGTTACCTCAGGAGTGCAGAAGCTAAAGGCAGCTTGGGCAATACAAGTGAAAAATCTTGATCTTTACTGTAAGCATGAAGTAAATGTATGCACTCACCAGGAATCAGCTCAAACAAACTCACTTTCTGTGCAATTTTGATTATTGGAAACTGCCAGCACACCACAAGCTATTTTAATTACAGGAAATGTATCTCCTTGTCACATTTGATTTGTAAGCAAATGTTGTTGTTGTTTTTTCTTCTAACAATATAACATTTTGACTAAATCAATTATATTTTAATTACATTTGTATAGTAAAAATAATAATAATAATAATTTGACACTCCAGACTCTTACTCTATAAAGTATGACTCATTGTGGAAATAAAATGCCTTAAATCTCCCTTTCTTAAATAATTTCTCTAAATCTTTGCATCTGACTAAACATTAAGCTAGCCAAGAATGACACAATAAGCATGTTTGAAGTAATACATGTCCCCTGTGACTCTGGATTTTCGAAAATGGTAGTTTGTGATTTAGTACCCTGGATAGTATACATTTTGAAATAAATATTTAGAGATTGATACTTGGTAGAAATCACCTTAGGCTATGCTCCATTCCTTCTCCGCACCCAATAATAACATTTTCCTGATACAAAAGGAGCCATTGTCAGATTTTAAGGGGATGGAAAACAAAAGAAATTAGAAATTTCTGATGGTAAGCTGGGATATTTCAGAAATTGTCCTGGTTGAATCTTCCCTCTGCCTGAAAGTATTTAAGTGTGTGGAGACCAAGAGTGCCTGAGGTGTCCTAGGAAGTCCATGAAGCCATACAAGAGCCTGCATGCTTTAGAGTAGGAGTGTCGAACTCAATCAGAGAAGGGGCCAAAATCTAAAATCCAGCCTAAATCGCGGGCCGAATGGTTTACTGAACAGTCATAAACTCACAATGTCATAAACTGACAGCGGAGTGCAGTGATGACAGCGCGGTGCGGGCCACATTGCAAGGCCTGGCGGGCTGGATTTGGCCCGCGGGTCTTGTGTTTGATACATGTGCTTTAGAGGCTAAAAGAAATACGTTAGGGAGATATATATCTTTTTGTAGCTGCTCCTGCTTATCAAAATACATCTGAAATAGTTGAATTTAAAACAATGGATTGGTAACTTAATTTTGAGAATCCTATATAATATCATAAATGGCTAATATGTAAATTGTCCCCTCAGGAGTTTGACAGACCGGAAGTTCAACTGCCCACTATGATGTGCGCTGACCACCTGGGGGTGGTGCAGAAAAAAGGAAGGCTCCAGCAAGCAGCCGGAAGGCCCCAATCGGCCCTGATCACAGGCCAGACCTGGGGACTCTACCTGTGCACAAATTTTGTGCACTGGGCTTCTAGTTTGTTAATAAAAATTATGGCAATAATAGCTACTGCTGATTTGGTAGCTCCTAGGTGCAAGGTCCAGGCACTTTACATATATTATTTCTAATTCTCACTAAGACTAAGTAAGATAGAAACTTTGCCCCTATTTTACGGAAGATGAAACCAAAGCTCTGAGAAATTCAATGTCTTGTCCAAATTTATAAGCTTATAGAAATTAAACCTGGATTTAAACATGCTTTTTCTTACTCTATAGTCCATGGTTTTTCAACACTGCCTCCTTTCCACAAAATTACAACTATATTTTATAAATAATAAATGAAGAAACAATAATCTAGTTAATAGGATAGATAATAAATTCAACATTTTTTTCCTGGTAAATATTAGTTGTCCTCAAAATAACACCAAGTGCATTTCATTTATCCATTCACTAACTCAACTAATACTGCCTCACTGCTCTGTGAAACTTGCCACTATAGCCATAATGGGAGTATCGGATAGTAAGTGAGCAGAGCCTAGGGTATTGCAATAAAAACATAAACATTATTACACCACTTATAATGAATTGGTGGCTGTGTAGAACTTGCTTCAGAAAAAAAGAACAAAACAAAATTTCAAATAGGAAGTGAGGGGAAAATGCTTCAGTACGGAAGGTGAAAGCCAATATTCTGAAGACAGGTAAATTGCTACAACGGAATTGCTAAAATACTTTAAGATTGCAACTAAATATTAAAAACTATGTCTTGATACAAGAAAAGAAGAGTACTCTGAGAAGAAAATGTTGAGAACCAAAACCACAGTAGGCAAATTAAAAACTACAATGGAAATAATAACTAGATGACTGTTATTTAAGTAGGCATAATGATAGTTATGCTCTTTCTTAAAAAATGTTTTTATAATTATTGCTAATTATTTTAAACTATAAAGGTGATGAAAGATAATTTTTTTAAAAACTCCAAAATTATATTTTGCTAGCATATTCATATTTGTGTAGATTGAAATGCAAATAGCTTTTCTGCTTTATAGCTTCTGAATGGTGTATTGAAAACTTCTAATTCCTGAGCATAAGACACAAATCTAATATCAAAAAATACTGAGTGGCCAGATGATTATGATCTCTGAATGCATAATAATCTGGCTACTCAGTATATATATGTTTATATTAGAGGCCTGGTGAATGAATTCGTGCATGGGTGGGGTCCAGCCAGCCTTATCAGGGGGAGGGGACATGGGCAGTTGGCTGGTTGAACTCCTGGTCTAGGGGACAATTTGCATATTAGCCTTTTATTATATAGGATATACACTGAGTGCCAGATTATTATGTGTTCAGAGATCATAATAATCTGGCCACTCAGTGTATATTCAATAGAAATTGAACAAACATTCTCTAGCATAACCTAAATGCTCTTTTGTATTATTGGGTAGATAAGGGAAATTTATTGCCAACCATAATTTTAACTATCTCTTTGCTTTTATTATTTAAATACCATTTTTAAAAATATTACTTATTATGAATTATAACAAATTGATTGATTGAGTCCTTGGGGACTGATTTAAAAGTGCCAGGCATTTCTTTTGCTGCATGTAACTGTGGACAGAAAGATTGTTTATTTCAAAATTGAGAAATTGAAATAAAACTTATAAATTGATTTTAGAAAGCTGTCAGAACCCAGGGCTGTAGATAGTAAAGGCATTGCCTGCATTTTAGGTTATAACGTTCTGACACCTATAAAGCAGCTGACTTAGCAGACTTTTTTTTTTTAAGTGGTGCTTAAAAGTGTTGGTATGGAACATAAGTAGATAATGCAAATATGTTACCGACCCCTACCAATAGTTGCAATTATGCAAATTTTAAAACCTTCATGTTTTATAATTATGTGTTCTGGGCTTATGTAGTTAAGTTCTCCACGAGCTAGCTCAGATTTTCTAATCTGTCAAGCAGCTTTTTCCCTAAAAACCATGCACTTAAAATAAACAAAAATATAAATTCTGCAAAGAGATGATGCAACATGTTTATGATGAAAAGGAAATGCATGCCATCTTGAATAATTGTTAGTAAAAAATTATTGTTTGTCAATTAAGAAATGTGTTTTTATAAAGAGTTGAAGTTCTTTGACAATAATTCAGCATATTGTTGAATTAATTGGTCAGAGGAGTCTGAAATTTTAATTAATACACTCAATCTCTTTAGAAATGGATTTCTTTCTACTTATTTCTAGAAGGGAATTAAAATTAATATAGTATCTAAAATTATCATTATTGGGTAGATAATTTGTCTTATTTATTTAAAAAAAAGCATTATTCATTCTACTGAAGATATAGAATGTGTAATGCCATTATCAGCACATGCCACAAACATAGGAAATATAATTTTAGTAGAATTATACATACATGTTATATATGTTATACATACACAAAACATATATTAAGATTTGTATATAATTATAAATATTATATTTACAGATATTTAACTTACTGAACATTTTATTATGATTAATAAGGGTTCAGGAGGTCTGTTGGTATATATAAATTTTTAATTGATAAGTTATACTGACTTGAATAAATTAGAATCTGAGGATTCCATTTCTATTTCAGGGGTAGGCCTAGTATCTAGCAGGCTACATTTTAAATAAATTATATATGCTACTTTATTTTCTAACTTAATATAGGGCTGTATTTAAGAACATAAAAGTCATTTGACAGGAGGAAAAGGAAAGTACCAAAAGCCAATTCAAGCTTATTTTTACTTAAATCAGTCATTGAACAAGGGAAGATAGGAAAGAAACAGCTATTATGATTTTCTAGGAATAAATAGTATTCAGTTGAAAGCATCCAAAGACTTGTAGGCCATAAGGCTATTTTGGATAGTAGCTTTAGAACTAGTGCTTGTAGTTTATGGTCTAAGACTTCGACCAGAACATCCCCAAGCATTTTATCTACTAGTTCTCCAGGAATTAAGAGGAGGAGATCCAATTTGGATGGAGATTAGCAATAGTAATCAAATGTTAGTTGAAATAATAAAGGCTGAGATATAGTAAAAAGATAGATTTGCTATCATTCTAAAGATAGATTTGATCAGTTCATATTTCAGTTATTCTCAAAATAGTGAATCACAATTTTTTTCTATTAAAATGTTAGTAACAAGTATCCATTTAAAAATAGATATAAAAATTTAGAAACCACCTAATACAATTAGTTGTGGAGTTATATTAGAAGGTTCATTCCTTCTTTATCTATTCATGTATCTTCTTTGATTACAATTACTTTGAAACAATATGCTTTTTTTATTCCTACCCTTAGATTCAGTACAGAATCCATTTGTTTCCAATTCTCCTTTCCATGGTTTCAGTGGATTGACCACATTTTAGGGAAAAAAAGAACGCCCTAATTTGCAGCAGATTGAACAGAAAAACTGACTAGTGGACAATAACTATGTTCAAATATATATATTATGCTATATATTTCACTAATTTGAAATTAGGACAAATAGTTTAGCACCAGGAAAATCAGTCTTTGAGAACAAAACACAAAACAACACAAGATGGCACTATGGACCAGCATCTTAGGAGTAGAAACTTGTGTTTAAACATTTTCTCTCTTATCTCTCTGATATTAATTTATGTAATTCATTGCCCTTAATTTTGTATCCAATTTTCTTATAAATTTGGTAATGAGTTTTCTTAATTTAAAAAACAGAAATTTTGAATAATCAAACAATGAATATTTTATATAACTGATAAATAGAATTAAACCTATAGGAGATATCCCTACTATATTGATATATACACTGAGTGACCAGAATATTATGATCTCTGAATGCATAATAATCTGGCCACTCAGTGTATATCCTATTTAACAAAAGGCTAATATGCAAATTGTCCCCTCAACCAGGAGTTCGACCAGCAAGCAGGTTGGCTAACCTATGTCCCCACCCCCTAGCCAGGCTGGCTGGACCCCATGAATTCATGCACCAGGCATCTAATATATATATCCTATCTAATAAAGAGGGAATGTGCTAATTCACCATCGCTCCATCACAAAGATGTCTGCACCCACAGATAAGGCTAAGTTCCCATAAGGAGCCTTAATGAACAATCAGTAGGGACCTGAAGCTATACCCTCCCCTGCCCCCATGGGGTTTAACAGGGGACCTCAGGCTATGCCCCATGCCCTGGCGTCAGGCTAGGGGACCTCAGGCTGCTCCTCCTGCCCAGCAACAGGCCAGGAGACCTCAGGCCATCCCACCCCCCAGCAGGGCTCTACAGGGGATCTCAGGTCATGTCCCCCACCTGGTGGGGCTTGATGGATAACTTCAAGGCAAGCCCCCTGCCCTGGTCTGGGCTGGGGGATCTCAGGCCACACACCCCATCCTGGTGCCAGGCCAGGAGACCTGAGGCTATGACCCCTGCCCAGCAGGGCTTGACAAGGGTGGGGCTGGCTGGGGCTGGATCTAGCCCAATGGGGGAGATGGCCAGGTCTGGGTCTCATGTGATTTTTGAGGTGCATGTGGGTAGGCAGGGTCTTGACTCTGGGTCCTATATATATATATATATATATATATATATATATATATATATATATATACTTCCCACTTTTCTCCATGAACTACGCTACAGTGACATAGCCATCTCCCTATTCTGATTTGCCTAGAACCTAATTTCTTGCTGCTTTTGTTTATCATTTACACAGTTATAAGGAAAGGATCGTTTTACTTAAAGGCCATTTTCATTTCACAACTCTTTTTATAAGGTATTTTATTTCAATCAAGCATCTTTAGTAGACATCATTTATGTATTAATTTAAATATAAATTCTTAATTTAATATCTAACTCCATCCACATCTGAATTTCAAGACACTGGTTTTCACACACATTCACACACACACACACACACACACACACACACACACACACACACACACACTGCTATTTTTCCTCATCTTTCCAGCCAGACAAAAATATTATGAGAATTACTGTCATTTGTAAGACCCTTTTCCTGATGCTTATGATAACCATTGTTCATTGGTGTCAATCAATTTCTTTAAATTCCTTCACAGAGCTCATATTCTTGAATAAGTCTCAATCCATGTTCCTCCAGCACATAAGCCTACCTTTTTGGCTCATTCATAAACACTATTTTTATGTAAAATATTCAGAAAATGTTTAATGATACACTATTACTTACAAAGTATTGTCTACAGTTGGTGGGACCTATTTTTCTTCTCTTGAGACTATTATAGCTTTATTTATCTACTTGGCTTCCTCAAAGTGAGACACAGGCCCTGCCACCACCCTAGAGTGACAGCCTACCAAATCAAGCCTATGGTGCCGAGACCCCATGGAGCAAAATGTGGTCCACAGCCCAGCCCACCTCGGGGTGCTGTGGGCACCAGGTAATGACCTCTGGTAGCAACGCCCAGCTTTTTCTCCCTAGTGACTAGCCTCCTTACTGTTTCTTCAGCCCAGGAACACGACTTGATTTATAGCCAGGTGCAAACATTTCACATGTCAACCAAATGTCTGTGAAGTGATTTCCCATGCCTCATCTCATTTGATCTTCACAGAAGTCCTGGAGTAGATAGATAGAAGACTTGGTGGAATTTCATTTTCATTTCATTAGCCAGAAAACTGAGATTTAGAAAGTTTAGAAACTTGACCCGACTGAAAAGAAGTAAGAAATGGTGGACCTTGAAAATTATTTCAGGTTTTCTCACTGTGCAGAATGTAGTCAAACACTGCTGCAGTTAAATATTTTACCCTTTGTTCTTCCTGCATGATCTACAGTAATAATCTGTTTTGTGTTGATATTTACTGCTGTGTTGCTGACAATTACCTGAAAGAGAGGTTGGGGTGCTTCACTGGGCTGGAAAAGGTTTAGCTATATCAGAAAGCAGGTCTAATTAAGCAAGTTTACTCTATGTATATACAAGGCTAAATTGACTAGCACCTGCCTGGTACATTAAAGCTCTCTTTTGCACATGTGTGTTTGCAATCTGTCATTGTGGATCGTGAACTTGGTTGATATTTCCATTATAGAAAAAAGGCAAATAGCAATATTAAAATATTTCTTCTAATTAATTTTCTTTCAATGTGCACAAATCCATGCACTAAGCCACTAGCACCATATATAGATGCTGAACAGAAACAAGAGTGGCAGCAATGTGTTTTGAATCCACAATAATGCAACTGATACACTACCTTTACTATTTTGGCTTATGTTTCTAGACTCATTCCGCAGATTGGCCAATTTTCCCACAGAGATAGATAGATAATGTTTCCCTGAAAATAAGACATCCTCCGAAAATAAGACCTAGCGCATGGAAAAATAAGACATTCCCTGAAAATAAGACATAGCGCAACTTTGGGAGGAAAAATTAATATAAGACACTGTCTTATTTTTGGGGAAACAGGGTATGTAGCTAACAGCTGCTCTTATATCTAACTCAGTCATAATTAAATTCTTAATGGCAATCATGAAATCCCCTTTCCCAGGTTAGGTAATTGCAGACACAGAGAATCAAAGCTTAACTATATAACTGTAGGCCTTGTTGCCAGCTAAATATTGTGCTGTGATAGTATTGTGATTATTTAATGTATCCATGTGGCTTGAAGCCAATGCTCAAAGTACACTCTTAAAAAACTATAACAGAAATCATGAACAAAGCTTAATTCTCTAATAGCATTTTAATTCTGCTTACATTGAAATATATGAGTTTTGCTATTCTGAACTTAAGCCTTTGCTTAGGTGAGATCAGTGGTCAGCAAACTGCAGCACGTGAGCCGCATATGGCTCTTTGGCCCTTTGAGTGTGGCTCTTCCTCAAAATATTACAGCCTGGGCAAGTCTATTTTGAAGAAGTGGTGTTAGAAGAAGTTTAAAAATTTTGGCTCTCAAAAGAAATTTCAATCATTGTACTGTTGATATTTGGTTCTGTTGACTAATGAGTTTGCCGACCACTGGAGTAGATCCTTATAGAAAGTAGGTTTGAACTAAAGATAATGTTATAAAGGTTGTATATTGGCAAATACAGTAATTTGATTATATATATATTGGCTCTTAATTTTGGGATCTTTTATTACCTGTTTTATTAGTACATTTTACTAGCTGTTAAGGGGTGTATTGATCAACCATTCCTGTTTAAGAAAACACTCCAAAACTCAGTGGTCTAAATAGCCATCATTTATTCTTGTTCAGGCATCTGACAGTTGACTGGTGTTTGGATCATCCAGAGCAGGCTCAGCTGGGCTTGGATAATTTTGGCTCCTTAAACAAAGGAGGGTAAAACTCTTCACCAAATGCCTATCATTCCTCTTGATTTGGTGCATTAATGGAGCATACATTTCTAATGGAGAAGTCAGAAATGTAATGGCAAGCCCAACCACTCAGGTACATTTCAAGTCTTTGCTTACTTCCTTCACATCTTCTAAAATACATTAGTTAAAGTAAGTCACATGGCTAAGCCTAAATCAAGGAGTAATGAAATATATTCTGCCTCTAACTGGAGGAACTACAAAATTATATGGAAAAGAATATGAATTTAGGGTTGGGTAAAAAATTAGAACAAAAAAATAACTGTCAATAACAAGAACTAAATAAGTGATTTTATGATCTAGTAGCCCCTAGAGACTTTTAAACAAACCTCCTCTGCAAGAATAGTTACCAGATTGCTACCCAACCACAATCCAGAGAATATATATATATATATATATATATATATATATATATAGTCAATGTTTTATAGTCAATGCTCAATTTTTCATTAATTGACTACCCATTTGTCAGGTTCACTATGGTAAAAATAATACATTCCCTTTATAATTTAATTTTAATAAGTTTTTATTGTTGAGAGAGAGAAGGAGAAGGAGAAGGCGGAGGAGGAGAAGAAGCAGGAGGAGGAGGAGGAGGAGGAGGAGGAGGAGGAGGAGGAGGAGGAGGAGAACAAGGAGGACAAGGAGGAGGACGAGGAGGAGGATGAGGAGGAGGATGGAAGAGGGAGAGAAAAAACATCATATATATTGGGGCTAGTAGACTGGATGGCCTTGATATTAACTGGCAAAATATTCAATCAAATTGTTGATGTGATACTTTGGAAGGCAGACCTTGTGCCATTGAGCAGGCAGTTCTAGAAATATTGTTTAGGGAGAAGCACTGTATTAGTTTGTGTTAAATGGCTCTTAGTGACTTTGGCAAACTATTAAATGAAATAAATGAGTTATAGCAATATATTTTTTTTGTTTACAAACAGAAGTAAACCTGAGTTGAGAAGAGCAAAAGTTCTAGAACTGCCTTCTAGACAACAAACAGTAAAAGATTGAATGGGAAATGTAAGCTTAGAGATAAATTGCAGCTAAAGGCAGTGATTCGGCCATGGCAAAATGTGGGTATTGTTCTGGATAGCCTCAAGTTAGTATCATTAAGTTGAGACAGAGAAGTATTAGGAGAAAAGAAGCAAGAAGTAAGGTATTGTCTAAGAAGCAACATAATTACTGTCACATAGATTTGATTAGAAGTAATTAGATTTTATGTCACCTAAATTTTTGACAAGTTTTAAACCATGAGCCCATGCTAAATAGAGACTTTGATTGTTCAAACTGTAAAATACATTTTGAGCCTTCAGACTGACTCATTAAAAGCAGTCTGCAAAAATTTCACAGCTTTCAAGCAGGACACACTCCTCAAGTCTACCTCAGATATGATTATGGGGAATACTTGTCAGAATAAGTTCCCAGAGGTTAGAGAGAAAGGAACTCAGTAATAGTGAGCAAGTGAGTCCCTCCAGAGAGCAGCATCAGAGTCTAACTAACTTCTCAACAGCCAGGGTAGGTGATATTCAGCAGGTCTGCCCTTTGGGTATGGGAAGAGCAGAAAATTTGCCTGTTTAATTTATAAGGCTTCAGACAACAAGGAGTTGCAATTGAACTAATAGAGAGTACTGTCTACGTGGATAGCCCAGGCTTAGTACTGGATGCAAATATTGGGTTGGATGTTCTTCCTGGGGAGAAGGGTGTGTGTGTCCTACATGTGGAGAAAAAGAGACAGCTAATATGTCTAACCATTCCATTGCTAGAATGGTTGACTATGGTAGAAGTTACTAGTTCTCACAAATAGATGTGTTCACTTCCTGTGAACATCACTAGACAGATTCCCTGTAGTAATGAAGAAACATACAACAGAGGCCAAAGAAAAGAAGGAGAAGTAACATGCCTAAGAGTGAACGTGTCTTCTCCCTCAATCTCTTTTTTTATATTTCTATGTATAAATCTGAGATTTTCTTTATTTTTTTTTATTTTCAATATCTTCTTTTTATCCATTTGTGCCATTAAATGCAAAAAAAAAAAAAAAAAAAAAAATGAGGCCATAGGAGGTAAGGACCCTGAATCTGTCAATGACAGCATAGCACAAATCCACATAGAATATTAATATGGGAAATGAATAAACTTTGTTTATTTAAACAATTAAACTTGAGAATCTTGTTACAGCAGCTGACACATCATGCTTTATAAACCATTATTTTAAAATTACTTTTATATGTTAGATTGATAACTATAAAATTGTGACTGTACTTAAAATATTGGATTTAATTTTAACCAAGTTGTTTTGCATTAAATTCATTTTGCAGCATGCTAATAGTTATGTTTATTTTAGAACTTTACTTTTTTGTTTTATATTTTCATTTTGGTTATTTATGACTTACTCCTGCCATGTTAATTTCTGTACACTGGAATTCTGTGTAACATTTCATGAAAACAGAACAGACATATAGATCAATGGAATAGAATAGAGAACCCAGAAATCAACCCAAACCATATGCACAATTAATATTTGACAAAGGAGGCATGAACATACAATAGAGTCAAGACAGTCTCTTCAATAAATGATGTTGGGAAAAATTGGACAGATACATGCAAAAAAAATGAAACTAGACCACCAACTTACACCATACATAAAAATAAACTGAAAATGGATCAAGGACTTAAACATAAGACAGGAAACCATAAAAATACTAGAGGAATCCACAGGCAGCGAAATCTTAGAAATATGCTGGAACAGTGTTTGTTTTTTTTTTTTCACCGATACTGCTCCTAGGGCAATGGATACTAAAGAGAAAATAAACAAATAGGACTACATCAAAATAAAGAGCTTTTGCACATCAAAGGAAGCCATCAACAAAACAACAAGAAAACCCTCTGTATGGGAGAACATATTTGCCAATGTTACCACTGATAAGTGTTTAATCTCCAACATTTACAGGGGACTCATACAATTTAACAAAAGGAAAATAACGAACTCAATCAAAAAATGGGCAACAGACCTAAATAGATACTTTTCAAAAAAAGACAGAAGGAAGGCCAATAAACATATGAAAACTTTCTCAAAGTCACTAATCATTCAAAAGATGCAAATCAAACTGACAATACAGTACCATCTCACACCTGTCAGAATGACTATCATCAACAAATGACAAATGCTGGAGGAGATGTGGAGAAAAAGAAACCCTCTAGCATTGTTGGTGGGAATGCAGCCACTGTGAAGAACAATATGGAGTTTCCTCAAAAAACTAAAATTGGAATTCCCATTTGACCTAATGATCCCACTTCTAAGAATATATCCCAAGAAACTAGAAACACAAATGGGAAAGGATATATGCATCTCTACGTTCATAGGAGCACAATTCACCATAGCTCAGATTTGAAAACAGCTTAAGTGACTATCAGCAGTTGAGTGGATTAAAAAGCCGTGGTACATCTACACAATAGAATACTGTGCTATGGTAAAAAATGAGTTCTTACTATTTGCAACAACGTGTATGGAGCTGGAGAGCATTATGCTAATTGAAATAAACCAAGCAGAGAAACATAAATATCATATGATCTCACTCATTTATAGAAAATAATGAACAACATAAACTGATGAACAAAAAGAGATCCAGAAACAGAGAAACATCAATCAGAATGTCAAACTTCAAAGAAAGTAGGGGAGGGGAGAATAAGGGGGAGAGATCAACCAAAGGACTTGTATGCATGCAGATAAGCCTAACCAATGGACACAGACAACAAGGAGGTAAGGGCATAAATGGGGGGTTGAGGGGCAAAGGGGGAATAAGGACACATGTAATACCTTAATTAATAAAGAAATTAAAAAAATAAAAAATAAATTAAATTTAAAAAAAGATATCATGGAAACAGTAGGAAAATCAAATTAATTGAATCTAGGATTCTCATTTTACATTTTACATGTAAAATATAGAGTGACATTTTACTAATAATTAGATACTCTATTTATATGTCAAGCATACTTTTAATGCATTATAATTTCTATCTATTTCTGTGAACTATATCTTTTACCTAGAAAAGGAGAGCTGAAATTAGAGAAAGAGAGTTTTTTTGTTTGTTTTTTACATTGTTTTATTGTTTTCAGAGAGGAAGAGAGAAAGATAGAAACATCAATGATAAGAGAGAATCATTGATTGGCTGCCTCCTGCAGGCTTCTTACTGGGGATGGAGCCTGCAACCCAAGCATGTGTCCTTGACTGGAATTGCACCTGGGACCCTTTAGTCTGCAAGCCAATGCTCCATCCATCAAACCAAACTGGCTAGGGTGGAAAGAGTGGTTGTTAAACTAAGATGGTATTACTCTTAAGTAGCCAGTGGGCACCCAACAGTTATCAATATATATAAAAACAAAGCAAATGGAACCACTGGAATGACTAGCTATCCATCCCATTTGGGGGCGGGGCCAGCTGGTCAACCTCCTGTGGCATGCTTCCCTCTACCCCCTGGTCAGCCTGGCCCCAATGGGCCCCAATAGGGGCAGGCAGGCCAGACCCCAATCTGTGCACAAATTCATGCACTGGGCCTCTAGTTTTAAATAATATCAGATACTCATTTTAGTCACAATTTGGAATGGAACTCATTGACTATTCTAACACCTTACCTAGCACAGCCTCTCTATTATTCAAATAAAAACTGAGACATAAAGCAATGAATTAATTTTCCCAGGTTCACAAAAGTAGAACAATCTAGATCTAGGCCTAGGAAGTCGGTCTCCTAATTCTTAACCCACTGTTCTTTCTACTACAACAAACTGCAATCTATTATAAATTATACCTTAGAAAAACTTTAAAAAATCTATTAAGATATATTATAATTTCTTATAAAAGTAATGTATATATTTAATGGAAATCCAATAAAAATTCCAAAGGGATGATTTTAGAATCTGATATATCTTATTAGAAGAATTAAATAGATTAATAGTTAGAAAAAATTTAAATGGCAGGCTAGTAATAGTTTTTATTTTCCATACAAGATTTGAAACTACTATAAAATAACACAATTAAAACACAATTAACACAAATAATACTAAGATAAACATTAGGTCAATAGGATAGAATAAAACTATTTAGAAAGAGTCTCTGCAAAGGAATTTATATATTGCAAGAGATGGAATTCTATGTAAATAGGATGAAATAGATCTGTGATTGTTATTAACTTTTTATAAGCAAGTCTGCCAGATTTAGGTCCTTCTTTTCCAAGTGATGGATGACATTTAGGGTTGGGGGGAAGGATGTCCCTTCTGAAGTGGTGTAGGTTACTCTCTATTCAGTTTGAAGTAGGAGGGGACATTGGTTTTTCTCTCACTGCACAGAAATATTGAGACTCTTGGTGAGATATTATCACAGTCCCAGTATTTATACTGTGAGGGAAGTTAACATAAGAGGATTAGAATGCCTCCTTCCCCAACTCCAGTAATTGCTAAGGCATAAAAAACAGTAAAACTTGTGTATTAGTCCTTTTATAGGTTTTCAGAAAATTCTCTCTCACAAGTACAATAGACCCCAGGGAGGATTCATCCCTAATTTGCATAAATTCTAAGAAAAATTGACATATTGAGCATATAAGAAAATGAAGAAATCACAGCATAAATATTAATTAATGACTTTTACATCATAATCATTTATCTTCTATTTATTAAAATAATATAAAATAACAAAAATCTTTTTAAATTACTAATATTTTAATTTAATATAAAAAAACTTCATATCAAATCAATAAGAAAATTACAAAGCCCAAAAGTGGAGAAAAGATGTGAACAAGAAAACCACACATGAATAGAAAGGAAGGTTCTAATATCTATAGTACAGAATGTAAATTTTTATAACAAAACACTTGAAATATCCTAATAAAAGAGTAATATGCAAATTGACCATCACTCCAACATACAACAGCTGCCCCCATGTGGACACAAGATGGCCACTGCAAGATGGCCAGCAGGGGAAGGCAGTTGGGAGGGATCAGCCCAGCAGGGGAGAGCAGTTGTGGGGAGACCAGGCCTGTAGGAGAGGGCAGGTAGGGGTGACTGGGCCTGCAGGAGAGGCATTTAGGCATCAATCAGGCTGGTAGGGGAATGGTGAGGGGGTGGCAGGCAGGCAGAAGCAGTTATGGGCAATCAGGAAGGCAGGCAGGCAAGCAGTTGGAAGCCAGCAGTCCTGGATTGTGAGAAGGATGTCTGACTGCCTGACTGCCTGGTAGGATAGAGCCTAAACGGGCAGTTGGACATCCCTCAAGGGGTCCCAGATTGGAGAGGGTGCAGGCTTGGCTGAGGGACACCCCCCCCCCATGCATGAATTTTGTGCACCAGGCCTCTAGTATATTAGTTTGAAAATTATACCCATTACTCATTTTTGGAATCTATTTTTAAAATTTTAATTTGATTCAGCTAGAAAGCAACCTGAATTAACCAATGTTAAGAATGTTAAATAAATTGCAGTGGTATATTATGTAACTTTTAAAATGAGTATTGAAAAGTTTTTAATATTTTTACTTGGTTGAGTAGTATGGGAAGTATGGAAATATTAATAAAATAATAGCACATGTAAAAGCTGCAAAATATGTAATAATATATAAATTCTATAATAGAACCTATGCATAAAAAAGGCTAACAGAAATATATGCCAATTATCAAAGAGTAATTTAGTAATTATGAATCCATGGTAATTTTTTTGTTAGGCTTCCCCAAATTTTCAAAATATACATTTATTATTTCAACAATCAGAAGAATTTAACATTCCTTCCTTCCCCCACCCTGCCCCCCTAATTCTACACATAGATGTTATCAGGGTTAAAAGCTACTTGACTAAAGAAAGGTGTATTTTTTTAGAGTTCTTAAGGAAATTTCATACTTTACAAATGATTTTCTACATTTATATTTCTAAAAATCTTTTTAAACCAATAGATTCTTTTATAATTAAAATCCTTTCATCTGTCCTGTAGAACTCCAGGAGTTCTACAGGACATCCTCCTTCCTGGACACAGAATTTGAATATTTTACTTTGCATGTCAAACGGTATTTTAAACAATTCAGTATTTTAATATCCTGTGGCAAGTAGTTACAGCCATACTCAGTATATAAACTGTGTTTATCTAATCCCTATTAGTATTTACAATCTTTATCACATTATTTCACAAAGGTCATATTCTTATTGCTCTCCCAATCTCCTTCGGCTAAAATATTTAAGTACAAAAACTTTAAATTCCACAAAGGAAATGTTTTATTACAGACAACCAGATGGTGGGTAGGAAGAGAGAGAAAGAAAAATTTCAAATTGATATTTATAAAACTTTTAATTATCAATATACCTCTTGTATTATTTCTAAGACCTATTGCATGACACTGGAAGTAATAAGAATTCCAAAGTTTAGAATAATTTACAGATACATACAATCTCAAAGACAGTTATATTTTACAAGATGTAATGTGGTTATTAAGCTCATTTATATAAATTGAAGTTTTAAAAACAGCATACATACTATAAAAATAATTTGGCAAAATATTATCTGTTGTTCTGATGAAATAAAAAGGGATTTTCTCTTGCTAAGTTAGACAGAAGTAATACTTGGTCTTAATTGCAAGATTTCACAGAGCTTTTAGTAAGCTAATGTACAACTAAATTGTTCCTATACTTAACACATTATGCTCATCCTTAGCTCTCATTTTTAAGAATTGCCTCAATATTTGTAACTCAGAAAATAGTTTTTAAAAAACACCCTGACAATTCTTTTACTATCCCTTTCCTTTTAATGTAAAATGTTGTTTTACCAAATATATTACCTTTCTCAACAATATAATTTCATGCTATTTAACCTAGAAATTGTCAAACCCCTGCAAAAAAAAAAAAAAAAAAGACTAAATCTTGTGCTACTTTTTCTGTCTCCTAAAAACAGTCATGCACGTTGGACATGGTTTATTGAGAAGAAAAATGAGGTGGACATAAGTAAGGAAGAGCAAAATAGATTTCTAACTTGGATCACGGAGGTGGAAACAACTTTCAGAAAACACCCACAACCACACAGCCAACTAACTAGCGTGGAGAACTGGATGATCATTTAGATTAGAAACAGCTCTGGACAACCAAGATGTCCCTGGGACTAGTCAGCTTCTCCTCCCTGCTTTAGTTTTCCACATGATGCCAACTTCCTCATTCTCTCTCTGCCTCTATAGCTACTGCTATCACTTGCAAACTGATCCTCATTATTCTCCTCTCTATTGAGGCATTTTCTTAACCCTGCATCCTACATCCCCATAGTTTCTGCTTACTGCTTCCTTTCTGTATATCTCTCAGCAACTTACCCTCTATTGTCTTCAGCCTTTCTTTGAATGTCCCATTCAAACTTCACAAAAGAGATGGAAATCTGATTGGGTCTGTCGGTCTCATCTATTTTAAGGCAACCCAGTTGGTAAAAGTGCTCTCGCCAGGACAATATACACTGTGGCCAGACTCTATGTGGGTGCTCTTGTGTCTGGCACATGCACTGGGAATGTATATGGTAAGAGAAGTGAGGTCACAAGGAAACCCTGTGAGGGAATGCAGAAGTAACAGGAAACTTGGAATCTCCAAGGGAAACCATGAAAGGGACAGATGGCTTAGAGTGCTCCCTTTTAGCATTATTTACATCTCTTTTTATACTGCATTTAGTACATCCTTAACAATTTTGTATTTTTCATTTGTATACCCATATAAGAACTTTAAAAATGTTTCTGCTTAAATTTGTATAGAGTGTTAATAGAGGCCTAAGGAAAGAATAGACACAGTGGATAGAATCCTCATTGAAATTTCAGTAAAAAAAAAACACACAAAAAAAACTGAACACTAATTTGAAACATATGTTGTCAAAGAAATTAAAGATATCTCTGAAGTGGATCTAGTTTAGTGAACAAATGTGAGTCATGAAATTGGATGGTCAACCAGTTGCTTGAAATAATGCATTGAATAGTAAGGCAGGAGGTCTTATACCTCTAGTGAGGTATTTTTGCTATTATAAATTAGAAATGTAGAAAGCTGGTCTGAGACTCCAGAATATTGTTTCTTTCCTTAAGCCTTAGAGGAGTAGACCAGAGATGTTGAGTCTGAGAAGATGCATTACCCTCCAGTGCAGGACATCAATAAGGTGCATGCACTGAAATGGGTTGGAAACCATTTAAGGCCAAGAAAATGGCAAGCAGGGAATGTAAAGAGCCTTGTGCTCTGTCATCAATAGTTTGAATGCTCGAGAGAGGTCGAGACCCATAAGATTAGCCCCTTCTTCTGTCACACAAAAATTGAAAAGCTGGTTTAAACTGTGCTTTTATAATAGCTCTATAAAGTAAGGTCATTCTTCCATGTATGCCAATAAGAACATCCACATCGGCAGGCAGCAATTTGTGCTATGGTAAGCCATAAAAGCAGAAGTGCTTGGCCATATATATTCTTAGGGAACCCAAGTGCCCAGAATCAATGAAATAGGAAAATCACGGAGTGAGCAAGAACACATCCTGAAAAAGTGTCAGTGGCATTGGAATTGTGTTAATTGAGTTACTTCTCTAGCTCAGTTTGTACCATTGGTGGTTACATTTCCTCTGGTGCTGGTGATTGATAATGTGACTAGCAATATTAAGCAAAAGGAGCAGGTCTCTTCTAGTAGCATTTGAAGTGCCTCTTAGCATGGGTGCTTGCAGACTTTCTTCTAAGCGATTCCACACAGTCTCTGTTCAAATGTCTGTGCAGTGTATGGATCCTGATGTGAACTTAGAAAGGCGAAGAGTCCCATTACTCTACTATCTTCCCCAACCTATCTGTGTTCACAAAAAATGCAAAGTAAATGTTAATGCAGCTCTAAGTTGTTATAATTCCAATTGCAATTACCCTAGTTATCTAAATATGGTGATTTATTTATACATCAACTAATGGAGAAATGTTCTTGTTTATATCCCCAATATGCAATGCTTCCCAATATTAGGCTCACTTGGAATTATTCTATATTTGTGACAAATTTGACAGACTCTCAGGGCCTAAGCTAGCTGGCACATTTTCTGGTGCCAAAACTTCTTACACATAAATTCAGAAAGGAAACAGGTGACATATTCTTTCAAGGATGGAAAAGGAGTTTTCCAAATACTCAAGACTGTAGTCTTTGATAATATCTTTATCTTAAGACAACTTATCTGAGATCGCTTGCATAAGAGGAGTATCTGAGAGATGTTTTAGGAGCATAGAAAATTATTAGTTCATTACATTTGGTCCTATTGGATATGTGTGCAGATTATAAAAGAAGCAAAAAGGGTGACATTTTCAAATTGTTCTCCAGATGACTTTTTATAAAGTGAGTTGGCAGCTTCAGCATAATTTGAGCTCAACAGGTATGAAAAGCATAAAACAATCCAAAACAAGCAGCATTGTTCCCTGGGATGGCAGTTTTTAAGAAAGTCAAAGCAGTTCTGAATGAATTGTAAAGAAAAAAAAAACATCCTTCCAGTGCTCAGAACACAGAGGGTTGTGGTTCACTGGTTCTGCCTCAAAGGACTCAGGAAACTGGGAGGGGCAACCACTTTCCACATTCTACAGGCCACAGGGAAGCCGGGCGGATGAAGAAAAATCCCCGGGGCTGGTGACTGGTCAATTATGAATTGTAATTCAACTGTCTCTATAGTTGCCAGAGAAACCAGCTTGGTAACTGTGGTACCTTTTGAGACATGACTAAAGAATGGCCATGGCTGGTTAGAATACAGTGCTAAGAACAGTGTTTGATCCGAGTGCTGAACAGTACAATACAGGCTATTTCTTGCACATACCAACTGCTTTATTAGTAAAGAGAGGAGCAAAAACATATGGATATGTCAACATAGCATGGCTCCATAGTCCACAACTGACTGCATCTGGTGTTAAACTGGAAAACAGATACATCAGAGACATGCATCTGCCACATTTCAAGGATATGATATCTATTAAGAACAAAAATGTAAAAACAAAACAATTCCGTGTAGCAGGAAAACACCTTGACAAATATGACGACTTTCAATCATGTCAAACTGTTTTAAAAATGTCCACTTCGCCATCCCTCTCCAGATACTTAACGTTCCCTAACACAAGAATAGAATAAATACAGGAGAGAAATCAATACTCTGCTCAAGCCTATTATTGCAATCAAACTTGCTTCTTTTTCTCTGCAAAGTGCTCAGAGGTAGTTTCTCAGTTCAAGGATGAAACGTTCTCACCGCTCCTTCTCTAAATATAGATCACCAAAACATTAATTTTCTGAGAATTTAGCTGAAGAATTTTTTTTTTTTTAGTTACGTTCTCAGCAGTAGTTTTTCTCTGTCTAGATTGAATGATTCTTTTGTAAATGACCTTGTCAGTAAAGCCCCTAATAATTGGTAACTTTTTAGTACTTAGTAATTGGTAGAGAAGGCCTTTCTTATGATTTAATGAGAAATAACTTAATGGACACTTTTTAAAAAAGATTATTTTCCTTGAACTCTAATACTCATGAAAGCTGTTAAATTAGCAGCCCTGGAGACGGGAAATTTCCATTTACCCGCAAAACCTGTAGAGCACGAAAAGCTTTCCAAGAAGCCCTGGAAATGACAGAGAAGAAACTATGCTCTCCACACCCACCAAGGAAGGCGGTAGAGTTTTAACAGATACAGTGTAGGCAACAATTTCAGGTAGGTACAGGAAACGTACCTGTTCAGAATAAGGGTCATCCATTAACTCATTTCCAAGAGACTATCTAATTATTATATAATATAAAGTATCTTTTGAATAGACTGGGGGCTTCCTCCTCTAACCTGCTTTCCAGCTCACTGATGGTTTCCATCGTCCTTGCCTCTCCTGAACTTGAAAACGATTTCATTAAAATCAAGCTGGGTTCTTTTTCTTTCTTTGATGATCAGCACTTCTTTGCAAAATATTCAGCACCTTTACCCTCAAACATCCTTGCAGTCCTTGGTCGTTCCCTCCCATAAATCTCATGAATTCGACAGACAGCTGGTTCCAGAAGACTGGAACTTCTTAAGACAATAGTCACGGTTGGATGGTCTGAAAATGATAGGTTTTTTAAAATAATGGCTTAATATTTACTGATTTCTAACAATGTGATGTATGCTAAAAAGGGAGGCTAGAAATAACAGCAATTTGGTCTTTAATTCAATAAACAATAATTCCATGTATGAAGACTCAGATTGTTGATGTGTGTTGGTGTTTTTTTAAATCAGAAATTGAGAGAATTTTTCTGTGGCTGATTCAAAATATCAGCCAAAGAAAAATAAATATTTATTAATTTTAACAAACATTACTGTGAAGAGAAAACAAGTGTTTTCATTATTATTTATTTATTTATTTATTTTGTTGTTCCACTTTTTTATTTATTTATTTTATTATTGTTTAAACTTTAAAGTATTACATATAGTAGTTTATATCCTTAAAATTCCCTAGTTTTTTTGTATTCTATTAGTATATTATTTAATTGGAGAATATTAAATAGTTTATTAGGAATACTACATGGATTTCTAAATACTTTTTTGAGTACAAATTTAAAGTATCTAAAGATGCAAAATAACTATTCTGAAGAATTTGTATTCTAATATTTCACATAGTTAAAATATGATAATACTATAGGTTCTGCAGTCAATATAATTATTAGAGCTGTTTTATGTATTTTAATAAGGAAAGAATTACTATTCTATAAAAGAATAAACATTAAGCCATTAAAACATCTCTATATATAAAAGCCTAAGTGACCATCGCAACAGAACAGATGACTGAACCTGCTTCGTGGGATGACCTGGCTGGCAGGGAGTTTAGTGATGGGAGACCAAATGACTGAGCAGCAGGCTGCGTGGGGCAACTAGGTTGGCAAGGGGGCGGTTAGGGGTGACTAGTCCAGTGGCCGGGGGACAGGTGGGGGTGACTAGGCTGGCAGGGGGTAGTTTGGAGTGACCAGGCCAGCACAGGATGTAGTTGGGGGTGACCAGGCCAGCACAGGGGGCAGTTAGAGCTGATCAGGCTGGTAGGCAGGTGAGCAGCTAGGAGCCAGTGGTCTCAAATTGTGAGAGGGATGTTCAACTGCCTGTTTAGGCCCGATCCAAGGGGTCCTGGATCAGAGAGGATGCAGGCTGGGCTGAGGGGACCCCCCCCTTGTGCACAAATTTCATGCACTGGACCCCTAGTCTATATCTATCTATCTATCTATCTATCTATCTATCTATCTATCTATCTATCTATCTATTTATCTATCTATCTATCTATCTATCTATCTATCTGGCTAATATGCAAAGTGTCCCCTCTGGAGTTTGACCTGGAGACTGGGAGTTCGATCACTCACTATGACGTGCACTGACTATCAGGGTATGGCACAGAATGAAGGAAGGTTCCAGCAAGCAGCCAGAAGGCCCCACTTGGTCCTGATAACTGGCCAGGCCTAGGGACCCTACCCCTGCATGAATTTCATGCACCGGGCCTCTAGTATTTTTATAATCAGTGTTCTCATGTTAATGATAAGACATGGGTTACAGAGTGAGTGTTTATTCTGAAGAACTCATGCCATCCCTTTCACATGCACCTCAGGACAGACATTTCCAATTAAATTAGAGCTTTTGTACAAATTCTGAGGCAGGGGTAAACCAGGAGAGGAAGAGGCCTGAGTATTGGGGAAGGCATGAAGCCGAAGGAGTGATATGACAGCCAAGGTGAGCCTGCTCCCTTCACTATTCACATCTTGTATTAAGACAATGTTTCACTTCTCAACAGAGAAAACTTGTAAGGCTCAGGAGATGCATGAAATTAAACCAATTTCTCTGATCCCTTTCTGTCCTTCAGTATTGATGATTCTTCTCTTTGTCTTCAAATAAAGCAGTGTAAGCTCCTGAAACCCAGTCTTTCCTATTGAAGGAATCATCCCTCTGTAACTTGTAACTTTCTTATATCTTGTAATGAAGAGCTCAAACTCATCTTTTCATTAACTTAGATTTTTTAATCAATAGTATAAGCTTTGGGAAAATAGAACAAGTTTAACCTGCTCATTGGGCCAAACTAAAATTCTTTTTTTCTCAGTCCTTACCCATTTTACATAAACTACACACTCTAGCAGCACCAAGACAGATCTAAAATCAGCATGTATGTCAGATGGGAGAATATCCACGTGAGTAATTTATCCAGGGAGCCAATTTAAATGCCTCATTTGAATTTTATGGAAATGATCTTGCCTGTCCAGCAACTGGCTGTGGAATAGATTAGGAGGAGCTTATTTCCTGACCCTCATTTTCTCTCTCTTTGACACTGTCTAAAATCTAGCCTTCGGCATGTCTCTATCCAAACAACACAAAACAAAAGTCATTTTCAGACTTAGGTAACTCCTTCAAACCAATACATTTTACTTGCAAGTTAATCGCCATTTGCTAAAGTAGACCTGGTGGAATATGCCTCAAGTCAGTGTACAGGCTGTTTGACACAGGCTTATATAGCTGCTCCCTGTCTGTGTTCTCCATCTTTTAGAAAACCAGTCTGCTGGGTGAACAGATATCTCACCGGCAGAAACAAGCTTGGGCACCAAGGCTCTGATGAGAGTTTTCAAAAGCATGAATTTATTTCTGTTTTACTTTAGACTTCCTCTGGCTTTCAAAAGCCCAGGTAGCACTGAAACAGAAGAAAAAGTCTTCAGATGTATCTACGTTTTTTGTTTTTTTTAAAAAATATATTTTATTGATTTTTTACAGAGAGGAAAGGAGACGGATAGAGAGTTAGAAACATCAATGAGAGAGAATCATCGATCAGCTGCCTCTTGCACACCCCTATTGGGGATGTGCCCGCAACCAAGGTACATGCCCTTGACCAGAATTGAACCCGGGACCTTTCAGACCACAGGCTGACGCTCTATCCACTGAGCCAAACCGGTTTTGGCGCATCTACGTTCTTTCAGTACAAATCCTATCACTGATTTTGTGGCTGAAAATAGCTGATGATCTACTCTTATCTTTACATTTCCATACACAGTTTATTGGGATAGCCTGTATGAAATCTTTAAAAACTGGTAAAAACAAACCTTCTTAATGACTAACTTTGATAAAGTGGAGAACAATCTCAGCTTTGCCCCACATACATCATAGAGACCTGCGGCACGCAGAGGAGAGGCAGATACCTTGCATCTGTCCGCTGGAAAAATGGACTCATTGGGAGTCCCTCTGACTTCTGAGATCAAATTTAAAAAATGCAGTTCATAGCTGAGTGTGAAAGCTTCATCCAGATCATCAGTATGTGGTAATAAGGAAGTCTTTATATTCTGACGACCATGGTGTTAAACCTTGTTTGTACTTGGTCTTCCTTACAATATTTTCACAGTTCATCTTATTAAATGGCTGGGCCACATTAACTCTACACCCACTTTCTCCAGACCATAGTGTTTGATCATAGATTTATAGATCATTTAACACAAGCGACAGCTATTTTACCAACAGACTTGCTGTCATTAAGCAGCAGCTACTGTCAAAAGTTCAGGAACAGGCCCAGCAGGATAATGAAAAGAATCAAGACACAGTGCCTTCCGACTGTCACAACAAGCGGAGAGAAGCATCTGTTGCTATGAAGAGCCAGTGGAAAGGGCACCAGCAATGGCCCGGCTTGAATCTGTAAACTTTGGAGAAGCTGCCTGTCCCAACACCCGTGCTTTATCTCCAGGGACAGGCCAACAAACCCCACAAAACTCTCCAGAGCACAAATTTGAAAGTTATCTTGCCAGAAAAAGTTTCATGAAATCGTTAGTCCATTCTCAATATCACAGGAGGTTCTGAAAAAATTTTTTAAAATGGTGAATGTAGACCTAGAGAAAATATTTACCTTACAAAAATATTTACATTAAGAAATATATATTTTTGTTTCTTGCAATCCATATTCATACAGGAAATGAGAAAGTCTCTTTTGTTACACATTCCTTTTGTTATCCTGGTTTGCATCATCTCTTTGCTATAGCTTTGTCTCTGACATTAGTTCCTATCAATGTGATATGAGAATGCATAGAAAGTGTCTTGTATGTTTCCTAGAACAAAATAAACATTTCATAAGTAGAACTTTTTTTATTCTGAAGAGCCAAGTGACACCCATGAGAACTTTACAACAGTGACTCTCTTCTTTTATCAAGATATTTAAAAATATTTTTATTGATTTCAGAGAGAAATGAAGAGGGAAAGAGAAATAGAAACATCAATGCTGAGAGAATCATTGACTGGCTGCCTCCTGCACGCCCCCTAATAGGGGTCAAGCTTGCAACCCAGGCACATGCCGTTGACAGGAACCGAACCTGAGACCCTTCTGTCCACTGTCCAATGCTCTATCCACTGAACCAAACCAGCTAAGACTTATTAATCTTTTTATTTCCAAAACCTCAGAGCAAATTTCCCCTATTAGTGCATTGGCCAGAACTGTATTATATGGAAATTCTTATCTACAAAAGAGGTTGGGAAAGAAAGTAGCTAGACTCTCAATCTCTGTAGTGAAAGGTGGACAGGGGAGAAGGAAGTTGAGAATGACTATTAGCCAATAAACAAGTCACCTATAGGAGCCTGTGTATGTTTGCCCCATGGGTAAGGTAGATGATCTTAACCTCTGAGTGGAAGAAGAAAAAGAAGGAACCATCAACTAATTGATTCTATTAACAAATTGTCTTTATTCAAATCTTTATAGTTCAAGAAATGTCTGTAGCATATTCCTGACAGAAGGTGGCAGGTAATTTAGAATCATCTATTTTAAATTGCTATGTTAATGCAGTATAGATTTAAATGAGGTTTATTTAAAATAAATTGGTTCTTCCTGGCTGTTAGCTAATAGCTTTTTATTCTTCTCCCTTAGTATGTCAATGTACCTTCCTAGCTTTATACATGATTGATATCTTTTAGGAAGAAAAATAAAAAAATGTTCTAAAGAAAAGTGGTAAAAACGTCAAATTATAATAAAATATCATTTTTCACATAAATAGTTGATTTAACATCATTCTTTATAATAATTTTATTTGAAGAATTTGAAAACCTTTTAGTGGCTAAAGAGTTATGCAAATAGAAGTGTCAATGAATACAAAGCCTCTCAATATGGTAGAACCAAATAGATGTATTCTTATCTTTTCTCAACTTCACAAGTCAATTAATCTTTACTAATTGATGAAATCCTAAGAGATTGACTTTGAAGAATCATATAAAAAGAAGAATGTTAATTTATATATTTTCATTGATAATTTTAACTTTCTACTAATAGAAATTATCATTACTGGAACATAGTTTCACTCTCAAGGCAGATATGATAGTTTAAGCTAGACTAAAAGCAAAAATATGTGATTTGTATGAAGAATAGAATTATGCATATGGAAAAACCTTATAAATTGTCCCTACATTTAAGATAAATCACTTCTCAAGCTAAATAAATACAAGGGTAAGCAAATGCAGGTTCATATTAGTTTATATGAAAAATAATACAATAATTAATACATATTAATACAAAAAATAAATCGTGCTTCATGTGCTCACAATTGTAAACCCCCTGTCAGACATCCCTCTTGCAATCTGGGACCGCTGGCTCTTAACCACTGACTTGCCTGCCTGCCTGATTGCCCCTAACCCCTATGATTGCCTGCCTTATTGCTCCTAACCCTTCTTCTTGCTTGCCTGATCACCCCTAACTGCCTCTGCCTCAGCCCCCACCACCATGGCTCTGTGCAGAAAGAAGTCAGACATTCGGAAGATGGCTGGTCAACCCAGTTTAACTAGCATATTACCCTTTTATTAGTATAGATAGATTGTATAGGATAGAATTGCTTAAATGGGGGAGCCTTTTTCAGCAGGACAAGATGCTTTTGGCAGACAGAAATAGATAATCCCTATATCTGGACTGATAGCCAGCCATATGGACTATACTGGCAAACAAGTCATTAAAAAATTGATCCACTTTCTTACATCTTCGACCAAATAGCTATTGCCCTTAAAACCCCTCCCCAAACCCACCTTAGGTTCTGCCTTTGCAGTTCACCCAGATTAGGTTCTGATTGGTTGGTTTCTATGCCAGTCAGCATCAAAAGTACCACCTTATAGGCAACCATTATCTCCTCAAACCTCACCCAGATTTGGTTCTGATTGGTCGGTTTCTATGCCAGTCAGTTTCTCCAGGCCTATCTCCGAGCCTGATCAGAGAGGTGGGGTTGATCAGCAGTTCCCTTGGAGGCACTTGTCATTTGTTAATTTGTGGATGTTAGCCATTCTGGTAGATGTAAGATGGAACCATATGTTCTACTATGCAGTGGGTTTTCTTGTTGTTTTGTTGATGTTTTCTTTTGCGGTACAGAAGCTTTTTATTTTGATGTAGTCCCATTTGTTTATTTTCTCTTTAGTTTCCATTGCCCTAGGAGCTGTATCAGTGAAGATATTGCTTCAGCGTATGTTTGAGATTTTGTTGCCTGTGGATTCCTCTAATATTTTTACATTTTTATGGTTTCCCATCTTACATTTAAGTCCTTTATCCATTTTGAGTTTATTTTCATGTATGGTGTAAGTTGGTGGTCTAGTTTTATTTATTTATTTTTTCGTATGTATCTGTTTAATTTTCCCAACATCATTTATTGAAGAGACTGTCTTGACTTTATCATATGCTCTTGCCTCCTTTGTCAAATATTAATTGAGCATAGAGGGTTGGGTCGATTTCTGGGTTCTATATTATATTCCATTGGTCTATATGTCTGTTTTTGTGCCAGTACCAGACAGCTTTGAGAACAGTGGCTTTGTAATAAAGCTTGATATCTGGTATTGAGTTCCCTCCTTTCTCGTGGTTGCTATAGCTACTCAGGGTCTTTTTTTTCTCCCTCCTTATTCCAGAGGAATTTTTGGAGAGTTTTTTCTAGGTATGTGAAATATGCCATTGGTATTTTAATGGGGAGTGCATTGAATCTATAGATTGCTTTGGGTAGTATGGACATTTTGATGATGTTGATTCTACCAATTTATGAATATGGTATGTTCTTCCATCTGTTTATATATTCCTCTATCTCTTTTTTCAGTGTTCTGTAGTTTTCCAAATACAGGTCTTTTATTTCCTTAGTTAAGATTATTCCTAGGTATCTTAAATTTTTTGGTGCAATAGTAAATGAGAATGTTTTTTCAATCTCTCTTTCTGTAAGTTCACTATTGGTGTATAAAAATGCCATTGATTTCTTGGAATTAATTTTGTATGCTGCTACATTGCCAAAATCATTTATTCAGTCTAATAATTTTTTTGATGGAGATTTTAGGGTTTTCTATGTACTGTATCATGTCATCTGTGAATAATGACAGCTTTATGTCTTCTTTTCCAATTTGGACACCTTTTATTTCTTCTTCTTGTCTAATTGCTATGGCTAGCACTTCCAGTACAATTTATATCATAAACATTTGGTAGAAATTACGACTGAACCCATTTGGGCCTTGTGCTTTCTATTTTGGAAAGTTATTAATTATTGATTCCATTTCTCTTCAGATAATCTATTTTTATGTGAATTTTGTCAGATTGTGTCTTCCAGGTAGTGGTTCTATTTCATCTAGGTTATCAAATTTATAGGCATATAATTGCTTTCAATATTCCTTTATTATCCTTTTAATGTCCAAAGGACCTGTACTGATACACCAACTTTCATTTCTAAAATTGTAATGTGTGTTTTCTTTTTTATTGTTATTGTTAGCTTGGCTAGAGATTTATCTATTTTATTGATCTGTTCTAAAAAACAACTTTTGGTTTCTTTGATTTTTCTCTAATAATTTCCTGTTTTCAATTCATTTGATTTCTACCTAATTTTTTAATTTTTTTTTATTCTGTTTACTTTGAATTTAATTTACTCTTCTTTTTCTGTTCCTTAAGGTAGAAGCTTAGAGACATTTATATCTTTCATCCTTCCTAATATATGCATTCATTCAATTCTATAAATTTCTTTCTTAACACTGCTTTTGCTGTATCCCAACAATTTTTATAAGTTGTGTACTTATTTTCATTTAGATCAACATTTTTATTTTTCTTTAAGATTCTTATTTGACCCATGTGCTATTGAGAACTATATTGTTAAATCTCACACATGTAGAACATTTTCATTTATCTTCCTGTTACTTTACTGTGATAAAAGAACAAACATTGCATAATGTCTCTTCTTTTATACTTATGAAGATGGATTTTAAGGTCCATAATGTGGTCTGTGTTGTTTAATGTTCTATAAAAGCTTGAGAAAAATATGCATTCTACTATGGTTGTTTACTACATATCGCACTCACATTTTATTGGTCAAAGTCAGTCACAAGTTCTCTGATTTCAACAGAGAAGGGAAATATAATGTTTCTACAGGAAGGGAATAAATTATGATGAATATTAAAAATTTACTACTTCAGTGATATAACCACCCCTCAGAAATGACTCTTTTCTCTTTTAAAAAAAAATATTTTATTGATATTTCACAGAGAGGAGGAAGGGAGAGAGATAGAGAGCTAGAAATGTCGATGAGAGAGAAACATCGACCAGTTGCCTTTTACACACCCCCTACCGGGGATGTGCCGGCAACCAATGTACATGCCCTGGACCGGAATCGAACCTGGGACCTTTCAGCCCTCAGACCGACTCTCTACCACTGAGCCAAACCGGCTTCGGCAGAAATGACTCTTTTCTCAATCATATTATGATATAAGTGAATTTACTGGACCTGAGGATATAGTTTAATCCCTTTGATTATATGTGGGTATTTCCAGGTTTCTTCACCAGTGCTTTCGGTAGTTTGTTCTGTAAGTTGATAATTTATTATTCTGAATTATTATTAAATTATCTTTACATTTATTTATTTCTACTTATTTTAAAATTTTAACTTAAATCTGCTATCAATTTTTTTCATTTATTTTATGATTAATTTAACCAATAAATATTTATTTATCATAATTCCAAGAACTATGCTGAGCATAGCTCTACAGCTGTGAATGAGACAGATTTATCCTTGACCTTCTTGGAAATTCAGTTTAGCAACTTGAAATTCTTTGCAAACAAAAGAAATAGATATGGACAATTAATATAAAATGAGTGAAAAAAATTAGCAAATTACCATTGGCAACTATAATAAAGATAGCAAATGTCATTGTCCTACACACTGTTGTGTTTTTTACATAGCACCTTGCCTTTATTTATTCAGTTCATAAGTAGCAAAAGCAGGATAATCAACTTTTCCAAAAGCACTAGTCTAGTGCCTTTACCACAAATATAATACTAAAGGTTAATATGTATTGAGCACATACTATATGCTGGTAACTGTATGTATTATTCAACTTAATTTCCAGAGGAACCCTATAAAGGAGCTATAATATTTTCATTGTAGAGATGAGGAAATAAAGGCTTAGAGTAACTAAACACCATGCCCAATATGTGAGAAGCAGATTATGGGACTCTAATTCAAAGCTCATACCAATTCAATACCTTAAACTGATTATTTCATATCAGTTGACATTCCCTTCATTTCAGGATTCTGGAGAGTGGCATTTCTTTACCTATTTCCAAGGAAAAGGAAGAGAAAAGGAATAAAGCAAAATGTTATGTGGCTTAAAAGAGGAAATGAAGAGATGAAAATAGCATTCATGTATAAAGGATTAATAGCTAACAGAGAAATGAAGCCAGGGGCAACACTCTCATCATTTTGTGTCCTTTGAGAAATAAATCCTCCACATAGCACATGCCCACTCACTATAATTGGGACTTCTCAGCCTGTAACTACAACTCTACTCAGTCTAGACACATCAGAACCATCATTTTCCTTCCAATTTAACATCCCAAACATTTTAATCATTGTCAGACCACTCTGAATGTTTTTCATTTGTCTATTACAATCTGGGTCCAAATAGATTGTAAGATACCAAAAGGCAGGCTCTGGTATGGTGTAAATAGAACCAAAATGTCTATCACAATACTTAAAGATATTCCACATAGCCATGAAAGTGCAGACATACACCTTTTAAAACTGTTAGATTGTTTTAATTATTGAATGTTGCCCCATTTCTGCAGAAAATTATGTCACATATATCAATGTAACCAGCATACCTCTCCACCACCTTTTTCAAAAAATATTTTTAATTGACCTTTAGAGAGATGAAAAAGAGAAAGAGAAACATTGATATGAGAGTGAAACATTGATATGAGTGTGATACATCAATTGACAACTCCTGCAGCCACTTACCAGGGATCGAGCCCACACCCTGAGCATATGCCCTGACCAGGAATGGAACCAGCAACCCTTCAGTGCATGAGATGATGCTCAACCAAATGAGCCACACCGGCCAGGGCTCTGCACCACTTTTTGTTATACTTCCTGAACTCTATGCCTCTCATCAACAGAATACATGAAATATTGGCCTTGCAAACATTCAATATTTTAATGCGTTCATGACTTTGTCCATGGTTCCTCTTGACTTTGAATACCCTCCCAGTCTTCTCCAAATATTAGATTCCAACTTATCTTCCAAACTCTAACCTTTACACATTTTTCCATGCTTAACCATAATCATTTAAGCTCTCCCTACCAGTCACAGTACTTTGTTTCTACAGTGGAACTTCAGTTTCTGAACTTAATTCATTCTGGAAGACTGAGAAGCAATTTTCTCGAAAACCAAATTGTTTTTTCCCATTAGAATAATGTATTAATATATTGAATTAATTCATTCCAGATCCCCAAATGATTCCCTGTGTTAACATTTCTTATATACAGTGCATGTCTAATATATTACTTAATCTATAAACAAAAACTTATTTTCTTAAAATTTATTGAACCTCCCCATACCAGCCTTAAATGTATCACTTTTAAGCACTTGTTCCAGGGTGTCTGTCAGGAGGTCAGTTTAGAGCATCTTTACTTTTTCATATATCATTGCCATTGAATGCTGTCACTGGCTAAGTGCTTTTCCTTTATCCAAATCAAAACAGTTTGTTTTTACCTCTTCAATTGCCTGCTGTCTTTGTTTATTTCACACCCTTAGCAATAATACCACTCTTGATGGCCTCTTTATGTTTTAAAATTGTGCTGATTATCTGTTTTGCCGGCAATAAAACAAACAAACAAAAAATACCCACAAAAATATTCACAGCACAATTTCCTGAGATGTTAACAAGTTTTCAATGAGGGAACAAGGGGGCTGTAGCAGTAAATTTTTCACATTTTCCCTGTTTGTGGCCTGAGAGACACTTTTGTCATGCTGATATATCAGCATGAAAGGGTTGTGAGATAGAGAATTGAAGTCTTGTTCAACAACCCAGACATATTATCTATGAACAACTTGGTCAAGAACTGAATTGTTCAAGATGGGAGATGTTCAAGAACTGAGGTTTGACTGTATATTGATTCCAGTAATTAACAGATTGACTTCACTTGACATTAATCTGTACAAATGGGTCTTCCCAATTTTTTATTTATTCAACAAATACAGCATGGCATTATTTGAAGGCAGAGACTTTAACCTTATCTGATTATGTAATCTTTTTAGCTATTAGCTCCATAAAATTGTAGACACTGTTTATATTTGTAACAGTACCAATGACACACTGAATTATAAATTAGAATAACAATTTTGGTTAGTATGTACTGAACAACTACATGTGCCAAAGAATTTAGCTACGCTATTTTGATATGTTTTTAAGAAATTATGATCTTAGAGTAATAATTACTAAGTTTTTATAGGTAAAGAAAATAGAACTAGGGTAGACTAATTTGCCTAAATTTATACAGGGATTGTCAAATGTGGGATTTTGAGCCAGTTCTGTTTGAAGGGAAAGTCTGTGTTTTAACCATTATCTGCATAGTCTCTTGAATAGCAAGTATGCAGCAAGTGTGAATTGAACTAAATTTTGCGAATTTGAGAAATGATACTTTGGTATTAAATAATTGATTAATTATGAGAAATAGAGCCCTAATTTTTGGTGCTAGTGAGGATAAAAAATATAATATTCCATCCAAATTTAAGATTTATTAGATAACTCTATTTTAAAAAAACAACCCGTTTTTAATAAAGTAGACACATTGGATAACAAGTACTTCTTGACCTTGGAATTACTTTAAGACATTCTAAATATTCATTTGCAAATAAGAATAAGACAAAAAGATAATAATGAAGAAATTGGAGATCAGTAAGTTAAATTATTAGAAAATAGGTTACACAATCATACAAAGACCTCATCAAAAGACAGAGAAATCACTCAAGGATTACATTAAGTAATAGGGTTAAAAGAATATGGTCTGAAAAAATTGAGTATCTTCTAATAACTGTAAGTACATGAGTTTCTAAAATGCCATACATAATATCCATGAAATTATGTTGCATAATGTAATAACACGTTATGCTACCATTAATGCATTATAACTATGTCATTTGTAAGGCTAATTTTTTTGTGTAAAACCACTTAACTACATAAAATTGAAAATAATGATTATTGTAACTACTTTCACTTTTTATCTTTAGAAGTTCAGGATTAAATACTCCATATGCAGTTATTTTATGGTGATGTGTATTTTTATGGAGTGGTCATATAGTGTTCTAATAATTATCTTAAAATTCCCAAATACATAAATCATAAGATCTTTTCACTTATTATCATTATGAGAAGTCAAGGTAAATCACTTAACACCTACTTAACATTACATATAGAGTTGAACATAAAATTTGGATAAAATCTTAAAAGAAAACTACAAATTTTAAGAAAAAGCTAAGTTTTTAAAAAATATAGTGCCATTATAGCTGTCTAACATAGGTAAGCCTACTTCTCTTAGCAGCATCTATTCCTTTAAAATACTGATATTCATGGATAGTTTACATTTTATTTTATAAAAATATTTTACTTTAGGGAAATGACCTTTACCCAGATTGGTTTTGTTGTGAGTCTTTAAAAATGGTAGTGGTGTCAAAAATTATAAACTTTTAGTTATAACTTTCAGTTATAAAGTACATAAGTATCAGAATATAATATATAGCATGGTGACTATCCTTAACACTGTTATTTGGTATATTTACAAGTTGTTAAGAGAGCATATACCAAGCTATCGTCACAAGAAAAAAAAAAACTATTTTTTGTATGCATATTTAGATAATGGATGTTAACTAACTTATTGTGTTAATCTTTTCACAATATACATATATTAGTCAAGTAGTTATGCTGTGTACCTTAAACAGCACTTTATGTCAATTATATCTCAACTAGAGGCCCGATGCATGAAATTCATGCAAGAGTAGGCTTTCCTTCCCTCTGGCACCTGGGACCCGGGCCTCCCTCCCGCCGCTGGGAGGCACTGGGACTGGGGTTTCCCTCGCAGCCTTGGCTTCATCCTGAAGGACTTCCGGACTAATTAGCATACTACATTTTTATTATTATAGATAAAACTGAGCAGGTGGGGAAGAGAAAAGGAAAGGAAGGGGAACTAGAGTTTTCTTGGCTAAGCACTGTATTTTATGTGTAGGATTTATCTAAATCCTGTAAAGTAGAATATTATCTTTTCCACTTTTCTGAATATGAAGACTAAGACTCAGAGGGGTAAAAATAAGCTCAATGTCATAGAACTAATAGAATCCAAAAGAGGTTTCCAAAATATCATACAGCAAGTGTTTAATCAGTTACTTTACCTGAGCATTTAGTAGTTCATTTGACATGGCTCTAGATTAGGGGTGTCGAACTCAATCAGAGAAGGGGCCAAAATCTAAAATCCAGCCTAAATCGCGGGCCGAATGGTTTACTGAACAGTCATAAACTGACAATGTCATAAACTGACAGCGGAGTGCAGTGATGACAGCGCGGTGCGGGCCACATTGCAAGGCCTGGCGGGCTGGATTTGGCCCGCGGGCCTTGTGTTTGACACATGTGCTCTAGATGCTAAAAATTACAATAATGTTTAAGATGCAGTTCTATCCTTAAGGATCACACCATATAGAAAAGAGAGGCAGATAAGTAAATACCTGTAACATAATAAGTAGTGTAAATGATCCATTTTTTAGATACTATGGAAATTTAATCTATGTCTTCCATAATATGAATACCATGACTAGGAGAATAATGGATCATGAAGAGAAAAAGGTAAGAAAAGAAAGAACTGCATCATTTATTTAAACTTGTACTGCTATTTTTTTCTCTTCTTCTTTGTATTTTATGGCTATGTAGGCTTGCATATATAATAGAAACTATTCTTAGTTAGCAAAGAATGCTGACATTATGCTTAACAAACACTACATAATACAGTTGTCATTCAAAAGCAAACAACTTAGGAATTAAAAATATATATATATTGTTTGCCTACAAGAAAAGGTGAAGACCGTGTTAAGGCTGGTGATATAGCATTTAAATGAAAATTTGGTATAAGAAAGCCTACACATAATTTGGTTTAATAAACTACTTTTACTGTGATCATCACATTGATTTCTCCAAATCTCAACCACTAAGGTTTCATGCATTTTTTTGTGTTAGCTCTCTTGAATAATATCATTGATGATCCATATACTTAATATAGTAAGCATATTGATGACCATGTACATTTTCTGACACATTTAAGCTTATAATATTTATTAGTTGTATTATTAGCTCTATTATAAATCTTAAAAATTACTTACTAATTTGTTCTTTTCATAGATTTATTATTGATATTTTTCATTGTAGTCTTTTATTTTCCTCTATCATATTTGTCATATTTTTTCTTGTTTTCTTATAGTTTTCATTATATATCAACCCAATTTATTTTTCTCTTTTTTTCTTTTTCTTTTCTTAGTTTTTTATTAAAGTTGGCAACATGTCCCAATTATTATCAGCTTCAAATTTAATTAACATGCTGTTTATTTCTTCTTCCAGATAATTAATAAAGTTGTTAGGGAAAACTTGGATGTACACCAAACACCCGACCAGACAGCTCCCCTAAGTCAGATGGTCTCCTGCTTATAATTACCTTTCTCTTATGGTCCTTAAGCAAACTTTCAGGGCTCATTCCTGAGCCAATTTCAATTAATTTGGAGGGAACTACTGTAAGAAACACACCAACTGTTTCATAGTCCCTCCTTAGAACTTTTATTTTATAAAATATTTGTACTTTATTACTCATGCCAACACTCTATTAATGAAATTGAACATTTAAGCCCAAGAGAGCAAAGTCTGAAAGTTCTCAATGAGAGAGCGTGGTCTCAATAAACATTGAAGAAAAAACTCTAATTGCATTATTTATGAGTTAAATGAGAACAAGAAAGAGTCATTTACTTTTCACCTTTGTGCCACTGATTTCCCATTTCACTTAACTTAATGAAATTACTAGCTGATTTCAACTTTTATTAATCATTTTTCTGGCACATAATATGGTCTATAGTAATACATTGAAAAGTGATTAACTTTTTGCCAAAATTGAAGAAGAGGTTCAAAGAAAGCTTTAAAGTAATATAATTTTAAGATTTTTAAAGTGTAAAACTTTAGCATTAACCAAGGGTCATTCTCATAATTTTAAATGTAAGGAAATACATTCAAATTTAAATATCCTTCTCTGGTTTCTATATTTTGTGTTAATATGTAAATATATTATTATTGCATGCCTTACCATTTTTTAATCTTATAATATAATCACAGACTTTTAAAGCTAGAAGGTACATGAAATAATGAATACAATTCCCTTGTTTTATAGGTGAAAAAAAGACACTGAAATTACAAATTGTACTAGCGCAGATTATTCATTCTGATAGTGCAGTCCATAGAAGCCATCTCTTAGAACCAAAACCTAGAGATTTGGATATCTTAGAGATAGCTATTTAAAAAACCCTCAATTTCTGAACCTGTTGAGTGTGGCAGTAATCCAGAATACAGCTGTACAAGTACTGTGTAGATTAAGTAATCGACTTAGATCTTTTTCAGAAACCAAGGAGACATCACAATCAGCAGGTAGCATTGCAAACGAATGGCATTAATATAATTATATTGTTAAAATACAACAAATCTATAGCATGTAGAGTTATAGACTGCCTGGTCAACTACTGGAAATAAACAGATATGCCAATGATCACTTGTCATAGTTAAATTGAAGCGAAGGGTATTTATTAATAAAGAAAAAGTTCCGGGAACTTGAGAAGCAGAGCCAATAAAGAATCCAAACAGCCAATAAACCTTTGTTGTGTCTAATAACAATAGTCAACCACGTGTAATTTATAGGCTGTAGTTAAGTTTTCTCTTGTCATAACTCATTAAGCAATAATTACTTAAATATCCAAACAGACAAAAACATTTCCAAAGGAAACAGCTCTTCTTTTTTTTATTGCTAAACTTGACACATCACATTCAAGATGCATCTAATCTTTCATTTTCCCTCTTGAAAGCCCAATATCCCATGTCTAAATAAACTATATAGAACTTTGATATTAATTAGTTTTCTTTAAGTGTGAAATTCACATTTATCAAGCTCTTCTCCTACCTCCCAATTTTCCCCAAGGAAGTATTAAGTTTGAGAACATAAGGTATGCTATAGATAAATTTTACTTATAGGTGTATCCCGGATTATACATATACCCCAATTAGTTGCAAATTTGACAATGCAAATTCTATTTATCAGAAACTTCTAATATCCTCCTGGAAATCTATAGCCGTGAAGTAAAAATCTTCCAAATAGTCAGAATATTATTTAGTAAGTTATTAAGATGCAAATCAACTGCATGATTCCAGATAGAGAGCTGAGCACTTATTTCAACTACATTCTCTCATTAAGACTTGTTAAATTGAATATAAAGTGGTATAACTGTGAAAAAAATCTTAGAATTCTAAGGTAAAAGCTATAAATAAGATGAAAACAAAAACATCAGATAACTAATTATTTTGTAGAATTTCTGGAAAGTGAAAGCATATGAAATCAAACCTATAGGTAAAGAAGCTAATTTTAAAATTACACACACACACACACACACACACACACACACACATATATATATATATATATATATATATATATATATATATATATATATATATATTTATATTGATATCTATATCTAAATGTATCCTGGATATTTCTCAGAGTGTGTTAGTGTGGCCTTTTATTGTTAGCACATGGCTAAGAGTGAGGTATGTTGTCTTTTCTCTGATAGACCAAAATTACAGTCTTCCTGATGTTAACAAACTTTATCCACTTGCATAGGTTGTGTAGCCAATCCTCTTAAATTAGGTGAGATGACAGTAATACTAAGAGAAGCCAACATGAACTGCCTATCTTAATCAAACTAGTTCTTCGGAAATAAAAACCAATCACTAGAGAATCATAAGATCTTGAGAACATCAGCAGTTTAAAAGAAAAAGAGAAAAATAGCAGAAGGACTAATATCAGAGGAAGCAGATAAAATTAAAAGAAGAAAAAGGATATTAAAATAATTTCATAGGTACACTCTCAGAGTGTACCGTGACACCATATTATATACACAAGAACATGCTGCTATAATGTTGAGTGGCATGAAAAAATGTTCACTGGTTATCTCACAAGAAGTTCTTAGAAGAGATGTGTTTTATTTTATTTAAAACAAAAAACAAAGACATGTGTTCCAAATGTGTTGATGATGACAAATGATTTCAGTGGTATCATAACTTATTTATTCCCCTTATATCTATACTAATAAAAGGATAATATGCTAATTTGGCCAAGGCGACCAGACATCTTCTGGTCATCCTGCCTTCCTTCCTGACAAAGCCATTGTGGCGGAGGGCAAGGCAGAGAGGGAGGAACGATCAGGCAGGCAGGCAGGTGAGCGGTTAGGAGCCAGTGGTCCCAGATTGGAGAGGGATGTCCACCAGGGATCGAACCTAAATTGGCAGTTGGATAACCTGCAAGGGGGCCCAGATTACAGGCCAGGGTGAGGGACACCCCACACCCAGGCACGAATTTCATGCATGGGACCTCTAGTGTTTAAATAAATGTATTTTTATACCATTTAGTCATAAAGTTTATTTTGAAATTAACTTAGATAAGAACAATCACTTTAAAAATAGATATTTGGAAATAATTTATTTTGTTTTGATATATATTTTCCAGGAAGATAATTTTTGTTGATTTTAAAAAACTTGAAAAGAGAATGTTCTAACAAGTTTTGAAAGCAAAACAAAGAATTTCAGCAATTTTGAAGTTTTTCTTTAAAAATATTAAAATGACACTCCAGGCAACTAAATGCAAAAATAACTGTCATCAGAGAATTGGAAATTTACTAACATTAAAATAAAAATATTTGCATGTTTGGGGTGAAATTTTAAATCAGTATCATTATTTTATAAACACATTCTTTTTCATAATAACTTTTTGAGTTATTATTTTAAGCTATGGTAATAATTAAAAGCAAGCCTCTAAATAAGTTGAATCTGTAGCTAGTCTTTGGAATTGCTATACCACCAGGAATTTAACCAAGATCTCCAAAAATAAGAAATCATATTCCATTATATATAGTTTATGAAAATATCATAGTAATGCATAATTATATTTAATACCATTATGGGAAGCAAAATGTTTTCCCTATTAATAAATAGATATTAAAATAGTTTATTTTCTTATCCTTTTTAATATTCTCCTTTTGTGTTTTGCAGAACATATATTTTATATAGTTGCATATATATATATATTATTTATAGACAAATGCAAATATATAAGGGACGCTTGCTTCATTACTGATAAAAGTGGGGACTATAAAAATTTAAACTGAGTGCAAGGCACCAGTCAATGTGATACTTATATAATGGGACCCTAGTGGCTCAAAGAGCAGACATCTCTTTTCCAGGGCCTAACTTACTGTCAGAAAATCCCCTTGCTTAAAAAAGAATATGGTTAATCTGATAGGTTAAGATGACTCTGTGCTTTACTTGCATTGCTACACAAGGTTAGATTCTGAGGAAAATAAAGAGAAGGGAAGGCAGATTTTCTTATAGTTTTGGTTTTATGATTTATTAAATATTTATTTAGATTTTGAAATATTTGGCCACTGAGTGGCAAAAAGTACTCTTAATTGTATTGATCTAAATAACAGAAAATGATGAGAAGAAAACTATATATTTAAATTATACATATATTTTGACAAATAACTGAGACTAAAAGATACAAATTTATGCTAAAACTAAAGTTTATATATAAAATGGAAAATTTTAAAAGAAAGAGACAATATTACATCTACTGAGTCTGGGTTTAGAGGCAGGCCTTACTAGAGCATTCTGTGGTATTTCAAGATTACTGCTCAATAAGAATTCACTACGTTAAATATGAATATATTTTTTTATTACATGTGGATATGCATGGCGTAATTCCACAGAGCATCATAAAGAGACCTTTTTCTCAATAGTTTATCAACACAGAGCGAAATTCTCAAAATATAATTTTGTTAGCAGCAGCAGTAATACTCATGCTACTTTCATCATGTATTTCATAAGCTTAACTATTTTATCTCTTTTCTCTTTGGTTGCAAGTTTCCTGGAGAGTAAAACGTTGATTTTTACATCTTGGATAGCTCTCTACAGAGTTGAGATCTACGAAAAATTTTTACCAGTTAACCCCCACTCCCTCTACTCTTTGATCAAGTTTTTAACCAAATACAGAATTGAAATAGGGCACTTTGGAGTACCAACTTTGAGAAGGTAAGGATTGCTTGGTGGCAAAGTTCCAAGTCAGGAACCATTACAATATACTTAGTTGTTACCTCCAATATTGGTTATTGGTTATCGCATTTGTATTTCTACTCATGTTTATTTTTTTAAGTGTACTTATGAACAATTCAGTGTCTTTGGTGGGCCTCACACATTTCTTGACAGGAATCATGTATGCTAACCCTATCTCATTATTATTAGGACTGGGTTCAGAATTCTACCTCTCTCCTTGTACCATGTTCAACAATGAGAAGGTTTAGGGGCTCAGATGCTGGTAGATGCTTCCTGATTTCAGCACTGCTGGCTGTGAAGGCAGGCTCATACCTATCTCCTGGAAGTACCCAGAGGATTAAAATAAATAGATTTTCATAAAGCTCTTTGGAGATCCTTGGATAAAAGGGGCTGCCGAGGCACACAGCATTCTTATCTCCCCAGTTGCCACAGAACCTGCTATTTCCCATGGCATCTGGTATCAACCAGAGAAAAAGCCAGGGTGAGCAGTGGAAAACGAGCATTGGCGACTGGGAGGACTAGCACTAGCCCATGTGAACCACACGGGCTGCCTCCTGAGATGTTAGAAGGCAGTCAGGATCATAATTAATGGGTAGGGGGTAGGTTCTCCTTCTGAGATAACTGTGGCATAGCAAATTCATAAAATTACACAGTTTATATTCTGTAATTTTGTTTGACTAAAAAAAAAATATTAACTAGTAAAATAGCCTCCAGGAAAATTCAAAGGAAGCATAACATTAAAATGTGTAATGCGAACAGCTTAGGATTGAGCTTGAAAGGTATCCTGCAGTTAACTATTTCATTTATAGGCTGGGAATTCCTACAAACCAAGATATGTAAGTGTTCTTCATAAAGATCCTGCTGGGTTTTGCCTGTGGATAAATATGTTGAACAAGGCATTGCTAGAGGGAGGAAAGCCTTTAACTTTTGCTGTGCATTGTTTCAAGTGTCAAAATATATGCCATATTTTGAATCTAATTTAAATAAGCCACAATGTGGCTTTTAAAAAGCTATTAATTTTAACTGCCTCATTTTATAAATACCACCTCTGAAAAATCACATATTTCGCTTCCCTACAGGAAAACTAATTATGTATTCCACAGTGCCATTATATGACATAATGACATTAATTTCTTGTATATCTGTGGGTGCAGGAGTAAGGCCAAAAAAGGAATAATCCTTATTCCTCTTTCTCTGATGGTGCTAGCAATGATTGCGAGAAAGTAAAATGCAGGGACTAAATAAAAATATGGGGGTAGAGAGGGGAAAAAATCAATAAATATCTAAATTATTTAAAGAGAAGCTACTATCAGGTGTCTTACTGTCATGCATCATCCCCTGGATCTGAAAGCAGACAGGTGAATTGTCTCCAGCCTGCATTGGTTTGGACACTCTCTCCAGCACGCTCATTAGCAGCTCCAAGTCTAGGCTCCCTGTTAGTAGAAAGGCAGGGATCACAGCAGGGAAGTTATATCTCAGGCTCCTCACATTCCTGCTCTATCTTAGCAAAGCGTTACAAAGCCTTTCCTGGCAGCTCATTAGTAGGTGCACTGATGCATAAGAGACAGTCATTAGAAATGTTTTTCAACATTGGCTTTTGATCAGGTGACTAGAAGCATCGTGGAGACATTTACTTACATTGTTTTCCATAAGAGATTCTGTTGCTATATTCAGAATGACATACATAAGGATGTTGAAAACTAGCTTGACCTTTCTATGACAAAAGGGGGAAAGCAAAAGAAACTCCATTAGTTCCCTGAATCTTGCCTTTATACTGTCAACTATGACGTAATGCATGCGTGGACTGCTCCCTCAGTAACTGCTCTTTTCGCTTTAATAATCTAAGCCAAGTTGAAATCTATCATTTGATTTAGGTTTATGACAAGGAGGACACTAGTGTGAGCAAATACAAATAAAATATCAGAAGCTTTATAGGGTCTCTTCTAATGCTGGGCATTTGTTTTCTCACAATGAAGGCTGACTACAAATAAGGGCAAAAATCCATTGTACACAGCCTAATAAAACATTGTGAAAAAGTAAGGAGACCAAATTCAGGTGGCTGATTAATCTCTGAAGAGTGCTTCCATTGTAAAGAAATTGTTAAGGCTAAAGGAACGATTTCTTTTTAAAAGCATAAGACGTGGACAAAGTATATATATATATATATATATATATATATATATATATATATATATATATATATATATAATCAGATGAGCCCTGTTTTAAAATGGGACTGAATTTGTTGTAAAGTAGGACTGAATTTGCCAGTCCTTTGAGAGTGTTCTGTCTATAAAACAAGTCAGGTTATTACGGACAATTGTACTTTTGTTAATAACTTTTCTTTTTATTGATGGTTGTCTTTCATCACCAATATTCTCTTTTCCCTCAGATACCAACTTTGTCAAGGGCTTAGTTTGAGGGGAATTTTTATTGCATCTGTTCACATTTATTTAGCCTTTGGTTCCTTGGGAACAGAAGAAAATCATGTTAAGCACATACCCCGACATGTAACGCAAAAGGATGAGAAGCGTTCTTTGTCAAACTTCACTGAAACAAAGTGCATCAGCTTAATCAGGTCTGTTCTTGGCAATGTAGGAACATGACATGCCAATTACATAAACTTTCAACTAAGTGAAGACTCCTGCTGGCTAATTCAGTGTTGATTGTTTTCCACTACTTGGCTACTTGGCTTTGACTGCTTGTTAAGATTTTAAAAAAAAAGAAAAAAGAAAAAAAAAAGAGGTGTGGGAGAGGAGGTAAAAAAAAAAAAAAATTGCAGGAATTTTCTCCTTCGGTCAAACATTCTTGTGATTGCCAGCAATTAGTTAAACTTCTCGCCGGTAAAATGACAAGATGGAACTTGACCAAATACAATGTGTGGAACTCACAGGCATCTGCCCCAGCTGAAAGACATTACAATGTTTGTTAACCTTACGGGTCATTCCTGATTCACTTCTGCAGACAGAAAACAAGATTTATATAACACAGATCAATACTGCCCTAAGACTTTCGCCATTGAGGATGTTAGATTGAGGCACTTCTCTTTATCAGTTTACCATGACACTAATGTATTTTGCCTGTTTTGCCTGGGCAGTGATGAATCTGTTGGCAAGAGAAAACAAATAAGTTTTGTTGTTGAGAGACATGTTGTCCATGATTTGTCTCAGCAGACATGCCAACTTGCTGGCCAATTCATTTCCTATTTAATTTAAGTGGCATATCTGTCTTCCCCTTTCAGGTATGTCTTTTGTCTACTGCACAACCACACTGGCAGTGCTCTGAGGGAGTCTGCAGTAGATCTCTGCAAGTAGATTGACACAACGGAGCCAGGAAACCAATCTATAATTTCCAGAAGACTCTTTCTGAAATATAGAGCTGCCAACTGACACAGTGTGTGGCATGAAATAACATTTTACAAATAGTTCATAAATTTGATGCTACTTGCAAATTATAAACATATAGCAAATCTCCTTTTAAAATCAGAGTTCATTTTCTATATTGAGAAATATTTTGTGGGTTTTTTGGTGTGTGTATGCGACCAAGCAAGTATTATTTAATTATGAAATATATGTGGTGTAGTATGAAAGTATTTTGTGATGATGTGTTACATGTAGGTGTACTTCTTAATTTCTTATTACCTCAGTTAGTTTTACTCAGTAGTCTCACATATAAGAGATTGGGTAATATTGTATTTAAACAGCAGAGAAACAAAACACAGGGTGATTCATTTAAGAAGCAATGGATTATGTAGTTTAATTTTAAATGAAGCTGCTTTTAAAAGGAAGACAATGCACACTATCACCAGACTCTTATGACACCTAACCAAATATTAATAGAAAAGCCAAGGAAGAAATGACTTTACATTTCAAATCGTGACAAAGATGATGCTCTAGGAGAATGTGTCAAATGGTGAAACTGTAACATAGGAATTCCTCAAACTCTGACAGTCCTCAAGCAATGGAACAGTTAACATAGCATAGCACAGTCCACAAATATGCAAGCTAAATCTCTGTGTCAGAACACATTAATTATAGCAGTCAGTTTACCTTTCTCCTTCATAACATTTTTGATTAAAATTTCACACATTACAATGATATGTGTCTTTTCTACAAGCTGTGAAATTTATTCAGCCATCAATGGGTTTGGATTTTGTTCCTAAGAAGCGTATAGTACATAAAAAGTTGACTTATGATCTCTGAATAGTAAAATCAAGGAGAATTTCTTTTGGGTAGACTTAGAATTTTATACCAGCAGTGGTGTCACGGAGCGAAACATTCATTAGTAATATTGTACCCCCAAAAGCAATAACTTCTCTCTTAGTATGTTGGCTCAGAATTTATAACTGCAAGGCTTAATTAAGCTGTAGATTATGTTTTGAAAGGTATAGTCAATGTAATGAATCCCTGAAGATGAAAAATAAACAATAAAAGATAATCAAAACATTTATCTATTTAATGGATTTATATAAAGTTGTGTTGTAAATGTTATTTAACAGATGTACAAAGACTAATAAAATAATGCAATCATAATAGTGAACACATTTAAATCATTACTATCTAAATTGACATGTGATACTTCTTTATGTTAACACAACTACAGGGTACAAATTTTTAAGTCTATCAATTTGAAATACAATTATTTCTCAGGGTGAAGCACTGTAGTTTTAGATTCTATAGTTTTCTGATGGGTTATACAACACAAGCCTGTTCTCTATTTACAAAATCAAGGATGTATGCAGTAACTTTGAACCAAAATTTCTCCAGTGTTCCATCAATTTTCAAGTTTAAAGATTTCATCTACATCAATCATGTCCTGAAATTACTCTTGCTGAGGAATTCTGTTTTTAATAATTATTTAGAAATCTGAAATATGATTGTGAATGTGTGTGTTCATATATACACAAGCATGTGCACATACCAAACTATCTTCAGATATACAAAGACACACATATAAAGTTTTGTCTCCCCTGGAACTTCTAAAGAAATAGAACATTAATATGTTTTTTAATTAAAAATATAATAAATATAAAATCTTTTTCTTATTGAAACAAATTTATTATTGATTTATTAACTCTGCAACTAATTTATTATACAAAAAATAATTTAAAAAAATAAAGACAACACTTGAAATTTTCTATTGAGTTTAAAAGTTATATAGACTTGAATATCAGTAAGCATTTTTATATACCTGTCAGATATGAATATTCCCATCTTTCCATTATAAAAAGAAATTTATTTTAATAGAGGAGATAATTGAAAATTAATCAACTAATTTAGACTTCAACAATAGTTTTACAACACTCAGTAGTTTATATTTAAAATATTTTTTTCAAAAGGATTATATACAAACAATGTTAGGAAATGGTGGGAATTAAAATTTTTAAATTAAAAAAAAGTAACATGAAAGTTTAGCTAAATGATAGGTCATTGATTCTAAGGCTTCCTAAATTATAGATTATAAATATCCTTTTAGCATTCATGAGTAGTTAACTGGAGTTTAACCATTTGTGAGGTAGAACTGCTCATTTCTCATCAAACCTTGCCATTTATTAAATTCTGAGCATGGGAATCCATAGTAACTTTCCCATATATGGACTAAAAATTAAAATACTTAGGCTTCCTTCTCTTCAAGTCACTGACCAATTTTCCACTGAAGAAGTCCAATTTCATTAATTATGACACATTCCACTGTTGATTTTAATTCCAAGGTCATTCTAGCTAACCTACATATGCCTACCCACTGCAATTTAAGCTCATCTTTTTATTCTTATCATTGAAGTGGATGAATTATTAGTGACTTTTCTCCATAAACTTGAAGTAAAGTGGTAGACTGCCTCTCAATCTTCCCTTCTCTAAATTATTTAATCTGAATTTCCTTAACTTTTCTTCACTGGCCTGCTTCCAAATCTTCTGGTTATTTTTACATCTTCCCTTCCTATTGTCTTTAATTTTGCATATTTAGCTTAACATGAGTATCTTGTTACAATTCCATGATGAAGCATATTAACAAACAATAGAATTCAGTAATAAACCCAAATAAACTGCCAATATATCTAATTTGTATGCACTTCCCAAATAAAATAGGGTGCTGTTTATCTAAGAGTCTTCATTTATTAAGAATATTGGAGGGTACCATACACAAAGGTCACATCAGGACGTTTACCATGCAATATACTAGCAACCAAGATCAAGAATAACATGTTATATTCTCTCCCAAGAAAACAATACATTTGAGTAAATTAAGATGGGTTAGGATAAAGAAGTTGTACAAGAGCAGGCCTTGCTTTCACTATCCAGACAACAATAGGAAGGTAACATTTCCTGACCTCTGTGGGGGTCACTTAAGAGACACACATCCTTTCCCAGAGCTAACTTAGCTTTGTGGACCCTGGGAGATGTGCACAGGCTTCTGCTCTTTCTTGTCCTCACTGAATTATACAGAACCTGATTTCCAGTGTCCTATTTCTAGAATGCTTCCTTGCTCTGGTACTGTTGGTAGTAATGTAAACTGGCATAGCCAATATGGAAAGTAGTATGGAAATTACTAATATATATATATATATATATATATATATATATATATATATATATATTAAAACTAGAACTACCATGTCATCCAGCAATTCTACTGTAATGTTCATTACAGCATTATTTGCAATAGCCAAGGCATGGAAACAACCTAAATGTCCATCAATGAATGGATAAAGAAAATGTGAGATATATATATATATATATATATATATATATATATATATACACACACACACACACACACACACACACACGCATATATATATATATATATATATATATATATATATATATGGTGTCCCAAAAAACTGTATACACACTTTGAATAATTATTAAGGCAGTGTTTAGTAAAATACATTTGATTTTAAATATTGAGCTATCAGCTGTTGAAGTGTGTATACAATTTTTGGGATACTCTGTACATATTGAGAGACATAAATATATGTAGGTGGAAAGAAAAGAAAGAAAGAAAGAAAGAAAGAAAGAAAGAAAGAAAGAAAGAAAGAAAGAAAGAAAAAAAAAAGGAAGAAAGAAAAAAAGGAAGAAAGAAAGAAGAGAAAGAAGAGAGAGAAAGAAAGAAAGAGAGAGAGAAAGAAAGGAAGTTAGATAAATGATCATACATAGATGATAGATAGAGATAGATAGATAGATAGACAGACAAATAACATTTTCAACTATAAAAAATAATGAAATCTTGCTAATTGTGACAACATGGATTGACCTTGAGGGCATTATGCTAAGCAAATAGTTCAGATATAAAAAAATATAAACATCGTATGATCTACATTATATATAGAATTGAAAAAACAAAAAATAAACAAGCAAATGAAACCAAGTTAAAAGCTAGAGAACAGATTGTTGGTTTCCAGGGGTAGAGAGTGGGAGGTGGACAAAATGGGTAAAGGGGTCAAAAGGTACAAGTTTCCAGTTATAAAGTGAGTAAGTGATGGGGTGTAACATGTAGCAATGTGACTATGGTTAGTAATGCTATTTTCCATATTTGAAAGTAGCTATAAGAGTAGATCTTGAAAACTCACTACAAGAAAAACTACATCTGGTGATGGATATTAAGTAGACTTACTGTGATGATCATTTTGCAACGTATACAAATATAGAATAAAAAATAGAATTCCCTCTTCCAACAAACTTTCAGATTATATTAATGCTTGGTGCTGAGGGACACACTTTGAGGATCATTAGTGGAAGTTCTATCTAAACAAGCAAATTCTAGAAGAAATGAAAGTCCCAGGGTTCCACAGAAAACCAACAAAAATACTAGGAATGAACTGAGTTCATCTCTCCCTTCATTATGGTACTTGGAGTTAACTTTTCCTTGAAAAATAATTTGGCCTCCAGGGACTGAGAATGTTGTTTATTTTAGTTGGTTTTGGTTGTTTTTCTCAAGGCTATGGCTTGTAGGCAGGTCATTGTAGGTAAGGATCTAGTTTTGGCTCAGACTATTTGCCCCTTTTGTTGTTTTCCCTCAAAACTCATAGAACTACAGGGGAAGGTAGAATTCAGTGACTGCTTCTCCCATAAACATGTGCCATGGGAACAACAAACCCTTTTTTACTTCTCAAACTATTTTAGGTGGCCAAGTAAGCATCAGAATTCTAGCATTTTTCTACAGTCATTTATTAAATTTCTCTTCTATTTTTAACAATTCTATAAAAATAGAGGAGTTTTTTTGTTTTGTTTTTTTGTTTTGTTTTTTTGCTTTAAGAACTCATAGTTTGGTGGAGGAAATTACAAAACTTCCACTTGACTCTCTTGACTATTAAAACCTATGTTTGTAATTATTATTAAATGATATCTTCAAAATATCCCCCCAAAATGTAGGTTCTCATTAGGAAGTGTTGCTGTTTTTAAGCTCCAATTATTTTTCTTAAGTTTGAGTTTGAGTTAAAACTCAAATTTAAGTAATTGCTGAGATTTGTGCATCTTGATTTAGACTTTAAGACAAGGATTTGAGGACAAATAATTTATTTGGAAAGTCATCTGAAAAGCTCTGTGAGGACATGTAAATGTGTCAGGCAGAGAGACTGGAGCTGAGCCAATAAATTAGAAGTGCATAAATGAACAAGCTCCCACCAAAATCCACAATCTATGTATTACTTGGTCAAGAAAATATGACAATATTTTACCAGCAAGGAGACATCTGTGTGTTGTATTAGATATATTTTTTTCACCATTAAAAAACAAACACATAACTAAACAACATACTTAGTATTTCTTAAATGTCGCAATGATATTACTTTTGAAAATTAACAGTAGTTTTCCCCTGCCAATTTTTGCATCAAAGCTAGCCAAGCTGCTCCTACTCTGGAATTTTAAACAAAATCTAATTAAATCAACGAAGTTTGCTGGATGGGGTTAGGCTGTTTCCTGAATGCACATGACTCTGCCACTCTGCCTGGAACAGCTCTCAGCCGTGCTTTCAGCTGGCTTTTCCCTCTGCTGGCCCCTTGATCATGCTTAACGATCCCCAGCTGTATCAGTTCCCTGCCTGCTTTAACCCCAATTGGCCTGGCCTCACATCTCTGCAGCGTCTGGAGGACAAAGGAAGCCAAGCTGACCAGCACCTCCTTCATGTAGTCCTAGATAATGGGTGGTAATAGTTATTTAAATCTTCCTTTTGTTCTGCTATGTGCTATGAAAATGAATAATCTGATTTTCTTAAAAATCAGGAGCAAAAGATAATGTGTTGTGCCTGTCAATCTGGCTGCTACTATAACACTACCCCCTACCACTCTTCCCCACTTCGTTATTTTAAAGATGTTTACAAACCTGCCAGAGCAGCGCAGAGGCTATGGCTGAAAGGTCGTGGAAATCTGTTCTCAATTGGCCACAGATGTGCTACAGCCCTAGGCCTGAGTGTGCCCTCATCTATAACCTACTTATTTCTAAAGCTGACCCTTTCCCCAGGATACCTGTTTATGAAAATCACAGACCATACTATTAGTAGACAGATTAGTTTGTTTTAAAGTAGAGATTAAGAAAGTGTCACAAAATCAAGTGTTAGGCGTGAAGATTGTTTGTATGCGGAGGGGAGGGGGGGGGTAGTAGGTGTTGGCTTGTTTTGCTTGACTATTACCTCATTATCAGAAAGGAATCAGGACCCTCATCCTATAGGCTGATATTAACTGATGCAAACTTAGCTGAAGGCTGGGAGGTTGCACACAGTCCAGAAGCTATTGTTAATAAGGAAATAATCAAAACTCACACAGACACCTTGAATGTTATACGTCCAGCTAATGTCAACCGCTAATGTTATATGTCCAGCTAATGTCAACTAATGACTTTATTGAAATGATTGGTTTATCCTTGCACTGACGTACAGTCTCCAATGTAGGTTCTCATTAGGAACTGTTGCTGTTTTTAAGCTCCAATTATTTTTCTTAAAAATAGCAACAACAAAAAGGACAAGACATATTTGGTCACATTGCCCAGCTCAGGAGACTGTTTTGATTTGCTAACACCTTCCTAGATCCATAGTCATCAACCAAAAAGTCTTGTCTTTATTCATTTTAGCCACAATATTGGAATATATTGGCAGAGAGAAGAGAGAGTTGACACCACAGACTTGAAAATAAATGTTTTAAAATGTCATTATATATATATATACATATATATATATATATATATATATATATATATATATGGGCTACATGCATCTCTATTATTGTGATATGTTATGAAAAATAAGTGTGTAGATATATACATAAAAATATATAATATATAGCTTCATTAAACTGGTGAAGAGTTTCCAAAGTGTTCATTCTCACTTTGAAGAAATTTTAGTGATAAGCACCCTTTGAACAATGTTCCCAGTGTTATTGTAATGCTTTGAATTTATTTGTGGTCCTTTGAATTGTCTGAAAAAGATGGAACTATTAAATAATATAATTTATATAACTTAATCATCCTACATTATTTTAAAAACGAAAACCAGCTTTTATTTCGTGTATTTATGCTGCAAAGTAAATTCTGTAACTTTGGTATTTATGCTACAAAATTCCTCTGAGAATTGAAATAAAGTCACCAAGAATTGATTTCAGCTTGAGGTTGACACTTAGCTGCCTGGTAAAAATGTTGCCTATAAGCTTATGATTGTAATATCACAGTTGGCTTTTCTGTGCAAGATTTCCCAGACAACACTGATTTCTACCACCAGAGGAATGGGTAGCTTTTTTGTTTTTCTCTGAGGGTGGGTGGTTAGTAGCATGAGTTGCTTTGCCCCAGCCCCTGAGATTTTATATTTTCACCCATTAAATCAGGTGTACTATGTAAGCACTTTAAGACTCTAAAATGTAAAGGACCATGTAAATGCAAGATTTATTCCTCACCATAAGCTGAAGATCAGCTTCTGAAGTGCCCTAAAGAAAGGATTTTTTTTGCAACAAATGGCTCAGTGTGCTCTCCATTCAGGTCTGCCGGGATACCATATCCAAAAAGCCTTCCTCCTAATAAGCTCACCACTTGAATGATCCGCTCTGTGGAGGATTAATTTTCTAAATGCCTATGAATTTCAAACCAGAAATTGCATGGCACAAATTAATAAAGAGTTTAGCTGTAGGGTAAGCCACTGGTACTTTTTCTGCTCAAACTCACTACACCCATTGTACTCTTTTAAGATTCTAATAGTTCACCACATGTGTTTGAAGTTACATGGGCATGTCATTCCACAAATGCCCTTATTAGAAAAACAATTCCTAAATTAATAAAATCTGAGACGATCATTACTAGAATGTAAGGTACATATGACGGATCAGAACAGCAGTGTTATTGCTGAGCATTAACTAACCGGTCCACCTCTGAATTCGCTGGTGTCAGAGGTATCTGAGAACATGGACTCCACTGTTCTCTGATGTTAATCATCACCTTAAATGACACTCTTAGTGATTTAGACAGACCAGGGTTTTGATCCTCTCATCTTCCTCTTTCTGCTGCCCCTTCTCACCTTCTCAATTTTCTTCCTCTTATATAACCTCAAATGGAAAGGAACACAATTCCTCCACAATTACACCTTATTATCTTCCACCTCTGCAAAGTCTATCGCTGTTTTATTTTGCTTTTAATTTTTTTTCATTATCCCCCATCTTTCCCTTTTCTTCTTTTCAATAGGTTCGCACTCTAATATGAAAATACCTTTTTGGAGGGTTAATCCTCACCTGAGGATATTTTTCCATTGATTTTTTAGAAAGAGTGGAAGGGAGTAGAATTGAACCCAGGATCCTTTAGTACATGGGCAGATGCTCTATCAATTGAGCTCTGGTTGGGTGTGAGGAGGAGGGTGGAGGGACTGAAGAGAGAGAGAGAAAGAGAGAGAGAGAGAGAGAGAGAGAGAGAGAGAGAGAGAGAGAGAGAGAGAGAGAGAGAGAGAGAGAGAGAACTAACTCATGGACAACAGTGTGGTGATTTCAGGGCAGGGGGAGGGTGATTGAAGGTGGAAGAGGCCATACAGGGGATAAATAGTGATAAAAAATAAAATAATAAATATTAAAAAATAAATAAAGTGCAAGTATACCCTGAAATTGGGGATGGAGAAGGGGGGAGGCTGGGAGGGACTAGATTGTGATAAAAGCACAGTTGTATAAAATGATTTTATAAGTAACTAGAAAGAAAAGTCTTTTGACATTTACAATTTCTTTCCTAATGTTTGAGAATTTCTTGGTTTGAGAATTTTGTATTCTTAATTTAAACTAAAAATCCATACATAGGGCTGGGAGAACAAGGTTTGTGACAGTGACTCTGAGAGTTAGATTCACCTTTCATTGCTGTGGGTGAAGTATTAGTAGCAAAATATGATTAGGAAGGGGTCTCTCTCCCCCAGACTGGAAAGCCCCATCGTTACCCTGCTGTGAGGAATGGAGGAGAGTGTGGAAGACATGTGAACATAGAACCTAGAGCAACAGGAATCCTAAGTGAAGAAGATATTGACTCAATCTTGACACGTGTGCATTAGGAGAGATTCCCCCAACTGAGCACATGGATTTGTTTTGATCTTTCCAAACACCATCACATGAACCTCTCTTATAGCAAGTAACATACATAATGTAGCATATTACTTGTGATGGGAGGTGTGATCCATAACCTTTGAATACAACAAAGTAAAATGGGGCCACACAGTAGTGAACTCATGACCTTGGATTCATTAGCTGGGTGTTCTCACCAATTGCACAACCAGCCATGGGTATGTACAGGAAATGTGTCCTGCTAAATTTCAATGCCACTTCACAGTCAGAACTCAACTGTAGAAATTTGCCAGACAATCTGTACAACAAAGAGTGTGAAAGAGGGATAGCAATACAAGAAATTGGGGTCTGATTATTCTCAAAGATTTCAGTTCATTGCTATGACACTGACTAGTACAGATTTCTCTCTTTAAAATATAACGTGATTGCTTGTTTTTTAGTCCTTAATTTACTTAAACTATTATGATTCGTGAATCATGGATAAAAAGTCATCAAAAAGAACTTTTATCAAAAACAATAAGCAAACTCTTCATGACTGGTATTGTTCTGTTTACAACTATGTAAATTTAAAGTACAACAGAAAATATAAAAAAATGATCAGTGTAAATGGTATAAATTTACACATGATATAAATATTATATTTATGAGTATACTCATATATAATATATTACATAAATAATTTAATGAAATATATTTATTGAAATGAAAAGTACTATTAATATCTATCTTTATAAATGAAATTGAACTAAATTATATTCTACCAAGTAAATCATAATAAAACACATATTTGTAAAATCAATGGTTGAGCAACATCTTAGTTTCTTGTACAAGAAAATAATCTATTACACGAATAATTGTATCTTTAGTAAACTACATTTTATTATATTGACTTAGAAGACTGTTTGACTCTGGCTGGTGTGACTCAGTTGGTTGGGCATCAGCTAGCACACCAAAAGATTGCCAGTGAGGTTCCAGATAGGGCACATTCCCAGGTTGTGGAGTTGATCCCTGGTAGGGGAGGTGTGGGCGGCAGCCAATTGATGTTTCACTCTGCCATCAGTGTTTCTTCCTCTCCTTTCCTCTCTCTTTAAAAATCAACTTATATATATTAGGGTGTTGGGGGCCAATCAAGGGCTGGGCCAACTGGGGGGAGAGGTTGTGGATGGTTGACAGCCAGTCCTGCCCCTGATCTGGATGTTGGAGGCCAATTGGGGACCAGATCAGGCTGGTTGGCTAACAGTTCACATCATAGACACTGCTCATTCCAGTCATTCTGGTCATTCTGCCATTTCAGTCACTAGGCTTTTATATATATAGATAACTCCATTTACTGATATGTATATGAAATTAGGAATTCTGATTTAAAACAGAATAAAATTTGTTTTAACCATATTAAGTGATCATTTATGCAAGACAAAAATAGTCAAATATTGGAGATTCCATATGATTCGATATAACACTTCTAATTTTATTTGCAGTTGGTTACTTTCTTGTCACATAAAATATATCCTTAATCAAGAAAATTAGTTTCCTTTTCATCTGTCTCCTTTTTAAAAAACAAATATGAAGGAGCAGTCCCCAGTTAATGAAGGTATGTGGATAAATTGATTATGGCTATAACTAGTAGTTTAATATACTCAAATCCAGACAGAAACTAAAGAAAGACTGTTAGACAGTTTTAATATTGTACAACAAATATAGAGAACTTGGTATTGATTTGAAAATTTTTATTTAATTACTTTAAAAAATTTGATTATACTTTTTAAATTTCTAACTTTTCCAAAGTATTGGGAATTGAAGTATTAAATTTAAAAATAGATATACATCCAACAAGATAAGTTAAGAGTTATATAAAATATTTTATTATTTTATTTGTATGCACTTAAATGATTAGGGTATTTAAGTTTATAGACAGTGCATAAACAAAATTGTTGGTCAAATAATGTAAAAAATGGTAGAAAAAATATGAGTAACTAGTTTTCAAAATGGGATATTTTAGTATTATATTAAGTACTTTTTTCTTTTAATTTTTTTTTTCATTTGTTGCTTATGAGGCTTGGAGATTTTGAGGCAAGAAAAATCATGAAACAGAGGTGTGAAAATTCAGATAGCAGTTAATTAGTTTGTTAGACTGTTAACAGAAACATAATGGACTTTTAGCTTTTTCTTTTTTATCCTCTGATTTCAGGCAATTATAAACCAGCACTTCTTGAACAAGTTATTGTACATGATTTCAGAAAATAGGCTGTTTGCACACTTAAGCCCAATCTAATTAATTCAATTTACCGAAATTGTTTATTCATCTTAAATTCAATTGAGTCTATTAATACCATCTTTGGGCTCATTCACATAGTGTTATTATTTTTTTTTGTGTGTGTGTGTGTGTGTGTGTGAAGTAAGTCACCTTTTTTTGTTCCATTGACTCTGGAAGAAAAGTTGTATATTGAGCAATATATAATTTCAGAATACTAATTTTACAAAAGAAAGATTATAGTTATTGATTCTTACCTGATGGATCTGAGAAAGGTAAACCACATCTGGCCTTGCATTTTATACGAGTATTTTAAATTTCTTTTTGACACTTTATGATATTTTTATTTTCCTCTATTTAACACATTGAGAAAATCACAATGTGGGAACTGTGTAAAATAATCTACATTTTTCAAAAATAAGATAATAGGGTAAGATTTTGGACTTTGAGAGGTAGTTTCTATTTCCTCATATTATGAGAATATGTATGGCAACTTTCCTGATCCAGCATAAAGAACTCTCTTAATCCCAAGAAAAGTAGCTCTATCTTAACTTTTCATTTGTGTTTCTGAACTACAAAGCATTGCTCCACTCAAACCCAAGTGTTATTGCTATACCCCACTCCTAGAGCTGGGTATAAAAGCAGTATCCAGGGATCCCTGAATTATAGAGAGTCTAAAATTTCTGTAACAATCAGATTTGACATGAATCATTTATTAAACTTTTAAACTAATTATCTAATCATTTTAGAATTTAGTTTTGGAAAACAGAAGAAATCATTTAACATACCCCTCAAAAGAAATGTAGAGTCTGAGGGAAATGGATATAATGTTTAAGTAAAGACATAAATATAATAATATTTCCATTCTATAACTGTTACATGCTCTAAAAATGCCATTTTCTAGGTTGTTTCTGTTGTTGTTTTTGTTTTTTATTTTATTTTGTTTTTTTAGTAATTGCATCAATAAATTTGGAACAACTAAAATTCCATGACCAGTCAAAAGATGAAAAAGATGTCTGCCCACAACTAAAGATAACTACTACCTTTAAGAGGATAACGATTTCTTGGCTTGAGTCTTCAAGAAATCTTAGAATATTTCCAAAATATACCATAAACACAACCTACTAGGGTTTGTGCCAATTCCTTAATATAACATAATTGGCCACATCATCAATAGGAAGTTTGATAAAAGTATAAAAATTAATCTCTTAAATATTCTCAATGTTCCACAGAAAGTATTTATAACATAGTCTCCATGAATAATGTTTTTTTACTTTAAAAAGAAATGAGGACATGGTTAGGAGGGAGATAAAATGAGGGAAAGGAAGAAAAATGTTTGTAAGAAACATTGCAGCCCAGCTGTTATGGCTCAGTGGTTGAGCATCGACTTCTGAACCAGGAAGTTACAGTTGGTTGGATTCCTAGTCAAGGCACATGCCCAGGTTGCAGGCTCAATCCCCAGTGGTGGGTGTAGAGGAAGCAGCGATTGCTGATTCTCTCTCATCATGTATGTTTTTATCTCTCTCTTCCTCTCCCTTCCTCTCTGAAATCAATAAAAAAAAAATGTATGTGTTTTTTAAAGAAACAACTACATGGCTGGCATGTACACATAAGGAACTATCTGGCATTGAAATTGGGACTCAAAAGAACTGTTGGCCCAGAAAGGAACTCACTACAGACTGATTCATTTGCCTCTCAGCATAACCATTATGGCTTGTTGCAGTTTAGGTTCTTACAAGAGTATTTCTTGGATCACATGGTCTCACACATCTAGAGGAAATAATTAACAACATAAACAGACCCAAAGAAAGAGAACCAGCGATCACACTCTCAAACCTCAGAGGGAAAGTAAGGGAGGATGGGGGTAAGGGGAAGAGATCAACCAAAGGACTTGTGTGCATACATATGGGCCTAGCCAGTGGCCATGGACAATGGGGTTTAGGAGGGGGGCATATCTAGGGAGGAGTTTGGGATGGGAATGGGGGAATAAGGACAATTATGTGAGACCATAATCAATAAAAAAAAAATTTTAAATAAAGAAACAACTACATGTATAGGGCTTGATTAATTAGCAAAGTCACATATAAAGATGACAAGACATATTAGAGATGACTCCAAAATTCCTCTAGTTAAGCATGCTTACAAAGCTCTTCTGCTTTTCCTTTATTCATTTAGCAAGCAGCTAACTCTAGGTTAAACTTAAACTTGTTAAATAATGTGCAATTGCATTTCCACTGATTATTTTAAGAAAGTCTACAAATTTTTTTTATTGTTTATTAAATTTGTAGTGATGGTGTGAACTTCAAGTGAAGATGATCAACAAAAAGGACTAAATCTCAGAAGAAAGTGTATGGTGAACCACCAGGTAGAGTTATGAGGACACAGATGTAACAAGACATTCAATGCCAAAGTTCGCCATCACTTTCAGGGCTATTAATTATCTATTTCAAGGCTTCTCCTTGGATTAATTTTGATTCAAGGAATGACAGATTGTTAAAATTTATTTTTTAAAGTTTTTCTAGGGATAATAAAATATCCCGAAATACTTGACTTGCATGAATACCTTTGTTCGTACTCCTTTTGTCCAAAGGCAGGAAAGACGCAATATGGGAGAGTGTTGATAGTGACAAATTCAGTTATCTCAAAGACATATACAGGCTGTCCAGGTCTTACAATCTATTACCACATGGCATAATGCTGTCTATGTTGACTGGGCCAGAAATACTTCATTTTACTGGATCACAATCTTATAAGACAACCTTGTCATTTTAATTTGTCACTCTTTGTCTCCTATATCTCATTGAAGTCTCATCTCTTCAGCCAAGTGCCATAGGCTACTTCTCCCAGAAAAAAAAAAAAATCCCATCACACTGAATAGAAAAAGGAAAATCACTAAGAGAAAGTTTGTGTCTAAAGACACTACTATAGATTCCATTCCCACAGGCATAGCAGGTGGTATAAATACAATCTAAACTGAGACAGCAAAATGAATTGTTGCTTCTATTCGCTGTCTCCGGTGTCTCTGGGAATGTTATATCTGCTCCTTCTACACAGTATTGATTTGGTATACCTTATCATCTACAGAGCAAAGCGAAAGGGGAAAAGGAAATAGGGTATAGGAGGGTTAATGTCTGACGCATGGTCTGAGCCTGAAAAAAGATAGCAAGTTTGAATTAATAAGGACTGAAAGCCTGTCTCCTTGGTAAGTCTTTTCTGCTGATTAAAAAAAAAAAATAGGTCCCGTTTTTTGTTGTTGTTGTTGTTGTTAAAGCTTTATCCTGTATCAGGAAGTGGTATACAAATATGAGATACTTTTATTATTCTGCTTTAGTCCCTCTATTAATTTAATCTAAGCATTTATAACGAATAAATAATGTAAATGCTTATTATATTCTATTGGTTTATTTCTCCATTTTCCTTTATTTAGAAAAGTAATTTAATTTATTCTGATTAATAATGCCCTCCTTTCTCTCCTTATTATGCTTTTAAACAGCAATCACAGATGCCAGCTGTGATTGCTGTAACTCTTTAAAAAAAAAAAAAGTAGCAATTGATTTCACAACTGAAGAACTGAAGATAGAGCAGTCTATATGTTTAGCATATGTTCCTTCTATTGCAATTCTTTGCTTCTGTTAGCCTTTATTTAAAGACACTTTGTTTTCATAGGAGAGGGATTCAATCAATGGCAGCATTTTGTATTTGCTTCTGCAGTGGAGATGACCACAGAAGGAGCATTTACTCCACTGTCTGTCACATGAGGTTTCCTTTTTCTCCTCCTCTTGGTCAGTGAACTTCCACATAATCAGGAAAGACACAGATTTCCAACATTAATGGAGACACTTGGGAATTTGGTGGGGCTATTAAATCTGGTTGGTTCTTTCCTCAAGATTAAAAAAAAAAAAATCTTCACAACTAACCAAAAAATAAAAAGGAAGCCTAACTTTTAAACTCAATTTAAATTACTTTATGACATCCCTTAAGTTTTCCTTATACCACTTTAAAATAAAGGCTATAAACTTCTTATATGGAGCTATGAAGGGAAATAAAGAATAAGGTGAAAAAAATGACAATGTTGTGTGAATGTACATTAGTATTTTCATAAAAATTAGTAATAAGTAAGCATATTTTAAAGAACTGAAGCATACTATTAGAATCATATGTACTTAGTTGTTCATACGCCTTTCCTATATGCGTTGCTTGTTTTAAACTATTTGCTTTAAGGTCAAAGACCACATGTGTAACCAGTTCTGCATGCCATTAGGTATATAGGTAAGATACGTAAAAGAGGCTTTTATGTGATAATCTGATATTGAAAGTAAAAGTTTGTGCATTAAGTCATAGAGAAAAGGGGTAAACTAGAGCTGGATGTTAAAGACCAAAAGATAACATTTAATTTTTATAAAACTTAAGACAGGCAATGTGTCTTTGATTTCAGGGCTTCCTTTGGCTTATTCGCATTCTCTAGCTCTTCTTCTGACAGTGCTCCTCTGACTGTTTAGATCTCCTCAAATTTATGGTCTTAGGATATTTCATAAGTAAGCACTGTTATAGAATTTTTTACACTTTAAGGATGCAAAATACAAAATGAATAAATTGAGAACTTATTATAATAAACATGTGCACAGGTGGACATTAAATAAATGTTTCCTTGAGAAACACAGCTCTCTACCTGTGTCCACCTGCTCAAAGACTATCAAAGCATTAGGAAACACTACAGTGGGAACAATATTTCTAAAATGATTGATTCAATGGGTTATGTAAGAATATAGTTTAAAAAATTAACAGAAAATGTAAGTTCTCTAGCCTGGCTGGTGTGCTCAGTGGTTGAGCATCGACCCATGAACCAGGAGATGCCCAGTTTGTTCCGGGTCAGATCACGTGTAGGGGACATGCAAGAGGCAGCCTATTGATGTTTCTATTTCTCTATCCCTCTCTCTCTAAAATCAATAAAAAGTTATGTTTAAAAATTATTTAAACACAAGTTTTACTAACCGTATAATGCACTTAAAAAGTAAAATCTCTTCACTTGAAAAATGTATGGGAGGGGGGGGGGCAATGGTATATGTACAAAGATAATAATTTAATTTTTAAAAATTAAAAAAAAAAGGATTTTGTCTCAAGAAATAGGAAGTACAACAAAGTGAATACATAGTCATCAAAAGCCTGGACCATGCAAGTGTTAACTGAAGGGCTTAGTCTTTTGTATTTATTTAACATCCATGCTATAACACATGCTACATCTAATAATATCAGTGTTTCTTTTTTGAAAAGATTAATTGAGATAAATATTTATATCATAATAGTCACTGATTGTAAATGTACACTTTTATGATATTGGTAGATTATAAAGAAATGAAAAACTCACCAGAATTCAATTTTAGAAAAAGTTCATCAACCAAAAATCCCCTGTGCCCTTCAACAGCGAATCCCTGTTCTCACCCCCCAAGTCCTAGGTAACCACTGATGTACTTCCAATCTCTATAAAAATGCCATTTCTAGACTTTAGAGTAACTGGAATTGTAATGTGCAGTCTTTTGCTTCTGGTTCCTTTTACTGAGCACAAAAGTTGGTAGCTCATTCCTTTTAATTGCTAAATATTGAATAGTATTGCATTATCCATATAACACACCAAAATTTGTTTATCAATTTAACAACTAATGCACCTTGGATTTTTTCTTTCTGTACTTTGACTATTTTAAATAATGTTGCTGTGTGTCTTTGGGTCAGAATACACGTTGTTATCTCTTTGATTTGGGGGGGGGTGGGGGGCGGAGGCACATGGGTCTGGTTCCTTTGGTGTTTATGTATAATTTTCTAAGAAACTGCCAAAATGTTTTGAAAGTTTCTAGCATTTACATTACCACAACGAAGGCATTAGGTTTCCAGTGTTTTCACATCCTCACCACCACTTGATACAATTGTTATGTCTCTTTGATTACCAATGTTTGAATAGATACGTAGTGATTTATTTGCATTTTCCTAATGATTAATAATATTCAGCATCTTTTTGTGTTCTATCAGCCATTCATATGTTTTCTTTGTTGTAATTTCTATTAATATCTATTCCCTTTTAAAAATTGAGTTGTATGTCCTTTTTTGAGTTGTTAGAGTTCTTTTATATTTTAGACTAGAAGCCCAATGCATGAAATTTGTGTACTGGGGGAGGGGTGTCCCTCAGCCCAGCCTGCAGCCTCTCCAATCTGGGACTCCTCTGGGGATGTCCAGCAGCCAGATTAGGCCAGATCCACAGGGATTGGGCCTAAACAGACAGTCGGACATCCCTCTCACAATTTGGGACTGCTGGCTCCCAACTGCTTGTCTGCTTGCCAGCCTGATCACCCCTTAATCCTGCGGTTGGCAAACTGCGGCTCACAAGCCACATGCGTCTTGCAAGCCACAGTTTTCCATTCTGTTGACTAATGAGTTTGCCAACTACTGCATAAGGCATTACGTTAACTCAGAAGTTTTGACTACAGGTTAAAGACATTAGTACATTATTAAAATGTTTTTTAAGTGTTTTTCCCTAGCAGTGGTCAGCAAACTCATTAGTCAACAGAGCAGCAAACCACGGCTCGCAAACCGCAGTTTGCCAATCACTGCCCTAAACACTCCTCTGCCAGCCTGATCAATGCCTAAATGCTCCCCTGCCAGTTCGAATGCCCCCAACTGCCTTACCTGCAGGCCCAGTAACCCTAATGGTCCTCTTCTGCTGGCCTGGTCCCCTGCAACTGCCCTTCCCTGCAGGCCTGATTGCCCCCAACTTCCCTCCCTTGCAGGCCTGGTCCCCACAACTACCCTCCCCTGTCGGCCATCTTGTGGCAACCATCTTTGACCACATAGGGGCAGCCATCTTGTGCAAGGGCATGAAGGTCAATTTGCTTATTACCTCTTTATTATAAAGGATTACTATATAAGTTACAATTCCTTTGTCACATATATGATTTTCAAAAAATTTCCTTCAGTTTGTGGCTTGTCTTTTTCATTTGTTAGATCATGTTTTTGAAGCACAAAGTTTTTAACTTTGGTGGCTTCCAACATAACATGGTTTATTGACATATTTTTTGTGACACCTAGGAACTCATTATCCCACCCAAGATCATGACGATGGTTCTGTGGGTTTATAAGTTTTTTTCTCTTTCAGTTAGTTCCAAAGTCCATTTGAGTTAATTTTTGATACAATAAAAAATTAAGGTATAGTTTAAGTTTTGTGTGTTTTTTTTCATGTATATCTAATAGTCTTAGTTAGCATCATTTTTTGAAGTAGCTAACTTTTCTCCTATTTAGTTACCTCTATTGAAAATCATTCAAACTTAGCTGAAATAATTTATTTGTAAACTTTCAACTATTTCATTGATCTGTCTATATTTATGCCAATATGACACTTACTATTGTGGACTTAGTATGTTTTTGACAAGGTATTTTATGTTTTTCAACAATTTTTAAAATGTTTTTAAATTTTTTCATAAGTATTAGGATCTGCTTGAAAATTTTTACCATAAAGCTTGCAAGCATGTAATAGGATTATAATGAATTTAGAGATCAATTGGGGAGAAAGGTCATCCTGACAATATTGAGACTTTAATCCAAGAACATGGACTATCTCTCTAGTCTGTTTAAGTGGATCACCCTTAATTTATCTGAGCAATGTTTTATTTCTAGTACACAAGTCTTAAATTTTTTGTTAAATTTATTTCAAAATATTTATTCTTTATGATGTTACTGTGAATAAAAAAATTTTTTTAAAAATTCATTTATAATTTTCATTGCCAATATTTATATATATAAAAGCATAAGCGAGCCGAAACCGATTTGGCTCCGTGGATAGAGCGTCAGCCTGCGGACTGAAAGGTCCCAGGTTCGATTCCGATCAAGGGCATGTACCTTGGCTGTGGGCACATCCCCAGTGAAGGGTGTGCAGGAGGCAGCTGATCGATGATTCTCTCTCATAGATATTTCTAACTCTCTATCCCTCTCTCTTCCTCTGTAAAAAATCAATAAAATATATATTAAAAAAAAAAAAAAAGCATAAGCGACATCCAACCATTCTACCATCTGACTGGTAGCTATGACGTGCAATGACCACCAGGGGCAGATGCTCCGACTGGTAGCAATGATGCACACTGACAACGAGGGGGTGGATGCTCAATGCAGGACCTGCTGAGCTCCAGTGATGTGGCAGCTACGGTTCTCAGGTGATACGCATGGCACCAGAGAGGAGGGAGCCCGATTCTGGGGTGCATCATCCAAGAATTGCCCTCTCACAATCTGGGACCCCTAAGGGGATGTCAGAGAGCTGGTCTCGGCCCAATCCCTACAGTACAGGCTGAGGGACCCCACCAGTGTATGAGTCCATGCACCAGGCCTCTAGTGTGCTTATGTTATATATATATATATATATATATATATATATATATATATATATATATATATATATAATGGTATATGTGAATTTCTTAGAATTTTATACACACCAGATAACTTCATATGCAAATAAAGACTTACTATTTTTTAAACATTGGAATGCCTTTATTTTTATTTTATTTCTTGCTTTATTGTACTAGCTAGAACCTCTAATACAATGTTGAATAGAAGTGGTAAAAAAAAAAAAGTGAACATTGCCTTACTGGTGTGGCTCAGTGGTTGAGCATTGATCTATGAACCAGAACAAGGTTCAATTCCCCATCAGGGCACATGTCCAGGTTGCGGGTTCAATCCCCAGTAAGGGGCATACAAGAGGCAGCTGATCAAAGATTCTCTCTCTTCATTGATGTTTCTTTCTCTATCCTTCTCTCTTCCTATCAAAAATCAATATATATATATATGACATTTTGCCTTATTTTTTATTGTTTAAAGTATTACCCTGTTTCCCCAAAAATAAGACAGTGTCATATATTAATTTTTTCTCCCAACGTTGCGCTAGGTCTTATTTTCAGGGGATGTCTTATCTTTCCATGCGCTAGGTCTTATTTTTGGGGAAACACAATACATATGTCTCCTTTTCCCCAATTGACCCCCCTCCCCGACCAGTCCAACCCCCCAGGACAAGCCCCCAACATCCTAGTGTCCATGTCCATTGGTTATGCAACTATGCATGCATACAAGTTCTTTGGTTGATCTCTTACCCTCACCTTCTCTCTGAGATTGGACAGTCTGTTCAGTGTTTCTTTGTCTCTGGATCTATTTTTGTTCATCCGTATGTGTTGTTCATTATATTCCACATATGAATGAGATCATGTGATATTTATCTTTCTCCAGCTGGCTTACTTCACTTAACATAATGCTCTCCAGGTCCACCCATGCTCTTGCAAATGGTAAAAGTTTGTCTCACCATTTAATATCATGTTAACTTGAGTTTTTGGTGTCCTTTATCACTTTATGAAATTCCATTCCTTTACTAGTTTGTTGAGAGGTTTTATCTTGAATATGTGATTGGTTTTATCTAGAAATTTTTCTCCCATAATTGATAGGATCATGTGATTTTACCTTTTTAGCCTGATAACATTGGGGGTTTTATAGATGGTTTTGAATATTGAACCAGCTATGTATCACTGTAATAAATCCCACTTGATTGTGGTATAATTCTTTTTTCAATTAAATTTTTTATTTGGAGGTCATTGTAGCTTTATGTGTGGTTTAAAAACTATTACAAAGAGGTTGCTATGCTCTTGTGTAAATTCCACCAACAATTCCACCTTACCAAAATTCATTACAATATTGTAACTAGAATATTTACACTGATACAATTCACCTATGTATTCAAATTTTCCCAATTTTAGCTTAATCTTGTGTGTTTGTATATGTGTGCATTTAGTTCTATACAATTTCATTAAAGTGTCAGTTAATATATCAAGCATTACAGTCAAGCCAAATTTGATACATATTGCCAAATTACCTACAAAGCAGTATGTATTAATTTTCATCCTAAAATCTATAGATAATGAGGGACCATTTTCCTATGTTAATATTATTGGGTGTTAATTGGGAATTTAAAAAAATATATTTTTATTGATTTCAGAGAGGAAGGAAGAGGGGGAGAAAGATAGAAATATCAATGATGAGAGAGAATCATTGATCGGCTGCGTCCTGCAGACCCCCTACTGGGGATCAAGCCTGCAACCCTAGCATGTGCCCCTGACCAGAACAGAACCTGGGATCCTGCAGTTTGCAGACCCATGCTCTACCCACTGTGCTAAACAGGCCAGGGCTGCTGGGGAATTTTTGATGGGTGAGTCTTCTTTCACATCTTAATAGCTGACATCATTGTAAAAGAACAAATAATGCTGAATGATTCTTGATAATGCCTATTGAGAAATATATAAATACTCAAAGAAAGAACATTGTAAAAGCTCTGGGCATCTGTATGCCATATTACATAAGATATTAAATGCTTAACCATTTATTTGTCCATTTATAAAACATGTTGTAGTGGGATTAAATTGTATCCCAAAGGAGACATTAACTTGTATTATACTGAAGTATTTATTATTGCAGCATATGTAACAGATAATATTTGTTTACATTTTTAATTACTTACATTTCCAGCCAAGAAAATCTCCGAGGATAATGCTTCATTTACAAGAGTGTCCTGGCAAAAGACAACATAATGTAATCACACATTAGCAACAATTCCATGATGATGCAGTGGTTTGAAAATGACTTCCATATAAAAGCTTAATTATAGTAGCTATAAGAAAATTAAACAAAAGATACAATAATGGCCCTAAATTAAATTAAGGAAAAATCACACAGTACATAGAAAAGTGAATAGAAATGAAGATACTGAAACTAAATACCTGACATATTGTCCATTATGTTCTGGAATCCAATTGTTGAAGTCTAATTGCTCCTTCCTCAGAAATCACAATGCTGGATATAAATAAGCCATAGGGCTATATTCAATAATCAGAATTGATGCAATGTGTGGAAGAACTAAGGTATGCTTTATTAAAAGTCATGTCTACTTCTTTTCTAGTGAGATAAGTCAGGGGGAGCAGAATTACATTAATCAGAAGGGCAGGGACCACATCATTTTATCCATTTTTCAATTAAATACACATAACATTCAGTAAATGGTCTGAGAATACCTAAGTTGTCAACACATTTCTTGGTTTGGGAACATACTTTTGATTGAATAATTCAATATATCTGTATCTGGAGCCTCCTAGTTCTAAATTTTAAATAAAACGAGAGAGTCATAGTGAAAACTATAACTTATAAGAATTTGATAAAGTACAATTAGAAATATTTAGTAAATATAAACCAGAACGTTGTATCTTTATGTTAGTGGCTAATACTTTTTCCCTCCAATATGCATGATGCATTTTTGCTTTAGGAATTACAGAAATCTGGTATAATTTATCATTTACAAAGCTGTCCACAATGTGAAAGAAGACAGGCCTTGTTATATATACATATTGGATTCAACTACTCTGTGGTATAAGAGATATATGCTGATCTGGCTGCCCTCTCTGTGAGCTCATCCTCCATGTGGCACACACTTCCAGATGAAGTCACTGAAGACATGCATGTCAAAAGCATCTCTAAGGTGGTAGAAGGAGGTTTGTGGCAATGTGAGGGAAAATACAGAAGAGGAAATTATGCTGTGGCACAAAAAGATTTTTAAAAAAAGATTATCAATTATCTGGATAGATTTGGGGGCACAACTAAAATGCAAACACCAAAAGAAAGAGCCAAAACTAACCCTAGAAAATAATTTGGCTTCAAGGGGATTTGTTATCTCTCCTCAAAATGTCCGGAGGTTTTTCATATTCGTTTTTCTCAACTCGCTGATGACAAGGGGCCAGTGTGATAATCTGAGAAAAATGCAAGGCAATGTAGTGCAATGACCTCCTGTGGTCTCCTATCTTAGTGAAGTCCGGACTAGAGTGTAAGCTTCATTTTCTTTTAGTAACTGATGCTATAGGTTTGTGTCCTAGATTTCCCTAGAGCTTGTGAGTAATCATTTGAAACTCTAGAGTTGTATGAAGATTATTTAGGCTAAAGTTATTTTAGATTTAATCAATACAGAAAGGAAGGGTGCTTTTTGAAGCTCTCTGTATCTGACTAAAAGCAGAAAATTTTGAGAAATGAGAACTGCCACAAATTGCATCATTGAGGTAGCTTCTACTGCCAGGGGAGAAACCTACAGTGAACCTACTATGGGTGTGGAGTTTTATGGCCCGGGAGGAGTTTTATGGCCCAGAGGATGCAAAGACCTTTCCTAACTGTATAGACACATATTCTCACAAACTTTTCTTATCATCCACTTATTCTCATACAAAGAAAACATTTATTATTCTTTAAAATACCTATTTTTTTTTCCTAGCAGAGTCTTTTCCCCCTTCCCTTTCCTCTAGTAGGTTAGGTATCTAAATCCCAAATTCTAACTACCTCTTTGAGTTACTCACCACTTAGCCTTCCTTCATATATGCATGTTGCATGCAGAAATAAACCTTTTCTCCTCTCAATGTCTTTGTTGGTTTAATTTACAACTCCCAATTACTGAACCTAAGAGGCTAGCAAAAATGTGGTTTCTCTTCCCCTACAGGTACTAAGGAATATTTTCTGGGATTCTACATGGGCCTATGGAATCAGGCTTTCCAAGGAGTGATTCTGAGAATAAATATTTTAAAAACAGATCCAGATTATTTTCATTAAGAGTTTTGACAACTCTGTACTGTGTGCTTAATGCCATAGAGATTAATGGTTTGATATTTAAGGGAACCAAGCTGAAGACCAAAGTATACAGCTTCCAATTTAAGAAAGAAAAAAAAAACACTAAAAAGATATAGTATTGTAGCTATTATTACTAATTATTACTAATGAGACCCTCATCTTTAGCTCAGTCTACAAGTCAAATTTTACAAATTTTGTTTGTCCTACCGTAAGAAGTCCTAACTATGTAAGCAGATCTGACAAAAAGACAACATGCAATTTTTCCCACTTGATCAGAAAGCATGATAGTATTAGCCCTTACTGAGTTCCTACAATGGGTAAGCTACTACTCTATTAAACTTATTTAATAATTTTACAACACTATATTATAAATACAATTATTGAATCCATAAGGAAATTGAGGTAAAAGTAGGTTAGATATTTTTCCCAAGATCACATTACTAATAAGTACCCAAAGCACAATTTTGAACTAAAAGAGAACTGTGCCAGAACCTCATGTCTACTTAAAATTATAATCTTCTATGCACCAAATGGCCTAAATTTTGTGGAGAGAGAGAAAAATAATGAAAAAAAAATGCATTTCTCATAATGTGAAGCCCTAAATGTACAAAGAAGCATTTCCCATCAGACAAAACCAAAAAAAATGTTTAATAAAATATTAAGTACCAATAAATCAATAGATAACAATGGGCAAAATGACATAAAGAAACTTTTCAAAGAAAATAAAAGCAAATGGTATACAATTAGATTTACAAGTTAATCAACTTTCTAGTAATTACTGAAAGTCAAATTAAGCCCATAATGGTTTACTGTATCTCACTCATCTTATGGGTAATAATTAAAACATTAGCAAATTCTTGTCAAAGCTGATTTGGCTCAGTGGTAGAGCGTCGGTCTGCGGACTGAAAGGTCCCAGGTTCGATTCTGGTCAGGGGCATGTACGTTGGTTGCGGTCACATCCCCAGTAGGAGGTGTGCAAGAGGCAGCTGGTCAATGTTTCTCTCTTATCGACGTTTCTAGCTCTCTGTCTCTCTCCCTTCCTCTCTGTAAAAATCAATAAAATACATTTAAAAAAAAAACATTAGCAAATTCTAAATCAGACTATGGTTTCAAGTAATGAAGTGCTTATATATGGATAGAATTTTTAAATAGCACAACTTTTCAAAAACAATTGATATTATCTAAAGAATTTGAATGTACACATATTCTTTGATACAGCAATTTCAATTCTATGTATATAGCTTAGATATACAAGAATGTTCATAGCAATAGAGTAATACTAAAAACAACTTTTTAAGACCTGGAAAAAATACAGATGATATTTATCAAGAGTATAACGAATTAAACGATGTAGCTTAAAAAATGTGTCTTAAAAAATTAAGCTTTTATTTGGAGTAAAAATGAATGATCTATAAATGGATACATTTTTTGTCATAAACTTGAATACCAAATTTGTCAAATGATACAGACAGTATGATTTTATGTATATAACATCCAAAAATAATGAGAAAATATTTCAGAGTCACTATATATATGATAAAACTATAAGTAAAGATGAGTTAATTGTTTCTAAACATTTTATGAATTTTATGTATATATTTCACACAAAAAATTAAAATCAATAAAAAAGGCAAACTGCACAAGTAAAAATATTGTTTTGCATGATGGTTGCTCTATTTTGCATGATCTTTAAACTTTAACTGTAGTTTTAATTTCTATACATTGTTTTCCCAACCCAGCTTGCTACAAGAAAATTGCAATCAGTTATCATAAAATTTCATTTTTCCCCATGAGTCTTACTAATGTCACATGAGGACACAACACTTATGTATTAGAGATGTAAAAAGATGTGGCTTGACGGTTCCTACTGTTTCTATTATATTATGCTACTTTAAACAATAAACACAGCTTCAAATTTAAATATCTGCTTAAAAAGAGTAATAGCATGGGGATCATAATAATATGCAAATACCATTAGCCCTTCCTGGAAGAATCAAATCTATGTTTTGTGTAATTTTATTTTATTGTCTTTTGGGAAGATATAATGATGATAATCCAAACCTTTTAAACCACACATTAGACATAAATTTGAAGGGACTATGAACCAATTTCCCAATTTTTATGAGAAAAATACAACATAATCTTCTTGGAAAAACTACATTTTTTCCTTTTAAAATATTTTTCAGCTTTTTCTAAAATTGCATATTTCTCATAAAAAATCTTGTAGACAACCAAAATAGTAATCATTAATCGAAGAAACAGGTGCCCCCAAAATACATTATTTTGGACTTTCAAGCAACAAAATACACATATGGAGTACACCTTATTAACTAAATAAATTATTTGTATTTAAAGCATTAATGTTAATGGTCTTCACCTGCTTCTTGCTTTCAGTATGACTATTTTAGGTAGTTACTATTACATGAATACATGCGTACAGAAATGAATGTCTGCATTAACAAACACACAGGAAATATTAAATCAAAGTTTAGTTAAGGAAGGCTGTAAGAAATCTTAAAAATGAGATGAAAATAAAGTAAAAATCATTTACTTATAAGGAATGTTAAGACCTTGACTTCACAGAGAAATTGAACTTTTATAAAGCCCCAAGCTCTAATAAAGCAAGAATTCATTATCAAAAGTTTCTATGAAGAGGAAAAACAGGAATAAATTAATGACTTGAAGACTAAAAATAAGATGACCTCAGTCTTTAAAAGGGGAACGTGGAATTATGAAAGTATATGGTAAAGATACATTTAATACCATTTACCTTGAGAAATAACAGTTGCCTTAAAAAATTACCAGCCCTGGCCAAAGCACACTGAAATATATCCTAGTCACAGATGAATCTAAACATTTTAGCTCTTGTAATTATATTCTAAAACTGATATAACAACTTTTATAATTCTGAATGGGTACAAACTTTATCTAAAAGGGGGGGTCTTTTTAATAAGTTTTGGGTTACATCTCTGTATTAATTCAGACTGTAAATTGAAATTAATAGAAATGAACTCAAGCTAGGTTAAGATTTGAAGAATCAAACAGAAAAGCTCAAATATTATAAACTAGAGGCCTGGTGCACAGATTCATGCAGATTAAAAGGAAATTAGAAGAAATATTGTACTTTAGAGGCTGGGGATGGACTGTAAGAGGGCTCCAGGGCATGCCCAGCCCATCTTGTCCAGTCCTGATTGGCTGGAACCCAGCAGCAAGCTAATCTACCTGTTGGAGTCTCTGCCCCTGGTGGTCAATGCATGTCATAGTGACTGGTTGAATGGTCAAATGGTCAGACACTTAGCATATTAGGCTTTTATATTTATACTAGTGGCCCAGTGCACACAATTCATACATGGGGGAGGGGAGCCGGTTCTTCAACCCGGCCTGCACCCTCTCCAATCTGGAACCCCTCAGAGGATGTCTGACTGCTGGTTTGGGCCCGATCCCTGTGGACAGTTGGACATCCCTCTCACATTTTGGGATCACTGACTCCTAACTGCTCATCTGCTTGCCTGCTGGATCACCCCTAATCACTCTGCATGCCAGCCTGCTTGCCTCCAACTACCCCCTCATTGGCCTTCTCACCCCCAACTGCCTCCCCTGGCCTGCTCACAACTGTCTCCCTCCTGCCAGGATACCCACTTCATCTACGCTAATGGAGTTTTAATTTCCATTGGCCCTGGAATTGATAGTATTTTTAATAGATGTTCACTGTTTTCCTGAATGTCAGAGGATTCCCAGTGTCTCTTGAATTGCATAAAATACTTTATTTAGCTTTAAATTTGCCCTCACAAAAAAACTGATTCTTAAAAATAAAAAAAATAAAATAAATAAAAAGTCTTTACATGGATACGAGAAGCCCAGCGCATGAAATTGCATGAGACCCAGAGTCCCTCCTGCCGCCACTGCGAGACTCTTCAATGCACCTCCTGGTGACTGGTCCTTTGGTCAATCCAGCATTATGGCATTATAGCCAGTGGCTTTTTATAATATAGATGGCTAGGAAATATATTATGTGAGTGTCTTATCTGTGTTTGGATGTTGAATCATTTAGCTTTTAATGATCCTCTTCAAAATGCCCATGTGCTTTGTCCAAAATTCTTCTATTGTACATTGGCATCCTTTCTCCTTTGCATAGTGCCACTAATGTTCCATAATCTGAAGTTTTAGAGTTGTAGCCTTCTTGATTTTAGAACAAAAGAAAAAAAAACTCCAGAAATAAACCCAACACAAAAGATTCCCAGATGATAAAGAAATGTATATACCATTCCAATGTCAGTGTACTAGTAAAACACTTAAACATATGCACAAACCCAAAATCAGTTCCAGCATCTCAAAGCATAATTGCTTAACTGTCTCATATCGCATTTGAGTAGTCTCTAAAGGCATGTTGTTTGATATGCATACATGTTCAATATATACATAAAAACTGATGTATAGAAAGCTATCACCTATTTCATTTATTTTGAAATGATACACAGGATTAATAGAAAAAAAATGTGAATAAAATTCAATAATTTGGGAAATATACATTACCCTTCTTTCAATAATCTATCTAAATGTTATTTATTTTTGGTTTTCCATCTAGTGTTTCATTTACTTTTTATTTCCTCATAGTTTCAATCCAAGTATTGAATTTTCTTTGGCCTGAAAACATCTTAGTTCTTTTCCAAGTGAACAATGACTTCCTTTTCTTGTATCCTTTAACTTCCACAATAGAGTCTCTATTACTGGGGGCCATCCCAGCCTCCATGGTTATGAAGACAGCTCTGGTTCTCTTCCTTCATAGTTCCACAAGGGTTATCAACCTGCTTTTTCTCTACTTCAGGTAGAAGTTTTTCTTCTGAACCAATTATCCTCCTATCTTTGTCCTCTGAAGAATTGGTTTTCCACTCCCAGCTATTTTCTCTCTTAGGGTAAGTTTTCTGTCTGGGTCATTTTGCTTATTTCTCTACCTTCTTAAAAACTGGATTCCTTTGCCTTAGAGGATTCTCAACTTCACATACTATTTGACATGTTTAAAAATTCTTCTATTCTGAAGGAATTTTGTTTTGCTGCTATTTGAAAAGTGCAAAGCAGGTCATCAGTTCAAAAACACAGAAACATATGTTACCTAAAGAAAGAACCCACAGCTGGATTTTGCAGGTGCTGTAAAAATTGCCTTGAGGTGAATTATTCAACTTCTGTGTTTTATTTATCCTTAACTACTAGTAGGTACAAATTCTAGAAATCATTGAACTCTGAAACACTTCATTCATGATTAAGAAGTTTTTCTTAATTATATGTGATCAATTTTTGGAATTTGTTGGCTATCCTCTAATATTCATCATCCTAACAACAGTAAAAGATGATTGACTACATACATAAAAAATGGATTATTTGTTAAAAAAATAAATAAATAAATAACTTCTAATGACTAAATATTTGTCTTAAGAACCCCAATATTTGGTTAGGAATGGTTGATATCTGATGCAAAGCCATAGGCATACAAAGACAGGTTACAATAACAGTGACATCCAGAAAATAGGAAGGGAGGGCATGATGGCCTTTGCACACACCCCTAAAGTTATTGTTCTCCTATAATCAATGAAGGAGAGGGAACCATGGCAGTCCATAATGTAACTGCAGTCTCTCTTGGCCATGAGGTAGGAGCAGGGCAGTTGGCAGGTGTGTGTATTAAGCAGAGTTAGGATTTAGTAACACAATGGATGTTGTTGGTACAAATTTGAAGTTACAAAGTTAAAATTTGCCTTACACTTGGCTTATTTATTTTTAGGCTTATTGTTCACTTTATAAGTGTAATATAATACAACTTCAAACTCTGCTTAATCAGGCACATGAAAGCAAAATGGTGAAAGCAAACAAAAGAGTGAAGGCCTCATTGTCCATGTGTTCTTGGTATGGATTCCTGCTCTTCTCACAAACTCCTAGCTCAGGCTCACAGACACACTGGCTCAGTGAGAAAGCCAGTGTCAATCAAAGTGTTAAGCATTTGAAAAGATCAACTTTATTAGAAGTTATAATATTTTATCCCTTTAGCTGCATACCTGTGAGTGTGCACCCCACTTTGGAAAAGATTGACACAGATAATATTGCCAGTCAGTGAATTGACTGTGATAGAAAAGAGATTTCAGGAGCTCCAGTGGCGCAATCGGTTAGCGCGCAGTACTTTTACAGAAAAGAGCTTTCAACTTTGACCAAGTTGATTTTGAAATGCATGTGGGACATTTAAATAATAACCAATAGGTAGTTGCTTATTCAGGTTTAGAAAACAATAGAAAGATTTGAAGTTATCAGTATCTTATTGGCTATTCATACCTAGGAAAGGATGAAATCTTCCATAAAATAGTTTTTTGTAGAAGAAGATCATGGATGGAACCGTTTTTAAAAATAATTTTATATATTAAATTGATTGGGGTAATATTTGTCACCATAAATATGTAGATTTAAGGTGTGGATTTCTATTTTATAAGATCTGTATATAGCACCATGTGCTCTCCAAAAGTTAAATCTTCTCCTGTCACCATAAATTAGGACCCCTTCTCTGCCCCAATCTCTCCCTTCTGTCAATCACCACACTGCTGTTTGTGTTTATGAGTTTCAGTTTTATATTCCACATATAGGTGAAACTGTATAGTTCTTAGCTTATTCTAACTGACTTACTTCACTTAGCACAATGTTCTCAAGATTCATCCATGCTGTTGCAATTGGTGCTATTTCCTGACAAACATGAAAAATTATAATCCAAGTAAGAAGTTCCCAAGAAAGAGTTTGAGAATAAGAATAGCTAACATGTATATAACATTTACTACGTACCTGGCACTGTTCCTAGTGCTTCTGGATGTGATATTTCAGTCTTTACACCAATTCCCAGTGTTAGATATTGTTATTATCCTCTCCATTTTGTACCCTTAAATTTACATAGCAATTGCAGGAGACAGAATTCAAACTCAGGCAACCTGTCTCCAGAGTAAGAATATTTAACCATGATTTTATCTAACTAGAATGAAAACAAGAAGGATATGATGTCACCTAAACAAATGTTTTGAAAGATTTCAATAACAAGGTAATGGTCAATAGTGGCAACTGCTTAGGGAGTCATGTAGGATAAGGTTTTGCATACATTGGATTTAAACACAAACAAAGACTTACTGTTGAGGACAGTTTGAGACAATGGGAATGTGGAATAGGGCAAAGAAGTAAGGAAATGGGTTTTATGAAAAGAGGCATGGTTAGGAAGGGAGGCTGTGAAAACACTGGCAAATAGACTTTCCAGAAATGGAACTTTCAAATGAATGAGAGATGAGATTGATGTTAGGAGGAAAATATAGGTGCATAATTTCTAGGTGGCTGGTCCAAATCACTAAGGCATCCAGAGGCTGGAACTAACTAACCTTGCATGAAGATTTACCAGTATTGAGCCTATTTTCTATTTACAGATGCCCTAAGAATATGCCAGTTTCCTAGGCACAGTTTTCTACTTTGTTCATTAAAACATCTGGGAACATTATAGAAGGAGCACACCAAAAAATGTCCTCCAGTTCACTACTACTAATAAAAAAAATGTCTTGGTAGATCTAAGCCTTTTCATATGTAGGCAGTATGAGAGCCAAATCATCACTATTATTGACAGATGATACCACCAAATCTACACTAATAAAAGAGAAAAATTCAAATTGACCATACCTTCACTACACCTACAGCCAATCAGAGTATTCAAATTAACCCATCAAAGATAGTGGTTAATTTGCATATGCTGAGGGAGGAGTGAAGACTGAATATAGCATAGAAGGAAGAGGGAGGGAAAGCGGAAAGCAAGGTGGCTACCGGAGAGAAAGTGTGGGGCGGACAGGCGGACAGGCGGTGGTGGCGGGAGGGAAAGCGTGGGGTGGGGGGCAGAGATGGGGTGGAGGGAAGGGAAAGCACTGTATGTTAGGGGGAAGGAAAGTGCGGGGCAGCGGTGGCAGTGGGAGGGAAAGCGCAGAGGGTTGGGGGTGGCGGAGGAGGGAGAAAAAGTGTGGGATGGGGGGTGCGGGGCAGAAGCAGCAGAAAAAGCGAAGAGGGTCGGAGGGGGTGGGAGAGGTGGAATCTTCCTGCAATGGCCTCTAGTCAATAATAAAACAAAAAATTCATACCACAAATAAACTATTTAGTTTGAGATTAACAATTAAACGGTTCACTTTCCAAGTTACGTTACAAAAATAAAATATTTCTCTAAAAAAATATTACCTGGCTCTAGAGTTCTTAAAAATACATGAAAGTAAACAAACATTTTTGATAGACATAAAGAAAATAAAAAGATTTGGGAAATAGTAGCATAGAGAATAGGGCAAGAGTTCTGAAAAATGCCTATATGGGACAAGTGTCCATAGAAATCTGTCATAAAGAAAAAGAAAAAACAATATGATGGCACAAGACAAAAAATGATAGAAAAAAGTATGTGTTGAATATAAAGGTTCCAATGGAATGTTTAAATATATATAAATATTTGTGTGTGAATGTTTATATGTACACATATTTAACTTCAGTAAAATATTTAAAATATCATCAGAAGAGAAAATTTTAATATGTAAATATTTCAATAGCATAATGTAGTACATAGTCAAATACTCAATAAAAGTGGGTATTATTTCTATAAGATACAATTCATGGTTTTTATATGTTTAAAAATTAAAATCATAAATTTAAGAACACAAGACTTAAAAGTTCACAGGCATCACCAACTATGGGTCAGAAACTAATTTTAAAATCCCACAACCAAATGTAGAAATCATAAGATTGCAGACTATTAAAGCCGGAAGAAATTTTAGAAAACAGTTTGCCGCTCCTTTTACTAGTATACATGAGGGAATGACATACATTTGTTAGGCTTCTTCTGGATGGCCTACACATTAAATGGAGAGCTTGCCTCCCATGACATGTGGTATTTTACAGGAAAAGAAAGAGATAATATACAGTAGAGGGAAGAACCATTTGTGGTTGACTTAGAATGTTTTACAAGAAATAAGAAGGGCATGTTTAAATTACTTATAAGAGAAAGTATCCTAAAGGCAAGAGCAATTTAACAATGGGATAGTCACCCAAAGAGGTCATTGAGGAAACATCAATAAGACATTCAGAAAGAGATTAAATATAATTCTAAAGGGAATAATATAAGTGTCTGGCAATAACATGCACTAGGTACAGAGGTCTGAATACAATGACCTGTCATTTTCCCCATAGTCCCCGTGTCTATGATTCACATAAAATAATAATGAGAGCAAATAGAGGTAAGGTGAACATCAAAGGGAGAAAAATCATGAGACAAAATAAAATAGGTCTACCAGAAGTGACATGATCTCGCAGAAAACACTTTTTTATTTTTTATTTTTTTAGTTGAAGAGCTTACTAGGCAGCATTTTGCTGGTACTTTTTACTGCCTCTGTCCAGAGGAACAATGGCAAGACACTCGTTTGCCATTCTGTCAAAAGCTGCAAGATTTTTAAGATTTTTTTCTAAGCTGTCACACAAGCACAGCCTGAATTTAAGTGTTTATGGCCTCATCGTCAAAGGGATGACCAAAAGAAAGGAACTTTCATAAAAAGCTATATAGAGTCTGAACAAACATCTGATGCATTTAGTAACTTGTGAAGGTTTATGCTGGCAGCAGTAATGTCACAATGCAGAACCATAAAATCAAAAAAAAAAAAATTTCAACTGGAAGGAACTTTAAAGATCCTTAAGCATAAAGACTCATGCAGTTGAAAAACAGTAGTGTGGCTTGCTCATGATCAATGCAAAGGCACATATGAGAATATAATCACCCATGTCATTATGGATGTCACGATGAGATAAAACACCCTCCCCGAAAATGGTGAACAGTTACCATGAGATAAAGCTATCTATGCAGTGACAGCTTTAATAAATAATAATAATAATAAAATAAAATTATGGAAAATAATGTTGACTTTGATTACATTAATATTTGAAATTTTTATGAGTCAGGAATCAAGATACTTAATGTTGAAAATAAAGTGTCAAAATGAAAATGTATATTGCAGGCAAGTGTTACTACATGAAAAGCCCCTTGACATGCACAAGAGGAAGGCAAACATCTAGTTTTCCCACATGGATAAAAGTTTCAGATGTTCACGCACACTCACATAAATCCAAATGGCTATGATTATAGTAAACTTCATCCTAAATTAAAATGAAAATTAAATTAAAAATTTTAATTAATCAAAATTGTAGGCATTCTTTAAAAATGACATGATCTTGATGAGAATACACGTTTTTATGAGGAAAACAAACTCACATACTGCTGATATTGTATAAATTTATGAAAAGTTATGAAGAATAATTCGGGAACACGGATCAAAAACCTTATTTTTTACCCAAACTCTAAATAATTTTCTTAAGAAAGTAATTAGGAGTGAAAAAATAAATACAACGACAGGGATATTTATCCCATCAATGTTTATGGCAAAGCAAAATGAGATATTGTTGGTAAATTTTTCCTGGTGTCTCCTTGAAGGCTCCTATGGCTTATTCTCTAATTCCAACCAAATCATCCAGTGAGTAGCATTTCTATACTTGTAAGCCTGCAGTATAAAACTTATCCTCTTAATTTCATGAGATTAGACTCTTGTGTATCTTTGAAAAATAAGGGGAGAAAAAATTTGGGTACAATATAAAGATGTAGAGTTAACCATTAGGAAATAATTTTTGAAGTGCTATGTTTTCCCTAAGCTCTTTCATAAATATATTTATGCTAGAGATATAAGTATCAGATATGCATGTTGAATGGTAATACTTTTAGGCATTGATTAATACTTCATTGTGATTGTGTTATTTTAAGCAAATCAAAGTTCTAACTTACTTAAACTATAAAGAACAGAGCACCAGTATTTCCTAAATATAAAATCTAAATGAAAATAATATGCAAAGCCCCTTTGAAAGTAATTCCTGAAAAATGATTTAGATCTTTGGTATTTCCCATAGGTAGGATCTACTCTTAAATACAAATTGGGAAAAATTCTATCCATTAACCTTATATTTATGTGGTCACTTTACTCAGTTTTTACATGACAGAAATACTAAAACAAAATATCAATAAGATATAATTTCCCTGAAGAATTCAGAATTGTTCTTATTTAAATTTTTTAAAATAATAATTCTTTGATAATAAGTATTCTCATTTAATTTTCTTTTCAAATGGAACTTGAAACTATAATGTACCTTTTATGTATGTAGTAGTGTATCATTCTAAGAATATATTTTCATCATTAATTCATATGTGGATGGAATATATATTAGATTTTTACCAAAAGAAAACCAAAAAAGGGAGTTATGGCCTTATTTCCTATATTAATTATTAAGATATTAAACCAGTTTTAGTTGGGGCCTATTCTATTCTAGCAGGAAGAATGTTTCTGTCAGAATGAGTTTCAGATTACAGAAAGACGATATTAATGAAAAATAAAATGAAATAATTTTAATCTGAATAATAACTTTCAAGAGAAAATAAAAACAAAGTGGGTGGGACCCTAAAATCATTGCTTTGGTATTTCTTGGGACTTATAGAAGATGCCACTGAGATGGCTGCTTTTGACCTGAGAACCAAACTGGAAAGACTGCATTTAGTAAGAAGGTGTTAGTGGTGCCAATCAGAGAGGTCACCTTGATCAAAGACAATCGTTTACAAGAACATAGTACATTGTGGTGATGCTGGTATCTTGATATTGTGGCAAATGAAGAGTGGCAGGAGGCAGATCAGGACCAATTACACAAAGGGTGTTCTTGAAAGGTCAAGGATTCCTATCCTGACAACCATGATAGGGTGTCTAGAAATAGGACAGAGAAGCAGCTTGGTGCAGGAGGTGAACAAACTACCTTAAAAACTCAGATATTCCACATCTATGAATCTCAGCATGTCTGCAATTCATCTGGGCTTTTTTGATGGTGCCTGATTGGACAATGATTGAGCAGTCATTGTAGAATGTATATGTTGGTGTTTTCACTCATTTCTTATATTTTTAAGTGCTTGATTGAATCTCTTGGGTGGATCCAAGGGCAGATGGGAATTGTGATTCATCTCAGGTATGTTTCACCCCAGTTCTTCTGACTTCATATGCATTGCAGTAATTGTCAGCCACAAAACTAGTACAGGCTTTGGAATATTTCAGGGGCAGCTACAAGAGTTGGAATCAGTATAGCCTTTTTAGTAAGACAGTACTGTGTTTAAACCTTAGCACCACCATTACTCTTTGAGTCCATTGTTTTTCTATATATAAGTGGTTAAAATAACCTGCTTGAACAGAGTAGTTGAGAGTTATAATAAATAGAGGAATGCATCTGAGATTGAGTAGGTAAATGCTATTGTAATTATTCTGATCATTACTGGAGAGTTAATGGTAGATTCAACCTAGTCTCTGTATGTTCTCCAGGCCCAAGCTTAGAGATTTTGCAATTTTAAAACTGACTTAAATGGAGACTCAAGTCAAAAATTGAAGACAGAGGAGGGTGGGGGTAATGGGGGAAAGATCAACCAAAGGATTTGTATGCATGCATATAAGCATAACCAATGGACACGGGGAGGTGAGGACACAAGCACAGAGGTGGGTGGGGGGCAATGGGAGAATAAGGACACATATGTAATACTTTAATCAATAAAGAAAAAAATATCAAGAAAAAAAATCCCAAAAAACACAATTGTCCACCAAAACCAAGTAGCACCTTGATGCTTTACTTTATACGAAGTTAAAATGAAATACATATTATATCCCCTTCTTCCATAAGAAACAGCCATTGAGTTTTATATTCCTTCACACCAGCCAATGGATAAACACAATAAAACAATGGTGCGATTTTTTGGTTTTTATATTATGGTAGAAACATTGTACAAACACTTTGAGTGTGAGTAGTTCTCTAAATATAGTTCTGCATTATTGTATTTCTTTCATTTAATATGAAACCTATACACAAAGCTATAGAGGCAGAGTATTGTCATCCATCTGTATGATATTGTGTGTGTGAGCATAGTGGCCCATTTGGGTTGTTTCCTCCAATTTTCACATTCCCCTTTCCCTCTCCCTGGGAAATATCTATTTGCAGAGCAGTAATGTGAAATTTTTATTTGACTCAAAATGTGATGTTAAGTAGAAACACCCAACTGTACTTCAGACAGAGTACAGGGAAATCCCCATTCCAGAATCCTAACAGCTGCTAAGATAGCACCTGTAGGGAATGCCAGACCCAGGCTTTCTTGCAACAAAAACACTAACCTTTAAATAACAGCATCAAAATAACTTCAAATACATTAGAAGGTTTGAAAAGCTCCCGGAGTAAGCAGCTCATGTTTTTGTTTCTTCCCCTCCTGGAAATACTTATTTGGTGTCTAAAGTTCATTTCATAATACAGCTGTGTTTGTTCTCATTTTCCAATGAATAACCAAAGCATCCATACACAAATACAAAATAAAGTATACATCATTAAAAACTTGTTTTAAATTTCAAAAACTTGGCTCTTCCAAAATAAGCAACAAGGAGATATTGTCCAGAAGTACTTTATTAATTATTATAAAGATGAAAGAAACGTATAGCAAGAGTAAAAAGAGCTAGGAAGAATTTTAATTTTAAAAACCTTTAAAAGTGTAAGATCTCATAAGTTATATAATTCATAGTCTTTGCTTTATTAATTTATAATTTGTACTTTCATGGCACTGATAAAAGATAGATAGCAACAGGGGAAAATAATTATACCATGTATTTATCAATTTATCATTTTAGTCTATTCTATAATGCATCTCCCATTATGGAAACTATAGATTTTGTATCTGGCTCTGCTTAAGATTAACCTTTATAAGTAATACATTTTATCATTTTAATTAAAATGAGAAGTTATATTAGTTGGGTGGGCTGAGGCATCAAAAGGAGAAAATGGAATACATTTTTTAAAAAGTTCTTACAATGTTAAACTTTAAGATCCAGTTTTACCCATTTTTATTAACAATGCTTGTGTCATGTATAAAGACCCATATTTTGATATGACTAGCAAATAATATTATAAATTAGACATTTGCAGATAGGAACATTGTAAATTACTATATATTTTTTCATGTCACATATACTATCATATATAGACTTTTCATATATGTAGCATAGAAACTAATTTAATAACTTTAAATTGTTCTTAAGAAAATATAAGTATTACTGTGATATTCTGATGATGGTCTCAGAAAATTAATAAATGTTCTAATCATATTTCACCTTTAATTTTACAAGTCAAATTACTATTTAGTTACATATTAATTAATAACTTTAAAATGTATAAACATTTTGGAGCAATTCAATGAGTACTAAATGTGATAGCATTTCAGTTTTATTCTTCACGGAAGATTCATGCACATGCACACAGACAACTCATGCACGTTAGGATCTGCCCTTGTTGGTGACCCTTTGGGTTAGGACCTCAGGTGACTCTATGTTCTCTAAGTTTGTGTTGAAGGATATGGTAGAGGATTTTCTGATTATAGGACACACTCAGGAATGTCTGTTCTGAGAAATTCTTGGAATGCAAACCAGCTAATCCATAGCAACCTGCCCTTTGTTCCAACCTCAAAGAAGCTGGAAAGCTAGTCCCTTGTCTTTTTAAATTTTTTTTTAATTTAGATTTTTTATTTAATTGACATTTATAGAACATTTTAGCCCAAAGTTGCAGAATATACATTCTCAATGACCCATTTTAGACACAAAATAAGTCTCTAAAAGTTCAAGAAGACTGAAATAACATCAATCATCTTAGATCACAATGGACTCTTAAATTCTCCATTGTGCATCACAAACCTATCAACCTGCATCACACACCTATTAAGTCCTGAAACTTCAGAGGACACACTGAACTTGCTAAGTGACCTCCTTAACCTGAAGGGAGACCCACCTTATGCCACAAGTACTCTCACATACTACTGATGGAATTCAAATATTTTAGCAGCTGTTTAGATCAGTGGTTCTCAATCTTTCTAATGCCATGATCCTTTAATACAGTTCCTCATGCTGTGGTGACCCCAACCATAAAATTATCTTCGTTGCTACTTCATAACTGTAATTTTGCTACTGTTAATGAATCATAATCTAAATATCTGTGTTTTTCAATGTATTAGGTGATCCACAGATTGAGAACCGCTGATGTAGAGCCTAAGACAACACAGATATTTGCATTGTGATTCATTAACAGTAGCAAAATACATTATGAAGTAGCAACAAAAATAATTTTATGGATGGGGGTCACCACAACATAAGGAACTGCATTAAAAAGGTTGAGAACCACTGGTTTAGATGGTTGCCTGACATAATTTATCAATTTACATCATACTAGAAGCCTGGTGCATAAAATTTGTGCATGGGTACGGTCCTTAGACCTGGTCTGTGATCAGGGCCAACTTTCTTGGCTGACAGCAGCCAGCCCTACCCTTTGCTGCTACCCACCCCTGGTTCCCCATTCATCATCCTGTGATCAGAGCCTGAAGACCAAGGGGAGGGACCAAGAAGTTTGCCTTTCCAGCCTGCTCTTTGGCCCCGCTCCCGCTGCTGGTTGCCCTCTGTGTGTGTGGAGATGGGGGCGGGGGGGGGAGGGGAGAGAAATGTGGCTGGGGCCTTGGCCTGGCACCACTTGCGTCCCACACCATCCACCCCCAGGTCCTCCTTCACCATCAGGCAATGGGAGCCTGCCGGCTGGGGAAAGGAACCAAGAGGTGGCCAGTGCACCTCATAGTGACTGATCAAGTGGTTGTTCCGGTCTTTCTGCATGTTACCCTTTTATTACATAGGATGAAGTGCCTTTGATCCAGTGCAGTGTTGCAGCCCTTTCAGGAATATACAATTTATTGCCCTAACACTGCTTGGAGTGATGCTGGCAGACAGCCCTCACCTCTTAACAGTCTTCTGGAATCACCCTTGCTAAAGCCAGCCACCTAGCTCAAGGGCAGACCAGCCTTCTTCCAAAGGCAGCCTGCATCCAGTGTCTAATCAAGTCAGGGCCTGTCCACCTCACTCTAACTGGAGAAAGCTATAAGGGGGCATCCTAGCTTAAAATTTTTCCTGGAGATTCAGCTGACACTTTTTTTGAGACTGTATGCCAACCAACTTCTCACTGGTCCAGCTTCTTTCTCTTGCATTCCATAGGCATTGACCCTTGGAGCACTTTATGATACATCTTCTAAATGTAATCTTCATTTCAGAGTATGTTATTGGAAAACCCAACCTGCAATACCCATGAATTCTATTTCTAAAATTCTATCATAAGAAAATAATCATCCATGAAAGTGTAATGGGGAAAATGTCCATTTCAGATTAGTCAAGAGAAAGAGAGAGGGAGAGAATATCCAGTAAGAGGAGGAGTGTAATTAAATACATATTTAATATAAAAATCATACCATGAAGTTTAAAAGCCAGTCATAGAAAGATACACATCTGGTTTAAAAAATTAAATATGCTTAAATGATATGTTTAGATATATATTTATATATACATAAAAAGAGTTGAATGGATACCTCAAATTTTCAACCATGTTTATCCATACTACATTTCTGTGTTTGATTTTATTGCTGTTTTTGTCTTCACGAAAAGTGACTGAGATATCAATAAAACCATAAACAAATCCAACTAATCAACATAAAGCAGAATCACTTAACAAATGGAGGCTAAATGTTCACGCTTGAGTCTGGTTGGATAAAGAACACAGTATGAAAGGTTCTTCCCTAACTTTCTTGACTTATTAAGTATAGCCACTGCACCTTCATGCCCTAAGTTCACAAAATACTTTGATTTTCTCAATTGAAAACTATTTCATTAGTACAGTTGTTAGCATTTCTACAGACACATAAACATTCCTCATTTTATATACCCCTTGTTCACGGGTATGTGAGGGCAACAACAGAAATTAGAAAAGACAAAAGCTATGAGCATAAATATTTAGGTTCAAACCCTGGTTCTATCTTCAGTTTATAACCTTAAAAACTTATCTGGCTCTTTCTTCTTCAAAAGTGAGAGGTAGAATGTGAAAATCCATTTTTTTCCTCAGTTGTGGAAGCTAGATTCAAGGACATCTAAGAAAGATTCCTTTATCAAAGGAGGAAAGTGATATCTGACATTAAGGTAAAAATAGGACATGGTTATCAATATTTTTGTAGTTTTAGAGATCTGTGTTATCTAAATCTTCTGGACCTCTCTATATGGCATCCTCACGCAGCTCTGGTTCCCATATAACACCTGTGAGATAATTTGGTTGCACCCAATGGGGAAGTAACAGAGAAATAATACATCATGGATATATAATGTCTAATTTGGAAACAGTATTCTAGTTCAGCTCTTCTGTATTTCCTGACATTGCCTTTACTAGTTTCCTCCTTCTGTTATACATTTAAAAATAACAAATTAACATGTGCATGACATGTGTACATACATGCATAAATGGTTTATAAAATAAAGTTATCAAAAATTTTATCTTAATTTTCTTATAGCTCAGAACACTTTCACTATGTGTACTCCAACACTTTCACTATGTTTACTTTGCTTTTAGTGTTCAGTTTCTCTGAACCCTAGAATCCTAATGAGTAAAATATGGCAAAAGAGATCACGCTTGACTCTGAAATTTTAAGTTGGCTTATGGCAAAACTGTCAAATGTGTGTGTGTGTGTGTCACTTTGGCAGTTGGCCCTAAGGTGATGGGCCTAACCCGGGTGTTTATTTTGTGTAAGATACTATGGTAAATATAAAAATGAGTAAGAAAATTACTATTCTTTTCTGGATTAACATTTAAATAGAAAAAAATACAAACTGTATAAAAGTATTGACAACATAAAATTGAAGCTAATAATCAATACTAAGAAGTACAGATAAAACATTTTGGAATTTTGGAGTAGGGAGAAAATGCTCCTACCTGAAGCATTTTATTAAGAATATGGCCTTGGATGCCTGGCTGGTGTGGCTCAGTAGTTGAACATTGACATATAAACTAGGAGGTCATGATCAATTACTGGTAAGGCATATGCCTAAATTATGGGTCCAATCCCTAGTGTGGAGTGTGCAGGAGGCACATGATCAATGGTACTCTCTCATTATTAATGTCTTTATCTCTCTCTCCCTCTCCCTTCCTTTCTGAAATAATATATATATATACATATATATATATATATATATATATATATATATATATATTTCAAAAAAAGAATATGGCCTTGGAACCATACCTTAAGAATGAGGAATTAGTCATTCCAAAATTCCAAGATCAAAGAAAGAAGAATATGTGAGAGCAGACTCAGTTATTCATCCAGAATTTCCCCTTCCTACTGGCAGGTCACATTCTATGTAACTCAGCATTTATTACAGATTTTAGAGCTTTCTTGACTTTTATTGAGAGTAAGTTAAATAAAAATATAATTTACTAGATTTTTTCCTTTGTTTTATTTTAAACACACACACACACACACACACACAGTTTTACAGCCTAATTAATTACTGTAGAAAATCTAAATATCAATATGATTCTGAAGGTGACACTGGGGTCTCTGAATAGATGCATTTAATGTACTTATTGCGAAACTCTCGATAATAAAACTATGTGGATGTGAAACACATCAAACATGTTAGCTTCTTTTCTTTGTTGCCCTACTAGAGAAAAAATTCCTGTACCCAATAAAGTAAATCTGCTTTTGTTTTTATTGCGTAGTCTTTGAAACTGTGGCCCTTGGTCTTCAAACCGACAGAGTAGTTAGAGATGAGGAAAGGAAATGGTCACATTGGGGTGCAATACATACTTTCTAGAAATAAACAAGCCAATTTTAGTAAAATAAAACTGACCTAACTCTGTGCTCAGACCTCAGATTTAATAGCCACTCCAGTTCTCTCTGACATTTAAAAATTATAAGGCACTACAAAAAGAAATTGTTAAATGTCAGAATCCTCATAATTTCTTCAACTTTTCCTACTGAATTCCTAACTCCTTCCCCCACCCCACCCCACACACGAGCCTTTGAGTGTCATTGGCCAGGAAAGAAGCTGGAGGATATATCTTATATATAGTTGTGCTAGTAGCAAGGTCCACTTTCTCTGAAGGATCCTTCAGGACCACTTCTCGGCACCATTAGTCGTATTTTAAAGGTGAAGTGAATGGAAGGAGAAAATCTGAGAAAATGACTCACCACCATCCCCTTCCCAACATTTCTTTATCCAAGTAACTCTGTTCTTGGCTACTACAGTTGTGGCACATTTTGCCTTTGATCTAGTGAAACCTGAATCCATGGAAAGCTGAAATTCTTTGGTAATTCTAAATGAGCTTTCAGTAGCAGAGAATGTAATGATAACAGTGAGAAGATGCAGAGGGAAATAAAAGGTAGGAGGAAGACAAAAAGGAGGAGAAGAAAAGGGGTGAGAAGGAAGAAGAGATATAAGACTTACTGCATGTTTATTAAAGGGAAGACAATCTGGAATATTGCAGAAGCCATGACCACAGCTCAGTGATGTGGTATTGATACACCTCTTTTATATACAAATAACCAATGGTTGAGGCTCAGATGGGGGTAAGAACTTGCTGATGATCACACAGCTACTACTAAGTGGCAGAACTGGGATTGAAAGAGCCCACACTGTGTCCCTCTAAGATGGGAAAGTAGTGGTTCCAATGAGATGGTATCTATGTTCAGGAACATTCATAGAAGTATTCTTCAATCTAAAAACATTAGTTAATTCCACAACATTTAATGAATGTCTATCAGTAAAATAACATATTTTAATCAATACTTGCTAGTTTTATAGTCAAGACACTGAAATAAATGCAGAGGTAGTTTCATCTGCTTTTCTTACTATGTTATACGAACTAATTCTTACAAATTCCCATTTCAAAGACCACAAAATAAAGGTGGGCCCCATTCATTTTATTTTCCAATCAAGTTTCAATGTACAGCCGAAACCGGTTTGGCTCAGTGGATAGAGCATCGGCTTACGAACTGAAGGGTCCCAGGTTCGATTCCGGTCAAGGGCATGTACCTTGGTTGCGGGCACATCCCCAGCGGGGTATGTGCAAGAGGCAGCTGATCGATGATTCTCTCTCATTGATGTTTCTAACTCTCTATCCCTTTCTCTTCCTCTCTGTAAAAAATCAATAAAATATATATTTTTTTAAAAAGTTTCAATGTACAGTGCATCCTTGGAGATGGTTCTTATGTATGTGTATATGTGTTCGTGTGATATATATATTGATATATATATATATATATATATATATATATCAATAAAATATATATTTTTTTAAAAAGTTTCAATGTACAGTGCATCCTTGGAGATGGTTCTTATGTATGTGTATATGTGTTCGTGTGATATATATATATATGAAGTGTTTTATATATATATATATATATATATATATATATATGTGTGTGTGTGTGTGTGTGTGTGTGTGTGTGTGTGTGTGTGATATATATATATATATATATAACACTTCATAAAGTATTATTGTTGGGCAACATCTCAGTCAATTCCATTTTCTCAGTTCTACATTCTGAGGTATCCTGCTGCTTCTGTTTTCAGGGTGGTAGAGGTGTGTGTGTGTGTGTGTGTGTGTGTGTGTGTGTGTGTGTGTTTAACATTTACTGGCTGCCAACATAGATTTTATTTTCTACCAGTTTTCTCAATTTAGAAATACAGTAATTATCATCAAGGAGAATATTGGTTAAGGTTCTAAAAAAAACGAGGTTTTAAAAAGGAAACCTTAATTTCCAGTCAATGAAACCACCACATTATCATAGGAACATTTTCTCTTAATTTTTAAAATATTGTCTAATCAAACAATCTAGCTAGAAAAGCCTGATTTAAGGGTGACCCTTTATAGCAATGGAGGGGTTTTCTATTAGCTTGTCAGAGGTAGATGGACTGTATTCTCTGTAAATTCTACTGTAATTGTGTCCATTCTAAGATTTTGCTTTAGTTTGATTGTTAGCTGCAAAATTACAGGTAAGTAATAAAATACAGGTCAAAAGTATTAAACTCTTGTTCCGAATCATAACAAGGAAATATCAGTTGGGAGCCACAACTCCTAGCATTTACCTATAAAATATAGTTTAAATAACAGGACGCTTTTTCCCTTCTAGGCATTGCTTGTTAAGTTTTCACATTATTTCCATAGCTTGCCATTCAAATGAAAGCCACTGTTTCTATGAACATTTTTGGTAAACTCTATGTGAGAACAAATAACATTTAAATATTAAATATCTGTAGAGGGTTTGATCTGTTTCAGGGTTGGTGGTGGGTCTGGCAAAGAATTGTGTGATATATAACCACTTATCTCTAAAATATAATGAAGAAATATGAATGCTTGTAATATTTCCTCTTGCTAATTCTTCCTAATCCATTGTCTTTTAAACAAGAACAATTGTGGTCATATTTAAGATGATTTAAGGCTCCATAAACCTTTTACAAATGTTCTCTGACTTTTTTAAAATTAATCTTTATTGTTGAGATTATAAGAGATGTCCCTTCCGGGCCCCCCCCCCCATAGCTCCCCTCCACCCAGTTCCTACCCCACTCCAGGCCCTTGCCCCTTGCCACCCTATTGTCTGTGTCCATAGGTAATGCATACATGCATATAAGATCTTTGTCTAATCTCTTCCCACACTCCCCCACACTCCCTTCACTCTGAGAATCATCAGTCTGTTCCATTTATGTGCCCCTGATTCTATTCCATTCACCAGTTTATTCTACTCATCATATTTTTTATTCATCTAATTTTTAGATTCACTTATGATTGATAAGTATTTGTTATCACTTTGTTGACAAAAAGAATAAGAAATAGGTAAGGAGAACAGAGCCCTGGTGGTAAAACACATTGAGAAACATAACAGATGTAGAAAACATCCTTGTAAAGGAATATATGCCATAAAGAAAGTAAGCATTGATGTTTCCAGGTGAATCAGAAAAGATTAATTCTAGTCTAATTCCTAAAGAGATGGAAGTATAGATTTCAGTTTTGGAAATGGGATCAACAAGTCCCAGTGCCACATCAGAAAGTGGTGGGGGTCTAGGGTGGCTCTGTGGAAGAGTATATCTAAGAAGGTAGATTTGAAGATTCATTGTAGACAATTTAAGTTTGAATGGGTGATAAGAAGTAGTCAAAAATAAAAATAAAAGGTCTGGATTTGAAGATGAGGCACAACTCTCCTGGGAAAAATAAGTAGAGACAAAAAAAAAATAGGATTTTTTTTCCTTTTCTACTGGGGAGGACCCCACTATGAACTGAGAAAGGAAAAAGCATCTGGGCTGGTAGCTCAGGACTGTCCTCTGGGCCTTCCTGTTGCCAAGAGGCAGCCAGCCTACTCTTATCAGCTATACCTGGGCTGCTCCTGTAGAACAAAAGAGATTTTACAGACAAGCTGTGATCATGACAGACAAGACAGAAAGAAGCAAACCCACTCTGTAATCACATTCAAACACAGATAGCACATGAATGGCATTCACACTACAAAAAATGATCAAACACTGCCCATTCTGGCAAACATGAGTGACTACTGCTTCTTTACCAATGCAGTCTCACCTCTCTCTAGTCTGACCTGATAAGAAAGGATTTAAGATACTCAGCAGTAAAATCATCCCCACTAACTGATAGTACAGAATCCACAGCAAACCCCTACTTACTTGGAACCACCCTCAGATCACACAACCAGAACCTGAATCCACAATAAGTCTTTCCAACAAACTTTTTTTAAAAATATATATTTCATTAATTTTTTACAGAGAGAAAGGAAGAGGAATAGAAAGAAACATCGATCAGCTGCCTCCTGCACACTCTTTACTGGGTATGTGCCCACAATCAAGGTACATGCCCTTGACTGGAATCGAACCTGGGACCCTTTAGTCCACAGGCCGACAATCTTATCCACTGAGCCAAACCGGTTAGGGCTCCAACAACCTTTTACTGAGGTACCAGTGTTTCCAATATAGGGCTCAGGTCTGATTGAAAATGTAAAAAAAAAGGAGCCACAAAAACCCTTTGAGGTCCTGGAAAGTGGAGGACCAATGCTACAACTCTCCCCAGGCCATGGCTTCCTGGGGACTCGGAGCTCCCCAAGCTGGCTTCCCCCATCCTGCTCCCACGTGCCCCAGCCCACTCCCAGAAAAGGCTGGTTAGGGAAAGCCACTGACACAGCCAGGAGCACAGTGAGGCAGAGTTTGGAAGAACAGAACCTCAGGGAGGTAAGATGGGACTAGGTGGCTCTGCGGGAAGGTGGGGCTCCAGAAACCTCACCTGAGCTGAGAGAAGATACCCCATTCCAGGTCAGGGAAGCCCCGTTGTGGAGCTTGGAGCAAATGTCCAAGGCATGCCCTCTCCACACTTCCCTGCCAAGCCAGCCCCCTTTCAGGCTGGTGAGACTTCCCCATGCTCCACCTGCTCTGTGTCTCTTCTGTATGCCTCCCTTGAGTGCCACTTTCCTTGAGTCACTTACTGAACAATAGGCCTAACCTCTCAACTTCAGCTTCAGAATGTTATTGGGAGTTTAAAATGGGACACTTAGCAAGTAAGCACTCAGAAAATGGTGAAGAAATCAACTGGAACAAGGAAGCCCTTCATCTACCATGTTGACCTCTGATAGATGACCTGAGCAAAGGCAGCTTGGGTAGCAGGATTAACAACAGCTGTACCCCAGGTACCCCCTGCAACATGCACACATAGGTTCTCCCAGGTAATAATCACAACTTGTTAAAATGTAGGTGTGTCCTGGTGGTGTTTGCTTGGGTGGTCATGGAAAGAAAAGAGAATTGCTAATTCCCCCTTCCCCCCCAATTTTATCTATTTCGTTTATTTTAAGTAAAAATTTAAAGTCACTGGACCAGTGGGGCTCAGCAATTGAGCATTGATCCAAGAACCAAGAAGTCACTGGGTTACTAGTTCAATTCCCGGTCAGGACACTTGCCCGGGTTGTCTGCTTAATCTCCAGTACCAAGGGGTGTGCAGGAGGCAGCTGACTGATGATGTTTCTCTCTCATCAATGTTTCATGTTTCTATCTGCCTCCCTTCCTCTCTCTCTCTTAAAAAAAACAAACAAACAAAAAAAAACTATCCAAAATCAATAAAAACATATTTAAAAAAAAAGAAATTAAAGACAATGAACACTTTACTTCATTCATTACTTGATTCAAAATACTACCAATATGCATTTATTAACCACACACCCTTTTTATTGACAGTTTCTATGTGGATGATTATCCTATCTAATAAATAGGAAATATGCTAATTGACCATCACTCTGTCACAAAGATGGCTGCACCCACAGCTGAGGCCAAGTTCATATAAGGAAGGGACCTGAGGCTCTGCCCTCCCCTGCCCCTGTGGAGCTTGACAGAGGACCTCAGGCCACACCCCCTGCCCTATCACTGGGCCAGGAGACCTGAGGCTGTGCTCCCCCACCCAGTGGACTTGAAGAGGGACCTCAAGGTACACCCTCAGTGCTGCATTGGGGGAACTCAGGCTGTGTCCCTGCCCAGTGGGGATTGATGGGGGACCTCAGGCCATGGGGGCTACCCAGCCGGGCTTGACAGGGGATCTCAGGCCATGTCACCCACCTTGTGGAGCTTGACAGAGGACCTCAAGGCACACCCCCTGCCCCAGTCTGGGTTGGGGGACTTCAGGCCACGCCCCCATCCTAGCGCCATGCCGGGGGCCCTGAGGCTATGCCCCCTGCTCAGCAGGGCTTGTCAGGGTGGGACTGGCCGGTTCTGGATCTAGCCCAATGGGGGACAGGACGGCTGGGTCTGGGTCTCACACGATTTTTGAGGTGCATGTGGGTGGGCAGGGACTTGACTCTGGGTCCTGTGGTTTGCCCCAGACTCTAATAGGAGGAAGGTTTTCATATACATTTCACCAATTTTCTTTAATTTCTGACACTTCTATTATAGAGAAAGGGCAAATAGCAATATTAAATTATTTCCTCTAATTAATCCCCTTTTAATGTGCATGAATTTTGTGCACCAGGTCACTAATATCATTATAAAAACAAAGTGAAAACAGTAAATATCTTATTGTGAATGTGTCAGAACTTCTCAGGAATGGTTGTTCAAAGTAGTAAAAACATTATCTTTAGTCACTACAAATACTCAAATTCTAGTCATATTTTAAAGGAATAAATCTCTAATAAACACACATACACACACACACATTTTATATATATATATATATATATATATATATATATATATATATATATATATATATATATATATATTCTTACCATATGACTGAAATAAAAACAGTTACAATGAGCATGTCTTGCTTAAATTGTCAGTAATTATTGGTTCCCTTCATTTTTTTTTAATACTCCAACATATCTTTGTTTCTGTCATTACATGTGAAAGGAAATATTTACATAAAAAATCTGGTGGACTACAAGGCCTGCTTCCTTTAGTAAAAAGTAGAAAAATACCTTATTTTTCATTGTTTCTTGACATGATCTAATGGAATCAAATATGACTGATGCAATCTGACAAATCCAGTCACAATAGGAAATGTCACAAGAAAGCAAGAGAAAGCTACTATCTTCATTCAGACTGAAGAGGAAAAGAACACTTATCATGACATTTTTAAAGAGTCTTTGGAATCTGAGCAAATAATACACTATCATAGAGCGGGTTTAAATACCTTATATTTAATTAGCCTTGTTGAGATATATTCTATCATGGGTATTAGACTAGTGCTATGATTATAAGAATTGTTTTCCCATTGGAGAGTATTAGAATTTTCACAATATGAGCCCTTTCCCTTTATTTTATTTTATTTTTTTGTTAATCCTTACCAGAGGTTCATTGAGTTTTAGGGAGAGTAGAAGAGAGGGAAAGACAGAGAGAAACGTCTATGTGAGAGAAACACATCAATTGGTTGTCTCTGATCAGAGTCAGGGCCCGCGGAGCCTGAAAGCAAGGTACATGCCCTTGACTGGAATCGAACCCAGGACCTTTTGGTCCACAGGCCTACGCTCTATTCGCTGAGCCGAAACAACTAGAGCACCCTTCCCCATTTTTACGTGTTTTATTGTTTAAACCTTTCCCATTTTTAAGCCTGTTTCAGTACAATTGGAAACCAGTGCTTGCTAAAGGACTCTCTTCTCTGCTGTCCCCAACTGGAAGCTTGTGCTTCAGGGTAATTCTAAATGGACTACACTTCAGCTAAGCTGTTTTTCTGAGACTGTACCCTGCCTCTGAACTGTGCTAAAATAACCTTGCATTATCCCAATTAGGATTATTCACAATACACACATATTGCAAAGGGCCATTTTCATTTTCAATTAGTTGAAAGGGATTAGTTGCAGTGATACTCATACGGTCCTGGATGCTATTATTATTAAACCCAATATTTTTTATTGCTGTTAAAATTATGCTCCTTACATACATAACTTAGCTAATGGAGTAAAAAGATGATCTCTTCCTGACAAATCATTCTCTTCTAAAGAAAACTGTAAGGGTAACAATACATAAATGGAAGGAAATATATGTGTGGTAAAGAGACTGTTTAATCACAAGTAATGGCAAACCTAAAATTAGTTCCAATTAGAAGAGAAATGCATGGAAACCAATCTGAATATAGCAGATAAAGGGTGGCATGAAGGAGAGATTATTAAGCAGTAGCATATAACAGGACCCCAAGTTCAGTACTTCCTCATTATATATACTCTTGAGCAGCAGCATATTGAGTGTACAGGGAACCAAAAAAAAAAAAAGAAGAAGAAGAAAATAAAATAAAAAGAGAAAGATGCGACAAGAAATGATTTTACATGTTACATGGTGGCTACACTCAGGATGAACAAGTACATGTTTTTTGGAAGAAAAACCATAACAACTTGGTTTTTACTTCCAAAATACAGTGGCATGTTAATTGCTTGATCAGCCAAATGAAACTAAATGTAATTAAGACTTGTGTGGGGTTAATTTGGTCCATAATTATGTTATATAAAGTAAATGAAAATTGTTTCTTTTCTAAATTGCAATTCATTAAAATTACAGATATTGAAATAAGATACTATAAAATTACATGAAGCATGTACACATTAATAGCTATTAGTAGTAGCTTGATATTTCTATCCAAGCAACAGTTTATTAGAGTACCAAAAGGTGATATTTGACCACATGACTGATTTTTTTACTTTGTTTTTCTGCTCTTCTAATAATATTTTTTAATGAAGCAAAGTGTTCAAATCTTCATATGCTTTTGCCATGTTCTAGATATTTAGTATCTGCTAAAATACCTCTGATCACCCCTTACTGAATCTTTATTAAAATACAAACACGTTTTTTACAATTCAAAATGACATATAGTTAATGTGCATTTCATATGATGTTAAATGCATACAGCATAAGTAAATTATTTGGAAGATGTCTTTTTCAAAGGGAAAATTCTGCATTTCTGATTAAAATTATAGACATATATATTTATGTAATATTTTTGTCTTAATCTCATTAGAAAAAAAGTTGGACATAAAAATAAATGACTCAAAGGTAAAGGAACTGACATTTATTGAGTGTTGATCCTGTTTCAAGCACTGTGCGATGCACTTTAAATAGCCCATGCTCTCTTCTTATGAAGTTGATGTTATTTATTATTCTCCTCTTGCACAGGAGAAAACTGAGGCTCAGAGACATTACGGAGCTTGCTGGAAGTCATGGAGCTACTTGTACTATTCACTGTGAGGTAGGGAAAGGGTCTTTTTCTATTGAACATGATGGCACACATAGGAAACTAATAAATTTGCTGTGATACAACATAATCTTTTAATTCTCACTTTACATTCTTATTCACTAAGAATTTTTTTATTTCTATAAAAATAAAAACAGTAATGTCATGGTATATAACATGGTGGCTGTCCAATCATTCCAGTGACATTTTATTGAAAAATTATCCTTTTTCTATTGTATTTCTTTGGTCTTTTTGTTGAAAATAAATCAACCATATATTTACTGCTTACTTCATTCTATTAATCTATATGTTTATCCTTTTACCAATACCATACTATATTGATTGTTATTTGATATTAAATACCAGGTAGTATACGTTCAACTTGGCTGTTTTTCAAAAGTATTTTGGCTAGTCTAAGTTTTTGCTTTTTCCAATACATCTTAGAGTGAAGTTTTTATTGGGTATATGCTGAATCACTTGATCAGTTTTGGGATAATTGAAATCCTGTATCAACTCAGACAGGCCAACAATAATCAGCAGTCATGTGACTTTAAATACAAGTTGGCCAAATAACTCTATCATTCTGAGTCTCTAGCAGGACTCCTTATAGTAGATAAGGAAATACTGATGGCTTAGTAGCAAGTGCTTGACACAGGATCCCACTGAGGTCAGCCTCATAGAAAAGACTCATATTTAGGACAAGAACAGAAAGTATCAGCTGATTATTACACTGTCAGTTCCATGGAGACGAAAGAGGGCTGGAGGAAAGAGTAGAAAAACAAACAAACAGGTGCTTCCGGATTCTGCTGAAGAGGTTGGCTTTCCCAGGTGGGATAATGCTTTTTACCTTTACTCATTCTGGCATTGAGGACCACACTGGTGACTTGAAGACCTGATTAATTTAAAAGGAAAAAGAATTCACAATAGGATTTGCTTACAACACAGCAATTGCGATTTATCTGATTGAGACAGAGATGTTGAAATCAAGTCCAGCTGAAACTTCAATAGGCCACAATACATTTGAAGCAAAGAAAATATACTTTTTCTGTTTACACAATAAAGTATCACTATTTTAGCATTAGTAGTAGTATGCAAACATTAACAAATGTTTCTCAATAATTAATTACATTGCACTAATAGGGGAACTATCCTTAAATTTCTTGAAAATCATCTGCATTTCTCTTCAAGCTAAAGCCATATTTCATCTGTGGTTGGAGCTGGGTGTAGGGGGGGGGGGCGATGAAAATAGGAGATAATTGCGCTTAACAAGTTGCCACCACACATTATTTACAGAAAGAATGTGTGCTTAACAAACCAAATATTTAATATTTCATGCATGAAAAATGGGCAGACATCAGCATCATTAGTATTCCAGGTGAGGCAGAACATGCAAATTTACTCAGCTATTAAAGAATGAGTCATGTGCTGTTTGAAATAGCAAAATAGTTTATGTATATTAGAGTAAACAGTGAAATCACAATAGGAAAAAAAATGGATTTGGTTCAGATGTTGAGCTGCTATGTAAACCAATTATCTCTCCGGAGGGAAACAGCTCTGTCTACAACTCCTTAGGCTCTAGGGCCTATTACAGACCCTGAAGTGGGCTGTTGTTTCTCTTCTCAAGGGAATTGACCACGTCACAATAGAAATAGCTGACAATAATTAGAAAGCCTGCTTCTGCCAGGACTGCACACATTTTTAATACCTTCCTCAGGATTATGGGAGATAATACACAAGGTCGTTAGAATTCTAGTCATGCCACACAAGCCATGGAAAGGACAACTAGACAATAGCCCCAAACTGGACTGTGACAGGCTAATTATTGTGGCTTCATTATGAAACCTCTTTTTACATAGGTCACCTGGGAAGTGTAATTAAAAATGCATTATTGGTGTATTTTTTATTGAAGCAATTAAATTAAAAAGCCAAAAAAAATAATTATATGAGGAGCAAATAATAATGTTGGTCAACAGCATTTATCTAAGAAAGAGAGAACACGTTAGTGGTTCATTAGCAGTAAATGTGTTAACGGGGATCTGTTTGAAAAATGAGCCATAGAATGGCTTTTAAATACGCAGATTAAAGGATTTATAATGTCAAGTTTAACACAGAAATTACAGATAGTATTACATAATCATGAGTAATAGCACCTTTAATCTGACTTAGTAAAATGATTTACATCATACTTTGTGCTGCTTCAATTGTATGAGTATTATATGCGCTGCATCTCAAATCATTTGCTTTATATTTTAACACACTTATGTATCTGTTCTTCCTGCTTCCTAATTATGTGGTACATGTAAATAATTAGATGTTAAAATATGTATCATCCAGGGGCAGAATGTTTTTCTTGGATACTTGTTCGATGGAGGAATACCATAACATAGCTCTATTTATTCAGGGATATTTATATAAAGCCCCAAATATATCATATCAAATCATGTCTTTCTCATCTCAAAACTCTCTCTCCATGTACTTCTTTACATTACCATCATCATCACCACTATAATTATTATAATCACTAATAATTAATGAAACCTTTCTACTTGCTAGGAACTAAACATTGCTGCTATTGTTTTGACTTTCAATTCCAAATTATCTTAAGAGATTGATTATTTATCTCCATTTCTAATATTAGAATAATCAATTAAAATTTAACCAATTTCTGTAAATATATCATTTAAAATGCACTCTTCTTCAATAGACTGTCCTAAGGTCATAATGTTTTTCTTTATCCTCCAGAAAATCTTCCATCTTTTAACCCTGCTTATTTTTACTGATTATTATTCAGATATATAAAAGAGAGAGATAAGCACTTAGTAAGTTCTTAATCCCTTTGAAGAAAAAAATAAAATTCAAAGACATAGAGGTACATTAATTATGGAGGTCTCTATTCCTGGCCCGTGTTGCTCAGTTACTTGGCCATGGTCCCATGTACCAAAAGGCTGCTGGTTCAATTCCTGGTCATGACACATGCCTGGATTGTGGGCTAAAACCCTGGTAGGAGGCATGCAGGAGGCAGTCAATCAATATTCTGCTCTCAATCAATGTTTCTTTTTTTTTTAACTATGTTTTTTTTTAAATATTTTATTGATTTTTCACAGAGAGGAAAGGAGAGAGACAGAGAGAGCTAGAAACATCAATGAGAGAGAAACATCAACCAGCTGCCTCTTGCTCACCCCCTACCGGGGATGTGCCCGCAACCAACTACATGCCCCTGACCGGAATTGAACCTGGGACCTTTCAGTCCACATACCGACGCTCTACCACTGAGCTAAATCAATTTCGGCATTTCTTTCTCTCTCCATTCCTCTCTCTCTAGAAAAATCAATAGTAATATAAAAAATTATGGAGGTCTGCTTCTGCCAGTACTGACACATTTTTAATACCTTTCTCAGTATTATGAAAGATCTGTGAATGCTAGGGTGAATCCTGTATAATAAAAGTCCAGCAACCAAAGAGTGGAATGACCAGAAAGACTGGTCAACCAGTCACTATGATGCACTCTGCCCACCAGGGGGCAGACCCTCAATGCAGGAGCTGCATCCTGGTGGTCAGTGTGCTCCCCCGGTGGGAGGCTGATCAGGATGAGCAGCCACTTAGAGGGTAAGTCCACAGCTGCCCTGATGACCAGGATGAGCAGTGTCCCCACAGGGGGTGATCCCCACAGGCCACAGCCCTCCACCAGTGCACAAATCCCTTGCACCGGGCCTCTAAAAGAAAATGAAAGGACACTGATAGAACTTTGTTGTTAAACATGAGACTCTGATTCAAGAAAAATATTTTTATGGTTCTTTTATGGCCCATGTTAAGACTAAGTGCTGGTCTAGAACTGGTTATCACTATGACTCTATACCTTGACATATAATTAGCTTAAAAGTTCTAGTATTGATATGTTAAATTAGATTCTTATTAATGGTATTATTTCTAATATCAGAAGTACCCAATTTTGAATATGTACTGTAAACCAGATCTTGTACCAGAGGCATTACATGCATTCTCAGGAAACCTCCACACACACTGAATCAAATCACAGTAATCCCCCCTTACCTTTGGCAGTATGTTCACAGACACCTCCCCCCCCCCTCCCCCCCCCCAGTGGATGCCTAAGACCTGGAATAGTACCAAATCTTATGTATGCAGTTGTCCCTTGAACAACATGGATTTGAACAGCATGGGTCCTCTTACATGTAATTTTTTTTTTCAATAAATACAGTTGGCCCTTTCATCAGCCAGTTTCCCTTTCAAGGTTAATCCAACTGCGGATTTACACTGTTGCATTCCCAGTCATGGTTTCCAGACTATGGTTTCCCAACCTTGTGCTGAAAATAGTATTTTAATCTAAAAAAAAAAAACCCTGCTTCCGCCGAAACCGGTTTGGCTCAATGGATAGAGCATCGGCTTGGGGACTGACGGGACCCAGGTTCGATTCCGGTCAAGGGCATGTACCCTGGTTGCGGGCATATCCCCAGTAGGGGGTGTGCAAGAGGCAGCTGATAGATGACTCTCTCTCATTGATGTTTCTAACTCTCTATCTCTCTCCCTTCCTCTCTGTACAAAATCAATAAAATATATATATAAAATAATAATAATAAAAAAATTAAAATTAAAAAAACCCTGCTTCCTAGCCAAGGTTGGTTGAACGCACAGTTGTGAAGAGCCAACTGCACATAAAAAAAAACTGAAGAGAACGGAATTCTTTCTGAAGCATCCAGTAACATGTTGCCTTTTTCGTTAATTTATTTGGAAAGGAGGAGTCATTTCTGATCCCCCTTGCAAGCCTTCTGCTTCATATCCACAACTCTCCTTTTTGACCTTCAAATATTAAATTGCTAAAAATACTAAGTATTTTTTCTTGGCTTATCAGCTCTGATTCTCAAACTTAACATAAATAATGATAAAGCTATCTACAATTTACAACATGACATACACTACATGCAAACTGCTTTATATATCTCATTTCATCATAATTTAAAGGAAACTTAAATGTAAGAGTGACTATTATCTCTGTTTTACGAATGAAAAAAATGAGGCTCAGAGAGGTTAAGCAGGGACCACAGAATTCGCTAGTGACAGAGCTGGGACACATAACTAGGTCTATTTGACTTTCAACCCTTGCTCTTTTCCATTATGTCTCACTGCTTCAACTAGACTACAAAGAAACCCCTTCCTAGTACTCTTAGGTTGACATCCCAGTGACTGAACTTGTCTTTTTAGAATCAATTTTATTGGCAACACTGATCAAGAGACACATACGCACATGTGCCAAGCTCTACATTCTGTCATGGAGGCAAACTGAACGTTCAATTCATGAACCGCTCTGGGTCCACAGCAACATGTGGGATTCCTGCGCAGCTCCGGTAGAGAGAAGGTAAAACAAAACAACACATACACAAACATTTAAAAACCACTTTATAGCTGTTATCTGACAAGAGAGAGAGATTCCAAGGCAGATTTGTTCTAAGAAAACCTCTCAAATGTTCCTTTTGGAGACACAAACAAAAACCAAGACTTCTTACCAAAATGGAAACTGGAACTCCTTTAGGTGAAGGATATATATATATATATATATATATTGTCTATGTTTTTAGATCAATGGAACTTTACAGGAAATGTGTCTTATCGAGGAGGCATAAGATGTCACAACATTGTGGAACAGGATTTAAGAAGAGTAAGGGCCAGAAGTTGATAGATTTGTCGTTATAAAGAGATTGTGTGAGACTTGAGACAGAAGTAGGACTTCTTCAGAGTACAGGCTCTGAAGTAAGGCACAGAAAGAAGAACAGAAATGTTCCCATCTCTCCTTCTCCGCTCCAGCACTGCAGTGTGGATAGGCCATTGGGAAGGGCCTCTTTTTTTTTTCTTTTCTTTTTTTTAACATTATATGTCCCCTAGTCAAACAATGGATTAGAAGTTTTTCTTTCTTTTTTAGTTATTTATCCTAGCTTTTTATGATATAAATTCTATAATCCACAAATTATAGAATTTATATCATAAATATAAATTTGATTTCTCTCTTACCTTTAGTTTATATGATAAATTTGCTTTCTCTCTTACCTTTAGTTTATATATTTTTATTATATTATCACAGTATAACATGATGATTCTTTTAAAATTCTATGAAGCCATTAAAACAGTGAGTGTTTGAGCTGCTTTGGGAAGGATGGATTTATGAGAAGCTAGAAGCAAAGTGGACAGCTAAAACGCTATTCTGGGATGTGATGATGGCTAGGACTAGAGTGACGACTAAAGCAATCATAAGGAAGAAGTATATGAGAGATTAAAGAATAGTTTGGCTTCAGTGATGTTGATAAATAATTTAAAGCTTCCTAAAACTTCAAATATGTATCATAACATTAATTACTATACCACAAAATTGATCATAATTTAAAAATAGTTACTAATATATTCATCTAACCAGGTCAAGTGATTAAAATTATCAGTTTACAAAAGAGTTTCAGAAGATTAAAGAGAAATTTAGATATTTCAATGTTCTATATATTTCCCTATTGATATTTAACTTAGTGATGTAAAAATAATTCTTAATATTTAATATTTACAATATTTTACCAGTTTTCAAAGTGACTTTACAGATAGTATCTAATTAATCCTCACAATGACTCTGAGATAAATAATAGTGGTGATATCCAGCATGTTCCTAGCACTTAACAGATGGTGCAACATCATCGTTTACCTTACTGATGCCCATATTTCCACCAGCCATTCTATTGCTCAATTCTGGGGTTTCTATGTTAACCAAAATATATTTTCAATATCAGTATACTTATTTTACTGAGTATAGTCTATCATCTACATTGTGCAGATATTAAATATCCATCCATTAAGTTAGATTATTTTTATGTGTGAAAGTTTTTCTGCTAATAGTCTATGTGATGGTTACAGTCTATTTCCAAAAAATGCTATAGATGTCTAGTTTTATAAGAAGCTGCCAAAGAGTTTGCAGAGTGCCTGAGCAATGTTACAGTCCCACCAGCAATGCACAAGTGATGCAGCTTTTGATGTTGTCTCTTCTTTTATTTTAGCCATTCTGGCAGGCGTGTAGTCATAGTTGTTTGAGTTCTTAATTGGCATTTCGGTAATGATTAATGATGTGAAACGGAAACGTCTTTCGTGTGCTTATTTCCCATCTGTATATCTTCTTAGGTAAAATGTCTATTAATATATTTTGCCCATCTTCAAAATGGATTGTTGGATTTTTAATGTTCACTTTTGAGAGTTCCCCGTGTATTTTATATATTAGTCTTTTATCTGGTATGTGGTTACAAATATTTTCTTCCAGTCTATAGCATGTCATTTCATCCTCTTCACATGGGACTTGGCAAAGCAAAAGTTTTTATTTGTGATGAAATCCTATTTATCAATTTGTTTCCTTTTGCCCGCAGGCATTTATCTGAAAGGAATGAAAACATATGCTTACACAAAAACCTGTACAGAAAGTCTCAGAGAAGATTTATTTGTATTTGTACTTATTTATGTAGTTAGGAAACTCAGAAATTAAAATAGATTTAATGTCTTTTTTTCCAGAACCTAAGTCTAAAAACAAAAGCAGTTCACTTACTGCTTCTCATCATTTCTATCAATCATTTGAATTGTTCTTAGAAATCTAGTAAGGTCAAAATATATTTTATAAAATATTGGTGTGGTTTATGATTATATGGAGAAATGTTAATAGCATTTCTTTAAAAAATAATGATTAGCTTAGGCTGGTGTTGCTCAGTGGTTGGAGTGTGGTTCCCTGTTTGGAACAGTTGTGGTTTGATTTCCTGTCAGGACACATACCCAGATTGCATGTTTGATCCAGGTGGGCTGTGTACAGAAGGCAACCAATCAGGTGTTTCTCTCTCACATTGATGTTTCTCTCTCTCTCCCTTCTCTGTCTAAAATCAATGAAAAAAATTATACTTGTTTTCAATTCAATAATATTTTATTAAGCATCTGCTATGTAAAGAAATCATTGTAAGTGTGGAGGTGCAAAAGGGAGAAAAGAGCAATGCTTAGAGAAGTTAAAGGAAAAGCATTACAAAGGATTACATAATTCAAGGATTACTTGAATCTGGCCTTGATATATTGTGTAGTCGTTCATCTGACAGACAACTGCAGTTTTTCCCAAAGTGTGGTACGTGTACCTCCAGGGGTACAGGAAGAGTTTGGTGGGGGTACGCGTTGCACCGGAGTTAGTGAGGATATTCACTGCACTGTGCTTAGCTGTGCCTAATTCATGAGTAGGAGGGGTACTCGGCGTTATGAAAATTATAGAAGGGGTACACATATGTCAAAAGTTTGGGAAACACTGATAGGGGAGGAGTATTTCAGTTCCAGGAAAAAGTATATAAAAGTGTAAAGGCACCAAATACAATGACATATTTAGGCTAATGCAAGTCATTGAATATGACTTCAGCATCTGGAGTGAGTTGGAGAGCTGCAGAAGACAAAGTTAGTTAAAAGGTTTTACACAAATCATATTTTCCTTACAGTGGAAGAACACATCATAAAATTATTTTTACTACGTCAGGCAGATTTAAACTTTTTAAGATAAAGCTGGAATTATCAAGGACATAATAGTACAGAAAGGTGTTAGCACCTTTGAAACTAGTTCAAAGATTGTGTTCTAGTTCATGTGAGAAATGTGGGAACTACAGAAATGACACTTGGTGAGATATGCTGAGGAAATATTCAAGGGATTTTTAGAAAATAGAAACGACAAGGTAACATGTTACATTTTGTTGATGAAGAAGAGGAAGGTATCCCAGAAGACCCCTGGGTTTCTGACTCATGTTGCCCTGTGTGCATGCGGTCTCCTTACTTGGATAGAAAATGCAGGACATTTAGTCTTCCCTAAGGAGGAGAGTGTGAAGTTTGAGGCATCTCTAGGACATCTAGGTAGTCTAGACCTGAACCTCTTAAACTTGAATGTGCTTACATGAGTTATTTGAGGATCTTGTTAGAAGACTGATCCTAATTTAGAAGCTCTGTGGTGGGGTCCAAGATTTTATAATTCTAACAAGTTCTTGGGTAATGTCAATGTCATTGGTTCTCAAAGCACATTTTGAATAGCAAGACTATGGGATGGTGATGTATATAACCTTAAGTGCCAGTATGATGCCTGCTAATGATAAGGTGAGGTTTTTTGAAGAAGAAAAGAAGGAAGAAAGAAAAAAAGGGAAGGGGGGAGGGTAGGGGGAGGAAATGAAGGGGATAGAAGGAAGGAGGAAGGGAGGTATAGAGAAAATGAAGGTGCTTCATGAAAGATGAGAAAAAATATGAGCTAAGGAGAAGAGGTGTTAAACAGCAGTGTGTCAGCAACAATAACCTTTGTTGCATTTTAATGTCAAAGGATTTTATGCCAAAGGCTTTCCTGTCTAGAATATTTTACCCAGTGATTAAAAATCAAAACAAAAAACCGTGTTAGAACCTGCCAGAATTTAGTATCAAAGAAACAATGTGAACTAGAGATACATAAAGGCTATTCTATAGAACCCAAAGCTCTTATTTTATTTAAGCATTGAAATGGATGTTAGAGAATGATATTACTGGTATACTTGCAACAAGATGGTCAATATTATAACAAGTAATATTAAAAAAAAAAAAACAACAACAACAAAAAAAAAACACAGAATAACATGGAAAATATTGCCAGGAAAAACTAAAGGAAAAATTCAAGAGACCCAAATCTATCTCCCACACTAGAAGATTTTAGTTTTTGTTGTTTTGTTTTGTTTTCAACGTTAGGCTTAATTCTCACAAGCTTAGTAGTGTTTAGTGTGGTCCTGCCAGAAAGGCAGTAACCTCCGTGACCTTGCCAAGTCCTTTCCAACCCTCAGATTCAATGGTTGTGCACTCCTCTGTCCCTGCTTTTATCTGTCAGGGCTTAACTTGTCTTTTCCTATTGCATTCAGCTCAACAAATACCAAGAACCTTACACTTTTATAAGTTGGAATGTTACACATTTCATTCAATTATTTTTTTCATCAAATTGTTTCATAGTGTTTTTCAAGTATACCTAAAGGAGAAAATAGCCAAATGCCCACAGATGTCTCTTTTTAAGAAATATACAGTGGCCTATATATTCCCTGTGTAATCAACTAAGCACAATCATAGACAAAGAAACTAGTAGATTAATAGTAGAAAATGATCAATTATCAGAAGACAATCAATGTCATATTAATTTGAACATTATTTTGTGGGGAAGCATGGGACTTGGTTGGAAGGCCCAGAAGGAGGAATCTCTGAAAGGTCAGAGGCCTCTGGGGGACCTTGCCAAGGTGGCGGCCCCTATCTTGACTTTTCCAAACAAGTCCGATCCCCCTGGGGTGTTTTCCTAAGGTCTCTGTTTAGTCTTTTAGACCCCACCTTGTAGAAGCATGTGCTCTCTCAAAGATGCCTGCCCTGCTGATTGTATCTAGAGGTTAATTTTAGTTCAAGCTGTTGTAAGAATAGAAGCTAAAGGAGGCAGGCGAACATGGCTACTTGGTGGTGATAGCCAAGTAGCCCCTTAGCCCTCTCTTTCACAGAAACATATGACAGAGCAATCTGTTCATCAGTAGCTCAGGGTCTGCCTGTAGTTTGTTCTATCCAATATTAGTTCTGGTGCAAAACTCTGCCAGAGTTTGACTTTATATATGAAGGAGTCCATAGTAAAAAGTAATTATGATTACTGGAACATCTAGCAAAGGCGTAAATAATTATTTCCATTTTTCATTCAGATATCCCAAAGTGTTTTAATATTTCACAATAATTAAGTCATTAATCTTTACATCCTCTCTGTAATACAGGTAGATAATCAGATTAAGTTTGTTTAGTTGATTTTTTTTTTAAATCATTGTAATATAACTCACAATGCTGTTATGCTGAAGGATGAGAGACCTAGCAATTCTTGATTCTTTAGCCCTTACCAAGGTAATTTTATCACCAAGTATCAGTAAAGAAATTCTGAAAAACTGAAATTAACTGGCATTATGTTTTTTGTTTGTTTGTTTTTTAAGCAGACCGCATCTTGCTTGCCTTCTTATATTCTTTTATAACTTCTCTATTGGGCTTCTTTTTAGGTCATCTCATTTCCAAATTTTTCTTCTTGGACATTCTTCACAAGTGAACATTTTCTCTTTGCATTATTACAAATTGAATGTTTTCTTTAAAGCCATGTGTCTTACTATGTAATACCAAATTTTACTCCATATTGGCTAATTTTACTTTACAATTAATTTCTTTGTTCTGCCCAGAGGTCACTAAACTGAATATTACCATTTGTGTCGCCTCTCTATCTTTTTACTTATGAAACATTATTTAAGGAAGAATCACCTGCCCAATCCATTTGCCTAAGATGTATCTATACAGCATAATCCACTGGCCTATGGCAGTGCCAATTTGATTTCCTAAAGCTGTGTACTTTAATTACTTCTTCATATGCCAAACTCATTCTTAATTTTTATATCATTTTCTTCTTAAATAATGTGATCCCATGAAAAAAAATAACAAATAAATTTAACTTTTAGAGAAATAAGTCTTTCCTTTTCTTCTCCTGCTGATTAGGGTGCCCATCTCAATACTTTAGCTATATGTACAATTAATCACTTAATTGTAAAGATAAAGAAACTTGAGAAGTAAAAATGTAGAAGAGAAAGTATTTGAGAGTGTATATATAAGGATGAAATTCAATTAAAAGAAGAAAAAACGAACAGAAGGCATGGTGGAATAAAAACAATACTAATGTGCCTTTTTATTCTATCGTGATGTGGAATACTGGGAAGACCAATGCTGTCTTCCCCCTCTGCCAGTCCAAGACACAGGGTATAAAGGAAATTGTGAAAAGGAACAATCTACTTGCTTCCTTTGGAGTGCGTGTTTGTGTAGTAGTAGTAATAGTTTCTATTATTCCATATTATTTAAAAAAACAAATAAGTTTAAAAGAGTTATTTCAAGTGGATTAATCTGATATTTTAACAGCTAATCTAGCTATCAGAGCTCTTTTCTTAGTGAATCAGAATGGCAGAAGGTTAAAGAAATAAATTGCTCCACCAATCATGTTTTTTTGTTTTTGTTTTTCTTTCTAGTTCTTTTTAATACCTGGTAAGTAATCAACTATAATTTTATCTGTGTGTAAATGTATACAGATACAGTTGTGTATTGGTGCTAAAACAACAATTCATTTCTTATATATAATACTAGTGGCCCAGTGCATGAATTTGTGCATGGGTGGGGTCCAGCTGGCGTGGCCCCAATCAAGGAGGATAGGGGCAGGGCCTATTAGGAGGAGGAGATGGCTGGCTGGCTGTCCCGCCCCATCAGGGCCTGATCAAGTCCAGGCCTACTGGGGGGAGGGGCCTCGGGCAATTGCCTGACAGACCCCACCTCAGATTGGGGTTGGGGAGCTGATTGAGGGCAGGGCTGGCTGTGGAGAGATGTGGGCAGTGGGTCAGATGGCTCCACTCCCAACTGGGGTGGGGGAGCCTGATTAGGGGAAGAGCTGGCTGTAGGGAGGGACTATGGGCCAATAGAGATGGTGAGGGCCCATTGGGGGTGGGCCGGCCAAGGGGAGGGTCTATAGGAGTTTGGCCTGCAGTGGGTGTCATAACGACCAGTCCTTCCAGCATTCCAGCATTCCAGTTGCTGGATTTTTATATAGAGAGATTACATGCTATAATGGTTATATTATATGCCAACCTGGCTAAACTATGGTGCCAAGTTAGTTTGGTCAAACAGCAGTCTAAATATTTTTATGAACTTATTTTTAGATGACTAATATTTAAATCATTATATTTTGAGTTAAATAATTTTCCCTTCCGTTATGTGGGCCTCATCTAATCAGTTGAAGGCCTTAAGAATAAAAAGTGACATTTCCAGAGGAATAAAGAATTATCTTCAAAATTCTTGCTGCCCTGAAGAATTGAATTCAAGACTACAACATCCACTCTTACCTGACTTTGCAGTTCATTAGCCTGCCCTAAGAATTTCAGACATGCCAGCTGCCAAAATTATAGAAACAATACCTTAAAATCAATATCTGTCTATCTATCTATCTATCTATCTATCTATCATCTATCATCTGTCTCCTCTCTGCCCTGTTTTTCTGGATAATCCAGAATAATACACATTAAGAGGATGTCTGTCACTGTTGCAATAATTTATGTTCACCTTGATAGTATTTCATCCTACATTAGAAAAATAGTTTATGTTCATATTCTGGATTATGAAATACTAGTATACATAAAATAGTTTTCAAGTAATTATTTGTACAAAGACCCTCTTCATACTACCATCTTCAAGACTATTTCCTTATCTACTAATGCCTAAATTGTCATGCATATCTTATCTCTTTTTTTCTTTATAACAATGCAGTTTTTTCTCACTAAAATAGATATATTGATAGATTATTCCAATAGAAAATGATCTAAGAGTTTGTTCCACTGTATAACATGACCATATAAAAACCACCAAAATATTATATAAAAACTATTATCTCCAGATAGATACCAAAGTAAATTTGGTCACCAATGTCCATGGGAACAATTTTTGCAGTCAGTAATCTGTCTCTTTCCTGCCTGTCTCTGTTTTAACATTACTTAATAACTTCTAACTACACTGAAGTGTGGCTACAATAATATGCTCCTAGAGACAGATTATTGTTTAAATTCATTATGTGCTGCTTTACATCTGCCCTTGTTTTCATTGTTTTCCAAACTAGATTATAGTCTCCCCATATAGAGCTCTCCTTTTTCTCTCCTTGCACTTAAATCAGTATGAGGAACATCCACTTCTCCCCAATAATAATTACTGAATTAAACTTAAAACCCGAATTCAGCAAGGAAAATGTACACAGCAGAAAACACCCCAAAGAGCTTTTGTAGAATCTAGTTTCAAGATCAAACTATAGAGAACACTTCCTTTTAAGTAGTCTTTGCTTTGTCATCCCCTCCTCCCCCCATTGAAAAGGTATAACTATCAACAAATGCTGAAATTCTTTACTCAAGAAAAAAGGTGCTGTTCTCTTCTTACCATCCAAAAATATGTTTTTGGACTGAAGTTGACAGATGTCGATAGCAATAAGAAATATGTACCAAAACACTTAAACAAAATTATAAAAACAAACCTACTCATCTATATATACAGTATATTGGAATTGAGGGCTAGCCAGAACTACAATAAATCCTCTGTCCTATCTGTGAGCTTTAAATAAAGATGGTTCCTGTGTAGTAATCACTTGCTATCTTCTGCTCTACTCCACTTTCCTAAAATCAAATTGAATCTGGTGCTTCTAGTTTGGCAGAACATTGTATAACATGAATATTAGAGGGTTTTTTTGTATTTGTTTGTTTTTACTCTCTCTTGTGTACCCTTCTTGTTCAGAGAGACACTAAGGAGGTCTTTCTATGTATACATTCTTTATCCTCTGATAATCTGGAAAGGTAATTGGTAGAAAAGACAAGGTATATAAATATGTAGCAATTGGTAAAAAGAAATAGTCTGGTTGGAAAATTGTACTGAAATAATAAAGACATTAATTTAACTGCATTGGAGAAAGCGTAGAATATTTAAAGAAATAATTGGCAAGGCAATTGACAAGGTGACCTACTAGGTTATGGCTTCCATCTCTAATTTTAGTTTATCAAAGAGGATTGCAATACTGAAATTTAAAAAATCTTACACATGTAAAACTTATGTGTGTGTGTGTGTGTGTGTGTGTGTTGTGTGTGTGTAGCCTGTTATGTAAATGTTCCTCAAATGTACACCAACAATCATTCTGCAAATATAGCCAATCAAGTTTCATTCTTTAATAGTCTCCTAGGAAACCACTACAGCTTCAGAAAGGGACAGCAGAGAGTGGAGGAAAACAAAGGTAACAAACCCCTCATTTTAATGTTTAAAAAATGTACTTTAGATGTAACTTCCTTGCTAAACGTTAGATATGTGCATCCTTATTATCTGAGGATAACCTCGGAACTCTCTTATAAGGAAGAACACTTAACCTTGTAAGTTTGCATTTTCACATAAAATTTTTTTTAAACTTGTGGGAAAGGCTTATTCTGGTTGCCTGGATAATGGAAAAGGGTGGCCCTTAGTTTTTCACAAGGAGGTTGTGGCAGTTTTGCTTATGCCTACTTCTCAGCAACATTCATTTCCACGGCCATTGTTCAGATGTAAGTGCTCTTTTGTTTAGAGAATCCATTCTTTTAGAATTGTGTCTTCCAAGCAGACAGTCTATGTCTACTTATATCTCCAAAACCTTACCATTAATTCTCTTTTTTGACTGTACAACTATACTCCCTTCTTGACAGAGTCCCTATATTCTCAGTGGGAAGAAAAATAGTTGCCCAGTATTGTCAAAGAAAAAAATGTAGCACCTCCCTGCTAGAAATCTCAATATACACATACAAAACTTGCTTTCCCTGAACTTCCTAAAGGGACACACATTTAGGCTTTTTATACTATTTATTTATTTACTTATTTGTTATTCTCTGTCCTCAGACTGTGGAGCTGAAAACTGCCAACCATTGTACCATCCCCAGGCTTGTGACACTAGTATGTAGTCATCATCTACAATAGATTCTAGTATGTAGCTATCCTCTAGTTTCCAGCCAGACTAAGACTTCTCACAAGTTTTTAAAAACTTTTTATGTGAAAATGCAAACTTACAAGGTCGCGTTCTCCCTTATAGGGGAGTTCGGAGGCTGTCCTCATATAATGACTGCACATATCTAACTTTTAGCAAACAACTTACCTCTAAAGTACATTTTTTAAACATCAAAATGAGGGGTTTGTTACCTTTGTTTTCTTCCACTCTCAGCTGCCCATTTCTGAAGCTGTAGTGGTTTTGAGGAGACTATTAGGTCTTGTGTACACTAGTAAGTAATTATCTGGTATCTAGTTGTTCCTATATATAACTTTTTCTTTCAGGTAGGAATAAATGTTATAAAGAAAAACAAATTAAAAATAATAAATGCTATAAAGCAGAAAATAAGCAGATAGAGGGCAACTTCAGAGCGACTTTATTTTTTTAAATATATATATATTTCTTTATTGATTTCAGAAAGGAAGGGAGAGGGAAAGAGAGATAGAAACATCAATGATGAGAGAGAATCATTGATTGACTGCCTCCTGCACGCCCCCTACTGGGGATCAAGCCCACCACCCTTGCATGTGCCATTGGCCAGAATCAAACCTGGGACCCTTCAGTCCTCAGGCCAACACCCTATCCACTGAGCAAAACTGGCTAGGGCGAGCAGAGAGACTTTCAATAGGATGATCCTGCTCCCATCCACATTCTCACTGGCATGAGGTCATGGTCACCCAGCAGTGGCGCTTTTGACTTTCCCTGCCCTACACCAGGTGAGTGATGGCCAAAGAGCAGTTGCCCTCCCTTCCCCAGGAGGGCATCAGAGAATGCTTTAGACTTTCTCTGTTTTACATCAGGTAAATGCCAGCAAAGAAGAGCCAACGTCCACATCCCCATCCTATGCTAGCAGCACCGGAAAGGGAAAGTTCTTTTGACTTCATTGGCTTTTTGCCAGATGAAAGTCAATAATACAACTAAACTTCCCCAGCAGCAGGAGCGGCCAGGGCAATTCTAGAGGCCCTAAACTCTGTGCCTTGCAGTTTTGCCATCATGCAGGCCAAGTAGTGAGGTGTGTGCAATAGCCTGGGGAACCTACAACCCCAACATTCTAGCCAGAATGCCAAGAAGAAGAAACTCTTGGAAATAGAGTAGGGGTAGGATCACTGAGAGGAAGGAGCTGGATAAAAAAAAAAAAAAAAAAAAAAAAAAAAAAAAAAAAAAAAAAAAAAAAAAAAAGACCCTTTGAATCTATGCATTCAGTTCTGAGAATACTTCCACGCTGTGCTGTACATGAATGAAACCAATTGGAATCCAGGCTGCAAAGGCATAAAAACTAAACTACAGGATAAATCACTGCACTGGTTCCAGACTGGTCTTTGGATGGTGTACAATCAGAGAAGACCAGAATAACTCTGCAAGAATTATGAAAACTGAATTGACATTAGAAGCACAGCCCATAGAAGAAAGATAAGGACTTACAGTCTATACTTAACAGGATTTCCTATCTGAAAAAAAAAAAAAAAGAAAGAAAGAAAGAAAGAAAGAAAGAAAGAAAGAAAGAAAGAAAACTTCTCCAGATTTTAACAGGATCCAGAGTCCTATAACATAGTAGAATTCCCTACGATGCAGTGAGGAGTTTTTCTCATTAATTTATATTATCTGTTCAGTTGGTAGAACATTTTAGGCTATAATAAGAACTTTGGATTTTAAAAAAAAATATATGTATTTTGATTGATTTAAGAGAGAGAAAAGGAGAGGGAGAGAGAGATAGAAACATCAATGATGAGAGATAATCATTGATCTGCTGCCTCCTGCATGCCCCCCACCAGGGATAGAGCCCACAATCCAGGCATGTGCCCCTGACTGGAATCAAACTGGGGACCCTTCAATCTGGAGGCCGATGATCTATCCACTGAGCAAAACTGGCTAGGGCAAGTTTACTTTAAATATAAGAAGAAGCTTCTAAAAAGTTTTATGCGTGGAAAAGACATAATATATTTTACGTGCTATATAAAACATATATTTATGTTTTAGATATCTCCCTCTGGCTGCTATATGAAGAAAAGACTGAGAGGCAAGAGTGAACATTGAAATACAAGCTAGGAGTATTGCAGAAGTTGAGGTGAGATTGATGGTGGATTGGGCTCGGCTTGTAGCATTGGAGGGATTGGTTTGGGGTACATTTCAATTACTGAGTTTGACACAATTTATCTATAGATTAGACTGAGCTACAAGATAAATAATAATAATAATAATAATAATAATAATAATAAATTAAAAATGAAAACCTTAGACAAAAACATTTCTAGAACATATTAGTAACTTTGATTTAGACATGCAGGTTTGGGATGCCCATTAGACATGTGGACATATCACAAAAGCAGTTGGTTATATGGGTTTAAGGAATAGATTAGCTCAGAAATATATAGTTTGTAATTTTCAGCATATAAAAAGAATTTAGAACAGAGCATAAGATATTCTATCCAGTGATTATAAATAGAGAATACTAAGGTATAGGCTCTCTAGTGATTTAAATAAGAGGAAAAAAACAAGCAAACATCCAATTTCTGCTTGATAACTGAATGTTTTCAAAGTCTAAGAAAGTAATTAAAAAAAAAAAGCAAGAGTGGTCAATTAAAAATCACAACAACAATAACAACAATAATAGCAAACACCACATAAATATCTAAGAAGTAAGATTAAAAAAAACACAATAGTGTAATAGAACAAAGTAAGTTATCTACATAAATTGAACTTTTGATTATTTTATAAAAATGTAAACAAGTTAGCTTAAAATGTCTTCAGGTTTTATCCACAAATCCCAGTAAGACTAATAATGTTCATAAGTCACTCACCACCCACAATTACTATGTAACAAAAAATTGAGTTCAACACTTTTAAATGAATTATTTAATCATCACCACAGTTCTGTAAGTAAAGTTATTTCTATTTACCCAGATAACAAAACCAGATTCATTGAGGTCAAATGACTTGCCCAATGCTACTTGTAAATGACTTAATGACAGAGAGGAATAGAAGGTGGGATTATAGAAAAGGAAATGAAAGGGCAACTGGGTTACCATCTAATCCATCGAAGCAGGAAAGCACAGAGGAGAAAAAAAAAAAATTAAAAATTGACATTCCCTGGTTCAGCATGACGGATTTTACAGATATACATGATTTTAGCTCTCTCTATATACATATATAGAGAGAGTTTGATACTGTCCATATTTCAGGCACCCATTTCCCAACCATGTTTACCCCCAGTGGTGAACCCCAGAAGCTGGATGCCTGTACCTCACTAATTCATGTAAAAAGTATTACCATAGTCACCCTTTTCTCTGGTTTTTCTTCCCAAGGTTTCAGTTACCCACTGTCAATCATAGTCTGAAAATATTAAGTGGAAATTTTCAGAAAGAAAGAAGTCACAAGTCATAAATTGCACGCAGTTCTGAGTGATGAGATGAAATCGTACACTGTCTGCTCACTTCTGCATATCTCTTTGTCTGCATATCTACACTGTACACACTCTTTGCCGTCAGTCACTTAGCAGCATCTCAGCTTTCAGATCAACTACTTTAATATCCTAGTGTTTGTGTTCAAGAAACCCTTATTTTACTTAATAATGCCCCTCCCCCATCATTCACATAACTTTCATTATTGGATATTGTTATAATTATTTTATTAGTAGTGGTTAATTTTTTCCTGTGCCTAATTTATAAATTAAACTTTATCATAGATTAGAGGCCTGGTGCACTACATTCGTGCACTCAGCCCGGCCTGTGCCTTTAACAGTCCACGAGTCCTTAGGGGATGTCCGACTGTGGCTTAGAACAGCTCCCACCACCATCACTGCACTGGGGGCTGACACTGGCCAGCCATCAGCCCGGCTTGTGGCTGAGCAGTGCTCCCCCTGCAGAAGCGCACTGACCATTAGGGTGCAGCTCCTGTGTTGAGCATCTGCCTCCTGGTGGTCAGTGCGCATCATAGTGGCCAATTATTCTGCTGTTTGGTAGATTTGCACATTACCCTTTTGTTATATAGGATATGTACGTATGGGAAAAACATAGTATATATAGAGTTTGGTACTGTCCATATTTTAGGAACCCATTGGGGGGTCTTGGAATGTATCCCCTGTGTATAAGAGGTGACTACTATAGTTAAAAAGTAATTAGTCATAAAGTGATTACCTGAAGGTGTAGCCTCAATTGAGCCCCTGAGGCCTAGGGAGGAAGGACCCTAATAAACTGGCCTGTCTCACCCCTTTGGCAAGTAAAAGCTGTTTGGGCAGAAAGCAGTAATGACAAATGTTTGCAAGAGTATCTAATATATGTTGGTTCTCAACAAAAACTTGTTGAAAAACTAAATATGTAAATGAGCAATTTAATAAATGAGTGCCAGATCTGAGCTTCAAACCTATTTTAATCTCCTAATATATGGGTTATCTTGGGCTAATCACTAGACCTTGTTTTTGCCAGTCAAAGAAATAAATTACCAAACAAGAAAGAACCTACCAACAAAGAAAGAGACCCCATAGGAGAAGCAAATGGGCTATAAAAATACTAAGTCTCAATCGGTACTCAAATTAAAGACATTATATTTAATACTTGGAATCTATGAGGAAAAAATAAAATGCTGGATCAGAGAAAAATAAAATGTTGGGGGGGGAGGGAATCAGAAAGAAAACATAATGCAAATTAATTATAGCTGAGTATATTATATCAGAATGTTTAGATAGTCTAAAGAGGGGAAAAAATAGCATTAAGAAAAAAAACAGACTTTGCACTTTTTTGTTTCCAATATTGTCCTTTGATTATTTCCTCTGTAAAGTAAGTGAGGCATAAATAAAACTGTGGTAAATTGCCTTATCTCAAAAAGTATAATATAAAATATAATAAAGTAATACATACCATGTCATCTCTCATGGTTACATTATACTTTTCATATTTAATTTATGTTTTCCCCACAACTTACCCTTTTTTTCAGCTGTTACCATTTATAATTTATCATATTTCTAATGAATTGGAACTTCTCAGGTATACATGGATTCAAGAAATGCTTGGTTACTATCTTATTGTTTTCTGCAGAAGTGGTTTTTGAAAAACAGTCAGAGATTCCTAAACATGCTTCTAATAAGTGCCTTGCACCCTCAGAGGTGTCTCCTGAGCTGTTGTCCAAGTTAACACTGAGAAAGACGATTTAATGATCTGTCCCTTGGGATTTTTCTGTTGGTTCCCAGGAATGAAGAAAGTCAACAATAGTCCCGTTATTAAATGCTTGTGACATGCTTTGTTATATTGATGTATTAAAAAAGGCATTTTTCACAATTCACATGTCCTTCTATCTGCAACAGAAAAAAAAAAGAAGGGTTTCATTGTGCATCTTATCAAGTTGTAAATAGACAGTTGTTATTTATGCAGACACATGAAAATATAGAATCCAAATATGCTCCCTCCACCATTCAAATACACTAGATTTCACTTCCTTTAGGAAAGATATTTCTTTAAAAAATACTGCATAACGTGAGAGCCCTACATAAACTACAAATATCTCAATTTGTCTTAATATTTTATTTCCTGAAATTGTTTAATCTCCATTACATACATCATTTTTATGTTTGTAACCAAACCAATGCTCTCTATATTAATTTGTAAGGATTTGAAAGTCAAGAATTTATGTCAACAAAGCTATATATAAAATGCAACAGACCATGCGAATGGGAGTGATTAATCAGGGCTTCAGTATAATGGGAGACTCCTTGGAGCAGGGGTCCTCAAACTTTTTAAAGTGGGGGCCAGATCACGGTCCCTCAGAGAGCTGGAGGGCCGGACTATATGAACTACTAATTCCTACTGTAACACCTTGGCTGTGCTCACTGCCCCAAAAACGTGGCGGGCCGGATCAGACTCCCCTGGGGGCTGCATGTGGCCCGCGGGCCGTAGTTTGAAGACCCCTGCCTTGGAGGGTTGAGACTTTGTCCCATTCTCTTGCATAAGCATGCTATGTGGCTTTGGTCAAGTCCACTACTCAACCAAGCTTCCAGATCATGAAATGGAAGTTTGTAAACTTTCTGTAAATATCACCTATGAATCAATTTATGAGTTGCTCACTGAGAAAGATATGGATTGTGTCAATTTGGTTGCAAATAATAGAAACTAACTGCTCACCTACAGAGAAATGGAATTTATCAGAAGGCTATTGTACAGAACATAGAAACTATGAGGCAGTTGGAAAACCAGGCTCAAAGAGGATAAAAATAGGAAAATTTCCCATATTTCTAGTAATCCTATATAATAAAAGCCCAATATGCTAAGTGTCTGGTTGTCTGATCACCTGTTCAACCAATCAAAGCATAACACTATCTAATAAAAGAGTAATATACAAATTGACTACCTTGGTTACACCCATATGCCACGCCCACCAGCCAATCAAGAGCAGGTATGCAAATTAGCCCAACCAAGATGGCTGCGGCCACAGAGCTAACAGGAGGCTTGGGTTTCCCTGGCAATGGAGGAAGCCAAGCTTCCTGCACACCCTGGCTGGCTCAGGCTTCCGCCCAAGGCTACAAAGTTTCAATTATAGAAAATAAATAGATTCCAGCTACCAGGGCCTCTGCTTGGGTCTCTAGGGGGCATGGCTGGCCTGCAAACCATCACAGGCTCCATGCCCAGGCCACCCCATGCCCCAAAAGAACCCCTACCCTAATTTGGGACACCCCTCAGGGGAAACCAGCTGGATCCCATCCATGCACCAGGCCTCTATCCTATCTACTAAAAGAATAATATGCAAACTGACTGTCACTCCAACACACAAGATAGCTTCCCCCATGTGGTAAAAGATGGCTGCCCCCATGTGGACACAAGATGGCCACTACAAGATGGCCAGCAGGGGAGGGCAGTTGGGAGGGACTAGGTCTGCAGGGGAGGGCAGTTAGGGATGATCAGGCTCACAGAGGAGAGAAGTTGGGGCGATCAAGCCTGCAGGGGAGGGCAGTCTGGGGGGACCCAGGCCTGCAGGGGAGAGCAGTTGCAGGGGGATCAGGCTATCAGGGGAGCAATTAGGCATCAATCAGGCTGGCAGGGTAGTGCTTAGGGGGTGATCAGGCTGGCAGACAGAAGTGGTTAGGGGAATGAGGAAGGCAGGCAGGCGAGCAGTTGAGAGCCAGGAGTCCCGGTAGGATTGGGCCAAATGGGCAGTCAAAATCCCTTGAGGAGTCCCAGATTGGAGAAGGTGTAGGCTGGGCTGAGGGACACCCACTCTGTGCATGAATTTCATGCACCAGGCCGCTAGTATGCTATTGATATACTAAGGCCACTCAATCACTCACTATGACGTGCACTGACCACCAGGAGGCAGACATTCTGACAGGCAGGTTAGCTTGCTGCTGGGATCCTGCTGATCAGGACTGAGAAAGATGGGCTGGACCTACTGATAGCCCTCCCATGGTCCCTCCCTAAATGGCCAACTTCCCATGTCCCTCCCCAGCCTCAATCGTGCACTGGTGGGGTCCCTTGGCCTGGCCTGCACCCTCTCGCAGTCTGGGACCACTGGGGGGGATGTCAATTTTGGTTGATCCCACAGGCCAGGCTGAGGGACCCCACTGGTGCACAAATTCATGCACTGGGCCTCTAGTAGAAAATAAAGACCACTCTCTTTAGGGAGTTAATGGTTTTCTATCTTTGTAACATTTTAATAATTGAAATACCTTTTGCCAGAAGAAAGATTTCCATGAGATTACATTAGCTCATCATTGTCTAAAGGATGTTAAGTCTTTTGATTTAGTTTTCTTGAAGTGACTTTAAATGGCAAAAAATACTTATGTTGAAGAACAAAGATCCATTATTTATTATATTATATTAAATTAATTAAAATTAGGTTATCTCAATTTGAATTCAGAAGAGAAGAGTTGATTCTAAAAAGCAAAGGAAGCAGAAGCATAGGACATTTAATTGATCATCAAGTACTTCACAGCTTTAGACATTTTTTATGTCGGTACATTTTTATGGAATTTAGGATTAATACTACAAATGCAACTTTTTTCCAAATAGTTGAAAATAACTGTTCAATGATTAAGAGAAATGGTGATTAAACAGAAATTAGGTTCAAGTATATACTTGGGTAAATAGATTTGGCCTCACGTACTGGAAATAGCCAGATGAAATGTTTAGATATAGTGAATTTGTTGGATTTTCCCAACACTTTAGAAGACTGGTGTGTTGTTTGTGGCAAAAATACTTGACTTTAATTTCGTTTTATTTTTCATTTACAGTTGATGTAAAATAGCATGTTTTAGGTATACAACATAGTGATTAGACATTTCTATAAATTACAAGGTGATCACCTTGATAAGGTTAGTACCTATTTGACACCATAAAGAGTTATTACAATACTAGAGGCCTGGTGCACAAAATTCGTCTACAGCCGGGATGGGGGTGTCCCTCTCCCTCAACCCAGCCTGCACCATCTCCAATTTGGGACCTCTTGAGGGATGTCCAACTGCTCTCTCACAATCCAGGACTGCTGCCTCCCAATTGCTTTCCTGCCTTCCTGATTGCCCCTAACAGTTTCTGCCTGCCAGCCTGATTATCCTCTAACCACTCCCCTGCCAGCCTGATTGATGCCTAACTGCTCCCCTGCCAGCCTGGTCACCCCTAACTGCCCTCCCTTGCAGGCATGATCATCCCCAACTGCCCTCCCCTGTTGGCCATCTCGTGGCGGCCATCTTGTGTTTTCATGGGGGCGTCCATATTTGACCACATGGGGGCAGCCATCTTATGTTTTGAAGTGATGGTCAATTTGCATAGTATTCTTTTACTAGATAAGATTATTGACCACATTTCCTATGCTGTACTTTACATTCCCAGGACTATTTGTATAGACAGTTATTCTTTGTGTAAAAATTTGAAAAATATGGGTAGAAAAGGAAAAACCACAAGTTCATCTCTAATCAAAAACCCATTCTAAACATATATAGTTTTTTAAATTTTTGGTATAAAATTTCTTTGTGTATAATTTGACAACACTTTACAGATATACTTTCTTTGCAACCAAGCATAGAATACCAAATGTAGACTAGTCTGAATACCCCAAAAGGATTCCTCAATACTTTCCAACTCAGTACTTTGCTAAAGTGTAACCACTGTACTAATTTCTGTCACTATATCCTTACAAACAAACAAATAAACAAATATATCTGTCTATCATCATCCCTGCTGTTAATCTACAAGGAATTTATAGAATGTACTTTTGCAACTGGCTTTTTTCTTTCAACATTATATGTTTTATTCTTTTAAATTTTTAATTATAGTTTATACTCAATATTTTATTTGTTTCAGGTATACACCACAGTGACCCTCGATAACTCTTGCATCTATTTGACACCATATATAATTATTACAATATTATTGATTATATTTTCTAAGCTGTAGCTTATATTACCATGACTGTTTACTTCTTAATCCCTTCACCTCTTCTACCCCCTAAACATCTGGAAACCATCAATTTGTTCTTTGTAATCTGAGTTTGTTTGTTTTGTTTATTTTGTTTTTTTTAGATTCCACATATAAGTGAAATCATATGGTATTTGTCTTTTCTAACAATTTCACTTAACATAATATCCTCTAGCTTCATCCATGTCATCACAAATAGTAAGATTTCTCTTTTTTATGATCAAATAATATTTCAGTGTCTATATGTATCAAACTTTACTTGTCTTTTGTTTAGAACATTTAATCCTTTTACTTTTAAAGTTATTATTGATAGGTATGTAGTTATTGCCATTTTATTAATTGTTTTCTGATTATTTTTGTAGTTCCAAATACAATTTCACAGAAAGCCATCAACATGAGAGGAAAGCAAGAGAATAAGGAAGGAACAAAAAGAACTATAAAAAGGAAACTTTTAACTTTGAGGGCATATAATGTTATTTTATCCAAGAAGCATCTCCTCTAAATTACCTCTAAATTCTACCATCGGATAACAACTTCTTTGGGATAAGTTTTGCCTCTCTTTTTCATTCATGTGTTCATTTGTTTAGTTATTCATTCATTTGGTTGTCACTGCACAAATATCCCTGATAGATATATGGAAAACATTAATGTTAAGTGCTACTTGAACGTCCTTCTCCCTCTTAGAAGGCAGAATAGACACCTGGGAGGTGTTGGTTAGAAATCAATCAGAGGAGCGGAAGGAGCACAGAGATGGAAAGCCCTTAAAACCAGGCAGCTGCCTGCAGTCCACTTTACTGGATGCACTAGAGACGTGAGTGTGAGCTGTTGGGTTCTTTGCCTGAGAAGTCCATGAATGAATTCACAGACAAAGGAGGGGGAGGCAAAGGAAAGTGAAGTTTATTACAGGAAAAGTAACAAGGCTCCCAGCAGGCAAGAGGGGACCTGGAAAGGGTTGCCACTGAAGGGTCACTAGTCTAAGGCTTTAAATTTCATACACTTGCCTTCTATTGGCTCTGTAAAAACAAACAAAAACAAACAAAAACACCAGCCAATCTCCTTTTCCCCTCATCCCCCAGCTTTTGGTTCCTGCTCTTGTGTTCAGGGGCAAGGGCAGCTCTACAGTTGATTGGTGCATTCTGCCTATATTGCTCACATCCTGACCATCTGGCTCATTCCCTCCTTATTTACCATTTTCCCTCCCTGCGGCCCTTACCCTAAACTGCCTGATCCCATCTAACGCCTCACCACCACTCTGGCCTTCCCATTCAACAGTCACACCTAAAATCTCTAGTGGCTGATGAACCCGAAAAACTCTTTATTTATTTGACATAGAAGCTATGGCACTTGATTGCTGTACAAAATTCATGCACTGAGGGGAGTCCCTCAGTAGGAATGCGAGAGGATGCAGGCCAGGACAAGGGAACCCCCTGGATGCATGATTGGAGCCAGGGAAGTTGGCCAGCTGAGGAGTGACCAGGAAAGGGCTCCAGGGTATTCCCCATCTTGCTCAGTCCCAATAGGCTGAACCCCAGTAGCAAGCTAACCTACTGGTTGGAGAGTCTGTCCCCTGGTGGTCAGTGCACATCATAGTGAATGGTGGCCTTAGCATATCATTAGCATATTAAACTTTGATTGATTGACTGGCCAACTGGATGACTGGAAATTTAGCATATTAGGCTTTTATTATAAAGGACTAAAGGCCTGGTGCATGAAATTCATGCATTTGGTGGGGGGTCCCTCAGCCCAGCCTTCACCCTTTCTACTCTGGGACCCCTTGAGGGATGTTTGACTGCCCGTTTACAGGAATCAGGTCATGGGGATGTGGCCAGCCTGGGTGAGGGGCTGTTTGCAGGCTGTCCACAGCCCCTTCAGGGTGGGGAGGGGGATCCCACTGGGGTGCCTGGTCAGCCTGGGTGAGGGGCTGATGGCTGTTTGCAGGCTGGCCACTCTCCCCAGCAACCCAAGTGGAGGCCCTGGTATCTGGGATTTATTTATCTTCTATAATTGAAACTTTGTAGCCTTGAGTGGAAGCCAGGGTTGGCCAGGGCGGGTGGGAAGCTTGGCTTCCTCCATCACTGGGGGCAATCCAAGCCTCCTGCTCATTCCAGCTCTGTGAATGCCACCATCTTTGTTGGGTTAATTTGCATACTCACTCCTGATTGGCTGGTGGGTGTAGCAGAGTGATGGTCAATGTACATGCTTCTCTCTTATTAGTGTAGATCAGTGGCCCAGTGCATAGATTCGTGCACATTGAAAAGGAAATTAATTAGCAATCAACCAGATTTGGGACCAACAGTATCTAGCAACAACATAACCCACTGCTGAAGTTAGAATCATGTGGCCCCACAAGGAATTTGGCTCCCTCCTCTCTGGTTCTGGGGTGTGTCACCCAAGAACTGCTGCTGACAAGACATCACAGCTTGGCAGCTCTGTGTTGAGTGTCTGCCTCTGGTGGTCAGTGTGCATCATATGTACCTACTGGTCATATGGTTGGACAATCATATGGTTGGACAGTCACTTAGCCTTTAATATATATATAAAACCTTCTCCCAAATTACTTAAATCTCTAGTTTGTTTTTGCTTAAAATATAGACCAAAATGGAGCTAGTTCACTAAGACCTGTTATACAAAATGTACACTGGACACACTGTGAGCTTTCCAAATCCTCCCTTATGTCAGTGTCTCTTTAAATTCACTTTAAATCCTTGATCATATTATAAAAAGTTAGAAATTCAATCAGAATGCTCATTTTTTGTTATATTGTAATTCCCTCTATTGCTTTAATAAAACATATCAGTAACTATTTTTAAAATTTTTCACATACATATGTCACAAATATCAAGTTTCCCTACTTGGCAATCCTATCTAATAAAGAGGGAATATGCTAATTGACCATCATGCCCTCACAAAAGATGGTGGCACTCACAGCCAATAAGGAGGGAATTTGCTAGTTGACTGCCATGCCCTCAAAGATGATGGCACCCTCTGCCACAAGATGGCAGTGCCTAGTTCCCTCAGCTTGCCAGGGTGGCAGGTGCACTGCATGGCTGGGCCTGCCCCCAGGTGGGTCTGGCAACACGCCTGCATCCAGAGTTCCCCAGCCACCTCAGACCCCCAGCTGCCCAGGGCCAACCCGAGGCACAGGCAAGTCTCAATGTCAGCTGCCCAGCTGATGCCCAAGATACAGGCAAGTCTCGATGTCAGCTGCCCAGCCGCCGAGGGCGACCAGTGACTCAGGTAACCAGGGCCAGCTGTGGCTTGCGCTGCAGGCAGTGGCAGCAGTAGAGGTGTGATGGGGGTGTTGCGTTCCCCTGATTGCAGGGTCACCTCCCACCCCTGAGGGCTTCCGGGCTATGAGAGGAGGCCAGCCAGGCTGAGGGACTGCCTCCCCTAGTACATTAATTTTCATGCACCAGGCCTCTAATACATTATAGAATACAACTTAACATTATAAAATAGCCTGGATTTCTTTTGGCAAAATTTTCTTCGGGTCACTGAATTTAATTGAAAGATTGTAACAAACTTACACTTAAACACAGAGAGCATATTTATGACTGCCTTTATGATGTTCAAACATTTTCTTAAGAGTGAGCAAAATGAACAATCCCTTATTTGTTTACATGATATTTTGAAGTCTCATTGATTTTTTTTTTTTCAACCCTGGACCAACTGATTACTTATCTTTATTTTGTCAGAGTACTATGGAACAATTTGCATTTTAAGTACATATAATCCATAGTAAAAACGAAAACGTTTTGACATAGAAAAATATGAAAAGAACCTCTAAATACTGTTCCTCAGGAGTAGAATAAAGTTATCAGTGTAAATAATATTCCTCAGAGTACAATAAAGATAACAGTTTTAAAGTTCAGCCTGGCAGTCCTAAGTGGCATTGTTCAGATCATTATAACAAAACATACAGTAACACCAAAGTAAAACTTCAGTTTTAAAACCAAAGCTAAGAAAAATGAGAAGCTTGAAGCAACAGTTGTCAAATTAGAATTAATTTTAAGGTAACTTTTAACTTGGAATGGGACATAACTGCCAGGTATTTCCTAATGGAACATTCCAAACTGAATTGCCCCATTACCAATCCTGGTTTTCTTCCATCTGTCTTTCAGTGTCTAGATTTTCATTTCAGACTTGTCAAATTTTCTCTTTCTGCACAGTGCACTTTTTTGACAGTAGAGGGCACTTTGAATTTAGACAAAACCCAAGAAATCTCTGAATCTTCACTCAGGGAGCTTTTGTTTGACTATAAAGAAAAAGAAATGCAATTTTAGTATACATTTTAAATAACACATTTTTTTTAACTTTGTGGTGCTAAAGTTTGTTTCTATTATGTGAAATTAATTTGCTATTTTATTTATAGAAACACTGTAATATAAATTCCATGCAGTATCACTGTGTCTAAAGGTGATTAATAATATAACAAATAAATTAAGATCAATCAAAAAATGAATAAATCTTTGATTTTTCTCTAGTGAAAAGAACCAGAGAAGAGTAAAATCCCATGTACACATTAAATGACATATTAAAAATAACACATCAAAATTCTAAAATGGCAGCATAAAAATATAAAATATCTATATAAAATCAGAGATATAAAAATTCTGTTTATTTAACTCTCAACAGAAGTGTAAATGCTCCCTCCTTCTTCCTCTTTTGAATGCTACTATAAAAATGTTTAATGAAATGTAAGTTTTTATGCAGCCTCATATATTTTATAAAAATTCTTTTAATTTTAGATTGAAAATAGTTTTAAAGTATTCTAATAGTCAATTATCTTAATTATCTTTAAGAAATTTCTTTTCAAGTATTTGTAAAATGCTACATCATATGGTGGAGATTTATGTAAAAAAATTTATCTAAAAGTACTATAGTTGTTTTTCTATTACAACTGAATATCTTGATGATATTCATTTGTGTGACAAATGCAATCTTATTTGTAATTATTACATTCAAATAACCAAATATAAAATTTAATGCATTTAAAATTTTCAAAATAGACAATTACTTCATCTGTATAATTGTGTTACCACATCAAATAGTTGCCTCTTTTAATTTAAGGCACTGTTGTTGTTTTTCATTCTAAACAAAAATGTCTTTTCCCATTTAGTTGAAATCAATGACCATATGTACATAAGTTGAAGTTTTGCAATTTGACTTGTTCCTTCCAACCAAAAATGCACCTACTTAAGGCTAATTGTTAATTTTGTAGCTCCCAGACTATGGAGTAACCCAGTTTTGTCCTTAGGGAGTTTATACTTAAAAACACAAAACAAATCTGTTTCATTCTCCAGCAAGTGAACAAATGTGCCTAAAATCTTAAATGGTCAAATGCCCAAGTATATAAAGAAATGCAAAATTATGTGGCAGAGTTAATGCACATGTATGTGAAATTCTGTAAAGTTAGGCAGAATTTAAAGGTCCTATGGGACAAGCTTATTGAAGGCCAAACGGATAGCTATAAATGCAAAAAAAAAAAAAAAATGTACAATTAGTTTTGCTGGAGTATTTAATAGAGGGGGAAAATCCATACTAAAAAACATTTTATTGATTTTTTTTGTTTGTTTATCTAAATAAGGAAGATAAACCTGAATGCATCCTCTCACCCTGACTTTTTAAAAATAAACCCGAGAAAAAATAATACGACATATAACCTTGCCCTGTGTAATTTTCATAAATGAAAAGCAAGTAAACAGCAATTGCTGCTACACTACATGAACTACTGCAACGCTCAGCAATATTTATCTTGACTCCTTCCCTCTTTTATGATCGCAGGCAAACGGTGGATTTGCCACTAACACTGGACAGATTTGAAACAGTGAGTGTAACGGGCTCAAATGGACAGTGCCCATTATCCCTTCCCTTTTCCTCTCTTGCCCTTTTCTGGCCTGTAACTTCATTCCAATCGGTAGCTACATTTATGTTCTTTTTGCAACAGGAAAAGGGTCATCACGTTGGCCCTGATCACCCTGAAATTGCCTAATGCGCTCATCTTCCTGCAAAGCCTTGGAGCTGGCCACCCTCTCCGGTTATGCTGCGTTTCTCCCCATCAGGAAAATGCAGGTCCTGTTTGGGTCCCTGGCCACCTCACCCACAGCATGCCTTGGGGTTCAATGAGCCCACGGGTCGGGTAGCTGAGACCTGGGTCCCCCTGGCTGGGGCAGGCGCTGCGGGAGCTGCAGGAGGACACCTCCCGCCGGCGCGGGTGCCACTCGCGTGCAGCGCGGAAAAGGAAACCCGGCTTTGCCAAGCCCCAAGCCCGGGGAGGGAGCAGCCGGTCAGCTGACGCGGAGAAGGCCGGAGTGAAGGCACGACAGGAATGTGCTTGCTCAGAAGATGGGAGCGATAGGGACTCCCACTCTGATCCGGGTGCAGGCGCCCGGGAGAAGCCGCCTCCCCGCACACACACAGCTGTTGCCCATCGGGCTGTCACCGCGCCGCCTGGACCTGCACCGCGGTGGCCGGTGCTGGGCCCGCCGCCGCAGCTGCGTCTGCCTGCACGGTTGCCCCTGACCCTTCTGTTTCTTCCTTGATTTAAACATCAGCATTTTTTCTCCCTGCCAGCAACTCTTGTAAAAAGGCAGAAAATAGCCCCCGCATTTGGCTGTCAGATGGGGGGTGGGGAGGGGTGCAGGGAGAAGGGGCTGGCATGTGGGGTAGTTCAGGCTTCCAACAAAGCCTGGGTCCGGGCCCCTCCTGCCTGTTCTCCCCGCTCTGGTTAGCGTCCTCCTTCCTGCCGGAGCCTCGCTTTGGCAGCCTTGGGCTGGGCATGAACTCCAGGCACAGTGCTCTCCCGCTTTCTGACTTTCAGGGGTTTCCTCCCCCTCACCCCCTTCCTCCAACCAGGACAAAAACACAGAAGGTGTGAAAGGGAAGTGCATTCCCCGAGATCACCTCATCTTCTGCAGATCCAAATTTCACTGGGATTTCACATCAGAGGAAACGGATCTTTTCAACAATAAAATAAAAATCAGATGGATGAGGATGGCAGGTTGGGGAGCAATGAATTGCTAATTTGGAAGAGCACTTCTTGAGGATTTTTCCTGACCTGCCTGCGCATGTTACTTCCCTTTGTAAGATCCTCTTCCCCTTTCAAGGCTAAAAGCTGGGTATGATTCAGCTCATAAAAATATGTCGCAGCAATTGGAATTTGCCCTTTGACCTTCTAACTCCCTCAAGGCCACCTCGCCTACACACACACACACACACACACACACACACACACACACTGAGCTGCAATTCACTAGCTGGCTCTGTTTTCACAAAACAGATGTCTGTGTCGCTGGTGAAAACTGTCTTTTTTGCACAAGATAAAACTTCTCAGATCCTGTGATAGGACCTATTTACAAAAAGAACCGCAAGCCACATTTTCTGTGCCACATGTGTGAATTCTGAGAGGATTTGATTAATATGAGGCAGAGAGATAGATGATAGAGACAGATAGATAAATAGAAAGATAGATAGAAATATAGATGGATGGTAGATTTTGTGTGCATAGGCACAAAAAGAAAACTGTCACAATCTTTCTTTTCACATCACTCTTCTTTATAAAATTTGCTTTTGTGGTTCCCTTATGGCTGATTATATTCAGCATTTAAGACTAGGAAATATAATTCTTTTCAGGAATTCTAGCGACTAGATTTATAACTAGAAAGGGACAGAAAGCTGAGTCTACAATGAATGAGAAGAGTTTGCTACTTTTTCTAAAAACCTGTTCACCTTTCCAAATAATTTTTCCTTGCCTTTGTGCAGTGAAAGCCCTATTACTAGCTACGGAAAAAAAAAATAATGCTAAGTGTTTTTGTACAATTTCTTTTTGTGTGTACAAAGCTGGAAAAGCCAAGAAAATGGGCAAAATACTGAATCAGGCCACCAGGGCCAGTTCAAATACACACAGAGACATTTTTACTGCGTTATTTGAACTATTACTAAATAAAATGCTTTCTTCCCTGGAGCCTGGCTAAGTACTAATTTTCCAAAACATGAATACGACTTCTGGTGAAAAGTTAGAAATAACTTAAGTGCGTGGCTGCACCATTGTACCCTCTCAAATTAACAATGTTCCCTAGGCCCTACCTTACATATTGAGAATGGTCCAGAATCTCAAATCACTTGTGGAGAGCTTAAAATATCCAGGAAACTTTCACATGGAGAGGTTTGAGAGCATAGGGACAAGTTTTAAACACAGTTTTCTCCATGAATGTGGAAACCAGAAATGATGAATTGGAACAATTTCTGACAATTCATTACTAAATGTCTAAGTAACTGACAAGCGGGGTGAAAAAATCAGCAGACAGGGAATAAAGTGGTTTTTAACATTAATGATTGTGCTCTTCTTTGTGAGACAAATAGTTCTCTCCTCCATGTTGCAAGTACTAACACGGTTAAATTCAGAGCACACAACTTGTAATAAGAATAACGGTGCTTTCAAAATTACATGAGGTATTTCCTAAGTAACTCAGCACCATTTTTTTTCCTCAACTGAAGAAAAACTTCAAATTTTCTGCAGTGATTATTCACACATGCTAATCATATCTCTAATTTGGCACAGCATAGACAATGATAACATTAGGTAATAACAAATTTTCTCTGTTGTTTGTATGTGCTAAGCAAGGTTTTGGGTTTTTTGTTTGTGTTTTTGTTTTTTCTTTTTCTTTCTTTTTTTTTTTTTTAATACTCACCGTTTTGTTTGGAATTTATGTAGCTAAAATCCTAAAGATAAATCTGCCTATATACCTGGATACTCTTTATCAATGTCACTAGCTTAGTGAAGGTATGCCATTTTTATTGAAACTTGGGCACCAACTGCTGGTAAGAAATATTTTTCATGGAATTCTTTGTACTTTAAATAAACTAATACTTCAAGATCTGCCATATGTCCCTCATTCATCTTTAAAGCACAGAGTTGCATGTGCCCTTTTTTGAACTGTGACTCTGAAATATTTGTCTTATACGAGCATTGTCTAGTAATCTTTGAACTTCAGTACAATTTTATTAATAACCTTCAGCAAATTATGGTAGAAATGTTTAGTTTGAAGGTTTATTCTATGATTCATCTTATGCAAAAACTAAAATTTATTTTGAAAAATTGAGCCTATATTCACTTTGTGCTTTTTTTAATATATATGTATATATAGAGAGAGAGATTAGTATTAAAAGGTCTCTATGTGAGTTTCACGTTAATAAACTTTACAGAGTGGGAAACGATTGTGGTTTCCTTTGGCATTTATCATCTTAAGGTGGTAGAAAAATACGCATCTGCTTTTCCTGTGGAGAAGGAGATAATATGATAACTTTCTGATTATATACATAAGCAGAAACTGATCAGCTTCTCTGGCAATTCTTTTTTTTTTTTTCCCTAAGGGCAAGTTCCAGTTGGATTGTGCTAATGCACATATTCATGAATCTCTCCAAACAGGATTCATGGCTCTCCAGGGAACCCTTGAAGTATGCATCATTGTTTCAATGAAGTATCTTCATTATAAAACACAGGGACTATAAAGGGTGAATGCCATTTGCTCTAGCCTAATACTCTCTCTGGTCTGACTTTCCTCCACTATGATTTCTCTCCTCCTTTCTTCTTTCTTTCTATCTTTCTTTCTTCCCTTTTTTTTCTTTTTCTTCCTTCTTTCTCTTTCATATCAGATAGAAAAAAATGATATAGAATCAGTTTAGATATTAGACAAATTTTGGGGAAACGTTTTTGCTTTCAAAGTTAAACGTACCTCCTTTCAAATGCTAGATAGGTAGGGGTAGGAAACTTAACTCTGAAATCCAGAAATTCTTCTATTTGTACAGATGTTTTATTTGATGAAATGCAGTTGGTGGAAATTGTTCTTCTCTGGGTGTGCATAAGTTTCTTGCACGGAAAAAAGCAAGGCCAAAGGTGAAAGGCATAAAAATAAGCAGGTAAACACCATTAAAGCAGGCACAGAAGAGAGGCACTATTATCAGAACAATGTGAGGAAACCTGGCACACAAATTTAACTCACTGGCATTATTGCAAAGGAAACAATATCTTGAACCTGATCTTTTTTTTTTTAAATTTATATGTGCACCCACTACATATCCTAACACTCTCCTTTCTTCTCTGCAGAGTTCTTCCAGAGAACCTGAGATTTTAGGGAGTTCTACTGATGCACATGTTACAAAGAGGCCTTTATGAGAGAGGACATGAATGGAGTTCTGAGACAAACTACAAAAGCCCTACACTGCATTCGTGTATAATGGGGTGCTTTATAGGGAAGGAACACTGTCTTTGGGGTATGAAGGACAGTTTAATACAACATCTATTGCAAGTGGACAAAGGAGTTATGTAGCTCACAAATTAGGGTATTCACATCCAGATATATTAGTAGGGGAGTATAAAGACTTGGAATTCAGTGTAAAATGATCTTGTCATCCAACACAGCAAGGCTGTGGAATGTGGCATTCCTTAGATGTAAGTGGTATAGTCATCAAAATAGATTGTACGAGTCACAAATAACTGCCACTCTGTGACTCTGTAGTGATGAGCTCCCAGAGACATTAATTCTTGGTGGCACTAAAAATAAGATGAGACATCTATGATTAAGCAGGAAATGACAAATGCAATTCAAGATACTATATATTCCAGTTGTCTTAAGTCTCTTGGTGAAAATTAATTGGGGATAATATTTTTTAAGAAGCGTAAGGGGCATAGCACATACAACATGGAGCCAATGACTTATTGTTGCAGTTTAAGTCTCCATTCCAGCCTGGTAGTCAAATCTCAAATGTCTATTGTGTGATAAGCTGTGAGGTGGGGGAGGGAGTTGAGACTTGAACAGAGATGAAAGAACTGGGCACCATGCTCCTTTTCCAGTGGGCAGGACAACTGGCAAACTCCAGTAAGATGGTCCCGGCTTAGCACTACAACAAGTGAAGTCCTGTCTAGTTCTATTGCTAAATCTACTGGATTTGCTATCAACCCTTGATTTACTGTGACTGTCACCAACATTTGACACTGTTGACCACATACCCTCATTCCTTTGGTTTCTCTACACTCAACTTTTATAATACTACCCCAACCCTTTCTAGCCAGTTTTTAAAATCTTACTTCTTATACTTCTTATACTCACTCTTTAAAGGGAGCTATTCCTCTATGTCCTCAATACTTTGATTTTTTTTATATCTCAAACCTTCTGCTTGAATGATCTCAACTACTCCCATGGCTTTAATTGTCTGTGTAATGATGAGTCTGACTTTCCAACCCAAGCCCTGGTTTTTGCTCTGAGCTCATGCTCATGGAAAGCACTCACTCCTGAAAACTACGCGAATCCCCCACATGAAGCTAAATTTAGTGTGTCCAAAGCTAAACTCATAGTATCCTTCTCTATTTCTCACAGTCAACCTATTCTCTGTCTCTTGTTTCCTTATTTTAGGAAGGCATTATCAGCCAAACTGCTGCTTCAGTTAGAGAGCTATGTATCATTCTTCTCCCTCATGCTTTTATGTTCAATCAGTAACTAACTCCTATTCCAATTCTGCAGATTTATCTCTATCTCCATTACCACTCACTTGATTCAAGCCATCATGATCTATCATTAGGATTGTTGCAGCAGACTTCTACCTGGTCTCTTTGCTTCTAGTGATATTCTTTTCTAATACTTTATCCCCAGTATTGATTTTTTTAAAAAATACAAATCTATGACACAGGTTAAATGTGTTTATGTAGGCAGGAAAGATAGAGATCATTTTGTATAGAGTGATAATCTGTATATTCATTCAATCATTAGCAAATCCTCCTAGTTGTACCACCAAAATCAAATGCTCTGCATGAACAATGGTAATAGTCCCTACTCGGTCTCCCTATCTCAGCCTTTATTATACTAAAATCTATTTTTTAAGTACAGTCACAGTAATACCATTAATACCTAAGACATGTTGTGTTCTGTCTCTGTTCCAAAGCTTCTAGGGCTTTTCCATTTCATTCAAAGTCAAACACTTAATGGCCTACAAAGACCTACCTGACCTAGCTCCCTAGGGTAACCTATCACCTATCTGATTCCAACCCCTCCATTCTTTCTCTAGTTCTCCATAGACTCAACATTAAGCAACATGGGGCAAGAAAATCGACCAGACTAATGCCAAGGTAATCTTGGGACCACATCTAGGATCTGTAGTTATCTGGCCTGGAGACCTAAAGCAAATTATTTTCTCTCTCTGAGGATCAGTTTTTCCTTCTTTAAAGCTAAAATAAAATGCCCATTTCAAAGGCATTGTGAGGAAATTAGATATGTAATAACATGCATGCCTTTCATGAAAAAGGTACTCTAAAACTTTATTCTTTTCCTCCAATTAATCACCCTCAAAACCAGTTCTAGAAGGATTTTCTATTTTGAACAAACACACAATTAATTTTTCCTAAAAACAGAGTCATTTTTAGTAATTGGATTTAGTAATGTCCAGTATCAAAGATTGGATTTCAAAATGAATCTTTGCTGTTCATTATTTTATTTTTAGAAAATTCACTGAACTGATTTTATGTATCATTACAATTTAAAAATATATAGAATTCTATTGTCACCTATAGCCTTGTTATAATTCTCTTTTTAAATTTTTCTAAAATATTTTAATATATGAACAAAATGCTAATTAGCATATTGAATTAAATTGAATTATATTGGAATTTCTTTAATAGTTTGCTGAAAAACACGCTGGTATGACTCAGTTATTTAGGTTATAGACTTTGTAGCAATGTCATGAGTTTCATACCAAACATTTAAAAAGAAAGCAGGCAAGTGTGCATTCAAATCTTTTTTATTTTTGGTTTGTATAAAATTATTATTATTTATTGTATTCAAATCTTAACACCAGCCTTCACTAGCTCTGTGACTTTGAGAACAACATTTAACCACTCTTAGTCTCAATTTCCTATTCTGCAAAGTAAGGTTAATAAATAGTACTCATCTCCCAGGAGAATTTTGAGGATTAAACAAGATATATAGGTAAGATAACTCAATAATGCTAACTAACAGTAGCAGAGGAGAGAGTAATGATTGTAATCACAGGAGTAATATTAGTCTCCTTAAAATAAGACTAGAATTCTGTAAAATAATGTTGAATGATATTGAAAACTCTTTATTGTGAAAGGTCTTTATTCTCTTCAGGGGAAAATAAAAGTATTTCTTTTCCTTTATATCTTTATAAAATTTTAACAGAAAAAGAATGGTAAAAATGTGCTGCCCAAGATTTTACAAAAGCTAGAGAAAGATTTAGAGCATTCTGCCATGGAGTATAAAGCTGTGTAACATTGTATTTATTTGGTAAATACTGAAGAAAAATGATAGATAAATCAAACCATAAAAACCCTTGCTGTGAGCAGCAGTAGTTTCTCCCAGGAGACAGTAAAAGTATAAAACAGAAAAAATAAATATTAAATTAAGCCTCAGCGGAGATAAATGTGGAAAAAAAAGCCAAGTCAAAGAAGTTACACTTCCTCTGCTTGATTTTTTTGGACACATTTCTCCATATTTTAACTTTTTATCTTATGAGGATAATTGTAAGATAGAAAAATATTTTTCTAGGAAAACTGACCATCATAAAATTAAAATAATATTGGGAAAAGGGAAAGGATTGTCAGGAAAAAATGCACAGAGTATGAGGTTGATACTCCTTTTCCAATCAATATTTAAGCTAAAGACTACCAGTCAAAAATGCATTTTCAGTCTCTTAAAGAGGATATATAACCATTAATGTGGCAAAGAACAGGGTTATAGTTTAATGATATACTTTGTATTTTGCTTGAATTTCACCAAATGTATTATAATATTTTACTGCCAGATCATGTGATTCTCACACATGAATGTATTTTTGATAGTCAGGAAATTAGTGTGAATAAGACAGTGTTTCATGATAGTCATATATTTATGAAAATACCCAGGTCTTTTTAGCCAAACTTCTCTGAGGATAAAATTTATTGGCAGATGTAGGGAGCAGCCATTGATAGACTTGATTGTAAAAGACATAGCTTTCATTCTCAGCTCTAACACTCATTAGTTGTATGCTTCAAACAAAAACAAAAAAGCATGTGTACACAACTAAAGCTATTTATTGAACACATAATATGTTCTCTGGTGTTCCATGAGGGTAGAGTGCAGAGAAAAGAATAAATGTCATATGGTCCCTGGCCTCTATAGCTCAGTACAATGGGGAGATAAATGAAAGTACATGTGTCCCTTTAACTCATTTGTGTGTCAGGTACTATTCTAGGCAACATGGAGAGAACATTGAATGACATAGATAGATGATGATAGATAGATGATAGATAGATAGATAGATAGATAGATAGATAGATAGTTAAAACCTGACCTCACTGAGTTTATATCCTAGTGAGTGGAAATAGACAATATCCAAAATATATAAGCATGTTACGTGGCATGCTATATAAGTTCTATGGAGCAGGAATGGAAATTTAAATTTTAAATATGTCGGTCTCACAAGGCCTCAGTAAGAAGACGATACTTCAGCAAAGGCCTGAAGGATGTGAAAGGAAACTCAGGCAAATATTTGCAGAAGAGAATTCCAGGAAAGAATAACAGTGACCAATACCATGGGGCAGGAGCATATGTGATGTGGGTGATAGACAGTAGGAAGGTCTCACACTCAGAGCAGAGTGAGCAAGTGGATGAGACTGGAGAGATGGAAGAAGGGCCAGATCAGGGCCAAGGAGACAAGTTTGGGGACAGTTCTCCCTTGGCACTACAGGAAGATAGAAGATAGAGAAGGAAGAGAAAGGCAGAAATAGGGACACTTGTAAAGCAGTCTTGCAATAACCCATGAGAGAGAGATGGTAATAACTGATAGAAATAGAAGTTATGCAGAGTTGTCTGACTCTGAGCAAACTCTGAAGATAGAGATGACTGCATTTACTGACTGGGGTAAGATGGATCGCTCTAATATCATGTGTATGCAACAGTTGGGTGTCTTTTTTCCCCTCTTTCCCTTTACTGCCTCTAAATATGCATGCATGGCAGATTAATTTTGTCTGAGAGTTAGAAAGGATTTCCCAGGAAAAGTGGTATTTGACATTGAATTTGATCTTAAAGAATGACTAAAAAAATTTTTTTTCTGGCTGCGAGAAAGGGAAAAGACACTCCAGGGCTTTGCACTTAGTAAATCATTGGAAACTTTAATGAAGTCAATGTCAAGGAGGATGGAACACTGTACATTTATAAAACATGTGAGGGTGTTGGTTCATGGCCTTAAATGAGAAGTGTGAGTGGCTATATGTACATATGTGGGCTTGGGCCAGGGACTTTTGGTAACACAAGGCAGAAAAAAATTCAAATGGTTTTAGAAAAAAAAAAGGGGGGGGGGCGCGGGGGGCAGGCAAGCATAGTTGTATCCAGGATCCAAAGAAAAAAAGAAGATTTTAGAGCTTGCTTTACTGCTCTCTGTTTCTCAGCTGAACGTTGCTCTATATGTTGATGACAAGTTCTCTTCATGAGGCTGTCAAATGACTGCCAATAATTTTAGCAAAAAAAGAAACTTGTTTCTCCCATACTCTAATATTTTCCACCAATGAAGGAATTGCTGTTGGAAGGGAAAAAAGTAACAGGAATTAAGCCCATTTCTATAAGTCATACAGAGGCGTGGAATGGTGGAGAGGAGATTGACTTCCTAAGGGAAAATGGAAGCACTGGGCAGACAAAACAACAGATGAACAGTGCTGTTGGCAAAGTAAGTTGGGTAAGATAAAGGGTCTGATGAGTCAAGTGAGGAACTCTGCATTTTATCCAAGCAGCAACCCACAGATTTTATGCCCCGGATTACCAATATCAATTTTACATTTCTAAGAATCAGTAGTTAGCGGATAGACTCAGCGTGGTAGTTTGCATAACTGGCTCCAGTTTTTAATTTATGCCATATCTATACCCTTTGCCATATGGCTCAAGAAGCGGAGTATATTTCTCTGAGCCTTAGCTTTCAGTACAAGTCAACATGACTTGCTTTAGTCATAAAATAAGTTATAAGTAATGTGCCAGTTCCCAGTCTAGGACTCAAGAAGCCTTTCGAGTTTCTGTTTGATTGGAGATATATAAAATTGGAGGTGGCAATATCCAGCTGGCCCTTAGAACTGGGGATGAGAAGACAGGAAGCTAAAGCAGCTAAAGAAGTGGAATTAGAGAATGAAGAATGTGAAAGATCCTGTTGTGCTCCAACAATCTATACTAATAAAAGGGTAATATGCTAATTAGAGCAGGTATCTTCCAGTCATCCTTCTGGATGTCCTACCAGACAAAGCCATGGTGGCAGGGGCAGAGTTAGAGGGAGTTAGGAATGATCAGGCAGGCATGTAGAGCAGTTAGGGGCAATCAAGCCAGAAGGGGAGAGCAATCAGGGGGATCAGGCCTGTAGGGAGAACAGTTAGGGGAATCAGGCCTGCAAGGGAGAGCAGTAAGGGGGATCAAGCCAGCAGGGGAGAGCAGTTAGGGGGATCAAGCCAGCAGGGAAGAGCAGTTAGGGGGATCAGACTGGCAGGCAGAGGTGGTTAGGGGTGATCAGGCAGGGAGGGATCCCAGATTGGAGATGGTGCAGGCTGGGCTGTGCATGAATTTTTTGCATTAGGCCTCTAGTAAGGAATTATAAAAATAAGAAAAACAGCAAAGAAACACGCTGCTGAAACCAATAGAGAAAGCCTTACAATGCTTGAATACCATAATTAAGCACTATAAGGAAATTGATTTGGAACCTGATTCCTAAAACAGCCTGGCAATCAAGATGTCATTGGCAACCTTGATGAGATCAACTTGAATATAATGGAAAAGGAGAACCAGATGGAGATGGGTTGAGTATCAGTGGAAAAAGGTGGTAGGTAGCAAACTTTCACAAAGTTTGGTAGTGACAGAAGGAGAGAAATGTGTTCACATGGTGACAGGTCCAAGGGGGCCTGGTACAGCCAAATAAGAAGGTCAGTGAAGTAGAGGGTAGGAGAGAGAATAAACTGAGGATAAAATTTTGCTTTTTTTTTTTTAAATCCTCACCCTAGGATATTTTTCCCATTGCTTTCCAGAGAGAGTGGAAGAGAGTGAGGAGGGGAGGAAAGAAAGAGAGAGAGAGAGAGAGAGAGAGAGAGAGAGAGAGAGAGAGAGAGAGAGAGAGAGATTCATGTGGGAGAAACACATTGATTAGTTGCCTCCAACATGCAGCCCTACCCAGGTTGGAGAATCTGCAATGGAAGCACATGCCCTTGATCAGGTATCAAACCCTCGACCTTTTGGTCTGCAGGCCAGAACTCTAACCACTTAGCAAATCAGCTAGGGTATGCTTTTCAAAAATGTATGAGAACTAAATTAGACAATGCTATTGATGATGATGATGATGATGATGATGATGATAGTAATGTTAATAATAACTATACTGTACTTACTGAGTGCAAGCAGGAAAATTATAGTAACACTCAGGGAATTGAGCATTTTACATGTATTATTTAATTTAAAATTATAAAATGGCCTGGCCAGTGTGGCTTAGTTGGTTGGAATGTCATCCTGAACACCTGAAGGTTATGATTTCAATTCCTGGACAGGGCACATACCTAGACTATAGGTTCAATCATCGGTCAGGGCGCATTTAGGAGGCAATAGATCAATGTAGCTTTTGCACATCGAAGTTTCTCTCTTCCTTCCTCTTCTAAAATTAGTTTTTAAAAATTAAAAAAATAAAATGTTTCATGAGATACCAAAATTGTTATAGGTAAAAAGTCAAAAATGAAGAGATATTAAATAACCTCACTTTAGTCACATAGTCATAAAGGATGGAAAATTATGAATCAATAACATGAATTATTTTTTATTATTTGAAAGTACATGTTAATTCATAAAATACAATAGAAATGAATGTGTGTGCATTGTGCATATACACACATTTACATATACATACATACATATATAAAGAGAGTAGACGGATTAATTTCACTTTGCCAAAACAACAGCCCCCAATTCATTTCTTGTAAGTTTCCAGAGAAATTTAGAGGTAAGAAGTGATGAATTATCTGAAAGTTGGAGATGCCAGATCGTGTTTCTCTGCAGATGGTAAATGAAAGTTGGCTTTGTTCTTTAATAACTAGGGGCATAGCAATTTCAACTCAGAATAATAGGTTTAAAGAAATCCACATTATAAGTACTATAAATAATATTTAACTCTAGTGGTTAAGAAATTTAAAAGATTATTCTGTTTTTTCGTCTTTTGCATTTAAGTTTCATGACTAATATATTTAAAATATCAACTTACAAGTAAATAATAATTTTAAACATTTCTCTATAAACTGATACACATAATCCAAACTAGTTAATATAAGCGACCTTTCTTATAGGAAGAGCAACATTAGATACTGCAGGGTCCAGGATCATCAATCTTGCTACCTTTTATCATTTCACAACCAAATAGCTGCTACAGATGTTATGGGTCAATGAGATGTCTCTTGACTCCATGATATACCTTGAAAGCTCCTTTTTGTAAATAGACTTTATTTTTTAATCAGTTTTAGATTTATAGCAAAATGGAGACGAAGGTACATAGTTACCATATGTCCTTTCTCCCCACATGCACACATCCTCTGCGCTGTCAATACTGCAGCACCAGAAAGGTACATTTATTACATACATGAACCTACATTTACACCTCATTATCAATAGAAGTCAAATGTTTGCATTAAGGGTCACTCTTGGTGTTGTATATTCTATGGGTTTTGACAAATGTAAAATGACATGTATCCACCTTTCTAATATTGTAGAGTAGTTTCATTGCTTTAAAAAAATCCTCTGTTCTGTCCTGTCATTCCTCCCTCTCCCTATCCTTTGGAAACCACAGATGCTTTTACTGTATCCATAATTTTGACTTTTCCAGATGTCATATAATTGGAGTCAAACCATATGCAGCCTTTTCAGAGTGGTATCCTTCACTTAGTTATATGCACTTAAGTTTTCTATCTCTTTACATGGCCTGATAGCTCATTTCTTTTTTGTGCTGAATAATGTTCTATTATCTGGGTGTACCACAGTTTATTAATCTATTCACAATCTGAAAGAGTCTATTTCTGAAAGGGTTTATTTTTCTGCTTTCTATTCTGTTTCATGTATCTATTTGTGTGTTCTTTCACCTCTACCTGTCACTGCTTTGATTACTGTAGCTTTATAGTAGGCATTGAAGCAGAGTAATTCCAGTCTTCCAGCTTTGTTCTTCTTCAACATTTTGGTGGCTATTCTGGATCTTTTATTTCTCCATATAAACTTTAGAATCATTTTTTTAATTTGCAAAATAACTTGCTAGGATTTTGAATGGGATTTCATTAAATCTGTAGAACATCTTGGAAACAACTGACATTCTGATTATATTCTTCCTATTCATAATCATGAGTATCTCTTTTTTATGTAGCTATTCTTTGATTTTTTTCATCAGAGTTTTGCAGTTTTGTTCACATAGGACTTGTACATATAATTTTAGAAGATTTATATCTAAGTCTTTCATTTTTAGGGTGTGTTATGTAAATGGATTGAGCTTTTTATTTCAAATTCCACATGTTCATTGATGGTATATAAAAAAGGACTTAGCTTTTGCTTATTAACCATGTATCCTGTAACTTTGCAATACTTATTAGTTCCAACAGTTTTTTTTAATAAATTCTTTCAAATTTCCTACATAAATGATAATGTCATCTGTGAACAATGGCAATTTATTTCTTCCTTCTGTTGCCTTTTATTTCTTTTTCTTAACTTATTACATTAACTAGAAATTCCTATACAATATTGAAAAGGAGTGGTGAGAGAGAGCATCCTTGCTTTGACCCTGATAGTAGGGGGAAAATCTTAAATTTTCTGGCCATTAAGTATGATATTGGCCATAAGCTTTTTTTTTTGTTCAAAAATCTTAACCAAGTTGAGAAACTTCTCCTCTATGGTTAATTTGCTTAGAGGTTTTATTTTGTTCTGTTTTAATCATATGTGAGTGTTAAATTTTTGTCAAATGGTTTTTCTGTATCTAGTATATAAACGAGTGATTTTTCTTCTTTAAACTGTTGATGTAATAGATTATCTTGGCACTGGTTCCCACGGAGATTTCTGCTTAAAAGTAAGTTGTGAGTTTCTGTAGTCACTTGTTTATTTCTTCAATTTTGGGGGACAGTGATTTTCCTTTTAAAACATCTAGGAAGAGTTGTTGATTTTTAGTTGCTTAGCTTTTTCCTTGTTGTTAGAACAGAGTGACAACTTTTAAGCTCCTTATCTGCTAGAATCAAAACCACAAGTCAAACATGGCTTTTACATATATTTCTAGAACTAGTTGTTCAGTTATTTTTCATAAAAATGGATGTAGAAAAAAAATACGTGCTATTTTTCTTTTATTTTAATTTCATCTCAAGTCTTAATAGATATAGGAGCTCGTATATAATTTAGATTAGTATTTACAGCTTTATACTGTCAATTACTGATGTAAAACATGTTATGTCATTATGACATCATATTTATTTACTATTAAGCAGTCTTTTTAGTTGCAAAGAACAGAAACTTTCTCTTGTTAGCATAACCAGAAAAGTAACTTATTGTAAGGGAGTGAGTCACACACATGATAACCAGTAAATTTAGAACACAGAGGCTGGCAAGGATTCAAGGGAGGAGAGACAGAGCAAAAATCCTGTATTCCTGTTTAAGATGCCACCTAAGCACACCTAAGAACACCAGAGAGATCATCCTGTTAAATACTCACTCCAGCAGTTTTGCTATAAAAACAACCTCAATTGAACCTATTGCCTTTGTCTCATGCCCCCAAAATTCAAACTCTGGGGCAAAAGCACCTGACTAGACATGGATAGGTCACTTGCCCTCTTCTCTAGGAGTTCATAGCATGAATAATTTGCCAGTACTTCTCCCAGGAACACCAATGGCTTTCTGCATATCTTATGATCTCCTCCTGCCCCAGTTAGAAAGCCATTCAGAAGCTAAGCAGCAGCAAAACAATGAAAGCTTCTGTACCTTTTATGCTCAGGTATGCATGGCTGTCGACCTTTTTCCTCGCTTTTATTTGACTACAAGAAAATAAGTAGGTTCTTATCATAAATCAGGTGCTGAAACGTATATATTATAGTATCACCTCCTGGATTTGAGCTTACCATACGTAATAGGCATTTCATCAATGTTTTTTGAATTGAATATAAGGTAAAGAGAGGTAGTATTGCAAATAATGAAAAATATTGCATACTATGGATGACATTTACACTTGCCATTGAGAGACATTGTGTGATTTTTACAGCACATTTGCAGTAGGTTTGGGCACAATCATAAGCTTTCTAGAAATTATCTGAACCTGTTCAGTTAGAAAATTGGGCTGTAAATCCCATGATACTAAATATTTCTTATAAGATATCAAAAATGAGTAGGTCTAAATTGGGTTGGAAATTCTGCAAGACCAGCACTTTTTACAGTAGTGCCATATTTCTGACTGACACCTGTCCTAATCCTGAGTCATGCATGCATAGCTTCATGAAAGGTGCAACATAGAATGAGTTAACAAACTTTTTGAATTTTGAAAAAAAGACAGAAACAAGGAAACTTGATTTGAGAGAGTTAACATTGGAGCCAAATTGTTCAAACCTTATGATAGTGCAACCACCTACTTTAAAGACCCAAAATAAATGTTATTCATGCAACCTTGTTACTGCAGTTTTCACATATTCATTTTGTTTCTGGGCTAGTATACCATATTACATTTACAATCTGTCTCTGTTTGCTATAGACTACAAGTTGTATTCCTACACTGCCAAGCATCATGGGAAAGGTAATATTCACATAGAGGTCCCTTGATGTTCACCTTCAAAGGGTTTTCAGATTGTTGCTTGTACACATAGCCCCTACCATACATAGGGGCAGTCCCATGACATTTAGCTAAAAAGTCATTTGAAGAAAAAATAGTTCAAAGCTAGTTTGGGCTGTACATTAATATGTCCATATATTAGCAATGTCTTTCTTGCATTTATCTTTTTTAACTGGGATTAAAATTACAAGTAATTTCCAAGCAAGTTGGAATTAGTAACTCCTATTGTATTTAATTATAAGATAGTGATTGATTCTAGTAGAAGGAAAATATTTGAACATTAGAAGAATCAGGAATATTCTAATTAAAGGAGAAAGTGAGAATTAATGAATCTAAGAAAAGTTACATTAAAAAAATAAATAGTGCCTTTTTTTTTTCATGTAAACTGGCTAGTTAGTTGTGATGAAGTATGTAAAGCAAGTAAGAAGTATCCAGGAATTTGTATTGAGTATCTGTTTTTTGATCCACTCTGCTACTCTGTGACTCTTTACTGGTGAATTTAGACCATTTACATTTAGGGTAATTATTGATGTATGAGGATTGCCTGTAGCCATTTTATCTTTTGTTATCTGGTAACTATGCCTCCATTGGTTCTTTTCCTTTATGCTTTTATCTGTTGTTTTTGTTTTGTGGTATTCCATATTGGTACATCTTTCCTCTGTTTCCTCAATGTGTTTTTTGTTGTTGTTTTTTGATTTTTTTTTTAAGCTGTATGTCTTGTTTGGGAAATTTCTGTGTGTTGGTTGCCATCTATACTAATATTAAAGGAATATGTAAATTACCCGGGATGCCATCACAATAACAGTAATCACCTAACAGCAGGCTGCATGAGGCAACCAAGCTAACAGGGGGGCAGTTGGGAGTGACAAGGCTGGCAAGGGGGCAATTGGGGGCAACCAGGCTAGAAGGGGGCAGATGGGGGTGACTAGGCTGGCACGGGGGGCAGTGAGGGGTGTCCAGGCCAACAGGTGGGAAGTTAGGGGTGAACAGGCTGACAGGGAGAGGCAGTTGGAGGTGATCAGGCCAGCAGGGGGGACAGTAAGGGGTGACCAGGCTGGTGTGGGGGCAGTTGGGGGCAAACAGACCAGCAGGGGGGAATAGCTGGGGTTAACAAGTCAGCAGGGGGGCAGTAAGAGGCAACCAGGCTGGTGGGGAGCAGTTAGGGGCAACCAGTCCGGTGGGGGTGGGGCAGTTGGGGGCAACCAGGCTGGCAGGGGAGAGAAGTTGGGGGCAACTAGGCCAGCAGGGGGGGCAGTTAGGGGTGATCAGTTGGCAGGCAGAGGCGGTTGGGGTGATCAAGCTGGCAGGGTGGGCAGTTAGGAGGGATCAGGCAGGCAGGCTGGTGAGCACTTAAGAGCCTGTGGTTCCGGATTGTGAGAGGGATATCTGACTGCTGGGTTAGGCTCAATCCTCAGTCAGATATTCCCTCGAGGGGTCTCGGATTGGAGAGGCTGCAGGCTGGACTGAGGAGGACCCTCCTCCCCCATGCAAGAATTTCATGCACTGGGCCTCTAGTTAGTTTTATAAAAAGTGAAGTTGCATATGTATCATATTTTTTCCCCTTTTGAATACCTCTGATTTTCATTTTCCTTAGCCTGCCCATACCTGTCCCTTTTCCCCTTGTATGTTTTTATTGTCACAAATTATCCCTGTTTATACTGCAAGTTTTTGGCAGTCCTACTGGTAGTGTTATGACCTTATGCTCTTTTTCTTTTCTTTTCTTTTCTTTTTTTTTTTTCAGGTAGAATAACTCCCTTGAGTATTTCCTGTAACGGAGGTTTTCTAGTGATAAAATCCCTCAGTTTCTGTCTGGGAATGTTCTTATTTCTCCTTTAATATTTAAAGGATACGTTTGCTTGATACAATATGGATAGCTGGTAATTTCTCTCTTTCAGATGTTTGGATATTTGGTTCTGCTCTCTTCTCGCTTGTAGAGTTTCTGCTGAAAAGTCAAGTGAAATTCTTATGGGTTTTCCTTTAAAGGTCACTTCTTTCTTTTCTCTGGATGCTTTGAGGATTTTTTCTTGTTACTAATTTTTGACAGCTTCATTACCAGGTGCCTTGAAGATGACCTCTTTGGATTGATATTACTAAGTGTTCTGTTTGCTTCTTGAGTTTGAGGATCTAATTCTTTCCATAGATTTGGGAAGTTCTTATCTACTATTTGTTTTAATACACTCTCCATTCCTTACTCTTTCTCTTCCTCTGCTATGCCTATGATTCTGATATTATTTTTTTTATATAAAATCAGAGAGATCTCATAGGGCTATTTCATATTTCTTTATTCTCAGGTCTTTCTCTTCTTCACTCCGCATCATTTATTGCTTCCTATCTTCATTATCACTTGTTCTTTCCTCTAACTGGTTGGTTCTGTTTTCTTTGCTCATCTTTTCACCCTTAATTTCTTTAATTGCCTGCTTCACTTCCAGGATTTCTGCAATATTCTTTTTTTTAATTAATTTCTTTGGAGAAATACTAATTTTGTTCATTGATTTGCTTTCTGAGTGAGCTGAATTGCCTGCCAGAATTTTCTTGCATCTCACTGAGTATTTTTAGAACTGCCATCTTGAAATCTCTGTCATTCAATTCCATTAAGTCCATGTGTTCCAGCTTGTTTTCTGGACATTTTTCATTCTTTTCCTCCTCATCATTATTGTTGTGCTTATTCATGGTGTTTCATTGTTCTTCTTTGTTTTCTCATTTTTCTTTGTTTTCTCATTTATCTCTGAGGAGGTCTTTCTACTCTGTTCCAGTGGATGGCACTGAATTGAAAGACTTTTTCCCACTGTGGACTCAGTTTTGAGCCTCTGTGCCTTCCTTAGGCTGTACTGCCTCTGCTGCTTGGGGGTGATGTTTGTTTTTCCCTCACATTAATGGAAGTCCCTGACTTCCAAGCACCCCTCCTGGGGTTCAGTCACTGAGGGAAACTGTTTCTACTGCAACAGCTCTTGGCCTACAGATAATACATTCCTGGAACTACTCCAAGGGCAACAGGAGGCGAGATTTGGGAGTCTAATTAGTGGCAGGGCTCTGCGATCTACTTTCTTTGCCTGAAAGCCAGCAGCCAGGCCAGGTTGTGGGGAGCAACTCGGTGGGGAGGGTCTCTGCTGACTTGCAACTCACGCATGCAACTCAGATCTCTTTCATAGCCTCCTCCCCGCCCCTGCCCCCATCCCTCCATGGTTCAGACACTATCTAACTGTTTGTGTGCGTGACCACACAATGCCGCCACTCCAATGGCTATTCCAACAGCCAGCCACTTGTTGGGTTAGCTCTATTGGTCCAGACCCGCTGAGGAAAATGCTCATAACTGCTGCTGTCAGTTCCCAGCTGTGCTGCAGACACACTGCTGCACTGTAGCCACATGTGGCTTCCCTCCCTTCTCTCACCTCCCCACTTATTCCAAGGAGCCCGCCTTAGTTGTCACGGTGTGCAGGTCTCTCAGGCGTGCATCTGTGTTGAGCAAGGACTTCTTTGTCGAATTATAGATGGTTATTTTGTTGAAATGGTAGGGGGAGAGGATAGACCCGCCCTTAAGTCGCCATTCCTCTGTCGTCACTTTGATCGGAATAATTTTAACATAGTTAGGGAGTCTGAGAACTTCAGCATCTGCAAGCTGGAAAACAAGGAATACTGGTGATATAATTCAGTCTGAGTTGGGAGGCCTGAGAATTGGGGTGGACAATGGCCTAAGTCCCAATTGGAGCCCAAAATGCCAAAGACTAGAAACACTGATGCCCAAGAGTGGCAGATGGGTGACTGAGCTTAAGCAAAGAGGAGTATCTGTTTTGTACCAGGAGCATGTGTTGTGTGATGATGCTATTCAAATGAAAAATAAATAGTCCCAGTTCTTAAGAGTTCTGCATTAAAAGGAATATTGTTATCTTTTATGGAGAGTATGAATTACTTTCTTAAAGCTTAGACTATCCAGAATCCTATATTTTAATGTTTCCATTGATTTAACAAAGTATCATTTTATTTGATTTAACATCAGAGGAAAAAATTTTTGAACTCTGCAAACCTGGGCTCCATGCCAGGTATATAGTGTTTTTTTAACCTAATAACTAAATGAGAAATTATACACTCCTCACATTTATAAATCTTTTGAGTAATGACTAGACTGTATTTTTATCTTCAAAGAACAACAGTTTGCTGGGAATAGACAGCTGACTAAGATAAAAATCCATTCCTTGACTAAGATACTCTATCAATAAAGACAAAATGAAAGACACTAGGAAAAGTTGTATGACTCACATTTTGGGAAAGTAGCTGTTGTTAGTTTCAATTTTCTTCAATTAGGATGGATGTTAGTAAGGATGTTAACCCTGTCATTCTGGCTTATCTCCAACTTGGGTAATTACATTCTGCCTACTTAAATTCTCTTTGGTCCAAAGAAATTCTTCATTCTCACCTCACACTGTTTTGTGATGTAGCTGCACACAGCTAAATAGAGGCCACATTTAACCTTCGGAAGGCAGCATCTCCATGGTGGAAATGTGATCATTCTGCATAGTATCAGTATAAATTTACTTTTGGGATAAGTGTGTTAGAAAACTTAAAAAAGTCAAATAAGTCATATGGCATTCTTAAAAAGGTTCCCCCTCCTCCCAAAAAAAATCAATAGAATGAATTGTCTTTGACAGTGTCTCTACAGTAATGGGATATATATATATATATATATTTGGTTTGCCCTGGCTGTAAATGTAAGATCATTATCATTAGATCTCTAAAATACCAACAAGCAAAATTTGAAGAGATTTAAAGTCACCTTTAAAATCACCCCAAAAGTTCAGTCTCAGTTATTGACAATCAATGTCATTCTCCTTGGCTAAAAATTCATACCAGAGAATAAATTCTAAGAAGAGGAAAATTTTAAAGTACAATTGATGCTGACAGTTTATCAATGGAAGTGCAATTCTAAGTCATACTCATCTGTGCACCCAACCTCTGGTTCTTTCTCTGCTCCATCTGCTTTGCACATTTGGCACATGTTTTTAGGGACATTAGACATTATTCAAAAGTAACCTTTACTACAAACACTTCAAACGCTTTCTGTGAGCTTTCATTTGGAGATGTGCATTGGTCTTCATGTACTGTTATATGGCATTTTTACAAACATTTAAAAGTTCCCATAGAAATCTCTCTGTAACACCTATAAATAATGCCACTGAAGATACAGATTCCTTGGAGACTCAATTTTTAAAATGTTTATATATGTACATGACACCTATGAAATACATGTACATACCAATATAAAATGAATAGCAATTTTCACATATTAAACAAAAAATGAAAAATTAAGAAAAAATAACATAAAACACTAATATTGTAGATAATTGGACAAAGAATAGGTATGGGTGATTTGTAAAGGTGAAAAGAGCACAATTTATTGCTGGAAAACAAATCAGTTTCACTAAAAAAGAGATGGTGACAGGAAGCCAGGAAGGCTGGTCAACAACCTTAATTGCTCTTACCTTTAGTTGAGATATTGTTAGCTGAAGTAGAATCCACCTTGTTTGTCCCATGAAAGTTTCTGTTATTTCCTGCCTAAGGGCTACATGTAAATTTCTGTTTATGTTGTCTAAGATCTTTTCCCCAAAGCCTCAATAAAAGAGGATGGCAGGGCCAGAGCAGGTAGTAGTTCTCCCACTAGAGTTGGACTACCGCCTGGCCCCCATATCACCAAATTGAATTTCTTCAAGTCCCTTTTCATTTGTGTGCGGCCCTTCTCCAGGAGCTGAACCTTGAATTGGAACTCTTTCTATGCGGGCCGTGAAAGAGAGTCCTACAATTTGTAAAAGTAAAAAAAAAAAATGTAACATTTTTAATTTATAAAATTTATAAAAGTGAAAAATGTCAACAATCAATATTGATAAGGATATAATTAAGTAAACACTGGTAGATTTTTGGTGCAAACACTAGTACATTTTAATTTTCATATAAATTGGTACAATTAATTTAGAAAAAAAATTGGCAATATTTTCCAAGAGCTTTAAAGAGTTATATTTTCAATAATCCCATCCCTGGGAATCTATTTTAGGAAAATAATTATTTAAACAGATAACATTTTATAGAAAAATATGTGTATGGTAGCAAATCATAAAAGTATAATCAATCAATCAATAAGTAAAAAAGTAAAAGGAACACTAAATGCCCTGAAAGAGCTTATGTTTTTCAGGGAGAGGTAAGCAATAAGTAATAAAATGTTATATATACTGTACATAACTTATATAGTATTATAAATGGCTATAATTGAGGAAGAAGACACAAAGGAAGTAGACTAGTGTAAGAGGGGATGGGAGTATAAACAAGGTGCAGGCTATAGAATTAAGTGGGATAGTCAGAGTAGGCCTTATTCAAAAGGAAACATTTGAGTGAAGTTCGAAAGATATAAGAAAGTTACTCTCACAAACACACATGGAAAGAGAATTCCAGGTTAGAGTCAAATCTGTAATGAAGGCCCTAAGGTAAGCACTTGCCTGTCATGTTTAAGGGAGAACACAAAGATTAGCATGATCCAAACAGAATGAGAAAAGGGTAGAGGAATAGTACATGAGGTTATCCAAGCCAGTGTGTAGGGCCTTGTGAGCCATTATAATGACTTGGACTTTTACTGAGAATGGAAAAGGGAGGAAGCCACAGAGTTGACTTGTGTGCAGAGGAATGATGTGCTATGACATATTTTAATAATATCAATCTAGCTGATGAAATGAGAATAAACCATGGACCTAATAAAAGCAGAAAGGTCTGTTAAAAAAAATATTATGGAAAAGAGATAATGGTGACTTGGACCATTAGAGGAAGTGATAAGAACTTATCATATTATAAAAACATTTTGAAGAAAGAGTCAACAGGATTTCCTCACTAATTGATTTTGCAGGATAAAAGAAAGAGAATAGTCATAGATGACTCTGAAGATTTTGGCCTGAACAACTAGAAGGGAAGAGTTGAGATCAACCAAGTTTGAGAAGGCAGAAGGAACAGATTGGAGGGTGAGAGAGATCATAAATTTTATTTTAAGCACATTGGTCGAGATTTTCATTAGATATGGATAGAGAGACATTGGAAATGTGAGCATAAACTCTAGGGCAGAGATCTAGATTGAAAATACAAATTTGGGAATCATCAGAAATTGAAGAGTCATAAGCTTATAGATCTATATAAAGTGATAACTCTCAATGAGATTACCAGGAAACTGAATGTACATTGAGAAGATAGGAATACAGGCACAGAATGAGCTCTGGTGTCCTCCAAAATTAAGAATTTGAGGAGAAGAGGATGAATCAGAAAAAAAAAAGCAATTAATGAATAGCGGAAATGTATGGCATTCCTGAATTTAATGAGAAAAAAATCATAAGAAAGAATCAGTTATCAATTGTATTACATGATACTGATAATCAAGGTGAAGATTGACAATTGGTTACAGTATTTAGTAATATAGAGGTCATTGGTAACAAATATAAAAACGGTTTTTGTAGAGTGGTGGGAATAAAATCTTGTTTGGACTGAGTTTAATATGATATAATAAGAGCCATCTCTATCAAAGACAATCACTTAAAGGATTTTTTTGTTTAAATTTTGTATTCTCAGTGAATACTTCTGGTACTTACTTTCTTTCATTTTATTCTGTCTTCAACAATGTTAAAAAAAAAAAAAAGTATGCATGCCTAAATTGCATAATGGCTCTAAATAATCTTCATTTATCTCCAGCATACAAGTATATAAGAAAATCTATCTAAATTTCTTACCCTATGGTTAGTATTTGGATTTTCCACAATGCTACTCATATGATCTTAATATTATTATTAGAATAAAAACAAATATAAAATTGGCCTTGTCCATTTATAAAGCATTAAGCACTTCACTATTCTATTGGAAATATGTTGAAACCCTATTTCAACTATGAGCCCAACCTATGGCATTAGCTTTGGTATCAGGACTCACTTCTCAGGTTTAATGCCCAGGGAGGACATTGTGTAGCTGCAGAAGTTAAACCCTGTTCTTCAGAGCCCTGCCCCGGGTATTCATGGGTCACCAGGCCATCACAGATGGCAAATGAGATGGGGATGAGAGGCAGCCCCTTTCCAGTTCTCAAAAGTTAGTTTCCTTAAGGATAATGCTCTCACCTCTAACTTATACATCTAACACCCTACCCAATACTTTAAATAGTTTCTAGAACTTTGGCAAAAAGAGTCAAAGAAGGAGATAGATATTATTCTTAAATGTAGGAGAGCTATAGTCAGAAGCAAAGAGGGCAAGTAGAAAAAAATTAATGAGAAAATAAACAGAGCAAATTAAGGATATGAAAAAAATTAAAATGTTTATTTTTGTAGTAAAATTGCTTGTGATCCATCCCCTTGAAGTCACCTTATATGCCATTATTGGAACTCCAGTATCCTCAAAGCCCCAAGCTTGCCTCCCTAAGTTGCTTTGAAGAATCCCATGTTATAATCTTTATTTATTTAAGTTCAACTTTATTATAGAAGGTATTTGAGGCTCCCTAAAAAACAGTACCACACTAAGGTGAAAAACAAAATAAGACACAAAACCAACAAACAAAAAACACAAAGCTAAAGAAATCAAGGCAAAAGGAAAACCATTCGAACTATAAATATTTTAATGACAAGTGTTTCATGTGCCACAAATTGTATTAGGCGATGTAAATGATCTCATTTAATATTCACAGGAACTCTAGAAGGAAGGTATTTTTAGTTTTTGTACTTTCAAATGAGGAAATGAAGACTTGGAGCTTTCAAGTTACTTGCCTAAGGTCACAGGCCTAGTAAATACCAGGAACTGCCATTCAGTCTTAGGTTGGCTGACTCCAACCTAAGACTGATTCTCTTAACCATGTAGAGGTTAGGTTAGATAACATCTACATGATAAAGCCTTGCACAATTCAAAGAGGTGAGCTTATGTTTGCATGAAGATTCTCAGTAGTCAAAGTAAAGACAAAGACAGAACATTTGCAAAGTGTATATACAGATAAACAAACCTTTCCCTTAAGAAAAACAGTCTTCGCTTCCCCATCTCATTCAACAAACATATCTTCATGCATTCATGAAAAGGTTCTGTACACTATAGCAGATTCTATCCTTAACAACATCCTATAATAAATACAATATTAAGTTTTATGTTTTTTTTAAAAAATATATTTTATTGACTTTTTACAGAGAGGAAGAGAGAGGGATAGAGAGTTAGAAACATCTATGAGAGAGAATCATCCATCAGCTGCCTCTTTTACACCTCCTACTGGGGATGTGCCCACAACCAAGGTACATGCCCTTGACCAGAATCGAACCTGGGACCTTTCAGTCTGTGAGCTGACACTCTATCCACTGAGCCAAACCGGTTTTGGCACAATATTAAGTTTTATACAACTTTTATTTTTTAAGTATTTTGATGTAAACCAGTGAAAATTTTCAAAATAGAATTTCTTAATACCGTTTCAAGTAAGCAGGATGGAGGGAAGGAACATAAGCTAGTTTTGGAGCTTTCTAATGAACTAGCAAGGTAACGTTTAGGATATTTAGGATATCTAAAGACGTGGTTCTCAATTTGTGATATACTTCATCACCTGGTTGGCTCCCAGCATTCAGCAGTAGCTTAGGAGGGAAGCATGAATGATAAAGAATCTTCAAATTTTACATATTTTAATATTCATAAAATTGAAATTATGTTGTTATATTTATAGATAGCAAAGCAAAACTTCTTGGCTGGTGGGACTATGCAGAAAATAGTTGCATTCAATACACGAGCTGTTTTGAGACTGTTTAGGAAAACATGGGATTTTTATGTTTATTAAATGGGAGCATAGGTTCTTTAAAAGGTTGTGAAACACTGATTTAAATTGAGAAGTCAGAGTGCTGAAATTTTGTGTTACCGATTAAGAGAATTGCAATGTGAGGAAAAAGTAGGCTTATAGTTATTTGTGTGGAAATTAATATAACAATTAATTCTATCTAATAATGAGGTAATATGCAAATTGACTGTCACTCCAACACACAAGATGGCTACCCCCATGTGGACACAAGATGGGTGGCAGGGGAGAGCAGTTGGGAGGGACCAGGCCTATAAGGGAGGCCATTTGGGGGGGATCAAGCCTGCAGTGGAGGGCAGTTAGGGGTGACTATGCTGACAGAGGTGGGCTGTTGGGGGCAACCATCCCTGCAGGGGAGGGCAATTGGGAGAGACCAGCCCTGCAGTGGAGGGAAGTTGGAGGAGACCAGACCTGCAGGGAAGGACAGTTAGGGGCAACCAGGCCAGCAGGGGTAGGCAGTTAGGGCCAACCAGGCTAGCAAGGGAAGGCAATTAAGGACCGGCAGGGGGGAGCAGTTATGTGTCAATCAGGGTGGCAGGGGAGTGGTTAGGGGGTGATCAGGCTGGCAGGCAGAAGCAGTTAGGGGCAATCAGGCAGGCAGGCAGGTGAGTGGTTGGGAGCCAGTAGTCCTGTATTATGAGAGGGATGTCCCAGATCGGAAAGGGTGCAAGCTGGGCTGAGGGACACACACACACACACACACACACACACACACACACACACACACACCCCTGCACATATTTCATGCACTGGGCCTCTAGTAGATAATAATACAAGAATAAACTTTGTTTCACATACTCACAACTGCAAACCCACTTTTGCCCCAGCCTATATATGTTTAATAATCAAATAAGCCAAAAATAAAGTTTTCCTCCTTTCTTGACAATTAAGTCTAATTGGAATATTGATCTTAACAGATTTTCACACATGCATATAGAATTGGGCCACAGAAATGCCTATGGACAACAAAAAATTCTTTTGTGAATAGCCCTGGGTTCATGTTATAGACAAGTTGCAATTTTCACTCTTACATATCTCATCTTTCAGAATTAACATTCTGAGGACAATAGTCCTATCTAGAAAGTAGTTCTTTTGACATCAGTTGGGAGCATGATTGTTTAAAGAATATTCAGATTTTATAAGAAGTGAGTAGGTATGTAAGTTGTCATTGTCACACTCTTCCCTAATCCTTTCAAAAACAGAAATTATTCTAAACCTTATTATCTCTATTCTGTTTTACAGACAATATGGTTCCCCATTCTGTATACTAGATGGAAAGAAATCTTGCCAACTTGAGCAAGATATAACTTGGAAGAAATTATTTTTATGTCCTCTCACAGACAGGGACAACTTTAAAAATGTTGAATCATAACATTAGTTTAGTTAGAATAACATTAACTTAGTCTGCTGAGATGTAAGCCAAAGATTTGTTTTTTTGGTTCTGGTAATCATAAACAGACAGTTGCCATGAACCGATAATACTTGGAAAGAATCAAACAAAAGAATGCTTGGAAGTTAAATAATTTCAGCTCTAACTCTCTTTTTATAAGCCACATATTTCCAGCCCACAATCAGAAGGCAAAATTTTCTCTCTACGCACTCCATTTCTGCTTTCCCAGTCGTCACCCACCCATGGTTCCCAAGCCCTAATCTTAGTCTGGTTTCTGGTGGGACATTATGGTTCGTTTGTTGTTTTACATTATTTTTTATTATTAATTAATTGATTTTTAGAGGGAGGAGAATGGGAAGAGAGAGAGAGAGAGAGAGAGAGAGAGAGAGAGAGAGAGAGAGAGAGAGAGAGAGAGAGGAGAGAGAGAGAGAAGCATTGCTGTGAGAGAGCAATTCTCAACCTAGGTGCCCTGACCAGGAATCAAATCTGCTATGTTTTGGTTTGTGGGATGATGCTCCAACCAACTGAGAGCCACATCAGCCAGGGCTATTGTTCGGTTTTTATCCTCCAGTGAAAAGTATATAGAAAGACCTCCAGGGTGAATGGTTAGGTGGGTATCACTGAAGAAAGTCTCTTGAATCCCATACTTGTCAGGGGCCTCCTCAGCCATTAGCAATTGCTCCTGTTACACACACATATTAACAGCTTCCTGCACTCTCACAACTTCGCCAAACAATGGCAACCTTTACAGAATCCTGAGTAGCTCCAGGAATCCTTCACTATGTAAAAGAGACTATAGTCTCTCCAATACTTAAAATTTTAGAAACAACAAGTGTTACTTAATGGATAGTTTAAAAAGCCTTTATGCTCTACCAAGAACTCCAGGAGCAACACCAATGTCACATAGTATAAAAAAAAATGAGTCATAGTTTATTTGATTTATAAAACGGGCACAAATTTCTAGCAACCAAAGCAACACATTTCTAGATGTTTTCCTGGACTTCTTGATGTTGTTGTTATTGTTGTTATTTGAGATGGGCTAACCTGAAATTTTCATATCTATCTTCTGGCAATGATCAAATACAAGTATCCAAACCAGAAATTTTACCTTGTCTTACTAGTTATAAGTTGAGGCCATGAAATACTCCTGAACCAATTATAGCTCACCTATCAAAATTAAAGCTAAATTTAGTTACCACACACACATTCACACACACTTATCTTGCCAAATTCAATTATTCTCCTTGAATCACATGAGTTCTGTAACAGAAGCTCAATTAAAATATCAATATCAAAATTTGTTCTTCCTGTGTTTTTATCCCAATGCAGTATTCTCAAGTTGTACAGAACATTTTGCATGATTGTTTTATTTTTAAACATGCCAAAAATATATTATATATTAACACTTGAAAGTTCCCAGACTTGAGAAGGAACTAAACCATCTGAGGATTTATCATAGCATGATTTGATGTCACTGAGATCATAGGCAGTCTGCAGAGCAAATGGAGAAAATAATTCTCTTAAGGAGTTTTTATATCAGTTGTGTTGACTGATCACAATCTTTCCTTATTTCTGACTCCAGTCATTTGACTGTGCCAGAGGGAAAAAAGAGAGACCCATTGTGTAGAACAAGGTGTCAATCAACCTCTGCAGCAATCAAGGCTTTTCAATGCATTTTCATCTATGGCCGGCATGTATGCTCTCAGTGTGCCAAATCCATGAAAAGTGAAAAACCCAGTAAAGTCTGCTGGTATGGAATTTAGGACAAAAATGCCATATGATATGTTAATGAAACAATTGAAGACATTCAATAATTTGGGAACACACTGAATTAGAATTAGTAAGAGACCTGTCAATTTATTCTGTCACATGACCTGGTAGAGTCAATTCTCCTCACACCTGGCTGTGGGTCCTCTAGGAGTGATCTAACCCATTGTGCGAGGTCCTGCTCAAATGGCTTCTCTTCTCTGCAGTGCCTTTTGAGGACCAAGTCTCCTATACTCACCCAAACAAAATTGCTTTCTGTTCTATAGTCAGACAATACATTACACAAACCTCTATTTAGAGCACTTATTGCATTATATTATATCCTGCTACCCATACATCTCATCAGCGTCCCGTGTTTGTGAAGCTTCCCACTATTTTAGTGTGCCTGCACACAGATAGAACTTCTGTATTTTTCCTAGTAGGCATAAGGACAGTAGTAGGTCTTGTTATCACAAAATTTTCATTGCCAAGCATCAGGCTTAGTGTAAGGTGGGAGCTCTTTAAACATTTGTTTCAACTTTCTCCCTTGCTAGTTCTGCTTATGGGAAAAAAGCCTTGTCTGAACTGTTACATATTCAATATCCTCCAACACTGTGATGCTTATATAAACTAAGCAGGAATAGGGCCCAGAGTGTAGGAATAATATAGAAAGAGAAAAACAAGTTTTTGTTCAAAAGGTAATGGCTTATTTTAAAAAATCTGTGAAGACAGTATGGGTACCTGGTTAGTTGTGCTACATTATGTGGGCTTTCTAAAGTTTCATCTACTCATTTCATAATGGTTATAGTCAAATACTTACCAATTTATAAAGTGTTTGTGTGAAATCTGAGTTGCAGTCTCTCCCCCAAAAAATATACTTGGGGGTTTATGTGCTTATATTCTATTTTTAAATCAGTATTAATTATTGATGCCAACCCCATGAATACTAATATATATATATACAACAGTGATTACTGGTACAAGTAAATGTATGTAACCTTTCAAGTATGTAAATAATACTGATTAATTAGCAGATATAGAACCTATACCAAGGGATGAAATTGGAGTCGCTATTATATTAAAGCCAGAGAAGAAAACATACCTGATAATCACTTAGAATATTTTTAGGGAGTTGTTCAGTATAGAAACTTCTTCCCTAGAGTCATTTTTAAATGTTCTTTTAGACATCGATAAAGAAAGAGTAGGATATCAAAGTTCTTCTAAACTACCAAAAATTATCTGTGGCATATATGTTCCCATTAGATCCTATAAGATGACTAGATTAGTTACTAGTAGTTCAAAGTGGTGAACCGCGTAGGAGAGTAAGTGCTTCTGCCCATGAAGCATGAACTGAAGCTTTGAAGTCTATATTCTGAAATTCTAAAATTCTTTAGTGCACAGATTACAAAGTAATGCTCATGAAGAAACTCTACCAATGTGCAGACATAGTAGAGTAGAATTCAAGACTAACTGCGCTTCTCTGCAGACTTCAAATATTGTAGCTTTACTACACTTTATGTGGTTTTACTATATTTATATATTGCATTTATATATGTTCACTTTATTTATATGTTACATAGGTGTGTAATATGAGCACAATAATAACATATTTTATTATTGAGCCACAGGGAGAGCCAAGTTATATTTGTTCCAAAACAAGTTAAAACATATACAATTATGCTTTAACCACAAGCTGAGAAGCTAAGGTTTCTTACAGAGGTATCAATGGCTTGGAAAATCAAGGGGAGTTCAGTCATGATCACATATAGTGGGATTCTAAACTAACTTGTGAAAATTAAATGGGGGTGCTATGAGGGAAAGTGCAAGGGAATTTGGGCCTTCAAGGTTTATGAAATAAAATAAATAAAACACTTTTAGTTATCAAGAAATATCATGTAAGCATGTTTGTGATATTAGCACTGCAGTATTTCCTCAATACCTTTTTTTTTTCCAGCCAAAATCATTAACCTGTTACCCATGTGTCCTCTAAAGTAGGACACTGCTGAGCATTTACTTGCTGCTTAAACACTAACACTTGCTTCCAAGGAAAACTAGAATTCTAATCACAATGATTCTGACCATTTAAAGCAATAGGCTATGGGTGTCACTCAAAACTGTGACCTCATTATTGGAGATTTTGCTCCCAAGTTCAAGGGAAGTTAGGTCTGTGTGGACCAATTTTAAATTTAACAAGCAGAATGACAAGACATCTTTCCAGAGGTTTATATTACAGTGGAAACTAAAGGGATGAAAGTTAACATTATTTAGCTTAATTTCAGAAGGTAAATCAAACTCAATTACTCAGGGCTGATTATATAGTCAAATAGCCAGTGTCTTGGCTTCTCTCCCTTTTAAATCCTTAATGTAAAGTATTTCACTAGTATTTAGAATCCTGGTCTGGACTTCACATTGATGGGTGATCACTCTTTTGTTTGAAATGAACAGAGCTCATTCGGGTCGCTTAAATTAATTAGAAATCAGTATTAAGGAAATACAGAGAAAAAGTAAGACATTCCACCATACTGTTAGGCTGTAGGAATACAGAAATGTCTTCAGTCCAAATTGAACTGTGGTTGGATGGCAGCTTTGATAATTCCAAAAATATGCAAGTGTTCCTAAAAAGTGGGATTTCTTGACTCTTACTTTAATGCTCTCTGAAAATATGATTTGTTGATTCCTCTATTTTCTATACATCTATACCCACTACCAATTAATTATTTTCCTATATTTGGCAAAGAGAAAAAATAATTGGGCTTGTTGATCATCATTTTACATGTTTGGGAAGAGCTTAAAGTCAAGACAAATCATGGCTATTAGCCAGCTCATGGATTGGCCACTTGGAGTTAGGAATCTACTCTGGCCTACTTAACTATAAAGGCAGGCCTGTGGATCAAGTACAAAAGAAACAATCTAATTTTTCTCCCATTGCCACAATGCATTCCTCCTCAATTCTCCTTGTTCTTAGCAGTGTTCCTTTTCAGGATATGCCATCACTGGGTTGATTAAGAACCAGAGAACCAAAGAGCAATTATATGTTCAATATTTACAAAATGATAGATTATAAACATTTGTGCACTTTACTACTGATTGAAACTATTCTAAGGGATAGAGAAAAAAAGTTTATAAAACATATCTATGTTTTACTTATTATAGTGTGTTGATTTTATATAGCTTCATAAGGACATTACAATGAGTATTAGCTCTATTGGTAGGCTTGTTGCTCATGATTAACCTTTCAAATGCTATTTGAAAATTATGAGCATTTGGCAGATTGTGAAGCTTTCAAAACTTCACCTGTTTTAGATGATATTGGATTCCTAAATACAAATAATGATTTACAGCTTAGAAATAAAATCAGCCTGTGGTTAAATTGTGTAGCTATGAGAATTAGAGTGGATGTTCCTAGTATGCTATACCTGGCAATAACTGGAAATTTTCTAAATTGTATTTAGTAATTCCTGCCTAACATTTTATGAGTAAAGATTATATTATAGAAAAATTTGACAGTGATTATTTTGAGTCCACAATGACTCCATTTTGTTAATAGTATTGAATGGAAATCACATAGTTAAGTAGACTGTATCAGTCCAATGAGGGAAACAAGATATCTTCAAACATGAGATCATCTCTTTTCAAGAGCAGCTCAGCTGTCTTTAAGTTTTTAGACCAATAATGATGATGTTAATGCAAATGTATTTAAGAGTTCTCAAATTATTTGGCAAGAAGAGGTTCCCACATGGAAACAAACCATTGGAAATTAGGCCTCAGTCAAACACAGTGTCATTTTCCTAAGGGGTTCTCAATAAATATTACTTGTTGATAAGAGTTATGAAATCAACGATATGCATAGTTTGAAACACTAGAGATTTTTATCTGATGACCATAAAATGCTGCCTGAATTGTTTTTAAAAACTGAGCATAAGTTCTGTGATTCTTCAATGCATTATTCCCCTTCTTGACCTCAGTTTCTTTTTAACATTATTGGCCTTATTAATATTTTTAATCTTGAGTTTCAGAGACATTGAAAAATACTGAAGGGAAATAACTAAGTGGTGAACAGGGCTATTGTGTTAATGAAGGGGTGAACTTTTGGTATATTATGGTAGAAGGCAGACCTAAAAAAAGATATGTGCGTGTGTGTGTGTGTGTGGGGGGGGGGGGGGGAGGGGTAGATGTTACAGGAAGGCAGATTTCATATATAGAGACAAGAAACTTAAAATATTTCAAGATAATGAAAAACAGACCAGATTATTTCTTCAAGCACATTCTCCCTTTACTAGATTGTTTCATGAAAAAATGGATGACTTTCTCTCAAAGATGGTATTAAAAAATCTTGCATTGAAAAAGAGTTTATATTACTGGATGATCTCTAATGTCCTGTCTATATTCTTAAAATTATATCTGGATAAACTTTTTTTTTTCCAAATCTTACCTTGAATCTCTAACCTAAGTTTACAAAATGTATTACAGTATTGGCATTTTGTTTATTTTATAAAGTCATACATTAAAAGTGCCCAAGCTTTTCAGATTTTTTCCCAATGATAGTTTTTATTCTATAATATTTATCCATTTCTACAGCCAACCAGTGTTCATTTTATTTTTATTTTTATTTTTTCTTTATTGATTAAGTATTACATATTTGTCCTTATCCTCCCATTGCCCCACCATCTCTCCACTCATGCCTTTACAATGGTGTCTGTGTCCATTGGTTAGGCTTATATTATGCATGCATACCAGTGGATTGCTCCATCTCTCCCCTATACCCTCACCCTCCCATACCATCCCTCTGAGATTTGGTGGTCTGATTGATGCTTTTCTGTCTCTGAATCTGTTTTTGTTCATCAGTTTATGTTGTTAATTATATTCCATAAATGAGTGAGATCATGTGATATTTACATGATCATTTTAAATAAATCCCATGCAATATTTATAAACTCCTAGAATAAGTCCTGTGCTAGACATTGGAGATGTGGGACAGGGAAAACTTGATTCAAGCTGCAAATTATATCTGACCACACCTCACTAACCATTTTTTAAAGTAATAACTCTGTAATTGAGCATCATGCTAGCTTTCTTGTTTTCTTTTCTTATAAACATCAGGTATATTCTTCTTGAAGATGATTTCTGCTAGTGTTTCTTTATTCAATTATGTAGCTTCTTTAGCACACAGTCTAAGAATACATATGCATGAGTGGGTTATGAAATAAATTCAGTAGGTATCAGCTAGGATTTTTAAAAAATAATCTACAATACGATAAAAATACAAATTTAAATAAAATAAAAAAGAGAAGATCTGAGATCTCAGTATATATACAAAATAGTTCTGTGAAACATTTATGTTAGGGGTATATGTGCATATATGTAACAGGTCACAATACAAAGTCTACTTATGTAGGTTACAAAAACATATCACGTTGAAAATATACTTCTTACTAAGTGTTTCAAAAAGGTAAGAATGACAAATACACTTCTATGGGTTGTTAAAGATTTTATATTTTCAAGTTCCTGCCATTTAAGACTATAACAAAATATAACAAAAATTTTAGCCTCCATCATAATAAATGGGATCACAAGGCAAAATGATTAATATTTGTAGAAGGTGAGAGAGAAACTTGGTTTAGGACCTGGAGTCATATCCTTGATTCTATTGGGTCGAGGGAAAGAGAGACAAACTGATTCCCTGCTCAGAGTTCTCCACAGGGTAGCTCAGCTGGGTCCAGAGGCCAGGCTCCTGCTACACATGAATGTTTAGAAGTTTATTACACATAATCATAAAGTATACGCACATGAGGTGGTTTTCTATAATTCCTCCAATTGTGAACTCAGCCATTTTCTTCTTTCATTCTTGCCACATTGCCTGGTATAGAGTTTCGAACACAGTGAGCGAGCAATAAACGCTTTCTGGAGATAAAAATCACAGGACATTAAAAAGCTTTATAGTCTTAATAATGGCCTTGCTCAAAAGAAATTTAATATGTAAAAGACTTCTAGCCTGATATGACTACTTTTCTATGATTTTTAACATTAGAATGAATAGCACCAACGTGCCACGACCTTTCAAAAAATGGAACAATAATCAGAATGTTCTTTCTCTCACAAAATTTTCAAAAGACAAAACCATCACAATTACCAATCTAATTTTCTTTGTTTGCAGAGAAATTATCAAATCCCAATTTCAGAATATTTCTAAGAAGCTACTACAATGGGATTCATGGAGACTACTTATTAATATGAATGTAGTCACTATACCTCCCCACCTTTGGGAGTGGGTACTGTTTTCATGGCATTAATACATCATTTAGCCTTCTTCAGTATTTCTATCTGTTATAAGAATATTAAACATATAGGACAATTCAACTCAGCAAATTTATCATTTGTATCAACCTCCAGGTAAACCAAAGCCTTCCCAGGTAAATTTACTATATCTGCTGTGTAAGTGTAACAAGAGTTTCCTGAAATTAAGAAACTAAGAAAACCTTTGATTTTTGAGTCAGGAAGACCAAATTTCTAATCCCTGTTCTGTGATCTAAGGTATTTACCCTCTGAGATTTGGTTTCCTTATCTAGGAAGTGGGAATACATGTCCAAAGGCCTGGAGCAGCTGGGGTGGTGCAAAATGCCTATGTCCCACCCTGCCCAAGGCACATGCAAATCAACCCACCATCTTTATTGGGTTAATTTGCATACTCACTCCTGATGAGCTGGTGGGCATTGCAAAGGTATGGTCAATTTGCATCTTACTCTTTTATTAGTATATATATATGTGTGTGTGTGTGTGTGTGTGTGTGTGTGTGTGTGTGTGTTAGTATATGCTAGAAAACAAAGATAAAAGGCTTTGGAGAAGCAAAGACAATACTTCTCTAAGGTCTGATAGGGAAATATTGAGTTTTTCAACTGGTTAAAAACTTTTCTTATGTACAACAGAAAGGTTATGGGTGGGTGATAAAGACACCAAGAAAAATAAATTATTATAGATGCTTTTCTAATCTGCTTAAGAGCATCTCCAAGGCTAAAATCTTCATCACATCAATGCAGACATTAGGCCAGTTACGTGTATCATTAAAAGTCATCTAATTCTGCATTAGTATTCAGAACATGGTTATATAATGTCCATCCCTCAGTTTTCTTTCATGGTATCATTTTTTAAACATATATATATATATAATTTCAGAGAGGAAGGGAGAAGGAGAGAGAGATAGAAACATCAATGATGAGAGAGAATCATTAATTGGTTGCCTCCTGCATGCCTCCCATTGGGGATTGAACCTGCAATCTGGGCATGTGCCCTTGACTGGAATCAAACCCAGGACGTTTTAGTCCACAGGCTGACACTCTATCCACTGAGCAAAACGGGCTTTCAGGGTATCATTTAGTGTTGTCTGTAATTGCTTCTTCTACATAAAAATGCAGGTTTCCTTTAGGAAGATAAGTAAATGAGCTTTCTTAGGACAACATGTCTTCTAAGTCATTCACATAATTATTCAGTGTCTGAGGAACCCCTCAAGAGTTGTACTTTTATCCTTTACTTTGGGCATCAACTGTTAGCAGAGGTTCTGTATAGATTGTGTTACAGAAACAGATACTGATGCCTATTAGATACAGAATATATTCCAGACTCTTTTAGGGACAAAAATATATTGATAGCTTTTGCCTGTGGAAAGCCAGCCTTGCACCCAGCTCGGGAATGTGGATCTCCTAGGTAGGCTACACACGGCTCCATCCATTTTGGTGGCAAGGCCAATGTTAGACACAGCAGCCACCTGAGAATTGACCTTTGGAAACAAGACTAAAGAACTAACTTTATAAACTAGATTAAAGACTATTTCTTCAGTTTATAAAGACTTAAAGATAATTTTAGAGGGGTAATTAGCCATGCCTGAACCCTAAAAACAAATAAAATTACTTACACAAAAGCCACTAGCTATATTTGTAAAATGTATCTGACAGATTTTGAGCAAGTTTTATTTGGTCACTTGATACACTGACAGAAATAAGAGAGAAATAATATAGGATCATGTCAAAACTGACAGTTCTTGAAGCCTAAAACCCATCATTTTACTGATCTATGCTATAATTACTGATTTATCCTTCTTTTGCGTGATGTTATGAAGTCCTCCAGTGGAGACAAAATATCTTATTTCCTGATCTGTCACCTATTAGAGATTTAAAAGAAGTTTTGAGAATGTGCTATTGCAAAAAAAAAAATAGTAATAAAAAATGAAAATTGGTATATGGCTGCTACTCTTTAATGGTTCCATAAAAATTATTATAAATAATTTTAATTATATATATTATTTCATTATATGTGTTTGTTCATATAATACATGAGGCTAGTTTTATACTAATTTATTGGCTCAACAGTATATATTATCACATTTAACAAATGGCTGGGAAGCCTGAATCTGGAGATAGCTCAAATATTGCACAATAAAAGGAGCATTAGATTTAGAGCCAGGAATGCAAGATGGAATCCCAGTTCTGCCACCAACTCATTGAATGATAAAGGGAAGTGATTTCAGCTCTCAGAGCCTCAGTTTGCACGTCTGTTAACTAGAGAAATTTATTATTTACTTCTTTATGGAATAGAGTTGTTATGAGAATCAAGTAATATAATAGATGAGAATTCATGCTGAATACACCAAATAGTCATTATTTGTAATAGGATAGGAATAATAATTTACAATTAAAATAAACTATTTCCTTTCTAGGAGAAATAGTTATGTCATGTAATTTTAGGAATGTTGAGCGCACTGTCATTTATATTAGAAAATAACTATATTTATAATATTAACTAATTGAAATTACACATAAAATAATGTTAATGAAATGCTTCAATTTTACTCCTACCCCCCAGGAGAAGCAAACTATTTGAAAGTTTCATTGTCCTCCTGCTTACATCACCCTGGTCTCCACAATGAATTTATTGTATGAATGAAATAGTGTTTTTGTAAAATTTTTAGAGGACAAAAATAAACACAGACCCTCAGTGAACTATTTGAGCTAGGCAATGACAAACAATGGCAACAAAACCATTGATTACAAAGCTAATAATAGGTAACTTTACAACTTGATATATCTAAATCCAATGATCAATCTAAATATCCAAAAAAGAAAGATAACACATAATCTGTGCTCTCTAGTGTATCACAATACAAAATAGACTAAGTGGTCAGATTATTATGATCTCTGAATGCATAATAATCTGGCCACTCAGTATATCTCCTATATAATAAAAAGCTAATATGCAAATTGTCCCCTCAACCAGGAGTTTGACCAGCAAGCAGGCTGGCCAGAACTGGCCAGGCTGGCTGGACCTCACCCATGCACAAATTCATGCACCAAGCCTCTAAATATATATACATATATAGACATACACACACACACACACACACACACACACACACACACACACACTGAGTGGCCAGATTATTATGCGTTCAGGGATCATAATAATGTGGCCTATCAGAGTATGTTGCATCACATTTACTTCTTCCTTCCAAAAATTAAAACCTGAATTTCATCAAATTGAAATAAAGGATCATGTCAAACAATACTATGGAGATGATATAAGCAAACTCCAGTATGTAGAAACTGCAAATAAAAAAGAGCAAAATAAAACTAACAATTTGAAGTGCCTTAGAAATATATAAACCAAATGCAATGTTTGGGTTCTGATTTGAACAAACCAACTGAAATAATATATATTTGTGACAATAAGGGAAAATTGTACCCAAACTGAATATTTAGTGGTACTAGGAGTAATTTTCATGTTTTAGATGTAAAAATGCTATTATCTTATGTAAATGAGCTCTTACATTCCACGGATACAGATTGAAGTACTTATAGATGGAATGATGTGATGTTTAGGGGTTGCTTCAAAATGATCCAAAGAGAATGGAAGGAAACTGAATGGACAGTTTAGAGAAGATTGATAATTGGTAATTCTCACTGGAGGTTCATTATATGATTATCTTCACCTGTCTGCTTATGTATGTTTGAAGTTTTCCACAATTGATTTCATAAAAATAGAATTAATACAAATTTAAGAACATTACTTCATACAACTAGAACTAGAATAACTAAACCATCCACAAACAAAAATATACATTTTTACATACCCTTAAGCATATAATGAGGTAGAACTATATATGGCTGAATTGTCAATTACAAGATGAGAGAAAATACCTAAATATGGAGGAACTCCAGACACTAGAAACTAGTTAGAATTACAGTAAGTAAGAATCTTATTTTTACAGAAAGAAGGATCACATGTTTCTTGGAATGAAACCTCATGCATTCTAGAATGCCTATCATAAAAAAGACAAGAAATAACAAAGGCTACTAAGTACGTTAAAAAAAAAAAAAAGGAAATCTTATACACAGTTGGTGGGAATGTAGCTACTATGAGAAAAACAGTGTAGCGGTTTCTCAAAAAAATAAAAATAGAACTACCATATAATCCAGCAACTCCATTTCTGAGTATGTATCCAAAGGAAACAATATCACTATCCTGAAGAGATATCTGCTCCCCTGAGTTCACTGTAGCATTACTAACAACAGCCAAGACATGGAAACAACCTAAGAATCTATTGACAAATGGATGAATAGAGACAGATGGAATTTGTAGTTGGCAGGGGAGGAAGATTGGGTAAAGGTGGTTAAAAGATACAAACTTCCAGCCATAAGATAAATAAGTTCTGGGGATGTAATATACAAAATGGCAACTATAGTTAATGATACTCTATTGGATACTTGAAAGTTGCTAAGAACCGTAGATCTTAAAAGTTTTCATCACAATGAAAACAATTGTAATTATGTGAGGTGATGAATGCTTGCTAAACTTATTGTGATAATGATTTTACTATACACAGTTGACCCTTGAAAACACAGGTTTGAAATATGTAGGTAGGTCCATTTATTTTCCAATAAATACGGTGAAGCTATTTTCTCTTCCTTATGCTTTTCTTAATAACATTTTCTTTTCTCTAGCTTACTTTATTGTAAGAATACAGTATATCACACATATGACACACAAATATGTGTAAATCAACTTTTTGTTATTGATTAGGCTTCCAGTCAACAGTAGGTTATATTAGTAGGTATGTTTTGGGGGAGTCAAAAGTTATACAGGGATTTTCAACTCTTCGAGGGTTGGCACCCCAACGCCCACATTGTTCAAGGGTAAACTATATACATAGATCAAATCATTATGTTGTGCAGCTTAAAATTATATAGTGTTATATGCCAATTATATTTCAATAAAACTGGAAAAAATAAAAATTAAAGCAATGCTGTTGTTAAGCGATACAATGAGAGAGCTAATAAATTGAGATGGATAGCTGAAAGAGGTGGTTCATGTTGGCAAACTGCACTGTTCTTTGTCCTGATGGAGAATTTTCTCCAGTGCTAACTATGAGCACACCTGAATGGCACAGCTCAGTCGTAAAAAGTTCGTAGTTGCCATCCTTGATAATTAGTTATTTTATCATGTTAATCTGAAGTAGTCAATATGTATCAATATTTTGTACTAATAAGGAGCATTACATTAATTTTAAATTTGAAAGGTAACTGTTTTTCAAGTAAATGAAAAATTCATAATTAAAAAAATATAGAATTTATAAGGTCAAGGTGATCAAGATCACAAATGCCAGGTATGGCTGACTATCAGTAGTGTTCCTCTCTTTTTCAATTAACTATTCTTATGTACCTTTGAGTCCATTGTCATGGCTGTTAGAAAAAAAAAATTGGGGGGTGGGGGTGGGGGGGATTAAATGAATTATTCTTTCAAAAGTTAAAAGTGGAAGCTCTCCATTTCAGAACATTGCAAAAAAAGATATCCACACAAGCCATACGTTTCTCATGTTTATTAAGTAGGTATTGAGACTCAGTGACTAACCACTAACAGTGAAGTGTGCTCTTAAATCTTATATGGTAATGCACTCTTCTTTTTGTGAAATATGAAAAATCTGTTTTTCTTTTCTTTTCTTTTTTATATATTTTATTGATTTTTCACAGAGAGGAAGAGAGAGGGATAGGGAGTTAGAAACATCGATGAGAGAGAATCATCGATCAGCTGCCTCCTGCACACCCAACCCCTACTGGCAACCAAGGTACATGCCCTTGCCCGGAATCGAACCCTGGACCTTTCAGTCTGCAGCCCAACGCTCTATCCACTGAGCCAAACCGGTCCCGGCAAAATCTGTTTTTCTTAACTGGTTTCAAAAACCACACACACACACACACACACACACACACACACGCACGCACACACACACACACACACACACCAGGCTAATGACTGGCTATTTTTAAATCACAGCAAAAACACCAAATGGTAGAACTAGTCAATTACTCAGGTGTAGCTTGCAACCCATCTGTACCATATGCTAGAAGTACTCAGTATACATGAAAAGTCTGACTCAATCCTTAAAAGGTTACACTTATTTTTCCTGAAACTTTCCTTTCATCATAATATCATAATCATAGAAAGAAATTTGGCCCAGGGCAGGTGGCTCAGTTGGTTGGAGCATGGTCCCATAGACCAAAAGAATGCAGGTTCTATTCCCAGTCAGGGCATACACCTAGGTTGCCAGTAGGGTTTGGGTCAGGTACAGGAGGGAGGTAGCTGATGCATGCTCCAATGTTGCTGGGGTTTTTTTCCTCTCTCTCCCCCTTCTTCTCTCTCTAAGATCAATAAAAGCATATTCTCATGTGAGGATTAAAAATAAAAGAAGAGGTGTTAACAGTGACCATAAGAAATCATTCTACAAAATCCTAGTCTTTGCCTTTGAGAATACATACTCTAACAATTTCAATGAAATTTTCTATTTAAATATAATGTATATGTACAGAGACCATTTAATCCTCTGACACTTGTCCTAGGTTATAAAATTCTCCTCTTCACTAAATAATGGTCAAAATGTATGATGCAACTAAAATGTTGCTCTAGTTGAATGCTTGTTTAATAACCTATTTTTTTCTTGTACTGTTGGCAAATCTAAGTCTTCTATTCCTAATAAAATAAATTCTATACTATAAAAATGAATGTGAAATGTACATTCTAATTATTTCATAATGAAAATAAGTGTTTTTGTTTTTCCTTTGCTTTATATTTTATTTTTCAAAATAAAACAAAAGAAAAACAAAAGCACCTATTTTCATTATTCTGCAACAAAATTAATTGGATTAAATGTTTATAACAAGAAAGTATTTACTATGCAGTAGGATTTTAAACCACAATGCAGAGAGGGGAAATTCTGGGTATGACTTTAGATCTCTTACTGTTCTATTTATATAATTACATAAAAGTACTAAATGTAGTATATCAATGCTCAAGATTTTTTTTGTTAGAACTCAGTCAGTTACTAAATATAATTAGCTTCATTAAAGACACATGTCACCAGAGGAGCAAAGCCAATGCCAGAGGTATAAGATACAGAAGCATTTACTATGGTATCTGAATGTGGTCACAGCATGACATTCAGAGATTGAGATGGACTTCTCCCAGAGCACAATATTTAAAACTCGAAGCTTGATCTGAGACAGCTAAGCTGACACATAGCTTACAGATGATAAACCCATCAGTTCTTAAATGTTCAGTTATTGCAAGGGAAGAAAAGCGTGTGCTTCTATGAACTGTAACTGACATTAATTGTATGTGTCTGAATTTCATCTTCACTGGGTTTTCAGTGGGGGACAGGAGAGGGAAGCCTGTCAGAATATAAGAATTTATAAGAGAAAATATTTACTAAAAGGTATATCATTACTATACTAGAGGCCCAGTGCACAAGATTCGTGCATGCAGGAAAGGTTCCCCTCAGCCCAGCCTGGACACTCTTCAATTTGGGACCCCTTGGAGGATATCCGACTGCCGGTTTTGGCCCTCAAGGCTACAAAGTTTCCATTGTAGAAGATAAATAAATCCCACATACCTCTTCCAGCCTTCCCTGGCCTATACTTGGGTTGCTGGGAGATGTGGCCAGTCTGCAAACCACCACAGGGCCCTTGCCCAGGCCACCTCTTACCCCAAGGGAACCCCCACCCTGATCCAGGATACCCTTCAGGGCAAACCAGTCAGCCCCCATCTGTGCACCAGGCCTCTATCCAATCTAATAAAAGAGTAATATGCAGATTGATCATCACTCCAACACACAAGATGGCTTCCCCCATGTGAACACAAACTTGTGTTCACATGGGGGAAGCCATCTTGTCCAGCAGGGGAGAGTAGTTGGGAGGGACCAGATCTGCAAGGGAGGCCAGTTGGGGGTGATCAAGTCTGCAGGGGAGGGCAGTTAGGGTAACCAGGCTGGCAGAGGAGGAGAGTTGGGGGTGACTGAGCCTTCAGAGAAGGACATTTGGGGGGAGACCAAGTCTGCATGGGAGGGAAGTTGGGGGGATCCAGGCCTGCAGGAGAGGTCAGTTAGGAGTGACCAGGCCTTCAGGGGAGGACAGTTAGGGGTGACTGGGTTGGCAGGGAAGGACAGTTTGGGGGGACCCAGTCCTCTAGAGGAGGGCAGTTGTGGGAGAACCAGACCAGCAGGGTAGAGCAGTTAGGGATGAGGCTGACAGGGGAGGGCAATTAAGGGTGACCAGGTTGGCCAGGGAAGGGCAGTTAGGGGTGACCAGGCCTGCAGGGGTGGGCAATTGGGGGCAATTGAGCTGGCAGGGGAGAAGTAGGCATCAATTATGTTGGCAGGGGAGTAGTCAGGTAGTGATTAGGCTGGCAGGCAGAAGCGGTTAGGGGCAATCAAGAAGACAGGCATGCAAGCAGTTGGGCACCAGCTGTCCTGGATTGTGAGAGGGATGTTCAACCGCCCCTTTATAAACAGGCAGTTGGATATCCCTAAGGGGTCCCATTTTAGAGAAGGTGCAGGCTGGGCTGAGGGACAAACACACCCCAGTGCACAAATTTAGTGCACTGGGCCTCTAGTTATAAAACATAATTAGATAATTATATAAATTGACATATGATAGAGATAGAGATATAGAGATAAATATATTGCAGAAGAATCAATGAGATAGAGTTATTTTTTTAAATATATTTTATTGATTTTTTACAGAGAGGAAGGAAGAGGGATAGAGTGTTAGAAACATCGATAAGAGAGAGACATCGATCAGCTGCCTCTTGCACACCCGCTACTGGGGATATGCCCACAACCAAGGTACATGCCCTTGATCGGAATCGAACCTGGGACCTTTCAGTCCACAGGCTGACGCTCTATCCATTGAGCCACACCGGTCTTGGCGAGATAGAGTTATTTGACCTGAATAAAAAAATAAATATGATTCTACATGGGCTTCAAAAACTATCGCAGGTCTTCATTATCAGGACATATCCCATCAAAGAAGATCAAAGCCAAATAAAAGGGATTCAATTTGTGAATACAGTTGTTTTATTAGACACACAGAGATGATAGAGTTCTTGTTGTGTCATTCCAGGTCCTCTAAGAAGTAAACTAAATATGACAGAATTAGGTGTCCAAAAGTTATATAGGGGAAAATGCATATAAATATTACAGGGAGACCAAGCAGGAGTAGGTAAGTATAGGGAGCCTTCAGGGATGGTGCAGGTGTGACATCTGGAAAAGGACAGAGGGAAGGAAGGAGGACTGGATAGGAGAAACACAGTTCTGAGAATTTCAGCCAGCCTGACAAGGAGTCCCAGAGAAAGGATTGCAATCATAGCAGCGCCTCACTGCAGGAATGGCCTGGCCCCCGTTCTCTACCAGGCTCATCCATTCGCTGGGAGCATTCAGGCAGATCTGAAGGTGTGGCTGTTAGAGGATGCCTACCAACTATGATAATTTCCCTTGACAGAAGATATGAGCAGTTTGCCTCCAAAGCCACCACACTGAGTTTATAGATTTTTTAAGTCACCAGTAAAATTATAGGATTCGGGAAGTGAAAGCAATAAATTTTGGTGATCCCTTATATCACATTCATTTTGGTTTGGAACTTTTATCTAGCAATATGATTAAACAAAAGATAACTTTTTAAACTGAAGTATTCAGTCTCAGTCTTTTTTTTTTTTTAATTAAAAACATTTTGGTCATTCTGTGGTAAGTAAGCATTTCATGAATGCTAGTAGATTAAATTAAAATAAATTTTAATTCTTACTTGAAGATAGATCACAAACAGAATGACTTTTGTTCTACTAGATTGATTTTTAGCAAATTTCTCTATGTACTACAGCAATTTTAAATGTATTTAGAGTTTTTTAAAATTGGAATTATATGAAATAGTCTAATAGTTTAAGTCTAAATGATGCAATTAGCTGGTTATAACTGGAACTACTAGGCCCTATTTAAAATAATGAGGTCTGACAGTTATGAAATCTGAATTATTCATTGATAACTAGCTTTTTCTCATCTGCAAACCATGGCTAACATTAATAACAGAGGTGTAAGTGTGATAACCAAAGAGTCTGACATTAAGAACACACACGCAAAAGTCCTAAATTCTTATTTAATTAAAAAGGATCATGATAGAAATATTTTTCCTGAAAAAAAATCATTAGGCAAAATGTGTATCTCATATGCTTCGGCATTCCTCTTTCTGAGGTAGATTTTGCATAAAGAAATCAGTTTTCAATTGCATACAACAAAATAATTTCCTAATCGTGCATTGTCAGTAAAATATAGACATAAACAATTCTAATTGTTAAACCTTTAGTCATTTTAGGATTCCAGCCTCTCTTATTTGTTATCCCTAGAAACAAGTAAATCATATACTTCAACTTTTTAATTGAAAAAGAAAAGTAGACCATAATGAATTACATGCAAAAAGGCAAATGACTCAATTGATGATCATTTAATTGAAGTGAATTCTGTGATTACCATGAACCAATTTACTTATTGGCAGTGCAGTTCAAAACTAACAGAATAAATCAAGTTATTGTTCTCCATAATTTTGCAACAAAGAAAGGGAACTTGCAAGAGGTCACTAAGCATAAATCCATATTGTCCTTTATAGTCAAAAATGGTGGAACTAAAGGAGGGACTACCCTTGTTTATATGTATGCACAGGCAAAATTAAAAGGCATGACTAAGAACTATTCCTTTCTACACTGAAAAGTTATTTTTGTAAAAGGTGAAAGGAAAACAAGCAAAAACAAAACACCCATCTCTTGATTTGTTTCTCCAGTTGCTGTATGCAATTCAATATCAGATCAAATGGTTAATTCAGTACCTAGCTTTCCAATGCTGATATAGCCCTCATGTCCCACTGGAGTCAGGACAGCACTGGTTTATGCCTTTTGTTTCAGAGTTAGCCTCTTTACTCTCCAAATTATCCCGATTTGACCATCCTAATAACAATAATAATGCTCTCATGTATTGAGGACTTACCATGAGGCAGGCCCTGAGCTAGTTGCAGGCCCTGAGCTTTTGTGTTATTGTCTACATTTCCTACTTGGGAAAGCTGAGCTTCTGAAAGATCAAGCAACTTGCCCAAAGTCATACATTTATGCTGAGAGCTATAATTCAAACCTTGGTCAGCCTGGATAAAAATGCATGCTTTTAACCATTACTCTAAATTCCTACTGTTCTTCAACATGAAAATTCATAAACTGACAGTCCCAAATACTCTTTCATATACCCTGACATCAGAAAGCCAACAAGTTTTAGCAGAAACCAGTTTGGCTCAGTGGATAGAGCGTCAGTCTGCGGACTAGAAGGTCCCAAGTTCGATTCTGGTCAAGGGCATGTGCATTGGTTATGGGCATATCCCCGGTAGGAGGCGTGCAGAAGGCAGCTGGTCGATGTTTCTCATTGATCTTTCTAGCTCTCTATCCCTCTCCCTTCCTCTCTGTAAAAAATCAATAAAATATATTTTTAAAAAAGAAAAAGAAAAAAGAAAGCCAACAAGTTTTATAAGGCATGAGGAGCAAGCTACTTTTAATTTGAGCAATTTACGCAAATAAACCTATACAGCAAAATAGATGAAATCAAATAGCACTGACAGCTAATAGAGCCAGTAAATCCTATATATTTCAAGTTTTCTTCCTGGTATTCATTCATCAGCAGCACAGCCTAGAAAAAGAGTAAGTGACTCTAGTTAAACCTGGAGTTTCCCAAGAGTCTAAGTAAAAAATGCCCCAAAATGGGCTTTTAGATATGTCTTTGTTACTGGATTTATGGCTCAGTGCCTATGCATTTGTAACACAGTGGTCTTTTCAGCAAGACTTACAAAAGGAGCATTTGAAAGATGGCTTTTTTTATTAGGGCAGATATATATGCCATCACTTGATTCCTGCCTCCCCCCCCCCCCCCCCCCCAGTACAGATGTCAGTTACAGTATACCTATCATGCTCTGCAGATTGTGTCATTGGTCAAGAAAGGAGAGAAACCCCAATATAATGATTAATAATCAATGTGTCTGGCCTTTAAGTCCACCCAGAGGAGAAATGAAACACTGATATAGAATCTCTCCCTGAAGGAAGAAAAACACTGAGGATGGAAAAAGAGGGCAGGATGAGCTACACTTAGAGGAATATAAATAGTGGAGCTGTCTCGTATGGGGTTCTGCTTGGTTTGGTCTAAAATGCTGTAAGTGAATGATACATGAAGTTTACATCATAGTTTCTTTTTTTTTATGAAACCATTAATATAAAATAAAGTAAGTAAACTATATGAATATTATTTTAGTGTTTTTTTTTTTTTTTATATAGCTGTCCAGATGTCATCCCACCCTCCTCGCCTTTTCTCCTGACTGAGGGACACAGCTTGAAACAGAGAAAGGAAGATTTGGCCATTGAGTCTGTTACTAATGATATCTGAACAGGGAATATTACCTGTGTTACTAGCTTCTTCCCACACTGGAGTCTAGTCAGACTATCTCTAAAAAAAGCTCATCTACTAGTTGCCTATCTCTGTAATATTTTACTCTTATTTTCTCCCCTTTCCTCTCTACTTTCTTCTGTTGGCTGCATTTGTCTGTTGAAAGAAAAATCTGGCAGAGGTGTTTGAAACTCCCATACACAATCCACTGATTATTTTATGCTAATGAATGAACTATCTAGCAATATAATATTTCACTCTTTGTGCCCTCCTGGTGGTAGCATAAGATAAATTCTAGAGTGTCTTTAATTAACTAAAGGAAGCAGAAAGAAATCTCTGGGGATTAATAATATTTATGGCCCTAAAATGAACAAAATAACAGATGAGGGTGGGAGGGGGCAACTAAATGGTAGACAAATCTTAGAAAGTTAATTAAAACAAAATTCATGCTTGTTTTAGCCTTTTTATCTACATACCGTACTGATGCCAGGGAACAATGAATGGGGAATTTAAAATGTCCTCATTCTTCTACTAAATCTGTAATCTATGTATCCCACTCTTCCCCGTTCCTCCTTCCTTTGCCCTTCCTCCACAAACCTATCTATTTTTATACGTAATCACTCAGACTTGATCTTTCTCACAAAACTCCACACTTTTTCAAAACGATGGTGGCAGGGCTCCTCAGGCAGGGGCCCTCAATACATGTTGTATGTAAAAAGTATGGAGTTGGTATTATAGATCGAAATGAATTGCTTGAAATAAATAAAGCTGTGTGCTTACGAACATCCTGATCGCTTTGCTTCTGAGCGCTGAGGGATGATATCACAGATTATCCTTACAGAAAGAATCAAAGCAATTCATAGAATTTGGCCCGAGGTATTTCCCCAAAAGTCATAATAAAAAAAAATCAGTTGTCACTAATACATTAGTTTATTAGAAATAACTGTTACAAAGATTAGACAAAAGGCATGGGTAGCAAGGGTCACTAATATTAACACTAGCTCTGACCGGATGGCTTTGTTGGCTGGAGTGTCGTCCCATACACCAAAAGGGTTCTGGGTCAGTTCCCAGTCAGGGCACATACCTAGGCTGTGGGTTTGATCCCCTCAGGGTGTGTACCAGAAGCAACCAGTCAATGTTTCTCTCTCTCTTCTCTCTCTTTGTTTCTCCCTTCCTTCCTGCCTACCTAAAATTAATAAAAAACATATCGTTGGTTGAGGATTAAGAAAGAGAAGAAAAGGAAAGAAATGTGGGACTAGGTAAAGGAAGAAACAGGAAACAGGTCAAAGAGCAGCATGCTGTATGGGTCATGGTATTTGGTCTGCAGTGGCTCAGTCTTGAGAGCAAATGGACAGCATCTTCTTGATTTTAACTAAATAGAAACAAAACCAAAGCAGGCACAAATGAAGTCAATACAAATCTGGGATGAGATTTATATCTTTTTTTTTGGGGGGGGGGGGCTTTAAATTAATTTCTAATTAATTCAATCTCTGTATTTTTGTATTTTCCAAAATTTTTACATAACTAAAATATATTACTTTCTAGTGACCACTGCTGCTAGAACTATACAAATTGTAATAGAATATATTGAGATATAATATTATTAACCAAATAACAGGAACAAGAAATATTTAAGCCTGTTGCCTAAATAGAAACTTGGAGCCTCTTATTTGGAAATTAAAAAACACTCTTTCAAAAAAAAGTTTTGAATTCTTTGTAGGCTGGTATAGTAGTCCCTAAGACTGGTAAAAATTCTATAACTAATATTTTCCTCAGTATTCAGTGAGTAACTAAAATACATAGATTATTTTTCTATGCTCAGTATTGGAGGGAAGTCACCCTCATAATATCTTTAGATAACCATGATGCTGTCTGGACCAGATCCCACATTTACCAAATTAGTCCCAGTGCCTACCCTACAGGTTGGGGTCTCAGTGAGTCTCTAATAGTATACGCTGCTAGAGCTCCTTGCAGCTAGGACACCCCAAATACAAGACAAGGTTCAGCCTTAAATAAAGTTGGTCCTTAATTCTATAACAAACATATTTTTCTTCCTCTTTTTAGGGCCCTACGACCTCATGCGATCCACTGGCTCTCTAGATAACTGGGCCTGCCAAATAAGTCTGTGCAAGTTGTGAAGTAAGTACTCAGCCAAGGGGGGACATGCAGGGCTGAGTTCTAGCGCACACTGCCCTCAGCAATTCTTGTTCCCTGGCCTAAGGCTACACCAACCTGGAGGAGAGATGTATTTTAGTAATTCAACCACCCTAATAAGTGCCTTTATGTAATTCATCCTAGGAGAGGGACCCTTTCATAAGCCCCCAAATGGTGCCGTATGTACCAGCAGTGACCAGGAGAAGAGCCCACTTGGACACACTCTTAGCTCTTCACTTGCAAGCATCCCCCAAGTCTGTGAATCTGCCAGTTCACCATCAAAATTCATCAGTAACATGTTCCATGCTATTGTGGCTGTATTTGGAGATAATATCTGAAAAATAAATCAGACTAAGGCATTAATGAAAGTACTTTTGCATTTTAACTAAGGAATTTGACTTACTCTAAAACACATAGAGCCTCAGGAAATTTATTTGCTGGCAATGCTGATGAGAACGGTGTTTTGCCACTAGGCATTGTAATCCTGCCTATCTAGGTACAGAACACTTCCAAGTGTTCTTTGTAGCCCAGCAATATACCTGATCCCTCCTTCAAATCTGATCCAAGGCCTATGCACTCAAAAAGATTTGGGGTGGACCAGCCAGTGTGGTTCAGTAGTTGAGTATCAGTCCATGAATAAGGAACTCGTGGCTCCATTCCTGATCAGGGCACATGCCTTGGTCGCAGACTAGATCCTTAGTAGGAGGATGCAGGAGGCAGCCGATCAATGATTCTCATCAATTATGTTTCTACGTCTCTCTCCCTCTCTCTTATTCTCTCTGAAATTAATAAAAACATATTTTTTTAAAAAAATGTTTGGGTTGTGCAAAACCATCAGTTGAAGATACAGTGCCATCCTCCCATCTCCACTCCTTATCCTCGGTTTTATTTCCTGTGGTTTTAGTACTCATGGTTGAGCATGGTCCAAAAAATGTTTAATGGAAAATTCCAGAAATAAACAATATATAAGCTTTAAATTGCATGCCACTTTGACTAGCATTATGAAATCTTGTGCCATCCACTCTGTCCCATTCAGTACACAAATCATCCCTTTGTCCAGCGTACACACTATGTATACTCCCTGCCAATTAGTCACCCACTATCTGTGTTGGTTATCAGATCAAGTATCAAGAGATCTCAGTGCTTGTGTTCAAGCAAGTCTTATTTTACTTAATAATGACCCCAAAATATAAGAGCAGTGATGCTGGGAATTGGGATATACCAAAGAAAAGCCATGAAATGCTTCCTATAAGTGAATAGGTGAATATGATATAAGAAGATGTTCTTTGAGAGAGAGAGACCACATTTACATAACTTATTACACATTGTTATTATAATTGTTCTATTTTAGCATTATTTATTGTTGCTAATCTTTTATTGTTCTTAATTTGTAAATTAAAGTTTACCATAGATATATATGTATATAGAGAAAAAAACATAGTATATATAAGATTCAGTAATATCCACACTTTCATGCATCTGGTGTGGATCTTGGAACATTACCCCTGTAGATAAGGAGGACTATGTTAAAAACGAACAAGCCAATGTCTGACTATATAGAGACTTTTTAAAGATTTCATTCAAATCCTGAATAGTTATAACCTGTGTGACTTTAGAAAAGTCACCTCATTTAAACAATATAGGGTTATTCTGAGGAATAAATTAATCATTTATGGCCAATCCTAGCAAAATAGCAGAAAAAAATAGCAGACAGACAAATAGGATATATCAAATTGGAAGCAGAAAAATTTATAGCTCTTATGTATCTGGTTACACATATACTATTATTAATAATACACATAACCAAAAGAAATGTTCATCAGATAAGATCATTTTAATATAAAAAATGTAATTAGTAACACAAAAAGGCAATTAGCCATTTTAAATATATGTTCCTGAATTTATTAATAGTACAACTACATGAAGATGAAAATCAAAGACTATCTGTGAAGCATCACCAATCATAACAGCCTTACTATGGGAAAATATTTCTTTACCATTACTATTCCTTCTTGGTATCTTTCCTCGTGGGACTCGTTCTTTCATTGAATTACTTATTTTAATTGAAAATTATAAAACCACACAGGGGGTATTATCATGCTGAGGGAAAAATGACTGAAGTTTTTATAGACTTCTGTTTGTGTATAGTAGTTGATGATAGCTTGATCTAGCTTAATGTAATAGATAAAGCTATTCTGTTTCTTAAATATAGGAAAGAGATAAAATAGTGTTTGCTTTTCACAGCGAGGGTCTAAATAACTGTATTTCTAATTTTTATCTCCCTTTAAAACATTCACAGAACCTTTCATTAATAAAATGTGCTGTTTCTTAATATTATTATCAGTCTGATATTTAAACTGCTTCTATTAACTTGAAGGAAACATACTCCCACTCATATTTCTTATAGATGTCTTCACATCCTAAAAGTGTCCATGATCTTATTGCCAAATTGTACTGTGAAAACCTTTTCTTGTAAACAAAACAGAAAGTCAATGAAACATGCTACAAGAAAGGTTAATGGTATAACAAGACTATTGGCTTATATCAAAATATTTAAACTAAGACTCAGAATTAACACCTACATATACAGAACACAAACATAAGCATTTATGTTTTAAAAATAATCTGGCACACAGCATGAGGTTGCCCAAAAATGAGAGAGCAAAAGAAACATATTTTTTTAAATGACTAGGTACAAGATCCTAGAAAAATTCAGACTTTTTGAAGAATCGTACTTTAGCAGGAGCTGTGTGAATGAACTGATTAGTAGTATTTCTTATTCCAGATAAGAAAGCTGGGGCCCAAGGATCCAAGTATGTTGTCCCAGGTCAAAAAAGGCGTAGTGTCCTTAATTCTTGTTTTAAGCTTTCCCAGAACACTGTGAAAATACTTCAGATTCGAATTCTACGTGTGATGATGGAAAGTTGGTTAAAGGACAATGGGCAGAGGCCTATTAGAAGGTAAGAAAGAGTAAAAAGCCAGGCCAGTGTGGCTCAATGGTTGAGTGTCAACCCACAAACCAGGTCATGGTTCAATTCTTGGTCGAGGCACATGCCCAGGTTGTGGGCTGGATCCCTAGTGGGGGCTGTATAAGAGGCAACCAATGATTCCCTCTCATCATTGATGTTTCTATCTCTCTCCCTCTCATTTCCTCTCTGAAATCAATACAAATATATATATATATATATATATATATATATATATATATATATATATAAAATGGTAGCACAAAAATCTTCCTCACTCTAGTCTTATGAACCTTTCCAGACTTCTTTCATTCTTTTTTTCTAGTCTTTGCATTTGTACTTTTTTAAAAAAGCCTTTTTGTGACTTTGGAAAAAATCCCATTCACATTAATTTCCCATTTGTCAAAATGCCCATCTCCTTTAAAACCATTTTCAAAATATTATATTTTATTGGAAACTTACTACAATAATAAAAATAATTGACATTTATTGAACAGTTGACCTGTGCTCCCAAGTGAAGACCAGAGATTGATGGCCGCCTGCCTCTCACTTCCACAGCTGCTCCTCCCTAGCAAGGCCACGCCTTGCCTGCAGCCCTCTTGAGGCACTTGCTGTTCTGAGGAGCGTGGGGTTTGAAGTCAGTCTGAGTTCAAGTTCTGCCTCCACATCTTAATAGCCATGCCTCATTGGGTTACTCACTCCTTGCTTTAATTTCCTCATTTATGAAATGTGGCTAACAATACTATCTCATTGATTAAAGGAATTCATTCTTATAAAACCTTTAGAACCCTGCCTTGAAGATTGTAAGCCCCTGGCAAATGTTGCTTTGGTTTGTTCACCATTAGTTATTTAACTGAATGCACTTCTAGGCAGAAAGCCCATTGAATGCAAGAAATATGTTGGCCTCGCCTTTGGATATTGAGTGTCTTGCATGGTGCTTTACTCAAAAGAGATTTCCATTTGTAACACAGTCCCTGGGGCAGATATTCACCCAATATATTTCCGTTTCCTGGGCACTCAGCTAAGTTATGGTGTCAGCTCTTTGCATTGGCTGGGTGAAGCCATGTGACTAGGTCTCACCAATAAAATGTGAGCTGAAGTGACTGGGCGGCTCCGGGCTGAAGCAGTTAGGAGGAGGTGCTCCCTCTCTTCCTGATTAACTGGTTGGATGTTGAATTCCATGCACTAAACACAATGGACTCTGTCAGCCTTGCAGTCTAAATAACTTGCAAAAGCAGAAACCTCTCCTGCTTTGTCCAACCTGCACTGAACTATAAGATGAGAAAGGGGTAAAAGCCCTTTGACATGTACCGTATAGCCACTAAAAGTTTGCAGTTGTTTGTTATGGCAATTAGCCTGTCCTGGTTAGTGAGGTCCCTGTCAGCCAAGCATGACATGTAGAAGAAAACAGGAAATAGCCATTGAGAAAGGGGCTTGTTATTTCCAGTTTTCCTAGCAGCAATTTTCTCAGAAAGTACGTTTTCCTCTTACAATCACAGAAATAACATATTTTAAACTGATAATGTTTTTCATAGTAAATGTCAACAGAAACATTGTTTGGGCAAAGACTTAAAAACCGTTGAATCATAGAATAAACTCTATCCATTTCCTTTATTATCATAGCCTATTTTGGATGCTGGGTAAATACTAAATAAATAGTGCCTAGAGCTAAAAATTTAAGCCTTAATTGAACTGTCTTCCCTAATTGAACCTTTTAAAAAAAGCACACTCGCCTTCTTAAGAGAGAAATTATTTCATGATGCTTTCTTATGTAAAAACAAGGAGAGTTTTCAGTTGACAACATACTGTCCTAACCTTTAATATGTTTTGTCCCCATCTTATCTCTGTCTTAGTATGGCAACCTGGTTAAAAACTCAAAGTCTGGAATCCAAGTTCTCAGGTTTGAACCCTGGCTCTGCCACTAGATATATGATCTTAAGCAAATATATAGCTCCTCAAGCCTTAGTTTCCCTGTCTGAAAGAATAAAAATGTTCCATAAAGTTTTTAAAAACTTTAAATGGACTAATCTCATGTTGTCAGATGTTGTCTTAGAACAACATCTAACACAGTAATGTCAATTATTGTTGTGATTACACATCATTGTCTAATCAAATTTTGTAATAAAATTTATATTTAAAAGATTAGGATGGGTGTGTAAGAGAAGCAATAAAATATAAAACATAGTTTTTGTTCATCAAAATTTGTCTGGTCAGGTAGAAAATATTAAACTGGAAAAATATTAGGTTTTGTAGGTTAACAATATATGCTTAATTTAATTGAGATTTTAAAAGGAAGGCTTATTCTATGTTTTAAATATATTCCTTAAAAGCATATAAAAACTTCTATTCATAAAATTTTTATGAATTTTAACTACATATTTAACATTTTACCAGAAGGAAAAAATAATTTTATGTTCATTATTTTTAAATGTTTAGGTTCAGAAGTTATATTTCAGATGATAAAGGTAAGTATTAATTAGTCATATCCTAAATGTGATGCTTGCTAAAGCTTGATAATGTTTCTAAGTATATTTGTTAGATAAGCAAAGAGAAAATAAACTATTAATTATTTTTTCTCCTCAAAGAATATCTTCAAGAGTGAGTTTTTAGAGTTCCATTCACTCTGAGATTACATATGCAAAGGAAGAGTTTTCCCATATTTTATTCCCTTAAAATATTTCAATAAAATATTAACTTCTATAATGAACATCTGAATGCTTTTTAGCTTATAATATGTAAGCTAAAAAGCATTCAGATTCTCCTGATTTTACCTTATTGTTTCTGGTTCCATCACTTTGAATCTGAGCCTTCCCTTGCTGTTTTTTTTGTTTTGTTTTGTTTTTTTTCTTCCAACCTTTCAAATGCTTGTAGACAATGATGAAGGTAGGGAGAATGCCAGCAAACACAGTTCCAAGACCTCTTTGCCCCACCAGCATGCAACTCATTTAACAGTATACAAATGATTTAGCAGTAATACCAGCTGAGTTCCCACAGGAAATCATTTCCATTCCCACCACTGCTTGCAGATGGAGGTCATGTTTCCCTCTCTCCTTAGTCACCGCTCAGCCAAACTTCATATTTACATAATTCTCCCAGTAGTGTTAGGTAAACTTTTTTGAAATTAGAGTAGTTTGTAAAGTAGCACATCCAAAAAAAGGATTGTGAAATGCGAGAATTGAAGAGATGCTAGGCTAGGGCATGGATGAATTTGTATTTGCTCTGTCCTGTAATATCCTCCTTTTGTTCCTCCGGACACACGCTGTGCCTATATCCATTCTGCTCTATGCCTTTAGAGGCTGAATGTATGGCCTGATTCTCTGCCTTTCTGTTGTTTTCTATCACATGGAGGCACTGAGGAGATCAGAGAACTGGAAGAGGTTGGATTTGGAGTATTTATAATTACTGGCTCCACCTCTGCTATGCCTCAGATTGGTAATAACTATATACATATATTTATAACCACAACTTATGTGTGAAGGCCGTTTCTTACATCTACAAATATTCTCTCCACATTCTGTGTATTTTCTCTTCCCCTTTTTAGATCTTAGGTTGTTAACATCTCTACTACCATTACTGGTTCCAGGATGATTCACCATTCCTTATCTACTCTTACCCACTTTTTTGTGAATAATCCCTTTACTGAAATCTCTTCAATTACTCCTTATTAGTGTGTTCTTTTTTTCTCAAAGGGACCCTGTAGACAGTTAGTAACTGTCCTAACAGAAAATATCTGATAGTCTCAACAAGTCAAAACTAGTGGGGGCTCTAAATGGTATCTAAACAACCAAAAAAGAATGAATTTTTTTTTTTTGTCTTAAAACTCAGGGAAGTTTGCCTTGTAGGGAATCCAGAAATAAGTACAAGTGTAAGGTGAGATTGCTCAGAAATATATGATTAGAAGTCTATTAACTTTAATGCTTCCTTGAGAACTTGTCATTTCTTTCACCTGTTAGACTTCTTAGACATTCCTCTCAACTGTCAGCAAACCCCGCCATCTGACAGGACTAGCACATGGCACAATGGAAATGGTACTGGCCTGAAAACCAGAAACCTTTGTTCCTCCACAAGCTCTTTCATTGATGTGTTGCATGACCTTGGGCAAATCACTAATTTCCCTAACTTCAGATTTCCTTTTAGCCTTCTTTAGAACAAACATGTAATTCATGGACATCTTCACTATAGACACAGTCCTTCTTGACAGGAAAATCCACTGGCGAAGTACCGGCCTGATTATATGTACATATTCTGAATTCAGATTTTCATGGAACTGTTAAGTCATTCTACCCTGTCTTCAGTTATAGTCATTGTGGGAGGAGGGTGCTTGTCCTGCAAAATGTGTAATGTTGTCTATTCAACTTATGTAGGCAATGACTGTGTTTGCCCCTGGCCTCTCAAAACTCTGTGGCTGATGATGTGGTATTTGTGAATTGAGATTAATGTGTGAATTCAAATTCTTCCTGGCCTGAACAGGGTAGCCCAATGCTGAGGCAGCAACATCTGATGTTTCTTCTCTGCATGAATAACCTTTGTCTCTAATCTAATGCCACTCAATTCCTTTTCTAATAAACTAAGCCTTTTTACAACTCTGGGATTTTGAACATACTGTTCCCTCCACCCAAAATGCTTATGTTCAAGTTTTTAAAATTCTCCTCTATCTTCAAAACCCCAATCAAATAGTAATACCCATGAAATAAATAAATTTCTATTTACCTATAGCACACCTCCCTCCAGTCATATGAGTCACGGTTCTGCCATACCTTTAGTCACAGGGGCCTAGCATAAAAATATGAACAATAAAAATACTAATGAATAAATGGATAGTAAAATGAAACACGCTTTCAATGATACAACTGCAAGATGTACTTGCTTTGGCTTTTTTTAAAAGTCAGTGACTCTTTGTTTGTATGGATTCACCCTAAAATCAGAGAACAACAGCAGCAAAATAAGAAAGTACAAATGGTAAGATGACTTAAAATCCTTAGTAGCAAAAAGACAGCTGTAATAGCTTTGAAAGAAAGTTATTCCTAAGCTATTCCCTAAGGGGGAAGGAAATAAATGTATTAAGAAAAATACTGTTTGTTTTGCTCAATGGTTGAGTGTTGACCTATGAATCACAGTTCAATTCCTAGTCAGGGCACATGGGGCTTGATCCTCAGTAGGGGCCATGCAGGAGGCATCTGATCAGTGATTCTCTCTCATCATTGATATTTCTATCTCCCCCTCTCCCTTCCTCTCAGAAAGGAGGTAGTGGTAGTGCTGGTGGTGGTTGTTTTCCCAAAGCCTCTCACAAGTTGAACAGATTGGACTGAACTTCAGTGGAAAAAAAAAAGTGTGCAAATAGCTACCTGACCTCTACAAACTTTTTCTTAGGGTATGTTGTTACAATTGTTTGGTGCAAAATACCCATGAAAATATAAATAAATTTCTATTATAGACATACATGTTCTTTGTTTTAGGACTAGTCACTATCCTTGGCTTTGAGGACTGCATAGTCTATCTTGGGAAACATACCCATAAACAACTTACTTTTATACCCATAAATAAATGCAAATACATTTATAGTAATAGAAGGGAAGAGAGAACAAAGTGAATATAAGGAAATACAAAAATACATATCAAATGGCACAGGAAAATATATGGTCAGAGATGAGATTTAGAAAAGGGAGATTGGGAGGGTGTTGGTACTGTCTTTGAGACATTCAGGAATCATTGACAAAGGTTTTCTTATACTAGATATGTATGATTCAAATATGAAAACATTCTTCCATGTCATTTTGTCATTTTTCTTTTTGCTGCTTTACTTGTGGCTCCGCTGACCAAATATTGTTCCTTCAAATAGTCATTCTTTAGTATCAATTTCTGTCCTTGATCTTTTCAATGAATCCTTCTAATATAATCCACTTTATTGACTGACTGAATGTTGACTAGACAAATGCAATTTTTAAATCATATTAAATAAATATATATATGGAATATATAGATATAGATATATATAGATATATAAATATATAGACATATAGATATAGATATATATCTACAGAGAAATATAGATATATATAGTCTTCTACTCCCCTGGGGACACTGATTTATATTTTGGGGAAATAAACACAAACTATTTAGTGACACACTTATTTATTAGCTTGTGAGGTCTTCAAGAGTAAGTAATCCAGTGTTTAGTGTAATAATGTACCACCTAGGAAAAGCATGAAACCTAAGCTTAGCATTTTTATGGGGCTGAATGGTCTTTGCTAAAATCAGAAAGCATTTCAGAGTAGGACTGCTTAAACATTACATATTTTCAGTATAATTTATGCTATGCTTATTAATCATTACAAGGTGACTTTATATTTGTATATTTTAAAGTTTTTGAAAATTTTCTGTGTTCTGTTAATTTTATTTTATTGTGTATGTTTATTGTTATTGCTATTTTGTATTTGTAAAAAGTGCAGAATAACATCATATCTCTACTAATGGCACTCTTCTAACTGTATACAGTAACCGTAAGATATTTTGTTTAAAGCTTAGGAGCTTTTTTCTTTTTTCTTTCTTTTTTTACTTTTTTATTTTTCAGGAATATTTTAAGACCATCAGAAACAAACAAAAAAAAAAAGCTTCTGCCTTGCTTTATATCTTATTTTTCTGCAGCACTGCATGACTTGAAGGAACTAAAAATTGTCAGAATACTGTCAGGGGCAATGCATGCAAAATCCAATCTAGTTTCACCACATCTGTTACCTTTTCCACTTTGAATGCAGAAATTATTTCTGTCAATATTTTAATTTCAACTAGATGGGGTGGAAGGAATGAGTGACATCTAAGTAGGTGGTTGTCAGAAAACTGATGACTGAATACAGTGGTGTGATTAAAAATTAGGCAATAAATACATGCAGCTTGTTGTAAAAACATGGCTTCTACATATATCCCCCAAAGAGCTCAATCTTACTGTTTGTTTTTGATTAAATAAATAAAAACATATTTTGATAATACATTTAATAAATAATTAAAATATTACATAAGTATTGGCTAAGTCTTAAGGGTCAATTAAAAAAAGGTAAAATTAGGTGATATAAATATGACCTTAAAATCATTATTTAGCTTCCTTATTAACTTTCTAAACACATTGAAAGATGTGTGTAAGCCTCTTAAATAAAAATGTTAAAAAATATAATTAGAAAATCATACAAATTATTCACCTGGGTTCATTAGGGTCATAGGAAATTTTCAAATCAATACACAATTTTGGCTTTTCTGGATAGCTTGGTTTTAGGGTTTCATGAAAAAACTTTCAATCTTTTTTGATCATGACCCATCTTAAAGGTTGATATAAGTCCTCCGTAAAGATGTTGAAATCCAAATTTCCATGGTTCATGATTGTGTGGCCTTATTTGGAAATAGAAGCCTCTTAGATGAGTTAAGATGATGTCATGGTGGGGGAGCAGAGTCTAAACCCAATATGACTATACTATACTAGAGGCCCAGTGCATGAAATTCACTGGGTGCAGCCAGCCTGCACCCTGTCCAATCTGGGATACCTTGAGGGATGTCCTAGATAGGGCCTAAACAGATAGTTGGACATCCCTCTCCTAATCTAGGACTGCTGGCTCCCAACCACCCACATGCCTGCCTGCCTGATTGCCTCTAACTGTTTCTGCCTGCCAGCTTGATGACCCCCTAACCACTCCCCTGCTAGCCTAATTGACACTTAACTGCTCCCCTGCCAGCCCAATTGCCCCTAACTGCCTTCCCATGCAGTCCTGGTCCCCCCAACTGCTCTCCCTTGCAGGCCTAGGTCCCCCCGAGCTGTCCTACAATGCAGGCCTGGAACCTCCCCTCCAACTACCCTCCTCTGCAAGCCTGGTCTCCCCAAGAGCCCCCCCTGCTTACCTGATCTCTCCCAACTGCCCTCCTCTGCTAGCCAGTCAGTCCTAACTGCTCTCCTTACTTGCCTGATCTCTGACACTGCCTTCTCCTGCAGACCTGGTAGCCCCCAACTGCCCTTCCCTGCAGGCCTGGGTTCCCCCCGCAACTTCCCTCCCTTGCTGGCCTGATCTCCCCCAACTGCCCTCCTCTGCCAGCCTGGTCCCCCCAATTGCCTCCACTGCTGGCCTGGTCACCCCTAACTGCCCATAACTGCCCACAACTACTCACATAAATTATTTGCACAGAAATTATAGATCTAAAAGTTAAATAAAACACAATACAGAAACTAAATATCTAACTTCTAAAAATCAACTATATGAGCAAAAAAAATTAAAGGCATTTTCCAAAATAAGAAGCCCAATGAAAGATACGAACAACAAAAACTCACCTTCTTAAGAGAAATGACTTATGAGATACCATTACACACATAACAGAAGGGTTAACATTTGAAAGTTAACAACATGAAAATAATAGTATATATTTTCAATATATGGAACCACTGTGACCCCCATGTTCTGCCAGTGGGAGTATAAATTTTGGAAGACTGTTTAGCAGCATCTACTTATGCTGAGCATACCCATCAACTAAAACCCAGCAATTCTGCTCCTGGGTTCAGAAGTAGGGCATATCTATGAGCACCAAAAGACATGTATAAGATTGTTACAACAGCTTTATTCATAATTCTAAACTAAAAATAACCCAAAGATCCATCACCTTTAGAATGGACAAATAATTTGTAGTATTTTCATGTGATGAGAATAAGCATATGCTGATACAGTTAGCAATATGAAACAATCTTATTACACAAGTCAGACACAAATGCCATTCACAGAAATTCTATTTCTAGAACATTCTAAAATATGCAAATTAATCAATGGTTATTAGGAGAGCAGTATCTGAGGAAGCAGGAGGGAACCCACTTATGTCCCATTTCTTGATTTAAATGATGACTGCAAAAATACATTTATTTTATGAAAATTTAAATGTAGCATCCATAATTCATTTTTCTGCATATAAATTATAATTGAAAATTTTCTTTAAAATAAGATCCTAAACATTACTGATTTTTAAGAAAGAATAAGCTACATATCAAGAAACCAACTATCTTCACTTCCACCCATACACGTTGTAGTAAATCTAACAGCAATATTTAATATTTGTGGAGGGTTTCTGTGCTGGAATGAATGCACTCATAAATTATCATATTAAATTCCTCAAACTATGCTATGAACAAATATCATTATTACTCAAATTTTATAGATGGTCAAATTGAGGTTTTAAGCAGCTACCTAATTTGTTCAAGGTTACAAAGCTCAAGCATTGTTAACAGATTTCTACTGTCTTTGTTTAATGTTCAACCTCATGTTCCTCACATAGACTTGTTCACAATGAGAACATTTGTCTTGTGGTAAAAACGGAAGTGAAGCATTGTAAGGTAAGAGTTCCTGGTCCCAAAAGTGAGGGAAAGACAGAGAGAAATATTCTGAGAGAAACACTGGGGTGGAGCCCGCAACTGAGGTACATGCTCTTGACAGGAATCAAAGCTGGGACCCTTCAGGTCCAAAGGCTGATGATCTATCCACTGAGCCAAACTGGCCAGGGCCCAATTGCATTTTTTTTTTCTAATTGCATCTTGAATCCAAGTATAAAAATGATTATGTTTGATGTCTCAAATGTAAGATCAAAGAAAGATGGACAAGAGACTCAATTTGGGTTCCACTATTTATTTGCCTGCTGGGTTTCACACAGATGATCACTTAAGGCAAAATTTAGTCCCTCTGAATAACTAAATCATATCTAAGATTTACGTCAGTTCTAAAATTCTATGGCTTTTCAACTCTTAGGAACTGCATAAGTGTGAACGTTGCTGGGTCTTTTTTTCTAAGCAAGAGAGCAAACAAGTAGTGCTGTAATAATGTTAAAATCAGTATTTTCTGAAGTTTCCTCCTGTGATGAAAAATGATGTATTTTGAATGGCAACAGAGTTTTAGAGCTGCATTTTTTATGCCCTGTCAACCTTAAGATTCAAAGGTTTGCACATGCTGATTTATAGAAGACTTTCATAGGGATTTTGTAAAAGTAGTATAGATTTGGAACACACACATAAGGTAATATCATGAAATAATACTCATGAAAAAATGATTGCCATTTCTTTTTCAATAGAGTAAGTCTTTAATATCACAAGGGATGCTCTCATCCCCAAAATGTCATCTCATTGCAAGACAAAATCTGATTTCCTTCCTATTTTCAAATTATAGACACTGATGAAATAAAATGAGCAAGGGAGTACAAGACAGAGCATGTAACTTGCTTAGAATAAAAGAGAATTAAAATAACCTCAACAATCTTAATCTACAAAAGTTCTCTAACTGTGTGGAAAGAGTTTGCCTAGAAAGAAAATTTTGACGTCATTCTGGGAACTTTTGCAAAGAAACTTATTTTGGGGGGATATAAAAAGAGGTTGGGTTAAGTAGAATAGAGTGTGAAGCAATTAGGGGTTAGCACAACTGCATTGAAGGCAGAAAATAAAATGAAAGGGTCATGTTTTGACAAAAATATATTGACAGTATAGGATTATTCTTTGACCTTTCTAATTTCTTACTATGATAGTAACTCTGGAGCTTGATATTTACAATGATAGGTACTTTTACATTCTGGGAAAAAAAAAAGTAGGCAATGCTCAAACTGTTGCTGTTTATTTCACAGCACTGAAAAACAAAACTAAAACAGTTGTGAAATTCACCTTGTTAAAACTCAAGCTGAATTTGTAATATTGAAGGAAATTGTTAAGTTACATTCGAAAAAGCATCAGATGCTGAAACATGTTCCAATGAGAAGAGATAAGGCCCACACCCTAATGTACTATGAAGGAGTTTAAAAAAAGTAATTCTGTGTAGACACTGACTGTTTCCTATCTAATACCCTACTGTTATGGTATAATTAGTAACATTTTTTTTTTAGTTAAATGGTAAAATTAATTTTAAGGAATAGAACAGCTTCTCAGATTCTTCATAAACAATACTTTCCTCATCAGATTGATGAAAAGTAAATAGAATAATTCATGTAAAGTGCTTAGCACCCTGCAAGCCACATAGCAACCAGTAAGTACATCTTAAATTCACTATTGAGGTCTCATTTTTTTTTCTCAGGGCAAATATTTAAGAACAAACAAGCAAAACATATAGCAGAGTATATTTAGTTGCTTCTAGAATACTAGTGCAATTTCTTTATGGGAAAAATTCATGTCTTTATTCGATAGAATTAAATATACTGGAGCAAAATTCAGGCTCTGTGAAGCTATATGTTTAAAGAACAGGTGGTGTAATTATTGAAGGAATACATCCATTGAGATCCTACTAGGTGAGATTTTTTTTTTTTGCCCGGTGCTGCTTTAGCAACTCAAAACTCAGAATCTGAAAGTCGTTGCTATTTGGAATGTCACTTAACTCGGAGCATTTTACTGAGATCTTCCAAGAAAACATGTTTCCTCAATATTTTTCTAACCACCACTACCATCACCTTTTATGATGGCTGAATTTAAGAAGGAAATTCTCATTTTAAACAGTGTGTTTTCTCAGCAACTTATCAAACAGTGGCCTTTAGCTGTTGTTCTGTGACAGCCACTCTATTAAAATCCTGATGTAAACAAGTGGGGAAAGTGAGCTGGAAGTGCAGATATTTGCACGGCATTACTGTCAGGTAAAATTTTAAAGATAGGTTTTATGAACCCATTATTTGCAGTCAAGGCTTTTGATTACAGCATCTGAAATCATTTATGGAGGCAAAACGTTTTGTCAAAACATACTGCTGGGAGTCAGTGTGTAGCTTCTCTTTATGTAATTCAATTTAGCCTTGTTGTTTGCATGAAAGATAAATTCTAGCTGGGCAGCCATAGTGAGCCGGTAAAAAGTGACAATATGGTGAGCATCCGAGGCAATTATAATTAAATGCTTTTTGCCTTCATTTTATTTCTTAATAAATGGGTAATTGCATTGCGGTGTACCTGGTGACAGCCTAAATTAAGAAGATATTGGGCATTTTTGCTGCCTTCTGTCTATCAAATTTAAATTTTCTTTTGAATTCTATGTCAGGTGGGAAAAAAAAACCAAGGCAAATTGTTTTCTCAAAATATATGTCTGAGAAACAGGGTCACCACACTATCAGTTGGAGCTACTTTGACATTGGTGGGGACCTGGTTTAGAAACAACAAATGATGGGTTGAGAGAAATGAAGATGGGCATAGAGCTGGGAATTACAATGCCAGTCCTGGTGGTGTTAAACACTATCAATGCAAATAATCTGGTAGGTAAGCAATCCAGAATTCTCTGAGTTTCCGATGACAGACTCTCTGTCTGGCAGGGCCAGTTTGAGGAGAGGGGCGGGTGACTTCACAGTGAAGAAACCTGACACACTGCCCAGCCAGGTGACCAAGGAGATGATCCACAGCGATAAGTCCTATGATGATGATAATAGTATTTTACCTCTGTGGTCTTCCTCCCCAAAACTCTAAGATCCTGTTTAACCATGACGAAAACATCAGAAAAATTCCAGTTGGTGGGCATTTTACAAAACATCTCACCAATAATCCTCAAAACTGTCAGGGTCTGAGAAATTGTCACAACCAAGTGGAGCTGAAGGAGACATGATGACTAAATGGGATGCAGTCACTTGGGTGGGATCTAGAAACAGAAAAGGGAAATTAACTTAAAACTGAGAAAATCTGAAGAAAGTGTACCCTTTTAAAAACAATATCGAATCAATATTAGTTCATTAATTACGATAAATGCATCATACTAATGTAAGATGCCAAGAATAGGGAAAATTCTATAGAATTCCACAATACAGTAATTCTGTCTATCTTAAACTGTTCTAAAATAAAAATCTATTTTAAAAATTAAAAAACTCTGTATAAAGTATGAACTTTAATTAATAATAATGTACCAATACTGGTTTATTAATTATAACAAATATACCATACTAATATGTTATATTATGAGAAACTGGATTTGGGTACATAGAAAGTTTCTGCTCTACCTTTCCAATTTTTCTGTAAATCTAAAACTGCTCTAAAATGAAAGTTAATTTTAAAAAGTATGAATGTAAGAAAATTATTTCACTTATACTCATTTTTTTTGCCCTGGCCAGATGGCTCAGTTAATTTGAACATCATCCCATACACCAAAAGGTTGTGGGCTCAGTTCCTGGTCCGGACACATTCCTCAGTTTCAGGTTTCATCCCTTCTCAGGGCACGTACAGGAAGCAACTGATTGATGATTTTCTATCACATTGATGTTTCTCTCTCTCTCTGTCTCTCTCTCTCTCCCCCTTCCTCTCTCTCTAAAAATCAATAAAAACATATTGGACCTTCGCCAGTTTTGCTCAGTGGATAAATCAGCCTTTAGACCAAAGGGTCCCAGGTTTGATTCCAGTCAAGGGTACATGCCAGAGTTGCAAGCACTATTTCCAGTGTGGGACATGTAGGAGGCAGCCAATCAATGATTCTCTGACATTATTGATGTTTCTTTCTCTCTCTTCCTCGCCTTTCTTCTCTGAAATCAATAAAAATACATTAAAAAAATAAACATATCATTGGGTGATAAACATATCAAATACCATTGACTTCTTAATTTATTTTTCTTAAATTTTATTTGTAAAGGTGTATTTCACTTGACAATTTCAAATTTTATGGCTTTATTATATCTCTATCTTTTTTTAGATAGTCAAAGAAAATCTCAAAAATCACAAATATATTCAATGAAGTACTTTTATTTTCTGTTGTATAAATATATAAAACACTATAGTTAATTCAAGGAAATCACCACCAGTGATTTGAAATAGAAACATCAGACATAAAGGAGATAGTCTTTCTATAATACATAATTATAGGAAGGTTATTTTACCTTTTACAATTTCTAGGTTCAACAAGACTGTCTATATCATGTATCACAACATTCAGTTTATGATGCCATGGACTGTAGTAAAACCAGTCACTTATCTTTTTTTTTTTTTTTTTTTTAATTTTCTTTCACTTGCATGTTTATTACTGTACTTTGGTTTAGCCTTGACCTGAGAATCCAGAGGTGGTTTTTTTTCTTATGGTTTTTCCTTTTAAGCATAGAAAAGCATAAAGTGTAGATGTCTCCTTTGGACAACAATTTTATTCCCACACATCATAAGCAGCCAATATAACCTTGGCATAGAAATTTTTCAGACTATAGTCTTTGTGATGTCCATATCTCAAAGAAGTACTTAGTTTCTAAAAGAGTATGAATCAAAAGCAAAAACAGTACTAAAATTATTCATATAACAGCTATAGAAAATGTCAGTTAGAATTTTTTAAAAACATTTTAAATTAAATGTTATTTTTTTCTCTGTCTTATTGAATGTTTTAATTGTCTACAAAATTGAATCTTCTGGATAAGTTTTGGTTTCAAAAGGCATTACTGCTTATGTACTTTTAGAATAGATGCTTCAACATCACACACACATACCCCTCAAACATATCATTTTATATCACATCTTTATTATTTCAAAAATAGATTTCCAAGGATAGGTTTCAGGCAGGAATAGATGATAGCTAAGTGGATAGATAGATTAGATAGATGATATATAGATAGATGATAGATAGATAGATAGATAGATAGATAGATAGATGATATATATGTGATGTATACAGTAAATAATTCTCATGACACAAATGTAAAATTAATCTATTTTGTATACATTTGTGGTTTGCGTTTGGAGTATTCATATCCTCCTTTTTAGAAACCCATTGGGGATTCTACGGTTTCAAAGAAGCATAAGGGATCTAGCTCAAGCCAAGCAGAGAATCTCATCTCCATGACCCAGTGATTGACTCAGGGATAATCAGCAACTGAAACGAGCTCATTCAGAGTGATTCTCAAAACTTTTGCAAGAAATACTGAGACCGAGATACTCTTTTTCTTGCTGAATGTGACTAAGGAAGCATTATTTTCCTGTTATGGTGCTGGCATCCATCTTGAGAAAACAGAGCATTGAGTCTGAAGGAAACTGGGTTCTTAGTGACATCATTGAATAAATAAATCAAGCCTTGCCTGAAGCAAGTGCTATTTCTAGTCTTTTTAATTATGTGAGCCAGTAAATTATTTTTATTGTTTCTACCAGTTTAGGTTAGGGTGATAGTTGCAACTAAAGGCATCTTAAATAATACAACATTCTTAAATAAATAAAAAATGGGGTTAGTTTAGCTCAATTGTCAGGAACACATACTCTGTGGCTAAACTGCTTGGGTCCAACTCCTTGATCTGTCACATATTAATTGTCTAAACTACAATAGGTTTAGTTTACTTCACCTTTATGAATCAATCTCCTACTGTGTTTTCCCGAAAATAAGACATCCTCCAAAAATAAGACCTACTTACAGGTTTCCTTCTGAGTGAAATATAAGGCATCCCCCGAAAATAAGGCCCCCCTAGGCTAAACATGAGAGATTTGGTCCACTGAATCTGAAAGAAATGGAGTCACAAGAAATTCACCAGGAAATTCAGGAATTGGATTGTTATAAAGATGTTCCAGAAGATGATGACATGGTTGTCATTGAATAAATGAGTAAATTCTTAATACTGTAGGATTCACAGTTTGTCTGGTTTGTATTGACAACTACCGTACTACAGTACCGTATAGAGGTAATAAATTTCCTTTATTTTCATTTAACAATAAAGGTGTACCGTATTCTTCTTCATGGAAAAATAAGACATCCCCTGAAAATAAGACCTAGCACATCTTTAGGAGCAAAAATTAATATAAGACATTGTCTTATTTTGGGGGAAACAGGGTATTTAAATAAAGGAGGTAATAAGAGCACCTTTTCATAAGGTGATTGTGAGGTATAAAAAAGCTATGAGGATATAATTCCTGATGCAAAGTATATACTCAGTGAGAGTTTGCTATTATATTAGAGGCTCAGTGCACGAAATTCATGCATGGGGGTGGGGGTACCCTCAGCCCAGCCTGCACCCTCTCCAATCAAGGACCCTTGGGGGATGTCTGACTGCCAGTTTAGGCCCAACCCCAGCATATCCCTTTCACAATCCTGGACTACTGGCTCCTAATTGCTCAAGGAAGCAATGTACAATATCTTAGGGCATTTTTAACCTGTCTTCTGAATTAAAAAAATTTTTTTAAATCATTGTATTTGTAGAAGATAATATTTTCTTGATATGTTACATTTAGGACCTCTTACATCCTATACTTAATATTATAATAATAGAAAATCTGTGAGAAAAGACTGTACCATCTTCAATACGTTTACTTCTGACAGATGCTCAGCCTCATGATAATTGGTGAGGCTTTAAAGTAGAACTGAAGTAAATTCCCAGTAAATTGTGCAAAATATGATATATTTAGAATTAAGATTATACCATAATATTTTTTTAAATTTTACATTATCATAGGGAACTGTGAAATCAGGTCTGCAGAAGATAATTATTATTTTATCAACATTAATACTAATGAGAGTGCAAATTTAATGTTAAAATTCCAAATCGAGTTGTTAGCAACATGTCTCAATACAGGTAACTGATAGCTATTTCAATGGCAGACAAGAAAGATATAAATATACAGGGAAGCCAAACATCTATGGTTGAATTTGGAATCGTCATTGTCATATATCAACTGAAAAGCTTACATGTAAATTCCAGTGGTTAGTAAAATAGTGCGTGTGGAAAGGTATTTATTTTCAAAGGCTTCTACCAGGTATTTAGTTATTAAATTAAAAATTAAGGTGAAACTATTTATTTTATCCCAGATTGATCTTTAATGATAATCAAAATCAGTAACAGATATTTTTGTGCATATTTTTTAAATGGTACCCTCAAGAATTACCTTGTGAGCCGAAATCGGTTTGGCTCAGTCGATAGAGTGTCAGCCTGCGGACTGAACGGTCCCAGGTTCGATTCCGGTCAAGGGCATGTACCTTGGTTTCAGGCACATCCCCAGTGGGGCGTGTTCAGGAGGCAGCTAATCAGTGTTTCTCTCTCATCAATGTTTCTTTCTTTCTTTTAAAATATATTTTATTGATTTTTTACAGAGAGGAAGGGAGAGAGATAGAGAGCTAGAAACGTCGATGAGAGAGAAACATCAACCAGCTGCCTCTTGCACACCCCCCACCAGGAATGTGCCCGCAACCAATGTACATGCCCCTGACCGGAATCGAACCTGGGGCCTTTCAGTCCACAGACCAATGCTCTACCACTGAGCCAAACCGGTTTCGGCATCATCAATGTTTCTAATTCTCTCTCTCTCTCCCTTCTTCTCTGTAAAAATTCAATTATATATATATATATATATATATATATATATATATATATATATATTTTATTACCCTGTGAAAACATACAGTGTCAAACATACATGTGTCCAAGGTCCAGTTAGATGAGGACTTCTTTTGATCTTTTCAGTGAATGAACATGGAAGCATCCAGTTAGTGGATGAACACTATCCATGCTAATTTAGAACTATGGGCAATGATGATATGTTTCGTGATTTATTCACTTAATATTTTTATACAATGAATAAAATTATGCTTGTGTAACTTCTTATGAATTCATAAAAGTGCCAAAAGAACTTATAAGAATTGTTTAAACAGTTTAATACAGGAAAAGAATTAAGAACAGTGGCCCTCAAGTCCAGAAGCACATTGTGAACCATAAAAAACACCGAGGCCTGGGCTTTACCCCAAATCCTTTGAATCAGAATTTATCAAGGACATATCCTCTAACCGTGAAGGGCCCCACACTTCTATGTCGCACAGAAACCTTCCCTTTCATGCTTTCACAGGAGCTTAACTCTGCAGAGGACTCTGCTTCACTTCATGTTTTCTCCCCACCTCTCTCATACCTTCCAGCCTGGAGGTGTCGTAAGTGCTTTCCATGTTTTCCATCGCTGCTTTAGACCTCTCTCCTCCCTTATAAAAAATCCAAAATTTTCAACTTCTTGTCAGATTTATATCGCATCCTACCTGTCCTTTTTGCTCTATGTCACTCATCAATCTGGAATCCTTCCTCTGTGTTTTGTCTTTGGTACTTTCTCACACTATTCCTGTCATAATTTCAATGACCATATAGCTAAATCTTTCCAAAACACAGAATTCTGAGTCCCATGACATCTTCTCCTCCAGTGGTCTTGTCATTTACCTTTCCTCACCTCCTAGAATAAATCCTAGACCTCGTTATTTTAAGAACTGCAACTTTCCTCGCTGCCTCTTGTCTCCTAACATCCTCACATCCATACTGTGCAGCTTACATCTATGGTCAGTCTTCATCATTACTCCCTTGCATTCACACCCAACTCCCCGTTCCTCTCTTGCTTCATTGTACAACCATGTCAACATTTCAGCTCTAGTTAAATAAAACCACCCTCTTACTCAGCATCTATACCCACCTGTATAGCCAAGTGTGGTTGTAAGAAAATAGTCATGCTAAGCCTCTATACTTTAACTTTATGACCACTAATCTCAAGTGTACCCTAAATGCTACCTGCTCCTAATCCACTAATTGTCCCTCTACTATCCTCTTCTTCCTTACCCTTTAATACCTTTTTCCCTTTCCTCAGTTTCAGATAAGTTCTCTAAGAAGAATAAGTAACAGAGGAGAAGCAGCCAAGTCCTGGCCACCAAATAAATCACCCACTTTCCTCTTGCCTATCTATTCTGCCTAGTCTCATATCCATGGTCAACCCCATGACTTCTATACCAGACAGCATCTCCTCTTGCCTATTCAAGGGTGTTTAATAATTTACTCAGCTCTCTTCTATGTTATCAATTATTCTGTCTCTTCTGATTTTCACCAGCAAAATGCAAATTAGTTACAAAGTATCCTTAATTTGAATATGGACTCTAGATTATCAAATAGCATTGTATCAATATTAAATTTCCTGATCTGGGTATTCATATTGTGCTTATGTAAAAAAAAAAAATAATAACCTTGTTCTTAGAAAATATACAAGGAAATATTCAGAAAGGGGGCACAGTAGCTCCAATTAATATTTAATTGGTTTAGATAGAAAGTGGATAGAGGATGGGAGGAAGAGAAGTTAGGAGGGAACAAGAGAGGGTGATAGAAAAAAAAGAGGGAGGCAAAGAGAGAATGGGAGATCAGTGAATAAGGAAAGGATATAGGGAGTTTCTTGGACCATTTTTACAGCTTAAAATTTTTCTGTAACTTTGAAATTATAAAAAACATAAGGTTATAATATAAAAACCTGATAAAATTAGAGAAAAATTCAAACAGGTCAACAGATTATTTGTATTGCTTTAACAGGTTTGGCTAAAATTATTTGCATGATATAATGCATTACACTATGTTATGCCATTGGTTAATACACAGTTCAAAATGGTAAAAAAAAAAACTTAAATGTAAGATGGGAAACCATAAAAATATTAGAAGATCCCATAGGCAGCAAAATATCAGACATATATCACAGCAATATATTTACCGATACAGCTTCTAGAGCAATGGAAACTAATGAGAAAATAAACAAATGGGACTACATCAAAATAAAAAGCTTCAGCATAGCAAAAGAAATCATCAACAAAGCAACAAGAAAGCCCACTGCATGAGAGAACATATTTGCCAATGTTATCTCTAATAAGGGTTTAATCACCAAAATTTACAGTGAACTCACACAATTTAACAAAAGGAAGATAAACAATTAAATAAAAAATTGCTCTAAGGACCTAAATAGGCACTTAAAAAATATATATAATTTTATTGAATTTTTACAGAGAGGAAGGGAGAGAGATAGAGAGCTAGAAATGTCGATGAGAGAGAATCATCCACCAGCTGCCTCCTGCACACCCCCTACCGGGGATGTGCCCGCAACCAATGTACATGCCCTTGACTGGAATCAAACCTGGGACCCCTCAGTCCACAGGCTGATGCTCTATCCACTGAGCCAAACTGGTTTTGGCTAAATAGGCACTTTTTGAAAGAGGACATAAATAAGGGCAAAAGACATGTGAAAACATGCTCAAAGTCACTAATAATCTAAGAAATGCAAATCAAAATGTCAATGAGGTACCATATCACACCTGTCAGAATGGCTATCACCAACAAATCAACCAACAACAAGTGTTGGCGAGGATGCAGAGAAAAAAAGGAATGCAGACTGGTACAGGCACTGTGGAAGACAGAATGGCATTTCCTCAAAAAGTTAAAAATGGAACTCCCCTTTGACCCAGTAATCCCACTTCTAGGAATACGTCCCAAGAAAACAGAAACACTATTCAGAAAGGATATATGCACCCCTATGTTCATAGTGGCACAATTTATAATAGTTAAGATTTGGAAGCAGCCTAAGTGCCCATCAACAGATGAGTGGATTAAAAAACTGGTACATCTACATAACAGAATACTACACTACTATAAAAAAAAATTAAAAAAAAGAAGAAGAAGAAGGAACTCTTACTATCTACAACAGAATGGATGGACCTGGAGAGCATTATGCTAAGTGAAATAAGCCAGTCGAAGAAAGATAAATACCCTGTTTCCCCGAAAATAAGACAGTGTCTTATATTAATTTTTTCTCCCAAAGTTGCGCTAGGTCTTATTTTCAGGGGATGTCTTATCTTTCCATGTGCTAGGTCTTATTTTCGGGGAAACACGGTACTACATGACCTCATTATTTGTGGAATATAATGAACAACATAAACTGATGAACAAAAATAGAGCCAGAGCCATAGAAGCACTGAACAGACTGTCCAACATAAAAGGGATGTAGAGGAATGTGGGAAAAGAGATCAACCAAAGGACTTGTATGCATGCATATAAGCATAACCAATGGTCACAGACAGTAGCGGAGTGAGGGCATGTGCTGGGGGGTGGGAGTGGCTTGGGAGAGGTCGATGGAAGGAAAAGGAGATTTATGTAATACTTTAAACAATAAAGAATTTAAATTTTTTTAAAAAATAGTGAATCTAACTGTTTCTGAGAAGTGTATGGTAGGCAGATCTCCAAGTGGTCATTTGACTTTCTCATACAGGCATACCTCGGAGATATTTCGGGTTCAGCTGCAGACCACCATCATAAAGTGAGCAGCGAAATAAAGCGAGTCATAATCTTTCTGCTGGTGGAAGGCAATGCCTTCCATTTGTAAAAATTGAGACACCTGTAAAGTACAATAAAGCAAAGCACAATAAGATGAAAGGAATGCCTGAGCACATAATAGAAAATACATTTCTACCAATTTTTTAGCAACTAGAATTAGAATATAAATTTCATAATGCTAATGTTGTTCATTTTTTTATATTACAATACAATAGAGGCTGCCCTGCAGGAACCTTTCTACAGTGTGTGTCAAAAGCACATAAGATGCAAAGGAGTTTCTTCATGTTGCAAGCAAAAACGAATAAATTCCAGAACTTATTTCATTTGAGTCAAAAACTGATCTAAAGAATGGCCTTTGACACTAAGCCAAGTCAAAATATAACTGCTTAAAGCATAATAATTTCAGTAGGTGGGTTAATAGGGAGACTTCCTAAAATATGTTTAAAATCAGAGTAAATGTCCATGAAGTTCCTACATTATTTAATAAAATATACCTCTCTTTTTTGAGTGTGTCCAGGGGATCCACAAGTAAATGCGTTCTTCATGGTAACAGTATTAATTTCAGAACTGAGAAGTATTGGAAATTGACAAGTTTGTAAAGACTGCTACTCTGATTGGCAGTGCTATAGAATGGTACTTACAAAAACCTTGTTTATGCCTTATATTTTATTTCATTCAAGCTGGATTTATGCTAAGGTTTTCCTGGTAGTGCTTTTCCCACAGTATTGACAATGGGGAGTCGGGGGGAGGGGGGGTGTCAGCAAAGACAAGTGGTAGGTGTTACCCATGTACCCCTTGCTAATCAACAGAAGCCAGTGCTCAGAGTTCACATCACTGCACCCAGCTTAACAATCCTTCTCAGCACAGGTCTCTAGGCAGCCACCATCACTAGCTGAGAGCCAATACCATCCTCATAGTGGGTGGAAATCTACTTTGATGAAGGCCTATTTAGAAAGCAGAGTTGATCTATATTGATGGAGTTAAAGTCATCCTCTGCCAGGTTTCTGGTTCCAAATTATGAGGAGACTAGCATGCCTCTGTAAAATTTGTTGTTGTAAAATAGTAATTACTAGTATACCAAAAGGGTCATGCTCAGAACAGGTTCAATCATAGAGGAGAACTCAAAGAGCATCAAACTCAACTACTTTACTTTCCTAAAAGGAAAAATGAAGACTAGAGAAATAAAATGACATGTACAATGAAACCCACAGGCATAGGAAGATAGAACACAAGATTCCTTTATGGGGAGTTTTGTTTTCTGATTCCAAGAAAGGTATTTTAGCCCTTGCATGATGTAGTCTCTGATTTTAAAATTCGTTCATCTTTCGTGTGTGTGTGTGTGTGTGTGTGTGTGTGTGTGTGTGAGAGAGAGAGAGAGAGAGAGAGAGAGAGAGAGAGAGAGAGAGAGAAAGAAAGTAAAAAATTATTTACCTAGATCTTTGTTTTATGTATCCAACTATTCACTGATGAGCTAAACTCACATCAGTAGGACTCAATCATTTGAAAAGAGCAGACAGATGGAAACTGTACCAATAGCACACCCAATTTTCTTGACAGCTGAAGTATAACAGCCATGAGTGTCATAGGAGGTGGTGGCTACATTTGAGCAGTACTTAAGATCTAGTGCAATACTCCTCCACAGAACAGTGGAAAGAGTTAATATATAGACATTTCAAGGTAAATTTCTCTCATTCGGAATCAGAAAGTCAGATTTGAAAGCTATTAGCACTATGATAGATGATCCTCTTTCAGACACCTTTCTTTTTTACTGACAAGTTGCTGTTAAAAATTAAAGTAAAAAGAGACCTCCTTCTTTGCTGCACATTTTTAATGGACCAGAAGCCAAAATAAGTCAGACTAAATTGTGGGAGCAAATGACCTCCCGGGAAGTATTATACCAAATTCCAAAGTTCTATAAAGACGTTCCTTTGATCTTTTTAGCTTCACAGCCTGAAATTCAAAATCTGTATTTAATTTTAGACTGCATATACCAGCTTTTAAATTTTCTTTCCAAAATGATATATCATTTTAAATGATAGACCACCTTTAACTTGTATTTCTAAAAGTGCTGACTTGCATTTCTTTATTCTTTACTCTATAAAAACAGATATAGATATAATTAATTATGAGAAGTATTTGGGGTTGGGTGTATAATGGATAAACTACTGACCTTCACTTAAGAGATAGCACTTTAAACTCAACCTTCTTTCCTAAGTGAAATGATTCTGATCCAAAGTGAAGTTTTCAGTTCACACCTGATAAAGATGCTGAATAGAGAAAAGGAAGACTAGACAGAGATGACTTTCGAATCCCTGCTTTTAGGGCTATTTTGGATAACGACATCTGATTTAGAATACATCTTTTAGCAGGTTGCAAGCAGGTGTGCTCGCTTTCCACATGAACCCTTTCTGTAGCTTCACATATGCCTTAATTGAACAGCATCTTGACAATAATGCATGCCCATTATCACCTGTAAATCAGTCCACATTCTTTTTTAAAATTTTTTTATTGATTTCAGAGAGGAAGGGAGAGGGAGAGAGAAATAGAAACATCAATAATGAGATAGAATTATCGATTGGGTGCATCTTGCACGCCCCCCAATGAGGACTAAGCCTGCAACCCAGGCATGTGCCCTTGGCTGGAATCGAACCTGGGACCCTTTAGTCCACAGGCCAATACTCCATCCACTGAGCCAAACCAGCCAGGGCAAGTCCACATTCTTAAACAAAGAATATCTTAGATCTTTTCTGTACATGCTATATTAGCATAGTCGTAGAGAACAGTGCTGTATCTCCTAAGGTAAAAGTAACAGATACACAGTAATAGTTTGATTTTATGACTGACTTGTCAAACTAGAGGACAAAAATTAAGTATTAAGCCTAATCATTGTGGTAGACATCAGTAACAACAATATGCCATAGAGTCAATGTGTATCACCCGGGAACCAAAAATACTATTCACTCAGGCATAGAGTTAACTGTGCCTGATGTTAACTATGGAAACTAATCATGTGAAATTTACTTTTACTACCACTGTTGGAAAGAACTTGCACGGTTTTGCCTAGCATTGCACATGGTTTTCTGAAACTATACAAAAAACAAAAATGTGTATCCTACCCATATTTACCAGTTATTTTCTGTTTTCTTTTATCAGTCTTTTAGGTGCTATGAAAATTAAAAAAAGGAGACTTCATCCAATATTTGAGTTGGGAGGAACCAAGACCTACCATCAGAGCAGATTGCACCAAACAGGAAAATATATGCTTTGTAAATCCAACAGAAAGATGTTTTCTACTCTACTGTTCCAGCGGGAGGAAGGTTTTCTTTTCCCTCAGTGATGGCCCAGTCAATGAAAAGCCACTACACTTTGAACTCCCAGCTTCCTTCAATGGACAACTCTTCCAAACTTTCCCTTTTCTTTGTTAAAAAAGAAAAATAAAAAAAAATTAAAAAAAAGTTCCTCTCTTTTGTTTTCCTGACTTGCCTATGGTTGTGCCATAACTTGCATGTCTCAAATTGCAGTTCTCTACTATTCACGAATAAATCCTTTTTTTAACTAATTGTTTTATTTTTAAGATCAACAGTTCCAAAGTGGCCTTAGGGAAATCACGTCATTTTTCTATGCTGGTGCCCACAATTATACAATCATGGAATAAATTTTTCTCTACCCAACTCATAGGTAGGCCAGTAAGTAGGGTGAGACAAGTAAGGCACCTAGCATACAAAATTTAAGGAGGCACGCGCTCCTAGAAACATGCAAGTGCAAGATCATAACAGTGTATTACCTTGAGTGTGAGTACCTCCTTAATGCTTTTTTCCCCCCTTGTGCCTTATATGTCTCCTTGCCCAGGTCATGAGGTTGCTGTAAAGTTGGCATAGATTTAGAATTTGAAAGGTTTAAAGAGCTTGAGAGATTATGACTTACATCCTAATAATAATATTTCTCATAGGAAGTATCAAAATACAATGTCTCTTCTTATTGCAATTAAACAAAGAAATGGTTACTTCATTGCATCTTACATTTTAGTCAGACAACTTCAAAGAAATCATGACCTCTTATAAATTTAAAGATAATTAGGTTAATTTTTTTTTTTGAGATTGTTTCACCTAATAGCTTTGCAGATTGTGGGAAATAGATTTTGAAGAAAGGTTTAATTTACTAAGAGCACTTATTTTTGTTCAAATTTGGAAGGTCAAAAAATAAAAATTAAGTTCTTTTCCTGTCTTGCACAACCCTATCTTTCTACTCACCTTAGGCTTTCTCATGAGTAAAAGCCCTTGAACAACTAGGAAAAATATTTTCCCCCTCTTTATATTCTTTAGAGTTCTAGTATAACTTAAATATCTTTTATGAGATGCCCACTACAAACTTAGAATTTAGTATATTAATTACTTCACTTGAAAATGTTTGTTCAATGTTAACTATGGAACAAGAATGGGGCTTGTTTTCTAATATATCTTATTTGATATTACTGTATTTTTCTTTCACAGTACAATTATAGAAGTTTGGGGAAGGAGGAGAGGGAGAGAGAGAACACTATTTGAAGGCATTTGAAAATAACCAAGGCAACCAGATTTTGAGAAAATAGAAAATTACTGAGGTGACCTTTACACGTACCATCACATTTTCTTCTTGAAACATTTGCCAATTTACATCAAGGAGAACAGAGGCCAATGATATTAGTATCAAATATGTGCAGACAAATCCTCTCTAATAAAGAGGGAATATGCTAATAGACTGCTCTGCTCTCAAAGATGGCAGAGCCCACAGCCAATAAGGAGGGAGTATGCTAATTGACTGACCCACCCTCAAAGATGGTGGCTCCCACTGCCACAAGATGGTGGTGCCCAGTCCCCTCAACCCCGCTGGGGCAGCAGGTGAGCGGCAAGGCTGTGTCTGCTCCCAGGTGGGCTTGCCCACTCTGCACACCTGCCTCTGGTGTCCCTGAGTACCCTCAGCCCCCCAGCCACCCAGGGCCACCCAAGGCTCAGGTAACCAGGGCTGACTGAGGCTTGTGTTGCTGGTAGCAGCAGCAGAGATGTAATGGGGCAGCACCTTTCCCTGATTACCAAGTCACCTCCCACCCCTGAGGGCTCCCAGACTATGAGAGGGGGCAGGCCTGGCTGAGGGACTCCCCTCCAGTGCATGAATTTTCATGCCTTGGGCTTCTAGTAATATGATAAAAGAATGGATCAATTCACCACAGAAAGAAAATCTATAAAAAGAATCAAATAGAAATTACAAAACAAAATACCAACATATGTATTTAATAGCAATAGCGGTAAGTAGAAAATCTAGAATAAAGCTCTAAAAGAAAAAAGGATGAAATATATATGAAATAGCATGATTCCCTGAGTCACAAAGACAAGGTCTAAAATATATGTAGCTACAGTCCAAGAAGGAGAAAAGCAATAAAAGGGTAGAAGCAATATTTTAAGAGAAATAGGGTTAGAATTTTCCAAACAGATACAAGAAGGTCTACTAACTTTAAAGATAATTGGGGGGGGGGGGGGGTTTGAATTGACACCTGGCCATGTCAGATTAAAACTTAAAATCAAGGACAAAAATAAAATTTTAAAAACAGCTTAATAGAAAACATAATATTTGCAAAGGAACAGTAATAAAAAATATCTCACTTTTCAACACAATGAAATTCAGCAGGAAAGAAATGACATCTTTAAAACATCAAAATAAAATTGCTGCCAGTCTATACTTATTTATGCAGTGCTGGCTAACAAATGAGCCTCTCACACTTACTCTGTTTGCAGATTCATTTTCATTTTTTATGTGTGTGAAGAAAGTCTTCTTTGATGAGATTTTCATATTACAGTTTCTAATTTTTCTTGCTGTTGCTTTACTGTGAGTTGAGAATAATGTGATGACAGTTTAGTCTGATATTGCCAATGTCTATTATATTTTTTAGCACACTTATAGTGTTGCTAAAAAATATAATGCTTTGCCATCTAATTTGGTAGCAAAATAATCCATCCTCCACTGTATCTTAAAATCATGACATTTAGAATTCACTTTTTTCCACTTCTTTTGTCTTGCTGGTTATAAACTGATATAAAAAAATAAAAATCCTTGACTACTTCAATTAAATAAACAAATTCCTGTGGAAGAAATTATTATTTAAGACTTTTGGCTATGACTGAGTCAAACTCATCTCTCCTAAAACATCTCTAAAACTCTACAAAATTAAGAACAACAACAAAACATTTCAAGGCTCTGGAAAACACATAAAGGTACATAGTAATCTAGAAGCATTAATGCAGCTGCTGGGATTTGAGAAAGAAGAGTAGAAATTGGTGTTATCTCTTTTGGGCAGCTTTCAACAGTTCCCTGACCAGCTCAGTTTCTGAGCAAGGGCATGGCAGGCCTTGAGAATGAACTCTCTGCCATAGTTGAAAAGATCTTACACAGTTTGGAATGATGGCAACACCCTACAACATTGCCAATTTATTTCTTGTAATTCATGCCATGTTAGTGATTAGGCAACTCAATATCATAAAAAATGCCAATTCTGCCCCAAATTAAACTGTAAATTCAGTGCAATAAAAAACCAATAGGTTATTATGTGAAAACTGACAAGCTGATCTTTATGGAAATATTAGGAGCCAAAAATAGCAATGGCAAGGTTAAAGAGAACAAAGCTGTTGGATATACATTGTCAGACATCAAGACTTACTCTAGAGTAAGTAATTAAAATGTGTGTTTTTGAAGAATGAAAAGAGAATAGATTCCAGGATCAATTGCATATATAGGTTCACCTGATTTACAACAAGGCAGTGCAGAGGGGGAAAGAAGGTACAAAAAATAATGGGATATAAAATTAAAGAAAACATATTTAGCCCTTATTTCAGAAAAATAAATTCCAGATGGGTCATAGAACTAAATGTGAAAGCAATAAAGCTGGTAAGAGGTAACACAGAAGAGTATCCTTATGACCTTGGCCTAGGAAAAGACTTCTTAAATGTGACACAAAGATAATAACCATAAAGGAAAGATAGGTCTGGACTTCATTAACATCAAACTTACTGATCATTAAACATATCATTAAAAGCATGAATGGTGAACTTTTAAGTGGGAGAGGAGAACTATCCTATATAATAAAAGTGTAAAATGTAAATTGACCAAAGGGTGGAATGACCAGTCGCTATGACGCATACTGACTGCCAGGGGGCAGGTGCTGAACACAGGAGCTGCTCCCTGGTGGTCAGTGCACTCCTACAGGGGGAGTGCCGCTCAGCCAGAAGCCGGGCTTACTACTGGTGAGCCCAGAGGCCACGGTGGAGACTCTCCTGCCTCCGCGGCAGGCAGGTGGTAAGGAACAAGGAGTTCTGGACTGTGAGAGCCCTGGGTTGTGAGAGGAATGTCTGAGAGCTGGATATCAGGCCTAAGTTGGCAGATGGACATCCCCCAAGGGGTCCCTAACTGCAAGAGGGCATACGTATGGCTCAGGGACCCTCCCCCACAAGTGCACAAATCTCAAGTGTGTGTGTGTGTGTGTGTGTGTGTGTATGCCTAAGCAACTGGAACAATCAGAACAACAGGTCACTATGATGCGCACTGACCACCAGGGGTAAGACACTCAACTCAAGAGCTGTCCCTGGTGGTCAGTGCACTCCCATAGCCAACCTACTTGGCTGACCAACTTCCCATGGTCTCTCCTCCTGGCCGCCAGGCCCCCGACTGGGATGGGAACTGGAGGTAAGTGGCAATGGATGCAGCCCCTTTCCCAGGGGGGCCAAGGACCAGTAGCTAACCTCCTATGTCCTGTTCTTACCCCAGGCCAGCAGGCTCCAATCAGCCCCCCCCGCCGCCCCCACCATACTGAGGAAAGGAGGAGGGGGGGGGAAACTATGCAGTGGTGGAGGGCCAATGGCAGCAGAGGTGTCTGGCACCTATTCCTCCCATACTTGGCCCAGAGACCATTGCTTCCTATCTTGAACCCACTAGGGCCTTGGGGCCCAGGGCTGGGATGGGAACCAAGTAAATTCCAGGGGAGGCTGAGGGCCAGCTCCCTCCTGGGGCTGGCAGCCAACATTGCATGGTCCCACTTCCCCTCCCTTCTTCCCCCAGGCAGCAGGTCCCAATTGGCCCAGCCCCAATTGGCCTGATCAGCCCTGATTGGCCTGATCAGCCAGGCCTAGGGACTGCACCTGCGCACACATTTTGTGCACCGGGCCTCTAGTAAGTATATAAAATACATTTCATTTATCTATATCTACAATATATCTATATCTATATCTATATCTATATCTATATCTATATCTATATCTATATCTTATCTCCAACAGATCAATCACAAAAAAGATAGCCAAATTAAAAATAGGAAAATACCATGAATAGTAAACCTCAAGTTTATTCTTGATGCTTAAATTTTTTTAATTCAAAAAGTTGGAACCCTGGCTATTGTAGCTTAGTGGTTAGAACAGGGCCCCAGGCACTAAATAGTTGGGGGTATCTTTATTTGGATATATAACTGCCACCTCACATTCAATAGGTCTACAACTCAAGTTACCTTTAGATAAAAAAGTATCATCTATATACTACTCAATCAATTGGTAACAGAATTTCCCATGTTGAAAACCTTAGTCTTCTTTTAGTCTTTGATGTTTTAATTTTATCAAATTTACTATTATTAAATAATTGTGTCTTCTAAATATCTCATATACATCTCATTTTCTCTCTATTTTCATTCTTATGCCTTCATCTTGTTCTCATTGGATGATACCAACCGCCTCTTGCATGGCTTCTTTTACATTGCAGTAGCTTCAAGTTGACCCCGAGTGATTTTCATCTGGTACTCATACCCTTGTGTAGTTTCTTCCCACTTATTACAAGACTTGGTCTTGAGACCAGTAAACTGTGGGAGAGGTAAAGGTATGTAACTTCCAGCATTACATTATAAAAAGACCATAGCTTCCATTGTGGGGACATTCTCCTTGCTTTCTTGTTCTCTCTTTCATTCTTGGATCACTCACCCTGGTAGAAGCCAGCTCCTGTGTATGAGAACTTTGAGGCAGCCTTTGTAGAAGCCCTACTGGCAAAAAATGGAGGCTCCCAGATAACAGCCTACCAATAGCTACATGACCAAACTTAGAAGCGGTTCTTAATTTTAGTCTTATGTAAGCCTACAGCCTTAACGGACAGCTTGACTTGTGAGAGAAACTCAAGCTAAGATGCTCCCTTAAGAAATTATAAAATAATATAAGATAATAAATGGATGCTTTCTAAGCAGCCCAGTGTGGGGATTTTGTCACAGAGCAATAGATAACAAATACAGCATTCACTTTATATGAAGGTAACTTCCTTACAGTCTCTAAAGACTATTACTGTTGTTACTTTTGAGTCCAGATACCTCTGCTTATAGTATTACTAGAAGCCAGGTGCACGAAATTTGTGCGTGGTTAGGGTCCCTAGGCCTGGCTGGTAATCAGGGCGGATCGAGACCTTCTGGCTGCTGGCCGCTGGCCCGGGCCTCCCTTTCCCAAGCTGCCAGCTGCTGGCCAGGACCTGCCTTTGTTCTGCATCAGGACCCTGGTGGTCAGCACATGTCATAACAAGCAATCATACTCCTGGTCTCCCGAACCAAAATCCCATGGGCACAATTAGCCTTTTATATAGAGATATAAAAAAATTCTTATTTCATTGTATCTAACATAAGACTTGAAGCTTCTCTGAACTTAATTGCTAATTCCAATGCTACCCTTTGCTTATATTATTCCACATTCTTGAATATTTTCTTTTCCTATCCACCTTCGAAGACCAAGTAACATTTAATTACTTCCATAAAGCCATTTCTGATGGCTCTGTCCTTCACACTGATTTCTTCTTTGGAGATAACTCAATTTTATTCTTATATAATTTCATAAGAGTTCACTTATTTAAAAACATTTCCCCAACCCCATTACCTTCACAATATTCATGTCCTTTCACCCAGTTTCCAGATAACCATTAATTAATTGTATGTTTAATCTTGTCACCATCCATTCTGATACCTGTTTGCTTGCCTCAACAAAGATTGCAGGAGCATTTTGAAGCCAATGTTTAGTTCTTGTGATCCTGACACTGCTGCTACTATTATCTCATCTAATTGTTCAAGTGCTTGGAAATGCTATTATCTTGGAATGAAGGAAGGTGGTCAAAAGATTGAAAGCACACAAATGAAATTTGCAGAAGATACAAAATAATGGCCTTCTTAATAACACAGACAATGGAATAGTGACAAGTGGAAAAATATCTTAATAGCAATGCTGATGGATATAGTCATGCTTTAATATGTAGGTCAAGAAAAATCTAGAAGAAAAGTAAAAGATAATCAAGTGAAGTAATAAGATAACTGTACTAAAGTAACCAGATGATTTTATCTGACTGTTATTTCTTTCCCTGAAATTAGAAGACATTCACCTCATTAAATTAGTCAATCACTATTTAAACATCCCCCAGTTTAATCCCTGCTAGGGGGTCTAAATAGGGAGTCACTGGATTTATGAAATAGGGAAATACAACTACAGGTTCGTTTTTAATGGAACTGCTTTAGTAATTTGTGGCTTCCTTTTAAGGTTAAGGTTAACATCTCATCTTTTTACATGCTTTATGTTAGTACCACATATTTAATGACTGTATTTGTATATTGCAGGTAAGAAATTCTGATATAAAGGAAGGAAGAGATTTGTATCTCTCTAAACTTGGAGAAGGATCAATGGGAATGAAAGATGAATACGCTATGAGGGAAATTCAACTGAAAGACTTTGGTGGGTTTTGAAGTTCTAAAATCTGGTCCAATCTCTTTTGTGTCTTAAAATAACTTTTATTTATTTTTCACATTAGATTATTTTTAAATGTATCTTTATTGTTGAAAGTTTTACAGATGTTCCCTTTTATCCCCATTGTTAAACAGATAAATCTACCAGAGAATAAGGCTTTTCAATCCAGCTAAGTTTGTCCTTCTAAGCCTTTATAAATATAGGGTGTTCCAAGAAAACATATATTCACACTTTGTATAATGATAAAGGCAGGGTTTATTCAAATACTTTTCATTTTCAAAATTGAGCTATCAGCTGCTAAAGTGTTTATATATTTTTAACACCCTGTATGTATATTAAAGGAAGGCCTATTTCAGGGTAACTATCAAGTATCTTCATTTTAAATTGAAATAAATATCCAATGCCATTTTTCAGAGCAACAGCCTCTAAATACATATAGAATTTTAAAATTTATTTAAAAATGGAAAGTAAAGAAACTAGATTTTCAGGTAATTTTTAGGAAAAGCTATAAGCAACTAAAGAATCTCAGAACCAGTCTGAAATGCCATCTTTTCAAAGTATAATTTTTGCTTTGGGTCCTGGGAGATTTTGTCCTCAAATATCAGGCAGGATGCTTTTGGTGAAAAAAAGTTTCAGGGATACAAAATGGACCTAGAATTGATTTTACAAAAGCTAGATGTTTGCTGATAGAAAGGCACATTTACTAATCATTTATTAATTCAAAAATATTTATAAAGGGTTTACTCTATGCCAATATCTACCCGTATTCTACAGACACTTACTATATTTGTATGCAAATATTTATAAAAATCTCACATTGGTACATTCCAGGTATGAGTTAGGGCCATGGTGCATGGAGGGCCCAGTGTTGAACTCTATCTGAAGACATGGGAGTGGGGAAGATAGCAATTGAGCTGAGTACTGAAGAATGAGTAAGAATTTGTGGGCAAGGGTCAAGAGGCATGCTCAGAAAAGGCAAAGAGTGTAAGCAAAGGCCCAGAAGCAAGCAATAACATGGTTCCTTCTGGGAAATGGAAATAATTATTCCAGGCTGGGGCTCAGGGTGCAAATGCAGATAATACAGGGGATTGGGCTGGACAGCCAGTGAGGGGCCCATCATCAATGAAAGTGTATACCATACAGAGACTTCTGACCCTGAAAATCATGAAGAGGTCACAAAAGGATTTTTACAGAAGGAGCAATGAGAGTTATACTGTGGAAATGCAGCTCTGGTTTTAATGATAAATTGGAGTTAAGGTGACCAGTGTAAACAGGCAAGAGTACTAGAAAGAGTCCCCGTCAGAAATTATAAAAGCTTGACCTCATGTGGCAAATAGAAAAGGGGACAGATTAAGAAAATGTAATTTGTACCACTTAGTTAACAGCAGGGAAAGAAGAAAAGGGGAAGGAGAGTAGTACCATAAAGAGACTGTTTTCTAACTCATGTTTTCTCTAATGCCCTAGAAATGATAATTTCAGTCACAAGAAATCTTTACATACATTCTCTGTATCTGAGACCTATTTTTTTGGTTTGGGACTAAAACTACTTATGCCCTTATTCCCCAAAATTATATTTCAAAGTTTGCACTGTGGTTTCCTTAAAGCCAAATATCTTTATCTAAGTAAATAGATAATGATTAAATAAATTCATAAAAGAGAATGAACATTTCAAATACTGCTTTTTAAGTTAACAAAATCAAGAAAACATTAAACATTTGCTTAT